>NC_135017.1:8201818-9472889 GCF_051020955.1 Megalopta genalis
CGAAATCGATTGACAATAGAATAAAATTATACCTCGTTTATGACTTTTAATATTGCCTAAATGATGGTATGATTAGCAGATACAACATCGACTGACAATAGCAGAAACTATATCTTGATTATGATTTTTAATATTGCCCCAGAGGACACACAATTACTAGATACAAAATGGACTAACAATAGAATGAAACTGTACCTTGATTATAATTTTTAATATTGTCTAAGAGAAGACATAATCGGCAGATACAAAATCGACTGACAATAGAATGAAAACTATACCTTGATTATGATTGTTAATATTATTTAAAAGGAAACGTAATTAGCAGACATAAAGTCGACTGACGATAGAATAAAATTATTCCTTAGTTATGATTTTGAATAATGTTAAAAAATACACACAATTATATATACTGGATGCAAAATGGACCGACAATGGAATGAAACCGTACCTTAAACATCATCTAGGATAAAGCATTTTGTACCCGAAGAAAAATGTCTTGATACACCGTGAGTGTGTTTATTTGCAGCTGCACACCTGGAATCTGATATTTTCAAAAATCAAGATCGATCTGTATGCAAGTGGTTCCAGACTATCGATTTCTTGGAAAAGGTTATAGGGTTGCTGACACGTTTCTCGAGTCTAAAGGGTGCAATGGTAACACCTCGGCCCTTCGCGGGCCAGCTGCTTGGTCTAATGGAGCCGAAAACACCTTCGATGGGCTCTCGTTGTGATTTCTCTGCTGCCAAACACCGGTCATTCTACCTGAGAATCTTCTATAGTCGGTTGTAATAGTATTTTCATGCGCACGGTATTCTCCAAAAAATCCGGTTTCATCTAAATATTTAAAAATCGTCAATAATTTAATACATATTACGTATTATATATTATTATTATATTATTATATTTATATAATATATGATATACATATCGATGATAATAATAAATGGATACATCGTTTGTATTAAATTTTAATTAATCATTCGATGCATTGAATTTCTGTCGACAAATAAATATAAGTTGATCTAGATGGAATTTTAATGAACAAATATAGATAATACCGATCCATTTTATAAACATTCCTCGGCTATTCGACGGTGAACCTATTAGAATTAGCGGAACACGATATTTTTCGTTAATGCCGTCGAGTTTCGATATTACAATTGCCGCGTTGTTTATCGTACAAATTATACAATCGATTCGGGAAGCAATAGCGCAACAACCGATGCCAAAGGAAAGGAATCGATAATGTCGATTACACCGGCTCGCGATAAAAGCCGATCGTTTCCGGAACAATTCCGCACAAAAGAGTTCCTGTAATTGGCCATTTTATATTCGCGGTATGGCGACCACGCCTGACCGTGCAACCATCCTGGAAACTAATTAGAAGAACTTTCCACGGAACTTGATTATGTGTTTGCGGCTTAAAAAGTTGCCGGTCGCTCTTCAACTATATTAGCACCTACAATGTCGGAATTAATGGGACTTCCGTGCTCGATTCGATGAATTTTTTAAGCGATGAGGCACTCGTTTACGACGGAATAGCTGCGTCGTTCTCACAGCTTAGCTTCATAGCAATAGCGTTATATTCATAGCAATAGCGTTATATTCATAGCAATAGCGTTATATTCATAGTAACAGCGTTATATTCATAGCAACAGCATTATAATCACAGCAACAGTGTTATATTTGTAGCAACAGCGTTTTATTCGCAGCAACGGTGTTATATTCATTGCTATAGCGTTATATTCATAGCAACAGCGTTATATTCGCAGCAACGGTGTTATATTCATAGTGACAGTTTTATGTTGATAGCAACAACGTTATATTCATAGCAACAGCGTTATATTCATAGCACCAGTGTTATATTCACAGCAACAGTGTTAGCTTCATAGCAACAGTGTTATAGCAATATAGTAATATTGCTATAGCGTTATATTCATAGTAACAGCGTTATATTCATAGCAATAACGTTATATTCATAGCAACAGCATTATAATCACAGCAACAGTGTTATATTTATAGCAACAGTGTTATATTTATAGCAACAGTGTTATATTTATAGCAACAGTGTTATATTTATAGCAATAGTACTATATTCATTACAACAGCATTACATTCATAGCATAGTTTTCATAATAACAGCATTGCATTCATGATAACAGTCATCATTCCCATCATTAGACTGCGAATTTTTATGCAAAATGAGAATCGTCTGGATTAATTTATTAATACAGAAACTATAGAGACATACATTTATTTTCTTAAGAATTTTAATAAGTTGCGAATAATATTGCAATATTTTTAAATTCTCTAAATGTTTCGACATTGATCTACTCGTTTTCATCAGTGACACTAATTTTGGAAATATGTATCCGACTCGTTATAGTTTTCCCTTATAGTTACTCAGATCGATATATGAATTTTAGTTATAATTATTAATATTAATTTCAATTTTAAACCACGTGGTGTCGCTAATGATCTCGCTGTTAATGCAACTGCGTTGAATTAAATAAACATATAATAAGAATAGTAATAATAATAATAATAATAATGATATTACTAATAATAGCAATAATAGTAATAATAGTGTATAGTAACCACTGTTCGTTTTAAACAAAAAACGCGACCATACGAAGTTTCGCCGCGCTTTCAATCACAGTGTTCCCGCGACCACTTTTCCGGCGCATAAATAAAAAAGAGATCTGCATGCGATAACAGCGCGGACGAAAAAGAGAAAAAAAAAGATGGCGAAGAATGCCGGCAGCACACGGAAAACGGTGCAATCGATCTAGTAATCAAGGGACCGTGGTAAAAAAAAAAAAAAGAAGGAAGCCGACGGCTGGTTTGCGACAATATGCCAATATGGCAATAAAGCTGCCTCCGCCGCCCCGCTCTCCCTTCCCCCTCGATATAAACAGGGGTACAATGTCGGCGCAAAGTGCCGACAGATGGGATTCCTCTTCTCTTTCTCCTTTTTATCGAGCCTCCCTCGCCGGGAATTCTCTGGAGCACACGCGAGACTCCCACGAAACCACCCACAACGTTCTCATTCATGGAATTTCATCGTTTTTCGTTAGCTTTCCGAGGGCTGCACGCTCCTGAATCCACGCTGCAGAGAGAACACATGTGCCCCGAACGTGGGTATATCGATCTTTTTTTCCTTCAACCTCCCCCCTCCCCCCTCCCCCTCTCCCGAGGAGGGAAAGCGTGCGTGAAATAATTGCTGATTCAGGCCTCCGGCGATCGTGCGACCGGCGATTTGTGGATTCACCGCCGATATTTGGGGCGGTTTTCCGGCTGGAAATTAGTACGAGGATCAGAAAATGGCGGGAATGTCTGCGAGGCAGGCAGATATTGTGCTTGAGAATGAATTGCGACGGTCGATGAACGGTGTTTCTGCTCGTTGAACTCGGTTTTTGCGAGACGAAGCGGACGGACTTCGAAGTTCGAGGGTTCCGTGCTGTTTTAACTGGGAAAGCTGTAAGCGTGACTTTTATATAGATTCTGTAGACTCTGCTGAACATAATCGTATATTTGTGCATTGCATTCGAAATAGTTGAACCACTTGAAGTTTCGTTCGAAAGTGGAACAGACGAAGAAATCGAAGATCGAGGAGGAGAAGTCGAATTTCTGTCTTGAGGAATTTTTTGTTATTTATCTATGAAAATTATACGGACGATCGTCATGTAGAACGATTCTGTAAGCTCTCGCGAATATAATCGTATATATTTTTGCACTCGCGGCTGTAAAATGTTTAAACCAGTTTAAATATACTTTCGAGGGGGAACGTTTGAAAAATCGTATTTCCAGCTTCGAGAATTTTCTCTGCTCGGACCGTAAAAGCTATACCAACGATACTCGCATATTAAAAATTCTCCACGCCTTCAGCAATGCAACGATATATTGTTTCGTACATTCCAAATATTTCATTTTTCTTTTGCATTCTTTTTCGTTCATTTTTCTACCGACGGCACTGCTTGCGTGTCCGATAAAATCTCTTATCAATTATATTTTCCATCACCATACACTTTTACTATATCTATTGCAAAATATAATATAAAAATATATCGTTTAGTAGTAATAATGACAATATTAACCCCTTGACGTATTTTGACGTGTCCGACGCGTCATGAAAATTTCTGACAATAACCAATTGAGTATAGATGTTATTCTGTCCTTTGAAATTGGAATAAAATTCTAATCTCTTGTCATCAATATTCAAGCATTCGAGTAAATTTAGGCACACAATAAGCATGAATTTTCTTTCCCTTCTAAGAAATTATTGCAATCGAAAAATGTCTGATTACAGTAACTGCGACGAAGACGGTATGTCAAAGGGTTAATGATTTACTTGTTCATGCGTGGAGTAAAAAAGCCTTTGTTACAGAAGAAGAGATAAAACGAAAGAGAGATTTTTATGTAGCCGTCGCAGGAGTATAATATAAAAAAATATAAAATATATATTATATATTATAGCATAAAAATAAATCTCTACAGAAAATCTCTTTTGTTTTATCTCTCCTTCTGTAACAAAGGGTTTACTACCAGCACACATGAACAAATTATTATTATTATTATTATTATTATCATCCTCGAGAGTCTGACAGCCTTCGGGGATCTTGTTGAAGATTTCCCCCCGCCATAAAAAAAAGTCATCATTATTATTTTTATATTATCATATCATTATTATCATTATTATATCATATTATCATTATCATTATTATTATTATTATTATTATTATCATTATTAAACGACAAACGAACACAGCATCTTACCGCAGCCAATATTTCTCCCGCAGAAGATTCCGCATTGAGATCGCAAGATTACCATTATCCGTCCCCCATAACTTCCCATCGACATCGAACGCAACCCCATTACCACTCGGAATTTCGTCTACCGCCTAGCACAGCCTAACGCTGTTCCCCATTGAGCCCCGCTGTCAGCTCCAGGGGCGGATCTGGCCGGCACAGAAAACCGGAGTTAGCCGGGCGCGACTTAAAAGACGCTGTATGCAGATTCATTCGCGAAACAGCTGCGTCTGAACTGGTCGGTGGCCAGTGAACGGGATAGAGAGGTCTTCGGTGTGCAGAACGGAGCAGAAAGAAGGACCGCAGGAAAATTTATTCTTCGGGAGCGAGCGGGACTCGTTTCAGGCTGCTCGATCAAAGGGCGAGACCGCCGCCGCCCAAATCCTATCTGACCGTCTAGTTGTTGTTATTGAAATGGCAGTAGCAGCTGTTTACGCGCATGCAGCCACCGACAAAAGGGGTTTCCTCTGACGGACCATTTCCCGGGAGAGTGCGAAAGGGCGCGAAGAGAAGGAGATGCTCGATTCTCGCGGTCGTTCGCGACTTCGTCCTCCGCGATGGCCTTGGACACCGGGAAACCAAGGACAACGGTTGGAAAGAACTGTATTTTTCTGTTTTTCGTTATTTAACACTAGATTGCCGGAGCGAGTCAATTTGTGTGACCCATTTACGATTTTATAATAATTTTATCATTATTTTCTTTCAAAATACATGTTGGTTTTTAATGGAGTATATATTATTTAATATATAAATATTATATAATATTATTTAATATATATTCAAAATATATATTTATAAAATTATTTACTTAAATAATTTTTTTTTAACGTATTTTGGTTATTTAAAACGTATATTAGTCACAATTCTATTAAAAACCGATATATGTTTTGAAAAAAAATTATTTAAATGACTTCTCTATTAATGTTCGGACAACCTCTACTAGATCATAAATAAAAACAGAAAAAATAAATAAATCAGAACAGAATCAGAACAACATTTGTTACTTACTTTGAAAAAGTAGAAATATTAAATTTTACGTTGTTCTTAAATATCTGACTCGAGGAATAATAATTATTATGGAACAGTTCATAAAACAATTCCCAAAGTGCAACCGTTATTTGCATCAACAATACAAATCTTCCAATCACATTTTCTTCTTAAATATTCATCAGTGCTCATTAAAAATGTTAATTTACTAAATCACTGTGATTTTGTTTTAACTATCCGAATTCTGATCCGGGCCGACAGGGAGGTCTCTATAATATTAGTTTACTAAATAGCTGTGATTTTGAGTCGCTGTATTGTTAAATATTCAACTCAAAAAATAGTAAATATCACGAAACAGTTCATAAAACAATTCCCAAAGTGCAACCGTTATTTGCATCAACAATACAAATCTTTCGATCACGTTTTCATCTTAAATATTCATCAGTGCTCATTAAAAATGTTAATTTACTAAATCACTATGATTTTGTTTTAACTATCCGAATTCTGATCCGGGCCGACAGGGAGGTCTCTATAATATTAGTTTACTAAATAGCTGTGATTTTGAGTCGCTGTATTGTTAAATATTCAACTCAAAAAATAGTAAATATCACGAAACAGTTCATAAAACAATTCCCAAAATGCAACCGTTATTTGCATCAACAATACAAATCTTTCAATCACGTTTTCATCTTAAATATTCATCTCTCTCTCTCTCTCAGTGCTCATTAAAAATGTTAATTTACTAAATCACTGTGATTTTGTTTTAACTATCCGAATTCTGATCCGGGCCGACAGGGAGGTCTCCATTGAAGCGTCGTGGTCTCGTTAGGCCCCCGCCGGGCCACCCCGCGTCGCGTCACAGCTCGTCGCAAGCGAAAAGTGGCCGTTCGCCTCGCGACTCGCTCGGAAAGCGCGGTCGAATCGATTCTCGCCGGTCGACCGGTAATAGGAAATCGTAATAAGGCCAGCGAAGCGAAGGAGCCTCGGACAGGGGCCATCTGTCGTCGGCGCGGCCTGCGACAAAACAAACAGCTCGCCAATTACCGAGTGATTTTGGGCCCGCACGACATAATTCCGGCCGGCGCGGTGGACAAAGGCGGCTCGCCTCCTCTGTTTCCACCGCGCCTACCGTCGTTAAGACCGGGGGGGACCCACCACTTTCCTATTCCTCCCTCATTTAGTGTCTCTATTTACGCCCCCTCGCCGGCTACTCGTTCGTCTCCTTTGTAAAAGCGCCTCCGAACGTTTACGATGAAGGAATCGCCCCGAGACGGATCGCCGAGCTCGGAACGTACTTTAGTCTCTCGTCGAACATCTTCCTTACGAACAATAATTTATCAAAGAATCATATCGATTCTCTTTTTAGACGATTTGCCAAAAATTTGAACACGCGATAGCGGCTCGAAAATAATGTAGACGAAACCGAGAACTTGTGTTTGGCGTGGAGATTTCGTGTATTTCATTTTCGAAATTGTTTTTTGTCAGTTAAAGCCGTAATGATAATTTAAAAAATTATCTACCACGTAGTTAAGCAAGATAAATAAAACTGAAAATTTGTGTCTAGCATAAATCTTACGCGAAAGTTTCGTTTCCTGAATTCCTGTAAATATTAATTTGTCGTACTTTTCGGAAACGTTGGTATAAAAATTGAAAACGTGGTGGCAATTTAAAAAATCATTTACCACGTGAAACAGCAAGACAAGTAAAACTGAAAATTTCTGTTCAGCATAAATCTTACGCGATAGTGTCGTTTTATGAAATTCTCTGAAACATTAATTTATATCAAACTTTTCAAAAAAACGTTTGTATACAAATTGAACACGTAATGGCAATGTAAAAAATCATCGACCTCGTTCGAAAAGCCAGACAAATGAGAGAAAAAAAGTTACGTTCAGATAGGAAAGTGTCTGGCATTAATTTATCAACGAAATCGACTTCGATGCGACATCCGTTCGAAAGTTTCATTGTTTGAATCGAGCTCGCAGCAGCGCCGCTGGAACGGACAGAATGCGCGAGAGAAGCGCGCCGCGGAAACAGAGGGACACGAGGCCGGGAAAAAAGGAAACAATGATTTTAATGGCAATGAAAGTTTTACCGCCCACCGATAATTACGGGTTAACGAGGCGGCGGTAAGTGCCCACTCGTTCCGGCGATAATTGCTCGCTGATCGATTTGTGCCGCGAAACAACCCGTGGTCGGGTCCGCGTACAAATGTGAAAATCCTTCTTCGGCAGGAATTTAGGACAACAATCCTAGTTTTTGCGAACGGGCGAGAATACTTCCGCCGTACTTTTCGGCACTAAAAATGTCCGATATGTGCAGCTTTGTAAGGATTACGAGATTGAATGTAATTTTATTTGAGCCTCGCGGCTCATTTTTATAGTTGTCGATCGTCAACAATTATAAAAACGAGGTGCAAAGATCGAATAATCGTATGTCCTTTTCCTAAATTGTTCATTTTTGTTTACAAGCCGAAGGAAAATTTATTATAATGTTATATTATATGTATTTATTATAATGTGTGCTCGAATTAAATAATTTGATAAAATTATTTCCATCGAAAGAATCTTCACGATGTTAATCAGAGTTGGATATTATTCGGATTGTTTCGAATAAATGTTTATCTAAGATAATTGTCCTAATGAATTTATTTTACTCGATTATCTTAGACGAATAATTCGTTATTCGTCATAGATTATTCTGTCTAATTATTTGAATAATTCTGATAATTCGAATAATTCTAATAATTCTAATAATTCGAATAATTCTAGTTATTCGAATAATTCTAATAATTCGAAAAATTCTTTATTCGAATAATTCTAATAATTCGAAAAATTCATTATTCGAATAATTCTAATAACTCGACAAATTCTTTATTCGAATTATTCGAATACATAATTTGTAAAACTCTGTATTCGAATAATTCGAAAAACTTTTTATATCATCTTTTTATGGATGAAATATAATTCGATGAACTATCTAAAAACTCTTTATATTCTATTAGTTTTATTCAAATCAATTATTGATTATGGGAATGTACGAATAAATTCTTACTGGAATAAAATCTTATTTGAACGAATTCTTATTCGAATAAAATCTCATTCGAGAGAATGAATTCTTATTCGACTAAAACTTTATTTAGATAAATTTCTATATGTATAAATAAATGTCGATAGCGTCGAATAAAATTGTATTCGAACGAAGTTTTATCCAAACAAAATAGTATTGGACCAAACGTTAATTTGCCAAAAAATTGAGCGTGTAATTTATGCCAGGGTTTCAGGGGTTCGGCCCTACTGTGCGGCGGCACGCAAAAAGCATCGACGAAGACGGGACTCCGTTTTAGAAAAACGACGCTTTCGAACTCCAAAGACAGCCACCGAACCAAAAATATACTACTCGGTGCATACCCAAAATCCGGCTGTCCCCTACAATTTTCCAGCAAACGTTTCAATTTTCCGGTGTTCACCGAAATGTCGCTAAACGCCGACCGGCGTGCATGATCGCAGCGGAAAGGAGGTGAAGATTTAGTGTCCTGGAGTAGAAAACAACAATGCGGAGGCACCAGCAAGCCCCATTGTATCATTTCTGGGCAGGTCCGAGGCTTCAAAGGCCCTACGGTCATCAGTTTAACTTATTCCCAATCACGAATCGGCCGTTATGGGTTTATGGGGTAGCCGGCTGGACAGGGTAGGCTGCCCTGGGACATTATTTGCGGGGGTCGGTTTGTAAATTTCAGTTTCCGATGTAGCCGAGGCTGTGTGGACCAGCTGTTTACGGGGCCGCCGGGATCGCCAAAGGACCAACAACCGTCGTTGCCAATCGTCTCTGCTTTGAAAGCTGCTGAGCGGAGGGGATGCACCTGAGCCGCGGGGACGCGCTATCGAATGGATGCGCACAAGAATGGAGCCGAAGGCGACCAAGAAATCGTGAGAATATCCGTGTAGAATGCGGTGCGTGCTCCCAGCGCAGTTTCAGGGATTACCTGGGACACGACGCTGCGGGGAATCCGCAATCTGTGTACGTGGCCTCCGTGCATTCAGACGTACCTGTCTCTCGGCTACCTATTTCCAGGGGACTACGTTCTTAGCCCACGCTACGACGGACTCTTTTCAAGATCTCGCGGCAGTCGCCGATAGATACGTCCCGATTGTTACGCGTCAATGTCGTTTCACGTGTCTGTTACCCTACTTCTTCGGGGTCTGCTCTTGGACATTCGCCGGATATTTAAGTTCTTAGCATCTTTGAGGTACTCCTAAGATCGTTGGGTTCTTCACGGAATGGTCTTCGAGTGATCTTCTTGTCGGATTTGCTGCAAAGCTGTTCAAATTGTTACGCGTCAATATCTTTTCTCAGGTATTTTAGCTCACTTTTTCAAGGCCTATTTGATTTTCAAATTCTTCAAACGATTCGCAAGTTCTGTAAGTTCTTCGAGAAATCTTCAAGTTCGAAAGATCTTTAAGTTCTTTGAACGATCTTCGAGCTCTTTGAAAGATCTTCAAGTTCTTCGAAAGATCTTCAAGTTTTTCGAAAGATCTTCAAGTTTTTCGAAAGATTTTCAAGTTCTTCCTAAGATCTTCGTGTCAGATCTAATACGATGGCTGATGATTTGAACTGTCTATTAGGAGATTAAAATTTCGATGTTATTTTGTTGATCAGCATTAATAAATCTAAATAGTTAATATATTCTCTACATCATTCTTTTAATTATGAATTACATCAATAACCCGACTTTAATCTAATAAGATCATCTTATTCCAGGTTTTCATACTTAAGGAAACGTGCAAAGAGCCTTTATAAAATTGTTACTAACAAATTTTTAATCGAAGAAGAATACTTATATAAATGATTATGAGTAGTAGCATCGCCAAAGATAATTAATATACGATTTTTACTTAATTCCTGTAACAGAATATAATTCAATCACAAATACTTAGTGCCCTCCATTTTGTTATCAAAGAAAAGCAAGATAATTTTGTGAAAATGATATAGAAACATTCCTATAAACGAATGTGAAATAAATATAAGCATTCCTAATCATTCTCATGAGATCTCTTTCATCATTAAAGTCCATTTTCGTAATTTTAAAAAATAACTAAATATTCAATTTTAACATTCAAGAATTAATTCTTGCCTATTAACAATTTCCTCGGCAATGGAACTACTAAATTTTTCGCAACATTCCGAATTAAACATGCTTAAACATTAATCGAACGCAGCGTATTATCACAGGCAACGTTAATGTCCATTTTGTTAATTTAAAAGAAAAAAAACAACGAGCTCAATTTTAACTTTCAAGAAAGACATTTACTGTTGCTGCATGGGTTCCACTATAATGAGAAGTGTACAAGCATCCCATTTCGGTGTTACTGGCTCTAAAGATCAAACACCTGCGCGGACTATAAAAGGAAGATAGGATTTACAGGGTAGAGTGAGTTGAAAGTAACAAGAAAGAAAAATGAGGGACCCCAGGTGAGAGGAAAGTTTCATAACTGTCGTCAGTTGGCGACACGGTGCAGTCTTTTACCCGACGTTGCTCGCTTCAACCACCCGCGAGGTGGCAGCACCGATCGACTCGCTCGACGCGGCAATGTTTCGCGCTCGTTTCAAATTCGGACGCCGACGCTTCCAACTTGCGCGGACATTTTAAATTCTCGTGTAAACCGATTCGCTGAACAATCAATTTACCCTATCAAATTTTGTTGAATAATACGAATATTATAGTTACAAAAATATATTATACGTATCATTGTAAATTACGAAGTTTTAGGTTCGCTAATTTTAGATGAAATTATAAAATGTTTTCTATTAAATATATTACTTGGTTTTTGGAAAGTTTAAAATCAATCTGAAAATTTTTGCGCTGTTACAATGTTGCAAAGGAACGTGAATCAGAGTCATGCTTCTGTTAAAGAGGGTATACTGATTCTGTTGCTATAATGCTATAATAATTATATAGTACATTACATTATATTATTATTATTGTTATCATATCGTGATGTGGTATATTATACACATTATCATAATATAGTGAATACATATTACAATACATTATTATAATTATATTATATTATTATAACATGTATAACATATTGCAGTATAATATTGTATTATTATTATACTTATTATTGTACTGTATTGTATTATACACATTATAATGCAACACAGATTTATGTTATAATATATAACGTTTTAGATAATAACATTAAAATATATAAACATATATCTGTTCTAATTATTTCATACAATATCAATTGGCATATACCGAACCGCAGAAAATTCAACTGCGATCAAGAATATCCAAAATCATTTGAACCCAGATCTCTATCTTAAAGTTCAACGTTCCTTTCAACGTCCAGTTTCCTTATCTAAAATACTTAAATTTCGTGAGACCAAATATCCAAACAATCAACGCCTCAATCAACCCATAAGCAACAACATGTCGGCCTTAAGACATCTGGCTACAAAAAATATCGCTCACTGTCACTTTTAATTAGTCACGGGGCTCCGGCCATGCGCAACAAGCCAAAGACACCTATCGCTTCCAAATTATCTGGACAACTTGAAAAATTAAAGACTGATAAGCGAACAAAAAGGCAAAGTAGGAAACACCGTCAGAAAAAAAAAGAAAGAAAACGACACCGTTTCCCAGAACTAATAATAAGAAACTGAGCAGCTCGATTGCCCCAGTCTTAAAACCCGATGTTCCCTAGATCAGGACAGAGGTCTTGTTTCGGCTGTCCCCTAATTAGAAGTCGTCCAGGGCTTTTAAGTCCGAAATGAAGTTCGACTGAAGCCGATCGAGCAGACGATAAGCAGGGAACGAGGAGGCGCGACGATGCCCAGGATAGCATTTCTTAATTTCACGGTCTATTCGGCTTCTAGGGTACACACGGGATCAACGTGTTTCGATCCCTGTGCCAGCCAGTCGGTAGTCTGGGTGGTCAGAGACCTTCGCTGAAGAGTCAACGAGCCAGGGAAAGAGTCAACGATCGCGATGTCTTCGATCCTCTGGGAGATAAAGTCGCCTATTCAAAAATGCTTTTAGCCGAGGCAATTGCCCTAATTGCTGAACCTTGTCCTTGCCAGAATGCGGGCCCACGATTTCGCTTTGGCTTCGTTTGCTGATGGCGCAATTCGGCTTTTAGGAAATCCAGGTGTTCTTCGTTATTTCCAATTCCAGAAGATGTACGGTAAAGTCGTTGTTCACAGATGGAAATATTCCAGATAGTGATATATTGTCCTCTGATGTTTGCGTTGTTTGTTGTTGTCGTATCTTCCTTCTTCTGGTTGTGGATGCACTTTCTTTCGTTTTTCGTGGTTGCAGACGCGCTATTTAATTTTACAATAACAAAATGTGCTGTTTCTTCTATTCGTTATACAATATAAGCTGAATGGGCTATCCTACAATACCATATAGACTACATATAAGTACAGTTTTCTTTACTATTCTTTTTAGTATTTACAGTATTTGTAGAATATAAGTAGTATTTTGTTTAGTATTCTGTAATACAATGTGGAATATGTATTAACTAAATGTAAGTTAACAAGGTAATTTAAGCAAGTAGAATTTTCTTTAGTATTCTACAATATAATATGTATATGTATGCATGTAAAATTTCCTTTACTACCCTACAATATAATATTAAGCAGAATTTTCTTTGATCTATTAGAATATAATACAGGAGAAATTGTATAAGTAGAATTTTCTTTACTATTCTACAAATATAATATAATACAGTATATATTACAGTATATATAAATAGTATTTTCTTCACTATTCCACAATCCAAATTTTATAAAAGATTTAATTATGTAAACATAATTATATTATATAACTATGAAAATATATTTAACGATTAATGAGTATATCTCGCAGCCAGATAAATCCTAGATCTCGGAATCTGCGAGATGTCTCTTGCTCGCCGAACCCGCAAGAAAATATCGCCGGAAGTTCGCGAGTCCGGCAAGTAAGTAACTACTGGCGACATATTTAGCAGCCCGCTTTGATATTCGTTACGAACTGGAAATTTGCGTACAATGAAAATTTCCACTTGCAAATTTCTTCAGGAATTCGCCGTCCAGGTCCGCCCGCAGTCTCCACCCTGCATTTCCATTTTCTGCTGCTTCCGGGTGGAAATACATTTCCCCACCGTGCCGTTACGAAATACACTAACTTCTCTCCCGCCGTATCCTCAATTAATCCGATTCTTACGTAACAATTCCTATCGTAAATAGTTCCGCCAGAAGTTCTTCTGGTCCTGACTTTTTCTCGCGGTGCTAAATCGTTGCTGCGAAATGCACGGCGAAGTAGCGGACAGGAATTTGTTAGCTTCTCGGTTTAAGAAATTTCCGTGAACTTGGCGAAATAAATGATCTCGACAAAATAAAATCTATTCTACCTTTTAGTTTAAGTAATGATTATGTAATAATTACGTAAATACTATTTAAGTAATAGTAAATAGTATAATAAAATACGATCTATTCTATTCATCAGTTATACAACAATATAATAAAATATACAATGTAAAATGTATAATAAAATATACAATATAAATTATACAACAATATAATAAAATATACAATATAAATTATACAACAATATAATAAAATATACAATATAAATTATACAACAATATAATAAAATATACAATGCAAAATGTATAATAAAATATACAATATAAATTATACAACAATATAATAAAATAAAATCTACTCTGTCTCAGTTCACATAACCTACAATAGTATAATAAAATACAATCTACCCTATTCATCGGTTTACATTATGAAACAATACAATAAAATAAAATCTACCCCATTAGTTTATAGGTAATAATCATGAACCTACAACGACATAACAAAATAAAATCTGCACCATCCTTCAGTTTATGTAACGTTGTCTGGGCTCCGTAAAAATGTAACGAATTCCATCGACGTACCGCTAACATTCCAACAACTCTTTTAACTTCTCCCTCACCTATTTCTACAAATCGATAAACGGCTCTCGTCGATTTCGAAGCGCTTAATGCAAGAACACTGCAACAATTCGCTGAATTTTCGGACAAAAGTGGAGGCAGAATTTTCGACTTCGGAAATGTTGTCCTGCATGAACCCGTAGAAGATAGATGAGCGACTTTTGTGTAGAACAATTCCGGCCCGTCTCTCCTCTATCAAATTCAGCTCGCAAACGTGCGCGCGCGAAGACAGTAAAACAATGGATTAGACGCAGCGTATGTTGAATAGCGATCCGAAAGCGGACCCACGGCCGTTTCTTCGCGGTTTGTTATCCACGGTTGAATACCAGGAATTCAGTTCTTTCGCCGTAAGAGACGACACAGGATGATAGGATTAAACCCGCAGGTGGTTAAAGGTAGACGCAATTATTCAGGAGCTTGGAATCGCAAGCATTCTCTGCACGGTAGTATGATTTACGGTCGGCGGGGATCGAACGACGGAAACCGGGATTTCCGTGGCATGCGACTCTCTCTCTCTCTCTCACTCTGTCTCTCGCTCTCTTTCTCGCTCTCTCGCTCCTATTCTCTCTCACTCTCACTCTTATTCTCTCTCTCTCGCTCCTATTCTCTCTCACTCTCACTCTTATTCTCTCTCTCTCGCTCTCTCGCTCTCGCTCTCTATCTATCTATCTATCTCACTCTCTCTCTTTCGCTCTCTCGCTCCTATTATCTCTCTCTCTCTCTCTCTCGCTGCTATTCTCCCCCTCGCTCTCTCTCTCTCTCTCGCTGCTATTCTCCCCCTCGCTCTCTCTCTCTCTCGCTTCTATTCTCCCCCTCGCTCTCTCTCTCTCTCTCTCTCTCTCTCTCTCTCGCTGCTATTCTCCCCCTCGCTCTCTCTCTCTCTCTCTCTCTCTCTCTCTCTCTCTCGCGTTGCACCACATAGCCTCTGCATACTTATTATTTCACAGAGCCGCGAATGAACGTGATAATCTTGTTCGTTGGAAACGGAGACCGCGTATATATCACGCAGCGTTGCGTTTCAACGATTCTAGCGGAAAAACGGGAAATTTCGCAATTATCGTCAATTATTGTGCGTTGTTCCTTCGTTTCTTTATGCTGATGCTAATTAACAGTCGACGATGCTGCTTTCTTGGAAGAATAATCGCTGCGACCGTTGCCTCGTACCTTATGCCCGATTATACTACTGATTCGGCAACATTTTCCTGTCAGCGTTCGTGTTCACTATCAAAAGTCGATCATCCTTTTGACTTCGGTGCACTACTGAAGCGAATCGTGCGAACGCAGAAGATTCTACCGACATCCTACCATCCGAACATCCTGAAGTTTCCTAATCTGTTCGGATAATCGAGGTTCCAGTTTCACGGTCGATATGATAACTATCTGACGTATCTAGCTGCGTACTAGATTCTCCATCCTACAACACATAAACATAATCAATATCTGGTTGAAACAACTAATAAATCCTACCGTGACTGTTCTAATATCCAAATAACCTGAAGTTTCCTAACCAGTCCGGATAAACGAGGCTCCTGTCTCACGTCAGTATCATAACTATCTGGCTATGGTCGCGTACTAGATCCTCCATCCTACAACACACAAACATAATCAACGCCTAGTTCAGACAACTAATGAATTCTATTGTAGCTGTTCTATTATCCAAACAGCCAGAAGATTGCTGACCAGTCCCGATGAACGAGATTCCAGTTTCGTGTTGTGCTATCATAATTATCATAGTTCTTAACACAGTTATGCTCTAGTTTTACGTCGTAACTACCAAACCATAATGGCAAGCCTAAACGCTGTCAACATCTATTAGATTACATAAATAAATCTATGTATTCGCGTTTTCTTGTAAGAAAATAATAGCACCGTGCAATCGTCGACACGCACAGACTTATTATATAATTTCAGTCTAATCTAGCCTGTCTTAAAGCAGATACTTCCAGCTGTCATTTAAGCTAAGTTGCATAGAAATAGCTCCACGACAACGTATCTTAAAATCCGTCCGAACTTTTCCTTTGAAATCTTGTGAAACTCCACGATGTCAGAGGTTGATTTCTTTTAATTTTTCAAAATTATATCGTCATTCTATTGCAAGCTAATCTACCGTGTCTTAAAACAGACGCTTCCAGCTTTCATTTAAGCTAAGTTGCATAGAAATATCCCCGCGGGAACGTATCTCAAAATTCATCTGAACCGTCGCTTTGTACCGTGTAATTTTCCTCGTCTTTTCGAAGTACGGTAGATTCTCTCCAATTTTCCTCAGCCTGGGAAGAGGGAATACGATTATTCGAGCCTTGCGGCTCGTTTTTATATTATTGTTATTATTATTGCATATATATATTATAGTATATATGTATATATACTATATTTATGTGTATAACATAATAACTATAACAATATAATATATTGTACTATATAATAATATAATAATTGTACACATGTATATACATATAATAATAGTATAGCACGTTGTAATTCGCGCGCTCGCCTCTCATTAATCAGTGTTTTATTGAGAGATATTTTATACAGACAATTTACTGTACTTCGAAAAGACGAGGAAAATTACACGTATTCAAAGCGACGGTTCAGATGAATTTTGAGATACCTTCCCGCGGAGATATTTCTATGCAACTTAGCTTAAATGAAAGCTGAAAGTATCTATTTTAAGACAGGGTAGATTATATTGCAATAGAATGACGAGATAATTTTGAAAAATTAAAAAAATATCAACCTCTGACATCCTGGGGTTTTACAAGATTTCGAAGGAAAAGTTCAGACGGATTTTAAGAGACGTTGTCGTGGTGCTATTTCGATGCAACTTAGCTTAAATGACAGCTGGAAGCGTCTATTTTAAGACAGGGTAGATTAGATTGCAATAGAATGACGAGAATGCTATTTTACTGTAGTCCACACACGTACAGTATAAATTCTCTCCAATTGTCCTTCAGCTCGTAAACGAAAACGGACAATTCGGGAAGAGGAGATACGATTATCCCGGCCTTGCGCCTCGTTTTTCCAGTCGTTGACAATCGACGATTACAAAAACGAGTTACGAGGCTCGAACAATCGTATATCCCCTCTTCCCAAATAATCCATTTTTGCTCACGAGCCGAGGGACAATCGCAGAGAATTTACCGTACAGACGATTCTACCAAAATCGCACGGCAACCGATGCGGAATATATCGGAACACCGAAAAGTTGCGAACCAGTCCGGATAATCAAGTTCCCGTCGTATCGACGTTCTCCGAGACCCTCGGAGTCTCCGCAGCCTCTCCGGCTGAATAAGACATAAGAAAAGGAAGAGAAGCAGGCCAGCTGAGAGGCGGTTTTTAGGAGTAGTGGGAGGATCATTTGGCGGGCAGCGATTAGCAATTAGTCCGTCGGTAGGTGGCGGTCAGTGGATGTTTGCGGAGCGGTAAACCGGCCATTAAAGTTGGAGACGCGCCGCGCCGCGGCGAAGATAGGATCGGGCTCTGTAGAAGAGAGCAAGACCTTGGTAGAATGGAAAAGCATAGTCGGCGCTTAGGTGGCCTTTGCCGTCGAGTTTCGGCAAGTCGGCGATTCCGGACACGATCTCGGTGGTCCTCCGTCCTTCTTCTTTCCGTGTCCCGGCCCGACCCGACCCGGCCCGCACAGGCCAATTTTTTCCCGCCCGCTCTCTCGCTCTCTCGGCCCGTCTCTCTTCGAACACGGTTCCGAGAGACTCCTCGGGTTCATTCTTCTCTCCTTTGCTCTCGCCGGATATCAATTATGTCCCTGCGGGCCAAAGAGGACCTACCGATGCGCGGTCTCACCTTAGCGGAGCGGCGGCCGGAGGGGGGATCAGGTGGGCCTCCCGAGCCTCGCCTCGTTATCCCTCGCCGTGGGCGTCGAAATCCCTGTGTAAGGTCTCTCAGGAGCTACAAAGTGCAATTTAAGAAAATTCTCTCCTCTCGTTTCGCCTCCACTTTCGGCCCTTCTCGCCCTCCTGGCCGCCGCCGTCCCTCTCCCCGCGTCTCTCGTTATGCCCGTCGCCCCTTCTTATTCGTAAATCTCGACGATAAATCGCGCCGCTGTCGCTCTTACGCGAGAGAGCTGACTTATTTACCGAAGCTCGCCCGCTTCTTGCTCGTCCTCTTTCCCTCTGTTGCGCCTTTCTTTGGACGCGTCCAGCTACCACTTCGGGTACTTTCGCGATGGTTTCCAGTGGACCGAAGGACGATTCCGGCCGGGGCACGGTGTGCTCCGCGCGGTGGACAAAAGTCGAAAAAACTGATGTCTAAAGGTGATGGATTATTATAGCTTAGAATACTCATGAGGTGAATCTTTCGAGGTCGGACCTGGTAGCATTATTAACCTTCCGGCGGCGAACATTTTCGAGCATTTGTGGCAGCCTCGGCTAGGTCCGTTCAAATCTTCACGATTTATTCTCGTTTGTATATTATTGAAATCTCTTTGTTGATGATACGTTGTATTTGAATTACACTGTGATTCATTTAAGTAATTCGAATATTTGAGATAATTTTCAGTTAGTAATTATTTTGATCGCGAGTGTAATTGAAATACAATGTAATTAAATTACAATGTAAGCAAATTATACTTTGTAATTGAATTATACTTTGTAACTGAATTATACTTTGTAACTGAATTATACTTTGTAATTGAATTATATTTTGTAATTGAACTATACTTTGTAATTGAATTATACTTTGTACTTGTGAGCTATACTTTGTAACTGAATTATACTTTGTACTTGAGCTATAGTTTGTAATTGAATTATACTTTGTAATTGAATTATACTTTATACTTGAATTATACTTTGTAATTGAATTACTTTACAATTAAATTACTTTGTAAATTAATTACTTTGTAACTGAATTACCTTGTGAATGAATTACTTTATAATTAAATTACTTTGTAACTGAATTACCTTATAAATGAATTACTTTGTAAATGAATTACTTTGTAACTGAATTACCTTATAAATGAATTACTTTGTAAATGAATTACTTTGTAATTGACTTACTTTGTAATTGCCTTACTTTGTAATTGACTTACTTTGTAATTGACTTACTTTGTAATTGACTTACTTTGTAATTGACTTACTTTGTAAATGAATTACTTTGTAAATGAATTACTTCGTAATTGAATTACTTTGTAATTTGGTTCAGTGGCAATCTGCATTAAGCATATCAGTATAATTGAATTACTTAGTAATAATAATTCCCCGAATTCCAAAAAGAGTTGTCCGGCTTTAAAAGACGTTCCGAATACATACCCTCGCGTCTCGCCGTGCTTCCGGAAGCCCGGCCCGGCCCGCAATGTTCGAAAACAGAGCAGAAACACGGTGTTCAGCTCGAAACAACGGCCGAAGAGGAATCCCGCGAGGCGGTGCCGACCTGCGACCCCATTATGCGCGTCCTGGACAGGACTCGTGATTCATAATATTAGATTCGTGAGTCGGGGCCGAATAATGTAAATGCCTCGCGTGGAAGAAGGGAACGAAAGGGGGCCGGTGGGGAAGGCGTGTGCCCGGTTTGAACAAGCGCAGGGGCGTCACGTTGGCGGCGAATGTAACGACGCGGGGCGACGCGACGCGGCGACAACGGCGAGGAGAGAACGACGCCGTCGGAGTCGGAGGTGACTCCGCCACCCACACCCACGCCGCGTCGGACCCTTAAATCTCCATTCTCAGCCGCGCCTCGATCTCTTTGAGCCTCCTCCAACCGGCGATCGCGCGGGCCACGAAAAATCGTGCGAGTCCGACGCCGGTGATTTAAGCCGCGGAACGATTTCGTTGGTTCGTTTATGAGCCTTTGTCTGTCCCGGCTGGCCCCGGACCGTGGAGTCCGCCATCGAAGAATACGCTGGTATGTCCAATGAATCAATGATTTCTCTAATATCGGACGGCTCTCCTAGTATCGGACATTCGAGGATGGAACCTGGACTTGGGACGCTGAAATGTCAGGGATTTTTAAGGATTTTTCTCCTCGATAACTGTAAGGTGAACTTCGTCATCGCGGTAACCCTTTCATAGGCACGATATGAATTTTCAAAATGGCAGCACATTTCCAGGATGCGAATATTTGAGCCTGGTGTCCTAAATGTTGGTGGCAATTTTAGTTCCTAGTGCCTATGAAAGGGTTAAGGGGGTGTTATCGAACATTTAGACGGTTCAAAGCAATTCTTGTGTCAACGACAAAGCCTCTTAACCCTCGGACAGCGATCTATTTTCACAAGTGTACCATCGACGATGTTCATAACAATTCCGAGCTCCATCCTGCAATTTTTCAAGACACAGTTGCGAAGATATTTATTTTAAACTGATCAGCCTTTCTGTTGTTACAGTAACAGAAATTGCCGATAATTGAGTAATTAAGTGAACGATTCAAACTCTCTGGATCGAAGTTGGCCCAGTCGCCACCGCCTTGCGAGGATTAATATTGCTGTAATTTACCGACATAATCCATTTTTCAAATTTTCATTACAGCCTCAGATAAGAAAATTAAAGGAACGCGCGTTTCTTATTATTTTCTTCATTCCAAATAATGTCAAAATTGCAAACTAGTCCCTCTAACATTTAAACAAAAATATAATATATATAATATATAATAATAATAATAATAATATAATATAATATAATAAAATATAATATACCGTTTTAACCGGTTAGCTAGCTTTCCTCTTTACAACGAGCTTCGGAAACTTGATCTACGATTTTTCTTCATCGTTTTATCGTACTGCGAATGAGAAGTACAAGAAAAAATTTTGTGATCCGAGAAGACGTCGGTTTTCAGATCACAAAAAATTCTTTATTATTCTCCGTGTAGGATTGGCCTAAGAATATTCTAAACATCTTGAAATTTGAGAATACGTTTTTGTTTTCGCTAAAATTACAATTTAAATAGCCAATGGTCGCTGTTTTTTACGCGCGACGAGTACACTCGTCGTGGCACAAAATACTGCCACTTCTCCATGACGAGTATACTCGTCGAACCCAGCTAACCGATTAAAGAATTGTCCCGAAAATTACAATTTAAATAGCCAATGGTCGCTGCTTTTAACATGCGACGAGTATAATCGTCGTGGCACAAGATACTGCCACTTCTCCATGACGAGTATACTCGTCGAACACAGCCAACTGGTTAAAGGGTGTCCGAATATTAATGCGAGCCACTGTACGTTCAACGGAAGTGTTTCTAATCGAAAATTACGGTTTAAAAAGAGAACGGGTCTCACGTTAGGCAGCCTCGCCCTACGTTGAACTCGATTCCTAGGCAGCAAGTAGCGGAGCATTTTTTTCCAGCGCGCTATCAAAGCCACAAAGGGGTCGAGATAACTTTCGAGTGCGCCTACGAGGGCCGCGGAATGCCAATAACAGAAAACGGCAGCCGAGCACTCTCCCTTTACACGTGGTCGTTTAACCTGCGTTTCGAATCACCGCGATTCCCGCGCAGACGATTTTCTGCCACTCGACGTTCGACCTGTTTACCGATTCCTCCGCGAACAACACCGGCGAAACCGCTGGAAAACATGTCGGCAGCCAGAGTTTCGGCGCGAACAAAGGGACCGAGATTATCGTTGTCCCGATATTTATCTAGCAAGTTCGCCGGCGCCCTTCGATCGCCGAAAAATGGTGGATCGCCGGCCCAATTTCCCTCCGCGGCCGCCGCGTTCCTCCAGGATCGACAAATAAAACGGACAATGCGGGGCGCCGGACTCGTCCATCGAGTGGAATAAGTCTTATTTAAGCGTCGCGAACCTTTTTCAGATACCGATCTAGGGTTGCCGGAATAACGAGGTCCGAAAAATCGCTGCGCGAAACTTTTGTCGACGGCTTTCGAACGGTTACGGGGAATTTGGGGGAACCGCTTCGGAAAATCCTTTGAAACCGTCGACTATTTCGGATGACTAGCCTAAATCGTACTACGGTAGAACATCGATTATCCGATTATTATACAAAATTGTTACGGCGTAGGGGATCAGAATTTAAGAGCTTTGAATTTAAGACGATGAAAATGTTACGAAATATATTTAGAATTTATTCAAGTAATTGTATATTATTTCTGAGCTTTTGTATATTCGGTTGAATTTTTTTTCAACGAGTATAATATGGTTAATTCAAGATTTGGAATTAGAATTTATTCTGATATATTAATCTTGTTGAACTTACGAATTCATGGAATTATTATTATTATGTCAAGAAAGATATGCAAGTTTAATTATAATTTTTCTTTTTAATTATTAAATGAGGTATAATGGAGAATCGTTTAGAATCGGGTTATTACATGTTATTTTATACTTTACATTTTTCTGTATCTTTTTCAATTTTTATTTTTAATTACTTTATTTCGTATTTAGAATAATAAAGAAATCTATATAATTAAGATCGAGGAAGATCCAATTCGGTTAATCAAAGTTATATTATACTTAAGACATTTATTGATGTGTGTATTTATTAAATGGGTATGTATTTATTAAATTATTGTTCATCTGTATAGAAAGATCGCATCATCGAGTTTATAAATTCTTCGATATGGCGCGGATTCTCTTAAACGAATAAACAAATAATAGAAACAACTGCTCGTATAATAATAAAAATAATCCTATACTACATTTTTGTTTGTTTTTATACTACATTTCTGCCATAGCTATTTGATAAATGCTATTTCCACCGCTTTTTGAATGTTCGCATCAACTATACAGTATACTTGGTTCTCGCTAAATTCGTGAGCTACCGGTAACGTTGGAAGCGACACTGGAATGGTAATTCCAAGGATTTTTGGAAATATTTATAGAGTATATATCTTTAGGAATTTTGAGTTTATGGTTTTCTACTACGGAGAAGGTATATGAGGAGACCTCAACGTATTTTGCCACTTGAAAATTTGACTGCCGAAACATCGTCACTATCTTCGTGTGGCACTCATCGAGAATCGAGTATTCTGTATACCTTGTTCATATCACGGCACGTTTTGTGATTCGAAAGCCAGAAATTTATGCGGCATGCACGTTCGAACGACGACAACGGTGCTTACAAACTGTAACACTTTGTATTTCAAAAATCGTAAACAATGTTATTAATAAGAAAAACTTCGCCACGAGTGTGTGTAACGAAGGTGATTTGACGAAGTCATTTTTCGAAATATTTGTGGTTCAACAGTTTTTCTGTATCTCGAGCTCTAACAGCTATTTCTGTTCAAAAATTAGATTGTAAATCAGATGAGAGCACTCCCATGGCTATTCCGTTGTATCATTTCGTAATCGAAATAATCTATCAATAGAATATTTTCGATGTAACGATTCTTCGATAAATTCATGCTTTAATCATTATAGTTATCATTTTAAACAACTGGGAATGATAAATTAGTCAATAGAATATTTTCGATGTAACGATTCTTCGACACATTAGTGCTTTAACAATTATAATTACCATTTTAAACAACCAGAAATGATAAATTTGTCAATAAAATATATTCGATGTAACGATTCTCCGCCACATTCGCGCTACAAAGATTACTCTGTACGTTTGACGTTATTAATTATTCCCCTTACAAAACGACATAACAAAATAGCCACGAGAGTATTTAATAACATCATTGGCAATAAAAGTTCTCGTAAATATTCAACATCGAGAAGCAATCAATTTATTAACGAAGCTTGTCTGCTGCAACAATTTCACGAAACATTCGTGCTCGAAAAATTACTCCACATGTCTGATTCTATCGGTTATTTTCACCAACAAATTAAATGGTAAAATAGCCAGTGGGGTACTTGACCATACTTCTAACAAACAGAATTGTTATAAATATCAAGAAACCAGAAATAATAAATTTATTAACGAGAGAAAATCGATATAATAACTAACCGATCGATTTGTGCAAGTCACTTGTTAATTAAACCTCGTTGGTACTTTTCATGAACAATTTAAGTGATGAAACAATTTTTCGGGCACCGGAGAGCATTATTGCAAAATAAATTATCGCGAATATTAAATAATTGAAAATAATCGCAGTTATCGATATTATCGATCGCTGTCGATCGCGCGATCGTCGATCGTCAAAGTCATTGGGGAGGGGGGGGGGGGGGGGGTACCCCTCGTGCTCGCTCGGCTCAAAGTCAAAGCTCAATCAGTCGGGACTTGACTAATGGTGGAATCAGACGTGTTTCAAGACAGCTCTTCCAATAATGTCGATCGTCAAAGTCATTGGGGGGAGGGGGGGGGGTGTAACCTTCGTGCTCGCTCGGCTGAATGTCAAAGCTCAATCAGTCGGGACTTGACTAATGGTGGAATCAGACGTGTTTCAAGACAGCTCTTCCAATAATGTCGATCGTCAAAGTCATTGGGGGGAGGGGGGGGTGTACCCTTCGTGCTCGCTCGGCTGAATGTCAAAGCTCAATCAGTCGGGACTTGACTAATGGTGGAATCAGACGTGTTTCAAGACAGCTCTTCCAATAATGTCGATCGTCAAAGTCATTGGGGGGAGGGGGGGGGGTGTACCCTTCGTGCTCGCTCGGCTGAATGTCAAAGCTCAATCAGTCGGGACTTGACTAATGGTGGAATCAGACGTGTTTCAAGACAGCTCTTCCAATAATGTCGATCGTCAAAGTCATTGGGGGGAGGGGGGGGTGCACCCTTCGTGCTCGCTCGGCTGAATGTCAAAGCTCAATCAGTCGGGACTTGACTAATGGTGGAATCAGACGTGTTTCAAGACAGCTCTTCCAATAATGTCGATCGTCAAAGTCATTGGGGAGAGGGGGGGGGGGGGTGTACCCTTCGTGCTCGCTCGGCTGAATGTCAAAGCTCAATCAGTCGGGACTTGACTAATGGTGGAATCAGACGTGTTTCAAGACAGCTCTTCCAATAATGTCGATCGTCAAAGTCATTGGGGGGAGGGGGGGGGTGTACCCTTCGTGCTCGCTCGACTGAATGTCAAAGCTCAATCAGTCGGGACTTGACTAATGGTGGAATCAGACGTGTTTCAAGACAGCTCTTCCAACAATGTCGATCGTCAAAGTCATTGGGGGGAGGGGGGGTGTACCCTTCGTGCTCGCTCGGCTGAATGTCAAAGCTCAATCAGTCGGGACTTGACTAATGGTGGAATCAGACGTGTTTCAAGACAGCTCTTCCAATAATGTCGATCGTCAAAGTCATTGGGGGGAGGGGGGGTGCACCCTTCGTGCTCGCTCGGCTGAATGTCAAAGCTCAATCAGTCGGGACTTGACTAATGGTGGAATCAGACGTGTTTCAAGACAGCTCTTCCAATAATGTCGATCGTCAAAGTCATTGGGGGGAGGGGGGGGGTGTACCCTTCGTGCTCGCTCGGCTGAATGTCAAAGCTCAATCAGTCGGGACTTGACTAATGGTGGAATCAGACGTGTTTCAAGACAGCTCTTCCAATAATGTCGATCGTCAAAGTCATTGGGGGGAGGGGGGGGGTGTACCCTTCGTGCTCGCTCGGCTGAATGTCAAAGCTCAATCAGTCGGGACTTGACTAATGGTGGAATCAGACGTGTTTCAAGACAGCTCTTCCAATAATGTCGATCGTCAAAGTCATTGGGGGGAGGGGGGGGGGTGTACCCTTCGTGCTCGCTCGGCTGAATGTCAAAGCTCAATCAGTCGGGACTTGACTAATGGTGGAATCAGACGTGTTTCAAGACAGCTCTTCCAATAATGTCGATCGTCAAAGTCATTGGGGGGAGGGGGGGGTGTACCCTTCGTGCTCGCTCGGCTGAATGTCAAAGCTCAATCAGTCGGGACTTGACTAATGGTGGAATCAGACGTGTTTCAAGACAGCTCTTCCAACAATGTCGATCGTCAAAGTCATTGGGGGGAGGGGGGGTGTACCCTTCGTGCTCGCTCGGCTGAATGTCAAAGCTCAATCAGTCGGGACTTGACTAATGGTGGAATCAGACGTGTTTCAAGACAGCTCTTCCAATAATGTCGATCGTCAAAGTCATTGGGGTGAGGGGGGGGGTGTACCCTTCGTGCTCGCTCGGCTGAATGTCAAAGCTCAATCAGTCGGGACTTGACTAATGGTGGAATCAGACGTGTTTCAAGACAGCTCTTCCAATAATGTCGATCGTCAAAGTCATTGGGGGGAGGGGGGGGTGTACCCTTCGTGCTCGCTCGGCTGAATGTCAAAGCTCAATCAGTCGGGACTTGACTAATGGTGGAATCAGACGTGTTTCAAGACAGCTCTTCCAACAATGTCGATCGTCAAAGTCATTGGGGGGAGGGGGGGTGTACCCTTCGTGCTCGCTCGGCTGAATGTCAAAGCTCAATCAGTCGGGACTTGACTAATGGTGGAATCAGACGTGTTTCAAGACAGCTCTTCCAATAATGTCGATCGTCAAAGTCATTGGGGTGAGGGGGGGGGGGGTGTACCCTTCGTGCTCGCTCGGCTGAATGTCAAAGCTCAATCAGTCGGGACTTGACTAATGGTGGAATCAGACGTGTTTCAAGACAGCTCTTCCAATAATGTCGATCGTCAAAGTCATTGGGGGGAGGGGGGGTGTACCCTTCGTGCTCGCTCGGCTGAATGTCAAAGCTCAATCAGTCGGGACTTGACTAATGGTGGAATCAGACGTGTTTCAAGACAGCTCTTCCAATAATGTCGATCGTCAAAGTCATTGGGGGGAGGGGGGGGTGTACCCTTCGTGCTCGCTCGGCTGAATGTCAAAGCTCAATCAGTCGGGACTTGACTAATGGTGGAATCAGACGTGTTTCAAGACAGCTCTTCCAACAATGTCGATCGTCAAAGTCATTGGGGGGAGGGGGGGTGTACCCTTCGTGCTCGCTCGGCTGAATGTCAAAGCTCAATCAGTCGGGACTTGACTAATGGTGGAATCAGACGTGTTTCAAGACAGCTCTTCCAATAATGTCGATCGTCAAAGTCATTGGGGTGAGGGGGGGGGGGTGTACCCTTCGTGCTCGCTCGGCTGAATGTCAAAGCTCAATCAGTCGGGACTTGACTAATGGTGGAATCAGACGTGTTTCAAGACAGCTCTTCCAATAATGTCGATCGTCAAAGTCATTGGGGGGAGGGGGGGTGTACCCTTCGTGCTCGCTCGGCTGAATGTCAAAGCTCAATCAGTCGGGACTTGACTAATGGTGGAATCAGACGTGTTTCAAGACAGCTCTTCCAATAATGTCGATCGTCGTGTGCTATGGAAACTTGGACACTTCTTGATGATGCTACTCTCTCTACGCTGCTACTCTCTCTACGCTGCTACTCTCTCTACGCTGCTACTCTCTTCTACTTCTTCCTACTACAAATTCCAGGACCAACATCGCATCGAAATGTAAGTCGATCTTATTTGGCCAGTAGTTCTCTCAATTTTTTCGAGTACAGTGACCACATACTTGTTGCAAATTCTATTGTATATTTAGTTAGGATGTATTCTTTTCAATGAATTGCGTTTTCCGTTCGAATTCAATTGCCGTTACCATTGCCAATACTTCTTTCATTGTTACTTCCATTAAATTTTTGACATTACTATTGCCGTTACCCTCGCCAATACCTCTATCATCGTTACTTCCATTACTTTTTTGCCATTGCTATTGCCGTTACTTCTCGAGCAATTAAATTCACGCGTAGTCATCGAAACAGATTAATTTTGAAGAATAATTCGAAACTAATAACCCCATTTTAGCTAGGATTTTCAGGTTCTTTATTTTCAGATTCTTTATTTTCAGGTTAATACTATTGTAAGACAAAAATTATTGTGTATATTATCATGTGTATTATTATGTATATGTATTGATAATTGGTCACTGTACTCGTTGCAATTGTAATAGTAGTTCCTGTAGCAGTAGTAGTATTTGGGCAGGCTTTTTTTTTTGCCGCCCCAACGATCAGCACAGATGGGCACATCCGCGACTTGCAATAGCGTTGCGAAAGAATCTCGCGTTGTTTCACTTTATTTTCAACAGAGATCCAAAATTAGCGTCGCGAATATAACTATCGCGATTATTAGCATTGACATTAATTGTTCAAAGTATAGCGTAGCGAGTGAAATAATCGCGATTTCATTTCGTTCGACATGCAAGATAGCTCCAAAGATTGTATTGCGATAAATAGTTAGAAAATTTCAAAGATTATTAAAGTCCATTCGCTTTTGCATCTCTGTTCATTGAATTAGCGTCGCGACGACATAATCGCGTTGCAATAGTTTACCTTCCGACTTTTCAGGCGCCCATGCTGCAGCTGCAACGAAGGGCCTCGCCGCCCCAACAACAACTCGGATGGGCACATCCGCGACTTGCCATAGCGTTGCGAATTATTCACGCGTTGCTATAATTAATTTCGAACAGAAATCATAGCGTTGCGAATAAAATAGACGCGAGTTTTCTTTGTATTATCAAGCACAATAGCTTTGAATATAGCGTTGCGAACTAATCGCGTTTCAACTTTGCAATTCTATCAGATTTCTCGAATTCTACAGACTCGTTCTTTCCAGAAAGTAAAGTTAAATCTTTCGGATTTCTGTTCGATGCATTAGCGTAGCGTCGAAATAATCGCGTTGCCAGTAGCTTCGTTCGTCTTTTCAGGCGCCCATTCCGCAGTTGCAACAATGGACCGAGGTCCCAACGATCAGCTGGGTTGGGCACATCGCGATTTTTCCATCCTAGCGTTGCGAAATGAATTATCGCGTTTTGTCTTCGAATTAGTTTCGAAGTTAGCGTTGCGAGAATAATCGCGTTGCAGTAGCTTCGTTCGTCTTTCAGAGCCCATGCCGCAGTTGCAACGCTCCGCAGTGCAGGCATTCGCGATTTTCCTTAGAGTCGCGAGACGAAATTAACAACGCGTTGTATTAGCGTCGCGAAAAATTGCCAATGCGTTGTATCAGAATTGCGAAAACTGCCAACGCGTTGTGTTAGAGTCGCGAAATAAATGCCGCACTGCGAGTTGCCGTTCCAAGGATCGCAGCATTGTCTCGCAATCGTCGACGATTTCCTTTAGAGTTGCGTGAAAACAAATCAAAGCTCGCGGGTGTTTTCGCTTCCGGATCTGACGAATTAACATCGGATTTAATATTTAGACGAATTAGCACGAATTAATATCCACTTCTAATTCTCGTGGATTAGCGTCGCGAGAAAGGAGTCCGCGTTTCTTTGCCACTTTCATTTTGATTTCCTCTCTGACATCCAAAATTAAATTGTAATTCTTATATTCGCAGACAATATCCTTGCGAAGCACTGGACGATCGTCATCACAGGGCGCGAGAATATTTTATTCGTACCTTCGGACTTTTTTAGGCCAGGACCGAGCACGTGGTGCAAATGCCCGCGAAACCACTGCGTGCAGTAGGAATTCATTTCTTCGATCCGAGAATTTACAAGTCGTAGCAGTTGGCGTAAAATCGCGATACACGTTACTTATGTCCAAGTCTTCGAACTCCTTCTGCCGAGATTATCATCCGCCGACGATTTATCATCCGCGAGGGAGGATCATCGGCCGAAAGATCGGCCGAAACGATTTCGTTTCCAATGATTTTCACACAAATTGCATTCGTCTGTGGGTTAACACGGCACTCCTGTGCTGGTCTCAGGTTTCCTATTTCGCTATATATTCAGACTAACTTGAACTCAATGGTTTCAGGTTCATTACAGAGAGATTATCATCCATCGTGGGATTATCATCCGCCGAGGGATGCGTCTTAGTTAATAAGTGCGTGCGAGTTAGTTAATAAGTGTGTGTGACTTAGTTTAAGATTCTTAACCTCTTGCCTTACTTTAACGGGTCTAGCTTTTACTAAAGATTTTTCTTAAGAATGAACATTATTTTATTCTTCCAATTTCGTCTAAATTTCTCTTCTTTTCAATACAATATTTACTTGTTCAATGAAACGTAGTCTCACAATAATTAGAAATATTCTTCTCCTTCAGAGAAATAATTACAATCGGGAGAATTCTTGTCATCATAAATTTAGAGAGCATGGTACGGCAAGGGGTTAAGTTTCCTCAGGGGCCCCCGACCCACGGGAGCGCCCGTGGGGGGCACGGGGGGTAGCGTCCCCGAGGTACCCGATTCGCTAATTTCGCATATGTCGAGTATTATTGCCTTAGCTTTATTTTTTCGCGTCTCGTCTTTGACTCCGCCACAGCAGAAAGCTGTGGCGGCCTTGCTTGCGCAATCTCTTGGGTAGGTACGAACACTTCTCGATGTTCGACGAGTGATCATGAGGCGTGAATGCTCTTCCCTGGTCGCTGTTCGGCCAGTAATCCGCCCTTAGCTCCTATGAGGGGCGGGGTGTTGGGAGAGAAATGGTCACACAGGTTTGCCTGTGTAGGCTCTCTCCTAGTGCCGATTCAGACGGGTAAGGCGGCCTAAGTTAGTTTTAGGTCGCAGGGCGAGAAATGGCATCCCACTGTGTGGGAGGATCCAACTTTGGATCGTCACTCCTCATGTGATCGCGCCGGACTTCGAGATTTGTAAGGCTCCGGTCTTGTGCAAGCATTGTACGCGTCGCGTCACCCACGACTCAGTGCCTTCTGCACTGACTCGCAGTTGTTTCTTACTTTGAAAGAATCACTGCCTTCTGCACTGATTCATTTTGGTCCCCGTGGATCAGAGACTTCTTCTTCTTTGATCCACTTGGTCCGCAATAGTACTTGACATATGCGAACGAATGAGTGTGTGGGTGTGTGGCTAGCTAGCTGACGAGCGAGCGTGTTAGTTTATAAGTCGTCGTTGTTAGAAAGGGAGCCATAGCGAATTCCGGCTTCGTTCTGACTCCCTTTCGGGTCTCTAAAGCAGCAACCTCCTCGCGGTGAGACCCGGGCAATCGGTATCATCCTCGGTTCAGGAAATATTGAGAATTACAATGAATTTCTGGATCGAGGATGATACCGAGCAAATAGCTGCAAACTTTGTATTGTAACAAGTATGTATTGTAAAAGTGTGTGAATTTATACTATAAGTCGGGGCTCTGAATAATGCTTCGTTCGATAAGTGTTGAAATTGGTGTTCCTCCGATCGGAGGTCCCTCAGGGGCTCGCTTGCGGGTGGGGCCCGTGGGCGAGTACGGGGGGTAGCGTCCCCGAGGTACCCGAGGCGCTTGTAGGTTGTTAGGGTTCTTAATTTAAGTTTGTTAAATTTTGTATCATCCATTCTCTCAAAAATTGCACTCGTGTGCGCGTTAGTTTGGCACTCGTGTGCTGGTTAGTTTGGCACTCGTGTGCTGGTTAGCTTGGCACTCGTGTGCGGGTTAGCTTGGCACTCGTGTGCTGGTCTTAGGTTTCCTAATTTGACTTGTCACCTATTTTGTATTCGTACTAACTAGAATTCAATCTTTTCAGATTCATTACAGATATTATCATCCACCGTGGGATTATCATCCGCCGTGGGATTTTCATCCGCCGTGGGATTTTCATCCGCCGTGGGATTATCATCCGTCGTGGGATACGTCTTAATTAATAAGTGCGTGCGACTTAGTTATTAAGTGCGTGCGAGTTAGTTAATAAGTGTGTGTGAGTTAGTTTAAGATTCTTAACCTCTTGCCGTACTGTAACGGGTCCAGCATCTAATAAAGATTTCTCTTTAGAATGAATATTATTTTGCTCTTACAACTTTATCTAAATTTCTCTTCTTTTCACCACAATATTTAATTGCTCAAGAAGTGTAGTCTCACAGTAAACTCAAATTTTTTTCTCCTTCTGAGAAATAATTACAATCGAGAAATTTCTAGTCATCTTAAATTTAAAGAGAATAGTATGGCAAGGGGTTAAGTTCCCTCAGGGGCCCCCGACCCACGGGAGCGCCCGTGGGGGGCACGGGGGGTAGCGTCCCCGAGGTATCCGAGTTGCTAATTTCGTATATGTCCAGTAGTATTGCCTTAGCATTACTTTTTCGCGTCTCGTTTTTGACTCCGCCACAGCAGAAAGCTGTGGTGGCCTTGCTTGCGCAAACTCTTGGGTAAGTCCGGACACGTCTCGTTGTTCGACGAGTGACCATGCGGCATGGTGATTCGAACGCGGACCCTCCTGCTGGGGAGGCTCTCGCTTCGCGTATTCGCAATGTAAGACGTCCTTAGCTCTCTTTTGGGGGCGGGGCGCAGGGCGATCCGACTCATTGTAGGATGATCCAACTTTGGATCATTATTCCTCATGTGAAAACGGCGAGCATCGAGATCTGCGAGGCTCCTGATTTGTGCGAGCATTGTACGCGTCGCGTCACCCTCGAGTCAGTGCCTTCTGTACTGACACGCCTTTGTTTCTTAGTTTCGAAGAATCAGAACCTTCTGCTCTGATTCATTTCGGTCCCCGTGGATCAGAGACTTCTTCTTTGATCCACTTGGTCCGCAATAGTACTTAACATATGCGAACGAGTGAGTGTGTAGGTGTGTGCTAGCTAGCTGGCGAGCGTGTGTGTTAGTTTATAAGTCGTCGTTGTTAGAAAGGGAGCCATAGCGAATTCCAGCTTCGTTCTGACTCCCTTTCGGGTCTCTAAAGCAGCAACCTCCTCGCGGTGAGACTCGGGCAATCGGTATCATCCTCGGTTCAAAAATTCTTACGAATTGCAATGAATTTCTGAGTCGAGGATGATACCGAGCAAATAGCTGCAAATTTTATATTGTAAAATAGTATAGCATTGTAAAAGTATGTGGATTTATACTTCAAGTTAGGGCTCGAAATAATGTTTCGTTCGTAAATTGTTGAAATTGGTGTTCCTCCGATCGGAGGTCCCTCAGGGGCTCGCTTGCGGGTGGGGCCCGTGGGCGGGGAACGGGGGGTAGCGTCCCCGAGGTACCCGAGGCGCTTGTAGGTTGTTAGGGTTTTTAATTTAAGTTTGTTAGATTTCGTTTCCTTCATTTTCTCAAAACATGCACTCGTGTGCTGGTTTGTGTGGCACTCGTGTGCTGGTTTGTGTGGCACTCGTGTTCTGGTTTGTGTGGCACTCGTGTGCTGGTTAGCTTGGCACTCGAGTGCTGGTCTTAGGTTTCGTATTTCGCCTTGTATTCAGTCTAATTTGAATTCAATCATTTCAGGTTCATTACAGATATTAGCATCCGCCGTGGGATGCGTCTTAGGTTCCATATTTTCGCCAAAATTTTCCAAATTTTCCATAATTTTGCTTCCTTCATTTCCCAAAAATTGCACTCGTGTGCGGGTTAGCTTGGCACTCGTGTGCTGGTCTTAGGTTTACTAATTTGACTTGCCACCTATTTTGTGTATTCATACTAACTAGAATTCAATCTTTTCAGGTTAATTACAGATATTATCATCCGCCGTGGGATTTTCATCCGCCGAGGGATTCGTCTTAGTTATTAAGTGCGTGCGAGTTAGTTGATATGTGTGTGTGTGTGGCTTAGTTTAAGATTCTTAACTTCTTGCCGTACTTTAACGGGTCTAGCTTTGAACAAAGATTTTTCTTAAGAATGAACATTATTTAATTCTCTCTTTTTATTCTTTCTTGCTCGTTCAAGGAAGTGTAATCTCACAATAAAATAAAATTTTCTTCTCCTTCTGAGAAATAATTACAGCCGTGAAGTTTCTAGTCATCAAAAATTTAAAGAGAATGGTACGGCAAGGGGTTAAGATTGCTCAGGGGCCTCCGACCCACGGGAGCGCCCGTGGGGGGCACGGGGGGTAGCGTCCCCGAGGTACCCGATTCGCTAATTTCGCATATGTCGAGTATTATTGCCTTAGCCTCATTTTTTCGCGTCTCGTCTTTGACTCCGCCACAGCAGAAAGCTGTGGTGGCCTTGCTTGCACAAACTCTTGGGTAAGTCCGGACACATCTCGATGTTCGACGAGTGACCATGCGGCGTAGTGATTCGAACGCGGATCCTCCTTCTGGGAGGGCTCTCTCCTGGTCGCTGTTCGGCCAGTAATCCGTCCTTAGCTCTCTTTTGGGGGCGGGGCGTTGGGTGAGAAATGGTCACACAGGTTTACCTGTGCAGTCTCCCACCTAGTGCCGATTCAGACGGGTAAGGCGGCCTAACTTAGTTTTAGGTCGCAGGGCGAGAAATGGCCACTCACTCCCAATGTGGGAGGATACAACTTTGGATCACCACTCCTCATGTGATCACGCCGGTCATCGCGATTTGCGAGGCACCGAACTTGTGCGAGCATTGTACGCGTCGCGTCACCCTCGACACAGTGCCTTCTGCACTGACTCGCAGTTGTTACTCACTTTGAAAGAATCACTGCCTTCTGCACTGATTCATTTTGGTCCCCGTGGATCAGAGACTTCTTCTTTGATCCACTTGGTCCGCAATAGTACTTGACATATACGAACGTGTGAGTGTGGGTGTGTGCTAGCTAGCTGGCGAGCGTGTGTACTAGTTTATAAGTCGCCGTTGTTAGAAAGGGAGCCATAGCGAATTCCGGCTTCGTTCTGACTCCCTTTCGGGTCTCTAAAGCAGCAACCTCCTCGTGGTGAGACTCGGGCAATCGGTATCATCCTCGGTTCAAAAATTCTTGCGAATTGCCATGAATTTCTGAGTCGAGGATGATACCGAGCAAATAGCTGCAAATTTTATATTATAAAATAGTGTGCATTGTAAAAGTATGTGGATTTATACTTCAAGTTATGGTTCGAAATAATGTTTCGTTCGTAAATTGTTGAAATTGGTGTTCCTCCGATCGGAGGTCCCTCAGGGACTCGCTTGCGGGTGGGGCCCGCAAGTGAGTACGGGGGGTAGCGTCCCCGAGGTACCCGAGGCGCTTGTAGGTTGTTAGGGTTCTTAATTTAAGTTTGTTAAATTTTGTTTCATCCATTCTCTCAAAAATTGCACTCGTGTGCGGGTTAGTTTGGCACTCGTGTGCTGGTTAGTGTGGCACTCGTGTGCTGGTCAGTGTGGCACTCGTGTGCTGGTCTTAGGTCTCGTATTTCGCCTTGTATTCAGACTAATTTGAATTCAATCATTTCAGGTTCATTACAGATATTATCATCCGCCGTGGGATGCATCTTAGTTTCCTTCATTTTCCTAAAAATTGCACTCGTGTGCTGGTTAGCTTGGCACTCGTGTGCGGATTAGCTTGGCACTCGTGTGCTGGTCTTAGGTTTCCTAATTTGACTTGTCACCTATTTTGTATTCGTACTAACTAGAATTCAATCTTTTCAGATTCATTACAGATATTATCATCCGCCGTGGGATTTTCATCCGCCGTGGGATTCGTCTTAGTTATTAAGTGCGTGCGAGTTAGTTGATATGTGTGTGTGTGTGGCTTAGTTTAAGATTCTTAACCTCTTGCCGTACTTTAACGGGTCTAGCTTTTACTAAAGATTTTTCTTAAGAATGAACATTATTTTATTCTTCCAATTTCGTCTAAACTTCTCTTCTTTTCACTACAATATTTACTTGTTCAATGAAATGTAGTCTCACAATAATTAGAAATTTTCTTCTCCTTCTGAGAAATAATTATAATCGGTATATTTCTAGTCATTATAAATTTAAAGAAAATGGTGCGGCAAGGGGTTAAGTTCCCTCAGGGGCCCCCGACCCACGGGAGCGCCCGTGGGGGGCATGGGGGGTAGCGACCCCGAGGTACCCGATTCGCTAATTTCGCATATGTCGAGTATTATTGCCTTAGCTTTATTTTTTCGCGTCTCGTCTTTGACTCCGCCACAGTAGAAAGCTGTGGCGGCCTTGCTTGCGCAATCTCTTGGGTAGGTACGAACACTTCTCGATGTTCGACGAGTGATCATGCGGCGTGAATGCTCTTCCCTGGTCGCTGTTCGGCCAGTAATCCGCCCTTAGCTCCTATGAGGGGCGGGGTGTTGGGAGAGAAATGGTCACACAGGTTTGCCTGTGTAGGCTCTCTCCTAGTGCCGATTCAGACGGGTAAGGCGGCCTAAGTTAGTTTTAGGTCGCAGGGCGAGAAATGGCATCCCACTGTGTGGGAGGATCCAACTTTGGATCGTCACTCCTCATGTGATCGCGTCGGACATCAAGATTTGTGAGGCTCCAGTCTTGTGCGAGCATTGTACGCGTCGCGTCACCCTCGAGCAGTGCCCTCTGCACTGACTCGCACTTGTTTCTTTCTTTGAAAGAATCACTGCCTTCTGCACTGATTCATTTTGGTCCCCGTGGATCGGAGACTTCTTCTTTGATCCACTTTGGTCCGCGATAGTACTTGACATATGCGAACGAATGAGTGTGTGGGAATGTGTGATAGCTAGCTAGCGAGCATATTAGTTTATAAGTCGTCGTTGTTAGAAAGGGAGCCATAGCGAATTCCGGCTTCGTTCTGACTTCCTTTCGGGTCTCTAAAGCAGCAACCTCCTCGCGGTGAGACCTGGGCAATCGGTATCATCCTCGGTTCACAAAATATTACAAATTGTGATTTATTTTGTGAACCGAGGATGACACCGAGCTAATAGCTGCTTACTATAATAACTTACTAAGCTTACTAACTTACTAAAATAACTCTCTTCGATATTGTAAATTATAATATATGTCTGTAACAAATGTAATGTATGATCTTTAAATAAAGTGTGAGAATAGATAGATTCATAGATCTCGTTGTGTCATAATTATGTTGTTATCATCCTTGGGTCATTGAATCTAATTTATCGGAATTCAATTTTTTACTTTATACTTCTGCTATAATAGGTAGGTTCGATGTTGACTCGTTTCTAGCTATTATATTTTCGTCTTCTTTATTTATTCTCATCATTTTTGTTTCAATTTATTTGATCGTCTCGAACAGTGAAATCATCTTGGACAATTAAATTATTTCAATCAGTTAGATTATTTTAAACAGCTAAATTGTTTCAAAAAGTTAAATTATTTCAAACGTTTAAATTGTCTCAAAAAATTATATTATAAAATTATATTATAAAATATAATAATATAATAAATATAATAATATATTAATTTATATATATATATTTATTATATTATATTATAAAATTATATTATCTGGAATAATATATATTTTGTAAAATTTCCTGACAACCCGAATTGTTGCGAGGAAACTCCTAGTTTTTAACGATGTATTTGTATTTCAAAATATGCAACACGAAAGTTCACACAGTGCTTGATCTACTCTGATATCCCGTCTGTGTTTCAAGCTTATGGTGTTCTACATCGTAGATGAGAAATAGACATAAATCGATTATAATTTGTGGTTCCACGCGGCTCAATCTGAAATACCGACGTTGTTGAATCTTAGGGATGTACTACTAGCACCCTCTATCTGAATGGAACAGTCAGCAAGTGAACTGCACGCAACTGCAACACGCAAGGTTGATTTCGAAGGATGCTAGATTTCGCAGGATTGTTCGTTCTAGAAGCACTATATTGTTTAATTTTAAGTAGATTATACTTGTCAGTCGTATATGGTCGGGCTTGGATATAATTTGTACCTGTGCATTTCCAGTTCTATTTGATATTTTTATTGTAATATCAGCAATTCGAAAAAGAAGTCATTTTCCGACGTTAAAATTAAAATTAAAATTAAAATTTTTCCTTCAATCCTAAATAATTTTCGTCTAGTACGACGTTTAGGTTTTAATTAGCGCTAGTAAAAGTTTAAAAATCCCTGCGGGAAGACATTCGACGATCGAATCGAAATAGTCCCTTCTTCAGCAATTATCTTTCTCAAGCTTTAGATCGGGACTCATCGATACTCCAAAAAGATCTCGAATTTTTCTACAAATCTAAATAACGTAAAGTGCAATCTTTCAGCTTCAATTTGATTTGTTAAATGTGTAAAAATTCCTGCGGGATCATATTCTAAAATCGAATCGAAGTAACTCATAATTCAATCGTCTTTTCCGCGCTTTAAATCGGGATTCATCGATATTACAAAATGATTTCGAATCTTTCTACGAGCCTAAATAAATTCGTCATAATGCGGAAACTTTCAGCTTCAATATAGTTTGACAAATATTTAAAAAAACTCTATGAGATCACATTCTAAGATCGAATCGGTATGGCCCCTTCTTAAGCGATTATCTTCTTTGAGCTATATTCGGGATTTCCCGATGATTAAAAATAATTTCGAATTTTTCTGGAAACCGAAATAATATTGTCGTATAATTCGATCTTCTATCTTTAATATGCGCTGTCAAAAGTCTACAAATTCGTACGGGAACACATTTTAAAATGGAATCGAAGTAGCCCCTTTGTTACAACTATCTTCTTCGAACCTTTAAATCAGTGTTCATCCATTTTCCAAAATGATTTCGAATTTCTCTGCAGAGCTAAATAAATTCGTCGTAAAGTATGTGATCTTCCAGCTTTAATTTGGGTTATCAAAAGTATAAAAATTCGTGCGGGAACACATTTTAGGATCGAACGAACATGGCGCAATGTAATGTCTTCTTCGAGCTATAAATCGGAATTTATCGATTTTCCGACATAACTTTGAATTTTCCTGCAAAATTAAATAATTTCATCGCATAGTGCGATCTTTCAATTTTAATTCGCGCTATCGAAAGTTGAGAAATTCCTGCGGGGACACGTTCTAAAACCGATACCGCGTATCCCCGCGGCGTACAGACGAATTTGTTCCATCAACCGTATTTTAGCGGCGATTCAAAGAAAACCTTTCGACTATTGTGACAGTGAGCGTGTGATTTCTGAATGTGACTCACCACATTGACGAAATCCTGGAACGTCACTGCCTGAACACGCGATTCCTTCGCCCTGGTGAGCAGAATATCTCGTTTATTCGACGGTATCTCGGCTTTCCATTCGGGACTTTTCAAAGCCGCCAAAAAATCCTCCACTGGTATCTCGCCAAAACCCTCCGGATCAAACTGAGGAAGAAGAATCGGTCAACCTCGCTCCCTGCATCGCGTAAGCGAATTTTTTGGCACTAACTACCACGGTGGACGCGGTCACGTACCTTGTCAAATAGCATTCGCCATTTCTGTAATCAAACAAAGACAGGCAAACAGCTTTTAACGAATTTCAGCTTCAAATCTCGGCAATGGTCAATTATTACAGGGCTTTTAGTTAGGGTTTTTAATTACTTAGTAGGGCCTCGATTATCCGAACCAGTGCAGTTTACATATAATATGTGTAAGTCGATGAAGAATTAACGCTGCATCGACTTATCTTGGACTATCTCTACGCAACTTTGACCTATTTTGATTTATCCTGAGCTATCTTGAGCTATCTTGAGTTACCTTGAGCTACCTTCAGCTACCTAGAGCTACCTTGTAAGCTACAGTACCACTCAAAAGTACCCGGACACTTCCTTGTTTTTACCACAATGTAGTTCAAGTTATATAAAAATTATATAGAAAGATTTTATCTTCTTAACAAAGATCTTCTTTCTTAACAATTACGTGTATTTAGGTATCAGGAAACAGCAAAATCTGTTATCATGCATAAATTTTTCGATCAAAATACAATAACATAATTAGTCTATAAATACGAAATTTACTGAAATAACGTCAAGCTTCGGTTTCTTTAACCTGTATAGTCGAGATCGAGATTAAGGGCCTATAAACAGCAGATGATATGTTTATAGGTTCCCATATAGATAACTCTGGAGTTTACGCTACGCAGTCACTTGCTTCGCTGCGGTGAAAACAACGAATATCCCTTATCCCAGTAAAGGATGATAAAGAACGATGTTCGTTACACTTTTCGATATTTACGTAGTGCATGTGCGTCGCTTTTACACATTTTATAAGTGTCCGGATACTTTTGAGTGGTAGCGTATATCCGTTTGAGAGAGAGTGCTGAGCTAATTTTATTTTAATATATGCCAAGATTGCTGAGCAAAATTTTATTTTAATATATGCCAAGATTGCTGAGCAAAATTTTGCCGTGGCTATCAAAAATGTTATATTCTTTAGAAACGAACAAGAAAGAAAATGTTTTATTTAACACTAAAATTTATCTTTAAGATTCATTATCGTGTCACAAACGAATATTATGCTGCATCGGGCTACTTCGGACTATCTTGATTAGTTGAAACAACCGAGGCTCTACCGCAACGACAATGATAATAACAGTGCTCACGTCGTTGAGCAGCTCCCGCCTGTACTCGGACTCGTCGATGTCGATTTCGGACGCGAGATCCGTGTGATCGGTAACATAGCCATCGTAGTGAGCGCTGTTCGCCTCGCTGCGTGCATATTCGTCCTCCTCCTCGACGGTACCGGCGATGGTCGGTATCGAAGCACCGCTTGCCAGTAGCATTACCGCTCGTGGCACGAGGTCACCGGATGAATCTCCTCATTCCACCCACTTTCGTCCGTTTCCTGAAACACCACAACATTGGTATCGCTGATATTCGTGTGAAATACAAATTGTTTTCTGCAGTCCGATACCTCGATTATCTGAAATTATTATACTATCGTGTGGATAACATGGATCAGTCGGAGCTAATCCAGAGGACCTGATCTAGAGGATTTGATCCAGAGGAGCTGATCCAGATGAGCTGATCCAGATGAGCTGATCCAGATGAGCTGATCCAGATGAGCTGATCCAGATGAGCTGATCCAGATGAGCTGATCCAGATGAGCTGATCCAGATGAGCTGATCCAGATGAGCTGATCCAGATGAGCTGATCCAGATGAGCTGATCCAGAGGAACTGATCCAGAGGAGCTGATCCAAAAGATCTGATCCTGGAGATCTGATCCAGAAAATCTGATCCAGAAGATCTGATCCAGAAGATTTGATCCAGAAGATCTGATCCAGAAGATCTGATCCAGAAGATCTGACCCAAGAGAATCTGATCCAGTGGAGCTGATCCACAGAATCTGATCCAGTAGAACTGATCCAAAAGATCTGATCCAGTGGAGCTGATCCAGAGGAGCTCATCCAAAAGATCAGATCCAGCATTCTAAGCAATTGGTTCGGATAATCGAGGTCTCGCCGCGAGCATTTCGACTGATTTAATTTTTCCGCCGTTGCAAATTTCTAGCTGATCATTTTCGCCATAAATGCATAAATTCTGCAGACTATAGTGTAAATGGAGACGGTATAGTAGGTGCGAACCCGCATGCTCACGATGTGCTTTGAAAAGAAAATCGTTCGGTCATCCTCCAGACTGCGCTGAGTGCCCCCGGATTTTCGATGCTCTTGAAATCACCCTTACGCCTGAGTCGGCAATAGATCGATGGCCTTGAAAATGTCTGTACTTTACGCGGTACTTCTACGAACTATGCAGTATAATACGCGTTGGTGCGACGGTGCCGTTTCCATGGCGATGCATCGTCGATAGGACCGGGTGCAGACCAGTCATCCAAGTATACGTAGCCATTGTACATTACATAGACGCAAGGAGCATCCGAACCTTAACCCTTCGTGTGGGAGAAAAACTAATTTTGACTCTGTTTGCACACCTCGGACGCGATACCGTTGGAAATCGCTGAGCATTCGAAAATAGTTGTTAATTCGTTTTGACAAGATTGTACAATATTGTGCTTCGAGAATGTTTTTAAACATTTTTCTGATTCTTGAAATAGTACTATAATAGCACTTATTGCTTTGTCAGACTGCAAAATTCTGAAGAAGGTTGTTCACATATTTCATTTGTAATGCAATTACATAGGATTTGTTAGAATGGTAATGACAAGCTTGTAATGGCTCCTTGTTGCCTCAGACTACATGCAACACATTTCTAGAGAAAGTTATTAACATATTTCAATTATGATGTAATTATTAGTTGAACTAGTAATAGTAATTTTGTAATGACATAATCTTGTTGTCGTGTAAAACAGATTTAATACGGTACGAGGACTGTAAGATAATAATAATAATAATAATAATAATCTTATCTGAATCTCAGAACACAGTATGGAGATGCTTCATAATAACAGTAATAAAAATTGATTTTCAACTGTATAATATAAACTATTTAATATAAACTATATAATCTTTGATATCCTATGAATGTTTGACATTTAATGGGTGCAAACTTGTGCAGACGGACTGCAGGTTGAGAGTCACTGACACGTGGTCGCAGAAGCCGGTCACGTGCTAATAAGTGGTACTGGGGAAGAGGGAAGAATGTATTGTCTTTGAATACACCTAAAAGCAGCCAGTAATAGTATTACGGTTTTACAGGGTGGTAATGTAATTTATTTAAACTATAATCTACTTTCATTCTTATCATTCGAATGATCAATTCATGATTATTCCCACTTTCATACCGAATTCTATAATTGGTCAAATAATAGAGAAATTTCTATCGTTAATTAAAAAATGTCTTCTGGCAAAAGTTGAAGTGCTATTAGTTTTGAAACGACCTAATCAACTGGACCAGGTGAACAAAGCAGGACTAATGTATGCAGATGTATGCAGACAGTATAATAAACTCCAGTTGTGTGAAATATTCACCCCTGGTGATAGAAAACTTTCATCTGCTGTCTGCATTTGGCAGTCCACCTGCGAGCGACAGCAGAATGCCGCCACCGGACGTCAAAGTGTTGAGTAAATAAATACATACAATAAGTATAAATAGCGTGATAAAATCGTAGAACAAAGGGTTAACCCTTCGCCAAAGTCTATCGTGACCCAAAGTGCCAAAATCGTCACTCAACTATTTAATTCCCGATGATCTTGGAGACAGTTCTTAGAAAAGTTACTTTCCGAGATACCTTTGAAACGATTGATAAACGAGGCTAATCCCAAGCAGCGTCATCTTTGTATAGGATCAAGTCTAAATCTAAATTCCAACAAATTTCTAGTTTCCTATTTGTTAAGTTTTCGCTAGGTCCGCCGAATGACCCCGTAAGGACTCGCGAAAGCCCATAACCGCGATGCAACCGAGGCGTCCGCTTGCTCCCCCTCTATGCAGTCACTTTCCCTTTTCCCTCCCTTACATCAACGTTCATTCGTTACCCTCGGTTTCGGGACAACGTCACTGAAACCGAACCCCCTACCCCCTCGACCGACCCCACAAAGTCACCCCCGTATCCCCGACTCGCACGTTCCATCTCGTTTATCTATCCTCCTCCCACGCCGTCTTCCAAGCACAATTACGTGTCTCGCGCAAGCAAGCCCGTTCATACGAGACGCCTAAGGTCGACGACCTTGAAGAACCGTCCGACGAGGACGCGTCGTCGTGGACGATGCCCGGTGTCTTCTTACCGTCCGGCCCTACCTCCGGGGTTAGATTACGTCGGCAACCTTATCGCGAAGACACGGAAGGTTTACCTTTCGTCTATCTGCTTTTAAGGCTACCGCCGAGCTACCTTGCAATTTACAGGAACAAACGACTGCGGACGGTTTTAATTGGCTGCCCGCGGACAGTCGACGCAAGATATCTTGATGGTTTTTATCGCCGGAATTGTTTCTGGGTCGTCACTGTTCAGACAGGACCTCCGTTCTTTTTTTTCACGAATCCGAGCCCTTATCGCGTTGACCGAGTTCGGCGTGTTTACTTTGGCTGGTCAATATGGCGGTTTGCTTCATTGATACCTGGATCAGTGGGATGCCGGATTGTACGGTTCGCCATTGTTTAGCGACTTCGGCGGACCAAAACATCAACAGATACACGTGCTTACTGCATTGGCACAAAACGATGCATCTCAGTTTTCAAGCTTTCTTCTGCTAACCGTTTTTAGAGACACCTTTCAAAAAAAGCGTTGTAAAGTAAAAAAATTGCGAAAGAATCTGTTGTAATAGTTAGTAATTAGGTACAGAAATTTTGGAACATGGGACAGTAGCATCCACATGGAGAAAATATTATTTAAAACATACCCTAACCTGATGACGGAAGTATCCGTATCGAGAAACAATTAATTTCGCCAAATCAATGGCAACACAAACAAATCGGTATCATCGTTTGAACCTGTGGACAATCACTTACGAAAGTACGCTAAATTAAAACCATGCAGCAACATCGGAGACCCGACTAATATCCCTAATCTGATTGTCACCTTGCACACAGTTAGACGTAAAGTTTGCCGAGAAGGTTAGCGGTATCCTGCAACAAGGGGAGATCACGAATAGATTAAGCGATCTTTGGACGAACCTGATTACACGCGTAGGAGATCGTGTGAGCAAACAAACCTCGGCCGAAACTTGACGGAAAGTCAAGAGAGAAACCACGGAGCCTGTAATTATAAAAAAGCACGTGCCCTTAAAAAGCGGCTTACCTTCTAGGATGTGGATTCGGAGACTCGGTACTGCAACCATCCACGGCCGGAGGACAGCAGCGATCATTCACCGTTAACAGTAACACCATAATCTCTTGAGAACTTCGGTCTCCGAACACGGTTCAAACGATCAAGATCGATCAAAGGCACAATCGGGTTGAACACTTTCATTACAAGACGGACGTATTATCTCGTTGACCACTCGAATCAACGACACGCTAACTTCACGCCATTCACCACCGCCGATTTTCCCGCCAGAATATTCGACGATCGTGGTATCGGTAAAACAGGTACCGGTATCGACCGGGGATCCCGAAACCTGCCGAAAGAACTTTTGAACACACTGTTACACCATAATCCACGGCGAAGAAGAAACGACGTACCGATCCTCTGGTTCGTGCAATCCGATCGGCGGCTCAATTATCACGGCGCGTACGAATCGTCGTGGTCGGATGGCGAGTTTTCTCGGCGACGCGCGTGACGACGTGCGTGCGATTTGAAATGGCAGAACGTGGCGGTTGGACGGCGATTTTGACGGTGGACGTGGCTGCACCGGCGACAGTTCTCGATCATCCTAATCTCGGCGTTCTCATGGCCAGGCATGGGACACGGGATCGAAATCGGCAGGCAGTTTTGTCAGCGCGACGTCGCGTGTCGCCACAACAAAACAGACCCAGTGCCGTAGCACGGAGCCGCGGGGCCACCCGGCGACACTCGTAACTGCGGCAACGTGCGCAATACGCACGTTTCGATCGATAATACAGGTTGCCGCGGTACGCGGCGACCAATGGCGATCAGGTCCGCACCGAATACACGCGATGAACACGTGGAAACGCGGAAACTCGGCCGCGATTTAATATTGTTGCCGATATAGCCGATGTTGTCGGCGGGAAACGCGTTACACGACTGCCGAGCACTTTGCCACCCTCATGGTCGCCCCCTTCCTCCCCTTCTCGCGTCGCCCACCCCCCCGACCGACCCGTGCACACCCACCCTCGCACCCCCGTTTTCCACCCCCCCCCTCGATTCGTTTCACCCCAGACTCGTTCGTTCAACCCCAACAACGTTCAAGAATATGCGAGGCCGATGCAAGCTATTGACACGAGACGAATCGCTGTCTTTCCGGCACGAATAGTTCGACCCAATGTTCATCGTGCGGACACGTTCGGGCCGGTCTCGCCGAGCGGTATCGAGCCGGCACTAAAACCGTTCCTTTAATGATCGCGTGCGGGCTTAAAATAACATTACGTAATGCTATCGATGGATTTCTTGGAAATGTTCCACCGCCGGAATGTTGTCGATTACTTGCCGCGATTAATCGACGCATGTTCATCGCGCCCGCGGTAACGGTGTGAATCGGTTTAGGCGCCGTTTGACTTTTCGTCTGCGACGCGTTCGCACCCTTTTGGAGTTTCGGGTAAATTGACTACGAAAGTCGAGTAGAGACGGAATAATAGACGCAGCTGCAAAGGGTAGAGATCACTGTAATGGGAAAAGGGGCCGTATTAGAAAACTGTCCATATGTCGCGCGCACCTAGAATCGTCGTGGATTCCAAAAAATATTTCAGACGAGGATAACGACGGATAATAATATTTTATCATAGATATCGTTCCATTATAATCATCGCGTAACAGCTCTGTAAAATTAATTACCTCTTATGATTGAAATCTTTTTTAATTCCTTTTTTTACGTTTCCGAACTTTGATGGAACTTACTTACAGTAACTTTGTCACTGTAATCTGAAATGTAATGTACCACCCGATCGCAAAAATCTGTAGAGCATTTTATTTCCAAGGTGTAAAGAATTTTCTAAAAGTTGCACGTGCGATTTCTCGTGATTTTATTTTTGGCGCGATTTGAATTTCGATTCAGATGGCGCAGCGCGCAGTCGTCTGTTATTCCCTTTCGTCGTTGACAAGCGTGACAGATAAAAATGTTAGGTTATGTCCGGGCGAAATTCTCGTTTTCACAGTGGTGATGACATCATAGAATGATACGGATGAGGAGGAATAGCATAAATAACATGTCTAATTTACGTGACTGGAGGCAAGCATTAAGTGCACCGCATGTGTACAGAGTCGCGAACAGCACGTTCCGCATTCAAAGCCAGTATTTGGCTCTAATTCTCCTATTATTAAGTATTCCCATGTTTCTGCTCTGTTTTCCATTGTTGAGGGTAAGGTCGTCGTCCGATCAGCTGTACACGCAGTGTCGCTACCACAAATACAATAAAACGTATCCCTTGTCAACCCCCATTGAGACGGTAATGGGTATCACGTATAGAATAGCCATAGTAAGTGATCTCGATCATGACTCCAAAATCTTGGACAGAAAGAACGTGTGGTACAGCCTTATGAAAACTGGAAGTCTCTTTTGGAATCCTAGCACTACGTACGTCTCCATCGTTTGGGATGACAAGGCAAGCATGTTGACAACATCGTTGACAATGAAAGGACGAGGCATGGAATTGTCTGAATTGCTTGTATACGATGGGCGGTTACTCGCTTTTGACGACCGTACTGGAGTAGTATACGTCATCGAGGGTGAAGAAGCTTATCCATGGTTAATATTAATGGATGGCAATGGGAAGAGTAAAAAAGGTATGCTGTCGAATGATGTATTCGTTGTTCTCTTCGTTGATGTTTTATTTAATATTTGATTTGATATTTACAGGATTTAAAACAGAGTGGGCAACAGTCAAGGACGAACATTTATATGTCGGCAGCAGTGGAAAGGAATGGACTACCGATTCAGGAATATTTGAACACAACGATCCCCTGTGGATAAAAGTAGTGTCTCCTCGTGGCGAAATATACTCGTCGAACTGGGATATGAATTATAAACGTCTGAGGCAAGCAATCAACATAGAATTTCCAGGCATGTGATCGCTTCCATTAAATACTGTATATAGTTCGCACGAATGCCAGAATTAATTGTTCGTATTATACAGGCTATATGATTCACGAATCCGGAGTCTGGAGCAACATACATAAAAGTTGGTTCTTCTTACCAAGAAGGTGTTCACAAGAACAGTACAATGGCGCTAAAGATGAGACAATGAGTTGTAATGTACTGCTAAAAACGGACGAGAATTTCACTGATATCGAGGTTTTAGTTAATTTTTATTTTAATAATTGAAGTAATTAATCCTACTATAGAAATGCAGCGTAGAAACAGTATTCACGGAACAATGATTTACAGGTCACTCAGATACGCAACTTCGTATCAATAAGAGGCTTCTCAAGCTTCAAGTTTCTGCCGGGCTCCGGTGACATGATAATCGTCGCGCTTAAAACGGAAGAATATCTAGGACAAACTGCCACGTACATTACGGCTTTTACAATTAAAGGTGCTACGATACTGCAAGACGCTAGGATAGAAAATAAGAAATTCGAGGGTCTAGAATTTATATAACATTCCATTTAGGAATACCGCCGTCTCTGACCCGGAGAAAATGTTAATATAATAGGAAATCGGTCCAATTGAAATTTATTTATTGACTAGTGTATTGCTTTCATTGCAAAAGCAATTATAATTGACTTTTCTACCGAAATAAATAGTTTAATTTATTTTTACAAGATATACTTCCACGTTGTTTTTGAAGATACAATATTAGTTGCGACAGTGAAGAGAAACGAACAAATTTCATTGGAAACGTAAATATAAGCAACACAGATTCATCAAAACCCCACTTCCTCGAACTCTATCATTTTTCAACTAAATTTCACAAATGTTAATAGCATTATCACTTATTAATTTTGCTATAATTCCGGCAGAGTTCGCCCGGTTACGAAACGAACTCGCCGGCGAACGTGGGCTGTCGCTGTATATACCCGTAAAATCAATAGTATATATATACGCACATAATCCATGTGTATACACGTACACCTGGAAAGCCGAGGTGGTGGCAGCAGCATTGCGCTACGCCGAAAGGATTCAGTCAATTCGTGGCACCATAGTGAACAGGCTCCGTTTAATCCGCATATTCAAGCTCTCCTATGCACCTAGCATCCTTTTTCCTCTGCACCCTAATTAAAGCCTAACTCGACCCGGTGGTGGCAAGGTGCGGCTTTTCCTGACAGTGTCCGAAACGTTCAGAAAACAGAAACACGTGACTCTGGCGTCGAGGTTCCCCGATTTAAAAAAAAACACCTCGTTGCACCGAAAGTAATTGATTAATTGAACCATAAATAAATGAAATTCGAGTGCGTCGGATCGATGAATTCCGGAGCGTGCTTACGTGCTTCTTCCGGAGCCGAACGTATTGTATGATGACGGCAGTTACCGATTAATTATCGTCCGCGGTTAATTAATATCCGCCGAAAGTGGTTTCGCTGCGGTACAGGTTCCTGCTCGTTTGCGGACCGTTTTCCCGGACGACGACTAATGTCTTCGCCGGCATTATCTGCCTATTGTGCGGCACAAAAGCATCGCCACTTGTACCCCTGTCCACGGTGATGACACTGCCACCGCAGCTCGGCTGACAGTGCTTTGACAAGCGCCGACGAGGACTGTAATAGAAAAACGTCGCTGTTACTCGCTAATTAACCCAGAAACAGACTGATCTCTACGATTATTTTTTAAGAAGGTGCTACGTCGACTTTGTTATTCGTCGCAGAAAAATAATGTACTGACGTTATTACTAGTTTTGTTATGACTTTTCTTGGGAGACGCTCGAACAGTTGTTGCGTTTCATTTATTTAATCCGGGCTTGAGAAAGAAAAATCTGCAAAATCTGTTTATTCATTGTTCACTGCAACATTCAAATATACTGAACAGTTTTATTTTGTTGAACAATTTGTACGATCTTCGTTTGCTCTGTTCCCGAAGAGAATTTCACAAAATCATCGTGTTTTTGTCAAGTTGATTTTGTAATTAACTGGAAAGTGTCTAAATAATTTGTTAAGTCGACGTCGGCTTATACATATTGTTCGTTGCAAAACTAGAATATACTAGACATTTTTACTCCGCTTGATAATTCGTACGATCTTTGTTACGATTTTTAGAATTTTACAAAATTATCACGTTTCGCCGATTTGATTTGCAAGTGACTGTGAACTGTCTGAAAAATCTGTTGAATTTCTTGCCGTTCGACAATTTGTGTGGAACTCGTTTAACACACCGGACGAGAATTTTCTGTAGTTATCGAGTTTTAACGATTCGTTTTGGATCGAATTCGAAAAATGTGTTAAATCGACGTCAGCGTCGACTTCCCCGGAGCGGAAGCACTGACATTGTTGTTGACAGTGTGAGCGAGATGTCTGCCACCTGACGCACCCTCACGTGGCAAACACCGCAGTGCACCCCATACAATAGCTCATTGAAATTGGACAATAAAAAAGATCGGTTTCGCCATGGAGAAGAAACCTGAGGAGGTGCAGGAATGGCGGATCGCCAGAGAAGGGATTTCCCTGTTTCTGAACAACAAAACAGAGGAGGCCAAGGCTCTGTTTAGCAAATACCCTAATAGCTTCCACGTTCGAGCCGGCCGCTGCTTCGTTTCATTCATGGTATGTCGGTGAGATCATGCTTACGTTATTTTTCTCTTGTTTTTTAGATTTCTATTGTCTCTTTGTTTTCTACAAGTTCCTGTAATCGTGTTAATACTTATTATTTGGTATTAATTAATTAACATTTAATTACTTTTAATTATTTTTGTTAATACTCCAACGACACATAACTTAATTCTTGAAAAATCAAGAATTAAGAAATTATTCAACGGTGGCAGCAATTTTAGTTATTCTTTAATAATTATTTATTTAGAAGGGAATCGTTGAACAATTTTTGCAAGGTGGCAGAATGGTTGAAATAGTTGTTGCCAAATTTCTGTTGCTAAAGCACGAAGTTTCTGAATTTGGGTGGCAATACGAAGGTTTCAAGGCCACGAAAACCGCAGTTAGCAGGGTGGAGCATGTAACTTTGACCACTGCGTCAAGAGCGATTGAATAGTGAATCACTTTATGCAAAGTTTTCTATCTCGATTATATTATAAATAAATAAGGGAGTCAACTGGACATCGATCTCGCGTCTTAGTGGATTTCTTATGATATTTAAAAATTCTTCTAATATTTCGTGTTTTATAATAATATTTTACAATTCTTCCAATATTTTCTACTGTTGCAATTGTGTATTACAATTTTTCTAATATTTTTCATTTTATGAGATCATAATTCTACTAATATTTTCTTAGTTTCTAACGTCATTTTACAATTCTAGTATTTTGTATTTTGTAACTAGACTAAAAATGAATAGATCGAACGAATAAAAATAAAATTATTAGAATAATTAGAGAACACTGTTGCATTTTCAACCGACTGAAATTACCATCGTCACGATTACAATTCCGGTACATCGTATAATGGATTCAGACAATTTTTATTTGTCATAAAAACATCGTTTTGTTTCGTGTAATTTTGCAGTTTTGCACTTTTCATAATCGATTTCATAAGAAACGCGGAGAAAACCGCGAATACTCAATGTACTCAAATTGAATTTGTATTGCTGTGCCACGTCTGACGCACTCACGTATGCACGTGTGCTTGTATGCAAATGTGCGGCATGTATTTTTGATCAAGACGGGAGACATTGCTTTACATGGCTTTGTTCGAGTAAAATGTTAAATGTAGGAAGGCCTGGATCGCGTGCCACCGTAGGCGGCTCAACATATTGACTAAGGGGCTATTTAAATGTCTGTCCTGATTTAGAAAATATAGGCCATTTCAGTATTGCCGACGTCAGATAAGAAAACATGTTCGTCACGGTTCTTATAAATAACCGCAATCGGTCTCGAATCGTAAATTTATTTAAATCTTTCATTTTGCACTTTCTCAATTCTTCCCAGAATTATTCATCGATATATTCCCGACTGTTTATATCGCTGCTCACACCGGTTTATTATATTTATTAATGTTTGTACTTACACAAATTCATATTTTTTAATTTATAGGTACAGCACTGTCTTATTGTTAATTAATTCCATCAAAGATTTAGGGAAGTTTTATTTTTGTTAATTGTTAATTCCGTTGAAGGTCGAAATAGCGACACCGTTGAATAAAAAAGATGTAAAACCAGCATCAACGTATATCAAATAACTAACAGCTGTATGAATGTTTGTAAACTGCCTTTTTCACTGAATTGTTGATAAGCTTACAAAGCTACTTTGTACATAGATTCATTGAAATACCTAATAAGGCTGCAGTCGCAGTCGAAAAGAAATGTCTCACGGCGATTCGGTGACGTAAAGTCGATAATTTTTAGAATGCATTAATGACATTCGAGGATGGTTATCTCGACGCGGCCATACAACTGCTGAAAAGCATGGAAAGGGAGTGCGCGATGGACATAGGATGGCTCAAGTCTGTGAAGAGTCAAGTCTTCAGAACGGAAGAAACAGGAGTAATTATATTTGTTTAATATAGCTCGTGATACAGGCTGATTTATTCATGGGCCTCCTGATTTTTCGATATTTTCTCATTTAAAGGCTGAACAAAAAATATTGCAAAATATTTCACGAATAACTTCGACGATATTTATCGGAAAATGTCTACAGTAATCGAATTTATACAACAGTCTATGTAAACGCAAAAAGCAGATATTAAACGTTAATTGATGAATTGATTTGTTTAATACGAAATTATTGCAAGGTGAGACAATAGCCGATTTATCGAAAAAATAGTTTTGTATAAACTGTTTTGTATAAAACACCTTGCGATTTCTATGAAACGATCATCCGCGTATTTATAAGAAGAGTTCCTGTAACATAAAATTCATCAATGAACTATTTTTATAAATAAACTGTCATAGTCGAGAATAGCGTACCGTGTCGGGAAAAAATGTTGCAAAGGCGCCACACACTCTTCATTTTCTTCGAGTTTATTGAGAACAAAAGACCGCTACATTAGGAAGGCAATTCGGAGGCCACGTGACACGATTCGAAGGCAATTCTTCCAGGAATCGCGTGGCGAGCCGCATCAAATAATAAAATATAACAAAATATATAATTAATATAATAAATATATCAAAAATAACCTTAACCGACTTCGTCGACCTTTAGCATCGACGTAGCGATAAATCGCATAGACGTAGGACTAGCACAGGGAAATTCACAGTAACCCGAAATTCGGCATTTCCGGGAGAAATTACTGTATCGCGTTTTCAATTTTCAGAATTCACCTGTCAAAAACTATAGCAAATATACTGTCGCCTAAGACGACTCTGTAGAACAATTATCCTCAAGAAATCTGATTCCTCGATTCTGAAAATATCAAAAAATCGGGAACGCTCCGAAGAATAGCGGAGCTCGACTAAGAACTAATTATTAACTAATTATTAATAATTGTAAAAATACGAAATTTGCGCGAAGCAAACGGCAACAAATAATCATGGTGATAACGATTATTGCAGACTGATTACGTGAACAGGCTGGAGCGACAGATTGTCCTGGCGGACTCCAAGTTCTGCAGAGCGATATTAACATTGTTGCAGCAAGAATTGACCGGTTACGTCCGCGGTGGCTGGACGTTACGTAAAGCTTGGAAGGTCTATCAGTATGCACATTCGCAGATCTGGCAGCTATATCAACATACGTTTGGCAGAAAGCCCTCTGGTATGCGCTCTCACATTGTTCCACGTTGGAGCACCCTCGATTCCTTTGACAGTGCGCTCTTTAGATCGCAGTTTTCTGAGGGGAGAACCATCTGCGGAAATCAATTACTCTCTTTGCTTGCACGTTCAGTTGGAAAAGCTGACACTTCTCAAGGTCGCAGCCTGGTTGGGGGGAATATTAGTCTGAACAGTTCATTCGCAGTGGTTCCTTTGCGCTGTTAAATAATATTTAAATGAGTAATGAAATAGTATTTCTTCTTGAAGCAACTGTTCAGTTATCTTTTTAGAAGAAAATAAATATTTGTTGCGCTTGATAAAACATATTTATCTTGTACAGAAATGAATAGGGGATGAGAATGAGAAAGTTACTTACCTTGTTAGCATCGATCTTGTTGGAAAAATGCAGAAGTTGCAAGCTTTGAAATGGCGGAGAAGCGTCTTTCACGATGCCTTTTGATAAAATGCAATTTTTCAGCAGGCGTTCACACAAGATGCAGCACACCTTCGTCCATCGACTCCACGTACTCGTTGCACAGCCCTCGGAGTCAAGGATCGTCGGAATTGTCCATATCTTCCTGCAACGATTCCGCGAACAATCTAACACCGGTGTCGTCGCCGTCGAGCCTGCGAAGTTCTCTGTCGATGCTTTTCTCGCTCACTGGCATCAACTATGAACAGCAGACACCGTAATTATCTTGGATAGCTTCTCTTTAATTGGAGCATCGATCAGCAAAATTTGATTAATTCACTGTTTCATAATTTGTCTACGGAATTGGTATTATTGGTATTATTTCGTATTATTTATATATATATATATATATATATATATATATATATATATTAGTATATTAGATTATATTTATAGATTTTTATTCTATATTAGTATATAGATTATAATTATATATATTTTATATTTTTATATTATTATATATTATTATATATATTAGTATATTAGTATATTACTTCTATGTCTATTTATATGTTATTTATATATTTTTTTGGAAATTGCTACAACGTTTGCAGCTTCATAATATCAAATATTGTTCGTAATAATGATCGATACCAACGAAGATGATATTGTCATCAGGTTCGTGGCACCGTCTGAGGTGTCCCGATTGATGTCAGCAGTGAACTTCGGTTACGGTATCTACCAATTATGCGTCAGCTTGCTGCCACCGTCTTTGGTGAAGGTGAGCCATCTTCTTGGCTTCGAGGGTGACAGAGAGGCGAGCCTCGCTGCCTTGAAGAACGCTCGTCTCAGCGAGGACATGCGAGCTCCGTTGGCGACGTAAGACCTTCTGTCATTTCTAGCATAAGTATAAGAAATGTCATGGTCGAGTCAGCTTGGGCGACTGTCAATCATCTTCGATTTATCGGACGATGCTAGGCTTACCTTGAAATAATTCATGAATAATAGTACTACATGTGTATTATATTCATTATTATAAATGATTATATTGCATATTTATACAATATATAATATAATTAATAATATATTAAAATATATAATTCATGTATAATATATAATTAATAATAGACTACATTATTATATATATAATATAATTATTATATTGTGAAAGTATAAAACCGTGATTGAAATAATAAATTGTATCATTTTATAATATTCATAAATAGTTGTATCACAATTGTTAGTTGTTAGTTGTATTACAATTGTTGCAATTTATTATTTCAGACTTCCATAATGTAATAATTCTATTCTATTCTATTTATTATATCATATATACTATTATTATTATATTATATACTTATATCATAATACTTATATCAACTTACTACTTACTTATATCAATTTAATCATTAATAATTATATGAATTACAGTGAAAAAATTCGAGAATATAATATTATAGAATAAATTCTGCAATTATTCACTGTATAAATGCTATAAAATTTCGTTAATTACAGTTTGTCCTTGCTCTGGTACCACACGATCGTCCGTCCATTCTTTGGTCTCGATGGGAATAATCTCCGAGCAGGTGTCAGCGCCGCGAAACAATTAATCGCCGAGTGCCATCCAGAATTCAGCGACTCCGCGCTTTTCCTTTTCTTCGCAGGTCGAATCGAAAGGCTCGAGGTAAGGAAAATCGCTCTCGAAGATGCTCTCCTAATCGAGATTCTTCGAACTTGGATTATCTCAAGCAATATTTATCGTTATAATGATTAATGTTTCTCGTTTATTATTATTCATGTTTTCGAACATTTTGTTTATTTAGTCGAACGTTGCCGGTGCTCTCGAGGCCTACAAGAAGGCGGTCGAAGTTTCGAATCAAAGGGAAGTGAAGCTACTTTGTCTGCACGAGATGGCCTGGTGCTACCTCATTCGTTTCAACTATGACAAAGCCTATCCGTCGCTGTCGCAATTATGCTACGAGTCCAGGTGGTCGAAGAGCTTCTATGCTTACTTGGGAGCAGGTATAGCAATGCTTATTGTTAACTTATAGCCGTCGTTATGTCGACAAGCAGTCGGTTGTTTTATAATTGCCGTACAAACGAGTTGCAACTTTGTAGGCCCGCAGGGGTAGTTGCAAGGAAAATTCGAAGAAAAACAATTTTTCGGGGACTGAAAATTCTGAAAAAAATCCTACTCACTTCAGACATGCAGTCGCATATTGATGAATTTTTTCAGATTTTTTAGTTGCAAATTCTAGGCATGAAAAATAAAAAACTCGGTGATTTCAAAATCTACATCTTTCTCATTAATCAAACAATGTCATAAATATTATACACACTTGGCACGCATTTAATTCCTAAATATTGTGCAATGCTCTCTCTCTCTGAATGTAGAAATGTCTGAAATTGTAATATATTTTTGTTGCTCGTGTAATATAAGTTGTTAAATAATTAAGGGAACGCGAGCACAGTAAATTGAAGACTACGGTCGATTATTTGTATAACAAATTCACTTGTAATTGCAGTTTGCTGTGGTGCGATTGGCAATTTGGACAACTTGGCGATGAACTATCAGAAAATTCGTTACTTCGCCAAGCAGAGAAACCGTGAAACGCAGTTAGGGTTGTTCATCCAGCGCCGCTCGTCTAAACTCGAGGACCAAGAAACTGGGCAACCCTACACGGTGCTGTATTACAGATTACTTGTCTACGAACTGCTATACTTGTGGAACGCTATGCCGTCCTGTACTTCGGATTCGCTGCGTAGAGTACTTCTGGGTAATCAAAACTTTTAATTCCTTTTGATAATTACTTAGAAATTATTCCTAGAAAATTTGTTTAATAATCACGAGAAAGAACAATGTTCCTTGAAGAATCTGTTTCTACGAGTCTAGATTCAATTATCGCATACAAACTGTTCACCTTAATCATTGTTATAGAATGACAGAAAATATACTAATTATGATGACACTGCAAATATTTTTTTCCTTGATGCAGAGCTGGATCAAACCCAGAGAATAATTCATAGCTAATTAGAATGATCGAAAATACTGAATGAACTTTCCTTTTCCATGTTATTCAGACCTTTAAATACTGATACGAATAAAGCTACCCACCCTTAGACAGAATAAAATTAGCGAAGGTGTCCGACAATGTTACAAAACAGAGCTCTGTTTGTTCTAAAATAAAAATTGTAAAGTCGAACAAGTCTTGTCAAAATGTAAAACTGTGAATGTCTTATATAATTGTGAAATTGTTACAGTCTTGTTAAAAAATGTGACATTTTAAAGGGTTTGTAATATTGTAAAACTGTAAAGGTCTTGTAAAAATGTCAAGATTGTAAAGTGGTAAGAGTCTTGTTAAAAAAATGTGAAACTTTAAAGGGCTTGAAATATTGTAAAAATGTAATGTGGTCTTGTAAAAATGTGAAGTTGCAAGAGTCTTGTTAAGATGTAAAGTTGTGAGAATCTTGTAAAAATGTAAAGTTGCAAGATGCAAAAATTATGATTTATTAGATGCAAATTTATTAGATGCAGAAAAGTGCTTTTGCAATCATGCAAAAATACTAATCTGGAAACAATGATTTCCTTTCAGAATGTCAGGGTAACCGAACCGAGGAGCCAATGGTTGGGCTCGCCGACTTGATCGAGGGTGCAGCCCATTCTTATCTCGGTGACAAAGAAGCGTCGATCGAAAGCTACCGCAATTGCCTGAGACGACGCAGTCCGTCCAATGATATGTATGACCAACATATTAGCGCCTTTGCGCTGTACGAGCTTGGCAGCGCTCTTTGCATCACTAATGTAAGCAATCAAAAGTTGTGTCAATTTGCAATTGAACCTGCTGCGGAAAAAGATATCGTTTGAGACTTCATTTTTAACTATTCTTATTAACAATATCAAATAATCAGTGACGCTCAATAATGGACAATGTAAAAGTGACAATAATCAGGTTCTAAGAAAATTTGGTAAAATTTATTTTTTCAATGAAATACTAAACTAGTCACATAGATTTGTATATGCTGATTGTTTAGTGTGTGTTAGTTCATTGAACAACTATTTTAACGCCGACTAACAACTGTTATTTTCTGCATTGTTTTAGAACGTCGAGGAGGGAAGAACGATGTTGTTGAAAGCCCTCAACGAGTACACAGACTATGATTTTGAAAGTCGACTCAGCGTACGAATACGTAGCACCCTAAGAAGATTCAGTGACGACGAATGAATGTTCAAAGACCACGTCACTTCCTGTACATAGTGCGACTAATAACCTCACGCTAATGAACGTTATTTTATTAACGAACGCTAATAGGGTGGTCCTTTGTCGTAATTGCTGATCGTTGCTTTTTTCTATGAGTGGTTTAAAATGACAAAAAGCTAATATTATTCTCTACAGTAAAAATGAAAAAGTTTAGTCTTTTGGACACAAAGAATTTAGTACAATTTGAAGAATGAGCACAAATAAATGGTAGGCCTGACAGAAACCGGATGATTTCCTTTTCAATAATGTTGAACTACGCTGCTGCAGGCAATCTATTAGTTTGCAAATGAAATTGCTGTTTTAAACAATTCAGTCAGAAATTATACTGAAAGAAAATTCACCGTGAACCATTCTTCATGAAAAGTTAATGAAAATTCTAAATGTAAGTGTATGATATCTTCGGTTTGCAGCACAAATTAGGAAAGGATCTCGATAACAATGTACATAGATACTTCAAATATTGTTTGTAACATTGCACAAGGTTTCTGCCTCTAGAAAAGCAAAATTTGTTTAATTCGATCTTCTTTGTTTAAAGTAATAAAATATATTCTCTTTATGCCACTTGTTACGATAAACTAAATGGACAATCCAGAATTGGTTTATCAAGGTAGTTTAAATGTTTAAATAACATTTTTCTGGTCGTGAGTTGAAGGATCACCCTGTAAACGATAAAAACAGAATATGCATAGATCAATACGCTTTCGACAGCTTTACAGCAGCCGTGGCTAGATCCATCAAATCTTTATGTATCAATTTTTTTTTATATTTTTGATGCTATATACTTCTGTGAGATCAGTGATGATCTTTCCATCGCATCTAATATAAATAGCTAGTAATTATAATGTTAATTAGAACGGCACGTTTCTAACTTGGTTAAAAACATTTATCATTGATTTCTGCAAAATTATAACTATCTTGAAAAGATATAATTTTTTGAATTCATAGAAATGGTTCATTAAATGTTTTACAGAGTTTATGAGCCCTAATGATTTGTTACATATGTAAATATTATTAAGGAACATATTAAGCAGCATTATTTTCTGTATATAAATTTTTTAATTATTCTATATTATGTCAACGAATAGTTCCATGATGCCGAAAGAAAGATCATTTTAATTAATTGTTAATTCTACAGGGAGATTCGGTAGAAGCGGGACACTTCGATATAATGCACAAAATATATTTTGTTCACCCGTTAATTAACTCAAGGACAGTCGTTTGTTAGTTGGAGAAACGTGTCTAGTGACAATTTCTTCACGCGTCCTTGAGGTGATATCGAGCTTGAAAAAAAAACTGGAAGTTCCAGAAGAAGGTCAGTGACCTGAAGCAACTGGCTTTCGTTTCTAGTGGACCACCCTGTATAGTTAGTTGATCACTGTGCGTCTGTAATTGCTCATGTATCTAGACAGAAAATATACTTCAATACGTTAATAATAACCGAACCTGGTATTTATTTACGGGACAAGAGAATTAAATAATTTAAACATTTCTTAAAATTTATCTTTGTACCTCGTGGCTGAAGAATTAATTTTTTATACAGAACTAAATCAATAATCTTTGACAGAGTTATCGCTAAAATGCTTTTGTAAAATATTATTTCTTTATCTATGATTTTTTTTTAAAGAAAAAGCTTCCGTGCCAATTAAATGAGTAAAAATATTTATTACTATATATTTTCTGGTCTTTTAAATAAGATAGCCGAGGTCATAATAGCTGTCCATCTTCAGCATAAGGCGACATAGGTTCAACGGACTGCTATTATGCCAATCAGTAATCTTATCCCCAAAATAGGCAGAAATGATTAATTTTCTCAGCTCTGAACGATCGCAATAACATCTGCAAAGTGAGTCACAGATGACCAAGACATCGCTCGATTAGATTTAACGAAGTTTGATGAAAAATCGAGATCCATCGAGCCGGAAGTTAGCCGCTCGTTTATCGGACAACCTAACAAAACTCGATTCGACAAGGCTGAGAGGAAGAACGTTGAGTGTCTGATCTACGGTCCTACAAAAGATCGAATAATCTGATTATGAGGACGATCCGATGAGCGGTCGAAGCACGCTTTGTTGCGCCAATAATGGAGGAACCTGTCCAGCTGTTTTATTCAATTCCTCTCGCACGACCGCTTGGTACTACAAATTCATCAAACCTGTTGTATTCTGCGTGATTACATCGTTATTAGGTACGTCCCACTCGTGATTAACAATTAAGCATTGTTCTAATTACTCGACCCAGCTGAACTCAACGTTCTATTCTAATTGTCCAATTCGTACAACCATCTAGATCACTTTCAAATATAAATACTCTTCATCTAACCTGATGATCTTTGCTAGTTTCATTAACAACGTATTGGACACTGTAATTAAAAGGCTTTTGTCTCGTTGTGAGTGTTTTCCAAGATTTATTTTACTTTGCAAATCGAAATATTTGTTAACCGAAATCATTTATCGAAATACTGTTGTATAACATAACATAACTTTCAAAGATTTATTTTATTTGTTTCCATATATTTATCGTTCAATCGGAGCTCGTCATCGAACAGAAAATCAAGACGAGTATACTCGTCGTCGAACAGAAAATCAAGACGAGTATACTCGACGTCGAACAGAAACTCAAAACGAGTATACTCGTAGAACAGAAACTCAAGACGAGTATACTCGTAGAACAGAAACTCAAGACGAGTATACTCGTCGTCGGACAGAAACTCAAGACGAGTGTACTCGTCATCAAACAGAAACTCAAGACGAGTATACTCGTCGTCGAACAGAAACTCAAGACGAGTATACTCGTCATTAGACAGAAACTCAAGACGAGTATACTCGTCATTAGACAGAAACTCAAGACGAGTATACTCGTCATTAGACAGAAACTCAAGACGAGTATACTCGTCATCAGACGGAAACTCAAGACGAGTGTACTCGTCATCAGACAGAAACTCAAGACGAGTGTACTCGTCATCAGACAGAAACTCAAGACGAGTATACTCGTCATTAAACAGAAACTCAAGACGAGTATACTCGTCATCAGACAGAAACTCAAGACGAGTATACTCGTCGTTGAGCCAACAATTAGCATTTGTTTCCATCCATCATTTGCGTCCATAGAGTTCAAAAAACAATTAATATCCTTATCTAACTAATTCAATTAGTCCTGAATGAGATGCTTGCCTTGCAAAAATTTTCAGCAATGTCCGTGTCCCACGTCTGTGACAAATATTCCGCCAGCAGTACCTTCAAAGTAATCAGATCGGATTTAGTGACCCTGAGAACTCATTTGAATACATTATCGGTAATTAGTTGGTCGCTGATCGAACACGTTTTCAAACATTGCAAATTGTATCTTCAAGCGATCTTTGCCCAGATGGAAGTGCAGAACGTGATGGAGACGCGCGACGACTTGAGAAATAAATTGAACGAAGTCGGACACGTGATCCCGAAAATGGCCGAGGCCATTAAGTATCTGAGGAACGAGGTGTCCGAAGGTATGGTGCCATAATTCGTTGGAATCATTGGCAAATGATATTATAATGCGACGAATGATGATATTGGACTGTAATTAAATGAATAGTATCTTTAGATAACTCTTCTGTTTATTGTCTGCTCTAAATCTTCTAAGGTTTGAGTTTGCAACTGTAGTGTAAACATAATAATAACAAATTCTGGAATTTGCGCTTCTGTTGATTATTTAATTATTACAAATTCAATTACTATTAATTTAATATATTTTTCTCTCCAATTCAATTACTAGAAATTTAATATATTTCCAATTCAATTACTATTAATTTAATATATTTCCAATTCAATTACTATTAATTTAATATATTTCCAATTCAATTACTACAAATTTAATATATTTCCAATTCGATTACTACAAAAATTTAATATATTTCCAATTCAATTATTGAAAATTTAATGTATTTGCAGTTGAATTATTGAAAATTTAATATATTCCCAATTGAATCGTTGAAAATTTAATTTACTGCAAATTTGATATCGTAAGTTTACTGTATTGCAAATTTTATTGTTACAATTTTACCTATTTATTTTATTTATTACTGCAAATTTAGCATGTTACAAATTCACACCTTGCAAATTGAACCACTGCGAATTTTATTATTATAAATTTATTTATTACAAATTGAATTATTGCTAAAAACCAGGAATGAAGGCAATGTCCCCCAATATGGTAAAAGACTTGGTGAGAACCGAATTGCAGACGTACGACGCTGACAAAACCGGAAGAACGGACTACGCTCTCCAAAGTTCAGGTTTCCTATGCCTAAGTATTTTTTTACACTTTAATATCAATTTCGATTAGGATCTTCCACAGAGTATTATATCCAAAAAGAGATTCGGCAATTTTCAAAGCGGCAAATGATTGAGACATTATGATCGAAGCATGGTATCTTCGATTCAATATTGTTTATTACTTCTATCGTTTATGTATATTGTCATTTATGTCACTTTAGCTTCGTTATACTTCGTTATTTCGCACTCTTACCATTTTATAGTGAATTGGTCACTAATCTGCAGATTTTATGGATATACAATAAAATTAAATTCGACACAATGTGGCTATTGTTATCGCTATTGTTGTTTGTAAAAATGTCGAGAAAATTTCAGAATGTTAGCCCAGTACATTATTAACTAAATGAATTTGTTTTGTAATATGCAGGAGGCGCCATTCTCTCGATAAGAAACACGGAAACGTACTCGGCTGGTGCTCCAGTGTTGAAACTCTTCGGGATCCCGCTTTGTCAACAACAGAACACACCTCAGGCTATCATTCAGGTTGTGAGAAATCAGTTTTGCTTTCGACGATCGAACACATCACCGTTAACACAGCGATCACAGAAATTTAGACAAAATAAATGATTGAAAATTTAATATATTCCCAATTGAATCGTTAAAAATTTAATTTACTGCAAATTTGATATCGTAAGTTTACTGTATTGCAAATTTTATTGTTACAATTTTACCTATTTATTTTATTTATTACTGCAAATTTAGCATGTTACAAATTCATACCTTGCAAATTGAACCACTGCGAATTTTATTATTATAAATTTATTTATTGCAAATTGAATTATTGCTAACTTGTGACTCGTCGCTTCAACACATTTGAGACAATTAAAAACCGAACCGTCTCTGAAAACATGAACAATTTTTTCTGACAATTCCATCTACCATAGATTTGAAGATCGAAGCTTCCCCTTTACAATGACGTCTCAAAACTCGAACTACGATTTCTTTTTATCATTCTATTCAAGTCTTAACGAGAACTACACCGTCAACTTTCAATAATACATCACTCAACCTTGTACCACGTACCTGTTCATAAAGCGACGAAAACAAATCGTAGATTAAATTTGTTCATGTCATTTTAAAGTGGAAGTTGCGATCTTCAAAACCATGGTAGATCGACTCACGAACAAAATTTTCTGAAGTTCGTGGAGACGGTACAATATGTAGTATTCTCGAGAAAAATATGTCCTCGCTGTTCTTGCTGCGAAAGGGTGCAGAAACGTTCACTCCTGTCTCGCAAAGATATTTTAGATGGAAATGAACAATGGTATGAGAAAGTGGGTGCTTCAAGCTTTAAAATGAGTCCAGATTTATTGTCGCACGATGCTTTTTTAAGCGATTGCGACAGTTTGAATGTGAACGATTTTGGGAATAAGAAACTCATTGTTGGTAAAGCGATGAATTACCTGTGTGTAATTAATTGTTTGAAAGACTGGCGTTCTTCCGGGCGAGTGTTGGGCGTTTAAGGGCAGCACTGGCAGCGCTGTGATACAGTTGCTCGGCTCTGTCATTGTTTCCGGAGTCAGTCTGGAGCATATTCCGGAATCCATATCGCCCACGGGAGAAACGAGCACCGCGCCGAAGAACTTTTCCCTTTGGGTAAATCTGTTATAAATGTTATAAATCATCTATTTTACGTTGAATTATTTGTTATGAATCACCTATTTTATATTATTTGTTATAAATCACCTACTTTATATAGTATTATTTGTTATAAATCACCTATATTATATTATTTGTTATAAATCACCTATTTTATATTATTTGTTATAAATCACCTATTTTATATTATTTGTTATAAATCACCTATTTTATATTATTTGTTATAAATCACCTATTTTATATTATTTGTTATAAATCATCTATTTTATATTATTTGTTATAAATCACCCAGTATTATTTGTTATAAATCATCTATTTTATATTATTTGTTATAAATCATCCAGTATTATTTGCTATAAATTACCTATTTTGTATTGTATTATTTGTTATAAATCATCTATTTTTTGTATTGTATTGTTTATTAAAAATCATCTATTATATATTGTATTATTTATTATGAATCATCTATTTTATATTGTATTGCAGTGTGCTAATAATCGAATCGCGTGCTGTTCCATTTTTAGGGGCTGGATTGTGTGGACGACACACATCCTTTCTTCTTCGGTGAATTTATGTACGACAATAGTGGCCCACCTATACAATATTTTGAGACCCAGGTAAATTTTCAAATTCGCCGTTCTCGAACTCAAAAATCCCTCCAAAAATCGCGATCTGCGCCTAACGTGCATTAAAAAATTCCAAATCGAGATGTCTGAATTCTTGAATTCGCTGTATGAGTTTAAAATTAAATAACTAAATAACTACATAATAAATAACTGCACAATAAATAACTACATAATAAATAACTGCACAATAAATAACTACATAATAAATAACCACATAAAAAATAACTACATAATACATAACTGTGTAAAATCTAACTACATAATAAATAATCGCGTAATAAATAACCGCATAATAAATAACTGCAGAATAAATAACTACAAAATTTCTAAATTTTCAAAATCACTATTTTCGTTTAAATTAGAATCTTACGTTTTAACGTAAGATTCTAACTACATAATAAATAACCACATAATAAATAACCGCATAATAAATAACCGCATAATAAATAACCACACAATAAATAACTACAAAATTTCTAAATTTTCAAAATCATTATTTTCGTTTAAATTAGAATCTTACGTTTTAACGTAAGATTCTAACTACACAATAAATAACCACATAATAAATAACCGCATAATAAATAACTGCAGAATAAATAACTACAAAATTTCTAAATTCTCAAAATCACTATTTTCGTTTAAATTAGAATCTTATACGTTTTAATTAGAGAATTCGGAAACCGATTTTTCGTAGGAATTAATAAAACTAGAAAAGAAAACCACAAAAATGTTTAACAAATTATTGGCGATCGTTGTACAACGCGCACTTTCAATTTGGTTCGCAGAAGGAGCAGAAAAAGCCGTACGAAATAGTCGAATTAAAGGTTCACACGAACAGTGGCAACAGCGAATACACCTGCATCTACCGGATACGGATACACGGTACCCTAAGTCAGAAGAACAGATAATTCCAGCTGTTCGACGATCAACGAAAACGAAAGCAGAAATCTCAGCACGATCTTTTCGAAGGACCGGTACCATGAGTTCTCCAAAATGGCGTCCACGTAGCATAATGTTTATAATATAATATCGATTTCGATAGGATTTTCGCGCGTATTTTATGTATACTTTATCGTGTAGTTAATAAAGACATGTACACCTGATATTTTGCGCACGAGTTTACGTGGTCACGGTAGATTTACTAGATTTTATTCGATAACATGCATTTGTTTACAGAATTAGGGGTGGCTTGGCAAGAATACAGCAGTGCGATTGATAAAGTTAATAAACTATGAAGAATATAATGCTGTGTTTAAATAGACTTAATAAATTGTAAAGTATATGAATAACAATATCTCTGAATAAATTTAATAAATTGTTATAATAATGCTGTCTTTAATCAATTCGATAGAACATGATAAATACAGCACTATCTTTAAATCAATTTTATGAAAAGTATGCACCATATAACAGTGTGTTTAATAAATTGAATAAATTCTGAAAAATAATATTTACGCAATCACAGTGAATTTACTAAGTTTTACTCGTTAATATGCATTTGTTTGTAGAATTAGAATAACTTTGGAAGAACAAAGCAGTGTGGTTAATAAATTTAATAGATCGTAAATTTTGTTTTTCTGTTTGTAATATAAAATTTGTTTACAGAATTAGGGGTGGCTTGGCAAGAACGTAGCAGTGTGATTAATAAATGTAATAAATTATGAAGGATATAACGCTGTCTTTAAATAAATTTAATAAATTGTGAAGCATATGTATAACAATATCTCTGAATAAATTTAATAAATTGTAAAGTATGTCTTTGATAAATTCAATAAAACATGATAAATGCAGCACTGTCTTTAAATAAATTTTATAAAGTATGCACCATATAACAGTGTGTTTAATAAATTGAATAAATTCCGAAGAATGTAGCGCTGTCTTTAATAAATTTAACAAATCAAAAATAAAATAATATATAATAATAAATAATAAATAATAATAAAATAATATATAAAAAATAAATAAAATAAATCAAAAATATTGTCCTCGAACAAATTCTAAATTTTTCTGAATAAATTCTAAAGAACATAGCACCGTCTCTAACAAATGTAATGAATGCGAAAAAGACGCACAGCACCATGTTCGAATAAATTTGTTTCGAGAAACAAATCACCGAATGAACTGAGAAACCCTGTCGCGCCGCTCTGTCCACCAAAAAAAGAGGGTCAGAAAAAGCTGTCCCCCGTGGATTTTCTATTTCTTTCTTTCCGACACGATAATTTCGAGCGATCGATCGCAATTCGGGTAACGCCGGAAAATTGTAGAAAATTTGTCCGGAGGGTTGCAATCGGAAACTTAAGCGTCCGACGTGAATAAGTAACGGCGGCCTAATGTGATTCGCGGATACAATGTAGAAGAAACGAGGCGGACAATTGGGATGAATGCGGCGCGGCTGAATAAAACATGACGGCGGATACGCTTGGACGACACAGCCGGTGCTATCCTCGCAGACGTTGCTCGATTTCCAGTCCAAAATGAACGCGTTCCGAGAAAACTACAAGACCTATTATTCTCTCATGAACGCCGCCGGACTATGGCCCCACGATCGCACTGTCCTGGCGTGGATTCGCAGAGTTGCCTTCGGTCTGCTCGCGGCCTCCTTAGTGGTGAACCAGGTGGAGTAGAGCTCTTTGTTTTCCGCGAAATTTTCTGTTCGAAGATTTCCCATTGTTCGGGGGGAACTCGGTTAATCGGCGTAGGTGGACGGGTGGTCAAGATTTCGGGTTGAAATCGGGTATCTTCCTCGGGTTCGGGTCGGCACCCGAAATTTTTGGTCACAGGGTATCCCAAAATTATGGTGCTTCCGGGCAGTGAAGGGTTCCCGAGGTGATACCGAGTAACTTTTCCCTTAGCGAAATTGCGATCCGCGGCTTCGTTTACGAGATATTACCGAAAAACAGCGGCCAATGAGAGACGAGTTCGACTGGCGCGAGACGGCATCGTTCCAGCGTTACTATGTATTCATATTAATGTACACCGGCATGCTGGCCGCTGCGTTTTATTGCCGACTGCCCTGAGTTTCTATAAAAATTTTTATAGCGGGGCTCGAAGAATCGCGACTTAGTATTCTGATATTCGCCGGTTTCGATTCCGACCTCCGAACATTTCTGGGAGAAATGACTGGATTTGTGTTAGGATCAAAAATTTTGTACCAACGTGTCTTACACAGCTTCCTGGCATTGTCGTCAAATCATTTTCATTTTGAGATAGAATAAATAATAGAATAATAATAGAATAGTAATAATAATAGTAATAATAATAGTAAATAGTAATAATTACTATTATAATAGTAATATTTTTTAATATTATAATAGTAATAATAATAGTAAATAGTAATAATTACTATTATTATTACTATTTACTATTATTATTACTATTTACTATTATTATATTACTATTTACTATTATTATTACTATTATTATTACTGTTATTATTACTATTTACTATTATTATTACTATTATTATTACTGTTATTATTACTATTTACTATTATTATTACTATTATTATTACTATTATTATTACTGTTATTATTACTATTTACTATTATTATTACTATTATTATTACTATTCTATTATTATTCTATTATTTATTCTATCTCAAAATAGTAATAATAATAGAATAATAGAATAAATAAAAAGAACGTCGTCGTTTGAAACGATTCATTTATTGTTGAAAACGAATGGAATATATTTCAGATCATGACGTTAAGGAATCTGGAGCCGACACTGTACGACTTCACTGTGCTGATCTCATACTGCACCCCGATATTAATGTATAACATACGTTACGTCAGCTCCATCTTGACGTTTCCAACTGTAAGTTGAGGAAATTATTCTCGTCTAGGTAGTTCTACGTCGGCTATCTTATTAAAAATTTACTATGACAAAGTGGACGTGAAATTAGGGGGGGTTTAAGTCATCATTTCGCATATCTTCGTGAACAAATTAATTAATTTAATAATTAATGTTCCTTTTAATCATGTCTGTGAGTTGAAAAGAATGTAACAATATTATTCGATTCCTCTGATTTCTTCACAATTTTATGTTTCAACTGCTCCTTTTGCCCTGTAAATGCGTACAATCTGCAGTTTATCGATCATTGATTTGATTAAGAAACTGATTCTTCGTTAATTTTCGAAAAGTTGTTCCTGCGAATTTTTATTTCGAAAAACTGCTCATCCGATCCAGTCGATTTCTTTTTCATTTCAATGACAATAGTTTATACTGCCATAGGGGATTTTGTTTAATCGATTGTACGATGTTGAAAGTTATAAACAAATTCGAGATCAGCGGAACGACGACTTCGGTGCCCCCTAAATACGAGCCAAAATCGAACTTTTAAAGTTCGCGAATTATATCGGATCGCTTTTTCGCGTGGCTTCAGATCAAATATGTGCTAAACAGCTTGGAACATGATTACGTTACACTAAAGGATCCCATGGAGTTAAAGATACTAATGAGGCACTCGCTACTGGCGAAACGCATCGTCCAGATGTATGTCGGTAAGAATTTTACGAATTTTTCAATTCCATGCGCACGTTCTGCGAAACAAATATGACTCAATCGCTTGATGTATTCTGACATTCGATAATTAACACTATTTTGATCAAAGCGGACGAATGACTCCTTTTAAAATTTTAATTTAACTTTCAACTAAATTAAAGATTTAATTTAATTTAATTTAATTCAAAGTTAAATTAAATTTTATTTTATTTAATTTAAATCAAAGTTAAATTAAATTTTATTTTATTTAATTTAAATCAAAGTTAAATTAAATTTTATTTTATTTTATTTAAATCAAAGTTAAATTTAATATAATTTAATTTAATTTATTTCAAAGTTAAATTTAATTTAATAGATAATAAAAATTGAGATCTTTTTGCACTTTGTATTTTTGGAGTGACCTCAGCATACTAGTCATTTATTAAATTTAAATTTAATCAAATTTAACTTTGAGATAAATTAAAGTAAATTAAATTCAACTTTGAATTAATCTTACCTTAGATAAACGACCCATTGTATTATATTCTTAGCTGGTACATGCAATAATAAAAACGTGGGAAATTAAACTTTGACTACGAAATAAAATGCATATGCAAAAATGGGGTCAGTCGAGACCCCGGTACACCAGTTAAGGGTTGAAATTATTTTCTAAGTCGAATCACTTTTCCTCGATTGCTTTCCACAACTTTTCTTATAATTTCGTGGTGTTGAGTTCAAACTCTGTAAAAAACAATTCTGATTGCAGCTTTGACCTGTTCAGGATTGCTGTTTATAATCGCGACGTTAGGAGTGCCGACGATACAACGTTCGGACCGTCAGCTTCGTTCCTTGTACGTGACAGGATACTTTTTCAACGAGAGAAGCATACACAGCAATCTCACATGTTTGCACATCATTCTGGGATCGATACACGGCCTGACGTCGTTCATATGCACCGAGGGCACCCTGACCGTCTTCTCCACTTATGTCAGCGGACTGCTGGATGTCGCCAGGTACATACATACATATATTATATTATATATATAGGCAGCGAATAGAATCGTCAACCGGTTAGCCGTTTTGGATGAGTATACTCGTGAGTATATTATATATTGATATTATATTATATTATATTATATTATATTATATTATATTATATTATATTATACTATACTATATTATATTATATTATATTATATTATATTATATTATATTATATTATATTATATTATATTATATTATATTATATTATATTATATTATATTATATTATATTATATTATATTATATTATATTATATTATATTATATTATATTATATTATATTATATTATATTATATTATATTATATTATATTATATTATATTATATTATATTATATTATATTATATTATATTATATTATATTATATTATATTATATTATATTATATTATATTATATTATATTATATTATATTATATTATATTATATTATATTATATTATTATATTTTGGATGAGTATACAGATGGCAATATTTTGCAATTTTAGTGGAAACGAAAACGCGACGATCATTGCTATTCTTTCGGCGATGATTGTTACTATTTTTTGGCGATGACGACGATAAATTCTCCCTAATTGACGCGCAGATTGTGCACGAAAATGGACAATTCGGGAAAAGGAAATGCGATTGTTCGAGCCTTGTACCTCGTTTTTTTAATCGTCGACATTTATATTTACATTTTTATATACATATTTATATTATATATATTTATATTTACATTTTTGTATACATATTTACATTTATATTTACATTTATAACCGAGAGGCTTGAATAACAATCTGAGCGTCAATTAGGGAGAATTTATTCTTCCAATTTATTCTCTCTGACTGTCATCTAGGCCTCGAAATTTTCAAAAAAAATCTCAAGATTTATCGAATCTCGAAAAATATGCCCTTTAAAAAGCAATCATTTCCACCGCAACATCCATCATTTTACAGTACTGTTGACGACAACGGAGATATTTCTTTGTGACAGCTTCGATCACCCTGTGCATTCGTAAATTTCAGGACGTTTGAAATATTTGAAGGCCAAGATAGAAGTATAAAAAAAAAATAGTAGCAGTCTTCGCTGAAAAGTAGCTTACTCTTTGCGACACATTTTATATGCATACTTTCCAAAGAGGTCGCAACAGCTGACCGGTTGCTTAGGTTCATCTTTTCGACGAGATCGTCGAGAATCTTCGCCTTCGGTTTCCGTGCCCTACGCACTGAGAACGCGAGCCTAGATTGGACGGACAGCCGATTCATAGCGATTATTTTTGATCCAGCTATCGAATGCAAAACGCGGTGGGCGATGCAGCGAGCTCTAACGAAACGGACGTGCTAAAAATTCGACCGGCTGTGGAGATGCATCGGCGAGCCATCGTGTCGGTACTTTGATTAGCTTGCCATTTTAAATTCTCTCGGATTGTCCCGCGGCTCGTAAACAGAAACGGACGATTTGGGAAGTGGAGATGCGATTGTTCGAGCCTCGCGGCTCGTTTTTGTAATTGGCGATCGTCGAGAACTGCAGTAAACTCTCCGCAATTGTCCCTCAGCTCGGAGACGAAAATGGACAACTTGGGAAGAGGGGATACGATTATTCGAGCCTCGCGGCTCGTTTTTACAGTTAGTTATTATTTTTGACTCCGGTTATTATAGCTATTATATTTATTATTTTATGTTATAGTTATTATTTTATATCATCATGTTATATCATTTTATATTATATTTCTTATATTTTTAGTAATATATATTGCAGTTATTGTGTTATTATCACTATATTAGAGTTATTTTTGCCATAAATATTTAGAAGACTTTGATATTACTCTCTAATTGACCTTAATCTCCTCTTCCCAAATTGTCCATTTTTGTGTTCAAGCTGAGCGTCACTTAGGGAGTACTTTCTGTATCCAGAACAGGACGACTGTAAAAACGTGCCGGGAGCTTATTTTCCTTATATCTCCTCTTCGCAAATTGTCCATGCAACATTGAGTCGATAGAAAATAGCAACATCGTTTCATTCGAGACTCCGCTTTTGAGATAAATGAAGTTAAACAAAATAATGCCATTGAATAGAAATCGAGTGGGTGGGGGTCAATTGGGCAGAATTTATCTCCTGTATGTATCTCCTCTTTCCAAATTGTCCATTTTCGTGTACAAGCTGACGGACAATTGGAGAGAATTTACTTTACATATTGTTCGCACGTATGGGCTCATTAGACTTTTGTTATCATGAAAGACAATTGACGACGTACGCGGATGGCGTCATGCTGCCGTCGTTCGCGATGATGATACTAATGGTCATCTCGTTCGGAGTCAATACGTATCGTGTGAGTGTCATTGATAATTTCGGCAAGAACAATCGTGCGCTAAAGACATCCTAGAAATTGCTGCGGTAACTGGGCATAGTTTGATTGCACGTTAAAAAGGTATTAAATGTAAATCGACACGATGAATAGGGTGTATCGTGAATTATGAACATGAGTTTTCAAATATTGTTAGTTCGATTATGCGAGTTTGAATGAAATATGAAATTGCAATGAAACGAAATTTTGTAATTGAATTAATTATTTCTGTCTTTCTGTTGTTTTTTGTTGTTGTAAACAGTGTATCGTGAATTATGAAAATGAATATTATTATTGATAATAATAATTATATTAATAATTATATAATAATAATAATATATATTATTATTATTATTATTATTATATTATATTATTATATTATATATATATTTTATTATTATATTATATTATATATTATATATATATTATTATTATTATAATTCAATTACAAAATTTCGCTTCGAGTGCAATTAAATATTTTATTCAAAGTTATGTAATAAAACTATAATAATATTCAATAATAATTATTATTATTATAATTATAATATAATATATAATAATATTAAATAATAATAATATAATAATATATTAATATAATATAATATAATATATAATAATTTATATTGAATATTATTAGTTTTATTACATAACTTTGAATAAAATATTTAATTGCACCCAAAGCGAAATATTGTAATTGAATTAATTCTTTCTGTTTCTCCTCTTTCTTTTTTGTTATAAGCAACTGGATACAGTTTAAAAAGCACAAATGTCTTTTAGCATAAATATTAGCATGATGCCCTCCTTCTGGCAGTTTGTAGGATGTTCTATGATTTCGATCACTGTAAAACGTACACAGACGCGGCAGCTTATTTTCGAAGAACTGCTGAAATGATTTTCTAAGAAATTGCTCAATTAAAAACGTTAGTAATCTTCGATGGAGAGGGGAACATCTGAAAATATAACGGGACTGTTTTCTGTCTGCGGTAGATTTTTATAGCTATTACCGAGCTGGGAGATGCCGACGACATTATGTTCAGCATGCAATTATTTGTGGCGCAACTGGCGTACATATGCGGGAACAATCTCAGCGGACAATTAGTTTTGGACCGTAGCGCCAAAATCATCAACGATATGTAAGTTCGATTCTCACCATTTGAATGTCTAATTCGTAATATGAAATTTTTGCTTTTATTATTATTATTATTATTATTATTATTATTATTATTATTATTATTATTATTATTATTACGTTCTATGTGTTAGCTTTAATTTTGAACCAGTTCAATTGATAATGCATCACAGTTTAATTAGGAACTCGAAGAATCCATAATGGAAAGAAATAGGAAGTGAAACAATGGCTCTGTTCACCTTGAATATGTACAACTTTATTCGATATTTGTAATATAATCTTCTTGAGCATTATTTTCAATAAATATGGTAATTGTTTAAACCGAGAAACTATTGTATAAAGGGTTTCGTATCACTGAGGATTTCTAATATAGAGAAAATTGAATATTACAAATATTCACCACTATATATTAACCACTACTATAATACTATAATACTATAATATAGTATTACTACTATACTACTATAATATTATTATATATATATTACTATAATATATATATGCTACATATATATAGTATATACTACTACATATACTACTATATATATATACTACTATACTACTATACTACTATAATATTATTATAATATATATACTACTATAAGATTAATCACTACAAATGATGAAAATGCTAATTTTTTGGCTGCATAAAGTAGTCTCAGGATACAGAAACCTTCAGGAGACTCTGCTGCATCTATACCATGCAAAGAATGTTTATTTACTATTGGAAATACAAAGGTTTTCACCATAAAATAGAATAGGAAATTCGAATCCTCTTCTCCTGACGATTTAAAAATACCGCCATTTGTGGTAAGTAGCGCTCCAAGCGGTGAAATTTGGAAGCTCGCTTAGGGGTCCGTACAGCGCCAATTAGTCCAGTGGCAAAACGCTCAAACTGTTAGCCAAAGTACCGACAGTCGATTTTGGCTAACAGTTTGAGCGTTTTGCCACTGGACTAATTGGCGCTGTACGGACCCCCAAAGCGAGCTTCGAGACTTCACCGCAAGGAGCGCCACTTGTCACAGGTGGCGGTACTTTTAAATTATCAAGAGGACGTTCGAAGACAGCAGAAAAATCGTGCCAGAATTTGCATTGCTCCTTATGGCAGAAGCGGCATGAATCATTTACTCGAATATTCGATATTGAAACACAAAACATAAATCGTTTATAACTAATTATATATTATTATAATTATATTATAAATATAATCTAAATATAATATATTAATTAATATAATATAATTAATTGTAACTTTGCTAGAAATCTCGTTTGAGATGTTCAATCCTAGAAGTTTATATATTATGCCTGTGATGTCGTAAAACTAGAGCACTTGAAAATGATTGAAATGTGAATTGCACATTTTATCTTTTAACAAAAGCCGTGAGGATTCTTTAATTATTAGATGAAGATTAATATAATAATGTTAAATAGATACAATTCGCCATGGTACCGTTTATCACCAAAGCTCCAAAAGATGATACTGTTCACACTGATGAAATCGCAGACTCTACTCAAGTTTAATTTTGTCGGATTATTTACACCATGCTTTGAAGGTTTCTCGACGGTAACTAACTTTCCATTTTATTAAGCTTCTATCCTATTAAGCCATCGATGACGCAGTCTAGGTCCATTTTAACCCAGTTCTTCCAAGCTTCTGCTATTAAACTTCCAAAAGTCGACTTTTGAATGTCTCATTGTTATAAACATTTTAAAAACCATTTTATCATATTTTGAATGTTTCAGATGATGAGCACAGCTTTTTCGTATTTTACCCTTCTTTGTTCAGTCCATTAGGACCTTCTGAGTCTTCAACAAATGTTGTCACCATTCATTGTTTTTTGAACAATCAGAAATAATAAAGGATTTGGCTAGAGAATAGGTATAAGGATTAATTGTCGACCATTAAGAGTTAAAAGATACAAAAAATTTTATTTATTAATATCACAATAATATTCTGCGATTGCAGAATATTGTTCAATTAACAGAAAATATTAATGAAACATACCGGAAGATATGGAAATGTAAAAACAATTTCAATCATTATATAAATACAGTATTATATCGAAAAATGCAATGCGCGATTCAAATATCCATGATCTGTATATTACATGTCTCATATTGTTATTGCAAATAAACGTATAAATTATATAAACTCTAAAAATTAGGTACGTTGTTATTCCTATATCTTTTCCTTCGGTTTAGTCCAGTTTTCGTTAAAAACAGTAATCATAAACGTGATTGTTTGAATCAGAACAAATCCATTCTGATAAAAAGAATACTTATTACATGATCAACAGGTATCAACAGCGAAACGGATTGTAGAGAATGCTAATGGCATATGTACGCGTCTTACGAATACTTAACCCTCGCAGTACCGTCGGTTGGGCTTTCACGCGAAACCCCATGATTAGGTCCTTATGTATGCAAACATTTTGAAAAAAGATGTCACTGTCATCATTATTAATATTGCTATTATCGTTACTATCATCTTACCGTTTTTTTTTTTTTTAAACAAACGGCAGATGGCGTCAAGTGTCAAACAATCAAGTCAACTGTGGGTCCGAAGAAACCCGGGCATGGTACGGCGAGGGTTAATAGTTACATAATGCATACAAATTAATAGAGAATATTTAATTCTCCGGTATTGGTTGCATAAACCAATCCCTGTCCAGGTTGTGGCATCCATCTGATACAATTTAAACTTGAATCATTAGGAACTTCCTTATCACTTCGTAACAATTTTCGAATAATCACCATACTCTCTCTCCCCTCGTTTCTGTTAAGAACAGTTGCCTTCGATCTGCTTAAATTATATTCCATTTCACTCGGTTCACTATTGTGTCTTAATCGACAAATCAAAGCCATGGGACTGCGGATCTGAGGCAGTTTTGACGGGTGGCTACTTGTTGCGAGACCCACTAAAAGATGTTGCTGTGTTGGAGAAATTGAAAGGGAAACTGCGGACTCGTATATTACTGTCGAACAAATTATTTCTCCCAACCTTTCCCATTCCAAACTGTAAACTGCTGAAAGAATGATTTTGCACATTAGACAAAATTTACACAAAGTAAAGAATGAATTTAAATAAGCGTTATTCAATATAGATTATTTACCTAAGGTAGTTGCCCAGCCCAATCCACCCGACGGAAACATAGCTGTTAATAATTTTCCATCTGAAGAAATATCTATAGTGGCGTCATTGCGAATGTTGCAATTTCGGACAACAACATTCTTCTCATCTGAAATAAATAAACATAAAAAGATCAATATACAATTGTAATTTATTTCATGTAATACAAGATACATACAATTAGTAATATCAGGTGTTTCTCCGTTAGAAAAGTCCCACGCTTGTACGCGATAAGTTTCAACTTCAAGGGCATTTTCTGATAAAGATACATCTAAAAGTATTTCATCGTTCATAGAAACATTTGTTTAATAATTTAATTCTATACTTAATTATATACAATTACCTTCATTATCCTCGACGTTTCTCGATCTAGAATGGTCATCAGGAGGACGATTCAATATGAATCTATCGAGATTATTTATATCACTTTCATTACCTGATTCATTATCAACATTTCTGTCCTGTGCGGAAGAATTTGATCGAAAGTGTTCCATTCTTGCTATTTTCCTAATACATCTTCTGACTGAAACTAACCAGCTGAAACCAAAAATATTTCTTGTAAATATTTCTTGTTTCATAATCGCTTCTATACCAATAAAAATCATACCCATACTCCTTATGTGTAAAATCGAGGAATTTTTCTGGAATGTTTCTAATACCTGTGACCAACATCCTCCCAGTATAATCAAATTTAACATATCTGAGACAAACGATATATGATCAAGTAATTATCAGTGGCTACAAAATAATATTATATAAAATGCATCTACATATGTAAAGCTCTGACAATGATTTTATAAAAGGAAAAAACGAAAATTCATTCAGTAAGTTATAATGTAAGTGTAATGCAGCTCACCTTACTTTTTGACCATCGGCTCTAGTGCTTGTCATAGTATAAGGTTCACGTACACTCCAATCCCAAAAATAGATTTCATTACAGGTAGCGATAACAAGTAACCTTTGAGTTGGGTGAAAAGCAAGAGAAGCTATTACTGTCTCAAGTTCAGTATCCCAAGTTTTACAACCATCCTATTTAATGAAGTATATCGTAAACTATATTGCTAAAATTATTTATAAATATAGATTTACTTCTATCACAAAAATGAGTTTTTCAAATGGAAGGTGTAATAGTAACTGATTTTTCTTTGTTACACACATTGAAATGCAGCTATATCATCAAAATCTTTTTATATTAAAATTTCAACTTGAACAATACTAACAGTTAAATCCCAAACGCGAACTTGACCACCTAAACAACCAGAAGCTAAAATTTTATTGGATGAAGGATGAAATGAAATGCTCCATGGAGTGCGTGGATGACCAACAAGTGTTTTAATATTCTTTCCAGTTGTAACTTCGCTGATATAGATATTATGGTCTCCATGTGTCGATGCCATTTTAGTTCTAAAATTAAGTTTAACATGTTCATCCAAACCGTTATTTTACAATATTTCCAGTTATATATAAAACTGATTATGATTCTCACCCATCAGGACTAAAAACCATTAGAAATGTTGTCCTAGGAACACCAGGTAGTTCACATAACTATACAAAATTAGTGACATCAAAATTATTAACTTTTATGTCTTATTATTCATAAATTGTAAATATATATTTTGATTTCTAGCAACAGTAGAAAAAAGAAAATAATGAACATATTTGAGATTAGAGAATACATACGTTCATGTCAATAATAAAAGATATTTTATGAAACTTACCAACTCTCTGTGATCTTTTAAAACAAGATTTTTTTCAGCTATAAATTTTAAGTCTGCACTAGGTCTATGCACTGTACAAAATCCAACATCTCTGAGCATTAAATAATGCAAAACATTCTGCGATTCTCTGCAATGAAGCATCTTCCATTTTCTCTTAACATTCTCCATTGACCAAGATTATCCTGTAATATTTATAGTTGTTATATATCTTTTTTATTCATTATTTAATGTCTCAACAATAACATCAAAGCCCACATGTTAATAAATTTTATAAATGTTCAGGAGGTTTTCTCAGTTTTGTTTCGATTTATTAAATTGTTTGGAGATTTTGAATCTCCCATATGACTCATCTAATTTCATACGCTATAGAATGACATTGCGTATTGTATTATATCATGTAGTTTTGGAATACAAGCGACAATCATCTATCATTCTTAAAATGAAAGCAATATTGTGTCAATGATTTTAACTTTTCAACAATGATGTAACACAAACAACTGTTGACAACACATGTAATTAGGTTCCAAAAATTCATTTAAATATAGGTTTAAAAACATTCCATCAAGATCAAACTGTTAACCAAATTTGATTAATCATTTTAATAGTTAATTCATGTATGCTATAAAAAATATAGATTTGCGTACACATAACTATACTTTATATATTTTTAAAACAAATCTAATAAATACTATTCATTTATAATAAGTCTATACTCTCTTTTTTTATCATTATGCTTGTGTGTTTACTAAACGTTTACATTATTTCTTAAATATTGAAACTTGTCCGAAATAATTAGTTCTCAAGATCAAAGAAACTTACTATATTTCGTTGTTTAAAAGTCGAATACCGGCTAAAAGTCAACAATTATGTACAACTAACATTACCTGTGGCTGTTTTGGAGCGAAATTTTCGACGTGTCAAAATGAATTTCCGGGGTCGAATAGGCCGGCTGCGAAAGCGGTTAATGAAAAAATTTGATTTCCAAATCCACGTTACCATTTGTCACTGGGACAACACCAAACATTTTCGTCGGATTGACACTAAACATACTAAATCGGAAAGACAATACTGTGTATCTGTCGATACACAGAGATTACCGAGGTTGCGAAGATTTGCAGATGTTTGTAAATCTCGGAAACGATAACAATTGGCCATATAAGGCGAAGCTTAGATAAATGCCCAAAAAACCCGACCCAAGGCGGGCATTACAAATGTAGAAGTATCGATTCTATTTACAGATGCCGAGATTGTAAGATCTGTACAGACATTGCAATTGCAAGCAATGCATTTTTCTGTCTACGGCTCTGATTCTGATTTACATACCAACAGCAACACCAACACTATAGAAAACATAGTACGATAGCGGACTCTACTTAAACGGAACGGTCAGCTAGTGAACTACATCAGACTGCAACAGAGAAAGTGCATGTCTGCTAAGGCGACCAAATTTCAAAGTGTTGTTATCTTTAAAAGTACAATACATTTAAAAACTTAGCAACGAATGATTACCGTCGTTTTATACGACAAATAGCAGAAAATAATAATAACGTTATTATGTGTAATGTGTTAAATGAATTTGAATTTTCGCTGATGGCTAGTAGCAAAATGGCGGCGCCGCAGGATTCGGGATCTGAATAAACTGCCACTTCTGGCAAGAAATTAATTAATAATTCCTCGCCCGTTAATAATTCATGAATATCAGCAATTGGAAATTATAGAATACACTTTCGGTAACATTTATACGTACTTCAGTTATTAATAATTAAGAAACGGGAATTTCTTCTTCGACGAACTTAAAACATAAAGATGAAGAATTAAAAAGAAGAAAAACTTTTAACATGACGCTTAACTATAATTTTATTATCTTTTCATGTCTACGTTCAAAATAGTATTTCTTTATTTTTACATCATAAAGTTAAATTATTTCATCAATAGAGTCTCCTAAACTTTTCTTTTAATGTACAATTACAACATGCATACTCTTTATTTGAAATATAATTAAACTCTTCTGTTATCGTCACACAGTCGAAACATATTTCCTATAATAAATCATTTAATGATCCAAAATACGTAGATTGCCGGAAACAATTTTGTTTTCTAAAATCGTGCCCGATGGAAGATCTATGCGTTCCCCGTGATTCGCGATGATGATGACTGTTCCTTTTAAGGTCACGCCTTTGCCAAAAGTGACGTCACCTGACACTGTTAAATGATCCAACTCGAGCAGATCTGGTATAGTTGGAAATCTGGTAAGAAACTCTTTGACCTGAAAAAAAATGTTCAGTATTAATCATTCGGCACGACTTGTTTAAGTGGGTTTTTAAAACATTCTGTAAAATATGAGAAAAATAATAACCTTGGAGAAATGATTATCGCCTAATTTGATAAGGGGTGTTGTTGGGAACATTCGTTGCGGACTCATTACTAAGGAACCATTGCGGAGAGTGTACAAATTACTCATAACTAGCATTAAATCTGAGGTCTTTTTTACTGGCAAAAATCTGCTACGTGGCACGTTTATACCTATAATGCAGTTACAAAATTACATGATAACGTAAATACAAATGGCAAGCTCTACGAAGAGTGTCGACCACGTTCCTTACCAATGCTTCCTTCAAATGATTTCATTGCGGATCCCACAGCTGTCTCTAGTTGGATGATATTCATACCATTGCCGAAGGTTTTATTGTTAACGATAATTTCCATGTTCAGAGAATTTGAGTTAACAACCCTTTCGATGGCTGCAAAATCAATTAATGCAAGCAGCAAATGTACAGAGTAGCATCACAACTTGGAATATCCAGTATTATAAAAAGAGAAACAGTAATACGTACCACTAAGCTTGATCCACAAATTATTTGTATTAAAGAACTTGAAGGTTTTTACCGATTTGAAGTCGTCCACGTGATCTTTTGGAACTTGTGCAATTTCAAGAAGACGAAGCTTGTCTTCATATTTAATCAATGTTCCGCCCTAAATTTATCGAACGATGCCCATAAAAATCTGTTCCGATTCAAAAATTAAACATGTTGTTACCTTGACATCAGCGCGAGTTTTATCAGTAACTTCCATAACAAATTCTAGGGGGGATGGTTCATTCTTGGCCAACAACATCTTCAAAATTTTAAAATCTATGGTCGCACCAAGATTATCAATATTTGAAATGAAACAATACTCGCGTCCCTACAAAGACAGCCATTATTGAGATTTGTTGCATCAGTACAAGAAGTTTGAAAGAAACATACTTCTTTCAAGAATTTTTTCAATAAACCTGAATTCCTAAAGCTCTCATAGAAATCTCCATGGCCAGGAGGGTACCATCTGTAAATGAAATATGTATCTTAATATTTAAAATCATGAACATAGCTGTAACGAATCTATGTTGCTATACTTACGCCTCAATATCATCTGGTACATCACAATGCTTAGCAATAGGTAGAAGAGAATCTCTATTGATACGAGGGTAGCAGCTTTGATTGAAGGTGTAGATATCAACATCAATCCCTTTGTATTTCCTGATAATTCGTTGTGTGTCATCGTCGGTGTTGAAAGAGTCCATCAATATGAGGGGTACGTTGGCATTATAAGTTTTGTTCAAATACTGTTCGCAAACAATGGTTTAATTATTCACTTTTTACTTTCGTCGCAATTTATATTATCATTTAAATCAAGTTCAAATTGTACTATTATACAAAACTTATGTAGATTACCTCAATCTGCTGAACCGTAAGGTCCAAAAATGTGAGTCCATTTCGAACAGCTATCACAGACTTCGGTCCATGACATCCCATGCTAGTTCCAAGCCCACCGTTCAATCTGATAACAACTAGCTTGTTTAAAAGGGATTTCACCTCTTCTCCTTCTGGGATTGGCAAAGTATTGTAGTCTCTGATCTAGTAACATAAAAATGTTGTTTTGAGCAGCCAGTTTTCTCAGAACAGAAAGAACAATAACTGTAATTGCTTCGAATCGATTAAAAGTTGTATTATTTTTGATCTAGAGATAGAAAAATGTTACTTCACGACTGATTGAAGTTTTAAACACAGTTTCATTCTGATTAGGAAGAATAAGGGTCCTTACAGCATCGTCTGGCAGTTTCTGTATGCGGTCCCATTCTAGTGAGGGTCCTTCCTCTTGCAGGAACCGTTCGAATAAGTTAGTGAAGCCGTCGAACTGTCTCTGGAACTCGTTCTGGAGGTCACTTGTAGGGGCAGTACCTTGGAGCTTCTCCAATTCCCTCTGGAGCTCTATCAGGGCATCCCTCTTGGTTCTCTCGCGAAATGCCTGTGTATCTGAGGGACTGCGTTGATGACCACGTGCCTGTCGTTCACGAGGGATAATGGAAAAATGTAAAACGATAAATACCTTTCGCCTTGCAGCCCAACGTCCCACCATTGCCGGTGGTAAATTTCTCGGAATTGAGCATCGTTTAATTCGCTTTTCTCTTTCGGTCTCTAATGGAACAGACACGGTTCAGAATTTTCGAGCGAAAATCTCGGATCGTCGGACGGTTTTGATAACGGAGAGACTGTTCGCGAAATCACGATAACGAACGGTAGCAATTAGGGGTCCCCTCGTCGGTCACGGAAGTCAATTCTTCCAAATTCTTTTGTTTTAATTTTGTTGTTTTTGCATTTAAAGGAGCGTTTTTAAGGGAATTCGCAATTTTCCTACGCGACAAGGTGATATTTATTAATGGCAGACTATTTTACTTTCGAGAAAATAATGACACCTCTATTGCCTCAGATATTCAATGGTTATCGATAATTTTATATTGACATTGTTAATCTTGGTAGAGATCAGCTGTTCAAGTAACGGGCGTGAAAATCGACAAGAAACGACATTTACGTTTCTAAGCACTTTTTTTCAGAGATCTTTTTCTTCATGCTGCTCGCAAAAGATAAGTACAGTAGCCCGATGTTATTTTTAACATCCACGTTTTATATTAGTGCGATCAAAGCTTTTCTTGTGGCACAATGATTCTAATTACGCGGCGACTTTTAATTAAATTGTTTGGAATGCAGCAAGACGAACACTATTACAATTAATTTGTCCGATGCAGCATTCTGCGTAGCCTACCCACTGAACTGACGTAGCGCGATATTACATTATTAACCCGGGAATTTGTTTAAACAATGATCAGAACCAAACCGAGAATTTTCGAACTTTCGCAGATATTTTCAAATCTACCTCAGAAACCAAATATTCTAGACAAAATCTAATTACCCGAAATTAAAGAGTGAATCTTCACGAACTAGAAACGACATTGGAACAAATTCAAAACGGCGCTCGATTTTCAAAATACAAACGAAATAATCGTGCGGGGCGCGCAACGCTCGGAGTGGTACCCCACGTTTAAACAATTATTTAAACATGTTTCCGTGCGAATACCATAACATCGTGCTATGTCATCTTATTCGATAGAGTCCGAAGAATATTACTATGAAAATGAAAACCGAATCACTATAGCCGCGAATGCACAAAACGCGTTCGAAAGTGAAAATTGTATGCTCTGCTTCGGAATCGATTTCCTCGGTGACCGGATTACAGAATTAAGAAAAATTTACAGATTTCGATTCGGAGTGCGACAGACGTGTATTGAACAGTGCCAGCCGTTGACGATCTACCATTTTCCTGGGCATTATCGCCAAAGACACTGTCAATCACCCGCGTCTATCTTCGAGACGACGACGCGACGCTGCCGAAGAGTTTCCGAATTTTCCACATGGCTTCAGATTAGGCGGCGAAGAAATTTTCTCCCTCTGCCTTCATCCGCGGTGATAATTGTGGATGGAGAAGCGGAGCATAATTTGTGGATGGAGAAATACGGTACAGATAACTTATCGTCATCGCGCATGCAGCGAATGCCAGTTACGCAAAAACAAAAAGAAAGAAACGAAAAAATAAGTAAATAAAATAGTTGGCATACCAGCTTGAAAACATCTACGATTCTGCGGACTCTTCCAAACAAGATCATATATTTTTCTACGTCGTAGCGAATATTAAAACTTGTTTAAACATAATTTGAACGAGAAAGGAAACAAAGATCAACATTCAAGAAGAAAGATGGAATTCGAGCATTTCAGAATTTTTCGCGCTCCGATCTTGAGAGCTACGCGAACGATGTCGACGTAGGACGATTCTGCGAACTCTCCCAAATACAACGGTATATTTTTTGATAACATTCTGGACATTTAAGCACGTTTAAACAATGTTCGAAGCCGGCGAGACAGCACTAATGCAACGATCTACTCGAACATTTTTCGGAACCGTTTTATTTGTCAATCGAAAGCGAAATCGACGATCCAGCTTCTTTTTATCGCTTTTAATAAAACGAAAATGTGTACTTTCTCACGTGGTATACGTACATTTTACATCCAAGTCGAAATTTTAGAAGAAAAATTGAAAAATGTCCGAGGAAATTGCATTAAAGAAGCTTCGCTCTCTTCGAACGCTATTTAAACATATATTTAAATGCTCCTCGTACTGTTACGAGCAAAATATATCACTGTACTTAGGCGAGTTCGGAGAATCGTTGTACACAAGAAAAAAAAATGCTGAAGCCGATAAATTTGTTAGACAACGTGATTCAACCGTCTGTTAGGAAAAGTCGAATTTAATTGGAACGTGTTTAACCCTGAGTCGAAACGGACCCGGACGCCGTTATACGAGGGCTAATCTAGTGCAAGCGTAATCGACGTGATCGGAAAGTTTGCCAGGCATTTGACAGAAAGAATGAAAATGATAGCAAAAGCGTGCAAATCATTCTGACGTTCGCTTCCTTAATCCGCGGCGACAGATCGCTTTCGCGCGTCAGATAACGCATGACGATTAGGCCTCTATAAAGAGGTTACATCGATGACGACAGATCAGAGAATTATCTGGCATTACGAAATGTTCGCACGAACCACGCTCGGCGATCCCCGACAGCCAATAAATTTATTTCACCAATAAAGACGTAAATTGCTATTTGTTTGCTCGAGATAGTAGCTCATTGAATTCGCGATTAAAAACTATAATTCCGTTTCGTTCGATCGTGAAGCACGTTCACTGCGTTTTTTTTTTTAATGAAAATAATGTATAAAATTATCGTTCAATGAAACTGCGCTCGAAAGATAAAATGCTTAATTAGAGTATGCGTCGGTGTAATTATTAAAACAGGCAAGTTTCGGATCGAAGAAATCGAATTTATGCGACCTAAATTAATCGTAAAACCAAGGTTCGAGTTTGCGCAAACGTTCATCGACTTCGGAGAATTTTCGAATTGACTCGTGGAAGTCGCGGTAATTTAACAGTTGTTGCACAATAAATGAACAAATTAATTCGTACATTTAGAAAAACGTTCGAAAGTACGGTAAACTTTCGAACGAACGTCGATCGACTTCAACAAACGTTTCAGTTGATTCGGATTAGTCGAATCCATTTTGCAGTCGCGATGTAATAAATAAATAAGTCAATTCGGACGGTTGAATTCAAGCGAGAATGTACAGTAAAACTTTCGAACGATAAACAACTTCAGATTATTTGTCAATCGTTTATCTTTTTATCGAATCGACGGATTGTAACGATAAGTCTCCATTTCAAATTAATTATAACGATGCAGTTACAACAAATTCTTCCTAATTGACCCTCAGATTGTGCACAGAAATGGACAATTTGGGAAGAGGAGATACGATTGTTCGAGTCTTGCACCTCGTTTTTATAATCGTTGACAATCGGCAACTGTAAAAATTAGCCGCAAGGCTCGGATAATCGTATCTCCTCTCCCAAAATTGTCCATTTCTGTGCGCAATCTCATCGCGAATCAGGGAGAATTTACTATATCCCAAAATAATGTTTTGCTACATGTTTGTAAATTATGTTTATTCGTTGTGCAGCAGTTTGTATGCGAATGCAAATAGGACTCGCAGTGATCTATTAGATTTTCGCACCATCCTTTCATCTTTCTAAACGCGATTCTCATGAAATGACGCTGGCACTCAGCGTATTCAGCGGATCATCGTTAATAATGACCATGACCGGCCCGTTTATATGCACCCAACAATATTAGTTTGTTACACACGTGCACTCGGCGCAACGTGACGCAACGCACGCGGCTCCGTTCGCAAATTATTTATGATAAAAGTTAATCTAGATCCAAACTGCGGATTCTGCGGCGAGAACGAGCGCAACGAGCATGTTTGCAGAAGCTCGAAAAACAATTCGAAACGGTGCTGCATGTTTTCGAATTTATCGAAGTTAAGAGAAAGAAAAACAGGAAGAAATCAATTTCAAATTTTTCCATTTGTAAAAACAAACGTATATCGCGGAACTTCGGGAAACATTTTTAAAATCGGTGCTAAATTATCAACGTTAGTATAGAAAAGAAATTTCTAATTAATTGCGTACTTAATTGTAATTAATTGCGTAGTTTTTGAAAATTAATTGCTTCGATTTCGCGATGGTCACATGATCGTGTAATTCTGTATCGATGCAAAATTTATGTCAATGTCAATTCATGCCTGTATCCCGTGTCAATTTATTTGTGCACGCGTTTCCCAGCAATTGGTGCAATTGTTGGTGCAATTGTTGATGCATTTGACGTAAACGTTGCTATTTTCTTTTAGAAAATTAATAACAGCATTTTCATCTGCATTATTCATAAACCATTGATTTTTAAATCGTCTATGCTTCGTACGACTCGTTTCGAGCGAACTCATAATTTTGTTAACGTTATTAAAAATATCAATTTCTGATTGCCAATAAAACCAGAGAAGTTGAAAACTATAAAAATTATAAAATCGAAAATAATCGACGATCCGCAGTCTTTTCGTGAGAATTGAATAAGTACCGTTGCACGCGATGCTCATTCAATCTACTTTGCGTCACCCGTAGCAAACAACAATACGCTCGCTTTGACGCGATATCGAGTCATCCGTCGATAAGGTGTTAACGCCTGCACCTCTCGCTACTTTCTATCGTGGCGTGGATAAAGTATGCTTCTAATGTAGCACCGTTTCACGAAAATCATGCACGGGACGCTGAAAAATCATTCGCTCGTGTCTTCGAGCTGATTTTTACAAATTAGACCTGCAGATCTGCGCGACATTTCCAGCTTACCTTTCGATAGTAAACTTCGGTTTTCGATTTTGCGCACCCAGCAAAAGCACCCCTCGACAAAATGACACGACGACAGAAGCAGAATAAGCGCGTTGTCACCATCGAACTGCAGATCACTGTACAAAATAATTACTGTCCGCACTCGCCGCGAGAAAACGCGTACTTCGAATTCATCCTAATTATTTACTGCATAATTACTGCGTAATTACGTATTACCGCATATTGCTATGTACAGTAAATTCTCTCTAATCGACGCTCAGAGATCGTGCACAAAAATGGACAATTTAGGAGACATGATTATTCAAGCCTTGCGGCTCATTTTTATAGTTACCGATTATCAAATCGTCCATTTTTGCGTACAAGCTGAGCGTCAATTAGGGAGAATTTACTGTAATTACGTAATTACCACGCAACACGTAATTATTATGTCTAAACGTCGTCTGCTCGTTTCCATCGCAAGCGCACAGAATCGGCGGTTCGATGATCCGAATCGAAAATCGGTGAAACCCGATCGATTCGTTCGCCGGTCCCCGCGGTGTCGGCGCACAGAAAAGAAAGCAATCTTACTTACAAGAAAGACAAAGCCAGCGAAAGCTCCGAGTGAAACCTCGACATAATACGAAAACGAGCATAAGCCAAGCTCTCTTCGAAATTCAATGCGCCCGGAACTACAGAGCGAAGCCCGCCCCCCTTAGCACTTTTTATCGTATTCCGATAAAGCCATTCGGCGGAACAGGCACATTTGGCTGATTACAGTTTCCACGGGTCTGAAAAATCATCCTAAATTGGAAGAGGCCGCCCCGGTAAACTCGCCGCGAACGTTCGAACTATATCGAATCGGCGAGCGACTACGCGGCTGCTTCGGCCGAGGTAATCAAGGACGGATCGGTCTCGACGGAAAATGGAAAAACGGGCTCCGGTTGCGTAACGGAGAACACTATTGCCCGCGAAAACCGAACCGTACGACGATCGCTTCGCTCCGCGCGATCTCGGTGTCGCGCGCACTCGTTCACTTACGCTCGACGATGTTGTCCCATCGGCGGACCGATTCTGAACGGGTCCCGACTCGGCCCGGATCGGCGCGCGACCGTTTTTCCCGCGATGCGGCCCCGAAAATCGCGATCACTGGAGATTAGGGAACCGAGGAAAGGGAAGAAGATGATAGAGAGAGGGGGGGGAGAGAGATCGTTTCCGATTTCAGAGTCCGAGCAAGTGAGTCTTTTGATTCGGGACGAGCCGACACGACGCGAGCACGTGAGCCCGACGATTGACCGAAGAGCGCGAGCTCCGCTCGCGTAAATCACCGGCCACCGACTGGGTATCCTCGCTATCGTCCTATCGACACTGTTCTCTAGGCGAGTTAGGCGATTTCGTTGCCATTGTTTCTTCCGCATTGTCAACGGGCGGCCTTCGCGCGTCGCGATCCGCGAACGATCTTATGCGCCCAGCAATTTTGATACTGCGGCCAGCTGTGTTCCGATGATATGTGCCGGCTTTTTTCGCGGTCAAATGGACAATTTCGGAGGAAGAGATACACGATTATTCGAGCATCGCGGCTAATTTTTACAGTTGCCGATTGTCAACGATTATAAGAACTAGGTGCAAGGCTCGAACAATCGTATCTCCTCTCCCCAAATTGTCCATTTCGGTGCACAATACGAGGGTCAATTAGGGAGAATTTGTTGTTGTAACTGCATCGTTGTAATTAATTTGAAATGAAGATTTATCGTTACAATCCGTCGATTCGATAAAAAGACAAACGATTGACAAATAATCTGAAGTTGTTTATCGTTCGAAAGTTTTACTGTACATTCTCGCTTGAATTCAACCGTCCGAATTAACTTATTTATTTATTACATCGCGACTGCAAAATGGATTCGACTAATCCGAATCAACTGAAACGTTTGTTGAAGTCGATCGACGTTCGTTCGAAAGTTTACCGTACTTTCGAACGTTTTTCTAAATGTACGAATTAATTTGTTCATTTATTGTGCAACAACTGTTAAATTACCGCGACTTCCACGAGTCAATTCGAAAATTCTCCGAAGTCCATGAACGTTTGCGCGAACTCGAACCTTGGTTTTACGATTAATTTAGGTCGCATAAATTCGATTTCTTCGATCCGAAACTTGCCTGTTTTAATAATTACACCGACGCATGCTCTAATTAAGCATTTTATCTTTCGAGCGCAATTTCATCGAACGAAAATTTTATACATTATTTTCATAGAAAAACGAGTCGCGAAGCTCGAATAATCGTATCTCCTTTTCCCAAATTGTCCACTTTGTGCACAATCTGAGCTTCGATTTGGGAGAATTTACTGTAGTTGTTTTACCGATTTATCGTAGGTTTTTAGAGATACTCGATGAAGTTTCTGTAAGGTCGCGATCGTTGGGTGGATGCTACGGAGGATTTTAAGCGTTGATCGCTTTGATGGATTTTGGAACTGTTTGCTGTTTTACCAATTTATATTCTGCGAACATTTCGCGATGTTTCTGTAAGTTCGCGATCGTTGGCAGGACACTACAGAGGATTTGTGTGATTTATAATATACGAAGTTTCTAGGAGGACAGTGTGGAGGATGTTACGCGATTTACGCCAGATGCAATTTTTGTAGGAACAATATGATTTGGAGGACGCTATGAAGGGTTTTATGCAACATGTGCAAGACGAAGTCGTTTGTAAGGTTGCTGTGATTTGGAGGACGCTACGGAGGATTATCTGCAATATGTACAAGACGAAGTCCTCTGTAAGGATGCTGTGATTTGGAGGACGCTATGGAAAATTCTACTCGTCTCGTTCTCAGAAAACTTTGCGTCGGAGGAAAGTTCGCACTGTTCGGTCTTACGTAAGACTTTCGGCGCCAATTATGCAATTGCATATTTCAATCAGTTCTAGATAACAAAGCGAGTCCGTTGAATATTCGATCGTACGACATTGACAAGACAATTTAGCCAGCGTTGAAAACCTTCGAATCTGTATATCCTATCATCTTTCTGTGAATTGCGAAGTGTTCCAATGCTTCGTCATGCTACTCGAACATTTTCATAATTTCATACATCGAACAAGATTCATTATCCGATTGTTTGTCCGTATTTTTTGTAATTCTTATCTCAATGCTTACAAATTTTCTAAAATGTTCGATAACACTGTACTTTTTAATTGCGAAGCGTGTCGAATCGCGTATCGAACGTCCATCGATTTAATTGTCCGAGAAACTCGCTGTTGCTCTCGCTAGCGAGGACCAACAATCCATCTAATCTTTTTGTCGAGAAGCAGACCGAAAGCTGACCAACTTTTATCCAAAATATACGTATTTCGTTCATCGCGCGTTGCAAGATTATCGCGTTCGATCGTGATTTCGTGCGCCGCGCACGAATTTGAGCGATGCTTGTCGGCGGAATGTCTCGATATCGTCGCGCTGCGTGGTTCCGGTGGTTGCGAGCAGCTCGACCTTGTTCGGTAGTGTCGACGCTCAACTTTGAACTGTCGCGTTCGCTATCTAATGACTATTTTGTCTAAAATCGACCTAACGTTCCGAACGCACAATCGCTGGAGGGCGAAAAGTTTATAAAAAGACACGGCTGTTTCTATTCGGAGAACGTCTATCGAGCATTATCAGGGCTCGACCTTCGCCGGCAAGCGTTTTATCATAATCGGGCAACGTGACTCCGCGACTGACGCGTGGTGGCTCTCCCAGCGAATTCTGTTTTTCTTTTTATCGGAAACGATTAGGGTGACAGAGGATCGCATAGTTGCGAGGTCACGGCATTAGAATTTCTTATCTTCGCTTAATTACGGAACACATGAGACCCCTCGGTCGTTAGGCTACTCCGCCGGCACGGCAGCGTTTCGCAACGACGCTCGCAATGACTCCAAAGTCATCGTTACGTACAGGGTGATCCGTTTAACTGGACCCGGCGGAATATCTCGCGGGGCCTTGACGTTGTCAGAAGCATGTTCGAGCAAAAGTTGTTTGGTATAGAGGGGGACGTTGGATGGTATAAACAATATTCCCGCAGGTGCAGTGGCGCCGGAGATATTGAAGTCAAATTTTAAAATTTTTTAATGGGACCCTGAATTTTTTTGTCCGTAATATATAGCAGCGTCTGTCGAGACGGATGCAATGATCTACCACATGATATTATTCCATGTAGTAAAGTGACATGAATTGACACGTTTTAGCACTTTTCCTGTTTCTCTTTTTTGTTCTTTCTTTTTCTGTTTCTTTTCGTGTGATTTCTTGACTTATAGAGCCTGAGAAACCTAAAAGGGAGCGAAGAGGTCCGAGATAGTGCACAGTCGAATTGGCGTTACAATAAATTGACGCTTGTACGCAAAAATGGACAATTTTGGAAGAGGAAATACGATTCGATCTCGACAAACTATTGCTATATTATTGCTATGTTATATATTATTATTGCTATTATTATATTATATTATATTATTTATTATTATATTATATATTATTGCTATATTATTATATTATTGCTATATTATGGACAAAAAATACAGGATCCTATTTAAAAATATTAATTTTTTTATATTATTATATTATAATATATAATATACTATATTATTTTATATTATATTATTTATTTTTTATATTATTATTAATATTATTTTTGTATACCATCTAACGTCCCCTTCTATACCAAACAACGTTTGCGAGAACATATTTTTGATAACATTAATCCCTCGCGAAATATACCGCCGAGTCCCAGTTAAACGGATCACCCTGTATAGTGATCTTGAGAGATCGGCCGAGCTTCAGCGATTCAGGGTTAATTCTGTCGAGATCACTGGGACGCAAAGAGTCTCGTTGTTAGGGGCTCCTAGATCATCGATGGCGGTGACCATTTTGGAGTAAGTATTGAAAAATTATGAAACCTAATTCGTATACATATGAAATTCGCCGTTTAAACGACAGACCTCTTCTTCTTGCGGCATTAGGAACGTTAGAAAGTGTATCGAAGCTGGTATGTTTACATAATTATTGTAATTCCCATATAACAATTGGAATTTGCATCCATTATCGTGGGGGGGGGGGGGGCACAGAAGCTGTGCAATTTTCTAGGATAAGTTATTCATAAGCTTAGTCATCCGAGGACTGACTGACTATGCGTTTGTTATGCATTCTGTGGGCACCGAGGCTTGGGAAACGTTAGGATAGCCTTTGACTTTGTTTTGACTTTATTTACGTCTGCTAAATGTTAACTCGACGTTCGCATAATTAGCGTCGTTATTGCTGAAGATTATAACTCGAGATTATAACTTAATATTATAACATATTGACAAAGTTATAAGATAAAATTATATAATATATATTAGTTACTTGAAATTATATAATTATAAAATTATAATTATTATAATTATTATAATTATTAAATAATAATGTAATTATATTAATATAATAATATAATAATTATTGTATATAATTATTATTATTATTAAATTATATAATTATTATTATATAATATATATTAGTTACTTGAAAAGGAGATACGATTTATTTATGCCTTGCGGCTGCTCGTTTTTATAATTGTCGATAATCGGCAACTATAAAAACGTGCCTCCTCTTCCGAAATCGTCGTACTTCGTTTACAAGCCGAAGGACAATTGGGGAGAGTTTCCTGTATTTGAAAATAAACACAGTGTCTTATTTGTTTTTATAACGCCGCCTCTTTTCGTAACAAATTGATGCTTCATGCGTTTTGAATTGAATGAAGGATAATTTCAGGTAGGACCGATGCACGTTTTATTGCAAACTGAATCATCATTATTTGAAACTGAGAGATGTTTGCTTCACGATATCGTAACATTAACGATTGCGGGTTTTAATGTTTATTTTAGAAGTAGCAACGTAATGTGATCATCAACGCGTACATAACAAGCATCGCAAGCGATGGTCACTTTTATCTAAAAATTCCTGTCAATCTTCAAACAGATGCAAGACGTAACACGTATCCGATTTGCGAAATGACACTGTTATGTATACAAGAATAACAAGTTAACTTTATGTGATGACAGATTTTGCAACAGTTTATTATTATTAAATTTTAGCCTAGAATCGTTATAGAAAATTATAGAAAATGAATTGATTGCATTAAAATTGTATTAAATTGACTGCACAATTATTAAAGTGTAATGAATTGACTATACTATACTTATTCCTTAAAAATAATGAAATGAAATGAAATTATTATAAAATTAATTACGATATTAATAGTAAAGTCATTCTGTGATCGATTAAATGAAATAAAATAATCACAAACTTCACTGTGAAGTTGTTATATAAAATGAATTGACTGTAATAATTATCCGTAAATCGATAAATATTGAATAATTATCGCATAAAATTCTGCAAAACTAATCAGGTTTGATTGATCTGTTACCGAGATAAACGGTAGCAGCCGAAGAGCTAAATGAAGACATAATAACAGACGTTTGGTATAAATGTCTCAGTCGTACGCAGAATAATACCATCGGTTACTTAACATCGGATCTATGTATAATCTTCTAAGACCGGGACCACGTTTACGGTTGGAATCCTTGGGATTTAATGAGATAAACGGTGACTTATTTGATCTCAAATCTAATTTCATAAACTTTTCAAAAGTAACTAATCTCGATCGGAGAATCAGAAGGTTATCGGTATGTAGAAATCGAATGTGATCGCGAATATATATCAGTGGCGACGTTAAAAAACAAAGGTATTTCTTTGTGTTCTGAAAAAAATCTCAAAATTGATTCCGGTACTATCGTCCGAGCAAAAATTATAACGAATCTCTTATCGAAATATATATATATATATTAAAGAAAAGATTGATCAAGCTGTTCGTGTAAAGTTGATCACGAAATTAAGCGTACATTTTAATCAACGATTAAAATAAAAACGATTCATTTGCCATTCGTTCAGATTCGAAGAGTAAAAAGGTTATTATTAAGAACACTATTTTATTCAAAACACGCTGCAAATGGTTTATTTCAGATGTTTTATCAAAATACAACTGGAAATAAAAACGCGCATTCCGTTTTATATTGCATCTAGAATTTGCGCGCTCGAATTTCCAAATGTTTCTCTGGGACACAAATATGGCCGCCGTTTGCGCCGGTAACGGACAATTCAAATTTGCTAATGATACAGCAGAAACTTTCCAAAATCGTAGCTTTAGAATGACGAACTGTTGAGAATTTCATTTTGCGTTTCTTCGAAAGAAGAAAGATATTTGCTGCGACGACTAACAATTATATGTAATACGTTTCAAATAAACTCGATACGAAAACAAGATTCGCGCGCGGCAAATCGGTTCGAATTACATTAATGGTTCTAACACGAGTTCATTTAAAAATTGAACATCGCTAATCCATAAATTCATGCACACGTGTGCCAGATGGAAATTATGTGTATCAATCATGCTTGCCGAAACAAGCATCATTCAATAGTCAAATGAAGTGTAACCGCAGACAATCTACGCCTCATATCCTTATGTAATAAGACCCCTATGAGACGATAATACTACTCTATCGTTATGTCAACTCTGGGACGCGGAACGAGGAAGACAGTTCTTATTTAAACAAAGTTTTCATTAATGAAAAAACAAATAGGGCGCTTCAAGCGCGCCTTTATGACATCGTTATCATTTAATTCTCCTTTGATTTGTATTCTTGTTAAGTCGGTTAAATTGTATATATAAATAAAAAATAACCTGAGCATTTGAAAAAAAAGTCGATTTCCGTCTAATCAAATTGCGTGTTTTTATACGAATTTAAAACTGTCCCGTATCGTATAATTAAAATCGAATGATAATAGTTATTACAAACAAGTATGTAAATGAAATTAACGTTTTGCAATGTATTCTAGTAATACGTATATGAATAGATTAAATAATGATTAAATTTGATCTTGTGCAACATATGATGTAATAGAAGCAGTCGTATTCATAATTTTAAAATTGGCAGACTAAATTCATTTCCGTTTGCTAGTATTACCCATCGTACACAATGTATTGATAGACGCATTATTTATACCGCTTCAATTTCAGAATTCACTATAAGTATAAGATGACAGTTATACATAGATAACCTTCTGTTCTAACAATAATATGCAGATTATACGACATGGATAAAATGCATATACATATATTTGGAGAACGATATAATATGTTAATATTTAGATGACTATCTCTATATTATTAAATCCGTCAGAAAGGAAAAACCAATTAAAGACAGATTAATACGGATTATTTATAACACGCAGAGAGGAAACAATGAAAAAGACAATCGTACTAACCACGAAAACGTTCTTGATAACATGCCGTTCATAAAAGAATACATAACCTCAATGCAACAGGGAAATAAATTATATAAACGCGCAAGACGAGACGAGGGAACGATTTAACAAGAACAATGCATTGTATACTTGTAACAGTTCAAATTAGACGTATTTGATGACGTTAGAAAATTGCATGGATGACACGAAGAAAAACCGAGTACCGACAGGAATGGAAAATTACTGATAACGCGGCTACTTAACTCTGTTAATCTTATCGACACAGATCTACTGGACAAGAATTGAATTGATGCTTTACCTTTCTATCATCTACTTGCAGCATTGTTATTAACCACCAGGATTCACTAAGAGTTCCTTCCTAACGTACGACTTTTATAATGAGGCAAAGGTTACAAAAAGATAAGGTGTCTGCTTTGGATCCAAGCCACCGTGTTTGGATTTTGCATGTCTGTACATACAATGTCTATATGTGGCAGTTGTACTCAATCTACGGATCCTCTGTATGTAGTTCCTTAGATACATAATACGCGCACGTGCGTACATATATGTATTTGTGTATTGTGTAACAAATTATGAAGCATTTGACAAAAATATGATCACGATCATGCATTTGTGTAACCACGCGCAGACAGAATATTGAATCCTATCGGACGGAAATGATAATATTTTTTTTGTACTCGATTTGTGTAACATAACCTTAAACATTACACTTAGCAATCCGTAAACAAAAATAGTATACTTCGATCAACAATTGTATGCTTGATTCTATTCGAAAGAATAAAAGGATAAACAACACAACATTAGCCGGCATACATTCACAAATAGATTCTGCGCTAATTAACTTGCAAAGTAGAGGATTATAGGCTTCGCGGAAGCGTCATTAAAAATGGCGGAAGTGTCTTTAAATACCGACGAAGATCAATGTTCTTCAGCTAAGAAAATCAAAATAGACAATGAAAATGTATCGGAAATTATTAAAAACATACACGACGATAAGTTTTGTTTGTCCAACTTTGAAGTAAAGCAGATATTGCAAAACAATACTTTGAGGAAACAAATATGCATCGAAGGTGCCTTTAAAGATCGTGAAGGCTCAAGCGTTATTTTGTTTGAGAAATCTGAATTCTCCGACGATCCAGCGTGTTTAAAGAAACAATTGTTTAATAAAGACACCGCTGTGCGCAAGCTTTACAGTAATGATGTTTATGGAAATTACGAATGTTTTGCGCTGAAAGAATGTAATGGTATGTCGTTATGTGTATATGGTAATAACATTATCATTTTCTCATTTATGTAATTGATATTTATATATTATTCAAGATTTAAAGTTAATGTTAATACATCCTGCGACGCAAAAGCATATTGACAAGTTCAAAAGAAAGCAACTGTTCATTATAGATGAAACATATGAACTTTACAAAAAAGTTACTCTCCCGCACATAGAATCAAGCAACTTGTCTTTACAGGTATATAGAATTTTTAAATAATTTAGTATTTTGGCATTTTATATTACACAATCCAATGTAAATAACATCATGCATTCATAAATGTAAAATTTTCAGTGGGTATATAATATTATGGAACACAAGGCAGAACAGGACAAAATTGTGTATGAGGATAAAGATGAGAAGACTGGATTTATATTGGTGAATGATTTAAAATGGAGTGGGCATAGAAATACTTTAAAGTTAATAGCACTTCCTTTTCAAAAGATAAAATCAATAAGAGAGTTAAATGCATCTCATCTTCCACTATTAAAAAATATTAGGGATGCTGGAATAGAGACAATCTCTAAAAAATATAATATATCTGCTTCTCAACTTAGGATATATTTGCACTATCAACCATCATATTATTATCTCCATGTACATTTTGCATATCTCATGTTTGAAACTCCAGGTAAATATGCATGTTCTATATTTTATTATGTTTAAAATTGATTTAATATAATAGAACTCTATTTAAATGAATAAAGTTTAGTTTAGGTAGTAAAATTTCGGAAAACCTACAGCTTCTATTATTTAACTATCTGAACTAATAATGTCTCAGGAATAAATATTTCTTAAATTATTTTATCTTTAACAAATCTGAATAAATGGAGTTCTATCAATGATAATATATATTAGGATTTTTAATCACTAAAACACTGCTCATATTGTGAATATTCCTTTTTTGCAGGTATATATGTAGAAAAAGCACATCTCTTATCCATGGTTATAACAAATCTCGAATTAGTGCCCGACTATTATACAAAAGCAGTACTTTCATTTGTTGTTGCTGCAACAGATCCCTTGTATACTAAATTTATAGAGGAAGGTGTTATAACAGAAGTAAAACCAGAATTCGATGAAGTTGAAAAATAGTACAGCTAGGAAATAATATATATTCAAAAGATATATTTTCTGTGTCTTAATATAAGGAAAAAGATGCAATAAACACAGCACTTGAAAAATATAAATGTGGATGTTATAAAAACTTTATATCATCATCATTGTAATCTTACAATTGTAGAATGTTTCATACTTCATCACTGTGATAAAAGAAAAATAAATCGCGGAAATTTCGTCTGATATTGCGAATACTCCCTATCTTCACTATTTTTTCCCTGGTCCTTCTTCTGCGAAAGATCTTGTTGATCTTTGTAATTAAATATCAAAACTGTGCCAAACTTAAAAAATTCGTACGGAAAAGTTGCGGAAATATTTCGCATATGTACCTTGAGCGCAAAGAAAATAAATTGTCCGCGAGATGGTATTTTTTTAACATTCTTGGTCCCAAATTGTTTCTAATAATCCCATCTATCGATCTTTAACTTCAGATTGTCATAATTAATACTTGATAATAATGTCCATTTGTAATGTTCATATATTATCAACTGTTGGTAATTTTGTTCAGCAGTTTGAGCGTTTTGCCACTATGTGCAATGGTGTTGTACCGGCGCGAAAATTTGAAATATTGTATGATAGAAATCCTTGTTTAATAAATGCATGCTATTTCATCAACTGAATATTACTGAAAAAAATCATTTTTTGCACGTTTACAATTATTGAACTTTCATGAGCTTAAGTCAAAGATAGCGGATTGCACTTTGTGTATACACATATATCCATAAATATGTCATACATAATTAATAAACATACTTTTGATAACATGCATGTACAATTCATTGTATGATTGATTGTGTAGACGAAATACAGTTAATTCTCCCCAATTATAAACACAAAATTTTTGTTTGCAAACTCAGAGACAATTGGAGCAAATTTACTGTATATCATTATATAATATTTATGAAAAAACTGTCTAAAATTCTCATTTATCTTCCTATTGGAGCCATGTATGGCTTTGGATTGAAATCATTCAAAACTGTATACTTCTCCATACATTTATCATGAAACAAACACCACTCACCTCTTCTAGTTGTTGATGATTCCTCTTTATCTTCTTTGTTGGAGGTTGATAGTCAGGAGTCTGGAAATATTCCTTGAAGCTCTGCTCTTCTATAAGGCTAAATGGTGGGAGATCTACCTCGATAATGTTTACATTTTTAATATCCTCATTATCTGAACAGATGTAACAGGACTTCAATATATTGAAGATTTATATTTAGGAATATTGTATCACTAAATTGCTTACTTTATCACTTACCAGAATATGAAATATCTGAATGATTGGATATATGTGGATCATGTTCTCCTTGCACTAATTGTGTCATCTTGTGTAGGCCATGTGCTTTATCAGCATGTCTTATCAACCCCGAGGTTGCACTACTAGTTCTAAATCTCTTTTTGCACGATCTGCAAATTGCCTCTCCATTTTCATCTTGATCAAAGTATTGCCATACCCACGATCTCTTCATCTGATAAATTCCAAGTGAAACTATATGATCATACATAGACAACAAATATAACAATATTCTCTGATGCACAACTAAATTACATACCTTAAATGGGTATGGGTCGTCTCGTCTAAAATAAGAAAATGCCAACTCTATTTAAAACGTTTCTGATTTAATGTGTTCTCATTAATATCATTTTATTAAACATTTTACATTGTACATCATGGTGTAGATCTTAGTAGCCGATGTTAGATATCGAGACTCTCGAATCTCGAGACTGTCTCGAGACGAACCGAGCCGGGCTGCATCGAGACTCTCGAGATTGGTTCGAGACGAATCGAGACTCTCGAATCTCGAGACTGTCTCGAGACGAACCAAGCCGGACAAAATCGAGACTCTCGAGTCTCGAGATTTATTCGAGACGAATCGAGACTGTCGAATCTTGTCGAATCTCGAGACTGGCTCGAGACGAGTTGAAATGGAGGCTGGATCCGCGCAGAAAGAGAAAAAGGAAGAGATCAAGGATAATGTTCAGGCTCGAAACTTGTTCGTCTCGGTTACTGTCGAGATGATCTCGAGACTTTCAAGATTACGGACGTCTCGCAGTCTTGATTAGCCATCAACCGTATATGCACACCCCGCATGTTCGATTTAGAAAGACCACGAATTATTTTTCAACACTTGAAAGATTTACAAATCTAGTTAAAAATCATATGCATAATAAAATTTATTTAAATCTATTTATTTATATCGATAAACACATATTTATGTACATGTTTTTTGTGCGAAATTTCTTTGTATTTCAAGCTCAAAAGTACCAATTCGTCTCAAATCAGTCTCGAGACGAAAAGGTCTCAGGACTTGAATATGCGAATTAGAATTCACAGGATTGTAATCATAAAAGGTTTGAAGTTTTTACATAAGAAAGTAATATTTTATTAATGTTACCATTTCCATCATTGTACAATAGAGCACAACAGGAACCGTTTAAACCGAAAAATAAAAGAGGAACAGGTTGAAAATTAAATTAAAGTTACAACGCATAACTTAAGGACTACAGCAAAGAAGGATCTGCTATTTAAAAACTCAAAGGATTAAAATTATAATAAAAATTTAGGATACCCCCCCCCCCCCTCAAGGAGAGCATGAAAATGTAATTCTGCAACCTTTTTTACAAGAATACAATAGATTAACGCACACTCTGCCAAAATCTGATGTGTCTATTTCTTAACATGAAAAGAAACCTGCGAATAAACGCAAGGCATTCATGCCATGTATACATTTTCGAGATCAAAACAATACATTACAAATAAGTACCTGTATAAAGAACAAATAAATAATCATATTACACAAAACATAAGATGTATACTTACATGTATACATACTCAAATGTATATATTCATATTTGCATGCATCTTTGTACGCATATATATATGTATAAGGAATTAATGTAAATTAAATATCATCTTCAAAATCGTGTTTTCGAGAATTAAAAATTGTACTCTGTATAAAATCGTTCGTCCTTAATCATTGTTATGTGAAAAAGTTTCACGAATTAATGAATTTGTCATGATCTTAAACCATCATGAAAACTTTGTTAAATAAGTAGTGAAATTTGTATAGGAAATTATGAAACATGGGAAAATATGTGAATTCCTCGCTTCCAAAGATATCGAAAAATCTTTCACCATTTTGAAGATTACATAAAGTGACTGCATTCAACAGTTTTTGAAACGGCGTTTACCAAAAGTTTTTATACAAAAATTGTAATTGTGTATACAGTTTGTGTGTGAAGACGAAATCTCAGAATCTGAAATAGTAGAGGATTTTTCGATATACAATCTCGGAGACAGAAGATTTTATGTTTCGGCTTATGTATATCGTATTTGTTAGACTAGAAAATTTTAAGTAGCGCCAAGTCTGTGATAACAATCGAGAAAACTCTGTGAATTTAATGAACCATGATCAACAACGTAACATTAAAATTATAATTATCTTTATAGATGAAAAGGGCATTTGCGTGCATTGTCATGACATTCGCGAGATCAAAAATATACCTTTCTATCGAATTACATATCGTTAAATTTTGTAATGTTGCCTTAACATTAAATTAAAAGTACAATTCGAGTAAATAGGAAGTCAAACCATGGAAGCATAATTATTCATTTATTAAAAAAACATGCGCAGTGCTCGTGAAAATGCTTAATGAAGTAAAACCATATTTATAATAGGGTAATTGTTATTTTGGTTCACTAAATGAACATGCAATTCTAGTGTGTTTCTACTTATGTATAACATAAAAGAAACAGAAAGCGTATGGATACTGTACAAATTAATGCACCTGCACTTTTATAATTCTACAAATACTTTTTACAGTAACATACATTAACGCACTGCTACAAGAAATTTGAATAGATTTATTCTGCTTTTATAAGACACAGAAACAGTTTGAAACAATTTGAGAATGTCTATTATAAAATCACATAGTTCTATTCATTTTTCAAAATTAAAATCATAATTAAGCAGCGAATATTTTTAAACTATAACAATATTGTTTCAAAGTGAGTAGCAGTTGATCAATCGTCTATTAGTCATTTCCGATTATATCCTTCAGATACGCGATAAGAATAAAGTAAAGAACAGAATGACTGTAACTGTGCTTAAGAGATTACTGTTTGGCACGGAAAATATATTTTTACATCGTAAAATGGATGAATTTTGTTATCAATTTATTACAATAAAAAATTGTATAATACTATAGAAACAGAAATACATTAGTATATTTAAGTGCATATACAAGTACATTGCATGACTATATACATTATCAAGAAAGCACAGTGAACTGTATATCTAATGTTTCGAATTTGAAACTGTTTTTCTAAATCGCAATTTATTTATAAAATCTTTATACAGTAGAACCATGATTATTTGAACATCCTACTTTATAAGGATTTGTAGATATATTTTATGATGTTACACTTGCTTAGATGTCAACATGGAGAAAGATATGAATAATAAGAAAGGATATAGTTAGATAATCAATATTTAGATTGATTTTTAGACATTGGTGGTTCTAAAAACTATTTTCCGATGGTAACTATCTAAAATTGTTATATCAAAAAAGGTTCTGAAGTGGTAAATTAGAAAAAAAGTATGTATATGACTATACATTATACTTATTTGTAATAAATATGGAGTTCAGATAATTAAGATTCTACTGTAAGTATAATAAATCCAATACCTTTTATTACATTATTTTTCTTACAAAATGTTTAGTCAAGACTCACACAGCTACTATATTATACATGTACATATATGTATATATAGTTGTAGCAATAAATGTGTGAATTACCAATTAAAATTGATATATTAATAACTTCGTTCACATTTATGTTTGATTAGAAAGTTATATACATATTAATGAAGATATACATAGAGTCGAATTCCCGAATTCCCGATTTCCCGCTTTATAACTGGATTTAGTTACATCCTCTTAGTGTGTTATTAAAAAGGAAGCAGCATAATCCTGGATATATTTCTTATTGTAATGATATTTTGTAATTTTATCATTAAAGTATAATATACAACATATTACTTCATTATATTCAACTTTTATCCCGTTAATTTATGGCTTTATTTTACACAATAATAAATACACACGTTATATACATACATAATGCATGTGTAAGGAAAACAATATTATTCTGATTCATGGTTTTATATCATCCTGTTTTATATGTATAATTGTTATCTTAAGGTTTTTTTTAATGTTATGATGAATTATATTCATTTTTCTGAAACAGTTTAATTGTCTGTGTTAAATTAATTTAAAGCTTTTATTTCAAATCTAAGAATAAAATTTTTTTATGTTTCTTATCACTTATTTTCAAACAAATTATAATAGAAATAATACTTTTTAATCTTTTAAGTATGCATAAAAGACTTGTCACGTTTATCTCTCATATGAATAATTTATTTCTGTAACTTAAAATTGCCATCATTATCATTCTCACAATATTCATTTCCATACAAATAAGATTATTAACATTTTAAGTATAAAGTAATACAGTCATAAGATTCTCTACAAATCGTAAGATGTAATTAGTAAGCAATCATGCCATAGATGTAAAAAGCACCGTTTGATATCATATGCATTGTATTCTTGCGAATAATTAAATGTACGTGTATATGCTAGGAAAGTTAGGTGAACATACATATATAATATGAATGTGCGCGTGTATGTGCCCACATGTGTGCGTGTGTATGCCTTTAAAATATCACATTAGTTAAATATAAATAATATGAATTAATGAAATAGCAAAAGTAAACTATTTATGAAACCAGCCTTACGATAGAATTAAACCCGCAGTAGATATATATGTAGAAGATGGTCCATCCAAAACAGAAGACCGAAATAAATTTTAGCATTGAAAATATAAAAAAAAATAATTTACGCACGATTTGAACTATCATAAAATGCAAATATGGAGTTCATTAAAAACAATTTTACCATTTTTAAATTATTTTCATTTTCATAGAAAGTACATGTTTGCCAGTATGTCAGTATTATGCAACGAGTTTTTTTAACAACTTAATACAATAAAATATAATCGGTTAACAATGATATTTCAATTTTCGATATAATGATCCAAAGCTTCCTAAGAAAAAACTAACTAATAAACAACTTTGTACACCATGTTGTCTCCTAAAATATTTTAATTATACGAGAAATACCTTCTCAGGTCATCGAAATTAACGGAATTGTTTAAACGATTTAGTTTTGTTGAGCCACTCTGTATTAGCGACAAACTAATTAGAGTGTTCCCTGATCAGGTACTTAACATGCACTTGCAAGCACGTTGTGTTTTTAAAAGAAACCTTTCATCTCAAATCAATGTTTTTATGTAAAAACGTTCTTCATTTTTCTCATTAACGACACATTATGTTTAATCACATGTATGCTACATAAAACAGTATCTGGTAAATAATGAAATTGACATATAATTTTGTTTTGTACAAATAGAATGTTTTGTTGTTGAATATTTCCTTTAGAACAGTTTCCTTGTTTACAAACTATTCGACACAGACATAGTTCAATGTTATTTCCAACTTGTCCACAGTCTCTGATTATAATACTGTTCCCATTTTATTATTCCAGAACGGTACAACATTTCTTTTTAATGATTAATTTTAACTTAATTTAATTTCGATTATAAATGAAAATTGAATGAGAAGATTTCAAATAACTGTAATGAATCACAAGATCATTTTGTATTTTAAAAAAGAAAGCATGTTTCCTATTAAAATAAATTATATTAACAACTCTTATATATAGCACTTTAACTATGTCACGCAAGTGCCCAAACAATTTCAATAATTTTTTGTTTGCGTTTGGTCTATTTCAAGTAATTATTTACACTGTTTCATTATATCAAGGGGCTTATGCATACAATGATACAAGTTGACACAGATAGCAGTCCAATTAACTTTTAACTAAGAAGAAACAATGCTTACGAATGAAACTAGTTACCGAATCACAAGTGAAACAATAACTGAAAAGAAAATAATAAAATCTTGTGTATACAATTAAGAACTATTTTCTTTCTTTTGTAAAACTGTAACTATCAAGGTGCACTGACGTAATGATGTAAGCACATTAACCCTCAACAGTAGAATTGCCAACATCGGTGAATTATTAGAATAAAAAACAAAATATTTACATGCTTTCCAAAAACAAGAAATTAACATTTTTTTGTCGATAGTGAAACGTATAAATGAAGCAAAGGTTTTCTCAGAGTTACACGACCTTTGTATTGATATGCTTTAATTTTTCAAGCAAAAAAAATTTCTCCGCGTTTTTAGATTATTTATATTAACATAAAATAAAAGTAACTACGCAAACAGATGTTGATGTAGCTGGTCTTTAGTTCCTAATAATATCATACAAATAATGAACCATAACTACGCTTCAAATACAATCATCGTGTAAATTGAAAAATACCTGTGAAAGTATTATGTTGTGCATAAATATTCTGCAATTAGAGATTAGTATGTGGATCATCCAAGAAATACGAAATTAATAAAAAAAAATCATAAATATTGTGAATATCGCTTGGAACCTAAGAAGAGAAAAACAAGTAATAATTGTTATTGCTTTTTCATGTAAGGCAGAAATATCAAATGAATATTAGATACCTAATAAATATTTGTGCTTATAGAAATCCATTTGACTAGTTGGTCATGATCCACTATGCTATTAGTAAATTGTCATGACAGTGCCTTATATATACAATCATGGAAGAATGACTTTTATGATATTAACCAGTCGTTAATTGTTCATTGAAGTAAGCAGGTACTGGCTTTCTTGCGGATTTAAAATTCGTGTAAGAATTGTACTATTAAATGAAACTTTTTCTCACTTGTAATGCCATTTTTATTGTATTCACTGTAACTATTGCATTATGTTTTTAAAGAAAATCAATATTGATAGCAGTGTACTATTTAATGTTATTGTTAATCTTTTAAGGCTTAAAAAATAGAAAAAAAATATAACTTTATAGAAACATAAACTCTAATACCTTTACAAAAATATTTAAGCATCAAGCATTACTTGTTTTACATGCACATGCCTCAGTACTTAGTACGTCAATCTCAAAATGTTCAAAAAAGAAAAAAAAAAGAAACAAAATCAATTTAGTACTACTGAGTATTAAGACTACAAACTTAAAGGGAAAAGTTATAATATGAAATAATATACGAAACAATGCATCATACAAATGCTACTACTATGCTCTTTTAAGAGTGATCAAGTTTTATTCATATAATTTGTATTCTTAAGAAACAATTGTAAATCGTAACATTTGCAAATATATTGTTCTACAGATAAATCCTTCGTCTTACTGTTTCATTCAGACAGGTTAACAAAGTGCCATATAATTTGATTACCAATGACATTACAAAATAATAAAAATTTTAAATCTATAATTTGTGTCTATTATACTTTACAAGATTTAAGTTTTCAGTATGTAATATACTTAGTACTACTCCATGTTCTAGTATTTACTTAAGCCACAAACTTTCGAATTAAAACAAACTTTTTTTGCCTTCTCATTAACTTTACAAGTTTTACGAATCCTTTTAGTTATCACATTAAAACTGTACACATCTCGGAAAACGAGTTATAAAATATTTTAACGCTTATTTTATACCGTTCGAAAGCCAATACACAAAATATATCGCTAAACTAACAAATTATAGGCATTTAAAAATATTAAAAAAGTACAGAAATAAGAGTATCGATATAATGACGATCGTTAAAAAAATGAATTTGGCGTTCTGACATTTTATATCAATCTTCTTGAATGACGAACAACGGCAGGTTTTTTCAATGTATATTAATGGCTGGTTCTGGATGATCACATGACTTAAAATGGCTTCATTTGCCAAAGACATTAAATACAGTTTGTATGCTGGACTAGCTTCGTATTACGACTTGAGAAAGATTTGTGCCTACAACAAGTCGTCATAGATTTAGGCGTATGCTGTAGGAAGATCACGTACATACTAAATTCTTTTAGTCTTTTTCATAGTTCTCTAGTAAGTAAGAAATAAGCGCTACTAACACGCTGATCGAATTTAATGCTATTTCACATTCCTTTTTATCTATAATTACGGTGTTTTGAAAAATGTTACAACTGAAGCACTATAAAAAATTAATAAAATATATTAATTTGAAATTTCCAACGTTCTTTCTTTCATGAATCGCACACAGTAATATTTAATGCAATCTCAGCAGAAAATATTTTATATATAAAATCTACGTAGAAGTACTAAGTTTAATATAAAGGTCAATGATTATCTACGATGATTGGATTATGTATATGTTATTGTTTTGCTCCATGTTGGTTGCTAACTTTCGAATACTTCTGTCATATGTATGGAATAAATGAGATGGGCACCTGCAAGATCAACCTACAGCATGTTTAACAGGACGCAACTAACTTTTTAAATATTTTTAAACCCAGTAGTAGCCGCGTCCTATGGTCATGTATAGTTAATAACAATGTGTCATTTCAGATGACAAATCAGATGCAAACATGTTTCTAGAAGTCTCTCATGGAAGACATTGAAAGATCATCTCTAAAGCACTCAACTCGAAAGATGTATGAAAAAGTACTATATACTGATCTTCAGTAAAAAATTATATGTATAAATATTCTATATAGATCTCAAGAGAATTAGAAGTTTCAATTTTTATAGAATTAAAATAGAAAAAGTTCCATTCCAGTCAAAATACTATTTCCTTTTTGAACAAAAATTAAATGTATAATATATATTTGTACATATATATTTTTTTTCTCTGGAAAACATTAAGAAAATTTATTAGAAAAAATTTTAAAAATTTGATATTGATTGAAACATTCTTATTACAGTAAAATAAGTGTAATAGTGTGTAAAATCTAAGCTCGCATTTCGATCCCCATTGAGAAACACACTTGAAACATGTTTAAATAATCTATACTCAATTTCTGTAAAGTCTTGATTGTGACAACAAAAAATTGTAGTTTTTAAGCTTCGGTAGACGCTATCAGGGAATTCTTAGGTGTATATGCTGTCGCGTTTGGATCCAAGTTCGACACTGTACACCCTGGGCGGGGACTTTCATTAGAACGTATTTTTGTAACTGCGACTCTCACTTCATTATTCAACCGAAGCTTAGATGTCGCACAGGTTGGCGCAGGACCAAACGTGTCTTGTGGCATCACAGCTAAATCTTGGGCTATTTTTGTTTTTAGCATTTCAATTTCCTTTTCTTGAGATCTAATTAAACCTGATTCAACATAAAATGTATGATGTATAGTATATCCTATACTATATTTTAATTATCATATTTCAATTTAGTAAAATATATGCTGTAACCCGTCAAATTCGAAGAATATTTAATACAATGTGTAGCTATTTCTCAATTATATTTTTGCTCACTTATATTCAAGTAGAAACTTTGCTAATTAATTTATATGTAAATATGTAAATGAAAAGTTACTTACTGTCTTTAACTTCTAGCTCCCGCCTAGCTTCACCAAGTACAGAAAATAAGTCGAGCTTTATACGTGTTTCTGCACTTAAACTGTCTTCTAAATGAGCAGTTTTGTCTTGAAGCACATTAAGTGCTCCAAGTAAAATTTCAGACTCTTTGTGATTCTCCTTGCAACGTGTGACGTCTTTCTCCAGTGCACTACACCTAGTAACAAAATCATTTCGTTGTACTGATCAAATTATTAAACACATGATCAATCATTATCTATTTATAATTATATTTCTATTAAGTGAAATGTAATGTAATTTATGATCCTTGGAAGAAACATGCCTATTTAAATAAATTTATGTTAATCCTTTATAATATCATTTATCTTTAGATAAGCAGATATTTATAATATTACCGTACCTTTCTTCTTTTGTTTTAAGTTCTCGTCGTAAATTTTTAAGGTCTTGCTCCATTTGCGTTCTACGACTTTTACACGATTCAGTGCACTCTTGCCTGATAAGTGGTGGAGGTGGTGGTGGAATTGCAGATCGTGCTTCTTCTGCAGCTCGTCTTGCTCGTCTTTCGGAAACTAATGTCGCTTCGCAAGTTGTTCGCTGTTTTCTTTCTTCTGCGATTCTTTTCTCCAATGACGACATCGTTTGTTTATCTAATTGACGAGCTGTTACTAATCCATGTAATCTATCAAGTACCCAAATATAAAAAAAATTGCGCACACATTGGAAAAAGAAAAGCACTGTTTAATAGTTTCGAAAACAATTCTTCCATATATTTTTACGAGAAAATTGTGATAACTTTACTTTATATCTAATTGTTTCAAACTTTGTACTGAATTTTAATTTAACAGATAATCTGTTGTCTGATGGTCATGCTAACAGTCACAACTAGCAATACTAATAATACTCTTATTATTTACTTATTATTATGAACAAAGGTAGTAATCTCAACAGCCCAATTTAATCAATGGTGTACTTTGAATATTCTTCTACTCACTTGGTCTGTAACTGGTCATTGTCGTGCTGAAGCTGTTGTATGTCACCCTTAGCTTGACGTTCTCCATTCTGTAGAGTATTTATTTGCGAACGAAGTTCCTGTTCCAGTTGCCTACTGGATTGCAAGTCAGACTTCAAGCGCTTAATGTCAGCCTCGAGCCTGCGACACATCAGTAACCTATTTAAATGATATCAGATTACACTAACGAAAAATCTGACAATAACTTTAATGCTCTGTCATTTGATATGAGAGATTTTTAGTGAAAAATTTCAAACCTAGGAAAGGAATTTCTTCTTTTGTTGTGTTTATCAGAAATAAAAATATATCAAGTTCGAAGGTTCATCATAAGATTCGTTATTATACAGAAGGAGGATACAAAAAACTGAAACACTATAATATCGTTTGTCATGTAACTGAATAATACAAGCGATATACCTTTGACAATATTCGTCTTGCTGTTTTTGTTGTTCACTTATGTTATCAACTGGGGTTTTAATCTGACGAGTTTTACGTTCCCGTTGTGTATTAACAGTGGACGACGGTTCTCGACTTTCTTTAATATTATTCCACTTCCCCGTCACAGAACCATTAGTCTGTGATTTCATTGCGGTGTGCCCACAGTTACCACTTTTGATAAATTTGTCTTTCTCTATATCATTCACATCGAAATCATTCACAGATCTGTATTTTACATTTCAGAGTTTAGTAAATGTTCTGGATACTATACATTTACAGCAGACGCACAGACAATTACTTACCCGATCCTATCAATGAATTGTATATCATTGTGTGTGACAGTATTTCCATTAGTATGTATAAACCTTTTGTCATTTTTATCAGACTGTGATATACTCGTTATATTATGTTTATTGTGTTGTTCCTCTTGTTTCTCACCTTTATCTAATGACTTTCTGTGATTATTTTTTGCCGTAGCACTTTGAGCTTGTGATATAATTTGTGATCCTATATGTAAATTACCATTTTGTATACCTACTTCCGCAGAGTTATTACTGCATCCTATAATACATTCAATTATCAAATCAAACAGTGCTGAATTATTAAGAATATTGCATACAATGAACTGAAAGATAAAAATAAATACAAGCTACCTCTACTCTTTTCAGGACTTGGATTGTACTGTGGACAAAATTTATTAGATTGTATTTTCACATGTTGCTCGAACGACGAGGTAACATGTGATTGTGACTGAACTTGCTGAATTTGTTGCACTGTTGAAATTTGTTGTTCTAAAGGCAGTGCTTGCTGCAATAATTGTACATAAAATTCGTTTTCTTTTGCCACATCTTTTTGTTTTCTCTGGTGAAATAAATGTTAACATGTAGACATTGTAAAATTTTTTATGTATAGGGTATCTATCACAAGTTTTACATTTACCTCTCTCATCCTATGACCAATAAAGCTTTTAAAACCAAAACCTAATGTAACTACAGGATAACCAATGCTGAAAACAAACAATATTTTATACTATTAACATAGTACCTTCAAAACAAGTTAGTATTAAATGGTATTTAGCTTTACCATTATTTAAGAGAAAAAAAAGTTTCAATATTGTAAAAAATAAATATATACCAATGCGCTGCAAATGGTCGACAAAGATCCAAATGAAAAGGCATATGCCGTAAGTCTCTTAATCGAACCGCTGCCTCTATGTATAGAAATAATAACCATAGCATCACAGTCGGTAGACACACACCTTTGTCTATTCAACAACAATATTATACATGTATTAGTTTTATTGTTTAAATACAATCATAATATTATCTAATCTGCAGACTGGATCACTTTGTTTGCATAAGCAAATATGTAGGAACTGTTTTAACACAATTTATATGTACATGTATTACTAGAGAAATCAAATCTATAATAATACCGAAATTTAAAAATGTTTCTATGTATAAGGAAGTAAGAATCGGTGGGAATCATAAGTGAGTACAAATAACATGTTGACTTATCATACCCAGTTTACAGATTAAAAAATATTCATCTATGTTTTATATGTTTACCTGTATGCCACACATATTGTACCCAAACATAAGTACTGGCGGCAAAGAACAACCAATGTACTGGTATAAAGAAGAAACAAATCATATCTGACGTAAGCGCAATACAAATAAAAAATACAGAGAAGGCCTGAAAATATAATAATTTATATTATTGTAAAAATAATCATACATACAGATTGTATTAAAAAAAAATTCAATAATGTGACCTTGTTACTTACCAAGCCTTGATATTTGAAAGAATCGTAAACACTTCTGAGAAGTAGCCAAAATGGCCACAAAAATTCAAAACGGAATTCTAAAATGAAGTCTGCCAAAATTACCATGGCCCATAGCAGAAGAAATTTTAGATAAAGCAATGTACTGAAATAAAACATAAAACTATGTTACTTTTCAGTATAAAAGGACAAATTTAATAACTTTTTCATTAACAAATTATAGTTTGATAAGCTGTAATGTTGTTATGACTAATCATCAGTGAAACTAGTAAAGCATGAGCAAATATATCATATATTTTCATTAAACATACGAAATATATGTACAATAGAAACTATTTTATCGTAAGAAAATTTTACAATACATAATCTATTCATAATACATTGTTGTGCCAGAAAAACTTGTCATATAAATCTTAACTAATATTTGAAACCATATATAAAACACAGAATTCTTATAGAATTTCTTAGAATTTAAAATAAGCCAAGTGTCAACATTTACTTTTCTGTCTCCTAAATATGCTTTCTCTGTATCATATTACAATATATATTTTTTGAAAACTTTCATCAAAATTTTGTAACTTCTATTATAGGATAAGTTGGAATATATAAATACAAAGAAGCTTGAACGCACACAGGATATGCATCTGTATTGTTAAAATATAACAGAGATGATCTTAATATAACATAGAATACTTTAAATTATGTAGAAATAAATTACATTCAGCATTGTAAATTTTTAATAAAGTTAATTTTAAAAAATCTATGACAAAGTTATAGGTAATATATTAAAATGAAGCTGATAAGTATATATATATAATAATAAAATATATATACATATATATTTATAATACATATATATATACCATAATATGGAACAGAAGGAATATACAATTTGTGGTGAAAGATATTGTTTGTTTTGAAAACAAATATTATGCCTATCTATAAAGTATAAAGATTGGTATCAATCTAAAGCCAATTATAAATATAACCACCTATTATATTTCTTCCAGTTATAAATGCACATTCAATTTTGTACATAACTGTGTATTTCGATGAGTATAAACATTACAAATACAGAATTTCAGAAATAACAATTACTATGGATGTGAGAAATATGTATTAACATAAAGAAACATAATAAACTAAATGTTCAGTTACATTAATAAAAGTTTAATTACATAATTATATGTACAATCAAAACCGGTGAAGACTGAAAACAGACGTTTCGTATACTGTATATTGAACAATTGGATTTTTGTGACTGTTGATAATCAAGATTATTTAGGATTTCAAACGAACGTTTATAAACACGTAATGTTGTGCATGCTTCTACGAAAACAGGCACACATGGTCGAAGTTTTGCTAAATGTCAAGTTATGTCATGCAGCTTCTGGAAAGCGGCCGACAATCTCGCACCGACACAATGTATTGCGGAGGTTGATAGAGCTTGCGGTTGATCGGGGAACAGAGAAGCATCTGATCGACGGATTCAAAGATTCGAAAATAATGAACCGCAAGAGTTTTGATTATTTTGAAAATTAGCCATTTCAATGAGACATATGGCGGCGAACAATTTACCTTCCGTAGATTCCCTCGGTGAGCTTGTTGCGTTTCAAGGGCCTCCGAAGCTTACCGCACTCAACATTTCTTCTCTTCATATTCCTTGACACTTTCACTACGACCAAAGCGACGTTATTCGCGGCGAGCAACAGAACCGAAAAAACCGCAAATTTTCTACGGAGTCGTGAAAAAATCCACTGTCTCGCGCGCGACTTCTATCAGACTCTTTTGTTGTCATTCGTCTGCGGACAGATTCGAGGTTTTACAACGGTTTACCAAGCAGCTGATTGGTCCATTGTGGGACATGGCGCTAATCACCAGCAAATATCACCTGCTGGAATATTTACTTGCCGACCTGCTTTTAACAAGTTGTGCACGTTTTCTTTCACGTTTCGACGAATAAACTTGTGTTTCACAGTGGAAATTGTTGCTTTAGATAAGTCTGGATTATAGACTTTATCGATCGTATGTGCCTTCGATTGCACCATAGGTCAATCGACTTGTTTCACTTACGTTAACAGCGCTCTGACCTGGCAATATGCGTTGCTCCTTTCTGTCTCTCCTCACTTCTATCTTCCTTCCTCTTCACTATGTATGCTATTACAGTATTTCTCGTTGTAAGTTCAAATTGTCCTCCACTTTATAAACTCATTACTATACCTTCTATCCTCGTGCGGATCATGATTTGAATGGTTGTTGAATTAAGATAATCAAAATTTGCCGTAACAATTAAAGCTAGTTTCTTAAAGTTGTGCAATGCACAACGTTACGGGTTGAGATTTCGATGTACAAGTCGCAAAAATCTTTACGAATATCGTTTTATTCCATAGCAAACATGTTTCTTCGTATAATTTTTTCGAATTATTCTATTAGAAAACGTGAAATAAAATCTACTATAGGGCTGAATGTTTACTATTATTTCTGTTTTCATCCTCAACTGTTATTTTGAATATCAGAAAAGAAATTTTCTCATGTTATTAATTATGCATATAAAGATGTATTAGCTATTTATAAAAAAAAAACATGTGAAAAATAAGTTAAGATTACATACAGTGTTTTGTGAATAAAATGTATAGTTAAGGAACAAACTTTTATTTTCAAGTTTCAATTCTTGAATAAATTTAATTCTATTTTGAAAATTATGGACATTTCGATATTTATCTAAATTTACACTGTAAATAGTTTTTATCTTGTTTTATGTTTTCTTTCTCTTTTGCCTTAAGTACGGTACACATAAAGACAACAGGTCACAAGTCATTTCTTAAATAAGTTACTCGGTGTAGATTTACAAACCCGTAATAGAAATTAATGAATTACATATGTACATATGTATGTATTTTTATTAAATAAATGTATAAAAGCTTTTAAGAAATGTCATAAATTTATTGTTTATATACATAATAAATTATGATGTATATTCTTTAGATACATATGTATGTATTTCATAATGTGTACAATAGTATCGTTAACTTCTCGAATATGTTCGAAAGTAAAAAACATTTGAATACGCATTATGTTTCGGTTACGTCAAAATTTACCAAATTTGTAACACATGCATTGTTTGATAAAGGATGTACATGAATGTATATATATATTGACATATGCATTTACAATGTGTATTACGTGCAATATTTGAGTTAATCCATTTAATGTAAACGTATGCATTGTTACGTATTTATTAATATTTTGTTTATTATTGAAGATTTTAAATAACTGATAAACAATAATATATATATATATATACTGTACAAGAGAAAGAGAAAACTATTTTCAAGGAATCAGGTTATCTTTAAAAACTTCACTATCGCAATATTATCAACAATGATACGTTTTATAGATGACAAAAGCTCTATAATTTCTGTGAAGGATCATATACTTATGGCAATAAGCTTGAATACTTTATATATGTGTATAGATTTTTTAGTGCAAAGTTTTCAGAATTTGTTTACAAATTCTTCTGGCATGAGTGCATTTAAAAGTGTTCTTAATATGAATATTTTTGTGACAATTTTTGCTATTCAGCTAATAGTCTTTATGATTATTTCTGTTCATGCATATGAACTCTTTTTTAAGAGAATTCAAAGTTGTACATTAATGTGCATTGGTTGGAGTATATTTTCAGTTTTGTTAATAAAACTTATCCATTGGCTTGATACAAGCAAAAAAAATAATTTCAATATTGATGCGATGCAAGGTTTGGATTATGGAACTGGAATGGCTTACAGTTATTACTATGGATACTTGAAACTGATATTGCCCTCAACAGGAACTTCTCAAAAAGGTTTAATTGAGAAAATTGAAAATATTGAGGACTGTCATAATATATCAATAAGTTGCCACAAATTATTCATTTTAATTCCTTCATCAACATATATACCACCGGATCTTAAAGAAATTTCGTATCAATGGATGGAAAGCGTAGTTGAGTTAGAAGAAGATGTACGTGATCGAGCAGGAGTAAAAAGAAGACGATATCACAATAATCTATATAAAATTTATCCTAATGGTATAAGGACAAACGTTATACCTGAATATGTAGTAGCAGAAGGTGCTACACCTCTCATGACATTCTTCGAAGTTCAGAAACATGCTCATCCTGAGACAAATATTTATAAAACATATCGTGAAAACATTATACAAAAGTTTTATCTAAAATTGAAAGATTTAATAGAGAATGATCCAGAGTGTAATGGTCTTTGTGATTTAATTTATTATGAAGATTACGATGATAAGGGCGAGAAAGTTAATGTTGCCAAAGTCATACTAGAGAGACTGAATAAAATTGGTAATATAAATCCTTAAAGATATGTATATTCTTTTCTATAAGAATGCAGAACTACAGAAGGAGATGTAATTACGTCAAAGAACTTTTAGATCATTTGATCTATAACGCACAATAAACATACAATAAATGTGTGATATATCAACATGTCTTTAAAGTATGTGTCTAAAACTGTACATTGATTGATTTTGTTGTCACATGGACTAGACAGCATACTTACTATAAATACAAGTATTTATGTATGTGAATGAGTATGTGGACTGACATTTCTGACTTTTGTCTATTCTATCTTATCTTAATAACTACACTACTATGTCATACAAAAATGGAACAAATTTTTGAGACAACCCAATAAACTGTTGTAAGAAATTCAAATAAAATTTTGTATAAAAAGATTAATGAAATTTTACAAATGTAACAGTAATTGTAAAATAAAAACAAACGATCACGTTCAAACTAAAATACATAATAAAAATAATAAGGCTGTAAGAGTAATGAGAAGTAACTATTTGCAATGTCAAAATATTATTTATTAATAATGGTATCTTTGTTTGCAGTACAATATACAAAATAATTTATTTAAAAATTTCTTTTTATCTTTACTAACAGATAGGATGGTAAATTCTTATCATTGTATCAATTATGATCAATATTTTTTAATAAAACTTTTTGAAGACTTATACCTATAAGATCCAATAGTACATTTATACAAAAGAGTACATTATTTATATGTTTTCCTCAATCAACTTGGTTATTACTATTCATATAAATGGCTGATGCAATGCGAACACATCATAATCACAGAGTTTATTACATGTCCATTTCAAACTGTTCTGCCGATTCCTCTATAGCTGGTGTATCTGTAATAAATATGAAAAATTATAACGAATATATTTATCGTGTTCGTTATTATATTTCAATATAGTTAAATAAACTACATTCTTATTCAGTATACCATATATAGGATTCAGTTAAATTAATGCTTTTCGGATGTCTGTGAACGTATTAACAGAAACTTGCAGAATGTGTTACTGACAAATTTTGTTCTAATTGCACAATTAAGCAAAAAGGCATTAATTATTTAAATCAATTATTAATTATCACAAAAGTATTAATTAAATAATGATATTACATATAAACAAAGTATTACAATTTTAGGTATTTTAACAAATAAATTAAAGTGTTTACAAATAAAGTCTATATACCGACCTCTGTTAGTTTGCGTTTTTGCAGGTATTATGCTATTCAAAGATGAAGTTTTCAACAATTCAGCTGGTATCGATGATATATTCTGTGGCGGTGTTCGTGATATGGGAGAATTTTGTAAATTCATCAAGAAATCACGTTCATAAACTATGCGGGTACCTGTACAATTTATATTTATATTGATTCACAATTTACTTGTATAATAATAGAATTCCTTTATATATTTATATCATTTTAATCATTCATTCAAAGTTAATATCTAATCATCTAATAAATATAATTTATGTAATGAAATTTTTTACAAATCAAAATTATTCTATATTTGTGTATTTTTACTATTTACATTGAAGAAATATTAGCGGTATAGGATCTAATAATTTATAAATATAATTTTGGTAGCTAATATTAACTTACTTAGCATATCAGGAAAATACAAATCTTTATTCACTGTTGGAATCTTTTTCCGAATTAAATAACCATTGTGAAACAATGTCGAGATTCTTCACAACTTGCTGTATTATAACTTTCTCAACCTATTTTACAATATAAGTCATGTCTGGATAATTTTATAATTGCACTACAATTCTTTAACTGACAAAGCTTAATAAATAACAATAATAATATTTATATTGTTTTAAAAATTTTTACTGTCTATTGATAAATTTCATCACTACAATATTGTAATGAAAATAACTAGATGCAACTATTGAAAGCTACATGTAGTGAAGCTACTAAGATTTATAAACTGAGTGCAGAGAAAGATGTGTAATTCTATTTTTGCATCGATCTAATAAAAATTAAATCAACATATACTTACCAACATTAATGACTATGCATTTTCATTAAATGTTTTATTCTCCTCTTTGCTGCAGTTTTTACAAAATTATAATAGTAATTGTAATTATAAAATTTTTCATCAAAAGTTTTTGCTATTTATTCTACATATAATAATTCTGTATTCAACATACAATAATTCTGTATTCTATAATATTTTATAATCATTACAATCATTGATAATTAAATGTTTCCTTTATTTATTATTCCACATATGTTCCTACAGTTATAAAAGCTATTTTTCATCATTATATAACGTAAAACTGTATTTAACTGAAATAATTTTTCCTAAAGTCTAATATTTCACAATTATATAACAATTTTTAAATGTAAAACCTTGTATAAATATTTACGTATTTTCATATTTCAATTAAGAAATTTTATTTTCCAAAATCAAATTACGATATGCTAAAATTATTTAATGTAGCAAAAGGAAACATGAAAAACTTTCTTAAATTATAATCAAATATTATATTCCCTTTCCATATATTGAACTATTAGTTATCCGAATATTAAATCAATAAAAACTTTTAATCTTTTCGAATAAACTACATATATGTACACAAAAATACTATATTTAAACTTTTATATATTTATAGTGAACATACTCGTGTGTTTACATTATATACCACACACATTTAAACACACTAAACTATCATCCTCAAAACATAAACAGTAAATATGTTGATAATGAAATGAAAATCTTCTGAAAATTATATTTGTAGAAGTTTTAATTATGATCAATTAAGACGTTCTGCAACTATATTAATGTTTATTGACTGTTTCATCAATTGAATAATATACAATTTATAGAGCTTTTTACATGTAAGATCCACGATATCTTTATGTTAATTAAAGTTCCATACTAATCGTACCTTCGAATAAGATTGTATTAACGAAAACAAACTCACTGACCTCCAGGTGTTGTTGAAAACAGCGTTCCACCAGGGGTGGATGAATAATCAGCAGGTAACTGACTAGGATCGGAGAACAATATTTTCTTCAAAGGTATACTTTGGCTTTGAGTAGCCTGCCTTGCGATGGGTGATGCAGACATACTTGATTTTTGGATTTCTTAGCAAAGAAAAAAAGAAGAATTTAATAACGTCAGTTTAAATAGACAATAAAGGTAATATCTATTGATGGATCGTCTATCTTGTCGATAACGGAATGTAGTGCGTAATTACCAAAGAACAGCACGTTCTACGCACCGATTTTAAACTGGGTATATTTACGAACGTTAAGTAAAAAGCAAAAACAAAAACCGCCTCGAAAATTTATAGAAGCTCGGGCCCGCGATTTTTAAACATTATAATGTTCTATGTTAGTGTAACCTTGAATAAATATAAACATATACGTAACCTAAGAAAACGAACCTTAACCGCGCTCTAGAATTCAGTGACTCGTTAACACCACGCGATAATAATTGTTTTATGTAATTTCAGTTCGCCTCCCTCTCCTCTCTCCACTTCTTAGAAACTATGGAAATGTCCTGAAAGCGTTTTTAGCGACGTCTATGAAACGATAGGGGAACAAGCGAATTAAAGTTGGTATGTATGAAACTTCTTTCTTTATAATAAAGAATTTTATAATTTGAATAATAATTTTAACTATAATCTGTTCTTTCTAATATAATATTGTTAATTTAAATATTTATATATTAAAATAATAAGAAAGTTTGTCAAATTCGTCTGGAAAACATCTGTAAACGGTAATGCACGAGTTCCATTCTGTTATACAATTCAAATTTCAAATTTGTTAGCTAGGCATACGTAGGTACATATATCAATCCAGAATTTATGCTAAAACTCTAGCAATTGAAATCTGTGTAATATTATCGTAAATTTGTATTAAATCAGGTAAAAATCGTCAAACTATTGCATTTTAATCCTTTTTACAAAGATATAATGGTAGCAAAATATGTGTAAAATTATTATATCAATAATTCGTCATTTATGTTAGCATACTTTTAAACATTCAATAATTAAAATTGGAAATAACAATAAAAGTCAAATATTTCGATATGAGATGCAAGATTATGTGATATAGGAATAATTTTATTTTTAAATGTATTCTACTAAACCTTTTCGAAAAAGAAAAAAATGAAAATTATAGGATTTAGATATAAAATCGATATTTTACATTAGTTTTATCTATATTTAGCATCGAAATGTAAGTGGATTCTAATCACAAGTATATACCTTTCACTTTTTATTAAATGAAATACTACTCTGTCATGATTACAAATAAAAATACTTCCTTGATAATTTCATCAGTAAATATTCAATTTATACACATTTCCATTGTTACAAAATTGTCATTATTAATATAATATAATACAAATATCAACTTAGGTTTGAAAGAATACATTTTTTGTTTACACATAATGAAGATCAAAATAAATTGATAACAAACCAGTATTATACGCTTACATCGTATTTTAATGTACATAATCTAATATGCCAAATATAAACCATTAGTTTATATGGAGCATGACTCTGTCTATTCATTCATATTGGAAACCTAATATTTTGCAAAAGTTGAATGTACTATTTCATGATTGAAAAATTAACAGAAAGACCAAACATAAAGTATTATTTCTGTACATGTACATACTCATGTTAACTGTTCAAATGCATAGCAGAGGTATTCTAATCTCAATAAATAATCTTCCTAAGTTATTTCATTGTTGCTTTATATAAATATTAATTACTGTACTTCATTATTATAAATAAATTATAGTTACAGATGTTTTTAACGTGTATTCATTCTATATATAAACTTCACATTTAAAAGTATAATCTAATATTGAGATACATTAAATCCACTGTACCAGATGGTAAGGTGAATGGGTATATTTGAAATGAATAATGTGAAGCAATGAAGCAATGAATACTTACAAATAACAGTTCGTTAGTCCAATTTCATCGTGGACATTTTACAATGGGTAAACACATGGAAAAATTCATATGATGCCAATTTAGAAATCATTTGCAGTGCTTACATTACTTAATATTGAACAGTTTTCGGAAATTCGAGCAATTTCTGAATAGATAGACGGTGATGTTTCAATGATAATACAAAATTCTGAATATTCTTTCCCATTCGAGTTTACAAGAAAATACTCCAACTTTCGAAAACTATGATACGATAACCAGATTATCATCTCTGATATCATTAGATAAAAACAAAGTTCTCACAACTTATGAAACAGATTCGAATTTTATTCCTAACAAGACACAGATATATAACTAATACGATAGAAAGTACTTTCATAGTTTTTTATTGACAAGATATAAAATGATTATGTGAAAGGTTCCATAATTATTTAAGAATAAATTATGCAAGCGTGTATAAATAATAAATGGATATTTATATATTGCTGACAGCCTGCAAAAGGCAGGAAACTAGAAAGGTAATCGATTTACAAAACTTCTATTCGAAATTTGGTTTTTATTTCCAAAAATATCTCCCTCATTTCTGGACAGCTCAAAATTGCCTGCAAATACAAATAAAAAACTGTGAGAACTTCTTTAATAATGTATTCGGTTTATAGAACTTGTTCCCGACTCGATCTGGTAATAATATTTTACTCAATTTTGATTTCGATATACTGTTACTTTAGATTCGGTCCTTTCTTTTCTGGAGTTCTTTTATTTTTTAATTAAATTGTTCTCAGCGAACATGTGTATTAAGCGTAATATGAATGTAATAACAAAAACCACAAGTAAAAGGTCAAACACTTTATTTCTTAATGAAGGTATGTACTTGGGATTTGGGATATACAAAAATTCATATCGTCTAAGTCTGAATTGTACATCTCCTTCGGCAACGCTTGTGATTAAAGTATCCCTTCCAATACCCAACTAAACCTCTGCCTAGACGAACACGTTGCAATCGCGGTGGTAGGAGCGTTGAAGAAGGGCCACAGAACATGGAATGAATCATCCAATTGGAAAAGGCGCGTAAAAGAAAAGGTGAAATAATAAGATGGTTCAAGACAAAGAATTTGAAGTTCATAACGAAATTTGGATACACAGGGAGATAATACGGCGGGTGCATCTAGACAATAGAAAGTTTCGGAAGGGTAGTAGCAAAACGGTGAAAAACAACCGAACTGGGTGAAATGCCTGACTCCACACTTTTTTCTTTTTATCACCTTGCACTAGTTACAGTCGCGACGATTGTATTATTAATAATTCTACAAATTCGTTCAGCGAAACTGTGAACACTTAGCTTTTCGTGACAGTAATGCAGGGGTACCAGGAATATTAATAGGGGTTATATATAATATATATGATAAAAATAGAAGCAGGAAATAGAGGAATAAATACAGACCAAGAAGAAAAAAGCGTAAGAGTATACACACCAGTTAACGGTAATATAACAGCGGTACGAGCGAAGAGTGGTAGAAACAGTAGTATGGTAATATATATACATATATATATGTGTATATATATATGTATATATATCTGTACTGATAATTGTAATAATTATTATATGTAATAGTACTAATTTCTCTAGATTAGCGAATAACTATTCCTGTAAACTACTGTTATAAAATGAAATTAAGGCGAGAACGTTGGAATATTTTGGTAAATCGCGTTTACATAAGCGATTGTAATTCACCAACTCACTCTATATATACTCACACACCATGAGAGATCAGCTGAGAGCTCCGTATTTCACTTACTTTTATTTCTTTTTTTTGTAATTATAATGAATTATAGCCAATAGTCAGATTTAGATTAAATCTGCGACATTCATTGGCATTTCATCAATGCTAGTATTATAGAATTGTTCAATATCTTTTAAGGCCCGTTTATCGTCGTCTGTCACGAAGTTAATAGCCACGCCTTTACGACCAAAACGACCACCACGGCCGATTCTGTAACACACGTTTTAAAAATTATTTAATTTTCGAATATTATACTTAACCACTTGACATACAATGACGTCTGGGAGACGTCATTTACTTCATGTGCCATTGTAGACTTTGACGTCTCCAAGACGTCAAGAACTGTATTCGGCGAACGCCGTGCATTTCATTATTAGATTCTTTAATTGTTTCGGTCGTGCATTGATGCTGTTTTGTTTAGACTGTTGGAGATGCTTTCCCCCTCCTAACAGTACCGATAAACAAAATTGCATCGACAAATAAAACCGACCTGTGTTCTGGAGTATAATCGTGGAATGGGAGGTGTAGACAAGCAGGACCAATCTCTTGCATGTTTCCCCCTCATGAGAAAATGTGCAAAAGGATATAAAAAAATATTTTTTTATATGTTTGATGTAGCTATTTATAATGCTTATGTTTTATATTCCAAGTTGCCTACTTCACAAAAGCAATCGATTGTGAATTTTCGATTGAATATTGCAGAAGACATGCTTTGTAATTTGTCCCTGCCGGACTATCCGACACGCGGCAGACGTGTAATTAAAATAAATTATTATTTTATACTATTACTTAATTGTTGTACACTAACACTATACTTCAGCCCTATTGAATGTTATATAGCAATGTAACTTTAAAAAGAAAAGGCCCTGTTTCTGAGCTTGTACATGAGTGTCCAGTTGAGCCAAATTAAATAGTATTCTTCGGACGCGTCGATGCACATTTTATTCGTATGTCAAGTGGTTAATTATAGACAATTATTTTATAATTATGCATTCACCTGTGAATGTAATTTTCTCGATTAGAAGGTAAATCGTAGTTGATGACAAGTGAAACCTGTTGAACATCAATACCACGTGCTAAAAGATCGGTAGTTATAAGGACACGAGATGATCCAGTTCTAAACTGCCTCATGATGAGATCTCTTTCTTTTTGCTCCATATCTCCATGCATAGCGGACACAGTAAAATCACGGTTGCGCATGTTATCCGTTAACCAATCTACTTTGCGTCGTGTATTGCAGAATATAACTGCTTGAGTAATACTCAATGTATCATATAAGTCACAAAGAGTTTCGAACTTCCACTCTTCACGCTCAACATTGATAAAGAACTGCTTAATACCCTCCAGAGTGAGCTCTTCTTTTTTTACCAGGATTTGAATTGGAGTTCGCATAAAGCATTGTGACACATCCAGCACATCATTTGGCATTGTAGCAGATAACAATATAACCTAGAAAGCAACAATTTCTTATCATATCTTTTTCATTATCTTACAGATAATTGTCTATCTAATACAAGTCGTATAGAAGCGCAAATTAAAAGTTCACTAATAGTACTGTAAGCATAATTATAAAACTCAACATACCTGCACTTCATTAGGTAATAATTTGAATACATCATGAATCTGTTCTTTAAAACCGCGAGAGAGCATTTCATCTGCTTCATCCAGAACAAACAGTTTGATATTATTGGTGCGCAGCGCACGCCGACTAATCATATCAAAAACTCTACCAGGTGTTCCAACTACTATATGAACACCTTGATCGAGTTTCCGCATATCTTCACGTACATTGGTTCCTCCAATGCATGCGTGGCATTCGGCATGCATGAAATCTCCCAATGCAATAACGACCTTTTGGATCTATAAAACATCGAAATAATCAAATTAAATTTTATTTATGCCATAAATGTATTCATTGTTATTATACAACTAATTATTACTTACTTGTTGAGCAAGCTCACGAGTTGGAGCTAAGATCAAGGCTTGGCACTCCTTGATGCTGGTGTCAATTTGTTGCAAAATAGAAATGGAAAATGTAGCAGTCTTGCCAGTTCCTATTAAACATTGTATAAAGTGTAATTAAAGTTCTCAATTTATATAAAAGAAGAGATAAATATTAGTATTGATAATTTACCTGACTGGGCCTGTGCAATGACATCATGCCCACTAATACATGGCAAAATAGCACGTTGTTGAATTGCAGATGGTTTTTCAAACCCATAAGCATAAATACCACGTAGGAGCTCTTCTTTTAAATTCATTTCATCGAAGTTGTCAACGACCTAATTTTTCCACAACAAAAAGCACGAAATATTCAAACACAAATGAATTGAATTTCTAATATAAAAAAAACTAAATTGTAATGATTAATTGTTTTGGGCTTTCAGCTGGAATAATTTAATAATCAACTTACAACATCCCAATTGGTCTCGATGACTCCACCTGGGTCCATCCCAGAGGGTCCATCATACGATGATTGTTCACTTTCACTAGGTCCATTTTTGGAATCTCCTGGCCATTGATCATCATTTCTGAAATATAAGTAAATAATAAATTAAGATAATGCTTTGTAATGTCAAAGCTTATGTGTTTACATCACAATTCATACATTTTTTAAAATGTTTTGTTATTACATTGATCATATTTTTAAAAGGAGAATCTGTTTCAATTTCTAACAATTTTATATTGCATACATTTCTTCGATAATAATGAAATCGAAATTGTGATAAGTAATATAAGTTTCCTAACTAAACGAGATTAAAACATGCAATTTAATGCAATAGCATCTAAACTGAGTAATACTTTATTAAAATATTAATTATTACCTACACGTGTAATGATTTGCTGCTAGAGAGAAACCGTTAAATAGATATGATAATGATTTTATTGATGACTTGATAGATGCGTTGACAGTGACTCACGCGAAAGCATGCCCTAACAGGTAAGGCGCGTTTTAATTAGAAAGACTTCATATGCGTAATTTTTCGCGGTATTTCACAAAGTATGCGGTTCCCTTCGTAATTCTTCCATCGAATTTTTCGAAAATTCATTTTTTTATTACGTAATTTTAAGTGTAAAGTAAAACGTGTTGGCGTGTCGAGTAACATGCTGGCTTATCAAAAATCAAGTTCAAAGTATAAGAAAAACGCTGCGAAGTTCAATACATTACTAATTTTTATCGTTTTGTTTTCCACGGTCAGAAGGTTAGGAAACTTGCTATCGACGAGAGATTCAGATTAAATTTGTGAACAATGTGACAAAAACGAATGCACGCCATGTTGTCAGTCTCATGTCCATGAATTCGTCGATTGCGGCACTATTTTTCGGAGTATACCGCGAACCGTGGACGTCCGATTTTGCACAATGGAAAATTCGAGAAAACATTAGATAGATGGAAAATTTTCAGAAGTCAAAAAAGCAAACACTTTTGGCGATTACACGAGAAAAACCGAACTTACCTTCGCTCAGAGGTATGCGACATGTTCCGCTCACAAGAAGTCGACGGAAAGGACGACTTCCTATTGCGTCACAAGGAATATTCTTACGAACGCCGTACAATGGCGCTGCGAGCGCTCTTCAAAATTTCACTAATCTTTCGAAGTGCTTAAACTTGTTTAATGTATACAAAACAGTGATCAAATTATTCGAGGTATATGCTTTTATTATTCATGCACTCATTTTTAATACTTTATTTAACCGTAGAATATTTTTTGCCGTACATGGTTATTGCGCATAAGGGAAGTGCGTCAATTACCCACAATCCTCTGCAGCGCTTTAGTGGGGTGCGTGAGGCAAATACGAACTACAGAAGGTAGTCTCTCGTCGCGAGCAATTTCTACCTCTCTTTCGGAGCGTTTTTATCCCCACCATTTTAATGCACATCCAGCTCCACACAGTTGGTTTAGGAAAAGAACGGGAGATAATTGAGAGAGACAGAACGAAACCAGCGGGCTCTATGTGTGAGTATCCACACGGACGACAACCTAGGCCGTGTCACTTTACCGTGCTTGCGGTCTCACTCTTTTCGCGCATTCGTTCCCTTGGCGCTCCATCTGAAATAGGCGGCGCGATTATTTGATTTGTACTTTTCACCCTGCAGAATTCTCGATCACACGGTCCAGCGTATTTGTGAACATCTTGAAACGACGACCATTTCTACAATTATCAAAATTTTCGAAAACTCATAAACTACATTTTAGCTAATGGTTTGTAGTTTATGAATCTACACAATTTTATTAATTCAGCCATCCCAGTACGTACTTGTCAACTGTGACGGGCAGCAATCAATGCTCTACTCTACAAGAAGGATTTTCGAAAACAATGAATAATTTTACAATTTTATACGATTTTTACTTTTAAAAATGTTAAAAACAAAGCTGAAACTTGCATTTATATTCTCTTAGAAAGACTACATATTTAATTTAGTAATTACCTACAAAAAAATTCTCAAACTCAAAGTTTTAGAGAGTTAGAGTTAAGACTTATTGTAGATTGGAACAATTTACCAGCAAAAAAAAATCGTAAAATTGTACAATTATTTGAATCGTAAAGGTGGAGCGCTAGGCAAATGGATGCGTGAATACAGTGAGATCGCAAGCATGGTAAAGTAAAACAAGCTAGATTGATCGTCGGTGTGACTAGATTCGCTTGTGTTGCGCTGATATCGTGCTCTCTTGCTCACCCGCCACTTCCTCTCTTTATCTAAAACTGTGAGGGCAGCACTGTTCAGCTGTGAAGTATTAACTAATCAGAGAAAAGTAGTTTCTATACCTACTCTCATATATCTTAGCGCTTTGTCCTCAACATTGCTCGATATACCGAGGCACTAATGTATTGTCAAGCATATAAAAGTTTCGTTTATATTCCAGTTCTTTTTCAACATAATTTCTATTTGCTGCACCAATTGTGCATATACTCATATGTATCGTTCAAATATGTTAAATAATAAATTTACTAAAAGTTTACATCAAATTGTTATTTGCGTTATCTATAAAGGACTAAATTTTCAATACAATGCCAGAATAAACTGACAAAATATGCCTGCGTACAAATAGATCTTTTTTACTATCATGATTATTTTAATTATTGTAGGACATATTATTGTTAATAATTTTGTATTAAGTCTTAAAATAATAATATGTACCTTGATACAAATTAGGGAAATTATTTTAGGGACAATCAGAGATTACTAAGTAAGGTGATTAAAAAAGCAACAAATATACATTGTAAATATTTTTTATTTTTAATTAAAATTAATCTTAATTAAAGCAAAATTTTAGCAAAATTATATGCACATGATTGTTAAATGTGCATTAAATTCATTGGTATATTAAAATATATCTTATATGCCTAACAATTGTATAATTTATTTTCCTTCATGTTTCCAATATATTGTTTATACAAATATATACATACAATAAATATGTAGAATATAATGGCGATTATCAATGAAGAAATTGCTCGAGACAATTTACACGAAAATAAAGAAATATATTTTAAACATTCTCAGTTCTAATTACATACTTAAAGTAGATCCCACATACCCTTACTTTCTTCGTAAATATACGAATTTTACTCTATAACTAATTAGTCTAATGTAATTCATATACGTAGTTTACTATTCAGTAACACATACACAGTATGTGATCAATGTATGTTGTATTTATAAAAAAGAAAACGTGAGTATTACATAAATGCACGCGTTAGAATTAAGAATAATACTGCAATAGGAAAAATAATGTAAACTTCCATTCGTGGATGACAGACAGAAAGAAGTAAGCTATTATTATATATTTCATATTCAACACCATCTTTTGTTGGTATTTCGACTATCACTTTGTCCAGTGAGAGTAGATTAACTGGAAAGGAGCATTTGGTTTGATTTATACAAGAATTTGTTACATTTTCATACTGAAGAAGAGGTTTATAAATATCAAAAACCGCGTGTATATCATTTGAAACAATATCATTATCACTGTAAAAAATGTAATAATAGTAACCACTTTCTACAATGTTCTGGGTTGCTTGCATATGTTTTCCACTAAGCAAATAAGTGACATTAGTACAATGTTTGGATGGTGCGAATTCTTGGGCTATTAAAATTGAACCACCATAACATTTGAATAATCCATTTTCAAAGCTAGATACCGAAGAAATATCATCAGCATTTGTTGCATTCATAACAGCATTTCCACCGTGTTTAATGCCTTCATCAAGTAAAAATGTTGGTTTAACAAGGTCTTGACTCCTCTTGACCTTTTTAGTTAACATTGTAGTTTCTATTTCTATTTTCTTTTTAGTATTATTTGAACTGTATTCTAAATTGTGTTTTATATTGCTGTCTTGTAGTATATTTTTCTTTTCTCCTCTCATTAGTTTGGAATATTGTCTCTTTTTTGCATGTCTCAGTTTTCTTGTACTATATACAGTATTCTCACCTTGAATCAATTTTTCTTTACGAATGTTTTTGTCAGGAAATGTATTATTTTTTACATACTCGTGAAATTTGTTAGAATCTTCATTGGTGGTTTTCAAAGTGACATTCCGTGAAAATTTATTTTTTGCACTTGTTAGCAAACCATTAACTTTAGTTAAATCTGTCTGAAAAGTATCTTCTTCAGTATTTGATGTAAACACCACTTTGACTTGTTGTTGTGCATCTGGTAAAAATATATTCTTCACAATTTGATCTCCATAATTATGCTCCAACATACCACATGTTCGTAGATTACGTTCATCTTTAACAAGTAGTATTGAAGCTCCTTCGAATCTGTATGAAGATTAATCGTGCTTTAGAATATGAGTACTTCAGAAGTAACAAGAATATTATCCAAGTGTTTAAGTTATTTATAACTTAAATGAAACCAAGTTTTTTCCGAGATAGTAATAAATGTTAATACCTATTGAAATTTAAGTTTGTACCTTGAGCATACAGACAGTGCTACACTTGCTCCTTTTAAGAGATAAAATCCCCAATATTCTAGAGTGTCATCTGGTATTGACATACTCTTTTTAAGACGTATGTGTTTTTTATATGAAGTAATTTCTGGATTCTGTGACACTTGAAATGCATTAAAGGTTCTATTCATCTCTATAGTGTGTTCCTGTATAAATGACAATAATATTATTCATTGCATAAAAATAAACAAGCTAGTGCACATATAATGTTTTTTATAGCGTTAATAGCACAAAAGCTTATAAATGTAATAAAAAGTTCTTACAGAACAAAATATTGTGGAGACTCCATCAGTGATTTCCAGGATATCAGATTCGGTCACAGTGTATGCAACATTAGCATAGAAATTATGACGTAGATACAATGGTGTTATAAGAAGTATGATTGGTAATATCGTTGTTAATATACAGAAAACTAATATCCTCCTGATACCTTGCATATTTACCTGAAATTATAACAGTATTGAAATGTATAAATTAATAAATAAATAAAATATGTCTATGAATAATAATGTACATGTGAACAATTTAGAAATACAGTTAGTACATTAATGTTATAACTTATTTTATTTGCTCTTCATTGTAAACATTATTCCAAATAAAATTACTTTTACAATAAAAATAATCAAAAAATTATAAATTGTTACTATAAAAATAAAATAAAAATTATCGGTACACTGAATAAGAAAATTGCTAATAATCGCTCAAAGAATAATATCATTAACTACTCTAACGATAATTTTTAAATCTGGATAATAAATTAAATGCAAAGTGGTCGATGTGTACATACTGTGCGACAAGATACGTAAATAGAGATATGACCATCATTTGTTTTATGTTGACTTTATGACATTCAAAGTGTTAAACAAATTTCGTAGTTAACAGTTATTATGTTTTAAAAGTAGAAGTTAATTAATGTAATAGCAACAATTTAGTTTTCTGTAAAATGTCAATACAATAGAAGAGTTATGTTGAACACATAATAGGATGTTCGTTACAAACAAAGTTATATTACGACAAAAGAGGTTAGAGGTTTTGCAATGATAAAAGACTGTAACTGAAGTGTGATTATCTGTGCACTCACACTGATAATTTAATCTTAGAAACATGTTCGATGCAATATCACACAGTGTCAAGAAGAAACAGACTCTCTTTCCTAAGCGCGTTTCAATTACGCGATGCGCAAGAATGGTGTGTGGAAAATCATTTAAATAATTACAATTATGAATTATATTAAATAATTACAATTACAAATAATTGCAAATTACACCTTGTGCTACATGTATCATTTTTGAATGAGTACATCTTGTGAAAAATTGAGAAATCATTATTGTACATATGACTAAAAACAAATTGAGATATATAAATATGAGCCACTTGAGACATGTTGTCAAAGTCATCATTTTGAACAACTTTTTTTTCTGTGCTTTTTCAAGATGCTCTCTTTTCAACGAATACATTGTAATAGGATTTTGATATATGAGAGGCTGAACTAACCCAGCCGTAACCAAGATATAACGCTTCTGCTATTTTGTAGAATTAGGTACGGGTTAGGTCTGGGTTAGGTTCTGAACAAAAAAAAACTGTTATTTTATTGTTATAACCATAAACTAGACAGTGGATAGCACTGTTAATGTTTTTCCGTAAAATACAAGCAATCGTTAAGTGCCCGTGTTTTAATTCTTTGCTTACCTAGGAGTTGTATACATCTCCATATCATTGTTCGTGAATATTTCATTTTCTTAGGATATCCTGTATAAGTGTGTTCTTTTTCCACAAAGACACAATCTCCTCTTTTCTTAATACATATTTCGCTTTCCCTCGTCATAACGCTTGATAGGATATGTACTTCGTACTGTTGATATGTCGATGTGCTGATCAGGATAGGAAGGACGCAATCAATATGGCTGTTTGTGAACGAATGATTTGTTAAACTAACGATTTATTAATTAAACAAGTCGCGCTTAAAGATTGTGTTTATCTAAATTGTATGTTAGAATTAAGGCTAAAACCATGGACCTAAGGTAAAAAAAAAAAGTGTGCAGATAGGAACTGGCGAGTGAGCAAGAGAGCACATCACTTTATCATGTTTGCAATTTCACTCTATTCGCGCATCCGTTTGCTTGGTGCTCCATCTGAAACACGCGGCGCGATATTCGGCCTGATGGATCCGAGGCCGAAAAGATTTAGCATGTGCCAGGTTAAAAAGAATCTCAAATTTCGACAATAGCGGAGAGATTCAAGCGTTTAGACCGGGCGTTAACGGTTCTTGGGAAAGCAGGGTCTCCTCTAAATCTAAAAATATACATTTCCTTTGAAATCACCTGGGATTGCCTGGGAGTACCTGGGTCGGGAAATTTCGGCTGAAAGCAGGGGACAGGTGAAGTTAGCACATTGTTGAACGCGCCTATACCTACGAACGCGAAGCAAGGGCGATAATTTATATAAATAATGGTATAAATAATAAACGGTATAAATTTTAAAATTGTAACAGATTGCAATACGATTAAAGCCACCGATACAAAAGATCTTGTGCCAAAGGATAGTTAGACAATTCACTGCGATTGTGTCGGCCCTTTTGAAACAAGTAAAAAAGACTACAAACATATTTGATTAATTATTGACGCATTCATAAAATATTTAGAATTCCGTTAAAATCATTGAGCGGTGCCGAAATGTTGTACGTATTTAAAGAAAGTATTAGGAATACGTCGTGTTATAATTTCGGATAAACGGACGAATTTTATCTGCAAGTCACAAAAATCATTTCTTAGAAGTACCGATGCGAAATTGCGACCGAGGCACCTCAGGTAAACGGGCAGGTAGAAAGGTACCGTGACAAATCTTTCGATCACGGGAACAAAGAAAAGCGTAGAATGACCGAGCAAAATAGCCAAAGATTTTCACTTAAGTAGCCTGACGCTATTCTGCTTTGGTAAGTTCATGGGTTCGCATGGGTTCTGTCGATGGAGAAACCCCAGAACTAGGATAGTCTTCTTGAAGGATTTGACCACGAAGTGGAGAAGGCAGGAATGCCTTTTGATAAGAGGACTGTGATTGACCGCTGCATTTGCTCAGAAATTTTCTGATGAATTAGTAACTATTATCTAAAATGTGGCTTACGGGTTTTCGAAAATTTTAATAATTGTAGAAATGATCGCCGTTTCAAGACGTGTTCGCAAATACGTTGGACTGTGTGGTCGAGAATCGTACGACGTGAAACGTACAAGTCGAATATCGCGCCGAGTGTTTCAGATGGAGCAAATAGAGTGAGATCGCAAGCATGGTAAAGTAAGACAAGCTATATTGGTCGTTGGTGTGACTTGTTTCGCTTGTGCTGATGTCATGCTCTCTTGGCTCACTCGCCACTTCCTCTCTTTGTTTAAAACTGTAAAGGACAGTAATACTTAGCTATAGAGCGTAAACCAGTCAGAGAAAAGCAGTTTCTCTACTTACTCTCAAATTTCTGAGTGCTGTATTAGGTAGCCTGCTATGATTTGGCGGGAACACCAGCAACCATAAAAATATTTTTATTTCGTGTGATCTAAGCAAGTTAAACGTACTTGATGTACTATTTTTTTATTGTTAAAATTATGATGAACTAAACAGTTACATTAGGTATTAAGTATAAAAAGGGACTGTTGTGCCTATAATTTTTTTATTTCCGATATGTACAAAAATATGTACAATGAAGAGAACGTTGCAGAAGATTTGGCTGTTTTATCTATTCTTGTACTTTTTAATTGAATAGTCTTTAATGTAATTGTTTTGTAATGTTAATAATATGACAGATATTATTCAAAAGCCCTCAGTTAGATTAATTTTTGCTGTTGCTGCATAATATCCATTGCAGTCTGTGTGGAGCTGTGATATATGAATCTGTTTTAATGTAGTGTCTGCAAATTTAGTATGTTCATGGGCCTAAAAATTACCAGATATTAAAACTTAAGATCCTTATGTCTCATGATTATAAATAAGTAATATATATTTACTTTCAATATGTCTGTTGCATCAAATGTTTCATATGGTCCTCTTTTTGTTTCATTTTTATATCTCGTATTCATAAGTGTTACATGCAACAAAACATTTTCCTGTTTTCTGTCTATTAAATCTAAACAATACATATCCTATTATATACAATATATTATTTTTTAAAAATTCATATATATCTCATTTTACCTATGCTGGCATAATAATTGGCAATTTCATTTGCTATTTCTTGCAAAGAATTATTCTCGTCAATTACTCTTGCATACAGAACCTTTGTCTCGGTCGGATCATCATTCATTATTGAAAGTCCTTCTAAGCATATATGAATTTGACCATACTTTTCCATCGCAGGCCTATATTTGCATTTGTAGAAGTTAATATTACGAAATTATTATTTTAAACTATACAGTAACTGAAAGTGTTCCTAACATAACTTTACATACTTTATAATATGCTCTTTACAATCGTCTAAAGCTTGGGTAGCTCTCTCTCTTTCTGCATCATCAAATAATTTTAACATCCCAATAGTAATATGCAATTTACTTGGTATCTGGAAGATTGTTTCATCTATACCCCTAGATGTTTTCTCTGAGCTTTTAAGAACATCATTCTTAAATGCCATATATTTCATTATTATAGAACCTTCGTTCAGTGGTATAGATAAAAAATGTGTATAGTCTAGATTTCTCCTTGCTGCAGTTATTAACATATCTATTCTACGACGTGCAGTTATTATTCCTTTAGGATGGAATCCAATTATCACTATAAATCAATAATTACACAATACACATTATACTTTTCGCATTTTCTAGAGAACATGTATGGCCTATTTAGTTATTTTAAAAGCTTAGCTTATTTAAAAATTATAATTTAATAGTTAAGAAATGTTATAAACATATTTACCAATATCACCATCCTGACCTACTTTTGGGATTTGTATGCTTGTTTTAGTGTCAGCTTCTAATTTTTTACGCATTAAGTGTTTGCTTCCAATAATAAATGGGAAAAATGCTCTAAAATATCGTAGTAACATTAATATTAGCGTAGCAATTTTTGTTATGAAATATAATGTGTAAGATTACTGTTTACTTTGCTACATGAAAAGTATGTTTAAATCTCGATGACCCATATGAAACAATTTCAATATCGGGGTCATCATATTCTTCCACATCTTCAATGTCAAGATCATCATCATCCTCAACGTATGGAGAAATATTGTGATCACTTGATTCCCTTTTTCCAAAGCGTCTATAACATCGACCGTCTACCCAAACTAACTCTGGTTCGAGGACATTCATTATTTAGAATTTACAAACATAATTTTGTTACACTATATAAACAATTACGTCCTTCACATTGATTTCAATATTACAGGAAGTCCACGTAATAATAAGACTATATCACGATCATGTAAACAGTAAATACTAAATACAATTGTTTTTTTTCCCCCCACTCCTACTGGAGTCTTGGGTAAGAGGACTCTGAAATACATATGTACTCTCTGAAGTTATCAGCGTACGTCGTGGCCTTTAGAGAACGTGACAAAGAGCGCCATCAATTTCTTGACAACACTGTATGCAATTTTATCTGCAATTTTATTGCTGATGGTTGTAGGACAGAAATTTTGTTTCTAGGCAAATACTTTCTGATACAGACAACAAAGATTCCAACAGAGCTTTCGATTTTCGTTGTTTCTAATCACGTACGCCACAGAGCGCAGAGTTTATTCTGTCCTCTGTGCATAAAGATGGTATGTATGTATTGATGATACAATCTACATATGCAAGTAAACATGAACAAGCGTTCAGGCATACATATACAATTCATACATACATACATATGTATATGATTACCAGCGCCACCAGCGACATGTGATGTAACTTTACTTTATGATAAAACAGATAATTTTTGTACGATTATGTACAATAGCCAAATTTATTTAATAGTACAAAATAATAAACATTAATTAGAAAATTGTTTTATAATATTTTATCCTGAATATTGAATTACAATTTTTTGTTTATTAACACATATATAATCTGTCACAAATTATATGAAATCATAAATTTTAAATACTTATGCATTAGCTATTTAAATAATAAATAAAAATTCAACAGTAAACATATGTAGATTTCATTTTATTTCAAATCGTACATTGCTTTCAGTTAAAAAATCATGCATCACAGAATCAATTTTTGTACCACGTAGAAGAAATTTTTAAGAATATAGAAAGTAATTTTATGAGTGCAATATTCACTGTTTCTCGAGTTAATTTGTTTTTGTATCATATTCATATATTTATATATATGAACAGATTTAGCGATTGAAACTTACTTTTATGAAACAGTTAAAAATTTTTTTACGGTATATACTATTTACAATATATGAGAATTCAGCACGATATTTAACAATACAGTAAAAATTTAATATTCTTCGTGAAACCAACGTAAGGGATGAAGTTCGATATCGAATTTAAATATGCAGGATGTACATACATAATAGCAGGACATAAAATGCAATTCATTCATTTTTAAAAAGATTAACAGACATATTATTCTATACTAAATGAAAATATCGAGTTTATACATTGAATGCATACAGTTAGAAATTTAATTATTTCTTAATGGCTAAATTATCAGAATGTTTCTGAAGCATGTACAAATTCACCTATATTACAATAATAATAATAATAATAATTACAAATATATCTACATATGGGCATTAGTTCAATATATTTCTACTAGATATATTACAATATTCAAGGTAAAGGATTCACGTAATAAATAACAATTTCACGTTATAAGTTACATAATTACTCGTCGTCTGTACTTTTCTGGTATACTGCACCAAATTTACTCATATACTTACGTACAAAATCTTTAGCTTTATGTTTAACATTTTCATTACATTGTAATTCATCAACGCTCTTACAATGTTTTAACTCTTTTGCAAGTACAAAATGTGTAAGCTGAAAAAACAAATAAAAATGTTCAATTAATATAAATCAAATAGTTACGTGTAAACAAATCTTATTAGTTCTAATAACTCTATTACGAACATACCTTTCTTGCAAGATGTTTAAAATCTTCAGTGTTAGTTATTCTACCTTGTTTACAATCATTCTTTCTGTATGGATTCAAAAAATGTACCATCACGTTCGCCATATTTATCCTGAAAGTATCTTTAATTTTTCTTTCCGACATTGTGGATAAATCTGTAGAAGGTGATTGTAATTTATTTAAGCTATGACGCGAATGTGATTTCGATTTGTTACTACGTCTGTGTCGCCGTATTTTCTCAACGTGTTCCTTGAATTTTGCCCTCTCTTTTTGACGGCGTAGTTTCTCCTTAATACCCTTGTGCGTTTTATGGTCTATACGATCTTCTTCTCTACGCGGCTGTAAAACATATCAGTAACAATAAGTATTTTGCAAAAAGAAAAAATTAAAAGCAAAGGAATATTCAACGTACACTGATAATCCTTTCTTGAACTAAACCCTCTCGTCTTTTCTTTCCTTCGGGGAAAGTCGCTGTACTTCCAGTTACATTATGAACACTAACTTTTTTAGGTACATTATGCTTCGAGCCATTTAATGGTTTCTCAAGTAAAGTGTTATTTAACTCCAACTCTTCAGTTTTTTGTTCCTCATTATTATCATCCTCAATATCTTCGTCATCTTCGTTCGACGAACTAGAATCCTCGCTGGACTCCGAAGATGATGAAGAATCTGGTTGAACTCCAATGTGGTCCGGCGGCGGTGGTAACCATTGCGATATTCGTTCTTTCACGTGATAGTAATAGGTTCTACCCCTAGCGTCGGTCGCACTTTTCCATTTTGGTGGTAGATCTATGGCAGGTATTTCCGTTTGCGGTGATTTAAATGATTTCGCAGGAAATTGCTGATCCGATTGCTTTTCAATGTGATCATAAAGGGGCTGTGTTTGAATAGCTACGGGCGGCGTTCCACCATGGACTAAGTTATTAGACAGTGGCAATTGACTCTCGGGATATTGTTGGTGACAATGAGGTAGTAAAGAATAGGCTGTTGTGGTTTGATTAAAAACAGGCGTTTGGCTTAACGTGTACACCACTGGCGGTACACCAGAAGGTATGTTGCTAGACATACCAGGTGATATTTCAGAAGAGATCGTTGGCGGTAGGACATGCGAATTTTGTGGTGGTATTGTGGATTGAGAATGTCCAGTTACTGATTGAGGACCTCCTACGTATACCGGAGTGCATTGCTGACTTATTTCTCCTTCTGCAGTCACAAATCGCATTCGTGAAATACTTCAGGTAATACAGGAAGCAACATAAATTAGGAAAGAGTAAAGTGTACCTTGTGTCGTATAATGTTGCCATTGTCCAAGCGATGGGTTATAAAATACAGGATACCCTGTTTGAGGATCTACCATAGCAGTCGTATGAGGATCTATACCTAAAGCTAAACACCTGTTTTCATGATCTTGCCACGATTCTTGCTGTTGACGACGTTGTCGCTCTTCTTCTTCTTTAGCGACCTTCATAGCGAATAATTGTCTGCGTTCGTATTTCGTCATTCGTGGAATAGGAACTAAACTACTTCTTTCTTCTACTCGTTTATCCTTCGTTCGAGTGTACTCAGATTCTGGAGATTCTCGACCTCGTCTTCGATCGCTACGTTTCTCGGGTTCATTCCTTCCATATCTGTCAGACCTGTGTCTTTAAAATGATGTGTTTGTACTTTAACAGTCACTTATTCTTTGAATCTAAGAATGAAACTGTTCAACACATGTGTGAACTTTTAACTCTCCAAAGACATTTCTTACAAATTTTGTGCGCTGAATATGAATCTGTAAATTTCTTTTTCTTCGTGTGCAGCTTTAGGAAAAAAAATTTTACTCAGAGTATAAAAATCTATAAGAGATGCCTATTGAAATTTAAAAGTCTGTTTCTATTTATACCTATCGTATGATGTTCCTCTTTTCTCTTCCTTTTCTAATTCTTCTCTATATCCACGGTCTAAAAATAAGGTTTGTAATCTCGTTAAGTTTTAATATTGAGAAAGTATACACATGCTTGGCAAATTAATACATAATTTAATGACATTACCAGCTTCCCTTTCGTGCTCTTTCATTTGTTCAATTCTTTCCTTTTTAGGTATTCGGAAAACTTCCTTTAAGTTTGACCATTCGGCCAAAAGAGTTAAAGCTAGGTCAGGTATAAGATTTTGATCCGCATTATCTGATTTCACTTCACCGATTGCTATACAATTGTCGACATTACTGTCACTCTTCTCGGTATCGTTCAATTGATAGGAACTTTTTTTCTCGCTACTGTCATAACCGAGCTGTAATTCTTCGGAACATAATTTTGATTTTTCCTGGTCATCTTCCGGAGAATCTCTGTTAGGTGAAAAATACAACCGTTTCGACCATTTTTCAACTACATTAAAAATTTTACTGTCCATTAACATTGTCTTGTTAGAAATCGGAAGTGTATTTAAGGTTTTTAAAACTTCTAATCGAAACTGTTGCGCCTCTTCGGAATCGTTTGTAGAAATGTCCATCACATAGCTCCAAATTAAACGTAAACCATGATAGTCCAAAAATAATCTTCGACATGGATGTTCTCCACTTTGTATGAGACGTAAAAGACGAGTTCTATGCTCCAGTTCTCTGCTGCGTACCATAAGTCTGCTTAACGTCAAAGTATGAGCTCTATTTTTCAAACCACCAAAACACAATTTATCTATTTCTTCTTCCAACTGCAAGTAAATAAAATATAAATTAGCAAGGTGGTTATATGAAATAAATAAATTAGTAAGATACAAGGTCTTACATCTTCATCTTCCATATAATCAGTCTGTTTCTTTTCTCCCTTCTTCTTCCTCATATCTTTGTCACGTTTTTCCTTCTTTTCTGTTTTTTCCTTTTCTTCCTCTGGCGTTTCACCAATCCAACCGCGACAATTAGGAGCTTCACAGAAGCATTTCTGCGCCTCCTTACTAATTTAGCAACAAAACATACGACGTAAACAATATCGTTCTTCCATATAAATTAAAATAATATTTTTCATTTACTCTGTACGTACCCATAACGTTGAAAATGATAATCAAACGTGATCTCTTCACCGGCAGCTATAAATTTTTTATTAAAGAATCCTATTCTCAATTCACCGTTTACCGTCCACTGCAGAGATATCAAACATGTACATACATGAATATATTATAGGTTGTTTATAATTTATTTAATTAGTTGTACCTACCTTTTGTGTTTCAGAGTTTGGATCACAGCTATGATTTATAAATCGGGAAACGTTCCCTTTCATAGTAGCATCGATGATTTGATCGGATTTCAATGCCATGAAATAATAATGTTTATTTTTGTCTTTTGAATATTCTTTAGCTCTACGTCGAAAATCTTTTGGATCAACTACTTCACCTACATATTCCATTATAAATTCCCCCCTAATAATTAGAAATTGGATTCATCAACAAAATAAAAAATTGCATGTTTCTAGCTTAACTGTATTGTCGAGAAAACTTACGCTAACAAATCAACCATGGCACGTAAGCCGAAACCTTTTTTCTCTGTTCTAAATACTTCGCATTTAGCATATTCACAATTCTGAAATCGTTTGTTTGTGCAACGATCACCGACTACGCATCTGGGTCCACTAGAATTTGCATAACATATTACAATTATGTTGATTATTTTGGAATGCTCTATAACTAATTTTAATATACTCATTTAAGAGATACCATTCTATCATTAGAAGTCTATTAAGACAATCTTCTCCACAACCTAATTCTCCTCTTTCAATGTCTTCTTCTGTTAAGAAGCAGTCGCACACCATACGTTTGGTTTCTTTATTTGTATACCTGAAAGAAACTCATTATTGTGCATATCAACATTTTATAAACGTTATTAATATAAATCCACAGATAATATAGTTTAGATTTACATAAATTGTAATTCTGCTGCTATTATTTACCTTTCGGTTAGGTATAAATTTTCATGTAAATATTCGAATTGGCTTAATCTTTCCTCCATTTCTCTATCTTCTAATTGTGGAACCATGGATAACGAAATCTTCGCGCCTATAGTTTTTGGAATTTGCACAGCAGCAACAGTGTTAGTTACAACTAAAGATTCTTTTGTTTGTTCTGGTTCTACAGTAGATTGAACGTTTGTTGTTATTAAGGTAGAACCAGAACCAGAATCAGAGGAACCAACGTCCATTACAGATCCAGATACAGATTTAAACATCAATGATCCAGATTCCGAAGCGTTCGGAGGTAAACTTCCAAACGTAGATGCGACTGTTGATGTGGACACAAATCCTGTATTCGAACCACCCATTTCGAGTTCGCTAGATCTTCGCCAACGAGATTTTACTTTAACAGGTTTACAGGAATCTGAATCGTAGCCAGTAGTATTACAAGTAGTCGCTAGTGGTGTCAACGAATCGAATGTGTTCACAGTCTTACTGACATTATTTTCTTTGTCCGATTGTAATTCTGGTGGATTATCTACTTTTATTTCTTGAGCAGTTAAAGCAGTACTATTAGATATCTTCTCACGCTCTTGTTGAGCACTTGATTTTGATACATCTATATTAGGTTTTGAAACCAAACCACGTCCTCGAGATCTAAAATGTAACAGTGAAATATTTTCTAATATATACTGAAGAGCAAATATAAATTAATGAAAGTATATTTACAAATATTTTTTCGCATGTTTAAACATTACAATACATACCTTTGCTTCATTAATCCAATTGATCTAATTCTACTGCTTCTCCTGACTCCAGAACTGTTTGATCCACTTTCAGAACCTGTTGTATCCGTACTACCACTTCGACTCCTAAATTCAACTTTCTTATCAATATCATTAGAACTACTATTACACTTTGTTTCAAATTCTGTTAATTTACAATTGTTCAGAGACAATAGTGTATCGTTACTATTTTCACTGCTACTTGATAACTTTGAATCTTCTCCATCAATTTTATTATCTGTTTCACTATCACCATATAACAGTTCATTAGCTTGTGAGTGTGTAGATTTTCGTTGATTCCCAATTTTTTTATCTTGTACAAATTTTGATTTTAACGAAGACTGATTTGTACAATCCGTTTTGTCATTAAGGGCAGTGGATTTGTTCTGTTCTGTTAGGTTTTTATTAATGTTATCAGGTAAAGAAGCAAAATTGTTAGGATGATGTAATTGTTCTATTTTATCCAATATCGATGAACTACTTTCATCATCAATATTCATGAGAATTTCTTTTTCTGTATTACTAGCAATTTGTAAAGGAGATGTTATGCTTTCTGTATTAGATAAATCATTGACTAATTTTTGTATTTCTTTAGAAGATTCACTAATTTGCATGTCCGCTAATTTGTTATCTATTCTGCAAAATGCGTCATCTTTACACAGAACCTCTTCGGATTCGTTTGCACATATTTGTCTATTTGTATAGAAGTCTTTTTGATCGCTAGTTGCTTCTTTGTTGTGAATACATAATTTTTCTAAAGTACATGGTTTATCGTTTGCATTGCTAGAAGTCATTGGCACATCTATACACAAGGCTGTAAGAGAATTTTCTGTTTCGTCTCTATTCGAGTTACATGTATTCTTTTGCACTGTGCAATACTCAATATCAGATGTGTTTTTTGAATTAGATGTATCTACAACCATGGATTCTGTTCCATCTTCGTTTTGTATCACAGTATATTCCACAAAATTTTTCCTTTTCAATGTAGAGTTGCTTACTAGTAACACTTCTTTTACTATCATATCATCCCCTTGCCTCAAATTATAATTATCATCTTTAACATCTTCTTTAACTTCCATTTCTTCACAAATTATGGTTTCTTCTATCACATCTTCTGACCATATCTCAATTTCATTAGAATTAGTTTCCATTGTATCTTCTTTACTCGGGTTGCCGACAACTACTTGTTGGACATCCTCAGGACTAAGTTTTTCAGAATGATCAATTATAGCATCTATTCCATCTTGGCTATCGCTTTCACTAGTATCCTTTTTATATTGTAATGTTGAATATTCATTCTCCTCATTAATTACAAGTATATTGCTATTAGAGGCATTCTTATGCTTGTTGTGCTTCCTCAAAGAATTTTGATTCTTTCTAGGAAGTGACTGATTCTGATCATCCCCGGTACTTTTACTATCTTCTGTATCATTTGAGTAAGATATTTGTGAAATATCTCCATTAACTTTCTTTTCTTCCAATTGCTTCTTAGCTATTTGTCTACTGGATTTTCGAACAGGTACATATTTAACTGTCGATTTCACTGATGTTTTCATTTCAGTTTTGCGTCTGCGTGCCATTTTGATTCCATAAATATTTTCTTAGTCTGTAATATTTAAGAAAAATAATGTCTTTTTAGATAGAAAAACAATGAACATAATATTTATGAAGTACATTATTGCTATCTATATACTACATAATGCATTACAAACATACAAATTGCATTGTTGCTAAGACTAATATATCTTATAATATCAACTAGCTATACACAAATTAGTTTATACGAGTAGTAATAAGGATCTAATATAAAACACAAATATACACAAATGAAATAATACAATAAATTATTATCTAGAAACATTATTTGAGCCTCGTATACTCATATCGAATTAGCTACTAAAGCTATATATAACTGTTTGGAAACTGAAATTCATTTATAATTTTTGAATAAGTATAACAGTACATAGTATGAAAATATATAAATCTTTGTAGTTTACAATATAATCATTGATATCAAAAATGTCCTTGTGATAGATATAGCAATGTTATTTGCAGTAACAATAAATGGATAATAGTTTGTCTCCAAGATACATGCTTTAACACATTTCAGTAAAACTATATATTGTAATGGATAAAATTAGTGAACACTTACCATATGCCTTTAAAATAATGTATTGCATGTGAAAGATAATCATTGTTTAAAATGTTTCATGTAGTTTTCTAATGAACACTTTTTTCTGGATCTCAGTCTTCCAGGAGGAGCATAAATATAATAGATTCGTTCTAAATCATTTCAACAATGATTATGCTGATTAAAAACAGTCAGGTTTAAGCGTTAATATAAAGTTTTGGCGCTCCAATAATATAGAATTATACATTACACACTGATAGAACTTTTTCGTCAATGTAGAGATCTGTTCCAGTCTTGACTATTTCACTTTCCGTTCATCACTCTCGACATAAATGATTCGAGATTTCTATTGCAATTAATACTTCCCAAGTCAACTTACAGATTTGTTTAGGCAAACATTAATCACCTGAATGAACGCATCATGAAGAAGAGCAAAGGATGCGTGATACTTGAATGATAAAGTGTGTATCTCAACCGCGTAAGTAGTTGCCTCTGAACATTGCTTGTTGTCCCATGTAGTGGCTACATATAATACAGGGCTGACCCTCGCACTACTAAATATCCTAGACTTTTCTTTTAGCACTAGATAGTCATTTTCGTAATGTGAATTCATCGAATCTTCTCTTTCCCATCCAAGAACGTTAGTAGATTCACATTTTATTTTATGTATAACATATATTTTATATATTATACGCATTGACTATTTATGTTAAGGACAGATCCTGTCATAGAAATTGTAATGGCATCCTGAATCGTTATGTGACCTATCTCTGACTGGTCTGTTGTGGTTCCAACAAGACATACCCGCTCGTATCAGCTGACAGTAATACAGAATGTAGTTACTAAATTCTCCTTTAATAGGAAATAGGAATTACATATGTAGAAAGTAAAGTTGTAATATATGTAAAACTGTATCTTTAGATTCTAAAGTTTAGAATATGAAATGTAATGCGGTTTTCTTTAAACAATGGCAAACATAAATTCCGGAAAGTTTCATCATTTCAATAATTATATACGTATATACATATTGCTCATCAAGAAAATAGAATTCGTAATATGTACATATGTTTGTATCTAATACATACATCAACATAAAGAAACGGCAACACTGTCTGCATGTAAGTTGCAAGGTCATCTAACTTGAGGTCACGGACATTGTAAATTCCGAAATCTGACAAAAGTTTCGTCCCTGGTATTCCAACTTCGTGTTGGTACAGTTCAAATTTGAGTTACGAAGACGTACATACTTCGTTTAAGATTTCTTTGAATGGCAACTGACTGTGCCAACAAAAAACATGTCCATTAATGTTACTGTCAACGGAAACCCCTTAAGTATAAGACACGGAAGAATGGTATTGTCCGATTTAGACCAAATTAAGAAAAATGAGCGAGACCGACGTCGCAGGTTACGCTTGGAGCAGGTATACGTATATGTAAATTAAAAGTAATAAACGATAATAATATCTATTTAAATAGAAGAAGATTTTTTGCATTAAATGATATTGTATCGTCATGGCCAATAATATAATAAGTATATTAAAAAAATTAAAAAATTAATCAAATCACTTATATATAGGTGAGGCAACAGTCTAAAGACATATCAGATAGACTTCTGGAACGTGTTAAGAATATAACTAAGGAAGAGCGAAAGAAGTTGCAGAGCAATGATAATTTAAATTCAAGGCAGTCATTTAATGAGAAAATTTTGGAAATCCAACAAAAATATCAAGAAGACATGGCAGATATTGGTCTGGCACATTTGTCTGCAATATTGGAACCCGATCATGATGAAGTTGTTCAAGAGAAAGAAAGAAAGAATAAATTAGCAGCATCAAAAAGAGGAAAAGAAGCAATGCAACAGATTCATGAACAGCAACAAGTAAGATTTTTAATGCACATAATTACTTACATTCTAAATTTTAATATAGTATATTAGATTAAAATTTATAAAAGTATAAGTAAAATCCATGTAGAAAGAATCTGAGGAACAACAACATCAAAATCGACTACGTCAAGTACGGGAATTAGAGAATCTAAGGTCAGCAATGGTAGCAAAACTTCCTCATGTGAAATTGCTGGAGTCAAATGTCATAGACAAGGAAATTGATGATGGAAATAAACAAAATAAACCTGTTAAAAAGAAGACAAGGAAGCAGTGTTTTAAAAAGTCACCAGGAAAAACAACAAAAACATACACAAAGGTATAGTAATTGAAATTGGATTATGAACTTCATAAGTTAGAGTTTATGTATTAGTACATCTTTCTTACAGATTATTGCCAGTGATTTAAAGACACAGCCACCCCATATGCAATTAAAACGTCAGATGTTAAGTAGTGATCCAAAGAATGACCTTATGATATCAGATGAACAATTTGTTACCACATCAGCTACAAATCCATCTGCACTAAAAAGTACAGCTACTACATCAAGTACTGCAAAAAGTGAGCTTGAACTTGAACACAGAAATCAAAATTCAGAGAAACTGCTACCAAATTCAGCAGCTGCATTAGCAGAAGTCGATAAAACATTAAGGTACATGCTGTGTAATTAAAATTGTAACATAACACAGTGTTAAGACAGTTAAACTAACTTTTTAATATTACAGATACAATCCACAGGATTATGTACAATCAACATCAGCCTTAACTTCTACAAGTCAGAGTGATAGCTCTGGTTCCATAAGTGATGACTGTTCATGTCTACCTACTACTACTGAACAATCAAAATGTATAAAAACACCAAAACAGAAAGTTATTTCGTCAGCAAATGATAAAGTACAATTATATGATCATAGTAAGCATCAAAGTAATGTATATAATAAACCAGTTGGTGTAGTTGAAAAAATACATGCATGGACTGAGGTTTGTAATTACAAACAAAATATAAAAATTATTAATAAGAAAATAAACAAAAATATATAAAATATATATATATTTCAGTGATAGATGACTCCTATATAATTATGTTCTTTAATATTATAAATTTATTTGTATAGCCAAGTGCAATAGACTTAGCTCAAGAAATTGAAAAGTCTGAAGCTGTTAAAGCGCATTTAATGGAAAGTCGTAAAGCTACTGCTCAAAAGCGTGGCGAAGATGCAGTGTTGAGAGAAAAAGTACGACGTGATTATCAAGTGCTTGTGCAAAATTTAAACCATCTTACAGTAGAGGAACGTAAATTGAAAGCTAATCAAGCTGAATCTTATTTGGTACTTGTTCGACTTTTAAATTATTCTTTCTCTTATCAATGTTCAACTCATTACATTATACTTATGTCTTTCCAGAAAAATGTAAATGTATTACAAGAACGAAGGAAAATGCTGAGAGATCAGCATAAGCAAAAGCTAAACCGTGCATTGCAAACTTTGTTGCATGAAGAATGTTTGGAAAAATGTCCGTCATATCCTATAGAAAAACAAATTACTCTTGTGCCTAGAGAAGAAGATAGAGGTGTTGATGTAAATGCTGTTTGGGAAGATCAATGTTGTACCAACAAACGCCAAGACAGCAGAACTGTACAAAGCAGGCATAAAGAAGCCGAGATTTCACGTGAGGAACAAATATTAGATATGTTAAAGAAGGTTGAAAAGCAAAAACAGCTCTTATTGAAAGAATTTGGAGCAGATTTACCAAGTGATATTTTTAATGCAACTATGAAGCCTTTATTCGAAAAAGATAAAGCGATTCAAGTGCAGTCGACTCTACATCAGGATGCACCGATTCATGAAACACCTATGTCGCCAGAGATTAAAGTAATAAGTGCGCCTTGCTGTAGCGAGAGTAGTAAAAAGGATAAGACAGAAGCTAAAGATAGCTCATCTGTCAAAAAAGTAGAAATTGCTGTGCAAACTACCACGGGAACGAAGGATGATGAAGTTAAAGATAAAAGTATTCAAGTAGAGATGGTACAAGAAAAAGTAAGCGATCCTAAGGCGATCAACGATGAAGTTGATAAGGTCACCAAACATCATCCACTTGAACCAAAAGTTATAGTTATTACTCCAGATGTAGATAGTAGTGTATCATCAACGTCTATACTTTTAAATACAATGAATGACACTGTTAATACAAGTACAACTCCTGTGAAACAAAAACACAAAAAGCGTTTCCCTAAAAAAGAAAAGCAAAAGTCACCTTTAGTAAGTAAAACAGCATGTTCTACAAAGAAGTTTTCAAAAACTTTATCGAGATCGCGACTGAGCAATTTGAGAAAACCTATCCGTGTTGCTTCCTCGCCTAATAAGAGAATTAAAATATATGTTAATCAGTCCGGGTTCAATATTGAAGTAAATCCGGCCGAAGCGTCAGGGGTGACTGTAGATGCAGCTACGCAAAGTTCTAAAAAATGTTCCACAACAGAACAGGATCAAATAACTACCAAATCCTATAGTGTTAGGTCGCAATCAACACAAATTAAAATGAAGGACTTCTCAGATTCATCAACGTCTTTTGCCAGTTTGCCACCGAGCAAACCCAAAAATATTCTTGAAGCGTTAAGCAATAATATGTCTATTCTTGAATTGTTAGATTCTTCAGTAAATGATAGCATGAAATTATTACGAAGAGATGTTAGTCCAGTATCAACACCGGAAACTCCATCGCCGCGTACTATGAGAATGCCTTCGAATATACCTCATGTTGGTAAACTTAGCAGAATGCTTAAATATACAACGATAGATTCACAAATAAATGATAGCAGCATACTGTCATCTACGAAAAATGATCAGTCAACGACGACAGATACGTCTCGTTATCAACAAAATAATCAATTAGCCGAACATATGAGAAGGCACTCTTTGAAGCAATCGGCTTCTTCAAAGGGAACTTGCACGTGTGAGAATCCAGAATGCAAACTAATGGATGCAAAATTTAGTCATATTCATAAATGCGCATTGAAAGACTGTCCTGAAATATTACAAAAGTATGAAGATCTTCAAACTATGTGCACAGAAAGAATTGTATCATTAACGAATCTTATTGAAAAGGTTCGAAATGAGCAGAAAGGTACGACAAAATTCATTTTGTAGTATTGAAACGAGTAAATTCTCCCTAAGTGATGTTCAGATTGTACACAGAAATGGACAATTTGAGAAGAGGAGATACGATTACTCAAGCCTTGTGGTTCGTTTTTATAGTTACCGAAATTGTTCATTTTTGTGCACAATCTGCGCGTCAATTAGGGAGAATGTACTGTATATCAATTCTTAATTTGTAAAATTTGGCTTAAATTCTTTCTGAATGATTTCACAATTATTTTAGGGGTGGAACTATCAATAATCAATCCATGCGATGAAACCAGTCTGATGCAGTTGCCTCCAGTGAAAGTAAAGAACAACGATCTACAAAGTGTTCGCAATCTTGTTGAGAATATAGAAGCAATTCATAATCAACTTGCAAAAACACTCATTGAGTCGCAAAATATTATAAAAAATAAAACGGTTCAAACACAAGACACTAATCAACTTGAAGAAGTAAATGCAGAGACTCAAACAAATGAAGGTTTACAGAAGATCACATCTCCATACGTTGCATCAAAAGTAGAAGAACAAAAAGTTAAAACTAAGCCAAGAATTATAAGCGATGAAAGAGTTAAGATACAGCTCGACAGGTACAAGGTACAGCTTCGGCCGAAAACATTAGAGGCAACAACACAAGATAATAATACCCGACTTACATCAAAGTTACGTGACGAGGAAATGATAGAAACGTTATCGCAAGAAATTCTAGAACAAAGTAAGAGCCTTAAAAATAATTTACTAGCAACAAAAGAATGTGTCGATTCAACGGTAGATCATAAACTTCAGCCTGACGCTGTTGACTCTAGAAATGATACGGCCACGCAGAACCAGTTTTCTAAAGAGGTAATTTGTATTTTTGGTTATTAAATATTGTCCAACGCATAGTTCGTGTTTCTATTACCAGTATTATTGATACTTGTTTAGGTAAAGGAAGTTGAAGACTTTGTTCCATTACTCGCGGACATTCCGAAAGTATCAAGAGATGTAACTATATTCACCAATGGGAGAAGTAAACCACCAGTAAGTCTACTTAGTGGACCATATAGGTGAGAACAGTTTCCTGTCTACACTATGCATCATAGTCCTTTCACATATAATCATTTCATGGAGACATTTAATTTCAGGACTGAAATTGAATCATCAGGTCATGAGTTGTCAACAATAATTGAATTTGATACACCAGATACTGTGAATAAAAGTCAGAACAATGTCAGATCACCAACATCTGTGAAAAAGGTTACAGCGACACGGGCGATTAAAACTGCCGTTGTAATTGATCCAGCAGAACGTGCAGCTGTTTCTGTTAACACCAATGACCAACAACAATTGAAAAAATCTTACGATCCTTCAACATCAATGTTGTCTTCAGAAGCCACAAAACATAGGATACAAGCGAGTGCAGCCCGATTTGATACATCAAAAGCATTCAAAGCTGTCTCTTCCCGAACGGAAGATAAAGAAACCTTAAATAAAAAGTTACAATGCGATACTCAGAATAAAAGATTATCGCCAAAGGAACAGTTACAGTCACACCCTTATACTAATGTTAGTGGAAATAACGAAAATAAAAATAATGACAGAATAACATCCACAAGTTCAAACAGCTTTTCTGGATTGTCTGGAATTTCTCAAATAGCAAGTACACCGTCATCCGATGTATTAAAATATGCATCATCCCCGGAAGAAATGGAAACGGCTCTTAAAAAGCTTGGCTTAGGATGGGCGATAACGACATTGAAGAAAACGCGAGAAGCGAGTGCCTTAAGTTCGTCATCTACTTCTGATGAACGAACGCCAATAAATACTGGTAAAAGAATATCGCCTGTGAAAAAGCAATTTGAAAGTAATTACGGCTTACTAGATTTCAGTGATGTGTCCTCGATATCTGTGAAAGAAGCCAGCAAGAGTACAGAGCATGCAGTGCTTCTCAAAGGCAGAACTTCCACACCGTTGCACTCAAAATTACAAAATTCAAATTCGAATAGTGCAACAACAAACATTAGTAGCACAAACGTTTCTGAAAATTTACAAGAGCCTAGTGAAGGTTTGATAATTCCTGATATAGCTCTTACCAGCTCAAAACTTAATATTAAAAACTAGGAAATCTTTAATATATTTTTGTATACTCTCTCTTTCTCTTTCTCTTTCTCTAACTTCTACTAGGAAATATTAAGAGATGCTTAATAAATTAAGATAAATTATATTTTTAACGAGTACGTAAATTCAGTGTTTATTAAATATGAATAATATCTATATATTTACAGTGGTTTTTACTTTTAATATATAATTGCAGTTCTAGGACTTGTTAAGCCTTAGGCACTTTAAACTTAAAATGATTTAAATATAATATGCAAATTGTGAAAAGAAAAGAAATATTAAACTGCTCAATGTTTAAAAATAATAATTGTTTATTAACCATATTACCTGGTTTTGCAACTTGAAAAGTACATTTGATAAAATGTTTCTTTACGCAAATTTGATACACAGTTCAATGTCGCTAGTAAAGGTGTACAGATACTATAATGACGATATTTTAATTATTAATGTTACAGATTATTTTCATATCCAGTAAAATTATACCTTATTAGCATAAGGGGAATTTGACGATATGAGTATATGGGTGACAAGGAAATACTAGAAACTGACATGATCAAAATTAAAAAAATATTATTACAGATCATATCGTCTCAACTTTTTAAGTGATGCATTGATCGAAAATAATATTTTGGAATTAGAAAGTAAAATAATTTTATCTCTGACCTGTTATAATTAATTCTAATACAAAGAGTTCTCAGATCACTCTGCTAAGCGACGACGACCTAATTATTACTGTATAATTTAATTGTTATTCTTTGTATGTATATTTTTAATGAATTGAAAATAAAATTTTTTAATGAATTCTTCTGTATTGCATTCATTAACAAGTTTTTGCTAAATGGATCGGTAAGTGTACACATTTACTGTACGCAGTCACCATAATGTGTACATAAATCAGCACAATGTTGTTACCATTCCTGATAAACAATGTAAAAATCTTACATATAACAATTTTTTGTACATCTTTAAAATATAAAGATCATGACTTTACTTAATGATGAACCCTTTTCAATATTAATGTATCTATTAATATCTCTAACAATTTTCAAAATTGTTACAGTTCAGTTACACGCTTGATAAAAACCGTTTAATAAATTCTTTGAACATTCTTTTTACAGGATAAATTACCTATACATATGTAAGCATATGTTTTATCATGCGTGCATGAATATTTCCCGCAAAATATTTATGAAATCTATTTCATCTAACCATTGTAATCATAGATTATTAGTGTATCAAAAACGGCTTCTAATAGTATACTTATTGAGCATATTTGTCAAATGTAGAAGTCTGCATTAAATTGCGTTGTAATGATTCCCATAAAAACGCTAGTATTATTAGATAAAATGAGTTAAAATAGAAGAAAACATTGATATTAATATTTATACAAAATTCATTAACTACTTACGAATAATAAATACATTTAAGGTTTGAATGATTTTTGCTAACATCTGTAATTATCTCTTAACATTTTAAATGCTTACAAGCGTATCGTACAATTGCACGAAAGTTATAAGTGTAGGCTTCTTGATGAAGGCGTATTTCAAATGTTTACATAGACAATTTGACTTATAAATATTCATGAAATTAAAATAAATAACGAAATTCAACTCCATACATCACTCGAATAACGTTTTTGTGAATCCATCTTCTTAATGTATGTAGCTGCATCAAGTTCCGCCATCTTACCTTTCTCCATCACAACTTTCAATAAGATATTATGTACGTCACGTGCCATGTTTTTGGCGTCACTAATAAAAAAACACGAAATGTACTCGCAAAGATGTTCTTTAGATAAATGAAAAAACTGTAAGAATCATATACTAACCCACAGACATAGATATGACCATATTGTTCCCCGATAACTCTCCATAACTCGTCCTTATTCTTTTCCAATAAGTGTGTAACATATACTTTGTGGTCTTGCTCTCTGCTGAATGCATTATGCATAATCAAAGAACCATTCTTCACATATTCTTCGAGTTCTTCCTTATAGAGGAAATCTTCGTCTTTCTTCCTACATCCAAAGTACAAAATAGTGTCACCGACTTCTTTGCCTGAAAAGTATAAATTATTCAGAGCTATAGGGAAAGTTTTCTTTTTAAATAATCGAAATTAATTTTATTAGTTTATGTTATTAAATATATTGTAGGTACCTTCCCGTTTAGCGAGATCGCGTTCTTGGATAAATGCTCTGAACGGTGCTATACCAGTTCCCGGACCAACCATAACAACAGGTGTGAGCACTTTAGTTGGTAGACGGAATTGAGATTTTCGCACAAAAATAGGAACAAGACACGGTGGGTCCGATGGGTGCTTTTCCCTTAACCAGCTGGTTGTTACGCCCTTATTAATTCTTCCGGTAGGAGTCTTATATTCTACCACAACTGCAGTAATATGAATAGACGTTGGATGCAACTGAAAACAAATTCATTGAGATATTATAAATATGGGTTTACAGTTATTTTCATACAAGGTTAACAATGTATGAAAAGAACTCCACTGTGCAAGATACAATTTTTCTATAATAGAGGTCAAGGATATTATTACCTTTGGCGATGAAGAAATTGAATAATAACGACATTGTAATCTCGGTAGAAGTTCACATAAGTGATCTAGAGCTGGTTTTAAACTAGGAATATCTTCTAAAATATGTACTATGTTTCTATTTTCTTGAACAACCCATTGTTGGTAAGCAGCCTTGCCCTCCGCACTGGTTGAGGTCATTAACTTCAACTTCTCTTTATCATTTGAATCAGTGCAATATTCTGCCAATTCTTTAAGAATATGGGTACGTGGATTGCTAGTAATATCCAAGTAATGTGTTAAAGCAGTTTTATAAGAGCAAGGACAAGGGAATGGATGTTTCTTCGTAGATTCCTCTATAATACAACAAGTAACAAGATGAAAACATGTCAAGCAAGTTTTAATTTGTTAAATTAAGATTTTCAATTTACCATCTGTATTTGTAAGCGTAAACACAGTATCTAAGTCGACACCGCATTTTATTCCAATTTTGTTTACTAATTCTGTGTCATTTACAGGATATACTGCCAAATGATCACCAGCTTCGTACCGCATTTTCGAGCCTTCTATATCAAATTCTATGTGCATGCAAGACCTGTCTGATTTTGGTCCATGCAATTCTCGGTTCACTTTGACTGGAGCCAAGAAAGGATTCTTTGCATCATACGGCCTTTAGAAGTAACAAAACAAATGTGAGTATTGTGAAAATTATGAATACACAGTCATAAGATATTCAAATAACATACGCTCGTTGAGTTTTGAATGAGTGAAGGCGAGCTATTTCACCAGTATAGATACGTTCAATAGGCAAATCATTGTGTTCAGTAAGTTGATATTGTCGGATGCTAACATCTTCGCCTGCTCCCTCAATTCCAAAGAATTCACAAACTGCAGGCCAAAACTTGTCCTTCCATGTGATGAAATCATCTTCTATACTATAATAGTAAATATAAGTCACTTTTATTATTCACAATAAAATTTAATAGCCACGAGTTATTATATAAAAAGTTACACTATAATAAATCAAAATTAATTAATTTGCAGAAATTCTTCAAATTAAAATATTGGAAGATATTAAAATGTAATATTGTACATTATAAAATATTTAATAATTAAAAGACTGAAGACTATATATACTTACTTTGCATCGTCATCGCCCAAGCCAAGTTCAAAAACACGAGTAGCACCAAGTTGTTCTAGTCTGTGATCAACATATAATCCTACTTCATTGTAATGTTCATACGTTTTATTTCCCAGAGCAAACACCTGCAAAGTAGAATGAACAAATAAAATATTAAAAGTAAGGAATGCAATTTAATGCAACTAACTTCTTAATATAATTAACAAGTCACTACTTCAAACACTACATGAAAGATAAAAATTTTGAAAAGAAAATAATAATAATAATTTATGTACATTCTGTAACAATGAAGAATACGCTAAATTCTTAATTTACATGAAAATAATGTAATGAATTTAAATAAAAAGGGTAAAGGGAACCATGCAAATCACTTAATTACCAAAACTTATATCTGATAAGCATTTTTTTCGCCAAGCACCGTTTATTTTTATGTTTTAAATTGAATATTTTCGATATCCTGAGCAATATTATTTTATGATATCGAAAGAGACGTAAACAAGAAAATTATAATATAAAGTTGTAATAATAATTAAATGAAAATTGATTAAAATGACTGCAATATTAATCACACGAAAAAGCACTCTACAAGTACCTCAAATGTTGGCGGCAAAAATAATGTTGCAAACGCCCGACGGGTAGCGCTATCGTACCTATAATGTTTGATTATCACTCGTAAAAGTTTATCGAATTTCTTGATGTTCATTCTTAAAATATTTTTAAAACCGATTATTATTTAGTGTAACTGTTGTCCGTATCATTAACAATATCAAAATGATTTTGTTCTTTTTTTAAATGCACATATGTAAAATTCGTAAGTTATTACGGTATAACTGTAGAAGTACGCGTGGCCAATACGAGTTGCTTATGTAATGCTCGTCATTCGCGTGACCTGAATCATTCACAATGGAAATGTTCGATGTTGGATATTGAAATGTACATGATAACGAAGGTTATGATAAATGTACATTGAAAAATTGTTGAATTATGTAAAATTGACTTAGAAAGTAAGTTTGATTTCCTAAACTATTCGAGTTTAAAAGGAAGATGGCTGCCATCTCACCGTATGTTAAAACATTCTTATTGAATATTCATTATAATTCATTTGTAAAAACAGTGTTAAATTTAGATAATCGTTTAAAATATATAATCTTAAAATATATAATGCCGGTTTTTAACCATGATACGATGAAATTATTTCTTACTATTGATTATTAATGTCGTATTGACAAGTTTACGGAATAATAGAACAAAATCAGGAAATAGTGGGCATTATATAGGATAAACCACCTAACATGTTTTATTTCAAGCAACTTTGTTCATATGTCAAAGGATGAAGCAAAGAGATCATCTCTGCGAACACTGTTCCTGGCAGATATTAGTTAACATCATCGACACAAAGAATTTAAAGTACAAGGTGTCCCAGAAATATACGAATTAAATAAGGGTACTTACTGAGGTCATTTTAAGATACCTTAACCTTAGCAAAAATTTTCTTCATGTGTTTTTTTCACCACCAGTGATCGGTAAGTACAGTCTACAAATTTTGTCGCGATAGCGACCTTTATAACAAGGAAAATGTGTCTTCGAATGGCCTTAGGTATTACCTATTTCATTTGATTCAAATATTTTTGGGACACCTTGTATACTATAATCATTGTTTATGAGAAAATGAATTATACATTCATTAGCATGCATAGCTAGTTCATGTTGACAATATTGTCTTGCATTTGATAGGAAGCATATTATAAAATATGACCCGACCAAATTGATATAGACAAGATTAGACCAATTAAAGTTACCTTTAGAATTCAATTTTTGAAATTATGCATATTACTGTAAGATGTTCATAAAAATATAGTGTTTCTAAAGGTAGGTTTTTAGCATGTGTAAAATAGAAAACAATACGTACAGCATAATTCAATCCATCTAGATTGGCATCACCATTTTTCAACCAATCTACAAATTCCATAGCGTTATCTGTAGGATCACCTTCTCCATATGTGGCTAAACAGAACACTGCCAAACTATTTGGTATTGATTTTAGATTTATCAACTCCTCCTGTTATAAAAAATTACAATTATTGTAAACTATAATATTTATACACCAATAAATCATAACACTGGAATATTGTTCCTTTTACTCATTTACACATTCAATAAAACTAATAGGGGATTATTTATAGATCTTGACAAGCTGAACAGAAAATTAAACTATGGTAGAAGTTATGACTCCATGGAAGAATAAATAGAAAATACATTTTGTGTTTTTACCATATCACATTCCTCGGGATCAGCTACCATGCCTTTCATCTTATAACGGATACCCTCTTTCGCCAACCGACCCGCGAATTCTTCAGCAGTACCAGTCTGGCTGCCATAGAATACCACAAGACTTCTGCCAGAAGTCTTCAACTTTTTAATGAACGAATTTTCTGACGGCGTTACCGTGGGATATAGCGTTGGCCTTTAAAAGAAACAATTCTCAATTAACTAAACATTAGTACCAACCATTTTTCTGACGTAGATATTTAGTCATAAAGGATTAAATTGAGGCATATGGTAAACATAATCATAGAAATTAGTTACTGAAGGGAATCTAATGTTAACAACATTTATTAATATTAATGGGAAAGGCTTTCCTAAAATACTAATTGCGAAAGTTCAGCCTACTTTTTAGGAGGGCGACATCTTAAACTATACATGACGCTTATCAGTGTTTCTATACCGGTTCTAATAGATCCTGAAGTGTTTTCCAGATCACGTTATCTGTAGCACATTGTGTACTTATATAGGTTTCTAGACATTATGCAATTCAATTAATCTGTGCACAAATAAATGTAAGGAAGTTTAATGTCCGATGTATATCCTGAAAACGTTTAATAGATTTACTGTTATTTAAAAATGTTAATAAAGGCGATCCACGAAATTGAAGTTAGCAACATCCAAAAGTTTGAAACAATCAGGACCACAAGTTTAGAATTTTTAGAACATGTAAACCACTTTCAAATGGTACAGTATGTTTTTTAGGGTTTTATAGAGATGTGTGTATTCTTATGACATGCAGAACTTACTGAATGGAGTAGGACTTTGCTGAGGCAGCATAATCTTCCTGCTTGTTCCTGCGCATCAGCCACCATACTGCAGCCAGTAGGAGTGCACTTAAAAGTACAATATCAGGGATACTAAAGAGAGGTTCATCGATAAATTCAGTCTCGCCTTCGTTCTCCAACACTGGAGAACCTGCCATTCTTATAGCTTTAGGTTGAGATGCACTGGCAGTCTGTAACAAATACAACAGGAGAGTTTGAGGACATCATTGAAAGAAGTAAAGCTTGACCCCTTGCACTTGGAGCAACTCTAACTCCAAAACCTGGGCACTTTATTTGATTTAGAATGTTCCTTCGTTTAAATTTTTAGCAATTTTTAAGTACTAGCATATTAAAAACAAACTCATAATATTTTACGAACCAGTTACCTAGTGCAGAATGATGAAATGATTTGATACATGAAGGAAAACGAGCATTTTAATTGTGCTTGCAAAAAGAGCGTGCAGTCTCGATTGTGTAGTCTTCCTTGAACATTTCATAATTCTCCTTCAACGTTTTTTTTTCTAATTGCTATAGAGTTTAACGTGTTTCAGTAGCATAAATCACGAGTGTTATGCTAACATAATTCCTATGATAAATAATGTTATAATTCAATTACAAAGAAAGACAGTAGATCTTGAAACATTTTGGAACAAATCTTCACAAGTATATTTATAAATATATAAAAGAATAAATGTTCAAGTACACCAAGCTTGCCTTCACAATTTCATATTAATACAGAAATTATCATGGAATTGTGTTATAGACTAAGGAAGTGAAAGAAAAATCAAGTCACGTAATCTTTAGACGTTGATATATCGTTCCAACAATTGCATTTCTTGTAAGAGATTGATAAGGATTTAATATGTTTGATATTGGAGATTCACGTGTAAAACAACGAGATACAATGATAAAATAATATCTATTGTCATCTGCCACTTCATAAATCGCATCGCGTCCCAAGATGCAATAAAATAAATTATGCTATTCTTGGTATGATGCCATCATCGCGTTTTAATTAATAATAATAAATTCGTAATTATTTATGAATCGCGACAAAGGAACGATTGTAAAAAGTACATTGCTCTTGCGAGATGTTGAGCGATGACGTCAGTCGAACAATTTAATCTAATAGCGCACGTGTATCAGCGGAAATCTGTATGATACAAACGAAACCGTTACTATAAGAAATTTATCAAAAATGGTGGTGATAAGAGCCGATCTCCAAGAAGAACGGATTAAGAATTGCGATTGATTGTGAAATTGACAACAAAATTGTTTTCAACTTGGAATTTATCTTCTTCAGACCGAGAGCATATTGTCTTGAACATTAATTGGTTAATTAATTTGTTAATTGGTGCAATATTTACAGCTAACCAATTTGTACAGCAGCAAATTCTGTTTTGCATATTTTGAAAATGATAATTATAAAAAAGATAAGTAAGTACAGAAGAAAAGATTACATTTTTATTCAAATATTTCATACATTCAAATATTTTATTCATATATTAGCTATTTATTCATTTCACATTTTGCAATTTAATGTTCAAGGTTGTTCAATATCATGCTGAACGTAGTATGTTTACCCTGACATACTAGATTGCCTGGCCGTATCTGTAACATTCCTGATTAGTATTGATCATTGAGAATGACTAGTGATTTTAAAACATTTCCGTTTGAGTCATCCATTGAGTACAGAGAAACATTGTCTCTAGATAAATGCTCTGACCGCGATCGGGTGGCCCCTAAACGTTTATAACATCGGTTATGATGCTAAAAGAAAGCATAAAACTTGTACAGTGTTCTCAGGAAGTCTTCGTCGATTTGCGACGAATCTCCGTGATTCAAACTGTTCCAGTTTTATAAAAACGACTCGTAGTACAATCAATCTAGACCCATTTCAACCCTTTGCACTCGAAGTTACTTTAACTGAAAATATAAAATCATTTTTCTAACTTATATAGTATTTCTACTTTATACGACAAAATGCATTTGATGCATATGAAATTGACTTTTGGCACTCGCACAACAGTTACACTCTTAACAATTTTTTAAATCTAAACTTTGTCGTAATCAAAATTATTTTAAAAGATGGTATAACACATTTTAGCGGTGCCTCAGAGTCGCCACTCGACTGCAAAGGGTTAACGCTTGAATTCTCTACTTTCACGATCCGTCGTACATTTTTATCTAACATGCTTTTACTTGATGCAGCGGGCGATAAGCTGAGGACATGAAGAAAACAGTAGAAGCGGGAGCGAAGCAGCAATGTGGCAAAGGATGAAAATAGCAACTAAACGAGGTGACTAGAAGGACGAATAACAACAGAATCAAGTGGTTCGGAGAACGAGTGGTAAGATGCAAAGTAGCAAGAAAAATTGGAAATTTAGTGTGGATATTTGCCTACAAAATGTAAATAAGAATGGTCGCGTATGGTTGTTTGACCTTCATAAGGTCGCACCAATGTAGCGAGCAGAAGCAGCAATGTAGAATGGTTAATGTACGGCAAAGCGTAAGTGAATCGAGCGTGATGTTATTGTAACTATATCGTGTTGGCAGCGTGTACATCATTTAAATAGAAGAATTACTGCCACGAGGATTCAATTGTTGCATAATCCGGTGCTAGTAAATCGTGATGTAATGTGGAACTACGTAGTCGATTGATATTCTAGCGTAGAAAAATAGCGTGCTACTAAAGCAATGCTATTAAATCATGCGCCGTTTGCAACAATGTTTGTAGCTCCGAATCGGTCTTCGTCGAGCAAACCCCAACGCTCATAGTTTATTTAGATGAGAATTAATTAAAAATAATATCAACTATAAGTATTAGACTGCGGAATTTATGCTAAAATTGACTATAGGTGAAATAGCAAAAACTGAAGACACTAGTTTTACTTTACACTTTTATTTAGCTTACGTCTCTTGTAATTGATTAAGAGAAAATTTTGATTTTGCATGAAGATCTGCAGTCTCGTAAATACAGTGCGTATGTTAAGGTTTCAATATTTTGATAATTTGACCCTTTGCAGATAAATTGCACTATAATTAACAATTGCACATTAAATAAGAAATTTCTTAAGAATGTTTACGCGAACTGTTTTCCGTCGTATCGGGAGTTCCACGCATGTGTTGGGTTATACGAGGTAGGAACACCGAAACCACTGCGATAACGAGCAATTTTGGCACTGTTTGAATGAGTCATCGAATGCAGTCATTGAACTTTTATCAGATCCACGCGCCAAACGTGATATCAATTGAACGGATAATATAACTACATATATTTGTCGGCGAGATACACCGAAAAAAGATGTTTGACACTAATTTTGTATGTTCGACTTTATAAAGATTCGTGAAAATTTAAATGAAAAACACCAACGACCAATTATTCAAATAATTTCGAACAGAATGACGCAGTAAGACAATTCACTTCGGTACTTGGCCATCTTTCGAAATTTGATTACAGCAAAACTAGATGATTCAGAGCTGAACAACATTTTGCAACATATTCGACTATGACTCAACTTTGTGCAGTAATTTCTGTTGCTTGCTATATTTCATAGTATCTATTCTATGTAGAGTTGATTAATGCAGAAGTTCTCGTTGAATTGTCAAACAGAATGTGCGATCGTAATTTTTTCAATGAACAAATTTGTCGAAGTCTATTTTAATTTTGTTAACTATTAGGTTTTGGAACTTGAACCGATTTATGTTGAGTTTGTTGTTAGCAACGTCACATCTTCTCGAGAAATATGACGGAAAATGTGTGCAAACAAAATGATTGATAAATAAGTGTTTCGATAGATTCTGACGTCATTATGATTTTTTAAAGATTGTCTTCTTCAGGCTAATTATCAATTCGATCTTAATTTCTGATTATGCACATCGGAAGCTGATGAAATAATTTGCGATTAGAGTCATAGAGAACCGACTAAATATGATGCAAACATATTCTCATGATAGTAATACGGATATCGGTAGGCTAATATGTTCTCAAACATGTTACACACGTCAAATGAATATGCATAACTAGGTAAAAGTATGAAATCATCATCGTTCATATCTGTTGTAAAAACTACTAACGCCATACTAAGATTAAACTTTCACATACGTATTTCGTGTCTGCTTACATCGAACATTGTCATTCGGCGAGCCCAATAGATTACCATATCGAGTTAATCATTGCGCAATTTGTAATTTAAATTACGAATGTTCACGTGAACTTTAATACACCGAAAAAAGATGTTTGACACTAATTTTGTATGTTCGACTTTATAAAGATTCGTGAAAATTTAAATGAAAAACACCAACGACCAATTATTCAAATAATTTCGAACAGAATGACGCAGTAAGACAATTCACTTCGGTACTTGGCCATCTTTCGAAATTTGATTACAGCAAAACTAGATGATTCAGAGCTGAACAACATTTTGCAACATATTCGACTATGACTCAACTTTGTGCAGTAATTTCTGTTGCTTGCTATATTTCATAGTATCTATTCTATGTAGAGTTGATTAATGCAGAAGTTCTCGTTGAATTGTCAAACAGAATATGCGATCGTAATTTTTTCAATGAACAAATTTGTCGAAGTCTATTTTAATTTTGTTAACTATTAGGTTTTGGAACTTGAACCGATTTATGTTGAGTTTGTTGTTAGCAACGTCACATCTTCTCGAGAAATTAATTCTCGTTCAATTAATTAACTAAACCGACTCCATTTGTTAAGTATCGTAAGATTTTCGCGATATCTGTGTTACTGAATTCTTTTCGACATTTACAGTTAATTTGTCGGTACGGGACAAGGTTTCTCTCAAACTGCTGTCATTCCTACGGTGGTCGACAATTTCAAAAAATCTTATGCTACACTTTCGATAATGCATTTCTGATGCTAAATTAGGACTAGCATTTTTTATGTCAGATGTTTCACTTTTTGTAACAATGGCGAGTTGGTGTTTATGGTAAATTCTGACGAGGTTTTGTAAAAGCACATTTTGTAAAATTTTTATTTAAAAAAAAGAAATAGGCTAGGAAAGCGTGTATCAGATTTATATGCTCCGTAAAAATTAGAATTTTTAGTTCTATAGATCTCGAAACAGTTTTTCTTTGTAAAAAGAGAATGATAAAATAATTTCGAAAGTCTGTCAAACTCGATGAAAATTATGTCAGAAAATAATCCAGAGATAGTTTCACCTAAGCGTAATAAAGTATTTGTATCTCTCTTCGTTCTCTCTTCGTTTCGGAAACATTCGGATTGCAATAATTCTGAAAAAAAGAAAAAAAAACGGAATCTGCTGCCGCACAAAGTCAGAATTGAATGTATAATCGATGAAACATTCTTTCGTATGAATAATATGCATTAATGTCGCAATTATATTGAAACGACTTTTGGACACGTGCACGTCGAATCCTTTTTGTTCCTTAAAATCAACGTTACCATTTAAAAAAAAGGCCAATTAATTCTGCGAGGCGCCATTTCGTACAGAATTTCCAAAGCAAACAGAAGAAATTTCATTTTATTTACGAAGGATTATTCGAGAACGTTTCAAGGTGTTATACTTAGAACTCTGGCGTTCGAACTAAAAATAATTCGAAGCGTTATCAGTCTTAAAAAGTACAACACTCTTGCAGGTGCATATCGAAACCGTTTCTAACATTGGTATTGTAATACCAAATTTCACGTATAGCAACTTAGCTTCAGAACTATCTATGCATTTATTAATCTATTAACGTGTCCTTAATAATTTTATTATTTCAATAATAATTCAAGTATACACAGTATGAAAACAAAATGGCCACTCGTGAACACTCGAAGTATTAACGTGAATGTTTTAAAATTGTCAACAAATCTGAGATCACTCTACAATTGTACTTATCGGTATTATTTTCTGGAGAAAATTGCTGACAAAGAACAATTTATTTTAGAATGAACATTATTTATGATAAAAATGGAATTTGCTATGAAAATTATTCTACAGAAAATAATACCAATGAATACAATTGTAGAATTATTTCAATGCAATTTTAGAACCATTCCAGTACAATTTTAGTTCAACTGTGGAACATTTATTTTGACCGGTCAACAGAAATTTAATTTAGAACAATTCCAACTATGTACACATGTTAATTCTAAATAATTCATGTTCCAAAATAAATTGCAGCGTGCCAGCGAGTTTATGTAGAATTTATGATTATGTCGGGTTTGATTGATCGAACGCGTATTGACAGCGTATCGGCAGGCGAACCGATCAACGTTTCGAATAAATTACTCACGACACCGTTCCGAATCTGTTAGAACAAAGGCCGCGGGTCTAATGATCGCGGATGACTGATCGCCGATTTCTAATTTAACGCGTCGCTTAGCCGACATCTCTTTGACGCGCGCCGTTTTGCACGGATTTCGACGTTCGTCACACATTTTAACGGCTACGGACGTCACGCATGCCGCGAGGTCGCAATTTTTCATGAGCGACCGCCATCACGCACGTGTGACGAATACATTTACCTCGCATTAACACCTCGACCGTATTCGAACGAGCTCGGATTTTTCCAGCGGTATTTATTCCTTAGACGACGAATTCGCGAGGGGCAACGACATTTGCCGCGACGCTTTCCAGAAGAACGAAAAAGAACGACGATATTCGCGCGATAATTCTGAAACGAGAACGAAACTCACGCGAGACTTTCAGATAATCAACGAAATTCGCAAGAAACTTCCCGAAAGAGAACGAAATTCGCAAGAATCTTTCCAAAAGGGAACAAATTAAATAATAATAATTGTTATATAATTTTTGTAATATATATAATTATTATATAATTATAATTATTATAATATAATTTATATTATATTATTATAATAATATTGCTATAATTATTATTATTCGTTTGTCAAGGTTAACAAAATCCTGTTCGAAACTTTGGATATTCCAATTTCGAACAGCGCATTCTCCATTTGCTAGAACATCTTGTCTGGGTCAGGATAGACCCAACATTGGACGTAGAATTATTCGTAGTGTTGTTCGAAATCAAAGATTTTATTTTAAATATTCGAAGAAAGGCTTGCGTTCGAAACAGTTTATTTACTTTACTTGACGATTGTTAATAACAAAACGTCGTATAACTGCGATCGGCAGACCGTTTCGAAGCTTTAATGTGAGAAAATTGGGGCTCCGGCTACACAGCGTTCTATTCGAATTCCTTGTCGCTCTAATTATTCGCTCTAATAAAATTGAACGATATAATAATATCATTCGATTTATTGTTTAATGCCATAGTATACTTCATGTAATATACAACAATGCGTATCCGATATTATGCAACGAAAATAAACGGCAGCAATTTGGCAAAGTCTACAGCAAACGATTGCGGATTTTATGCATTTATGGCAATGAGTTGATGCAATTAAAGAAAATAAATTGTGTAGTTTCAGTTATTACGATTCTGCAATTTTTTAAATTGCAACGGGAACATCAAATGAACTTAATATTGTGTCAACGACCTCGGGATCTTTTTTCAATTATTATCATTTTTGATAAATAAATATCATCGTTTTTTTTATCATTATTTAGTCCATTACCATTTTTCTAAGATATTTGCATTTATGCAGTTGGCATCCTCCCAAATTCTATTTTATAATTTCTGATAACTAGATTACAAATCTGAGGAATTTATAATAATAATAACGATGATGAGTTATAAATTATATTAATATAATTATATTAATTAAATTATTATAACGAGTGATTATAAATTCCTAAAATTTGTGATCTAATTATCAGAAATTGCAAAATATAGAATTTGGAAAGGGTCCAGCTACATAAATGAAAATATGTATATTCAAGAAACAAAGAGTTGAACAACAATGTATCGTTCCACCGAATAATTTTTTGATAATTTGCGATAGCGATTTTTCAACGTATTCAGACCGTTGAAGAGAGAGAGGGAGAAAACAGCTTCGACGTGGCTATTGTTGTTTAATATACTCGTGCATATGTTTACAAACGATTTCTATTTGACGCGAAGATCAGCTGTCTGCTGATAACGCTATCAGTATTTTGCGCTCGGACAAAAGACACAATTTCCAAGCGCAATTTCTTCGAAATCATTCTCCCGAAGCTAGCGAACACTGCGCATCGCGTAAATCAATTAACCGATTAGCTTGAATAGCTGTCTGAAGTAGATTTTTCTTTGTCACGACGCTATTTACGAGATTTCACTTTTGCGATGCGAAAAACAACGCCGTTGTTCCGCAGAAATCGAAACGTGACATTCCATTTATTGTTTATTATACATTCCGGACGAGACTAATCTCTTGCAAATTGCACGGAAAATTAGTATAGTGTTTCGCTCGATATGGCAAGTTACTTTTCAGAATACGCATAAGGACAAGGACACCGATAAAACATCCAAGCAAACATAAACACAGTACAGTTTATACAGTAAAATCCTTGAAAGATACGCGTTCGGAAGATTAATGGCGACTAATGAACCAATGACGTCATTAGGGAACATCGTGCGAAAAGAAATAAAGTTCAGAATTAAGAACCGGGCAAGACCACAATTGTCAAGTTTAAATGACTGATAAATATTGCAAAAATACGTACAATAACAATGTTCTCGAATTCTTCTAATCCAAATGTATTGTTCTGTGCTTCCACTATCTATCCACTTTCTGGATTATAGCAATCGCATGATTGCACTTACGAAGAGAATTTCGCGAGCAATGATCTCGATGGAAACAGTCGAAAACAACGATGATTCGGACAGTTTTTAAATGCAATTCCAAGCTGTGCTGCTTTCGTATTTACGAGGATAATTCCCGTAGACTAGAATATTAGCTACGATAAGTTCGGCAACTTCTGCAAATTATGCGAGCATAGACGAAAATTATTATCGATAATATTCACAAAAATTGTATGTATGCAGGTTTCTGAAATACGTACTTCGGTTACAAGGTGCGCTCGATAATTTTCCATAACAATATTCTCATGATACGAATAACATAAAATGAAATGATGAGGAACTGGCACGAAATTTAAATAAGTCTAAAATCTATGAATATTACATTGGAATATCAATGCTGCATTTTTCGAAATATCTACAATGCATACTTTGACTAAATAAGCTCGCTTAATAAACTTCCCTGAAAATATTCCAACGATCCCTGCAAAGCAGAAGCCCTCGCAACGTCTAAAATCGATGAATATTGCTTTGGAATAGCAATATTGCATTCATTGAAAATTCTACAATGCATACTTTGACTAATAAGCTCGCTTAATAAACTTCCACGAAAATATTCCAACGATCCCTACAAAGCAGAAGCCCTCGCAACGTCTAAAATCGATGAATATTCCTTTGGAATAGCAATATTGCATTCATTGAAAATTCTACAATGCATACTTTGACTAATAAGCTCGCTTAATAAACTTCCACGAAAATAATCCAACGATCCCTGCAAAGCAGAAGCCCTCGCAACGTCTAAAATCGATGAATATTGCTTTGGAATAGCAATATTGCATTCATTGAAAATTCTACAATGCATACTTTGACTAATAAGCTCGCTTAATAAACTTCCCTGAAAATATTCCAACGACCTCTGCGAAGCAGAAGCCCTCGCAACGTCTAAAATCGATGAATATTGCTTTGAAATAGCAATATTGCATTCATTGAAAATTCTACAATGCATACTTTGACTAATAAGCTCGCTTAATAAACTTCCACGAAAATAATCCAACGATCCCTGCAAAGCAGAAGCCCTCGCAACGTCTAAAATCGATGAATATTGCTTTGGAATAGCAATATTGCATTCATTGAAAATTCTACAATGCATACTTTGACTACGAAGCTCGCTTAATAAACTTCCACAAAAATATTGCAAAGATCCCAACGATATTAAAAGAGACAATGAAAAGGCAGAGGCCCTCGCGACGTCTAAAATCGATAAATATTACTTCGAAATAACAATGCTGCATTTATCGAACTTTTACAATGCATACTTCGACCACTAAGCTGGCTTAATAAACTCCCGCGAAACTATTCCAATACTCGTAACAACATTAAAAAAAAGACAATGAAAAAGCAGAGGTCTACGAAGTTCACTGGGCAACCTCCCGCAAGAACATCCGTATAATCCCAAGAATATTATCAGAATAAAGGATGAAAAAGCAGAAGTTCGGACGGCAACTGCGCCTGAAAGCGGTCCGGAGGCCCAATAAGGCCCGTGTCGCATTCTTACCGGCAGTTCCATGTCGCGGGCAGGAAGCGGTTTCGATCGAGCCCAGGTGAAATCGAGAAATCCCAGATGGGCAAGAGCGCACTCGTGATTCGACGAAGGATCGAGAAGCCGTGATCCGAAGGACAGCGTGTCACGGTAGCGCGGCTCGCTAAAAGCGCTCTACTGTCGGCCGGTTCGCGGCACTCTGCGACGACGAACAGCACAGACAGTACATCGTCACGATGGGAATCGAAAAAGCTGTCAAGTCATCTATCGTACGCGACCGCGTTCACGCGACATATCCATAACCGCGCGACACGCACGCACGTATGCATCGAATTACGAATTCGCGAGGCGACCGAGGAAATCGCGGACGAGCGGGATCGACGATGATTTCTGTCTGGCTTGCGGCGGTTTCGTTCGCGAACACCTGACTGTAGATCGTGGGGGAGAGCAGATCGCGGGACAGGGTAGGGCCTTAGGTGGGACCGGTATTTCAGACCAAACGGCGACCATGAATTGGGCACCGGGAAAACTGTCGTCCGAAAATTGGATGGATTGGATTATTTTTATATTTTTATATCCTTCTCTCTCTCTCTCTCTCTCTCTCTTTGTCTCTCTCGTATCATGGTACGATTCTCTCTAGATTTTCTTAACAGCGAATGATCAGTGAAATAATTTGGGCGGTTCTGTGTAGCCTCGAGTACTGACTGGATGAATTTCGGTGGACCGATTCTCCGGAAAGTAACACTATTTTAAAGTGAATTAGTCAAGTTTCAATTCGAGCCCAATAACGTTCGAAAATTGCAACGAAAGTGCAACATAAAATTGTTCGAAGATTTTACTTCCAAGTCGAATTCCTTCCTCCCCGGATCAGCGGTCGAGCTTTCTCGGCTTTTCGAAGTGTTATTGCAACTTTTTCGAAACCGAGTGAACCTTGTCTTAAAGTAGATTCTTCGAGCTTTAATTTGAGCTTGGTAACATGGAAAGAAGACAGACGAGAGTGCAACTTGAAATCGAATTAAAGGAGGCTCCTTCGAGACAGCGGTCGGGATTATTCGATTTTTGAACATTATTTTGTAATCTTTTCGAAACCGAATGAACCTTGTCTTAAAGTAGACTCTTCGAGCTTTAATTTGAGCTTGGTAACATGAAAAAAAGACAGACGAGAGTGCAACTTGAAATCGAATTAAAGGAGGCTCCTTTATAATGGAGGCTCCTTCGAGACAGCGGTCGGGATTATTCGATTTTTGAACATTATTTTGTAATCTTTTCGAAACCGAATGAACCTTGTCTTAAAGTAGACTCTTCGAGCTTTAATTCAAGATCAAGAAATTGCGAAAATTCTTTTGCGAATTCCAAAAAATTTCTTTTCGAACCCCTGTCTCGAGTTAACACGAGCTCGCCAAAATCGTACGATAACGTACATTGATCCTCATGAACTACAAAACATAAACATTCTATTGACGTTATCAATCACGTGCACGATACAGATTCATATAGAGTGTCCCAAAAACATTGTCTCCATCACAAACAACAGAATGAATCCAGGAACAAACGTTTCTGGTAAAAAAAAAAAAATAATTTTATCAATGTCCATCTTTTGCCAATGTTCTCGACATTTTTAAGTCATTCAAATTTGTTTATAATTAAACATTTATATGCTGCCAGTCCGACAGTGTCAGGCGATCGTCAAGGTCAAGCCTTCACGTCACTTATACACGATTGTTTCACATGTGCTTGCAAAAAGATCGAAATTTGCAACAGCACAATATATGACTTATACAGGGTGTCTCAGGTTTTTCTTCGGCGAGACGGGGTGTCAACATATTCCAGGCAGCGAAAATAAGAAAAAAAAAATGTCACATAGGCTCAAAAATGCGATGTCAAAAAGTTATAAGAAAATACGAAAAAACCTGAGACACCCTGTATGTGATCCGAATATGTGTAATTCTATCGTGTTATCATCCATGTACGTAGGTGTTTAAATTAAATGGAACACCCTATACATACTCCAGTGACCAATTAATCACGTCTGTGCAGTATATAATAAACTGTCGAAGTCAATCGAACTCGTCTCGATAAGCTGGTGTCAGACAAAACAATATGAGCTTGCAAAAAGATCGAACACATTGCGGATTATTGCATGCGCGTCGCATACGCCCATGCACTAAATTATTAAAGTAATTAAAACAATGAAATATCCCGTTTCGCATCGTTTCGTATTTCTCTTAAACTCGCGTATGAAAACGGTAAATAGCACAAAGGTCTTTATATTATAAATATTATTTTTATATCATTTATATTATATTATATTATATATAATATCTATAATTATATCTATAATATAATAATACAATACAATATAATACAATATAATATAATATAATATAATATAATATAATATAATATAATATAATATAATATAATATAATATAATATAATATAATATAATATAATATAATATAATATAATATAATATAATATAATATAATATAATATAATATAATATAATATAATATAATATAATATAATATAATATAATATAATATAATATAATATAATATAATATAATATAATATAATATAATACCTATAATTATAATCTATAATTATAAAAACGAGGTGCAAGGCTCGAATAATCATATCTCCTCTTACCAAATTGTCCATTTCCGTGTATAAATTGAAGGAAAATTCAGGAGAATTTACCGTATTATTTATAAGACACAACGGCTGCGTAAATTGCTCTTCAAAATGACGTCGAGTAAGAGGTCCTAAACAGCTAACATACATTATAATCTTAGGTTAAACATTGTCCGCTGCGGTCGTTTTACGTCATACCTATATTCAAATGCGTCCACGCGCTGCATAACTGAAATTAAATAATATACAGGAGCAAAGCCGTAACACGGAACAAAGTAAACACATTCTCACAAGAACCGACGATTAATGCGAATCCTGAGTAACAACTGTCCTCTTGCAGAATGATGCAATCGTTCCTCGCATGTGCATCCGGTATCTAATAATGCAAATTGCAAAAATGGTAGTCCAAATGTTGGTCTAAATCATAAATGCTGGTCTAAATGATCACAGATTGCGGCAACAATAAATATTAAATGATTTCCACCGGATCTTTTTCGCAAGTTAACGATCTTTTTTTACTTAGTTACAAGAACAGAAAGGATATTGACTTTAATGATCGTTCCGAGCCAGAAATAATGCGAAATTCTTCACCAGCATAAATTTGAATATTATTATCCTTTTTTGCTGCATAGCATCGCGAGACAGTGAAATAATAGTTAAATATAAATGTAAAATGGTTACATATGTAGACACTTAAACAGTTTGTGTGTAACATAAATTAAGATAATAATTAACTATTAATTATATTATTTTATAGTGAAATAATAAACGATCATCTAAATCTTCAAATAATTAGATCGATACGTATCAAATGACTAGACGAATAAATATCGAATTATTATATCAATAAACATTAAACAATTGGATCAATACACGCTAAATAATTAGATCAATGCATGCTAAATAATATACATAGATCAATACGCACTAAATAATTAAATTAATACACACTGAACAATTAGAACAATGCATACTAAATAATATACATAGAACAATACACATTAAACGATTAGATCAATAAACACTAAATAATATAGACCAATACACGCTAAATAATTACGTTTGTTTCCCCAGCTATAACAATTTGTATTAACAAATTTATACGAAGAACATTTATTCGCAAGAACAGCGATAAATAATTATACTCTCTGCCGGCAAAAAACGATGGTTGATTTTTTGGAAAGAATTTGATATTTTTTACGAATATTTATTCGAATAGTTATTTAATACGCATCGATCTAATTACTCGAGGATTTCGCTTATTATTTCATTATGCTAAGCACATGCGGATTATTTCAGTGTCCACATTGACACAATCCGAGTTTCTTAGCACCTCATTATGCGCCAAAAAATAATCCGCACGTATCGAGAACGTTAATAATTCATGGTTTCGAAGTATGTAACCCGACGGTAAAAAAAATTTCGTAGTAACAGCGAGCACCGTGTTCAGCATCGGTGTGTTGAAAGAAAAGCTGCAAAAAGAAAAGAAACGGAAAAGGACGTTGTCTAAAGCGAACGATGATCAGCAGTTCGTTTGTCACTCCGACGATCCGGCAGAAACAATTTGAAATTGTTGTGCCAGAAACGATAGTCGAAGATACCCAGAACTTTTTACTTGTTAAAAATCAAGGTCGAAGAGTCACCTTCGTACGTTCTATGCACAGTACTATCTGTACGGTTCATAATGATTGAATACAGTGAATATTGTAAAAGTTCTAGAATAATTTCAGGGTTACGGTTAAATTCGTTCACATTGTCCCTGAGTTTATGGACAAAAATGGACAACTTTGTGAAGAGGAGGATTCGATTATTCGAGCATTGCGGCTCGTTTTTATAGTTATTATTTTTAAATATAATATAAATGATATAAAATAATAACTATAACATAAAATAATAAATATAATAGCTATAATAACCGCAATAAAAAATAATAACTTACTATAAAAAACGAACCGCAAGACTCGAATAATCGTGTCTCCTCTTCCCAAATTGTCCATTTTCGTGTACAATCTGAGCGTCAATTAGGGAGAATTTACTGTAGTGGCTCCGTCGATGCGCGGGCATTGACGTTAATTCTGATATAAAGTCAATTAGGTTCCTTCTGCTGAATGTTCCGGTCAACAACAGAGGAAAGTACGAGCAGAGTCATTCGGAATGCGTGCAGGATCATTGGCAAAACCGAGACAATTGCTCGTTCTCCCGCCGCGAAAGCCTGTCGAAGTCAACGAACATCGGTAAGGACACTGGCCAGGATGACAAGATGTTTCTTAACACATTGACGACCGGTCACGAGTTGACACGTTTTCTCGTGCCCAGACGTAAAATCGGCCGTTAACAATGCGTTAAATAAAATCGGCCGTTAACAATGCGTTAAATAAAATTGGCCGTTGAATATGTATTTGTTATATTGTATAGAAGAAACGCATATGTATATACGTAAATCGTCATCTTTACAAGGGTAGGGGAGATTGTAATCGATTAGCTAAATTGTTTTGAACACGACGCATATTATGTATGCATCCTGTATGTTTTTTCTTATATTATGTTATGTATCTTTTTCAAGGTCGAACTCGTTCGTATCGCTTTTAGTGTTCATTGTAACGTGACCCGTTACAATCGAAAATCCATAACTCTTTTTTGAAAAGCAAGATGATCTTGGAATCTTCGAAGGTGCAACTTTATCAAAGGAATTTTAGTAGTCATCGTTAAACAATTTCTCTTTTTCTGTGCATTTATTTTGTATCCGAAGAATTTTGAAACGTGTAATGTTAGCTGCACAATGAGCTATTGTAAATGAAAATGTATGGGTTTCTATTTCTTTTTGTTTCTTTTTTTTATGCCAAGTAATAGCAAAATTTAAAATGGTAGTTTAGTCGTTGTACGGTGAGTTAGTCCCTCTAACATCTCAAAAAAAAAAGAAAATCATCGATTTCTGAAAAAATTATTCTCTTTTAAATGGTGTACGGATATTAATGCGAGTCACTGTATTTAAAAAGCGGACGGTGGACTTTGAAATCTTCAAGGGTAAAGTTTTGAATTTGTTTCAACTGTACAAGTAGTAAATTTGATACATCGACGTACGAGTACACACTAATAAATAATTAACGAACCGCTAGAAATATTAGGGGGACCAGAAAGTAATGTTTCTGCGCATATTTATCTGTTTGAATTTAATGTAAACAAACGACATAACTTTCCGGTCCCCCTAATATTTACGAGCTGCGCAAACCCGATAGAAAACGGAGGAGGATCCTAATTTCAGTCAATTTCCCAATCGCTTTCGAACGAAACTCCTTGACCCGCCAACGAGACGCAATCGCGAGCGTCGTTTATTTCACGAAAATAGCCATGAACTTCGTTTGCACAGCTGTCAATTCTCTCATTGCCTTCCTAGAAGCCGTTCAGCACCGAATACACAGGATGAAGCACGAGAATAGCATGGCTATTATTTTATTTATAGAAATAAATAAATAAAGAAAAATAATTGAATCAGCGAAATATATTTTCAGCATTTGTAGAAAAATAAATAAATCACAAAGATATGTATTTATGGAAATAAATAGATCACGAAGATTTGCCATTTCATAGAAATAAATAAATTCTCGACATATATTTTTTCTATTTATAGAAATAAAGACATTAGCCAAGATGTTGATTTCCGCTACTTATAAAAACGAATAAATCATCAAGATATATTCTTGCTATTTATAGAAATTCAAAGAAAGCAGTTTAAGATAACGAAGGCGACAAAAAGGAGATTTATCGAACGGTATACATTTTTATGAATAAACATTAGGTACGAGTTTCATTCATTTTTCTACAGAGACGCATGCACGCATACACGCGCGTACACGCACGCACAGTGTTCATAACAATTTTTCGATCGTATGCTATCTTCTTTCTGTTTATCATGATATGATTTAATAAAATGATACGACGTTTCCTTTCAAATTTTCACGTCGGACAGCCTACGTGTCGCAATAAAGCCGTTTAATACACGTTGACGTCATACCGGTGACAGACGACCAACCGTGCTGAATATTTTTGAAACGACCACGATTAGATGAATCGAGCAAAATTGGCTGCCTTGGACGGGCCATTTTGTTATCAAACAAAATTGAAAGTAACGATAAAAATCATTTAAGCGAGAAGAAATTGTTATGCAAGGTTGAATGTTCTTACTTGCGTTCGGGTGCTCTGACAATTAATATGCAATTCGAGTCGACTGATAAAATCACACGGAAACGACGTGCAAAACTGTGAACAACTTTCCAGGATGAACCGTACGCTGTGCTGGCTAAAATCGAACTGAAATTATTTCAAGAAGAAAATGGAAACTTGAGCGATTAGTATAATTGTCCGTAAAGGTCTAGAGCAATTAAGATTGGATTTTCAAAGCGGGTAATTACAGAGAGTGTGAGAGAGAGAGAGAGAGAGAGAGAGAGAGAGAGAGAGGGGGCGACCCGAGCACAGTAAAACCCCGAGTTGCGTCAGCGCGGAAATAAAATTATTATGACCTCGCCAATCGTCGATGCTTCGCGACGAAATTCACCTGATTTCGAGAGGACCCTTCGCAAGTATACCAGAAAATTTGTCAAGCCAAACCGTGAGCCCCTTCCCCCCTCGCGAGAATCATTATCGCGAACCTTCTTCCGATCTCCAAGTTCGGAAATTGACAATATTATTTGTAACGGCGCGAGAAATGCATTAACAAATAATAACGTGTCATATTTTTTTCATCGAACTTTCAAGTTTTCCCTATGCAATGCCGTTCGTTTCGTGTCGATAACTGCAATAGTATTCGAATTCTAATTTTTTGAACGCAAGCATGTACGCTGCGTAAGCTTTCGATCCTTGTAATTTACAATATTGTCAGAAAGTATGAACATTAGCTATATAATATATAATAAATAAATATAAATAATATATAATATAATATATAATAATATAATATAATAATAAATAATAATATAAATATATATAATATAATATAAATAAACAGAGTGTCCTGCGATTTTCAATACATAGCAATTATGATTAGTGTACAGCTTTATAAAGTAGCTGCACGCCACTGGAAATAACGAACGGTGTCTGTTATCGAGGCATCCGAGGAAGTCGAAGGGTTGGGAACAGGAATGTTTCGCTTAATTATGTCACGCCGGACTTGCGTTTATCTCGGCATACGTGTCTCTATTAGTGCGTTAGGCAACGAGAAAGCGATTACACAATAAAGACACAAATACGTAAGCGCGTGTTGACGTATCCAGTTACACCGACTGCGACGACATTGCTTTTCTCAGAGTGTATTCCCCGGTTGAATCGGTGTACCCGGAACGTGCCCGTAAGCCCTCGTGTGTTTATCGTTCCTCATTCTTGGCTCTAGCGGATCGATCGTTTCCATTTATCCTTATTTCATTCACTATATCGACGTCACTCGTATCACGAACTCATCCCGATTCGCTATTTTTCGTTCCTCGGTATGACGTGCGCATAGATAAGAAAAATTGCTGTTGCGATAACATCGGTAGTGTTATTGCGAATGACACGTAGAGCAAAAAAATCTACATGAACATTTTGTGTTTATGTAAATTCCGTTGAATCTTTTTGATCATTTTTCAATCATCGGCGCAGACTCCGACAAATAATTACAAATAATTGTAAGGACAGCGTTGAATATTTTTCTATCTGGTCAATCCGTAGTGAATGATCTAGTTAATCGGTTTCTCTAATTTTCCAAGAAAATTTCAGAACGTTCGGCGAAAGTTTGAGAAAGTAATTCTATTCCGAAAATTCCGTTTAAAATTCACTGGTTCGATCAATGTCCTTCTATGTGTCATTCTATAGACAATGGATTTTCGCTCTGTCACGTTACTTCAAGCATATTGGATTGATGAAAAAGCCACGTTCCGTTATTTTTACTTGTACACCGCATGAATTACAATTCGCAACATTATGAAATTGATTACGATCCGGCAAACAGAGAATTCAGGTAATGTTTCATTGATATTGATCGTTAACGTACTATTCGCTCGATCAGATTTAGCACTTGTTATTCGATTTAAATTCAATCGACGCGGTGTATTAATTGCTGCTGTCTGCAACGTATTATGTATATATTAATTACTGCCCTGGGTCAAGCTCGCCGCTCTTGGCGTATTGTTATGGTCAATTGTCATTCATCATTGACGAATGTCTTTTTTGTAGCCGTCCGATTGCGATTTTTTCTGACGATACCGACAGTCCCTGTTCTCATCTATATTTTTCCTAATTCCAAATTTTATTCCCAATTTATTCTCCCAAATTCTCCCTAATTGACGCTCAGCTTGGAAACAAAAATGGACAATTTGGAAAGAGGAAGTAAGATTAATCGAGGCTTGCTTCCTTCTTCTGATAGTTGTTGACAATCGGTAACTATAAATAATAATATAATATAATATAATATGATATTATAATAATAATAGTGATATATATTATATATATAATAATATTATAATAATAATAGTAATATATATTATATATATAATAATATTATTATAATAATAGTAATATATATTATATATATAATAATATTATAATAATAGTATAATATATAATAATATAATATAAATAATAATATATTCTTCCCAAATTGTTCATTTTTGTTTCCAAACTAAGCGTCGATTAGGGAGAATTTGCTGTATCTTATTTAAAACTTGAGAGTGTCTTTACTTAAAAGTACATATGTATCTCGCACAACTTGTAGCAATTTTCTTGTTGCGAGATCTAGAAGTCGTACATCGAAATACAAAATTCCTTAACAGGTATTGCATCGAATTTTTGACCGGAAGAGCAAGCACAATCTCATTAAGCGCACGTGGCCACCCGGTCTTTGCCTCTCAGAATACCAAGATTGATATTAAGTGGAAAATACAACACCGATAAGAGAATCTAAACAGCGATAAAACAGATATCAGCCCGTAAATCAAGAGCGTATAATGAAATTAGTTTCTCATGCTGACATTGCTGACTCATCTCCGTTAATCTAACTTGTATTATGTTCGATTATTAATCACCGTTGGAAGATGACGTTTTACTGACAATTGTTTCGTTATACATACAGTAAAACCTCGATTATCCCAATTAAAAATTGATGAAATTCTTTTCGCTTTCGATTAATTATCGACACGATAACCTATCGATAGGTTCGATCGAGATTCTTCTATGGTTTTATCGTGATTCCTCGGAATAAGCAAAAATCTAGATAATAAAAGTCCAGTTAAAATAACGGCTGCCAAATAATCGAGAAGAAGAATCATGTTGTTGAAAACGGAATTGTATCAATCGTTTTTATTCATTGTACCATTTTTAATTCACAGATTAGCTAATGATCGAGTGACTTTACTTTTGCGTATGTATTTGAGATTGGACAGTAATTGATATTCTTCGGTCAGAATTCCATGATGATACTATGTATTCATTTTTGACCATCATTAAATTCGATGACTCCTAATGAGTGGATATTATGTTGCTCTGTGAAGCTCTTATTAAATTTGATGACAGTTCATAAATAGATGTCGCCAGTATGGAATTCCTGGCCGAGAAAATGTGTTTCTATTCAATTTAGTCTAATAAGAATTATTCGATCAATTTAATAAGATTATTCAGTAAAATGAGAACATCTATCAGACCGTGTTTATTTCTCTAATATTTTGCAGATCAGAAAATGCTGCAAGTATGTAAACATACTACATATGTAGTCGAGTCATGCTAGCCGGTTGAAAACCAGGAAAACGGTCGAAGGAAAAGTTCGAGTAAACATCTTGTACCGATAAGGAGAAACTGTTTATCCAATAATTCTTCGTATAAAATAATGAATCATGCGAATTGTATACCGATTGATGAATATCTTCTTACTGTTCGTGCGCAAGGACGCAACTTGGACAATGCTTTGTTAATTGTCATTGTGACATTTCAAAAACCGCGACATAGGCTAAGGAATATGTATTTCCGTTCGAGTAACCATTATTTATGCGAAACTGAGCCAAAAGAACTCATTTCTACTTTCCAATTATTCAATAGCTGCTTAAATATGTATTAAGTTCCCGTGTAGCCGACGATGTATGTATGTATGTGCTAGGCCTTGTATACCGTGCAAACGTTTGTGAAATACAAACGTGAGGATATCAATTTTTTTTGTTCCGGTGAAAGCGTCGCGGCGTTATCTGTAACCAGGAACAGAAATTTCAGTAGGACAATTAATCTTTGTCTGGCAGAGAGAAAGCGAAAGGCAAAAAAGAAAAATGGAACTTTTGGGGATGATTCGTGCCGATTACGTGTCTTTTTATACGTAAGGTCAACCGTTTAAGAAACAGACGTACAACTGCTTTTTTGCATGTTGAAAGCATTCGAAAATGTACAACAACGTTTGAACATTTAAATCTGCTGAATTTAATCTTACAGATTTGTCATATATATCATAAAGTCTAAATTCGATTACGAAGAATTTTTCGTACCAGATTCAGTATAAATTACAATTCTGAGTGTTCTGAAAACGGTTCTATAAAAAAACTGGAATAAGAATTATTCTCTTAATCGAATGTTATCCGTATCAGAATTTGTTCAATTAAGTAGAACGAAACTGATAAAATATTAAATTATCTGGACAGAGGCTTCAGGAACTAGGATAAATTGCTGCGAGTGTTTTCTGACTTGATACATTGTGTATATGTTATTCTCCACGTGTAATTGTTAGTTGGCGCCAGTAGCCAGATTGCTGACTGTGATTATTGGTAATGGTAGTGGGTTGACATCATACATGACACGCACATATATGTATATACATATCTATAGATAAAAAGCGAATATCAGAAACCATGAGACATCCGTGGCGCAAATCATTTTCACTTGTAATTGCAACCAACGCCACTAATATTTAACAAATACATGTATGATATATATACGTTTGATCCGATTACATCACAACATTTGACATCGGAATTTTCAAACGATATGGTGTGTATCTAGCACGCTATACGTTATGTATATTCCAGTTGTGCAATAAATGCACACTTGCTGTTTTTAATTTTCATTTTGATCGCTGAGTATATACATATTTCTAATGCTAAATGTTTGAATGGAAGGTTCGGTAAAAATGACTAAACAAGTAATGACTAAAAAATTTGTTATCTCCTAGTCAACGTTTACACACACCTCGATCGTCAGTATTTATATTTAGGCATCTTTTGCTATGCATTTATTTGAACATTTACGTGTATACCGAGTGCAAATTGTTCAACGAATAATTAACAAAAAATTATATCATAGTTTCAATGTTGAAAACTATTTGCATACTGCAACATATTCGAATTACTTTAACCTTAAAGTACATCTTTATCTTTATCGTTATATGATGTTTTTGTAACGAAAATAAATAAATTCATGTTTTATGCAACAAATGTATTAATGCAAATATATTGTATTGCTTAAATATCATTAATATTAACCATTCAAGTTCTTCTAAATAAGTAAAAGTGATTATAATTTATTTTTTAATATCAGTATAAATTCTAGAACTTAAATGTATAATTTTTGTTTTAATAATGTTATTGAACATTCAAGGCATGTTATTGTTTTTCTATCTATTTATGAATTATACAATTTACCATTTTCCTGGAATGCTTTGTACAAACTGATTATGTACATACTGGACTTGAATTGGCCTTATATAAGAGAATGACTAAGATATTGTATGTATAGGTAATCAAATTGATTGTAGAGAGAAACTGTAGAAGTAACAAAAATATTTCATAGATCTTATAATAGACATGGAAAGAGTAATAAGGAAGTATTGTTCTGATCTGAACTGAATTAATCAAAATAATTTATGGCAATTTTTATGGTATTTCAAAAAATATGTACATACAAAAATGAAAGTGTTAGCACAGCTAGTTTTTATCGTACTTAATATTTTGTGTGTATTCTGTTATAAATGTAATAATCATAATTGTTTACAGAAACTAACCAACTATCATTCTGTTGTTTAAAATTATATATTCTTGCAATTCTATAATTGGAAGCTAGTTTAATAACAGTGCTAATATTTTTGATTGCGTCTACAGTATGAGTTAAATTCAGTTATTTCTGACTAATTTCGCATTAATTAAATAATCTTATAAGTTACATGTAGAGATTCAAAACTAAAGCTGTTACATAATTGGTATTACTACTTTAATCAGTATCACACTCAAAGATAACATAATCTTTATTATACTAATAGAATTAATCTATTTGAACAATAATAAAATATGGCAGCTGTATTGAATTCTATTATATTACATAAAATAAGCTAATAAAATTATATTTAATAGAAACAATAAATGATGTTTCTATTATTTGAGAATATATTTAGCTTATACAAATTACATGGCTTGTAAAAACTGCAATGAAATAAAAACCACTTTGCATAAAATCATATCTGTTATTATACATAGATGCAGATATTCAATAGAATATTAAATTTTTATTTTTTATGACTCAATAGTACAAATTATTCTTTCTGTTTTACAACAATTCATAATTACGTGTAGATAGCCTTTGTATGTCATAAATTGTACATTATAGATGTTTATTTCTAGTAAATTATAGTATCACCAACAAACCAAAATTTGAAATGAATATCTACTTTTACAACTGTTGATAACGTTTATATCAAAATATTCATAGAGATCTAATATTTATGTTAAGTTCAGTGGAAGTTTTTGTTAAAATGGGTTAAGGAAACGTAATTAAATACATTCATAGCAGTAGTAATAGTGGCAATAATTTACTTGCAAGTTTACTACTTTAAAGATAAATAAAACTACCACGCACACTACTACCTGTTACACTATTACCACCATAATTGACACTACTACCTGTTGAAATGTACCTTTTCATTTACCTGAAGAAGCGTTTTCGGTGAAATGAAGTTTCGATTGTTGGAAGCAATTGTCCTCCGTGAAACTTTTCTGGATGAAAAGCTGGGTGAAGCGACGTGCCACGTGACTACACTTTCTTTAATTTTGATGCGTTGCACTCACGAAAAAAATGATCTAGGCACTACGGATTTTCACTATTGTGGAGGATAAAATTGACGTGACAACGCGTGTGCGGCAGGTCTGTCGATGTGCCACACATTAAATGATTTACAGTCTGACTGACCGTATGTCGTCAACTTTATCTGTCGAATCTGCGAGCAGAACGTATTTCTTCCGGTTAAGAGAAATACATGAGTGAATTCAAGACCAAGAAGGATGGACAAACACGAAGAACAAAGCAAGATTGTCGGGTGAATCCCTACTCGATACGCAGCCGGAAGGTTCTTTTGTGCGCGGTTTATTTAAACATCTTCGTGGCAACGCAACACAATCTTAGCTTCGTTCGACCTACAATCGATTAAAATTTTGAACTGAATTGATTGTTTAATGCTTACGATCTGAAGAAATGAATTCTTAAAAATTATGATTTATTAATAGAAATATGAATCTTAATTATTTTTTAAAATTGTAGTTATTAATTAAATATGTCAACTATAATCGTTAATCGTCGATTGCATTAGATTTGTGTTTAAATATATGTCACAAACGAATATAAGACACAGTATTACTTTATTCAAATTGATATCGTTTGAATTATAATACACAGGAGTTTTGCTTCTTTCGTATGTTTAATATCTTTATTTAATATTCTATAACTGATCCAGAACATTCAAAGCATTTGTTCTTCTTTCTTCTTTGCTTAAGATTTTCTGTTTGATTGTTAAGTGCTGAAAGAAGTGCACTTTAAAGTGAAATGTTCATGGAACAAAAGTATTTTCTATTCGGCTATTTTACATACTTATTAAATCAGAGCCAATATTGATTTTCTGTTTGATATATTGTAACTCGTTTAAAACCATGGAGTGGAAAGTCAGTACAGCAATTCTTGTGAATAATTCTGATACACCATCCCCTGTTTTAGATGATACAGCCCAGAATTCAGCTTTCAATTTCTGTGCCACAACAATAGCTCTCTTCTCTATTATTCTATATATTTGATTTGACTGAAAAATATTATTTCTGATCAGACTGAATTTATATTCAGCTCTGTATAGTACCTCATTAATATAGAAAATCTATGTGATTTACCAACAAATCTCGTTTTGTGCCTACTAGAAACACATGGTACGGTTCTCTATTACTTTTGGCAGCTTCGGATAACCATCGTTCACAATGTCCCAAAGATATTAAATTGCTCAAATCAAATGTAACAACAATCACTAAAAAATAAAAATAAATAATTCCTTTACTACTATACTACTAGTATGACATGCTGATAATTACCATTTGCACCCCTGTAATAAGAAGCTGCAATAGATTTAAATCTTTCTTGACCAGCTGTGTCCCATCTAAAGCAAATAGAAAAGACAATAATAACAGTTTTAGTGAAATGTATAAAATATGATTAATATCAGTGAATAGATATATTTATGGAAAACTTACATTTGTAAATGAAAAGGTATGCCAAGGATGTCAAATGTTTCCACTTCAAAATCTACTCCAATTGTTGCTTTGTAGTTAGCATCAAATGTTTTATGGCAAAATCTGTAATGTAAACAATATTAAATTTTGTTCTTATTTTATGATCTTTTATTACACTTGTATGTGTGTGTGTAATAAATATAGTTACCGATTCACTAAACATGATTTTCCGACAGAAACGTCTCCTACTATTATCGTTTTCGAAATTCTCAGAGACAAACTTTTCGACGCACATGATCGCCTAACAAGCGTACTGAAGTTTGTTTCATTGTATGGCGTGATGTCGGATGAAAATGGTGGCGGCCAATTATCGATCTAAATAAAATTATGTATGTAGTGATTATGTATATGTATATATATAGTATTACATATAATACATTTGAAAAATAAGGTTCCTGCGTGTTATTCTTATAAATAAATAATAAAACGACATGTAATGTTACTTTGCAACCTTTAAAGAACATACATATATCAAATGAAAAATTCGAATGCAACGTTAATAAATATTTATATTTTACACAGTCAAAAATTCACTAAATCTTGTCTATTGAATTTCTTGACGTCTACCATTTCTCTTCACAATGCAATGATTAAAATAAAAGTATATTTGAATCATACCTGTCTATCATACCGCGCAACTTCTAACATTTTATAAACAGCCGAACGCGTTTCTAGCATTACTTGCACAGCATGTAATTTTTACTTTGTAATTGAAATTTAAATTTTGTAATGTATCAACGGTTTAGTTAATTCTACTATTTACAAATTTGACTAAATTACTGCATTTAGACATATTACTAGGACAACATACAAGTTACAAAGCTTCAGAGAACAATAACGTATTATAGAATGCACCCTCATTGCTAGCAGAAATAATTTTCACCTAAATAAAAACATTGGTTGCTGTGGCAGGTGTACACTTATCTATGTACGTACATATTTCTTATTTGAGCATTTATATTACGCACGAATAAAAATAAAAATCTAATTCGCACTCCTTGAAGTAATAAATTAATATTATTTATTGTAATACTTTTGCATTATTATTTAAATTACATGAAGTCGTAGAATAAAAGTATATGTGCGCGTGTGTATTTATTGTAATTTGAATCGTAAAAGAACAAATCACATATGTATTACAGCTTCAATAATTTGAATTGTTACACATACTTCTGAAAACTAGGATAAATTTGTAATAAAATTGCGATAACTTTATATTTGAAAAAATTTAATGAATTTTATATGTTTCTAAGAAGTATTGAATTAGGATATCAACAATTAACGTATTGAATCAATCTTCCATACGTCTACTTCCGGTTAGTGCTGTCGTTCTTTTTAGCAAGATGGCTCCAAAACCTAAACCCACGGACAAAGCAGGTACTTTTAAAAAACCGTAAATAAAACAGAAGTATCTTCGAAAATGTTGTAAAAGTAGTTCGAAAATATCAAACAAATGATAAATATAAATATGTTTATAAAATAGGTGATATGTAACGTCATTTCATAAATTTATCATTACTTGCAACATTAGCCATGTGGTTGGTTCTGTATGTGCACTAGTAAACATTTTTATACAACATATGAATAATCGTTTTATTTTGCCAGTATCTGTTAAATAATTATTTTATACATTTAAGTTATGGATACAAATTGAAAGTATCAACTTGCGAAATTGTCATTCTGTAATTGTGTATGGTTACCATAACCTAAAAAAATGTGCGTCAATATTAACTTGCAATTCCAATTATTGTAAATGGAGATAATCATTAAATATGAGTTAATCAAAAATAAATATTGTATATATATATATATATATATATATATATATATGTGTATTGTATTAGTGAATTATTGTTTTATGATTAAATTCATCGAATCTTTGTTTATAGCCGGTAAACCGGCTGAAAAGAAAACGGAGAAGAAAGCTGAGAAGAAGCCAGCAACAGCTGCTTCCACTTCAAAAGTGACGAAACCAGCTGCTAAGCCAGCAGCAAAGAAACCAGCAGCAGCTAAAGCCACAAATGCTGCTAAACCCGCTACAAAACCAGCAACAAAGCCTACACCTAAGGTTGCTGCTAAACCACTCATCAGCAAACCCAAGAAGAATGTCCAGGCTACAAAGAAATCACCTAAAGGTGGAAAACCAGCGGGACCTGTTCAAAAGGCACTCAAAGTTCAGAAAAAGGTAAGATATCTTGTTTATGCATATGATATAGTTGAATCTTGATAACTAAAACTTCTATAATACAATTTTCTTTCATTCTGCTTTTTCATGATGAAATATAATAGGGAATCTCTATGAAAATTTATGATTACATAATATCATACTGATTTGGGAAAGTTATAATATAAATACTGTTTTATTTATGCATATAATACAAGATATATTTGTGTTCTATAGATCTTGAGGTGTGTTCATGGATCAAGAGTAAGGAAAATAAGAACATCCGTACATTTCCATCGCCCGAAAACATACAGACCACCAAGAAATCCAAAGTATACCAGAAAATCAGTACCAAACAGGAATCGGTAAGTTCTAATATAATTTGTAAATAATTAAGTACAATTCAAATTTGTTTTTATAATGAAAACAATTATAAATACTTTTTCAGTATGGATGCTTTTAATATCATCAAATTCCCATTGACCACTGAAGCAGCCATGAAAAAGATTGAAGACAACAACACGTTAGTTTTTATTGCACACACGCGGGCTAACAAATACCACATTAAGGCATCTATCAAAAAGTTGTATGATGTTGATGTAGCCAAAGTTAACACTTTAATCAGGCCTGATGGTAAAAAGAAAGCATATGTGCGGTTAACGCGTGATTACGACGCACTCGATGTTGCAAATAAAATTGGTATAATATAAATATATCGATACATGATGTGTATAGGAGTTGCGATATGTCTGTACTGATAATAAATATTGGTATAAAAATAGTTTTATTTATTTTATTCCTTAAGTTCTATATCCCTTGGAAAACAGTGTTATAAAATAAATTTTAGATATATACTTTTGGAAAATTGAACTTTATTATTAAAACAATTTGTATTATTGAATATTTTATTTTTCACAATATGTAAAATAAAATAAGTTAGTACGTGACAATTCACGTAATTTCATTGCAAGAACATTATAAGTGGTGTAATACGTCATTCTTCATATATACACATTCAGATGGTAATTACAATCCTAATCTGCCTGGAGTTTTACGGTAAGGTGCTGGAGTTCCTGGCTCCCTGATACCAGGTGTTAATATTTCTTTTCTGTAATAAAATAATAGAAAAATGAAGTAACGAACAACAACATTGTAAAGTGCATAACTAAAAATAGTATGGTAACTTACTTTCTGATAGAAGCCTGCTCACGTTCCAGTTGTTCCTGAGCTCTAGCTTTCATCTCCTCCTCTGCTTCCTTCATTTGTCCTTCCATTTCATGCAAATGCTGCATCGCTTTTCGTCTCTTCGCTCGTCCGCTTCTTCCAGTTTCCTTCACGCTGAAGAACATAGGACCTAACTCGGCAAGCCAGTGTCCGTCAACGGCAGTGACACACTGCATGTACTCTTTAGCCGTCATAACAAGCTCATGGTACACCACATAATCCGGTGTGAATCCCATACCAAACAAAGCGGAAGTTGGGTGGAGATGGCATGGCATTCCGGTACGGCAATTAACGTATTCGCCAATACCCTTCAGTCTGGCTGCTTGGTGGAAATATGCCGAACAAATGCACTTCCGAACGATATCCCAGTCTGTGCCACAGCTCACAACCTCCATTTTCTGCTGCTTTAGAATCTCTTCAAGTTGCTGTCGCACTTCTCTTACTTTACGCATGGCTTTCGCATGAATGAAATGGTCGTTACACCATGAACTCGAATAGCCATTTGTTTTCCACTGATTGTATACGTTTAAGTACGTCAAATGATCGGATTCTGGTACTTGGAACTTCTCCCTCGCTGAATCAGAATCCTCCTCGCGCCCTTTGGGTCTATAGAATATCGACGGCACTGATAACATTGAAACTGAAAAGAAAACACATTATTCATGAAACCGTTTTCGCTTGAAAAAGTTATATAATTTTCTGGACATACCTATGATAAGTATGTCAGCAGTACATCCCAGTTGGGAAGCCACTATTAACATTTGGCACTGGGGAGGGTCCAAAGGAAACTCTGCCATTTGACGTCCTAAAGGCGTAAGACGTCCTGTGTGATCCAAAGCGCCCAAGATCCATAGCTGATACAACGAATTCAATATATTGTCTTGAGGAGGAGGATCCATGAAATGAAACGCTAATAAATCCTGCACACCCAAAGATTTCAACAGTAACACAGTGTTAGCAAGATTGGTTCGCTGTATTTCTGGGACTCCAGTTAGAAGTAACTCGTCTAAGTATTGCCTTCTGGTGTATAATCTAAAACATGTGCCAGGACCAGTACGTCCTGCTCTTCCAGCTCGTTGATCAGCGTTAGCTCTAGACACAGGATACACTTGTAAAGCATCCATACCAATTCGTGGATTGTAAACCTTTAGCTTGCAGTATCCAGAATCAACGACGAATACAATACCGTCTACGGTCAACGAAGTTTCTGCGATATTGGTAGCCACAACACATTTTCGCAGACCTCCTTCAGAACGCTGAAAGATCTTAGCCTGCAAGTCTGAGGGTAATTGTGAATAGATTGGTAGAATAGAAAGTAGTGGAGCTGATTCGATTTCGGCTAATCGCTCTTTCAACGCTTCACAGGTGACTTCAATGTCTTCTTGACCAGGCATGAATACCAATACATCGCCAGAACGTGGTTGTAAATGTATTTGCAACACCTGTTTTACAGCAGCATCTACATAATCATCTACTGCGTTCTTTGCGTGTAATATTTCTACTGGGAATGTGCGACCTGGAATTTGAAACGTCGCAGCATTTCCGAAAAACGCCGAGAATTTGCTGGAATCCATAGTAGCGGATGTTACGATTAATTTTAAATCGTGCCTCCTAGCTACAACCTGTAATATTAAGCATTAATAATAATATTATTAAGCATTAATAGCTATTACTCAAATCTCATTATAAATAGTAAAAATGCATACTTCTCTGAGCAAACCAAATAACACATCGGTAGATAAAGATCTCTCGTGAGCTTCGTCCATAATGATGACACTATATCGATCCAAGTCTCCTTCTCTTAAACTTTCTCTCAATAAAATACCATCAGTCATATACTTAATAACAGTCTACGAGAAGAAATATTAAAGAAATAATAACTTAAGCAATTTTTATTAAGGTTAGTAATATTGTTTAAGGATAATACATACATCTTTTGAAGTACAATCTTCAAAACGAATAGCATAGCCAACTTTATCTCCTAAGCTAGTAGCCATCTCATCAGAAACTCTTTTAGCTACAGACATAGCTGCTACTCTTCTAGGTTGCGTGCACCCAATTATTCCATTACGGCTATATCCATCTTCATGGAGATATTGTGTTAATTGTGTTGTTTTTCCACTACCAGTTTCTCCAATTATAACTACAACACTGTTTTCTCTAATAACGTTTAACAGTTCTTGGCGTACCGCAAACACAGGTAGGCTTCTCCTTTGATGTTGAATAGTTCTGTATTTAGCTTCTCCTGTAACTTCATCAGCTCCTATGTGGCGAGCGTATTTCTGACCAGCTTTAAAATCGTGCTCTTGTCCTGGTTCTTCTTTGTCTTCTTTATTCCTATCACGAACACCCATAATGTTTCCAATATGAGTTCCAGCTAGCTCCCAATGTTTTTTCTGAGCTCTACGCCGCTCTTTCTGTTCACGGTATGCCCGTACTAATGCTGAACCTTTCCTTGCAACAAGAGCCATATCAGAAGTGGGATCACGTACAGGTACTACAGGTTCAGGCTGTTTAGTGAATACAATTCGACCTACAAAATTCCATATCAAATTTAGATTTTAATAAACGGCAAAATATCAATTAGCAGTAGGCAGATTTTTAAAATATATTTTACCATCTAAAAATGGTGGGACAACATTGTGAACCAAGAGGTGCACTCTAGTTTCACCCTCATCATCAGGATCGTCATCATGGTCTAATGAACTTACAACTCCAGATGTTAACATTCTATTACGCTCCCACAATTCATTATCCTTATTTATTTGCCTTTGTTGCGCAGAGAGACGTTTTTGTCTTTTTGCCTCGAGTTCCATTTCCTTTTTACGTGTATACTCCTCGGACACGTCAGCAAATGCATGGTTCTCTCCATCATCTAAGGCATACCATTCCCTGTCCAATCTAAGAACAAACATTTAGTTGTAGTTAATGAAATAATTGAAAACATACTTGCTAAAAGCATTATAAAAATGGATACCTCTGTTGTTCTTCTTCCCACAACTCTTTTTCTTCTCCATCTACCATGGGAGTAGCACCACTGGCTTTATCTTTATTCCAAGAATTATATTTATACGAAGGAGTGAATTCACTTCTAGTACTTTCACGGCTGTCTCTGTTGCTATAAAGATTCGGTGTTGGATGATCCCAACTTGACTTTCTTGGTTCTTCATCTTCATCATCGTCCCAATTACTTCTGGATGTTGGATCCTATAAAAGTCATAAATCATAATTATTCCATCTAATTAGAAATGATAACTTTCATTGTAATCACCTAAAATTCTATCTTTACTTTTGTTTTAAATACTGGTGTCTGCGGTTCATCTTTGAATCTCAAAGGCGTTTGTCTAACACTGCCTCTGCTTCTACTCTTCTCTCTTTCTCTATCCCTATCTCTATCTCTGTCCCTATCTCTACTTCTGTCTCTTCTTCGAGAATCGCTGTCTCTACTATGCTCTCTATGATGCCTGTGATGCTTGTCCTGAGCACTTAGTCTCTGATGTTTCAGTCGAGATTCTAATCTTCTTTGTGCTTCAGAATTTACTCCACCAGTATGGGTTGGTGTTTCCTCAGCATATGATCTGTATTTTCTTTCTTTAACCTCTGAATCCGGTGAGTGTGATCTTGTCGAATTCGACTCTTGTGCATTTTCTTGTCTTTTTCGTTTTGCAAGCTTATCAAGACCCAGAACAGACATCTGAGGCTTCTTAAATGTGTGATCAGAAGGCTTTTTGCGGATAATTAAACCTCCACCTTGACTTTTGTCAGTACCTTCTAACCTATATAAGCTTGAATCGTTTGAGCTATCCATTTTAACTGAAAGTAATATTTGTAATTATTAACGCATTGAACATTATTCTATAATTACACAATATAAACACTACGTTTCAATCACTTTTGACGCACTTTATTTACATACTTACTACGATAAACAACAACTATACATATTCATAGCAATTCATAGGTATACTGCAACATAGATGGCAAAAATCTTATACATTAGTGGTCAAACTGTCAGACTGACAGCTCTGTATACTTTGTGGACATAGAGTATTTAATTGTATACAGTTAACTAAAATAAGTTTTTAGTCACTGTTTGGATTGATGATTGAAATAACTATTTAATTGTTAATTGAATTAACACTTTATTACAAAATAAATATTTGAATATACAACTGTCAAATAGAATGATACGTACTGTATTTTTAATTACAAAGGTGATGTGTAGATATGCTACATGTACTATATGTATAAGTTGTATATGTACGTAAGTCACTGTTTGTATTTCCGTCATACAGTAGAAGCAGAAGTTGATGATGCATAGAGTTCTAACGAAACACTAAATTCATATTATGGTTTTAAAAGACTATAACTATACAAAATTTGTGCCCGTTAGAAATTATATAATTAAATATATGTAAAACACAATGTGCAATTACAGCTAGATGAAGTACTTCATATCATAAAAAATGATACGATAAAACAAAGATAATCGCAACCGATAACGGCATCTTTTGTTTCATATTGAATTACATTTCTCATTGTTAAATCTAAAGAGCTAAGAAAATGTCAATAATGGAAATGTTTCATTTAACTCATCCTGAGGTACTGTCAGAACCTGAGCTTCGGGAAATCTTAGAAAATGTAAGCCCGTAAGGTTATGTTTACTAACACTTTGTTTTTATTATTTATCCGTTGTAAGTTAATTGTTTTTACTGAATTAAACTATTACTTATGCAAGAATAGATTCATTTGAAATGAAGCTATCTATTATGCATATAAGTCAGCCTTAAACTATGATTCATTATTTAAGCAAAAGAATATTTGACATTTAGATGTGTATTGTAATTAAACACATACATATTTATTTGTTTGCAGTGTTGCATCGACTTTAATAATTATAAACATTTATCCAGATCTCAGTTAATAGAATTATACAAACGTGTGGCAATGCCTTTGCCCAAAAGAGAAGATGAAAATTCTGAAAATTTGGATAATAAAAAGATTAATGATCAAGAGAAAAAGAATTCTGTAGATGATTGTCAGAGAGACATAGCTTCATTGTAAGTAATTTATTGCTACTCAAAATTTGGGATAGTTACGTATGTTAACTTTTTTCCAAAAAGATTCGTGTCAATATACATTTTATGTTGCAATAAAATAAAATAATGTTTTTATATAATACTTTTTATAGAAATGGTACACATAATACAAAAAGAAGTATAAGTGAAATAAAATCATCTCCATCTTCTTGTGCGACAAAACCAAAATCTCCTGTGAATGAATTTAAACAAACATCTAAGAAGATACGTTTATGTAATTCAAACAATTTGAGAGATTTCAATGATTCTGATAAACGTATTAATGATGGGAAGCACGATGTACGTACATTTATTATTCATAAATCTACATAAGAAAACTATGAATTATATGGATTTTCTATAGATGGACATCGTATGTTAAGGTACAACATATTTCTTATTAATTGAATTAAAAGTAATTTAGAAACGGTATTTTTCAGGAAGCTCCGTCAAAGAAAAGACAGAAGATTACATGGCCATAATAGTATTATATTTTTAAATAATAATAATGTATAAAGATTATTTTCATAAGAACATGCTTGTTGATCTCGTTAGCTGTGAGAAATCGTATCCAGAAATCTGCACAAATTAATCTAACTAACTTCATAATTATGTAAAAAGTTAACTATGTATATACAAAAATTATTACTTAGAAATTATTTCCATTAAATAGATATTCATCTTAGCAGCTAACAAGTAATGAGTGTGATCTACTGTAATAAACAAACATTTTTACTAATCGATGAACAAAAACTTGTAAAAGTAAGTTTATAAATTTAAATAACAATTGTATTATTAGTTATTTTAAGAGGAAATAGTTTTTACTTTTTTTAACATTATTTTGAGTTTATAGTCTTATATTATAAGCTAATTCTAGGATAAGCTTATACTATAAGCAAGAGGAACAAACTTGTACACATGTCTTTGTATACTGTGTATACTTCTTTTATGAACTCAAAATGAGACAAGAATGAAATTAAGAATGCTTAAAATCTGTTACTAGTGGAATTATGTAGTGCTAAATGAAACTTTGTAATATATGTATTAATAAACGAGACTTTCTTAATCATATATTTTATTATTACGTAACCTGATACGATGTCACGCGTAATTGGTATTAAAATATGATCAAAACCGGATACGGAATTCCAAATTTAAAAGCGAAATGCAAGGAATCCAGAACAGCGCGTCTCGACTTAGTAGCCATTAGTATTCTTCGCACCGTGTGCTCGCATGACGGAAACGTTACACTTACTGCTGGAACTAAAACCGCACTGAATTACGCAACGGTGAAAGCACAACAAATGGTAAGCTAGAAGAATTATTGACCGGCTTTATCATGTTTTCCTTCATATTTTATGTTTTGTAATCCTTGCTACTTTTTGGGAGCGACCGGTGTAATCATAATCAGCAGATCCGTGGCCTCAGCGATACTGTGTTCTCTTTTAAGGGGTACCATCATCAGTTATGATCGATTACACCATATTTTAATGACGAGCAGATCAATTTAAAAAATGGAGGATGGAGAGTGTTCCAGGAAGTATTTATAATCGACGGTCTGAGTTTCTGTTGAAGTTGATAAGCAGTTTACATATTTCAAATTATATTTAATTATTGTAGAGCAACAATTTATTTTCAATTATTTAAGGCTATCACACTCGTTCATCTCGATAAGCCCGGTAGTCGAGTTCCGTTTCGAACGAGAGCGAAACTTTTGCTGCGGGGAACAGAAGCGTGTCACGTACGCGCCTTCGAAAAACTGTTTGCGATGCATCGGGGGCTGCGGCGAGCATCGGTTCACGTACAACGAATGATCACCCTGTGGTCCCTATAAATACGTTTGTCACTCGAAATCGAACAGTCAGTTTCATTCTCGGCTTTCAACCACGAGATCGTTCGCAGACTTAATCGACATGGCTGTCAAGGTGAGAAATAGAAGCAGTTATTTCATAGTTTCTCGAAATAATTGAGGCGGAGGGATAAGAGTGGAAGAAAGTAGAGAAAAAGCGGAGAATGTAATAGTAAAAGAAATGACAGTGGAAGAAGAGCAACCGGAGGAAGAGATCCAGGATAGAAAAGCCGTGCGCGTATACATGATAGAAGAAGTAGGATAAGCAAATTAGATTGAGAAAGACGTGTAAATAGTGCAATTGAAGAAAATGTAATAGTTCGTTGAAAATGATTAACAGTTAACATTCAGCTTATTGATCCACTCTTCAACGATAATAACAACGCACAATATTATTAAATGATATCATTATATACTGAATCTATACTGATATTATTATATCAGTATAGATTTTTACAAACGATTTAGCAGCCTATTTAAATAAAAATTGAATTACAGGTAATCATCGTAATGGCAATCGCCGTATTGGCCACGTGCAATGGCGCCGCAATTCCAGTGGCAGTGCCAGCTCTGCCACCAGTGGCCAAACTGGCGGCTGTAGACCCTGGTCTGAACTATGACCCCCATCCTCAATACACCTATGCCTACGATGTGCAAGATAGCTTGACCGGGGACTCGAAGAGCCAGCACGAGAGCAGGAACGGTGACGTTGTCAGCGGCAGTTACAGCTTCATCGAGGCTGATGGCACAAGGAGGATCGTCGAGTACACCGCTGACCCCGTGAACGGGTTCAACGCCGTGGTACACAGGGAGCCGGTCGCTGTCATCAAGCCCGCTGTCAAGGTCGCTCCCCTGGCGTTCCTTCCTTAGGGAACTACCGAAACGTGCGCTCGCTAACTTCTCAAGGACCTTCATGTTCATCATCATTGTGGCAGATCTTTGTAATTTAACGATTATGCGAAACAGTTGTGTATAGTTGCTCGCTTGTGTAGACCGATCTTCTTTATACAACTAGTCATCTCACATTGTACATACTGCAATCAAATGTTTATATTAAAGACTTTTATACAATTCCATATGCGCTGTCTTTTATTAATCATAGCTTCCAACTGCAACGAAGAATTACAGAAATGGTGTAGTAAACTTATGTAGAATGAAATATCTTGTCGATTCTCTTGAAACATGGTTATGCCAATTATAAGAGAATTGTTGTAGAAATGTACAGTTTTTAACGTTGCAAGTTTATGCTTAATGCGAAACAATCGGTGAGACATTTTAGTGTTAGTTAGATCATCTTGTATGTGTGCAATGTGCAGCACATAGAAATGTTGAAAGCCTGAATATTATTTGGCACAATATAAATTATCGAGAATCAGTTCAATTAATATCATAATTAATGATAATAATTTCTAAATAATAAATTCATTCGATCGTAGTTTATTCTAGTTTATCATTCTGCATTTTGAAATCATTGAGAGATGTTATAGCCTTAAGGTTTATGACCTGGCAGTGATCTTGAAATATTTAATAACGAAATAAAAGATGACTGTTTGATTTTCAAAATCAAAGTAATGGTGGATAAAAGTGAAGGAAAGTGGAAGTAGAACGCGTTTTTCTATGTGACAGATAGGCGAGCCATTTAAATGCACCCAGCGAACACAAATTCATTTCAATTAATGCAACACGTGGCACGTTCGTCGCGCATAATAAGTAGAGGGAAGAATGGATCGACTGCAAATACTGGTCTTCGCTGTAATCGTTTCACAATACCGATGCGCGATCCAAAAGCGAGACGAATTAGAAATTAGTCGTTCATTTGTATAAACATTAGTCGCGTTTTTAAATAAAGTCCATTTTCAAATAAGAATAAAATAATTAGAATGTAAAATAATAGTATTACCATTATCTTCTAAAGATCACTGATTTCTTTAAGATGTTAGTAATATAAAGAAAAATAAATTACATTGGCATTAATTTAACCACACTTTCTACTTATTTCCTAAATTATTATATTAACTGTAGAAGATAAAGTAAAAAGTAATATTTTTTTTTATAATTCAGTGCATTTCCTATGTTGTAGACATTTTGTAGCACACAAGATCATATTATTAAGTATAAGAGAGTATTTAATATTAGTATACGCTATGTAAGTTTCACGCGTCTGACATATAGATAGCAATACTACTTATGCGAACGCTGCCATCAATATTCGACGCTGTGGCCCGTATCCTGAATGTACTGCAATCAATAATAATAAAATAAAATAATAATAAATAATATAAAATAATCCATGGAAATCCAAGTTAGATTACTTCAGTTATTACAATTTTCAGTCATTGCATTGTGTTTTGAATGATAAAAGAAACCGCGCTAGGAAAAGCTAAATTACCAGATTATAATTTCCGATGAAGACGAATACTTGATCGAAGTCAGCGATGAAATCGATAGTTTCATCACTGTCACGTTCCCGCTTATTTTCTCCGAAGCGTTCCCCGCGGCCTCCGAAATTCAAATGACGACGAGTCGTAAGTGACCGGTCAATTTGTATGCCGATACGTCAAATGGAGTCATCCGAGGTTAGTCGCCGAAATTACGAAAGCCGGTGAATTCCATGTGCACAGTCATCATGTCCTTTCTTTCTTTTCTCGACCTCCATATTTCCACGCTGTCGATACGTTCCGAATTTCAAAACTGATCCTCCGAAACGTTTCCCCATTTTCCGAATGGTAGACGCAACCGTCTCACTGCTATCAGCTTTTCAGAAAACTGTTGAACTTGCATAAACTTCTCGGATATTTTTAACGAATTGGCACGCTTATGCACGGCATAATCTATTGTTTATGACACACAGCGATCGAAGCGGCTAATTTATACACGATAATCCCTGAAACAGTTAATCGACAGTTTTATTTCAACTCTTCACCCCTACGTAACTCCTTGAAGACAGACTAGTTGAAATTAAAACTACCTCCCCTTACAAATTAAAGTTACTTTCCTTTTTACCAAAAATTCTTGAAAATCTATTTATCCTTGTATACCTGCTTATGTTTCGCTTTCCAAAAATCTTATTTGTCTCAGGTCGGTGAACACGACCCCTTAAGGAGTCCATACGCGTCACGATTCATTGTACAACGAGTTGTACAACTTTGTTGGACAAGATAATCCTCGGCGCGTGTCTGGCTCGTCGTAAAACACGATCCGGTTTGATCGCAGTGCGGCAGTAACATGAAATGTGTCGTACTCCATGTTGGATGTACGACAGAGATGCGTGTGGTCGATCAGTGGCCGATTAGTATGGTTTTTAGGTTCTACAGAAATTTGAAATCAGCAAATCCAGAAATATTTTTTTGTTTAGAAACTGTACGGTATTGGACCAAGTAATTAATAAAAGCAAATTCTCCAAATTTTTAGCTATGCGAGTAAGCGTGACCTTGTATAACCTTGCGGAATATAACTCGCATGTTTGTGGCATTGAACTCGGCGACAGTCTGTTTTGGTTGATGCGAACCATATTCACTATCAAATAATAAATAAATACATATAAATAAATAAATATTATACATGTATTGCATTTATAAAACAACAGATATAGGTAAATATAAATGCAGAAATAAAAGTGAGGGTACCAAGAATCAGACGGTTTTTTCACAGATCCTGGAATATCACTACCGAGTTGTTTACGAAAATTCTCCGAATTCAGGCAAGGACAAACGTACATTGCACAGCAATAAAAAATAACAAATCTGGTTTTGGTAGCATTCAACGGTAAAACAACTACGTAATTTCTCTGCGACATTCTTTTATGACTGGAACGAATAGCATACTTTTCAAATCCGTAGGCTTTATAGCTTGGAATGCGACGGTCAATGATGTTGAAATTCTTGTTTCTCTGCAACCATAATTATAGAAAAATTAGAGACACGTTCTACAGACAGGCAAGTTGTATTTTTATATTTTTCTAGAACAATTAACGTAATCGTTTAGGTGAAAAAATTATTACCAAATTAAAAAAATACCGTCGGCGTTCGCATTATAACTGCGAATACGCTACCACTGTGATGCCAGCGGCATTTACCCGTCACCGGAACCAGTTCCATCAAAAACCAATGTCTTAAGATTACTAAAAACGATTAAAAAGTAAGTTTTAACATCTTTTTCGCCTTTACAAGTATCTTCACCCTTATTCGAAATAATCGATTTCGTATGCACCGGCTATCAGTGACATGCGTTTTTGGGCAGAGGCTAACGGCGGTATCCTAATCCCGGCGCACCGGTTGCCTAAGTGTGAAGCTGTCGGACGGCATGTAAATGTTAATCGATAACTATCGCGCAACAACCAGGGGACTTTTGGCAACGGGGACTTGGCCACCGAGAGGGAGGGTTCAGGCTGGGTTTCGTCGTACGACCTCGAGCCGGCTCCTACATGTATCTTCGACATATTGGCATACAGGTCGCGTGTATACGCCGCGGCGCGGCGGGCCGATATGAAGAAACATAAGCGCGTATACTCATCGGTCGCCGTGTCGCGTGTACCATCGCAACGTTTTTATGAGGAGGTCATCGGATGGCAACAGAAAGAAAGAGGATTCCGCCGCGCCGGGCCCAACCCGGGCCCGGACGGTACAAAGAACAAAAGAAGGGGGGACCAAGTGGGGGCGATTGCGCGTGTGTGATAGCCACGGGTGCCCGGCAGCGGGTTTGGGTGCAAGGAATAGCTTCGTTTGTTGCTCACGGATGACACAAAACCGCCATCAGCCGTATAAAAGTACGGGCAATCTTACCCTGAGGCATCAGTCCTCTGACGATCCTCTCACAAATCAAACATGGCTGGAAAGGTGAGTCCGCGGCTCAGTGATTGCTAGGGGAAGCTTCTATGGCGCCTCTTTGGACGCTAACACCTTGATCGCGCCGTCGCTCATATTGGATAAAAGTTGGTGACACGGAACACTCGGTTTCAAAAGCTTGCCAATGGGGCAAAGTCGTCTAAGTGGGATTTCTATTAGCAAACAATTAGCAATGGTTGTTCCATAATACTTGCATTTACTCTATGGGTGCCATTGTCCTTTGTCTAGGTTTAAAAGTTAATTTTTATTTTGGACTATTTGAGTAAACCAAGTTCCATTAGAATGGAAAGCCTGAAATAGTTGCAAAGAATAATCAGTGCGAAGCATTTTAACTTTTCAGACATATTTTGACTGTTCTCTATTTTTTTTTTATAATGGGCACTACCTTCTGCATTCTTTATTTAAATCGGTTCATCTTTACCTCTACTTCAACCAGCTTATAAAAACTTCGTCATCCCTTAGACAGTAGGACTGGGTGCTTTCTACTTCAAATTAATTCTCTTATAGCCGCCTTAGGTTTTTGCAAGGATTAACACCGTCAGCCTAAAAATCACAAAAGTTTCATGAAAGCCCTCAAACAGTAAATCGTTGAGTTACAGTAAACAAAACATTTCTAATTACATCTTAATCTGTTCATCTTCAATCTTCAAAGAAATAAATTAGTACCATAACGTCCATTTGTCTGCAATCTCACGATTACTAATTTCTTATTTACTAAACATTAACTTACGGTATACAGCACTGGGATTGACCATCCCCTAACCAAACACCCTGTTTCAAATTTCAGCTCATCGTATTCTTAAGCTTGGCGGTTTTCGCTAAGGGGGCGGTGGTACCCGCGGCGCCGTTGGTGTTACCCGCGAAACTCGAAGAGCTGGACGCGGCGCCGCAGTATAGTTTCGCGTACGACGTGCAGGACGCGGTGACAGGCGACTCGAAGGCGCAGTACGAGACCAGGAACGGGGACATCGTTCAGGGTAGTTACAGTCTGATCGAAGCTGACGGCACCCGCCGCATCGTCGAATACACTGCCGACCCGATCAACGGGTTCAACGCGGTAGTCAGCCGTGAACCGGCAACCGCTCTGGCAGCCATCGCCGCGCCGGTAGTACCATATGCACCTGCAATAGCGCCGGCCGCAGTGTCACCTGTTTTACCGGCCGCGGCTGCTCCAGCGCCTGCCATACCCTCTAGCGGACCGGACTCTGACGTCGAGGTGGTGGAAGCTAGGTCTGGACCTCTGCGCTCCGCTCCCATCCGGGAGCAGCAACTCAGACAACAGCAGGAGCAGCAACTGCAGCAGCTGAAAGATATCGAGAGGCAACAGCAAGAGCAGCAGCAGCAACAACTGCGTCAGCTTCAGCAGCTCCAGCAACAATCCAGGCTGCACTTCCAGCAGGCGCAACAGCAGCAAGCCCAGCAACAAGCTCAACAACGCCAGAGGCCTGAACAGCGACTTGAAACGGAGGAACGACCACAGAGGACCCAACAGGCCCAGGAAGCGCCCGTCAGGGCTGTAGCTGCCCCCCTGCAGATCCCGGTTAGGTCTCAACGAGTGATCACTCTCTCCGAGGCTAAAGGATTACCCGTTGCCTACTACTCCACCTACTCGTCCCCGGTGGCGTTCGCAGCGCCCCTCGCCTTCTCGGCCGCTGCCGCCGCGCTCCCTTGAAGTACTTTTTAATTACTATTATCGTTACCACTCGCCCACCCAATCGATGTTACTGAAGTTTTAATAAATCTGTGTTTACGACGAATCTGGTAGATCTTTGGTATTCCGGGCCGTCTCGAGAGCGGATGAATGGTGTGTTGTGGATGAAGAGGACTTCGATGGAGTCTAATTCTAGGGGCCTATGGTATATTGTGTTTAAAAAGTCATGCCTGCAATGAGGAAGTCATGCGAATGATATACGGAGTGGTTCACTGTTGATACACTGGCATTCAGTGTGGTGTCACGTTCAATTGTCTTTGAAGGCTAATTTTAATTAACAGAATCTCAAACAATTGTAATAATAAGTTCCACATTGTTTTAGTAATACGGCAGAGGCTTTCCTTGCTGACTCGAATGCTTTAGATGTTACGTTCTTGAGTATAGAAAGCATTCTCGAAATTGTATGGAAAGCAGCATTAGGTCATCATTTAACACAGTGTCTAGGACATATGGAAATTTGGTATCACTAATCCTCAGACAGAAGACCCTTTTGATATCTGTCTAGTTGATATTGCATAGGACAATCTCTGTTGCTTTATCCATTAATCTTCTTAAACATATTTCTGAATTACATTTGTCTTCCCATTGTTTTTAACAATTCTAGAAACTGAGTATTCGAATGATGATTTTTATACTTTAGGTAAACAAACAAATTCTGACACTGTCTCCCATTGAACACAAACCCATCTACACACAATGAGAATGCAATGAAGAAACGGTTAGGACCTCCGGCGCTCCATTATTACAGTGAAGAATTGAAGAAGATAAAAACGTCTTAGAGCTGGCAGCATAATGCGGCCTTGCCGATCTGAAAAAGAGCCGTAAGAACAAAAGCCGGAGATTTATTGTTCTGAAGGATTTGCTTGCGCAGTTTGCTTTTCGGCGATTACGTAGAAGCATGTACGGCGGGGCCAGTGCCCCCGTAATCTCTGGGCCCGCCGACGCACAACCGATTACGTCGCGCTGCGTACAGGACGGTGCGTAGGTGTAATAAGTAAAAGCGTAGCGAATCGCGTCGATCAATGTCACAGAGCTGGACAAATCGATCGCTCGTCACGTTCATCCGTGGGCTCCGATTCATCGTTGGTCCCCGTTACGCAAGTTGCCGTTACGACGCCATCCGTCCTCCGCGATTTACGCAACGGTCGCTGTGCGTGTGCACACACGCAACCTGTGTGTCATGACCCGGCAGTCCAACCGCGGATATTCATAGTATTTGTATGTATAGTACGCACTGTCGTACAAATCGGGCCACGAGAGTACTGACCACGCGAAAACGCTTTGGACTCGCTGATACTAAAGGCTAGAAATTAATTTAACAGAAATTTATCATGCTCGGAGTTCAAGTAGGACAATTCGGGAGTAGATGCCTACGCTTTCTTACGTTTGTGCAAAGTTTGATACATGTATTTCTGACAAGTTAACATACAGTTATTTAAAACGTGCGCTATGAAATGCGTGGGAGACTTAAAAAGGAACGCTAGATTTATTTTTATAACAACGTAGGAAAGAAATATTTAATCATGCGATATAATATTCTGGAGCATCAACTCGTTGTATCGATTGCTTGACGAAGAAATCACTTACGTCGCAAAATCTGGAAATCTATTTTTCATTCACTGTATATCATAAGGAAGAAACTAAAGCGTTACTGCCTGACATGTTATTGAGTGCTACTACTGCAGACAGCAGCTTACTACTTTGAGTTCTCTGCAGATCGAAGATAACGAACACTTTTAGCAATCATTAATAAAAGTCGGTACAACGTGAAATTATACATTTGTAATTTTCACTTGATTAACTAACTTCGTATATTTTTATTTAATAACGAAAATTTGGTTTCTTAGAATTCTGTATCTACGATATTTGCAATGCACGAGTAGATGTACAACGTGGTTACTATTTAATATTTATTGTCTTTTCCGAAATATTATACTGTACAAGTTTACGAAGTCGGAAATACGTGGAAAATTATACAACGAAAGAAGTTATATATATAAGAAACGTGCGTACGCAAACATTGTGTAAAACAATAATTAAAGGGAAACAATTCGGAGGTGATCGTATTTCGAAATGTGAAGTACCAGTTTTACGCGGTCCTTATGCAATATAAGCCTATCTGTTGAGTATCAAAAACCGTGTTATTACGCGTCCAAAAGTTAACACATAAATATCTATAAATACTTCGCGCGAACGACGAAAGTTACGATTAATAATCGCGGTCGAAACGATCTGAAAACACTATCAGAGGCTGTCTTTCACAGCGTAGTACAGAAATCGTCACTTTCGTATGAAGCAATAAAAAGATAATGTTCCATGCGATCATGAAATATACATTACAGCTCGTTTACGATCATTCTAAAAACTGTCGGTACAAGATTATATTATCTCTTAATAGACATCTCGTAACAAGGGTACACCATCGTTAAACAGCAACCAACAATTCGGGTATGATTAATTGCCTCGTGTAACATCGCATTAATTGCGGCGCGCTCGTCTCATCAGCCGGTAAACTCGGCAATAAACAGGTATGCGAAACTTGAGAGAAAAAAACGATTACATTCATTGAACCGAATGAAAGGCAGCGCCGATGTACCAGGTGTGTCGAAAGTAAGTTCGGGCACCGCCGCGTCACTTTCGGTACACTGTGCGAGTAGTAACGCTTGCAATTAAAACACGTCAGTAGGGATCAAGACGCTTACGTAATATTATGCAACGACCGTGTAATGTGTTCGCATATGGGAATCGTGTCAGTTTTTTTGGAGCAGTCCGTCAGAAAATTCTTTTCCCACCCGAAACGGCGATACATTTTTATTATAATTAATTATAACCTCTTTTATTATAATATAATTATTAACTCGGCTCACGTTCAAGCAGCTTATGCTTTAACTGTTTTTGCAGTTATATTTTATTTATTATAAGCATTTATTTATTATTATAAATATTTATTATTAATATTTACCATTTTATATTATATTATATATGATTACAATATTATATATATATATATATATATATATATTATTATTTTTATTATATATTATATTATTATTTATTATATATATATATATATATATATATATAATAAAAAAATATAATATAGTATATAACTATAATATATTACAATATATTACAATATTATATATATAATATATTATATTCATATTATTATAAATATAATATAAATATATAAATATTTATTTATATATTATATATATATATATTTATTTATTATACATATTTTATTTATTGGTTCAACGAAACGTTTATAAATATTATTCGCCTTCGTTGTACTCGGGAATCATATCTCAAATCAAAATATACGAAGACGAATGAAAGGAAAGGCGATCAAGGACTCTCACGATCAGCGATCGAGGAAGAATGGAGAGACTTCTTTTGCCTGCATTGTGAACGTAATATTTACGGTCCCTCGCGAAACGTTCTCATTATTCTTTCGTCGAATCGGTTTCCATTTTTTTGCACGTTCCGACGAAAGCGATCGTGACTTTTCATTCCGAAGATGCAAGGCAAACGAGATTTAATAATAACATTTCGTACTCGATCACAGCTTTCGCGATTCTTGATAAATATGATCATACTCTCGCGATACGAGCTTGAGGCGGACGCGAAAAAGCTTGGACCGCGAAAAATGACCCAAATTCTTTCCGCGACGAATACATGATATTTCAATTAAGCGGACTCATTACATCCTTGTCCAACGTTATTTACATATTTAAAAAAATCTTGTTATAGAACGAGATTCTGCCCGAGAGATGAATGTCACCGACGGCGAGCCTTCTGAAAAAAACGAGGCGGGCCGCTTGACAGGATACATATTTCCATAAAGCTATAAAAAGAGTATATTATATACCTACGATGAAAAACGGAATTCGGTGTATTTTTGAAGCAGAAACACGGTGCTGCGATATCGTAAGAGAAATCGTAGCGACAATTTGTACACAGAATAAGTGAGTAACATTTTTCAAATTTTTTAGTGTTATATAGGAATGGATGAGCATGTTGTGATTATTGATGATGTGAAATTAAACGAAATTACTTAATTCGTTAATGCATCCGAAGAAATCTGTAAAATTGGAGTGCATTTTTGTTGTTGCATTTTAGAATGCATTTTAATTTTTCAAATTTCTTCAGATGCATTAACAAATTAATATAACAAATTATACTTCCACGCATCTTATAGATGACCGTCCATTCTCATAAAGTGAATTCGGTCGTACAAGTTGCAACGCAAAAAATACACACTTTAAACAAATCATGAAATCGTGTAAAATAGAGAAATAATACGATCCTAAAGAAATAATAATTTTTTAAACGTCGAGAAAGAAATTTATTTTTATAACTTTTCAACTTAATTTGACAAAAGTCGTTCGAATACTTATGCACATTTATTTATGCCTTTTAATGTATATTTATTTAAATATACGGTGTAGAAGTCAATGTTATATCAGCGTTCGAACACTTTCGTGTACGAGTGTCTACATAAATGCACAAAAGTGTTCGTACACCATTCAAAACGCAATAACTTTTTTAAAACTGGATTAAATGACTTGAATTTTCTTTTTTGATGATAGCGGGATTAGTCCACTAGCCGAAGACCAAGAAGCTTTTTTTCAATTTTGCTATTGCTTAGAATGACAAAAAATAAATAAAAAGCTCTCGTTTTTTTCAACTTCTTTATCGTTTAATTGAATTTTAAAAAAGTTCTTACGTTTAAAAGGTGTACGAACACTTTCGTGGGGCACTGTAGTTTCCTCAGCACCCTGAAAATACAAAAATTAAGTGACACCTTTCCGAGAGACACGTCTGTCAAGGAAACAGAGAATTTGACCGGCGCAATTAACTTTTTCAGGTGCGCAAGAGCGAACGTTGTCCACCGGCTGCTCGGACACCTGTGCCAGTGTTGGTTTCGCGTATTCGGTTACATACCTGCTCGTACCGAGTAACTTTCACCGAACGAGCGAGCGAGCGAGCCAGGGCTGCAGCCACGGTCAAATCGTCAAACCACCGCGCCCAATGTCAAGATGTGGCCCCATCGTAATCGCGCCCCGCATTACGTGTTTCAACGCCGCGCGAAACCGGTTCACTTTTGCTAGACCGGTTGCCGAAAGAATTCGACCGAATGGACGATGGATTGCCTTGGCCGAAACTGCTGCTCTCTTCCTTCGCCGGTCGTAATTAGAACGCTAGCGTTCCGCCGAAAACGATCATCGAAATTGCCGGCCAAGAGAATCGGCGAAACACCCTCGCGGAAACGACGAGAATCTTCCGCGATCGTAAAACGGATTCCGTGTAAAACGATCTGTTATTAGGTTTTTACGATGTATTCACAGCGACTCTTGTCAATAGACCGCGGGTCTTTATGCAAATTATAATTGCACCGGTTAGAAGACGGTAGGAGAGCCAAGAGAAAATTTTTTACGCTCTTACATAATTCCAATAAGTTGGGATTGATGCATCAATATTTTTAGCTTCTCTTAATCTGTTCGCTATTTTATGTTCCACCTATTCACTTTTTGTCATAAATGCATAAAATCCGCGGTCTACTTATTAATATTCGGACACCTGTCCCTAATTTTTCTTTAACTTGTAAACAAAATTGGACAATTTGGGAAGAGGAGATACGATTATTATAACACGACAATTATAACAACGAGGTGCAAGGCTCGAATAATGGTATCTCCACTGTCCAAATCGTCCATCTTTGTTTACACGCGGAGGAAAATTAGGGAGAATTTACTGTAACTGTTCTAAAACGTGACCATAAACGGCTTGAATTTTGTTTCGACGATAGAAGGACTAGTCCACCGAACAATGATTAAAATACTTTTTTTGCAATTTCGCTGTTTCTTGGAATGACAAGACTCTCGTTTCTTAACTTCTTTTAATCCGAGCCTATAAGGAAAATTTAAAATACGCGTTTCGTAGGACTCGGTAACTTACGCGCCGGCTGCAAATCTCATCGGTGTCCGACTGTTAATAAGAGTCGCTGTATGTGGAGTACCAGATGCGGATTTGTATTGTAAAGCGAAACGTGAAATCACGCGGTCCCGATACCCCGTTGCGAGTGATCTGTGGATTGCTTTGGAACCGGGTCACGTAGATGGTACCTAGAAGAGGAGAGTGCAAGTGCCATCGTGACCGGTGTGTACCTTTTTCTCTCCTACGGACGAAAAGGTTACCAGGCATTTTCCACGCGTTAGACAATGAAAAATGGACGCGGCTATTACAGAAACGCGAATTCCACGTTCGACGTATACGTTTTCCCCTGCGGGTCACGGAGCGTCGTCGTTACGGTGAACTTACGAATAAATTATCACCTCGACGGTGTAACGCAACGATCGCTGGTCGAAGAGAATACCAATTGTCTTGTTTCGTAGGGATTCGACGGAAAAAAATTGTGGAAAGTTACTAACAGGTCGGTCCATAGGTTCGTCAGGATTTAATTTCAATTTCAATTTCCCGCATCGTAATTGCCTAACAATTATGTCTCATACGTAATTCGATAGCGTCGATTTTCTCCTGTCGCGCGATCATCTACTTATTCGTTTCGCGTGACTAATAAAGTGATTAATTTTTTGTAAATTATGGCGTGTCGACAAGTTTACAAGAACGAACATCCCCGACGTGTAATATAGGTCCGATTAAATTCGTGATAAAGCGATTAATTTTTTGAAAGCTAGGCAGTGCCAAGTTAACGGGAACAAAGTTTAAGCGTCGCGAATTTTGTTTAGGTGATAGCGGGACTAGTCTACCAGATGATGACTAAAATGCTTTTTTTTAAATTTTGCTGTCACTTGGAACGACAAAAAAAGAAAAAAGAAAATAAAAAAACTCTCACTTTCTAACTTTTTTAACTAAGCCTATAACGAAAATTTAAAAAATGCATCTTACAGATCTCGGTAATTCCTCTTCCCGTATTGTCCATTTTTGTTTGCAATCTGAACGCGAATTAGAGAGAAATTACTGTGGATCGAAATGAAAACCGTACGAACTTTTCAGAACCAGCGCCGATCGTAAATCATTTCTGCTCGCTTTACGAAAATGATAATCACCGTCGAAAGCCGACGATATTAAAGTGCCGGCTATGAAAACAGTCAAATTAATTTTCGCACGATTTTTCAGCGCAATGGCGTCGCCCTGCCCGGTGTCGAAATCCCCGATTCGAAACTTTCTTCCAGGCCGCGGGTGCGCGTTCGACGTTCTAGAAGGAACGAGACCGGCGCACGCGTTTCTCGTGGGTACACCTCCGAAAAACTTAATCGTTCTGGTTCACTTTTATTACGCAATCATTTAAATCGAGGACCTGGAATTCGGCCGCCTTTCTCCCCCGGTAATGGATTCAGTCCGCGCGAACGAGATCAATTTTGTCGCACGTGAGTCAACGGTTTTCGTCTCGTTGTTCGACCTTCGTTTTCGTTAATATCCATCGTTCACATTCACATTTACGTTACAGACGAAAACTACCTGCGCAGAAGACCATACGCAGCAAAAGGCTGGAGTCGGTTTCCCGGGACGCCGACCAGAAAAAAATCACGTTATCCTCCTGCGAGCCGCTTTCGGATTCTACGCGCATTTTCATCAGACACGCGACATTTTGCAACGGACTGCGTGACGAGAGTGGACGCGGCAGAAATTTGACAATTTCGCCGGGACAATTGAGAAATAACACGAAAGTAGAGAGTAGAAAGTGGGTCGGGCTAGGCGAACGCAGCCGCGACCGGCCGTGGGTCGCGAGAATCGAAGTGCTACCCTATTTCCAAGGTCGCGCGTAGGCGCCGGAGAAATCGTACAGAAACCAGTAAATAAAAAATGGACGTCGATACCAGTCGAAGCCAAGACCAAAAGCCTTCCAATTAGTCCAAGATGGAAGTCTCCGCGCGTGGAATCCTCAAGAGGCAAAGTCAAGACCTTACATGAGACCTTCGTGAGAACGGGACAGCCGACGTGCGACAATTCGCACGTTTCCAGCGTTGGTTCGCCGAATTTTCTGTACTTTCACAGCTCAAGGTACTTACGGCCGCTTTTACTTGTCCTTGCCAACAATGTTGCAAGGGGAGCGGTCGCATGCTTCAAACTCTCACCGCGAACGAAGACGAATTGTTGGCAGCGGCGAAGGGCAAAGAGCAGCGATGCAATGTCCGAACGAAAGGAATCCTCGTTCTTTAAGGACCCAGACCCTTGTGCCAGCCGTATCGCGACTAGCTTAGTCTTTTATTCCCCACTGTTTAAAGGATATGAACATTGGTCTAGTTCAGGTCCAGGTAATAATTACAATCACCTCGATATCTTACACAAACACCTAACACCTTTATACGTCTCCTAACTGTCATCATTGCAGACCGAGATGATCCGTGTGAAACGCAGTAAATTCTACCAGACTGTTCCTCGGCTTGGAAACGAAAAATGGACAACTTGAGAAGATCGGATGCGATTATTCGAGTCCCTCGTTTCTACAGTCGCCGATCGTCGCCAAATCGCTGTACTCCCAATTACTCAAAAATCGAAAATGGAAGCTACCAATCAAGAAGAGACCATTCGCTCAACGATATCGCTTCCTCGAGATCTCAAGCGAAGCCTGGAGATGCGCGAAAGAGACTCCGAGACCTCCCGAGGTCAGTTGACTAAGCCTGAAACGTTGACAAGGCAGAAGACATGGAATAGACAGCTAGGCGTATACATTGATAACGTGTTTAATTGTAGACAAACGAGTCTGCTAGAAAAATAAATAAGGTTTAGCCTGAGTCGACGCCGATAATTATCTTAAGCACGCAAGCGGAGTCGCTTAGAGGTAGTGTGGTTGAGCGGCGTAGCTGAAGGCGGGCGCTGCTGCGAACTTGGCGATGGGGGCTGGGTGGGCGGAGTAGGCAACCGGAGCGGCGTGGGCGACGGCGTATTGAGCGGCTGGGGCAACGGCGTATTGGGCAGCAGGGGCAACGGCGTACTGGGCGGCGTAGGGTGCGGCGTAGTGGGCAGCCGGGGCAACGGCGTAGGGTGCGGCGTAGGGTGCGGCGTAGTGGGCAGCGGGCGCTACGGCGAGCTTAGCGGCGGGGGCTGCGATCAGCGGAGCGTGGGCCAGAGGGGTGGCCAACTTGGCGACCGGGGCAGCGGCGGCGTAGGCCAGAGGAGCTGCGTGGGCGATGGGTGCGGCGTGAACGAGCGGGGCGGCGGCGACGGCCTTGACGGCGACGGCAGCGGGTTCCTTGCGGACTACGGCGTTGAATCCGTTGACTGGGTCAGCGGTGTAGTCGACGGTGCGTTTCGTTCCGTCAGCCTCCAAGAGGGAGTAGCTGCCCTGGACGACGTCTCCGTCGCGGGTCTCCTGCTGGCTCTTGGCGTCACCGGTCAGGCTGTCATGGACATCGTAGGCGTAGCTGTATTGTGGGTGCGGGTCGTAGTCGGCGTCCACGGTCTTCGCTACCACTGCCTTCGCCACTGGAGCCGCGGCGTAGGCAATTGGGGCCGGTTGAGCGTAGGACAGGGATGCCGCTGGCAAGAGTCCAGCATTGGCGGCTGCCACGAGGGCCATGAGGGCGACGAACTGGAAGAGAAACGATTATTATTAGCGGTTTTAGATGGCCGATGTGCTCCTGACTGTTCGAGGAGTCTTGTAGGACTGATTATAGCTTGTGACTAATTTAAGAAGAGCTACACGATATACAAGAGAACGCTACGTTGTCAGATAGTTTACTGTGCGAGGGATGATGCGTTGTTCTAGTTGAGTTAGACTGCGACTTAGTTAGGTTTAGCTAATAATTTGTACCATCTACAGAATAGCAACATTGATCTAAGTAGCCGAGTTTAGCTGATGGCGTCTCTCTACTGTTCGAAGTACAACAATTTAGATTTCGCTGATTTCTACTATTTGCGGAATAATAAGAACGAGTTAGCCGAATTAGCCAAGTTTAGCCAGCGGTGTTTCTCAACTGTTCAAAGTACAACAAATGTAACGTTGCTCTAAATTACACGATATCAATGTAAGGTGCAGCTAATTGTCTCTATTGTCCAATGAGCAACAAATGCAAGATTTCTCTACTCGAATTAAATATTTGTTAGACGCGACAGCTCTAACGTTGCCGGCTCGAATCCTGAGGGATTAAGTCGATTAGACCTTTCCGACTGGTCCTGGTAGGATCGTTTAAGCCGGCCAGGATCTTTTACCCACCTTGAATGCCATTGTTGAGGAGATTTGGTTGGTTTGGATCGACTGAGCGACTGATGATGCTAAACGTTTGTCCAGCCGGGTTTATATACCGGCGACTGGGCCCACAGCTGCCGTGTACTCCCCACCAAATTCGTTTTGCCGGACTTTCGAAGTTTGGCAGCCAGATCGTATCAGCTAACCGCACTTGAACTTGGCCGGTACGGGTGTATCAGGGGACAGGGCACACCCACGGGTTGACTAAAATCGAACCGGAACCGTTACACTCGATCTAGTTAAAACTGCTTTAAAAAAAAGAAAAATGTAATAGAACTGTACACCTTGTTCCCGTTTTCTTTGTCGGCTAATCGTCGTACAGGATTCATTCACGAATGATCAAGTTCGTTCGACAGCCGTTAAGATATCGTTTTAAAATTATTTTGATATCGGATTATGTAAATTGTTTTAGGATTATATTTTTATAGTATTATAGTATAGTATAGTAGTATAGTATTATATATATTATTTTATATAGTAGACAGTCTGAACGATATTAATGGTAAATTATTGTTCAATTTATTATTAATATCAGTAGTAAATTATTATTAAATTTATTATTGATATTAATAGTAAATTATTATTAAATTTATTATTGATATTAATAGTAAGTTATTATTAAATTTATTATTGATATTAATAGTAAATTATTATTAAATTTATTATTAATATTAATAATAATAACGATAGTAATAATTGGACCGTGGATATTTTATGGAAAATCAAAATTTTCGAAGACGATTGTAAGAAAGATAAATTAATATTATATAAAGATAAATTGTTCCATTTGATAATTTTGATAAGTTGAGAAAGTAGCGTAATAAAGTAATTAAATTCTCCTTACGTCCTCGCGATTTTATACTTCGACCACCCATTTTTACCATGAATGCGTAAAATCCGTAATCTGGTAATAATAATTGTGACTGCAGCAATGTTTTCTACATTTTATAGTAATATTACGATTTTTCCTATCATTTTCACTGACGATCGTGCCGCGTCGATAGTCGATCTCGTTGTTCAACAAAAACAGGGACAAAGCATCTATATTTTCGAAATTTATATATTTCATTCGAAATTCGCTTTCATAGAATGGCTAATTATTAGACAGAGCCTGTAGCAGAGCGATTCGATCAATCAAATACACGGATCGCATTCCACCGGCATTTAAATGTTAATTGTTTAACAGTACTACTTAAAACAGTTCATCTCGTAGCGCCGCATTTAATATCGAATAAATTTGCAAGATTTAAAAATAACCGGTTTTTATTCTGCAATTTCGTTTTTCACGAACATAGTCGTAGGCAAACTTGTCGCCTTCTTTACATAAATCATAATTAACCGAACTTTTAATGAGACTCCGACTGAAATGTAAATAACACGCCCGATTAAATTAATAATTGCTTCGGATCGAAATCGATCGGTCGATGAAAAAAAGTTCGGGGACCGAAGCATCGATGAAGAAATATTGTCTCCCGCTTCCTGCACGCTGAGATTTTGATCTCGTTCACACAAGGTCAAGGGAAATCATTTAATGATAGACCATTAAACATTCTACGTCCGGTTATATGTAGTAATTTCCGACGTTTAAAAAATTATCAATGTTCAAGCTGTTACGATTTCGCAAGAAAGAATCGCACAGCAACGAACGTAAATACATTTTATAGCTTAAAGCCACTAATTTAATAATTCGTCGTTAATTTTTTCTAACGTTATTTCGGGCAAATAGTAGAAATCGAAACGTCTCGAAACATACCGCAATATTTTATTATTATTTACTTGTTTATATTTATTTACTTATTTATTATTAATTATATATACTTATTATTATTTACTTATTTATTACTTATTACTATATTACTACTTATTTACTTATTTATTATTAATTATTTATTACTTACTTATTATTATATTACTACTTATTTACTTATTTATTATTAAATATTTATTGCTTACTTATTACTATATTATTACTTATTTACTTATTTATTATTAAATATTTATTGCTTACTTATTACTATATTATTAATTATTTACTTGTGTATTATTTTTTTATTATTACATACTATATATACTATACATTTACTATACTATTACATATTTTCCATAGATCCGAATCCTAGGATACCATCTTTACAAAGATCCACACGAAACGGATGCACCAATTTTTTCACCGTATCACGGCAGAGTGCAGCTTAATATAATACCGTATAATATGACTGCAAAGATGCCAGCACTTCATATTTTTACGTTTCCAAACATTTACTGCTCGCGTCGTCCACTGAATACAGAAATTTATACGATGCGTCCCATCCACGTGTTCGTACATTTACCGGCTGCATAATCTATTGAGCGCATAAACTTATTTGTTTATTAAATTCGTATCTCCGTACGTTTGCTGCTCGCATCCTTGTATTAACTGCGCAAACTTATCTCCTATTAAATTCACGTGTTTATAGATTGTATCTCTTACAACTTTAACGTCCGTATAAATTACAAATTACTGGTGAGATACAATAAGATACGCTCGTATCAACAAAGTAAAACTGCAATTTTATATTACAGTAAATACTCCCCCAATTGACGCTCAGCTTGGAAACAAAAATGGACAATTTGGGAACATGAGATACGATTATTCGAGCCTCGCGGCTCTTTTTTACAGTTAGTTATTATTTTTGCTAAGTATAATTAGCTATTATATTATACATATAAGCTATTATAGCTTATATATTAGTTTATAAGCTATTATAGCTTATATATTAGTTTATAAGCTATTATATAGCTTATATATTAGTTTATAAGCTATTATAGCTTATATATTAGTTTATAAGCTATTATATTATATATATTATTAGCTATTATATTAGCTATTATATTATAGCTTAGTTATTATAGCTATTATATTTATTATTTTATGTTATAGTTATTATTTTACATCATCATGTTATATCATTTTATATTATATTTCTTATATTTTTAGTAATATATTGCAGTTATTGTGTTATTATCACTATATTAGAGTTATTTTTGCCATAAATATTTAGAAGACTTTGATATTACTCTCTAATTGACCTTAATCTTCTCTTCCAAAATTGTCCATTTTTGTGTTCAAGATGAGCGTCACTTAGGGAGTACTTTCTGTATCCAGAACAGGGATTACACCGTGAATGTGAAAGGGTGAAGGGACGTGCTCGCGAGCTGACAGAGCACTCTCGCACGATATCGTGTAATTAATTGTAATTTACGTAATTACAGAATGTTTCAAACGTCGGCTTAAAATATTAATTGCAGCGTGTCGAAGAGTGCGAGGCAGTCAATGACAGCGGCAATAAGAAGTGGCGTTACGACCTCTCTCACCGTTAATTGAAACTTTTTCCTCGACGCTGAGAATCCGCAATGCGGCCGAATCGCAACCATATTCGTGCACTTGTATCGTAATGATAAAATTCCACGTATTTTTCTGCATTTCTCTCAGTGATCGTCGAATCGATTCTTATATCGTATGAAAAGGTTCGATTCAATAAGTTCGCCACTTTTTGATATTCCAACTATTTTAATTGTACATATACGTTTCGCTTGCAGTACGATAAATTCTTATTACGACGTAATGTGCTTTTTTGTATTATAGAAAGCAAATCTTAAATGGATAAAAAATAAATCGTTATTATTATTATTATTATTATTATTATTATTATTATTAATATTAATATTAAGTATAATTGTATGCAATATTGTTTAACGAATTAACAGAATAATAACAGAATAATAAATTAATAGAATAATGTTATTAATTAATAAATAATAATAGAATAATAAAAATAATAACAGAATTAACACATAAACCATCGAATAAATGAAATATTCAACAAATAAGCTGTTAAACAAATTAACTATTCAATAACTAAATTAGTGAATAAATATGTTATTGCATAAATTAATAATTGAACAAATAAGCTATTAAACAAATAATGAACTATCAAGTAAATGAATAATTAAGTAAGTAAGCTACCGAATAAATGAACTATTAAACATGTAAATTAGTAAGTAAATAAGCTATGTTTAAATTAAGTATTGAATAAGCAAGTTATTGGGTAAATAAATTACTGAATAAAAATAAGCTATTGAACAAATAATTAACTATAAAATAAGTAAGCTATCGAATAAATGAACTATTAAACATGTAAATTAGTAAGTAAATAAGCTATGTTTAAATTAAGTATTGAATAAACACGTCATTGAATAAATGAATCACTGAATAAGTAAGATATCGAACAAATGGTATAAGTAAATAATTAAATAAATAAGCTACCGAATAAATGAACAAATAAATAAATATACCGAATAAATAAATTATCAATTGAGTAAGCTAACGAATAAACGATCTACGGAATAAATAAACTATCGTATGAATGAAATAATTTAGATCGTTCAATCGATCACCGCAGCGAAAGCAATTTTTCAATAATTTAGCCAAATCGCTGGGCTGCGGTAAAATAAATAATTCAGAGCGTTCGACACGTGGAGGAACGGGCCCCGCCGCGAGAGCGATCAATTTTCGAAATTTCGCCAAATTCCAGGGCCGTGCGCCGGCTGAAAAGGGGGGTCGCCGGTACCAGTTCGTCGCGAAACTTTCGACGGCGCGATACGTATTCGGATCTACCTCGATCGTTGCGTCACATCTAACGTTACACCGGCAAACAGAAGTGGAGCACTTTCATAAAGGAAGCAAAAGAAAAAAGGCAAGAAGGAACAAAGCGAGAAACAAGAAAAAAAAGAAAAGGAAATACACACTCCGGCCGGAGCGACCCGGGCCCGAGCCGAAACCTTTCGGGGGCCCGCCTCGATCGATCGATTGGCACGGCCCGGGGCGATCTACTATGCCCCGATCCAGATCGAGGATCGAGAGGCCTCCGGCAGCTTCTGTCTACACTCGGGTTCGACCAGTCTATCGACTGGTCTGTCGCGTGAAATCAATGTCACAACTCGAATTTAGGTCTTCCGCACTTGCCGACCGCTGACCGCTGGAATTTCAATGCGTGTGTGCTATTCACCTATTCTTTCACTCGTGCTATTCCGATTCTTTCCCATGGTGCGAACGGCCAACGCCATTTTCCTCATCCTCGAAATACCGTAAATTCTCCCTAATTGACGCTCAGATTGCGCACGGAAATGGACAATTTTCCCATCGGCTCTTGAAGAGATTTCTTCTCTTAAATGAAAGATTAATAAAGATTCAGAATTCTTACATAATAAAATAAAAAGATGAAATAGAATCAAGGAAAAAAATTAAATCTTAAAAGTTTATGTTCCTTCTTCGATTTGCGTTTTGTTTTGCTGCTGGATCATAAGATTATTATAGTAGATTAAATAAGATCGTTAGATTATTATAGTGGATTAAATATAAGATTATTAAACTAACAGTTCTTACTATAAATAATAGAAATCAGATAAGAAAATATATGCTGTTGAATAAATTAATTACTGAATGAATAAGCTATTGAACGAACAATGCACTATAAAATAGGTAAATAATTAAATGAGTAAGCTAATAATAATAAGCGAACACGCAAATTAGTAATCCAATATGTACAATTATGATTCTCCGTACAATGGAAAGGTAAAAAATTTAAACTAGAAGTCATGTTAAACCCAGTAGGCAAGGATTAGATAAATAAATAAATAAAATAAAATCTTAGAAAATAAAACCGTCTAAGATTTCCCACTGTGAATCTCGAAGCCCTCTAAATACGCGTAACCCCTTGAGCTCCTCTCGGCTCGATAACACGAGCTTCGGCTTAGCTGAGAAATTGAACGGGTCTCCGGTAGCCGAAATGTTTACCGGATGATTAAGGAGGGTAATATAAGCGCAACGTGGCTCGCGCGATCAAATAAATTGGCATTAAATGCCGCGAAACGCGTTATACCACCGAAAATCCGATCAGCGTTGCTTCACCGGCATCTTACGTCACGACCGCGTAATCAGGTCCTCCTCGTATTTTTTCATACCGCGAAAAAAGAACCAGTTGATTCCGCCAATTATGGAAGAACTGAAGGTTGCCGTTCGAAGACCGGGCCGGAGCCGCGCCGAGCCGCGGCGAATTACACGGCAAATAATTTGTTGGGCTCGTGTGAACCACCATAACTAATTGACATTATGAAGTATTTGTCAAATTTATCAGAGACCGTTCGACTGCGAGACGATGCGGCGTTTAAAGCGCAACACAACCGTCGTTACCCGGCATTAAAGTCTCTTCGCGCTACCGCGTTTCGAAACGGCCGCGGAGAAGCTCGTTTTATTTGACTATTAACCGTCGCTAGGGCATCGCCGATTTAATCGCAGTTGTGGTAGAAACGCTGTACAATGAATTTTCCCGAGTTTTCCTTCAGCTTGTGAACAAAAATAAACAAAAATCATTTTTATAGCACTATTCTTGTGCACAATCTGAGCGTCAATTAAGAAGAATTTACTGTATTTTCGGATGAGAAAAATGGCGGTGGCCATATAATGATATAGAATAATATAAAATAATAAATATAATATAATAACCGCAATCAAAAATAATAACTAAAATAATATATCATAACTATTATATAATAACTATAAAAACGAGCAGCGAGGCACGAATAATCGAATCTCCTCTTCCCAGATTGTCCATTTTTGTTTAGAAGTTGAAGGAAAATTAGGGAGAATTTATTGTACTCCCCCTTTCCATTGTCTTCTCGCACCGTTGCTCATTTTATCATTGCATGCTTTGCTTGTTTAATTACAATTTGCTCACTTTTGTTTACCTTATTTTACTGTATTTTTATGTAATCTCGTTTCTGTTCGCTCCGCGTACCATCGATGCGATTTACTTTGTTCGTTTCGTGTTGCATAATTTTTTTTTCTTCGCGTTACGTATTATATGAGACAACTTGCTGATACATTTACGTAACATAGGGAATATTCTCTCGTTAATGTTACTTTCCTCCCGAATCGATCAAACGCGAGGCAGCCAAAACGTTCGGAGAATTTAAAGACATCGTTGCACCATATTCGGTTCGTTAATATAATTAAAGAATGATATAACTGTCCACGTGGCTCCGGTATCTTGCAGTTCGTGCAAACAATTTTTTTATTTTGCGTAGAAATCATCCGTGATTTGGTTGTTACGTGCAGGGTTTTCAAGTTTTTCAAGTTCCTAGAAATAATAAAGAGGAAAAGGTCAGGGAGAATAAATGTATCTAAACATGGAATAATGTTTGATATTTTTAACAATGATACCCTCCTGTCTAGTGTTGCCACCCTAATGTTACCTACGAGACGAGTAAGTGCCGGTAACATCACCCTGGTGTCATATTTTTCGGCTGGAATGCCAACGGCAAGCGATCGCATCAAAGTGATAACGGAGATCAGACGAAATATATCGAGATATTGGCTCTGCGTTCATCCTGTAAACAATTGAAATTTAAATATTAAAAATTATAATATTATAAAATATTGTATATAAAAGAAATTGATAACATATATAAATAATATTATAAATATTATATATGAAAAAAATTATATATTAAATATATAAATTAATATTAATAAATATTAAATATTTATAGAAATAAAAAGAATTTTGTGGAGTACCTAATTGGAATTGAAATTCACCCCATAAAACCGAAGGTATCGAAGTATTTGAAAACGAAATACAACATACCAACGTTTCGTTACTATCAGACCAAAATAATTAGGTCGAAAATAAAAAATTCGAAAAACACAAGAAGAATTCGAGAATTCTAACATTGTGCAAAAATGATTGAAAGCGAAAAGACATTTTTGTGCAACTTGCGTTTCTTACAATCGGGCTGCGGATTTTACGCGTTCACGATAAAAATGTCTGGAGAAAAATAGCAAAATGCAGATACATTAGACAAATTAACCAGTTAGCTGTGGCACCTGCTTTTCAGAGCGCGCACTTATATGTGTCGCGAGAATTAAACACAGAGCAAGCGTCGCTGTTAAAATATTGGATCGAAAAGACGGTTCTATTTTATAAAATATATATTATATATATAATAGGTCTAATATATATTATTCTAAATATATTCTATATAATATATATTATTCTAAATATATATTAATCAGGTCTACCGGAAAGTTCTGTCTGATAATGTCATTGCAAATTTCAATAGATATGCACATATTCATATGAGACATATATTTTTGAAAAATGTTGCTCACAAATTGCCATCACGCTGGCAAGAGGTCATAAGTAACGACGGAAATTATATTGAACAATAAATATTACTAAATTTATGAAAAATCTATTATTTCCTTTCATTTCTCAAACGGACAGAACTTTCCGGTAGACCTAATATTTACTTATTCACTTAATATCAACATATACTACATACATAATAAACGAAAACGCAGGAAAAATCGAGTACTTGTAAAAGTTAAAAATTCAAATTCCTGCTGTAGAATGGTATTCAGCAAACATCTTCGTGTAGGACTGGCCTCAAAATATTCGAAGCATATTGAAATTTGAGAATACGTATTTGTTTTTACTAAAATTACAATTTAAATATCCAATGGTCGCTACCTTTTACACACGACGAGTATGCTCGTCATGACACAAAATACTACCACTTCTCCGTGACAAGTATACCCATCAAGCACAGCTGACTGGTCAAAGCGCCGAGAAGAAGAAAGAAATTCTTATCTCATTTCTGTCTCTTAAAATTGAATCCGCGAGCTTTTGTTTCGCGCAAAGGTCCGCGCTCCACTTACACAATCAAGTCAGACAATTTTGATCCTGCACAAAGATCCGCGCTCTAATCATCACCTCTATTCGTTCCCATATTCTCTAAAACCATCGTGTCGCATATTATCGTCGATATTCGTCTCCGACTTCGCGTCCCGAAGAGAGTTAAGAAGAAATATTCGATCGGCCGCGGCGTTCTCCGGTAAAAGGTCACGCCGAAGGTGCCCGGCCGGGACTCGAAAGCGAAAAAGCGGGCGGTCGTTAATGAAGTAATCGGGCCGAAAAACCACGGAAAAGTGAAGCGGGCGAACCGCGTTGTTTCCCTCTTGCCGAGGCTCGTCGAAGGATTAAGTAACTCGCGGCAAGGACGTGGCCTAGTCCACGACGCGACGGTGTCCGCGATCGTCCGTCGTGGATCGTCGGTGTTCGAATTGTTCGTGTTGGGCGTGGTCCGATTTCTTGCTCAATTTTGTGCCACTCTGCGGCCGCAAATCGGGTGACCGTCGAAGGTACCGTCACCCAGTTACGTCAGCGTGCCCGTGGGTCCTGCCCGGCCGGTATAAAAGCCGAAAACCACCCGACCGTAGTATCATTCGCTTCACAGACAGACAGATCGAGAGATCTACCGATCAAGCAAGCTACAATGGCATTCAAGGTACATATCGTATATTGAAAGCGAATCGTGAATCGTTCATTAACGACGTCACCCCGCCGCGGTAGTCGCCTCGTCTATCCGACGAATAGTCGTCGACGGATAGCCCTCGTCGTCGCGGTCATTGCGACCGTCCGTTTTCTCGGCTGCCGTTGTCCGTTCGGCTAATTTGTTTCACTCCGCGGTTCACTCCTCGTCGAAACGACGAAACGTTTTCGTCTCCCGCGAAAGGCTGCGTTTCGCGCCGCGAAAAGTAGAACGCACGTACTCGTGCCTGTTTCGATAATCGCGGACGATTTCGGTAACGCGACTTTCATCAACTTCTCGGGAATTCCGTGGGTCCGTTTCCCATTTCTGTATCGTTCCGAGCCGATCGCGGGCCTTTACGTAAAATAACGAGTCCGGCGCATCGTTCGTAAGACGCAGGAGAATCACGTAGAACTTTCTTTCTTTCGTTTAGGATTGTAATTGTTTGACAAGCAACGTGTAGATATCGTTGAATTCTTTTCGTCTCTTCGTTTTTTCGAATTTTATAAGCTCAATTTTTCTCATAAATGCATAAAATCCACGGTCTGGTTCCGAGTACTATCGGCGGTCCACTTCTTGCAAGAATGTGACCCGACTTGTGCATTGTTTCATCAATTGGAGACTAGGGTCGAATAGGGTTATTTTTATCTGTGGAAGAGCTATACACTGCGAGCTTTTTTTTAACGAAGTCTATTTCGTTTGCAATTCGATCGAAATTGAATTTAAATAATATGTAAAAGACTTATAAATATTGTAAAATTTTAATATCGCGAGAGGAAGATTGTTAGCTCGCTTTTAACAGACTTTATCATTCCGTTACACTAATAATAGAACTATAAACACTAATGATAGTAGGACTATAATCTTCTACTCTTTCTAACAAATACTACTTCTTCTGCAGTTCGATAAAAATTGAACTCAAATAATATCTATAAACTTATAATCACTATAAAATTTCAGTACCGCGAGAGGAAGATCGTTGACTCGCTTTCAACCCTTCCCGCTCGAGAGGTGACCCCCAGGCACCACTAGAAATTGTTTCATCGCGTCCTGAACTAATTTTCGAATCATCAAAATCGTTTACATTTAAAAAGCTGTTAAAAGCGGTTAAAATCCGTTAAAATTCGGTCACAAGTCCGAATTACATCTGCACGAAACGCACTGATCACACTAATTACATCTCAGAAAATGGAAATATCGTAGTTCAGAAGAAACTATTTTGGATTCAGAGTTAAAATGTCACCAAGTGCAAAGAATTAACTGACATTATCATCCGATTACGCTACCAGTCTCCGGATATTGTTGACACAATAACAATCCCAAACGTTTAATGAAACGTCTAACGAAAACTATACTTTCTGTTCGCAGTTTGTTGCTCTGGCTACCCTCTTGGCCGCCGCCAACGCCGGCCTCCTTCCCGCAGCTCCCCTCTCCTACGCCCCGGCAGCTCCCCTCTCCTACGCCCAGGCAGCTCCTCTCGCCTACGCCGCGGCACCAGTCGCTGTGGCCCCCGTGGCGAAGGCCGTGGCTGTCGCCCCCGTGGCGAAGGCGGTGGACGCTGACTACGACCCGCACCCACAATACAGCTACGCCTACGATGTCCACGACAGCCTGACCGGTGACGCCAAGAGCCAGCAAGAGTCCCGCGACGGAGACGTTGTCCAGGGCAGCTACTCTTTGATCGAAGCCGACGGAACCCGGCGCATCGTCGACTACACCGCCGACCCAGTCAACGGATTCAACGCAGTAGTCCGCAAAGAAGCCGCCGCCGCTCCCCTGGTCGCCGCGCCTGTCGCCAAGATCGCCGCACCTGTCGCCAAGATCGCTGCACCCATCGCCTACGCCGCGCCGGTCGCCAAGATCGCCGCTCCTCTGACCTACGCCGCCGCCCCGGTCGCCAAATTCGCCTACGCCGCCCCAGTCGCTAAAATCGCCGCACCCCTCTCCTACGCCGCACCCATCGCCAAGATCGCCTCGCCCTTCGCCGCACCCCTCGCCTACGCCGGCGCCGCACCCGCCTACATCCACTGAGCCGATCTGTCTACGATAGGATAATGTTTACTCGAATAAAGTCACTTTTTTAGCAACCATAAGAAACGTCTTTCAATACTCGCCTCGACGGCTAACCCGAGACCTTCTGACGAGTGTGGAGTGCGGATCTGAAATAAAAGATCTTAAGTAAAAATTGTCCACATAGGCCGCGCAGAAATGGGAGTAAGAAAGAAAAAATAAGAGTCGCATTCTTTTCTCAATAGTACCGGTGCAGTAAATTCGCCCTAATTGACGCTCGGATTGTCCATTTTTGTACATTGGCGCTATTTATTGTTTTTAATGTTTCCACTGTTCGACATTGCAAATGATCGTTTTTGTCATCAATGCATAGAATCCGTAGTCTGCTAATAAGCGATCTTTTCTGTTACATTATGTTCTATTAGTAATTTATTTTTACTAATATTTCGGTAACCATTTATTTTTAGGTCCTATTTGGTATCATACCTTCTTATGCAGAATTTAATGCTTTATCCGAATTGGGGAACAAATATAAACAATTCCGCGTGAAAAATTGAACGTGAACTCGTGTTTCGATAAAAGAGCAAAATCACAGAAAGCCGAGTTCGGTACTATACGCCCCTTTGTAACCCGGGCAAATTCTATCTGAAACAGTTTTTCGTACGACGAATATTTCGTGAGCTTTTAACCTTTTAGGTACGGCTGAATTCTGCGCGAAGCTATTTCTCTGGACGGCAGAGTCTAATATATACTGTACAGAGTGTCTGTACATTCTGTCTGTATATTGTTAAGATACAGTTATATTGTTAACAGTTATATTGTTAAGATAAGTCTGTATATTGTAAATCGATGTGAAGACAAAAGAAGTGTGAAACAATGCATACGAAGACGATTATTTGATTCAAACGATGACCGAGTGAGCTACTAGAGTAAGCCTATAGTGGCGCGTCGTTCAGAGAGATGACATCCGCGAAAGCCACTATAGTGGCGCGTCGTTCAGAGAGATGACATCCGCGGAAGCCACTATAATGGCGCGTCGTGCCTAAAAGGTTAAGCGTCGTCGTGTTACGAGACTCTCACCCTCTATATCACTTGTGCTTAAACATGGAAATACTAAGAGTAGAATCGCGGACGTTGTTGCGTGGCTTAGCCTTATCGATGGACAGACTGCAGATCTTTATGCAAAATAAAAATTGTCTTCGTCGATTGCAATATGTGGAAACTACATTCGTCTATTTTCTTATCATTTCAGCGAATCGTCAATTAGAGAGAATTTAACGTAGTTCTCTGGCAACGTTCGTCATCCTTCCTCATCCTTCGTCATTCGCAGAGCTGTTAGAGTCATCATTCTCATCCCTCCGGCATCGAAATGAAGAGTTTACGCAGCAAATGTTGGGGGACCATCGGTATCCACGAGTCGGCCAATTAGAATCCACGCAATAAAAATGCAGAAACATTTTACCTCTGGAAAATAGAATAAAACAAATGAAAACATACCGCCGACGAATTAAACAATGTACGAACATTCATCGTAAATTCAGCGCAAATTCGACGTACTCATCGACTCGATTTCAATCGGACCCGATCGGGCCTGTTCAAGGCCACTTTCCCAACCGTGAATTATACGGTGCGCGCAACTTCTATCGTTACGCCACTCTAACAAGCAAGGTGGTGAGAGAGAGATAGGATAGCACCGAGTGTCGGTGCTTTCCATTTCTCAAGCATCCGTCGGGTGGAGGCGAAAGTGTAACAGGTAAAGAGGCCGCGTATACCGTGGCAAGGGTAACCATGAACGACCTTGAACGGCCAACTTACCTGAACCCAATCGATTCGAAAAAATACGTTCGAACGACCACAAGAAATCGTCTTGAGGGTAACTTGTAGGTATTACCGCGGCTTCTCGACGAATGCAAACTTTGACAGAGAATATAATACCTTTCTTCGTTATACCTATTATTCTTATAATCTTGAATATTTACTTTTCTCAAGATATCGGATCCCTGAAAGCACAAATTTCATTAAAAAACCGTAACGTAAAGAAACCATACGTGCGCATATATTAGCGCGGTTATGTATCTATTACTATGAGCCAAATACTCATTTTCATAACTCATTTTCTTTTAAATGTACACACACACACACACACACACACAGAGCTACAATTTCTAGGATCAAGATATCCTCACTATAGCACTTTACAAATTAGGTACCCTGCGATCTCAAGCTTGTCGCACCGGCTGATCCAGAACTGCATCGTATAGGTTAAGGTAAAGTTTATATATATATATATATATACATATTGTTGCGAATTACACCATTTCTCTCGCGTCGCGGCATTTTATTTACAATAAAGAATATTAACTATAACACAATTCGATACAATAACAATTCAGATCTTTCAAAAGTGGAATATTATAGTTAATATTCTTTATTGTAAATAAAATGCCGCGACGCGAGAGAAATGGTGTAATTCGCAACAATATATTCACCGTATAGGTTACGGCAGTACGGTGTAAAGCACCCCGGTAATGTAAACACATGGTAAAAAATTCCGCGCCAGATATTATGGTAGTAAATAATATTTGTGGATAGATGGCAGTGACAGGGTACGTCGATTTTTGATCAAAGTAAACGTTTACTTTATCTGAAAATAATGCCAGCTGCCGTCACGAGTATTTCATAAGACTCGACGTTTTCATGAGCTTAAGAATATACAAAAGTCAATAGACGAATTAAAGCTGCGATTGCTGTTGGTTGAACGTCATAAATTATCAATATTAAACATGTAGACAATTATGAGATTCATTTTTAGAGCATTACACATTACAAAATGTCAGATTTTACCGCAGTATTTGGGATTATATATAATATAATATCATAATAATAATATTATATTAATATAACAATAATATAACATAATATATATAATAATAAGAGTATATAGTAATAATATAATATATATATATATTATATATATTATAATATATATTATTATATACTTGGGATTATTACCGCAGTATTATCCGCAGTTACACCCACACTCGCCCTACCGAAAACAATATCCTGACGACGATTCGACGCATTGTCGTCGTTTTAATCGTCACGAACGTGTTCCACGGCCGATCCAACGTTCGACAGGAATCCTTCGTACAGGCCGACGTGGAAAAAAGATCTGCCGCCGTAAAAAGCGGCAACCTGTTCGGTTCCTGCAAAATTCGATCTCCGAAGGACACGGAAGGGTAAGGTCCAGCAGAAGCTGGACGGTCGCGGCCCAGGAAAAAAAGCATCGGATACGAAAACAAGAATGCGCGCAGGCATCGAAGTCGTCGTCGTCGTCGTCGGCGAGGCGACGACGACGACGCGGTCGTTACGTTGGCGTTTCGCTCGTTAAAGGAGACCGCTTTTTTTTTTATTAACAATTCACGGACAAGCACCGAGGCTCTCCAACACTTTCTCCGCTAGTGCCCGCCCGGCGTCCCCCCGGGGTTACACAATGCGGCAACCACGCCTCGTACGCACCGAGCGTCCCCGTATAATGCACGTAATGCGAATCGTTGCGTTAATCGGGAACTCCGGGCAAACCAGATTCGCGCGACGGTGCAAACCTTGATCCACTTACAGATCCAGTATACACCTTCGTAACGCGACCGCGGTGTTATATCTTTATTCTTCGTGAACTTCGTAATTGATCGCAAGCCGACGGCTGAGACCGGACCGAAGAGAAAGTAATCGCTAGACTTGCGGATTATTATGCACCCACGGCGTCCACTTTGTAAAATACAGGGGAACCACGATTGTTCGGCAACCGGTCGAATGCTCGATTATCCGGAACACACGATTGTCGGTCTTGATTCGGATTTAAGAAAGTGTATCGTATTAAACAATTGTGTTATAAATAAATAAATTTTAGAAATAAATCAATAAATTATATTGTAAAATGCGCGTGAACATCATCAACAGACGAAAAGCTAGACGTTAAAAGATGCTTCTAGTTTCTACTCCTTGTAACGTCACAGGCTTGCTACGCGTACTTTTATGATTGAAAACCTCAGAAAGGGTCTTTCAAGCAATACGCTTGCAATAACTTATCGCATAATCGTGTTAGAATTAATTAGTAGTAGACGATCTTATGTTTTGTTTCAATATTGAATGTTCGAAAAAATGTGATTCGTGCTGCTTTCCCCGTAAGGAGCAATCCGACGGGAAAAAATTAATAATAATATATAATTATATTAATATTAATTATCATATTAATAATTATATTAATTATATTAATATATATAGATTATATATATATATATATTACAATATATATTATTATATATTTGGGATTATTACCGCAGTATTATCCGCAGTTATACTCACACTTACCCTATCGAAAACAATATCCTGACGACGATTCGACGCATTGTCGTCGTTTTAATCTTCACGAACGTGTTTAATAATTATTATATTAATATAATAATTATTATTATAATATAATAATTTAATCCCGACACGATTTTCGGCTCTTTTCGGAACGTCCTTCTCATAATTTAAATATAGCGCCTCTTGCGACAAGTGGCGCTCCTTGCGGTGAAATTTCGAAGCTCGCTTCGGGGGTTCGTACAGCGCCAATTAGTCCAGTGGCAAAACGCTCAAACTGTTAGCCAAATTACCGACAGTCGATTTTGTCTAGCAGTTTGAGCATTTTGCCGTTGGCCTAATTGGCGCTGTACGGACCCCCGAAGCGAGCTTCGAAATTTCACCGCAAGGAGCGCCACTTCTCTTCTCTACAAAAGGCGCTATTATCGCCCGCATCTGAATTCATCGCCGTAATTTTGCATTGTATCTTATGAAAAAAGTGACAAGAACCATCTGTTTTCTATATTCGCAATAATGAATGAACTTCTTCTTTGCAGGATATAATTTTTATATATTTTCGTAAATTTTAATCAAACTTAGAAATGCAATGAAAATTTATTATTGTTACTAGGAATGATCAACTCATTTATGTTCTATGCATATTTTTATTAAAAAGTATAAAAATAATTTGTATTATCGTTATATTTTATTCAAAAAATACAACATAAACAATGTTCTATTTAACAACACTATCAATATAGATATATTATCTTTACTTATGAAAATATGTTTTTGCACGCTTTGTATACATCCTATGTGAACTTTCTTGTCAAACAACATAGCTTCGAATTACACAAAAATACAAAGTGAAACCTATCCATTCCGAATCAACGGAAATTAACTATAAGATCGGAGTACAAAATTACTGGTAATACTTAAGTGAATACTCCCAAGTAACACTTTTCAATGCTAATGATGTTATCAACAATGTAAATATACTATTTTCAGGTAATAGTATTAAGATGCTATTTATACATGTAACAATATCAGCTATTAGTTAACGCATTGTTCATACAATGTCACTGAAAAATAATTTATTGCTCGTTTCAAGCAGAACTAGCCTACTTTCTTTCTAGTTCAAAAAATGTGAACAGATGCCCTAGCTTTTATATTGTTATAAATAAGACATACAGCTGAAAAAGAAAAAAAAATACAATATAAAAAATGATAAAATATTTTCAAGAGATACTTTATATCCTGAGAAAAATAATTTAAGACATTCAAATAAAAAAATATCGAAACTATGTTTTAATTCTGGTTTCCTCTTTCAGGCGGTGCCAATCTGAAACATTCAAATAACGATACAAATTAGACTTAGTACAATTTTTCAATTATTTTTAATTAAATTTTATCTATACCGACCGATGAATTGTTACGTAATCTTCAGCGAGGACGCCAGACGTATCCAGTGGGGTCAGAAACGTAAACTGACTTTGCGGATGTGTTTTGGTATGATCCAATAGAATGTCCATTATGACTCGACGGTTTACCTTATCCTAATTACAAAATGGCAATTAATAAAAACATTTACATGCATGAAAAAGAACTTTAATATCTATGGATAATATATGCACCATAAAAACGTCGAATTCGTCTAGAAAATAGAAAGGCAAACCGGTGCAGTCCCAAAGTGCTAAGATAAAAGCAACGGTCGAGTAAGATCTTTCACCGCCTGATAATGATCTCGTATCATTATTTGCCCTTTGGCTGCTGTTCTGCGCGTGCACTTCAAGTACAAGGATTTTTCTTCCATGGTCGATATTTATCCTACCCTGATTGATATATAGTTTTATATAGTTTTATATACACAATATAAAACAAATAATGAATAAAATTTTTTTTCTGCACAAAGAAAATCTTGTTTATGCGTACCATATTGTTGCGTAATGCGAGTACGTTCGAAAATGAATTTTGTATGTTTACTCCGTAAGTCTCTTTCATTTCATGGAACAATTGCCTTCGGTCTTCTAGTCGTTTAAGATGTTCCTGCAACGTATATAAATACATTAATACATATCCTTCCATAAAAATAACATTTGCAATACCGTAACTTACTTTATAACTTTTTTCAATTTTCGTAGCCAAATTAAAATCTTTCCCACACTTTGCTTCTTTCAGCTTTAATTGTTTTCGTAATTGTTCTATAGTGCCAAATTGTCGCTCTATTTCGTAAATTCTCGCTTTCAAATCTTTGGCTAACTTGTAAAGTTCCGTTGTCGATCTGCAAAGAAATATGTTACTTCTGGTTGACAAGTATTTCAATAACAAAGAGTATCAATGTATCAACCTTGTTGTTTCTATCCTATTGCATCGTTTCGTAGCATCGGACACTGATTTTTGAGTAACCCTCTCCTGCATTTCGTATTCTGCCGTTGCATTCTGCAATGCTTGCCGCACTGCCTCTAATTTCCTCGCAGCATGTCGAGTCTTTAATCGCATTTCTTCTTTTCGATCTTGTAATTTCTTTATACTTGCCTGCACAACGCATATAAAATCATTAGCATGAGGTACTCACTAAAAATGTAAACAAAAAATACCTTCAGCGGGTTGATTTTCACATCCAAGCTCTGTCTTAATTCTCTGTATCGCCGAATTTCCGCCTCCAGATGCTCTATCTTTTTTTGGAGTTCCTGAACACTTTCATTTAAACGGGACTCCTCAGATTTTTCTTGATTCAACTTTTTTTCTAACTCGTGTAATTCATTTTTCTGCGGAAAATACAATTCACAATCAGATTATAAATCCAAATATAATTTTGAAAAATGGAATACTCACAAATACTGTAATAGATATCGCTTCGTTAGATTCGATCTTATCCTTTAGATCGTTGATTTGCCCTTTGTATTGATTTTGAGCAGCATTGAGCTTGGTGATTAATTGATTGGCAGTTACTAATTCGGAACTTGTACGTTTTTCTTTTTCATGTGCTGTAGTGTACGATTGAGCCGCTACTTTTTTTTCGTTGTCTATAGAGCGAAGTTCTTCTTCTAGTACACTAATCAAATGAGTAAAATGTAACGTTTGCAGCATTAATAAAATAATTATATAGCAGTGGAAAAGAAAAGAGGTCTTACTTAATCGCATCGGAAACTGAGACTTGAAGAAATCTGGCTTTCAAGTCACGTGGTCCACCGTAACTTCTATAATGCGGATCCGGAAAGAACATATCCCCTTTTTGGGTAATAGCTCTCCTACAATTACGTGGCACCCGGGAAGCATTCGACATAACCTCGGCTGCTTCCTTACTCGTCGAGATTAATAGAATACATTCAACTTCGCGTTGATCGATTAAACAGTTGGCGACAGTTGGGTCTGATATATCCATTGCGTCCAAAAGATTAGAAAAATCTGGTGAACGAGTGCAATGGGCACTAACGTCATGAACCTAGAAACACCAATGAAATGTTGCATAACCTAATGAAATATAATACAAAGGTATTACTTACTTTGTTAAAGAATTTGCTGCATATTATCTGCGGAGTCCTTTCATTTAGATAAATCTCCTTCATAATCGTGTTTAATACTTTGGCATCGTGACTATTGTCTACGCAGAATGTGCTAAAGACGCCGGGTCCTAAGAAATTTTCAACTGCAGGTGCCCAGGCTGGATCCTTCATTTTTATGTGTGCTCCTAAACAACAGAGTATAAGAATATGTAAGATAAAGGAAAGTATATTAGATTATGCTAAGTTATATTTCGGTATTTATAAGGAATTATTTTTAACACACCAAGTGGACCACGTGGCTTTTCCCGAAATTGATTATTACTATATTCTTCTTCAATTCTTCTCAAAAGACGTGGTATATTTTGTCCAAATACAGTTAATGCGTTATCAGCGTGTTTTTTTCTGGCACTAATTTCACGTCGAATTTGTTCTGTAATGAAATTCAATAAATAAATCGGCATCAAATTTTAACAAACGCTGCAGAAGGAGAAACTATTTTGGGTACTCATAATAGACTAAAGTGAAATAACTGTAACAAATAAGTGAAACCTTCGATACTCACGAATACGATTTTCACAGCTTCCCATTTCAATCTTTGACGCGTGCATTTCTTTCTGAAGACGCATTTTATCAGTTTCTAAGTGCGTTTGATGAGTTTGTTTAGTCTGCAGTAAGGCTTGGACTTCGGACAGCTTCTGTTCTAAGGCTGCCAATTGTTGTTTCATTTCATTCCTTTCAATTTGTTCTGCATTATCGCCACTAAAAGTATAGCGTTTGCACTAGATATCGTTGCATTATATATATAATATATAACTACACAAGGAGACAAAACTTAGTAAACCTTTCGAGTCGATGTATCTCCTTTTTAATCATGTTAACATCGTCTTCCATTCTTTTACTTTTACTTTGGCAAGCCCGCCACTCTCTCACTTTGGTGGAATGTGTATCTCTATTAATACTATACTCTTGCTTAACTTTACTGTAATCTTCCGCACTATTAGTCACTTCCCGTTCCGCATCTTTAATTTTTTCCTCTAATTCTCTGCACAAACAACATTACATATTACATAGCAAACGTGCCCATGTATCGTAACAATAATAAATCTACAATTTACAAATTTTTTTGTGCAAAATCTATTTGTTACAATTTTTGTTACCACAATACATACAGGATTTCTTTGTTTATTTCTTCATCTTTTGAATCTGCAGACGATTCAACATCGATAAGCTGTTTATGGCTCTCCTCACACTTTTTAAAAACTTCTTCGATCTTCTCTAGCTTCTTCTCTTCTGCTATAGCCTACACAATGAAATGTGGATTTTCTACTAATTAATCAAAGGCGATAAATTGTGTCATAAAATTTTCCTGTACTACAATTATTACATACAACTGCCCAAACAAATTCCTTTTCAAGATCACCTGCTTCAGCATATAATGTATCGATTTCTTCTGCTCTTTGTATATTTTCCTTCAACCTCTCTACTTCCTTCCTAGTCTCTGACAGAATCTGCAAAAGTGGTTGTCAGTATGTACAAATAAAACCAATTGCAAAATCAAAAATATAAACAATAAAAACATACTTCATTATATTGCTGCAATTTTTCATATTCAATTTGACATATTGATTTAGCTTCTTTATAATTTTTGCCGATCACATCTAAAAGCGTGGCTTTCATAAATAGTTCATATTTCTCTTCAGGTTTAGATGTTACCAGGAATGTCCTCGATATGTCCTGATTCAATATAGAAATTGGATTGTCTATTTGAATGTTCATTGCTCGTAGTATACTGTCAAGTTCATTTCGTTTTGTTGAAATTACGTCTCCTATAAAGAATGACATAATAAACATAACAATAGATAATGATTTAAATACGTATGTTATACGTACCTCTCCAATTTTTTATTTTGTAAGCAGACGAACTTGAAATGGTTCGCAGAACTACTATCGAATTGCCATAAACTTCTGGTTTATATGCCATTGGCCCTTGATTTGTTAATGTTATTTCTATCGTTGCAGTATGTTTTCCCTTTTTTATAAATGCTATTTAATAAGAAGTGTCATTATAAAAACAGGAAAATAAAATTGACTATACAAATCAAATATGCTGTACCTCTCACAGATGATCCACGACTCGTAACATTCGCCCTGGCGCCAAGACCAACAGTTAAGGCTGTTAATATTGCACTTTTACCACTTCCATTACGTCCAACAATGAAATTCACATTCGGATTTAAAGTAACTTCCAAGGCATCGTGACACATAAAGTTTCTGATTAGAATTTTCTTTACTTTGCCAGCTTTATCCTGCAATTTATATGAAAATGCATAAACATAAATGAATTACAAAACCGAAAATACAATTCGAGCTAACCACTTACATCGTCGAAATGTTCCAAACTATTCTCTTTTCCTCGTGCTCGTTTTGACTGATACGTATCATTGTTAACAGCTCTTCTCTTTTTCCTGTTGTTTACGTCAACCTCCATGATCGTTTGGCAAGTTTACAATCTAATAACATGCAAATAGTAGACTTATTCAAACAACACGCAATATCAACGGATGTGAACCGAACACCATCCTCTTCCGCAGATATCTAATCGATTTTGATAAAAAATATCCTTGGATCACTTCAGGGTCATCAGGTGTATGTACTGACCAAGCCAATGATTACATACTATCAATTGTTATATCACTTATAACCACTCGAACGCGTTACCGGGTGCAACAACTACTTAGCAACGTGTGTGAATCTTCCCGCCAGTGACTGCATTTTGTTTTCTGACTTTCTCTACCATACTGCACGAAGAATATAGATTTCCCACCAGCTTTTTAAATGCTGCCTACCTCGACTATAGTGGCACCTATATTTCTGCATGAACTAAAAAGCTGAACAAGGCAGAAAGATCGTGCAAAACCTGAGGTATATGCACTTTTAAAGCAGCGAGAATGCAGTTCTCGCACACGAAACAGAATGCATTCAGAAATTCAAATACGTTTCACTTTTATCAGAACGGGTTTATCATTAGAACATCTTTAATCAAATCGATGATATTATTCTCATGCATTGTTTCGATCTTAGACCACTGTATAATTAAGTAATGTAATACATAAAGCCAAATTCACATAATGCAACAGCATCAATTTTCAGTGTGCATACGTCCAACGCAGCTTCTTAAAAGCACGCGCATCGTACTGAAACGCGGGAAATTATATGTTCTAATTTAGTTTAATGTACAATTCATTTTTCTTTTCCAGAAAGAGCGAAGGACAAAGAGAGTTTCAAAGAAGTGTCGATACAGTCTGTAAAGACTGAGTCTTGAAGAACGCAAGAAGAAATAGAAAAAGTAACGAGTAAAATATATAAAAACGCTTATATTACATTAGATTAAAAAATTTTTATTATTTTGATTGTGATGTCGCCCTAACCGAGATCGTCGCCATCGTATTGATCCCTATAGTCAGAGCGTGTTTGAACTCGGAATAAAATAGACACCCGTTCAATTGTAATTTCCTTAAAACGTAGCTAAAGAATATCACAACTAGATTAGAGGGTCACTCTCGGTAGGAAAATAATAGAATGCCGGTTGTAAGCAGTAAAACATCGGAAACACTTCGAAGAGAATCAGGAGCTCTGAATCGAAGGACAATGAAGAAAGCGGGCCTGAAAGAAGGCAGCTTCACGGCTTTCTTCGAGAGCCTTACGCACCGAAGCACAGAGATCCGGAAATCGATAATTTATGATCAGGATTTCGTCAAATTCTTTTTTCGGCAATTTTTCAAATTGCCTTTACAACCTATGTCAATACCTGTACAGCCACTTGAAGAAAGGGACTGACGGTACAGATGATGGTTTTATTTCGTGATCTGAAATGTTTAGTGCCGGTTATTACACTTTAAGTTCTGCAAACACTCTCTCAGACATTTTAAGGCGTCCGAACCCTTGCCGCCGGAATTATTAGAATTTTCACTGCCCGCGACATCTGAAGGCGATTTCCGTTTTGTACGCGTGTATGTGTGTATCCCTTACCTCTACCTACTACATGCAGAGCAAACACCTTACCGCACCTCCCACGCGTGCACTTTTCCCCACCACCTGTTGCACAATGAAATTTGAATTGTCCGTTGGTGACGGTTAATCGAAACGTATGTACAGTGTCTCCAGCAAAGTTTGTCGTCGATCTAATGGACCGAAGTTTGTATTTTATGGCAACCTGTTGATGCGTGGTTTAACACTCTTCGCGGAGTATCTGTACACTACTTTTGTTCGTGTGTTGTTATTATTACAGTTCCTGTACTAGCTTGCACTTGAGCACCAACTTTCCCGAGAGATGAGTGATTCTGGAGATGCTGTTAAATATAAATGGACCCCGGACAGTACCTCGTTGTTGGTGTCAGTGTGGTCTGATAGACAAGTTCAAAAACAGCTCGAGTACACGTCGAAACCACAGTTAATATGGGATAGTGTCGCTCGATATATGAAGAAAAAAGGGTACAACGTATCTGGGAAACAATGTCGATCGCGGATGAAACAGGTTTTGGTGTGCTATCGTGAAGCCAAACGGGCTGGCACACGAGCAGGTGTAGAGCAATATTATGAATCGATTGATAGAGTTCTGAAAAATAAGCGTCTTGAAGAAGTTAATACTAATGGTATAGACACTGTAGGTAAGGCAATTTTGTACGATTGTAGGGGTATCTCGTTTCGTTCTTTATTAATCAAATTAATGTTTACAGTTTAAATAAATACTTTGTAGAACACCTTGCCCAAGTAAATTAATCACATTTGCTTCTCTACATTTTTCTAGATGCTGCAATACATGTTAAGTCTCCTCCGAAAGAAGTAAAGACAAATAAAAATTTACAAATGAGACACAAGTTTCAGGAGCCTGTGCAGTCAATGCATCATTCAGAAGCATTGTCTCCTACGTGGGGTTTTAGACGTAAGAGTTATACTTTATTTACTAAATAGTATTGTGAATCGATAACTTTAGCATAAACTACTGTGAATTTTAGGTGAAAATGAATATCCAGATTCCCCCGAATCGAATGAAACTGTAATAGCTAGACCTTATAATAGAGTATTCTCTCCCACTAGAGATGTGGCTATTAACACAGGTGAACAATTGGTACAATTAGCTGGTAAATCAGTCCAGTACAATTCTATTCCAATGGAGGAACCATTGCGTGCTAATTATAAGCAAAATTTATTACCTTATCGTTATGGAGAAATACCTTATCAAAATGCAGTACAGAATGTGCAAAATCAAATAATTCAAGAGAACATGCAACAACACCAAACTTTACAACAAAATTGTATGAGCCATCAGCAAAATATGTTGGTGAATAATCTAGGATTTCAACAAAATCAGCACAATTTAAATCAGAATTTAATAATGCAGCCTGTCGATGTCCCAATGAAAATTAGTCCAACAATTGTACAAAATGTTAATTTGGAACAGTTACTCCAGCAACAAAATCATTTGCAACAAGTAGCTCAGGCGAATAATCGTGCAATGCCACAAGAGCCAAGAAAAATTGTATTTGGACAAAATTTAGCAGCTACATACAAACAGCAATATGGTAATATGTTGTCTCATATGCCTGCTGTAGTAGATAATAAAGGAGTCGGATGTCTATCTCCAGATTATTCTCCAGATGTTTCCCAGAACTTGAACGACGCTTTTTGTCAAACAAAAAATGATGATAAATCGCATAACTTGAATGAAACTTATAATCAAGCTGTACAAGCAGGAACTCAAGATGCTTCTATATTAACAAATAATGCAACTTGCAACGATGAAAGTCTTATACTAGAATTTTTGATGGATTCTTTAAGTCAAGCAGGAAGTGACCATAAATCAAAAGATACTGCCGTTAATACAGACAATATTCCCAATGTGCCAATTAGAAAGAAGAAAGCCCAGAAGTTGGAACAACTTGTTTTAGGTGCCATTAGTTCTCAAAATGAAGTCGTTAATAGGGTAAGGTACAATTATAATAGAGAATAGAATAAATATTGTAATAAAAATATAAAACTAAAAAGAACTTTAAATAATTTTATTTCAGATTCTTGCTGCGCAAAACGATATGTTAACAAAATTCTTAGATTTAGATAGAGATCGTCAAAATAGACTTGAAAATCGATTGGACGACTTATTGAAAGTCGTACACAATAATGTACTCACGAAACAGTCTTCGGAAACAGATGTTGGAGTATCTCCACCGTCACCAGAACCTACCATAACTTGTCTAGTGCCTCCACCAATGCCCGGAGCTGCACCTCCTAAACTGGATTTAGTTCCTCCAAAACCTTGCCGGGTCCCTTGTACAGTACCAAATTCTAATGTTGAATTAATTAATCAAAATCCTGTGATGACGAGACCGGGCATTGTTTCACCTATAACTAGTCCAGTGAAAAAGCCTGGTACCATATGGTCGAAACTGGGACCAGTATCACAGTCGCCTTTCGTGAAGGCTCAACAACGTTTGGGTTTCCAAGCTGTTTCAGCAACAGACACTCGAACTCAATCTTCTGCGGAGAGACGCATAGCAAGAGAAATGGATCAAATTAACATGAACACAGAAACATTGAAGTACGAAACCACGAAATTCTTAGAAATGGAGAGACAACTGGAAGAGAAAGTTGAAAATGCCCGTCTCGAGACAGCTATAGGTCGAACTCTGCATGCTCGAAGAAGGTTGTTCACCCAACGAGAACCTAATGCAGCAATGATACTGACTGCAGCGTTCTTGGAAAACGAATGTCGCATTTCTGAACAACTTATGGACTCTTACGAACGGCAACGAAATTTAAAAAATGCCGATGATGAATTATTGACTGGTCAAGGAGAAAGCTATGATCATCTACGACGGCTGAGTATGCAGCCTGCATGTGTAGCTGGTGAACCTTGTGATACGTCCACACCAGCAAAATTCGGAGCTGTATCTGGTAATAGCGAGAGAGCAGCTGTAGCAGTACCGAAACAAACAATTCAACAGTTAGCTCAGCTTGTAATGAATACTGGAAGATGGAAGGATCTGGCCGCACAGAATCGTGTAGCATCAGTACAAATTAATGCAGAGAGACAACAAAGTAGTCGTCCGCCAATACAAATGAATGCAGAAAGACTACAAAGTAATCGTCCATTAGTTCAAACAAATATAGGACAGGAAAATGGTTTTCCACTAGTTCAAGCGAATGTAGAAAGGCAAAATGGTTTTCCACTAGTTCAAGCGAACGTAGAAAGACAAAATGGTTTCCCGGTAGTTCAAGCGAACGTAGAAAGACAAAATGGTTTCCCGGTAGTTCAAGCGAACGTAGAAAGACAAAATGGTTTTCCATTAGTTCAAGCGAATGTAGAAAGGCAAAATGGTTTTCCAGTAGTTCAAGCAAACGTAGAAAGACAAAATGGTTTTCCAGTAGTTCAAGCGAATGTAGAAAAGCTACAAAATGGCTATCAAGCAAATGTAGAAAGACAACAAAACTGCTTTCCAGCGGGTTACAACGATGCAATTACCATTGCACAGCCTAGTGCCCCGTTCAGAGGAAACGATGTAAAACCTGACAAAAGTTACGTCAAAGATTGGGTGCTAAATAAGTATGGAGATGCAATGAATGAACAAAAGACGAATTATGCACAGTCTTGTAATACCATAAACACTAAACCTAACTTCCCTATAGGTTTTACTAATGCACTGCTAGATACTGAGAATGCAAAAATGAAAGAAGCTAATGTTGACGTTCGTAGATCTATTGGATATAACAATAATACGTTGCCGGATCGTAAACAACAAACTGTACGTTTCATGGATGAAGCATTAGCTGAACTACAACGAATGTACATTGAAAGACTGTCCAAGGATCAGCAAGAAAAAAATGATAGCTTGCCATATGTGGCTGGTAATGGTAACAGTGTCTCTATCCATAGCCGACAAATGATTGAAAAATATATTAACGATATAATGCCAAAAAGGCAGTTTAGGGATGGTAAAGATAGAGACAGTGATTCTGATGACGAGTTCTTGGATACCACTACTTCAATGCCTACAATTGTACCGCGCAGAGGATCTCTCACGTCGACTGGTACAGCTTCAACAGAAGCTCCCCCCCATTCCACGAAACTGTCAAAAGATAATTGTGTAATCAGTTAATTATATAAGCATGAAGGAATAAGTAGTACAACAAGTAAGTAATTTTAATCTTATGGCAAAAATCTATGGCTATACTATAATAATTATAGTTTTTTGATTAACTGATTTATAACAAAATGATTTATCTCACGACATTTTAATTCTCAAGAGAATTGAAACTTTAATTTTTGTTCATTTTTAAATCAGTAACGAATTTCTATTACGTTAAAAGAATCTTAAAATTATTTTTAATGTGCAAGGTCTTCGTTAAATTGAGTCATTAAGTTATAATCATTTTCCTTATGATAGTTTACCTAGTATAAATTAATTAATGCATTATTTGTATTGTTTATACCTAGTATTGTTTGTGGATATTCTCGAATTAAACAATTTATGACAAGATTTATTATTGTCATAAAAGTCTCAATTTATAATTATATTACATTGGAAGTTGTTAGATCTCTTAATATTTGATTTGTAAACTGTATTTGACGTCGAACATGTAAAATTCATGTTAACATTATATACATCATTGTGCAATGCATTAAGTTCCATAGTAGTTGTTGAGAAGATATAACATTATAAGAGGAAAAATATTATAAAATATATTTTTTATAATAACCGAATTATCTTCCTTTAACGAATAACAATTATACATACGAAATCTATACATTTTAAAGTTTAGTGGAAAAAATTATAAAAACTACATATTATGCAGTTAGATCATATTCGTGTTAATTATATGCATTGTTTATGTAAGAATTATAAAAGTTTATACATTCGACATGCACATTATTATTAAGTAGCGATTCTCATATGTAGCTTATTCATGCAATCTTAAAAGGTACAGGTCTTCCATTTGTGCATATAACGGCGCCGTTAGCCGGTTAATTTTGATTTCCAGTTAGGTGATACGATAAATATATACTATTAAAATAAAATTATACAATACATGAGATATATTTTCATAGTACTGATTAGAAATTGTGTTAAAATAAATAATATTAAAGAAACGTTAATGTGAACTGTGTTCTGGAATAAATGAATAAATTTACAATTAATAAAACTCAATACGTTTTTTTTATTGAACAGAAAATATTTGGAACATAAACGGATAACATATTTTGGTGTAGTGAGGCAAGGGGAAAATAGTAAAATTATAATTTATGACATAAAAATCAGAAGTTAAATAAAGACACGAAAAGATCATTACAGAGTGTAATAAACAACGAAATTTACGATTACAGCACAAGCTTTTTATTTATTGGTACAAGAAAGGAAACTATTGGTTTAACAGTTCTCAAAAGTAGAACTACATCGAACTACATCGAAGGTCCGCAATTAAGTTTCACGTATCCGTTCGAAAGATTTCATCCAGGTCGTACTCGAAAGAATTATTGACAAATGATATTAAATCGAAGGATCAGTAACACGTCCGCTAAATAAAACTGTAGGAATGGCTTTGCCTTCTGAATTCTGGGATTTGTGGATAATGGTATAAACGAATGGTTTATCAATTTCCATTCTTGGGATGGATTGGTAACTCGAACTCGTGAGACTGAAAAGTATCGCTGAAACAAATTAAATGACAGTATTATTCACTGACAGAAACTATTTTTCTGAAATGCATCAGTAATTTTTCCTGACACGACGCAATGCATCCCCAATGATCTTAAATGGCCGGTTTGAAACGTTGTTGATTAAATGTAATTACTAATATATGGCTGATGATGGAAAATGTGATGATCACATTGTTAGATAATCTGATGAGGCAAGAGAGAATAAAGGACACAGAGTGTAATAAAGAACGATTTTAACAGGATCGGTGACTGCAAGAAAACTACTACTACCACTATTTACGATTACAGCACAAGCTTTTTATTTATTGGTACAAGAAAGAAAACTATTGGTTTAACAGTTCTCAAAATTAGGGGTAAAACCACATCGTAGGTACGCAATTAAGTTTCACGTATCCGTTCGAAAGATTTCATTCAGATCGCACTCGAAAGAATCATGACACATAATATTAAATCGAAGGATCAGTAACATGTCCGCCAAATAAAATTGTAAGAATGGCTTTGCCTTCTGAATTCTGAGATTTGTGGATAATGGTATAAGCGAATGGTTTATCAATTTCCATTCTTGGGATGGGTTGGTAACTCGAACTCGAGCCGAAGAGAATTATTCCTGAAACAAATTAAACGAGATATTGTTTGCCCACAGAAACTATTAGGGGGGCCGGAAAGTAATATCGTTTCTGCGCATATTTATCTGTTTGAATTTAATGTAAACAAACGACATAACTTTCCGATCCACCTAATATTTTTCTGGAATGCATCAGTAGATTTTTCCTGTAACGACAATACATCCCCAACGATCTGAAAATGAGCGGTTTGTAACGTTGTCAATTAAATATAACACGAATATATGATCGATGATAGAAAATGTGATGATCACTTTGTTAGATAATCTGATGAGGTAAGGGAGAAATCATTATAATTCATGACATAAAAATTGGAAGTTTAATGAAGACACAGGGTGTAATAAAGAACGAATTTAGCAGTATCGGTGACTACAAGAAAGCTACTACTACCACTATTTACGATCACAGCACAAGCTTTTTATTTATTAATACAAAAAAGAAAACTATTGGTTTAACCGTTCTCAAAAGTAGGTATAAAACTACATCGAAGGTCCGCAATTAAGTTTCACGTATCCGTTCGAAAGATTTCATCCAGGTCGTACTCGAAAGAATTATTGACAAATGATATTAAATCGAAGGATCAGTAACACGTCCGCTAAATAAAATTGTAGGAATGGCTTTGCCTTCTGAATTCTGAGATTTGTGGATAATAGCATAAACGAATGGTTTTTCAATATCCATCGAGGTTAGCACCTCAATCGAAGTCAACCCGGCGACTTCCACTTCTGTAACAATGTAAACAAAATATTGTTACATATATCGAAATTTAACGAAGATATAATGTGGAAATTTATGCAAATATAATACACAGCATATACAGACAATACTTGTTTAGACAAAGAAATAATTAATGCAATCATTGTGTTTAATTTATGTGTGTCAATTTAATAGTATATTTCCATGACAGCTGAACTATAATATATAAAACGAAACATAAATTTTATATCATAAAACCTTAACAAAATCATAAATACATATATTTTTTTCCCACTAGCGGAACTACTGTACACGCATGATATGTGTACTTGTATAAACGTCCGTACAGTCCAGTAATAACAATTACTCAATAAAAAATAATTTCATGTCTTATACATGGCCAATTATATTGTAAATTATGAAAAATAGGTAAGTACATGTTACCGTGTTTAGATTTCTGGTTCGGATACAACAGCACTGAACAATGATACGACGGCATCCGCGTTCTTATCGCTGTCGTTCGCATGGTATACAATGCTACAATAGAATGGGCGATTGACGGTGAAATCCACGGGGTTGAAAACCATCAACGAGGTTGTCTTCAGAATTAAATCTAGAATACACCATTGGAACTTCATGTATTGATTTATAGCGTGCATCTCTAAAAGTGAATTCTCGTCTTTCCAAGCCGGGTCATTTCTTACCCGTGTTTATGACAATGCAAAAGCGGCAACGCATAAGCACTATGTGTAGTTCGTTGCATCGGTTGCACTCTACTGTACGCATGCGGGTGAGAGTTAAATAGTGTGGGTGAATTAGAAATAATTAAGGAAACGTTAACGTAAACTACGTTATGGAATAAGTGAACAAAATTTACAATTAATAATATTCAATACTTTTCTTTCTTTCATAAACGTTTTTTTACTGAACAGAAAATATTTGAAAGGTAAAGAGATAATTTTGGTGTCGTGAGGCAAGGGAGAAGTCGTAAAATTATAATTTACGACATGAAAATCAGAACTTAAATAAAGACACGAAAAAGTTATTACAGAGTGTAATAAACAACGATTTTAACAGTATCGGTGACTACAAGAAAACTACTACTACCACTATTTACGATTACAGCACAAGCTTTTTATTTATTGATACAAGAAAGGGAACTATTGGTTTAACAGTTCTCAAAAGTAGAACTACATCGAACTACATCGAAGGTCCGCAATTAAGTTTCACGTATCCGTTCGAAAGATTTCATCCAGGTCGTACTCGAAAGAATTATTGACAAATGATATTAAATCGAAGGATTAGTAACACGTCCGCTAAATAAAATTGTAGGAATGGCTTTGCCTTCTGAATTCTGAGATTTGTGGAGAAGAGCATAAACGAATGGTTTATCAATTTCCATTCTTGGTATGGATTGGTAACTCGAACTCGTGAGACTGAAAAGTATCGCTGAAACAAATTAAATGACAGTATTATTCACTGACAGAAACTATTTTTCTGAAATGCATCAGTAATTTTTCCTGACACGACAATACATCCCCAATGATCTGAAAATGGCCGGTTTGAAATGTTGTCAACTAAATATAACACATAATCGATGATGGAAAATATGATGATCACTTTGTTGGATAATCTGATGAGGTAAAGGAAAAATTATGAAATTATAATTTATGACATGAAAATTGAAAGTTAAATAAAGACCCGGAGTGCAGTGAAGAACGAATTTAGCAGGATCGTGACTAGAAGAAGACTACTTCTACCACTATTTAGAATAACAGTACAAGCTTTTTATTTATTGACACGAGAAAGAAGACTATCAGTTTAACAGTTTTTAAAATCCGGGATATAACAACATCAAAGGTCCGCGATTTGGTCTGGCGTATCCGTTCCAAAAATATCATTCAGATCTCACTCGAAAGAATTATAGCAAATAACAATATTAAATCAAGGCTCAGTAACATGTCCGCTAAATAAGGTTGTAGAAATGGCATTCGCTCTTGAATTCTGAGATTTGTGGAGAACAGCATAAACGAATGGTTTATCAATTTCCATTCGTGGGATGGGTCGGAAATTCCCACTCAAGCCCACGGCAATCAGCCCTGAAACAAATTAAGCGAGATATTATTCACCGACAAAAATTATTTTTCTGAAATGCATCAGTACATTTTTGCTGGCACGACAATACATCCCCATTGATCTGAGAATGGTCGATCTGTAACGTAATCAATTAAACATAGCACGAACATACGATTGGTGATAGAAAAAATGATGATCACATTAATTAGATAATCTGATAAGGCAATGGAGAAATCATAAAATAGTTGAATAAATACAAATTCATCAGGATCGCTGGCAAACAAGCTTTTTATTTTTCCATACGAGAAGGAAAACTATTAATCAAAATTCGGCACACAACACATAAAAGGTCCATAATTAGGTCGTACGTATCCGTTCCAAAAATATCATTCAGATCTCACTCGAAAGAATTATCAGAAATAACAACGTTAAATCAAGGCTGGTGAACATGTCCGCTAAATAAGGTTGTAGAAACGGCTTCGCCTCTTGATTGCTCCGATTTGTGAAGAACAGCATAAACGAATGGTTTATTAACTTCCAATCGTGGGATGGGGTTTTTATGCCAAGTCGCGCCTACGCCAATTACTCCTGAAACAAATTAAACGAGATATTATTCACCGACAGAAACTATTTTTCTGAAATGCATCAGTACATTTTTTCTGGCACGACAATACACCCTCACTGATCTGAAAATGGCCGGTTTGAAACGTGGCCAATTAAACACAGCACGAACATATTAAACATAGCACTAATGATGGAAAATATGATGATAACATTGTTAGATAATCTGATGAGGTCCGGAAATCGTACGAAAGAATTATTACAAATAGCAACATTAAATTGAAGGCACAGTAAAATTCTCGCTAAATAAAGTTACAAAAATGGCTTTGCCCCCTGAATTCTGTGATTTATGGAGAAAACGAATAAACCATAACGAATAAACGGATAACCATAAACGAACGGTTTATCAATTTCCATTCTTGGGATAGGTCGGTAACTCGAACTCACGAGAACGAAAACTATCGCTGAAACAAATTAAACGTGATATTATTCACCGACAGAAACTATGTTTCTGAAATGCATCAGTACATTTTTTCTGGCAACGGCAATACGTCCTCACTGATCTGGAAATGGCCAGTCTGAAACATAATTAATTAAACATAGCACGAACATATGACTGATGGTGGAAAATACGAAGATCACTTTGTTAGATAACCTGATGAGGCAAGGGAGAAGTCGTAAAATTATAACTTGTGACATCAAAATCGGAAGTTGAATAAAGACGCAGAGTGTAATAAGCAACAAATTTTTAGCAGGATCGGTGACTACAAGAAAACCACTACTACCACCACTTAGAATAACAGTAGAAGCTTTTTATTGATTGATACAGAAAAGGAAACTATTAATTTAGCAGTTGTCAAAATTGGGGATAGGCGTAACTACATCGAAGGTCCGCAATTAGGTTTTACGTATCCGTTCCAAAGATTTCATCCAGATCTCACGCGAAAGAATGATCAGAAATGACAACATTTTTTAAATCGAAGGCTCGGCAACACAACCACTAAATACAATTGTAAAAATGCCTTTGCCTTCCGAGTTCTGAGATTTGTGAATAATAGCATAAACGAACGGTTTATCAATGTTCATTCTTGTGATAGGTCCGATAGAGAGGCTCGAGTAGTTGAAAAATAACGCTGAAAGAAGATAAATAAGATATTGTCCGCCGACAGAAATTATTTTTTTTTTTTTGAAATGCATTATCTTTCTTGACACGATAATACAGTAAATCCATCTTAATTGATGCTCAGATTGTACAAAAAGGTGGACAATTTGCGAAGAGGTTATACGATTATTCGAGCCTTGCGGTTCGTGTTTATAGTTACCGATTGTCAACAACTATAAAAATGAGTCGCAAAGCTCGAATAATCGTACCTCTTCTTCCCAAATTGTCCATTTTTGTGTACAATCTCTCAGCGTCAATTAGGGAGAATATACTGTACATCCTAAATGATCGGAAAGTGGCTGATTCGAAACGCAGCGAATTAAATGTAACAAAAAATATATGATTGACGATATGAAAATATGATAACACCACATTCTTTGATAATCTCATAAGTATTAAAATTGATGTGATTCCCCCGGTGCAGTTATATATGCCGAAATTTAATGAAGATTCATTGTGAAAATTTATGCAAATATAATATATGTATATCGTATACTCACGATACTTGTTTAAACAAAGAAATAATTAACACAATCATTGTGTTCAATTTATCTACACTTAATAGCATATTTCCATGACAGCTGAACTATAAAATATATAAAACAAAATATAAATTTTATATTATAGAACAGTGATCTGAATAAAATTGTAAACATATATATATATAAAAATATATATATATATTTTTTTTTTTCTTTCCCCACTAACAGAAATACTGTACACGCAACGATATGTGCATTTGCGTAAACTTCCGCAGTCCAGTAATAACAATTACTCAATAATATATAATTTTGTCTTACACATGGCCAATTATATTGTAAGTTATGAAAAATATGTAAATACATATTACTGTGTTTAGATTTTTGGTTCGGTTACAACACCACTGAACAATGATACGACGGTATTCGCGTTCCTATCGCCATCGTTTTCGTGGTATACAATGCTATAATAGAATGGCCGATTGACGGTGAAATCCACGGCGTACACCAATGACAGTTTCATCATAATAAGACCTGGAACACACCATTGGAACTTCACACACTGATTTATAACGTGCATTCTTCGCTGATTTGAACAACTTTTTATTCATTTATCGCCCGCCAGTGGTCATTGTCAGACTGCGTCTCTAAAAAATAACCCTCGTTCTTCCAAGCTGGGTCACTTTTTACCCGTGATTCCGACGATGTAAAAGCGGCAACGTATCGGCATTGCATGTAGTTCGGTGTATCTATATTATATTCTACTGTTCTCGCGTGGGTCAGAAGTGACCCGGCACGGTTAGTTTTTGATCGAAGTGATCAATGACCTCAAACACCATATTACACCATAGTGTTTATTGTTGAAAGTCCGCAGTCTACAAATTACACATGGGTTCTAATATTTTTCCACTAAATACTGGTAGAACTCTACTATCGTTCAATGTTTTCACAATAAAATAAAAGAACGGACGATCCACGATGAATTCTTGTTCAATGAGTCCGATTGTTAATGAGTCCACTGTGATAATAATCGCTGCAACAAATCACGACTTGGTGGTAATTTTTCAATTTGAATTCACGTTATTAGTATGGCCGTTTTAGTTCATATTATTATTGGACTTTATGTTTTGTTTGCAGAACAATTGTTTATTTTATCATGTATAATAATTACAATACAATTATACGCTCACGTTGATCCGAATCTTTGGCTAAAGCAGACTAGACTCGACGACTATATTTTAATATTGGTCATTTTTCGAAACACAGAAGAGAAATAGAGATCAAAGTGAGGGGGAGAACGGTTCGAGAACACGACCAGAAAAGAGCACAACAACATTGCCATCTTCGGTTCCCTGATTCTGAACTCTGCTGATGATACTATAGAAAAATGGTCGGTCAACCATTAGCTGCAGATTAAATACGCTACAGCGCGCTTGAATCACTATTCCTGAAACAAATTGACCGTGCTAACTCTCTCAATGGATCCTGATCCATTAATTCGAGTATAACTTCAAAAAAAAAAACGATTACTCGTTTATCATGTTAATTGTGTGAAGGACAACGTGAGAGCGATATATTAACAAGCACCGAATACAAATAAGCGAAAAATTAAAAAAAAGTCGATCGTATGAAACAGGAGAAATGCTTTTTCTTTTACGAAGAAACGTATTGAAAGTTGAACGCGGTCTCCTAACCCTGGGACAACACAAAAACAAGCTATTCTTTATTGCCCTATTTAAACTTTAAACTAATGAAGATAAGGATTCCTTAGTTAGGTCCATTTATACTCATCGACGAGCCGAGCAGATTGATATTTTATTATTATTTCTGAACATACACACAAAACACCATATAACGAAATTAATTTTCAATTGGAGGATGAAAAATGGATGAAAACGTCACATTAAAGGTAACACCCTGCACAGAATGGATACTGGATGCCGATTGAACGAGCTCGTTAAAAAATCGTTGTCGACGAATGTAACACGAGGCTCGTACGAGCCTCGTTGGCAAACGACTGAAGACTAAACGACAAATGATTAAGCAATCGAGCATGATGTATTCAGTCATTGGAATTTGCATGTGCATATGTACTAATGAATAATCAGAAATAATGATAAAACATTATCGGCACGTCGATAAATATAAACCGACCTTTAATATGTAAATAGTATGTTGCTTAATATGCAGATTTATTCAAGAATTCAAAAATCCATTCCTAAAACACATACAGCTTATTATTTGAATTGATTCACTTGATTATCCTTGCCAGTGATTTCATTCATTCTAGAAATTTGATATTGTACCAACGAAGATCGCAACTGTGTCATGTTTAATTGCAAAATAGAATGGTCTGTCAATTCTGAACGTTACGGGAATTATTGGAGGACCTGGAAACATCGCAGGTGCAAGAAAGCCTAGAAATAAATATTAAACATGATCAGCAAATAAAATAAGTTAGATTTCTTTAAAAATAAGATATTGATGAAATTATTAGAGAACAAGACACTTTGTATGTCCAGAAAACATGTTCAAACAATGAGGTGTAAATTTGCTTTGTTGTCTTTCCAGCCTCTACTGGGATTAGTGAACTACTGGGAACTGCGTGAAATTGCGAATCCGAGTAGAGTGGGGACTTACGTTGGGCCTCACTATACAAATACTGTATAATTGGTAGCTCATAGTTACTCACCGATACCAGATCTATCCCGAGTTCGCCTTAATTATAAAGCTGTGTTCTCTCAATCTCGATCAATGAGCTGTTGATTACTAGGAGGCAATTATAATACATATGGACTTCGTTATGTAACGCAAATACTATTGGAAATGTGAGCACAGCTTTAAAGGCCCTGGGACTCTGATTCCGTAAGGCCTCAAGTGTAGCAACATGATTTAAAAAAAAAAAGAAAATCTAACCTAGCATTTTGCACTAAAAACTGCTTTGCTTCTCCGCAAGGAAAAATGTATTTGAATTAGTTATACGGCATCATAGTTGTTACGTAACAAAACATTTATTGCTCGCGATCCTGAGTAAGTCTCTAGTCATTAGAATAGTCTTCTCACAAGTTTCTTGATAATCCTAAATTTATCGACGATTCTTTATGTCGATTTCACATTTTATGTTACCGTAATATACCAGTAAACTAAATATGAAATTATTATGATATTATTATATATATATTATATATGTTATAAATTTTACTCTATCAATTTTTATTTGATTAAATAAACTGCTTGAATTCTATTTAATATTTTCTCTAAATTTTTAAAATAGAAGCACGTGTTAAAGGCTTGATTACGCGTTAACATTGCATTATACAGGGGCAAATGATTATAATTGAAATATTTGATTAGCAATTGTTTTTTTAATTAATTGTTTATATTGCAGTGCAAAAAATCGTCCCTAAGAATTTGGAGTGAGAAATATATTTGGTAGGAATTACGAAAACAATTGTGTATATTATAAAAAATAAGAAATAGTAATAGGATTTCCAAATTAAAATTCAACGACTCTATTATAATATTAAATCAATCTGCTTTCACAATACATAGAAAAGTGTCTCTTACTACCTTTTTGGACAGTCTCATGTAAATAAATGCATTTTATATGCAATGTGAATTTATAACTTATAAAAAAATAGAGGTACAGTCAATGTGATGCTTAAGTGAAGAAACGAAAAATAATGACGGTAAACTTGGGAAAGTTGTAAATTAAAAAAACATAATTAATAGATCATTTATTCTCTATGCCCTTAGAGCAAGAATGAAGTAAACACACAACGATGTTTATAGACATTTTCATAGTTTTGGAATGAAATATGGATACTACATTTAGTACAACGATGTAATAACATTATCCTTTGCCTATTGTTTACTTTTACTGTATACATTTCTTTTGATCCATGGTAGGAAATATCAAATTCTGTGTACAGCAAGAAATGTTATAAAAAAATTAATCTAAAAACAACTTTCCTTTATATACAGAAAATTCTCGAACATGATTTCTGAACATACTTATCAGAAGAAAAGTGTAGATGACATTTATTACGTGTGTGTTGAAGTTACATTATAAAATTCATTTTATACTTCCAATAAATATGTAGTATAAATTTAAAATCCCCTTTTGTACAAGTAAATTGACATATAATTTCGTAACATAAAAGTAAATCTCGGCGTGATACCAATTGAAAAATAGATTAATTGTGCAATATGTTCAAATCAGTCAAGTAATTTGGATTGAAATTAGTATTGATTGGCAGGAAAGATACATTATCACCCCTAACATAATACGACTGAGATTCGTTAGGTTCGTTTCTCGCATGGTAAAAGAAACGCTAAGATATGGCTTTTGCTAAGAACAAGGCTACGTCATGGTAATTAACGATAAGCAGGAATGGTCGATTGATGCGGAACTCAATAGGCTTCGGCGGTGACCAAACACTCGAAAGAGGCCTTACATTGAGACCTGCCACAAGCAATTAACACTGTATTACTAGTCTGAACCGTGAGCACAGTATGCATGAACAATAAACTCCACTATGTGAACGTTAGATTTGATTCGAACGCAACTTGTTTTACTATATTCCGACTTCCAAGTTGCAAATCGAGACAGGAAAAAGAGTGAAGAAGAATATTTCATAGATATTCTGGTAGCAGGTCGGATAGCATGCAGCATGTAAAATGTGCGAGTTGCGAATTTGTATGCATCCATGGCATATGTACCTAACTCACAAAAACAATGAAGTTAAGATTATCGAGAATATATAAATCTTACGCAAATAACAAAATTCTGCTAATTTATACTTCGTCCATAACTTAATGTTGTAATTAATAAATATTTGCATCAACATCTGTAGTTAAGTTATCGTTATTAATCTTCTTTGTACAAGTAAATTTGGAAAAATATAAATACGCAGAAATGTCTGCAATCTCTAAAGGTACATGGTATGATAAAGAATATTACACATTTGGATCAATGATTCTTCCATTGAAGAGGACTATGTTGTCACTTCTTGATATAATTGCATAAAGGAAAGGTCCATTTACTTGAAATATTGTTGGTGCAATGAGACTGAAGTATTCAATTCCAATGGCTGTCAACAAGAATTATATATTATTACTTACTAAAAGCTGACTGAAAAGTATTTTTTATGTTTCCTCTCTCTTTTTCCATTTTCATTTTTACGGACTTTGTTATTTCTAAATGTACCAAATGAATGAGACAACTACAACAAACTACGAGTATCCAATAATAATTGCACAATTCTAACCATATATATTTTTTGATCAAATAGTGTTGGTTTTATTAACCCTTTTAATTATCGACTCATTACAATCGGCTAGAATGATTGATTAGTATGTTATAAAAATTGTGTGATAAACTGAAGATATTAGAAAAAACAAATGATTATGGCGTATTAGATAATGCATGAAACATATTATGATTTATTTTACTATGTTAAAGGTTTAGAGTTTATATGATGTAAACAGAATCTATATGCACGCACGAGTTCAGAGAAAAGCAGCATTGAAAAATCATGCATGAGTTAAGTTCATTGGAATACTAAGCAACTAATTGCTTTTTTTAACTCTAAAAAGCAAGATAGGCTCACCAACTCAGCATCGAACGAAATTAAGCAAAATACTATTTCAACCATTAATAAATAAATAAAATAGTACGTTAATCAATCCATTAACAATCCAAAATGAATAATCAGTACTAATAACAGAAATTCATTGACAATTAAGAAATTTGTCTATATTCTCTTTACCTATACCTTTTTAAGAGTTTCATTTTATAAACTACTCTTTGATAGATACATGCCAAGTTTTCAAAAAGTACTGTGAAATATAACCATTACAAATTTTAATAAACACAAAGCATAAATCGTTTTTATGTTAATAAACACAAAATGATATTCTGAAACAGTACTAATTTCAACTGATCACAGAAAAAACATTCATTGACTTACCTGTGGCAGCTGCGGCTTCACTACCTTCTTCATTCACTTCAATAAATGCCTTTTGTACAACTTTGCTGACAACTAATTCGGCGTCAGCAATACCAGAGAAGTTAGCGTGAGAACTGAACATATCAGTCAATCCAAGCTACATACAATAAAAACCATTAAAGCAAACACATTAATTGATTGTATATAGATATAATATTGCTTACCTTCTTCAAAGGAGAGTTTAGGTCTAGTTTACTTTCGATCTTGAACTTTGGAAGGTATAACTGCACCTCCTGTACGATTCCTTGACTTAGAACGTCGCTGAGGTTTATGTTCTGTACCTTCTTTTCTACTTCAGCCAAACCATTAACTTCATTTGGAAGAATGATGACCATACTCAGTGAATCTCCCTGTAAAATAGGATTAATTATTGTTAGATTTTACCTACATAAGTAATAAGAATATCAAAAATATTACCTTATACGGTATTTCAATGAATTTAGCATTTATCTCGGGAAGTTCGCCGTACTTGTAGTGATCTTGCCTATGCATAGTAGGTACATTCTTTACTGTATTTCCATTAACGTGGAATGGCAATGATTGGGTGGCTGCAGGATCGAATTTATCTTTCCACAGACCCTTAAAATATACTGCGTTAACTAGCACTAATGCCGTGTCCGCATCGACATCACCTGTGAAAAAGAAATGTCGGTAAGTACGTAGTTTAATTATTATATGTACAAATGTAAATGTAAATATTTATACTAACCAGATCCTATAAGGTCCTTAATGTGGTTGTTTGTCTTGTCACTAACCCATGAGTTAATTTCGTTTGCAGCCTGTGCAGACTGGGCAAAGTCAACTAATTGAGTTTTGGATTTGAAGTAATTCTCTGTCAATGACTGGTAAGTTGGTTTCAAGCTAAATTTATTGTTGAGAAATGCTTTATTCGCCAGGTTAAGTGTGTTTTCTTTAACACTCTAAAATAAAACGTAAGAAGAGAATATAAGACAACAATAGAGTTCAACTAGAGTTCAACAGAAGAAACATACTAGTATAATAATTTTTAAATAGAATTAATGTAGTAGTTACATTTAGAGAAGTGATAAGTTCTTCATATCCATGCATTGCAAGTTTATCTGGATTGGGTGAATGTAGTACAGCTTTTAACTGTTTTTCTGTTTCACCACGAGCTCCATAAGCAGCCATAGCAAGTACAACAGCTGCACTAAGAGGACTCATTATAAGATTGCCTGGATTTTCTTGTGCCACAGCCTGGAAAAAAGTTTTGCTTAAGTAACGTTTGTCTATGTTTGATAACTTCGAAAATAAGTTAACAATCACTACTTTTTCGAATTGTATCCTTATATTAATTCGAAATTATTATACCTGGAATAGTGATGCTGAAAAGTCATTTGTTCCTTGTGACACAGCGCGCAATGCATCTGACCTAGGTGCTGGTGAACCCATTGCTAGTGCAATAAGGAACGCGACTAAGATACTTTCCTTCACTGAAAAAAAATGTATTTATACATATTAATATTTAAACCGAAATTTTGTTCACATGTTTAAGTCAAATACAAATATTTGAATTTTATGAAAATGACAACTGTAAGATATGTTCATTTACATCAATATGTAAAGTTTTTTTAAATTCTTCGATTTCTATTTTGTTATTATTCTGACCTATAAAGCATTCAGACAAAGAGAAAAAATTTTTTAACGCGTCAAAAACTTGTCTATGAATGCAAAAACCATAGCCGTGCCGACACAAGCTAAATTGATGTGTAAACAGTACGTGCATGTACTGTTTATTATACAGGCTCCTATAGTTCCGAAATTCAAGGTTGGAGGTTCGATGTTCGTAGAAGGTCGAGACGATTGAAGGTCGAGCAGGTGAAGTTAAACGCACCATACGGGTACCCGATTATTACCCGATTAAATACGCTAAATAAGATATAAAGTAACTGTACTGCATATTCAACTGTAATTACATTATGTAGCGCCTTACGTAAATTAATTAGCTCTATGTAAAAAAACAAATTTTTATCCTTCGTTAAAGTTTTAGTTATGATCTAAAAATCCTCTATCTTGTTATATGTTTATAAACGCTTTAAAAAAAATGATTTTTTTAAAGCACCAATTCTGCTACACTTCTCATTCAAAGGATTCGTTAGAAATTATCTATTCAAGAGGGAGCAGAAACAGGACGAAACCCTGGTTCAGGTTTCGCATTGTACAACATTTGCCTTGGCCTCGATACATCGATAAAAAGAATCAATCTGTTTCAGTTCTCAAAATAGGATTGTTATTTGTCCAATCGAATTCTTTAAGAAAATCATTCCTTGTCCTATAAACCCTTTTGTAAAACCTGAATGAATTTATGTAAACCACGTATTCGTTATTGTAAATACGAATATTGGTTTACGATTAAATAAGAAGATTCATCATTCTCACGTGACAGTGTTAACAGTGGAGTCGCTAATAGACTAACTAACCTTGGAATTTATCTGTGCACTGCAGAGGTGTGCAGAAATACAATTGAATTACTCGAGGAATTATAATTACGAAATACTTCAACCCTATTGTAATTCCTAATTCAGATCTCCGTTCAATTAAAATACAACGTAACTGAATTAGCACAACTCTGCTGCACTTGATCATTTTTGATTATCTTTTTCGTATTAAATACGTGTGTAGAAATATAGTGGCTGTGACCCTCCGATTGTATCAATCTCTATTTACTCGACGCAGAGGTCCTGGACGATATCAAAACAACTGTCATAACAACAATTCCTCTGCATCTTGAACGGACTATAAGATGTTCATGCTTCCCGAGTGAACCGAAGCAAGTTCTGTACGGAATTCCACTATTTTTCCCTGATGGCAATGGGAAAAACCCGTCCAAGTAGGAACAAGTATTACCTGTTTCTTTCATCGTGATATCGATGGGGATTTCTCGGCGCGGTCTCGTAAAACAAATAAAAAGAAATACGAGAGATAGTATATAACAAGCAAGATAATTTGTGCACAGATGATTAATCATAATCCTGGAAACTGTTATTATACAATCACAGCATGTAACACGTGAAGTCTGCAAAACTTTCGATCGAAAACCGCAAGCTGATTATCTTATCTTCCCGCTATTCTGCGGTGACCGTTGACCGTAAATACTAAAAAATACTTTTTTCTCCCAGCGAATAAAGTGATTAAACGAATTCACAATAATTGCGATAGAAGACGACCTCACATTAAAACACTGACAGAACAATAAATCAACGGAAAGAACTTGTGACAAACGGTAAATAATTTCCGGCGTTATGCTATTGGAATTATTATAATCGTGTAATTATCCTCATCCTCGGTGAATATTCCATTCAAATTGCAGAATTTATTGCAAGGAAGACGAGTGCGGTTACGCCAGAGCATAATTTGTTTCGTATCTTACGTTGTCGCTATGTCCGATGGGAATATTGAAATACGATAGTCAAAATTCCTTATGTGTGCATATTATTTGCATTTTTATTAACCGTACTTGTTTGGTGTAGCAAACAATTTATGCGAACATTAAAACTGTAAATTATGATTTACGTTATCATATAACTGACAACAGAATTTTATTTCATATTGAAAAACTTAAAACCTATTCGTCATTAAAATAATTACAGAAGGTATTTATGATATGAATAAATTCAATATATTGAATGGAACACGCGGATTAACATTATTAAACTGAATGTTCGGCTTCGTGTACACATGAATATTCAATTACACTTGCTCAAGCATTTTCTTTGATACACCCTAAATAACTCGTATTTCCAGTTTCAGTTTCAGGACAAGATATGACCATGGGAGAAAATTAAATATAACCTTGACAACAGTGTCCCCGCTTCTACAGTTGTCCACAAAAGTGTTTATACACCAGAACGAAATTTGTTCAATTCAATTTTATTCGTATTTACATAACGTTTTTTTGGAATGTGTTTACACATAATTAAAGAACATTTCTTAATCTTCAAAACTGTGTAGGAGTAAATAAAAGTGAACTTTTTTCCTTTAAGTAAATAGAGCATATTTATTATATGGTACAAATAATGGGTCATAGAAGTCAATGTACACTTGATAATAATACGAATTTAAAGACTATTAATACTTCGTAGGGTTACCTTTTGCTTCAATTACAGTTTAGAATCGTCGCTGCATTGATTGCACGAAGTTGGAAGTAATTTCATTGCTCCCATTCAGATTTAAAAATGTTTTTTATTTCTTCCCGGTTTGAAATCGGTGTACTTCTAATGTTTCGGTCTAATTCTTCCCACAGATGTTCAATTGGATTGAGATCCGGAGACTGAGAAAGTATTGCTACCATATGGGGAATATTATAAATAAACTATTATTGTACTAAATGCGATTTATGTTGAGGATCATTATCCTGATAGAAGTTGTGGTCATTCAGAATTCAAAGTTTCTCGGCACTAACTTTTAAGCTATCTTTAAATATATTTAGATAAACAAATTCATCCATAATACCGTCAATTAGTGCAAATTGCCCGCCCTCTTTGCACTCATGCGACCCCGTACCATTACCGACCCACCACCACCCCTCTTTTACACTCGCTCGCAAATTCTTTCTATTAAAAGCAGTTCCTGCTATTCCTCGCACCTTTTTCTTTCCATCATTGTTAAAAATGTTATATTTACTTTCGTCACAAAATATAGTTTTTTCCCAAAAAGGACGTGGGTTTCCCGGAATAAGACGTTTCCCGGAAACGTGCATGAAAAGTATTTCGACGTACGGCGTATCGTTTCAGCATGCACACCAATTCCATTGAAGTCTCGTAATTCTTTCGCAATAATTGTTGCACTTGTAGCAGGTTCCGCTTTTATTTCTCTTAAAATTTCCTTCCCTAGTTCCTATCTTCCTGCAGCTTATTAACGACACATACATTTTTTAATATTTTCTTACAATGTATTGTATTGTGGAATGTGATTTCCCAACCATGCTTATAATTTCCCTTAACGATGTTTGTTTCTTAAATAAATCAATAATAATTTCCCGCTCTTCAATAGTTGTTTCTCTTCGTTTTTGATTGCGAATCATACTTGCAAACTAATTTTATAATTGATCTTACTGCACTCGTTGCTAACAGACTACTAAGGCATTCTACGGTTAATATTCAGTATTCAGATGTTTCACTTTGTCATTTGTTTCAATAATAGAGCATTTACGCATCTTATCCCGCAACTGTACGAAGCCTTTTGTGACCTGTCTGCACCATATAATAAATATGTTCTATTTACTTAAAGAAAAAAAAGTTCCTGCCTATTCACACCAATACAGTTTTGAAGACTAAGAAATGCTCTTTAATTATGTGTAACATGTATGTAACACATTCCGAAAAAATATTATGTAAATACTAATAAAATTGAATTGAACAAATTTCGTTCTGGTGTACGAACACTTTTGTGGACAATTGTACATATCGATAAATCATAATTTCATTAACACTATCGGCGTATCGATGGTTTAATTCACAGATATTTACGCAGCGATGATAACAAGTTCAAACACGATGTCGGTGAAAAAAATTGAAAACCAAATAAAAATGACTCTTATGCACTCTAACCCAATGACGAACACTTCTATCGAAAGTCTGATAGAAGTCTACGGAAAAACAGTATCCCGTGGAAACGTAACATAAATTCTCATGATATTTTCCACTTATATCAAAGATTCGAGAAGGACCATTGCGAGAAAGAATTTCTGACTTCTCACACAGGCAGTTAGAATAATGAAATGAAGTTCGCTGAGAAGCAAGGATATAACCTAGCAAAACAACACGATCTATACTCACACATCCTCATTTTGTCTTCTTCTCAACTGTCAATCACCAACGAAAGTAAAACGTAGACTGACAAAGGAAGACGCACCAAACGTGTCTTAAATACGAAACAAGGGGCACCGGGAAGTCCTGTGGAGGGATCGGCGGATATAATGGACAGCCAATAAGGAGGCTTGTGTCCGATGATGCGGAACATAATTGTGCGAATCGCGAACCTGATTGGCGCTTGCTTATGGAAATAACAAAATGCTCAGAATTCGAAACACAACATAAACAATAAAGTGGCAGCAGTGACACCCGGTATTATCGATGCTAATTTTTCGTTTGTCTCTTACAAATTATTTACAATGATCGTACACTAGAAAATCATTCAAATAAATTGTGAACAGATTGCGAAATGATGCTCCAGAAAAATTTATCATTAGAAAAATATTGACACATCTGCACCACGATTAAAGTTTTCGATTGGGATTTCGTATTTACCGTCACGGGTTGTATTATGATAATAATAATCCCACGTTTGGTAATTAAGTGTAGTGTAGCCGAATGAAAAAGTTGAAATAAAACTAGGGTATGAATTTTGTTGACGCACTTAGATAAAAAATAAAATATTATTGATAAGTAGGTTCTTAAAAGGAGATAAACATATTTATCTTGTTATACTTCAGTACGCGTAGATTAATATTTCCTTGTTGCGTATTATGGATTTCCCAGGAGTGAGTCAAGATATGATCATTTTGGGCATTATTAATTTATTAAATACTTGAAAAGAATGTAAAATGAAAAAAAATGCAGCACATTCCGATTATTCGTATCTTAATGCATTTTCAGTGAGACAGTTTCATAACATATAACACCGGTATGCATACTAATCGGTATATAATGAGTCATATTCCATTGACAGTTCTGGTTATGGTCATAAAAAGTATAAAAAAGTATGTAGAATACATTATGCACTTACCTAACGGCACGTGTCGTTTAAATTGCTATCTTCCCGTGCACGATCTATATATCGGTAATGCAGCAACACCACCTGATGCAAGGTGCAAATGTAACTTAGGTCCCCTAGCAGATGCTACGTGTCAGCGTCAAGCAGTGACGCAAGAATGGATCGGCCCACACAAATCGATGGGTCGAAAATTTCGACGAATCGATTAGATCACCGTTGTTGCTTGAAGTTAGGTTGAAATTAGAAAAATCCCCACACGGAAGGTGAACAAACTCAGAACGATTATGAAATTTGTAACATTTAAATATAACTTCGATGTAACGATTCATTCACCTAAATATGCATCATAGTTGACAATGAAGTATGTAATCAATATCGCTTCATGCTCTACTTTTATTTCCATTATTATTCTGTAATTGTCACCACAAACTGTATACTACGTAAAATAATGGGCAGTTACTAAAAATGCATTTGTTTCTTATTTGAAATACTATATAAATTTGTACTTCTTCATAACTTGATATATCAGTGACTCGCTAGATCAGTAAAATCGATTGCTTTTTACCCAAGTATTTTAAATAAGATAATGTAATACTTTATTTTTAATTTAGAAATTGCGCAAACTTGCAAAAGCAACATTCATTGAATAAATACATTAAGAATCAGTAAATACCTTTCGAAAACTATCCGAGGAGCTTTTACACTCGAATCGTGCCACGGGCGCGGTCGGTTAGAAACTGATTGATCATCAGCTACACCTTATATTATTGGTTCTTGAAACCATCCGCCGATAAGATTATTTGAGAAATTCTGAATAAGTGATCGCACGTTCCAACTATGTGGATCGGTATAAATATACTCAGAACCTTGAGAATCGTTCTGTTTGAAAAAAATTCTTTACAGTGATTACGTTTCTTCTACGGTATTTATTGTATTATACAGTCTTCAGTTCCTGATATTTTTTTTTGTTACGTTCAGGCTTTTTCAAAATATCTTGCATCGAGGCTTATACCGCGGAACGCTCTATTCTTGTCGCAACATTTGCTATTGTTGGGATCTTTCTGACAAAGATTGCAGCCGCATATCGGCTGACGTGGTTCCTGAGGACCATATTTGGGTGGACAAGGTGGACAGGGTGGGAGCTTCGGTTTCGTCTCACAACAGCAAGGTGCACAAGGATCCTACGAATATATTCCAGTCAAAGCATTCGTACGTTTACGGAAAAGTACAACGGTTAGATATATAGCGCAGAACTGCGTTGCAAGCGTCTCTTAAACTATTCGTTCCACCCACGTTCCTTACTGTTAGCTCTTTAGTTTGCCATAGCATTATTGGACTTGGTTCCACTTTGGTCCAAAGTAAGGATTCTTACTGTCGCGAAATCGTCAAAAACGTTCACTTCGCAAAAGTTAAAATAACAAAGAGAAATAGGGCCGAAGAGAAATAACGTTGACATAAGGCTATTCACCTGCATTTTAATAAAGCAACACGATTTGTTGGAGTCAGGGCAAATCTGACTGGGAAGAACGTATGGTGATCTCTTCCCTGAGGGATCTCTGTGACCTTCGATTCCAGATTCTGATTCTGCAGAGCGATCTGCATAGCTGTCTGCATAGTCCTCTGCATAGCCCTCTCCTTCAACTCCTCCACCAACTCCTGCTTCAACTCTTCCTTCAACTCCTCCTTCACCTGTTCCTTCGCTACTTTTTCCAGTTAGCCTTGCTGCTTCTTCTTCTTCCATTTTCTTCCGTTTCGAGGGACATGCTGATGGCTTATTTTGACTGACGTTCCAGATATCCCAATAGGATTCAACGACTAGAAAATAATAAATGATCAATAAATTTTCGAGCAATAATTATATCAATTTTATTACAGAAATAACAATTTCATTTACATTGATTGAAAATTTTTCCCAGCACAGATTGACATGGGCCATCGGACATAATTGTGTAAAGAAATTTTTAAATTTTAAATTATCGAACGTGTTTATGATGTTAAAAGTTTAATTGCTAATTCAACATTTTGAGTACAATTTGTGAAAGTTACAGCTGAATTTAATTTTTTGTTACATTTGTGCGATACTAATGAATTTTGAAAGCCATATTTATGCATACGTGAAAATCAAAATAATTGAGTGCTATAGCAAAGGCGAAATTCCGATTGGAATGTTCGTACCCTAAAAATGAACGAGCTCGATTCCAAATTAAAAATTTTACTAATATAAATTGTAGATATTTATTTTTTCATTCATATTCAAGGTGTCAGATTAAGTTATTATAATTTTAAATGTATAGACAACTTACTATTAAAATATAAATGCGCTACAAATTTAAATATCAATTCTGCAGCCATGTTCATGACATTCAAACTTGCGCTAGCCTGCGCAGAGACATAATCATTTTGCTTGCTATAGTTTCGTTTATAGACATGTGTTTATCCTATGACTTACGAAAAAAATGTCTCCAGCGCTTCCTGGCGTTATAAATTATAACTTATAATTTATGATTAATTTAGTAACCTCGAAACTTGTTAGAAGTGCTCAGATTCTGACTTCAAATATATGTATTTATGCTTCTCTACAATTATATAGTTATGTTACATCAAAATGTTAACATGAACAATATATACTTTTGATATGAGTTTATAGAAATACATTGTAAATAATATTTATAACCAAGTAAAACACTTGTTTGCTGTAAATTGAGCGACATAGGATGGATGCTTATACAGTAGCGTTAGATCTGGGAACAGAAATGTATTGCACAATACATTTATTTGCAAATGTGCAAAACACCAATGAAATACGTACGAAAGTTATGAACGGTGAACTTTCTTGTTCTGTTATAAAAGCAGCACTTATAGCAAATCCATTTCAAATAGCGGTGGCTGCAAACAAAGCTGTGGTTAATGAAAAAATGAAGCAACTCACCACAAAAAGTTTATACACAGAACTCTTATTCAACTTATCAATATCAAAGAATATATCACGTTCTTTAATAGAGTTTGGTATTCATGACCGTGATAAAAATATATTGATAGCACTGATACATAAAAAAGGTGAAGAAGAAACAATGTCGAAAACAATTATGGATACTGTGAAAGGAGAGGTAACACCAATTTCAAGATTGTCAGAATATTCAGATCACAGTTTAATTAAAAAGATATACAAAATTGATAAAGATGAGCTAGATGTTTCTAATTTAACTGATTCAGTTGTGTCCAGAATTAGTTGCAAAGATTTTATATTGCTAAGATAAACATGAATGAAATTATGATGTATCATTGGATAGATTAAAAACGTTGTACTTTCAAATAAATTTGTCTATAATATGGCAATAAAATTTTATTTTAAATTTGGTAATAAATATTGTTCATTATAATAGAAATTTCTGCTGATTTTCTTTAATTGCATAATATTATAGTCACATTATTTGTCAGATCAAACATATTTCATTTTTTACATTTTATTTATTATTCTCAGAGTATAAGGCTTATGATAACTTAAAAACTACGATTCTTCGATTGCTACAAGTATCTTATACTGAATACCTTATTCTAAAAGATTGACATTACCATTTCTATAGGTGTTATAATTTACAATATTCTTATAATTTATTTTGAGAATGATCAACTGTTATATTTTGCATTTCTACATGAGTCATAAATGATTGCATATAAGAGGATTGTAATACAGAGGAAAATTGGAGAATACACTTCAGTGAAAAATACTTTTTTGTTCTTTTATTCACTCATAAATAAGGCCAAAGATACGTAGAAAACAATTGTTACATCCGCAAGGACAGAGTATGCGTCAAATCCTGCAGAATTAAAGTAGCAACTTATGGATAACACCCTTAAATGCATACAGAAGCAATATCGTATTGACAATTTGTTACGTATACCTTGGCAAACCACACATTTCGCACATTGCACGTTCTACATCATTGAGATAAGTGCAGTAAGAACAAGTCCAAAGTGTTTCATCTGGAACTGGATTTGCAGGTGGATCTATACCATCTCTAATTCCACTTGTACCCACAGACGACGAAGACGACATTCTTGAGCTACTATTAAACGGTGTTTGAGTTGGATTTGCCGTCGGCATCACAGTCGAGAAAAGTTCTTTCACTGTTGCCCAATGGTCTGAACATGCCCATTTAACTGCTTTCTCTCTGTCTTTATCACGAATCGCTTCTAACAGTGGCATCATATGATCCTAAAACCAAAACACACGATTTATACCACCTACAAACTTAACTACCAACATGCATACAAACAATATAACACCTTTATCGGGAATATGTCCATGGTTGCAAGGAAAAGTAACAAGTGAAAGTCCGAAGTTGCTTCTAAAAATTGATCTTGAGTAAATTGTTGCATATATGATCCAAGTAAATGGAAATCTTGAACTTGTCCATCGACGAGCCTGTGGTTGAAAGTTCACATTAGCAAGATTCGTACCAGAGAGAACAATCAACTAATTTCTACTAGACACATACCTATTCTCGATAGGGAATGGAGTGATGTTGTCATTAACATGAAAAGTGTATTGTGGAGTGAGTGGTGTCGATGCAGGTATGTCTACCAATAAATACTCTACGGGCAGAGGTCTTCCTAGCCTTGAGACTTCATTTCCATACGAGTCTTTCTCCTGATAACAAAAGGTAAAGATCGTACAATAATCTTATGACAAAAGTGGGAGTCCAGACATAATTGAACAGTCTGATATCTAAATCTGGGCGGTAGTAAGAACAAGGGTTGTTCTAATTTACTCTTGATGAAAATTTCATTAAAAAATCTTTCTGCGACATTTTCCAGAATAATTCCAATTAATAAAAAGATAATGTCTGCAAAATTTAAACTCATTTTTTCTCAAAATTGCGGGAAATTTTTTTTTTATTAACTGGAACTATTCTAGACGGTGCCGCGAAAAATATTCAAGAGCCAAAAATAAGAGCTATCCAAGTGTACATATTCAAAACAGTTAAGAAACCGCGTTCTAACAGCTGAATAGAGACGGCCCTGGCACGTGACATTCCAGCAATACGATTGGCGGCTCGCAGCGGGTCTAATAATGTTCATAAGAAGGATCATGAAGGCAAGTCCGTAATGTCGGAATTGTTTGTATCGCAATTGTTAGAGGGTGGAACCGACATGAGTGGAACCGAAATTGTCGAACATTAGAGAATTTTAGATTAGTACAATTCTATTATAAAACTCTATTGTAAGTTAGAAATTATATTTAAAATTCATTATAATTGAAATTTCCATTTAAATTGATCGATATAAGTATTCTACTTTTAATAGCTCGAAATTTTCGTTTATTTCTTATTTCCTGTGTAATATCTAGAACAATTAAAACGCACTGGTCCGGTGAAAGGGTGGTTGGAAGGATAAGTCGACGCGTGAGGGGCCCCAACAACCGTAGACAGCACTGGACTCGATGGTAGGAGAACAACAGCATCGGAGAGAGGAGGAGAGCAAGAGAGTCTCGGGTTGGCCTGGTGGGGACCAGCATACGGGACGAGGAGAGGAGAGCAACAGCGTAAGCGACTAGCGCGCGCTGTGGTGTGTGTCGGTCGGTCGGTCGGTCGGTCGTCGCCGCCATGCTAGTGGTTAGTTTAGTGAACCAAACATTATGATGTGGCAAAACGTTCGCACGAGCTAAGACTGAAGTAACGCCGCGTTACCGGCGCGTCGTCGTTATGTTATTCACAATAACTCACGACGTTCGATAACCGTAAACACGTAACGTGAAAAGTACAAAAAGGCTTGGTAAAAGCATCGCGGCGACAGCGGCGACGAGAACGTCGGAGGTGCTCGATTCCTGCGTACGGATCCGCACAACACTACGTCAATCCCCGATGTAAATGAAACGCGAGTCGTAGATACGAGTAAACGTTACGGAATAATCCTTCGTCACGGTACACGTTGGGAGTGACGAGTGCCAACGATCAGCCTCCATCGCGCGGCAAGGAGACTATCACGAATCGTATACACGGTACGAAAGTATTTACGGTTCTACAATCGAATCGAAAGCCAGGGAAAAAGAACGAAAGAGAGGGAGAGAGAGAGAGAGAGAGAGAGAAAAGCATGAAAGAGTGAGACAGCCAGGAAAAAAAAAGAGAAAATGTATGTATGCGTCTTTCTGTGTAAGCTCACGCTCGCGTACGCGTTCTCCTGTGCGTGATAAGGGAAATTATACGTATATTCGCTTGTGTATGTGAGCAGGATCGCGTGTGTGAGTGCGCGCGCGCATGTGAGACGGAAAGAAAAGCAGTGTGAGAGTCATGTATATATGTATACATATATATGTCGTGTACGTAGTGAAACGCTAGACAGGGAGAGGGAGAGAGAGAGAGAGAGAACGAAGGAAGAGTAAAGGACTGACAGACGGGAGCGAGAGAACGGTAGAGAAAGAAAAAGCAAATGTGTGTACGGGGCTACGTCTGGGACGATGGTAGAAGCAAGAAACAACTACGATATTCCCGCGGAATTTGCCTAACGTGTTCCATAGTTCGCTAGTCGTTTTTCACTTGAACGCGGACTTGTCACGGCCTGTGTCGACAGTGTAATATCACGTAGGGAACACGCCGATAACTAGCAAGAATCCATACCGATAAAACGCTCGCACGTTATTACTGTGTCCGAGAGACAGTTTTGCAAGGAAATGTGTACAGTTCGTGCGTCCACCCCCTGTCGCCAGTCCCTACCGTCGAGTGCCTTTTCGCCGAGAAAATGGTAAATTCCAAAACTTCGACCGTTCGACCCTGTTAGGTTTTGGCGGGATTTCGTACGCATGCGCGGTCCCGTATGAAATGTCATTTTTTCATGTTTTCTCGGGTCTGGCCAAATTGTTGCATAATTATATCCGACGCGGTCGTGGTATTGCCGATATGTAGCGGATAAACGAAGCTAACCTCTACGAACGGGTTTCGTGCAGTGGAAAGAAACGTTGCCGTGATATAACCTGAATCGTGTGTTGTATACAGTAGACGCAGCCTTACGAGCGAACAGAAAAAAAAGCGACGTAAACGGACCACGAACATAAACGAAATCGCAAAGGATTTCGGTCATTCTTTGTTTTCCCGCTTCTCGCGTCGTTCGTCATTTAGCTGGAGACAATCGTTCGCGTTCTATTTTCGCTGTCGATAGTCACGTTCGAAAGAATCATTTCCGTTCTACGATCAACAGTGTTGCGTCGATCGGAATAAGTGACATCTCGAATCCTTGTGAAGTAAAATACGTATGTATCGTTAATTGAATAAATACACGTGGTGTATGTTAAAGCGCAGCTCTCGTCGTCCCCATTGAAACACAAACGCGGGTTCTATTAATTTATGATTGAAATTTCTGTGTTCGATACAATCACGGCGAACAGAAGAAAAAGCAAAAAGGAAAGCTGCTCGAACGTCAACGCCGCTTGTAGTTTGTCTTGGAAATAATATCGAGCACGACCTTTACACTATTCTTCTAAATAATACGATATCGGAATTCTACGAAATGTCCACACGCTTTCTACCAAATTCGGAGAATACTTTTGCAATAAACTCGTGTATACGAACCGTGCCAGTATAAATAGTTTTTTTTCTCTTTCTGATATCTTTTCTCAAACAGTTTTTCTTTTGTCTTGGCTACATTTCAGATGCTGGATCCGAGCGTACTAACGGATTTAGAGGAACTGACGCTGTGCAGTTACTGCAAGCAGAAGTATAACGACGCCGAACAATGCCCGAAGTACCTTAGTTGCAAACACTACTTCTGCCTGCGGTGCATAGAAAACAATTTATTAAAGGGACGCGAGTTGTTCTGCGCGCACTGTTGGAAGAGGACGGACTTAGGCGACCAAGGGCCGGACGCTTTGCCGACCCATTCTCCTCTCCTTGCCCTGACTAACAATCTATCGCACTTAATGATAACGACGAACAACACGTGCGGGAAGAGCAACGACAAGGAGAGAAAGGTACATACCGGCCCGGAGACACCGAGCGAACACTAAAATGGTTGCATTAGGGACGAAATTTCGGGTTCGTCGGCCGGTTGCTCATACGTAAATGGTAAAGAACGCCATGCGGCTGTGAAGCCGTACAGAGACAGATTCTAATAGTAATAGGATTATATGTTATATGTCTGCGATAGTTTTTTCTCAAGATCTACAGTGATTTGCCGTTGACGCGTTCTGGCAAAAGATGATTAAATCAATGACGGTAATGCTTTTTCCAGAGTGAGAATTGTCACACGCATGGAATGCCCCTGGCGTTATGGTGCGCGACATGCTGTACGGCGCTCTGTAGGGCGTGCGCGACTCCACAGGAGCACCCGGGTCACCAGATCAAATCGCAAACCGATGCCAAAGAACAACTCATATCCGACGTAAATATCGTGGAGAAGAAGCTGGCAAAGGGCAACGCCACCTAGAAAGACCAGCGAGCGCGGACACTGATCGGTTGTTTCTGTTTCCACAGGTTCAATTGGAATTAGTTGCTATGGGGAAGCTGTCAACCGAGATTCAAAGACTGGCGATGCAACAGCGGGAATTCTTGATAAAAGTGTTAGAGGCATGCGTGACGCTGAAGACGCACGTCGAGACGGACCTGCAGAACGGCTGGAGCCACTTTCCCGAGATAACGGACGCGCGCGAAACACTCGGGAAAGCGAAAGCTAGTCTGCAGATGATCGAGAGCCCCAGCGACGTGTACAGCCTGCACTCGCAGCTGATCATCGAGAAACAAAGATTACAGTCCAAGTACCAAGAGATGATGTTGCAGTGCCAGCTGGACGACCTGATAGGCAATTCTGGGGTGGTTTTCGATTTCGCGCTGCTGAAGCAGGCGCTGGCTGGCATCCACTCCGGTGAACCGATAGTCTCCCAAGGGGCTAGCAACGGCGGCCGATTGCCGAACCATTTGACAGCTTCGCAGAATCCAATATTGTTCCTGGCAAACTATTGCATGTCGCAGCTATACTCAAGGCACGTGGTCAGCAAACAGCATATGCAGAACGGTTCGATAGAGTACCATTCGAGCATGATGCAGCCGCAACCAGCTCCGCCGGGATCCGTTCACGTGCACCAGGGCCCGCCACCGTCAGCTACCCCGCAGCAACTTCTAATCCCACCTGGCTCGCCGTCCGTTAAACCTGTTCCGCCCGCGCCGCCGAACGCGATGCTACACCCGCAACAATCGACTTTCATACCGGAAGGGGTCGGCACTGGTGGCGGAGGCCTGGTTACCGTCCATTCATCCTCTCAACCACCGTCCAGTGGAATTGCGGCATCACTCCGAGGACCTTCGAACCCCTATCCTCTCTATTACTTCAACATCGAAGTGAACGGATCGCCTCACGGCCGGATCGTGATAGAAGTGAGGCCAGACGCGGCGCCCAAGATGGCGAAAAATTTCAGTGTGCTAGCGACCGGCGAGGTAGGGGTCGGTTACAAGGGCTGTGCGATCTTTCAGTGCTGGGAGGGCGAGTCCGTAATCACCGGTGACTTCGAATTGAACAACGGCCGCGGGGGAAGAAGCATATTCGAGGACGGCTACTTTATGCCGGATGACACCAAGTTCCCGGCAGTTAGGGGAGCGGTGGGGATGCGCAGAACGCAGAAACGACACGACAACCTCGGCATGGTGGGATCGCAGTTTCGTATCATACTGCAGGAGATGCGCGGCTTTACGGGGATCTTTGGCCACGTCGTAGAGGGGTTGGAGCTGGTCGAAAAGATATCTACGTTTGGCGATCAGACCGGCAAGCCTACGAAGAATATTCTAATCACGAAGTGCGGTAAATTGTAACGACAACGCTGTCACAGTTAGTATACGCCGAACGGCGCAACCGGCGCCCGTATACTTCACGTTACCCCGTTCTAGATCACTGGAAACTCGACGAGCCGCGACGGTGTGCCACCTTGGGCAACCCCGTTCGCGTTCCTAGGGGCCAAGGGGCGCAGCGTATGCGAACGACAAACAGTCCTCTATACATATGCGATATATATCCGGAACGGCGACACGATAATTAAAAACGCTGGAAACCGTCGCGGCCTCGGAACAATCTCCAAATGGTAAAAGAATCGCAAAGATGCTCCGGTACGAGTCACACAATTTAATTAACTATTAACAATAGTAATTCTAAAGATGTTGAATCTATTTTTAAAACGTGGACGCATAAGAGAAGAAAGAAGAAATAAAGATCCATATTTTGCTATTGATTGGGAATCAATATGATTCTGTATCTACAATAACGACGATGATCGATGATGAAACAAAAAAAAAATACGTACCTCAAGATCGATCGTGATATCGATACGACTTCTAGCTGTACAACAATTTGTTTTAGAAGAAGTTCGACGTTTATTTTCGCTATCGGCGTATTGCTACGTATAGTTGATAAAGGGTAAAAATGATCCCGCGGGAATTTCAAAAGTTCCGTGTCGGAGACAAGCAAAACAAAACGACAAAAAAAGATAAAATATTGAAAATATTACGGTGCCGTCGTCCCGCTGGCGCCGATAAAATGGTGTTTTAGGTTGTAGCTAGTGAAAGAAACGAACACACGTCAGAAACAGATGAAATAGTAAATCGAACACACAAACACGTACACATCGACACGCGTAGAAGTGTGGATATCTCCGGGGGCGAACTTGTATGTGCTTACACACGTGTATTCATATATTTGTAAAAACGGGGGAAATACGTACACAGAAGCGGTAACTTTTTTTTTGTTTTATAACCGAGAAAATAAAAAGCGCGCGCGACTTCGTAAAAGTCTAACAAATCGTGATTCCACATATATACATATATAAATATATATGTATACATATATATATATACGCAGGTCGTTTAGAAGTTAACCGAACGGTACGTAGGTGCGTGAAGATAAAGGGCCAATTCCGTGTTTCGTCCGATCAACGATCACGTATCGTTCTGTTCTAGGGGGTGGGAAATTAAAAACGAACGAAAAAGAAAGAAACAAATACACACACACACGCATACATACAGTCACACATTTAAGAGAGAGAGCTAAAAGGGAATGAGCGAGCCACGCGAAACGACACGAAACGAAACTAAACGCGGCGAGTCGGGGGAACAAAACAAAGCGCGAAGAGAAACATTGTTCCCGTCGAGCGACTCGCGAGAGCACACGCTCCTCCCTTTTCGTTCTTTGCTGGTCTCGTAGGCCGTCGCGAATTTAACTGTATTTAAGATTAGATCTCAACATGAAAATGTATGCAAGGGCCTAACTACTACTATTGTAGATCGTAAGCCTCTCGTCGTCTAATCGGTGAAAAAAAGAAATGGTACCGGAAACGAACTACGGATAATATAAAAATGAAGGCGAAAAAAGCAAACTATAAGCGGATGTATATTAAACGAAAATCATTCCTCGATGCTGTATATCGAAGCACTACGATGTAATGTAAAATGCGTTATGTACTACTCGTCTGAATCCTCGTAAGAAAATCCCATCGTTATGTATCATAATCGTCGTATGATGTTGCTCTCGGTGCGTGTGCGGACGGTCGATTCGTCTCGAGAGGAGAGTGATAATTCTATGGTGTTTTCTGTGAAATCGGCGAGCGCGTAAACGAAAAGAATGGAAGACAACAGAATACCGTGTAACGTGAACGGAAAGTGAAGCGAAGCGTAAACGCACTCTCCACACGTATTCGTAGGTTAACAAAAAAATGCAAAGAAGAAACAAAAAAAATAATAATTGCACGCCCTCGACGTCGCGGATATGCCTTTTTCGAAGAAAGCCTCATTCGATGTTGAACTTGAAAGTTTTAACACTTGTTAATTAGCTGGTAAATATCGCGGGTTCTGCGGCCCCCGAGAGAGACAGACAGATAGAGAGAGAAAAAGAGAGATCCGGGCCGCACTACACGGATAAACGTAAACAATCGCCGTTTAGAGTGTAACACTTGCGTAATACGTATGCCGAGTCGAATAATTGGGGGTGGGGGGGTTAGTCGGGGCACACGAACGAATTTCTCTCGTTTTCTTTTTCTTTTTTTTCTCTGAACGCGGTCATGCGAAAAACACAGAAAGCTGAATGACCATGTTAGTCGTCGGGAATGTTGAAACTTTCGAATTCTAGACGTGGTTGTATCTTCGAATGGATTGTAAAAATGAAAGAGACGATATTCCTGTTTACCGAGCGAAGCTAGAAAAACCCACCTGTATACACACAATACCCACGCGCGCGCGTATATACTACATATATTTTTATGAACGTGATGAGGTAACAACGCATAGCTTGTAATATCGATTCAAACAACTGACGGTTTACCTTGCCCCTCGCGTTCGAATTAAACGGTTGAGCGGCTACAACTCTCGATAAGTTTTCATTTCCTTTGAATTTTTTCCGTCTTTCTTTTTTTATTATTATTATTATTTTCTCACTCTCAACCTCTCACACTTTCCTTTCTATCTTTCGTTTCCTTTGATCTTTTTCCCTCTCTCCACGTAAGTTAAGGCGTTAATCATCATTACACATGGAAAATTGAGATCATTTTGTTTGAAGCCTACGGAACCGCATATCCGTAGCGCACACGCTTGAACAGTTTTATTATTTCATTATACATGTACGAAACGAAGTTCGTTGCCCAATTTAAATGTACTTTTAATCAATCGATTTTTTTGGGTTATAAATTGTTTCTCTTTCACTCGTGTGTACAGTTAATATGTATACCTTGGTCACCACCTTCCTTCTAGTGTTTTAAGTAAGTCGGTAACATGCTTTGTTTTGGTCTCAAGTGATTTATATTCAAACATAGTATGCATTTACAAGACCAGTGTCTCTGATTACGTTGTATTCGTTTGAACGAAGCAAGAATTTTACTAAATATATTGAAGCGAAATAAGCAATGGTACTCACCTTGTAGAAGACATCCGGGACATACTGTTTGTCAGTGGATTCAATTACATAGCCCAATTCTGGTGCGTCTTTCGTAGGAACTAAACAGCCATCCCGTACTAACGCCATGCATTGGTTCGACACTTGATAACCTTCCATGTGAACTTGATTTTTATCGTCTCCTATAAGCAACAAATTATCCACAGTTTACATAAACATTGTTTTCTTTTCATCGTAGAGCGAGATATTAGAATTTGACGCAAGTGACTTACCGGTAACGCAAACGGTAACGAACTTTGAGCCAAAATAATTGTTCGGTGAGAAACGACAAGGATTCGGATACTGATTTTGGAAGTGTCCAGCCATAATGCACTCTTGAGCAGACAAAAAATGACTTTCTACGTTTCGAACGTGTTTTACCTGAATAAATTAAACTAACGACATTAATCAAGGGAATAACTAACATTGTTGGGAGAGAAGAAATTTGAATCACTGTGAGCGAATTTACCGTTCCTTTCTTGACATTGTCAGCTATCAAATCCGTAAAGATCCACCCAACTTTTTTTAAATTAAGTAATTGAGCCAACTCATCCACCAGCGCCGCCTTTTCGTCTGGTAAAAGTCGTATAGAGTCTTCTGCACTCTCCTGAAATACAAAACGATCAATTCATTTGCATACTTGATGGTAGAAATGTAGTTTTTACTCTATCTATCTAAAACACTATCAAGGCTGTCTAATATTAAACTATTTCGCCATATTGGACTTACTTGCGGTGGCTCATAAATGGCCGCTACAACGGCCCTAATTCCTAATGGTACATCTGTATGATGTTCGTATCTTCCATACAGATAGCCAATACGTTGGTGACCGGTGTCGCGCCAGTAATTGAGAAAGCGTTCAACCAACGTTGGATTTTCAAACATAACGTTGTCGACGTGCCGATACGTTTGACGGTTCAGCGTGATCGAATTCGGCTGACATTTACTACAAATACCTCGTGGCCAAGGAGGATGGTCTTTGCAGCCAGTCTTTACACGGCAGCTTATATCGTCTAATTGTATAAACTTCCCCCTGCAAGCAATTTACGAGCTACATTTGAGCCACACCACGAAATACAAAAATGGACATACCTATCAACGCCGGCAGTGAGTTTTCTGAGATATGAATGGAAAGACAGATGTTTTATATTTTGTTCTTTGAGGTAAGACTCATCAAAAGGTTCTAAAGGAGAACAATTAACACAACATCCATTTCCACCGTGTCTGCATCTGTTGAAAACAAAATTGCTTGCTTAAGAGAAATATTAACAATACAGAGGAAGAGAATGAATTCTATTACTTGAGAATAGATTTCTACTATATAATTGATAGTTGAAATTGTAAATAGATAACATTGGCTACTACTTGTGTTTACTTACAGCTTTTCATCCCGTTTTCTCTGTATTTTACCATCAACTTTCCATAGTTGTTCATCAACTTCATCTTCAACTACATTTGTTACAGATTTGGAAGCATTGATGTTTCGATTTTTAGGTGCAGTCACCTCTATTGGTCCTATTTCTGGCGAAACATGAAGTCATTAGATGAGTATGTTGAACAGAAGGAAATATTAAATGGAAAGACTAAATTAGAACCTTGAGGTGGATCATCACAGGCACTACTCGTAGATGGAATGTTCCATATCTGTGTACCATTATAGGGAACCATGTATAACATTTCTCCATGGGTAAGTCCTATTCCAGACACTGTTCTATTTAAAGAAGATATAATTTCATTTTTATGATTTCGTTCCCTGTAAAGTCCGAAGCCAAAACTTTTTAATTCGAATGCCAGGAAAATCTGCAATCACAGGAGATTAGTAAAATCTTATAATATGAGGTAAGAGAAAACACAACAAGCCAATTACAAACATTTTCAAACAATCTGGAAACTGTACTAGATGGATCTATATCTATACGTTTTGTTCCCTCTGAAGACTGCACACGCAGAGTCTGTAAATAAATAAATGTTTTATATTACTACGTAATAATAAATTTCTGTGACATTCAATTCTGTAGCATTTATAACAATAACAAATTTGCATAGTTCAATATATACTGTTATTTCGCACGTTTATGTAGAAATAAACAATTATAAATAATTTGTGGGATAAGTGAAAGCTCAATCTTTTTAATTTAATAGTTTTCTATGTGTAAATAACAAATGAGATACTTATATAAAAAGAACAAGCAACGATATATCTAGGATATTTATGAATTCACAGAATTGTTGTATGTATATCGAAAATATAATATTAGGTCTGGTAGAATTCTAAGTAAAAAACAAAGAAACAAGACCCACTTGAACTCGTATCTGGGAACTTTTGGTTACATCAATGTCACCGCGTGAAATGCAAAAGTTTCGGCGTTCGGTCTCGGGAACTCGGAATTTTCTGAATGAAATCGAGTTTGGCATCGATCGAGCATAGCGTACGAATTAATTGGCGAGCACCGGGCGTTTAGCGGCAGATAACTTACGATTTGCTTGGACTTTGACATTTCGCCGGTGTCGATGAAGCATCAGCTGTTCAACTCGCTGTTCGGCTTGCCTGCTTGCAACGTGCCGCCGTCGAATTCCCTAGTAGCCGTCAGAAAATTGTCGAGTCAACGTCTAGTATTCTAACCTCTCCTCTGTATTTAACGGGCACCGAACGACAACGTCCAAGCGAGAATCGCTTCTCGTCAAAGTCCTCCTAAGATGAATCACTTCCTCTTGTAAACCACGTCGACGATCCGCTGAAAAACGTCTCGCGAGTACTGCGATCTCCCGATATATTAACCAGCAGAAACTGCACCGCGGTTTCAGTCGTCGCCGATCAACAAACACGAATAGAACACGGCCGATCGCACACCATCTTATCGCCGTTATCGAGCACCGAATTCGTAAGTAAACGTACGATTACGAATACAGCGCGAATAAGTACGTGTTTACAACGGGGAAGGTTGTCACTCGTTTTTCGATGGCTATACGTGTGTGTGCACCCTTTTTCCCCCACGCGACGAACGCGAGCAGCGCGATCGCCAATTATTAATTTTTCAGCGGCAGAAAGAGGACACGGGCTCGCCGCCGGCTGTTCGACCATTCGATTTTATAATACTCTCTCCTGCGTGCCTAGTTTTCCTAGATCCGGCGAACGGCACCGTACCAGTTTCCGTACTTGTTTTGAATCACCCCGTACGCGGCTGACCGAAACTCGTCTCGTCACTCGGAACCGTTTCGTGTCGTACGATTGGCCCTCTTGCGTTTATTTTTTCAGCAGTTTCGTTCACGCGGACTCCTTTTGAACGTCAAAGAACGGCACGCAATTCGATCGACGTCGGACAACAAGTGATTCCCGCGACACGTTTTCCCGAACGGTTACCGAAACGCGAAAAACAGGGACCTCGAGTACGTTCGCGGATTGTTCAAGCTCGTAAATTTGCCGTTCGGTCGTGACCACCGCGGCGATACTTACCAATTACCAGGTGATCGTGTTCGTTTATAAATAAAACCGAGAGAGTCCTGCTATTTCGAAGCAATTATGAATAGGAAGACACTGGCACGAGGTATCGTGAACGAGGCGAGGTTTAGGGAATGTGACGAAGTTTGTACGGTGGATATTGCAATCATTTTTTTGACTTGTCATCGAGGTTATCCTTGCGCGTAGGGTAAATAAACAGAAATAGACGAAAAAGGGTCTTTAACCTTTAAATCGTGGAAATAACTTGCGCACGCAATCTGAATAGGAATTTATATGGATAATTCGTTTTTTCTTGTAAAGTTTCATTTTATTTAAAAGCTGTTGCTTTTTATTTGGATGTTTTCAGTAGTTGTGTCGAGAAACTGCAGTACGGATTGTTATTTTTTATTTTTGAGTCGAGTAGTTTTTGCTGAAATTAAAATACATTTGACTATGGAGTCGCAGGAAGTGGAAGAAAAACAAATGGCGGAAAGGATTTAAGAAAGAGTTCGTAACAAGTTACAAGTCATCAGCGTTGTTTATTGTTAGAATTGCATATAGTTTAGGTAATATTTTTAATTAGTGATGCGTTTATTATTTTAAGATTTTAGTCGGTAGTGTCATTTATGTTGTATCTCGTTCTGTCTATTCTACATGTAACGTTATTCATTTTTATATTTATGTTTCATTTCTTGATTAGCAAATGAACTGTTAAGTCATTAATATTTTTAAAGGAGAACACAGTGTAGTAAAAGCTAATCAATTTTTTTGCTATTTCATTGCATTTCAAATGGAATTACAAAATTCTATCAGGTTGTTAAGATGAATCTCTGTTTCAAGAATTTTTATTACTTTTACGTTGTTGTCAGCAACCATATTGATTTACGTTTATTATTTCTGTTTTAATGTTAAAATTAGTTTGTGCATAGTTGCACAAGTTTTCATTGACATAATTCGGTATATTAGTTAACTGAAATAGTAATATAGAATCGAGGGGAAATGAAAAATCTTTAATATCCATAAATATAAAAAAATAATGGATTAGTTGTGTGTAATTCTTCATAAAGATCTTTGGAGAGTGTAACACGTTATGAAGTTCTAATTATATATTTGAATTATATACTTTTTATAAGTTCTGATAAGAGATATTATATTCCATAATAATACATGTATAGCAATTAAATATCGATTTCAGGTATACCAATAAGTAATTCTCTATTATATTTAGTTATAGAATAATATATCATAGATAATATAAGTTTCTTAATTTTCCTCAATCTTGTTGTATCTTTCAATATGTGAATAATATAGTATAAAATATAATTAATATATTATTTTTAAATTACAACTAACTAATGAAATGTTCAAATGATAGCTAATTGCAAAGAATTGACGATTATGGAGGATGTGGTAAAACTAATAAATAAATCAATATGAATTTTTAGTTATTGTATCCATTTATTTACAACGAACACACCAAAAATCAATGAAAAGGGGAACAGGGGAAAATAATACTTAATCCGAGAAAAGCAATGATCTCGCAATCTCTTGCGACGGTCACACACCCGATGTAACATATGTATTTACTCGATCTACTAAATTTTTTAATATCTTTGTTAAGCAAAAATTGGCGATTTAACGACAATCTTGGAGACTCAAGTGGCAATAAATAATTATATATTATTTATTAGAGGAATCTAACAGGTCCAATGGAAGTTTAGGTGCACATTGACCGAACTTCAACCCTTGTAACTTGCGAAAAATTAATTTTCATAATATGTTCCCATTGAATTTAGTGTCCAGGATTTCTTGGACAACATTTACAATATTTTCCTCGAGCTTTACAAAACCGTGTCAACTTGGCTCAGCAATTTTCGCTAAGGTACGCTTCTCGCTACGGTACTAAAACGTTTGATATCACGGCAAGGTGTCACTGGATTTTTCAATTCCATGTGCCGGTAGAGCTAGAGGCATGCGCTGCCTGCGCGCGATGACCCTCTTACCTCTTTAACGATCTTTCCTGGCCAGCAGAACGACTACCGCGCTGGTCCCTGGCTGCGGCGAGGATTCCGCCGCGATCAGTTGCACCCGCTAGTCATAGAGGTCCACGCGTGACCTTCCTCGTCGTCTTCGTCTTCATCTTCGTCCCGCATCCTCGCGCGGTTGCTCTTCGTGCAGTTGCTCTTCGTGCTACCGTTCGCCTCGTTGTCCTCTTTCCAGTGGTCCTAGCTGCCAGGACGAACTTCCAGTTCCTGGGCGACTTTGATTCAGCCTAGCTACCAGTCAGCCTAGCTTCCAGTTCATCGAGCATTCACGCATCAGCCTAGCCTTAATCTACGAGCTACCTAATTTCCTTCTTTGCTGGAGCCACGAAGTTGCGTAAGTTGTATCCACGCTACTCTTATCCTGAAACGTCCTCTAGGTCCGCGCGCAGCAACTTCCTGATTAACGCGGGAAGAGTGAAGTCGACTTGGCGGCGCACAGTGGTCCGGCGAACCATAATTTGTGGCCAAAATTCAATTTTTCTGATTTCATGTTCCAACGAAATTGTCCTTCCTACGTATTGACGATTAATCCAGGATACTAACAAGATTCGTTAATTTATTTGTGATTTAATTATGGTAATTCGTGATTCGATAACAACGGTAATGCAAAAATATGAAATTAAGATTGAAATTAATTCGTTTAGTTACTCGTTGTGAAACATTAATAAGCAAGTTCTTGTTATACTCTTATGTACGTAAGCACTTATATTTCAACTGTTCACGCCTGTCTAGAGCATTTTTCAGTCGATGTAGGAAGATTGTTAGGTTTTTAATCGTTCGAACTTTAACAAAGCTTATAGGAGAAAAAAAAATGTTTAATGCAGGACTTTTTGTGCGTAGAAGCTGCGCGTACAAACGTCTATCGTGGAAGTCTCTCTGGGCTAGTCTCTTTAGGTCCGCGGAGTTCGCATAAAACTGCAGCTCATCTCTCAACGATTCGCACAAGCTGCTGTTCCATCCGCTCGCCGCGTCATCATCTGTACGATAAACGCATAACGACCTTGACGAACTGCAAGAATCGGCCGCAGTTTATCCAACCGCAACAATCAGCGTATCTAGAGTGTTCTCTAGACAACGCGCCTCGCGGTAGACGCTAAACCGGGGAGGCAGATCGGCCGCGTATGACGGTGCGTCGTCAACGGCGAGTACTGCTGATTCATTGAGTGATATAATGATGTTGTTGGAACGCGAATAGGTCGCTCCATCTGATGCGGGACGGGAAAAGCCAGGCTCACAACAGTGAGTCCGTACGTTCGATCCAACGAGGATCCATCGCGTCGGCAAGTTCCTATCCGGCTTGGTGATCTTTGATCAGCCGACGACTCACTTTCGACATCGTTAATTGCCACTGTACTATTATTTCGGATCCCGAAGGACCCTCGGTTCTCCCGCGGTCTCGTCCGGCCACGTCGGGCCATCGGGTCTAGTCGGGCCGACCCGGTGTATTTGCGTCCCCGACTCGTTCCATCCATCAGGTCCGACATAAACGGAGTTAGGCGACCCCTTGCCGCACGCGAAATAGCAGCGAGCAATATTCTCTGGCAGTTCCGGAATTTCTGACCGGACCACCTTGCCGGGCTCTCTGCGTCCACGTCGAGGAACCGGAAGGATCGCCGATCGACGGACCCCGAAGATCAGCCAATCGGTAACATTCCGGCGGGTTTGAATGTTTACGCGGGAAATCGCGGCGACGCGGACGGTCCTTTCAGTTTTTGCCGTTTGGTTTTAGCTTGTTCACGGTCTTTTTGATTTTTGTCGATGCACGGCGGAGCTCCGAGCTGTGCTGTGTTGTTTCTTCGGCCGTTGATTATTGGTTCTCTGTCAGCGATTTCTAACAAGGGGACTGATCGCTGGTTTCATTGAACTTCTCGGTTTGCTGCTCGTTTGGCGCGATTCCTCAAGCTGCGATCGACTGAATCTCTGCGGCTGTGCGCCGAGATTTATTTGACATTGTTCGGTTGAAGTGAAGTACGCGCTACTTTAGTTCAGTGTACTAATCGCCGATTCGGTCGTAGAAAGTTAGGGAATGAACGGTTCGATTATGTTTCGGCGAGAGTGGAACGTGTGAAATTGTTGTGAAATTTTGTTACGTCGCCGCTCGGTCGAAGTTCGAAAGAGTTTTATAGCGATGCATGAATCGCGTGCGTTCGTGACGAAAAATTGCAGCTGGTTGAGGCCGAAAGATCGAAGGATTTTGAGAATGTTGAGACGTGTCGTTTTCGACCTCGTTGAGATTTTTAAAGGCAGAGAAAACGTTTCGCGTGGTTGCTGTTTCGAGGAATTGATGCTGGCTATTTTTATTTTGAATGATGTTCCGCCGTTTCGCGGTGTCTATTTTCATTCTAAAACGTACTATTCTGTTTTCGATAACAATTACAGTGATTTGAAATGTTTTATTTCAGGAAATGTATATGTACGATAGCTTAGGAAACCGATTTTTCTATAAATCTGACACTCCGTTGGAATGTTTGCTGTGTTGTTTATGAAAGTGTTGCAGTCAAATGTTTCGAGTGATCTGTTGATCGTGTCACTATTTCATTTTCATAATTTTGAAACCAACTGGCTTCGCTCTTTGCGTGTTAAAAATAGTATAAATTATTGTAATATTTGATCAATCGTATTTGTGAAGTGGGAACGTCTTTTAATCGCTAGTAAAACTATGAAATAATTTGAATGACGTTTCTGCTTTATTTATCAGAAAATCTTTTTCTGTGTTTAGGTAAACAAGATGGAGAACGAAGACGATAGCAGTGTTATGGTCGAGTTATACATATATGACTTGTCGAAGGGCATGGCTGCCAAAATGTCCAGAACTGTCATAGGTGAGTAAAATGTTTATTTAAAATAACTTTCCTTTTTCAGTTACCCAGTTTCTGACAATTCAATTGCTTGTTGACGTGATTGTAGACAGTAGCTAAAGATAATTAGGGGAAGAGATCAATCGTGAAAAGATGACAAACCACAATAATTCAGAATTTATTAAAAATATGCTATAAACTAATGATAAAGAGAAAATAAATTGGAATTATAATGTTTAAAAAGTTCGATAAAATCGGTGCGTTGCTGGCGTATCGCTCTCTTTAAACGTTGTTTAAATATATTCAAATGTTCATATTGTTATTAAAAAATATACCGTTGGATGCGAGAGATTCTACGGAATCATTCTACGTAAGAATCGTTCGCATACCTCTTACGGTTATGCTAGACAAAAATTTACAAAGTTCTAAATTTGATTCTTTTAAAATTAAATTCGAACCTCGTTCTTTCAAATGAAATTTGAACATGTTCAAACGTCCGCGTCGTTATTAAAAAATACATCGTTGCACTCGGGAGACTCTGCAGAATAATTCTAGATAAGAGTCGTTCACCTAAGTTTTATAGTTACAACAGAAAAAATTCATAAATTTGGAAATGTCTTCAGAGTCACGTGGAAATCTATAAGGAACCCTTTGTACGTTTAAAGACGCGAGAGAAAAATTACAAATTGAGGAAGAATAGCAACGAGACTTCAAATAAAGTTGAGAATCGTGCGAATTTGAACTTTAAAAATTCGCACGAAGTTACTCGGTCGTGTCGTTGCGAAATAAATATGGCGTAGCAGTGGGAACACGACGAAATTCGCGTTTGTTGAAAATTGTTCGTAATAAATTGTACGCGCGCGATACAAGAATGAATATCTACGGAATTAATTTTAGCTATGACAATGCAAGAAACGACAAGTGTTTTTGCGTTGGTTGCCCGCGTATTTAAATGGCCAAGTCCGTATTCTTCTGCCTGAAATCCGTGGCACGTTATTTAAAGCACCCGTTGCTGCGTCTCCATTTGAGACAAGCGAATGCGCGAGGTAAACAGCAACAACAAGGTATTTTTAAGCAGTGAATAACGGTGCCGATATACACGAACCCCGGCCCATCGAAAAAAATGATCAAAAAGTCCATGGGATTCGTCGCGTTCTCCGAACAATTCGACGCGTCGCCGCGTCGCAGTGGTTTCGGACCGTTTTGGTCGGCCGCCATTGCGACGCTTCTTTATCGCTAGCATGATGGTCTCAGTTAGACGAATCTGAATTATTACGGCGTGTTTTATACATTAAAATTCTTCGTAGCGCATATTTTGTGCGATAATAAGAATTATTATATTATTATTATTATTATTATTATTATTATTATTATTATTATTATTATTATTATTATTATTATTGTTATATTATAACCTCGTGAGAATTTATAAATAATTAGAATGACATAATAAAAGACATAAATCAATTGTACTAATAACATAATTAAATAGTATATTTAATGATAAAATACAATAATAATAATAATAATACAAAGTTTTTGAAGTATAGTATGAGAAAATAATTATTGAAAGTAATAATAATATTAGAAACATGCTGCAGATTTTAATCAAACGAATCATCGTATATACTAATATGCCATTCTGTATTTGTTCTGGTTTTATTTAAATGTTAATTAAGTCGTTGCAAATTGATTATTCAAATTGTACCCTACACTCGCTGACGTATACCAGTTTATTTTTCCTTTGTGCCATTAACCTGTCAGTACTTTAATCTGTTGTTCGAATGAAAGCGACTTCTTGCCAACTAAATAATTATACGAGTATAATTACACATTTATAATTATACAGGATGACTCAGAATATTGGGTTGCTTCGTATCCTTCGTTTCAGTGATGACGTAGAGTTGAGATTGGTAATGTGGAACACCTGATCCCAAAAACTTGCCAAAAGTGAAAACTGATTAAGTATTATAGTTTTATGTACTATAATTAGAAACTTAAAAATATTCTCTTATTAATTTAAGTAATTACAATTTAATAAATTATAATTTGAAGAAATGTTTTATTAAATATATATCTTCTTAATTCCAAGAAATTATCATAAACAACAGGATACAAATAATTGAAGCGAAACTTATATTTTCATTCAATATCCATCACGTTTGCATAAATGATTATGATTAAGAATAGAGTCCATAAAGCAAACAATTGTAACTTGAAGAAATTCTCAAATAGAAAATGGAAAATTAATTGAGATGTTGCCGATTATTCGAACTATAATTATACCTTAAAAACGATGTTATCATAATAACTAATTATAGAAATTATGATAAATAATTATAAAAATTCGTATAAACACGAGCGTGGAAATAAATCGAAACGAGAATCCGTTTAAACAATAACTAACAATAACTCTGACGTCAGCAGACTGCTAAAAATCGAGCTGACTTTCCTGAATCGAGAGAAATCGAAGAGAGCACCTGTTTAGGATATTTGGCAATACTTGCCGAGCTGTACGGCCATTTTGTCTCGGAGCAATTTAAATATAAACACTTCCGAAAAGGGAGTGAATCACTAGAAAAGGGCAGCGTTGCGCAAGCGTTAGTCGTTGATGGCACTAAATATATCACTAGGTCATTGAAGAATAAATCGCTGATTGCTATCTGTATTTGTTGCATTAGCCGATTACGTTTGCGCAAATTAAATATCTCGCGATTACAGCGCAATCTTAAAAATTCCACAAAAACGGACATTCTAAATATAATAGTGATCTTGTTAAAGCAAAGTGAAAGAAAATATTACTAAATATACTCGTAGAATGTTGAAAAATAAACGATTATAGTATACCTGTAATCCCATAATTCGACTGCATATGTGTTCGTGCAAACTAATATCTATTAATTATATTGCAATTATAGAAATTCCACGAAATCATAGATTTTAAATATAATACCTTAATTACCTTAATTATTACCTTAATATTACCTTGATTCTTTTTTGTATCTGTTTATTCAGATAGATATTTTACATTTGTGGTTTACATTCTATATAATATTTATATATAATATTTACCTTTACATTTATGTGTAACATTATATAACATATATATATATATATATATATATATATATATATATATTTACATTTTATAATTTATTTTATATTTACATTAGTTATTTTACACACTTAACAATTCCACAAGAATACACTCTTTTCAGTATAAAATTTGTAAAGTTGAAAATATAACTTTCTCGTTTAAATAAAATACAGGAAATGGTGGTAGGTAACTTTTGGATACTTTTGTGTACGAAATAAAAATCCAAGTGTTCGCAAACCTTGGGAAATTACGGATTGAAAATGTACTAAAATTTGTATGAACAGTTCTTTGTCTCGTTGTCGGTACATATCCATAAATTATTATTGCTCTGCTTCTGGGTTTAGCTTGATAGTCGTTTTATACATATCGCGGGAAGCGTTAGTTATTTTTGTGGCGTCTGGTAACAAAGGGGCTCGGATTAACGCGAAATTGCTTGACACCTTGCAGGTTTTTGAGAAATCTAAATCCAGAGTTTTAAGTCGGAGATCTCTTTCAACACTTTTCAAGTCTTTCGTGCGAGCACATTTCACGAAATCAATACACATTCTATACCATTGCTGTGTGCATGTACCTACAGTTCTCACATCGTGTGCATTTTCCTGCAATTTTTCATTTTTAGAGCTTTTCGAAGCTACGTGTTTTACGTGTTTTGTATGAATAATCAAATTTTGTGTAGGAATTATGCAATTTTTTGTAACAACGTGTCAACATTTTATATAAAAATGTCTAATAAATATATAATAATAAATGTATAATGTATAATAATATATAATAATGAATGTATAATATATAATAATACATAATAATAAATATATAATAATAAATGTATAACAGAATCTTATACAAAAATGATAATAGAATTTATAAGATAATTTGCCCGAACTTGTTCTAACTTTTAAAATATGCAACATGTAAGAACAATTAAACTGCACCATTAAACTATAGATTTAATTTAAATTCTCGCGTTACAAGCACGAGAACTAAAGGAAAGTATACTTCGCCAATTAAAAGACCATTCATTGCAAGAATAAAATAAAAATGCCATTAAACCTCGTTAATATATACATCTCCTCGCATTTAAAATTCTGTGCATCCTATAGACGTTATAAACGTTAACAATACGATACAAAGATAGCGGAAAGATCGGAGAATTACGATGAAAATCAGAAGACATCGATGAAAGTCGAAGATATGGATGCGGAAAATCGCGGATCAATTGGAACGTTCGGCGAAAATTCGTGCCGGTAGGAACGCGGAAGCGATGATTGGAGAAAGGAACCATTTCGAACAGAGATTCCACGGAAACGTTGTAACGCAGAACGTCGAAACGGACGCACACAGAGCCGCCAGAGGCTTGTCCATGTCTCCACGAGGCGTTTTACGTCATGTTCATCCAAGGTTCGTTCGCCACTCGCGAAGTCAGTCGCCGTGCTTGCGGATCTATTTTCGCAAGCGCCTCTTGTAATTGTTACCCTCGCCACGTATTCCGCGCTGCACGCGGATTCGCTTGTGGATTGATCGCGGATTATTTGCTGTTAACGAGATCTTCGATTATTTGTTCAGGAGCATAGATGGATGAACGCGTAGTCGCTTCCGTTGTGGCGAAACATTTAAGTTGTCGCTTTTGAGGCGGCTGTAGAAATTAAACCAGAGTTGCTCGTTAGTCGACTAAAGTTTCACGATCGATCGATTGCTCGATACTTACGATTGCAACAAATTGATCGATTGATATAATCGATTGACGAAATTGATCGTCGGTCTTTGATTAGAAAAAGATTAATTGCCGAAGACAAGAACTGCGTTCGTGGCGTCTCGCTCTGTTCGAACGATGTTTCAACGTGTTTCAATGTCTATAACGTTAATGAAAATTATATTGTTGTATTCGGAAAAGTCTGCAGAGTCGTTCGACGTAAAAATTATCTGCTTGCGGTTTATGGTTGAGACGGAAGAAATTCTTATTGTCGCAGAAAAATGAAAAGGCGTTTGAGAAAGTTAACGCGTTGCAGAACGTTTGGTTCTGTTTAAACATACTCAAATGTTTATAAAATCGACGACAAATATACCGTTGCATTCGCGAGAGTCTATAGAATTGTTCTACGTAGGAAGAATTCGCATAATTTCAAGGTTGCAGCGGAGGAAATGATTTTCTTCTTCTGAACTTTGATTTTATGTTCTCTGCCCTTTCGAACTGAATTTAAGCCGTTATAAATGTTAATAATGGCATTGAAAAATATACCATTGTATTTGGGAGAATCCACGGATTCGTTATACGTAAGAAACATTCGGACAGCGTTTACGGACAGAGCAGGAAAAATTCTCATCGTCGAAGCAAATTGAGAAGATGTAAAATCTCGACGCGTTAAAGGATACTTCGCTCAATTTGAACATTATTTAAACACATTTAAAAGTCCATAAAGTTAACAAAAAACACACCGTTGTGTTCCTAAGTGTCGAGAGAATTATTCTACGTAACGATCGTTCTAACAGCTTCGCCAGTTGAAACAGGAGAAATCTTCGATTTCATATTGTCATCGGTTTTCGAATTTCTAGGAGAATCGCTCGATCTCGAGTGATAAATTTTCACATTCGCCGGTGAGTCAGTGGCAAAAGCTCAACGACTCCATAACACCGAGTAGTTACAGAGTGCAAAAACGACCGGGTGAACCGGAAAAAGGCTGGATCGCGAGCGCACCGGTCGTAAACCGTTGCGCAAGCGTTTGAAAGTGGTGAATCGCCGGGTTGGATGGCCCGTGCCGGCTATTTCTCGCGGATATTTCGCCATGGCATGGCACGACCCTCCCAGAAACGCGTTGCAATAAGAAAATCGCGGATATGCTCGGCTATTCCCGCGGTCGGAAACTGGGTCGAGGAAGAAGGCAGCGGCCGACGACTCCAAATTCGAGGCTCGTCCGGGCGAGCCACGCTCAAAATTACGCGTTACGCCTCTGGCCCCATCCTGTTACCCAACGAATGTTATTAAAAACTCCAATTTCCGACGACCGTCCGGTCTCCGTTGCGAGAGAACCCACACGAGACGAATCGACTTCGAAACTTCTCGGTTTCATTTATTTGTCCGCGTTCGGGTCAGAGCACCCTTAAATACAAACCCGAGTGGGCAAAAAGTGATCTGATTAATGAGAGATCCACGATTACAATTCGTTAGTTATTGCAACTATAACAAATTAGTTGCAATAACTGACGAATTGTAATCGTCGATCATTAATCAGATCACTTTATTCATCATATCGCTATATTTTATATTATTATATATATATTTATGTATTGCTATATTATATAATATTATATATTATTATATTACTATCATTTTATATTACATTTACTATATTTGTAGTAATACATTGTAGTTATTATATTATTATAATAACAGTAATATATTACTAAAAATATAATAAATATAATATAAAATGATATAAAGTAACAGCTGTGACATAAAATAATATATATAATAGCTATAATAACCACAATAAAAAATAATAACTGAGCCAGAAAATGTTCAAATTGTTTGGAATAGAAACAAATGCTGAATCCTCTGTCTAGCACAGTGCGTTCTCAGTTTGTAAGGACGGCCATCCGTCACGTTTATTCGTGCACCAATAGTAGTAGGCAAGTTTCTCTAAAGGTGTTATGTATGGTGGCCATTAATTTGGCGTGGACGTTAGGTGGACGGCAGTAATAAACATCAAGCGGATTTGCATGACAAGGGCAGCCGCGATATTATTGTACGCAGCGAGGGATTTGTTAACAAGGGTCCTTGGGCAGGAGCGGCCGCTGCCATTCTTGATCTATTTAGATCTAGACTATTAATTGTATTAACATCGAAGTTCACGCACCTCGTAACTCTCTGCGGTTTGGCAGCGGCCGAGCATTTCGCTCAAATCGACGCGATAGTGTCGGGAAATGTCAATGATGTTCGTTGATGCAGAATTGAGAACGGCGGTGCTTTAAGGGAAATATTGTTTCTGAATGATTCGATTATGATTGTGACTTATTAGCTAGGTTTGTAAGCGATTTTTCATGTGTTCAAGCTGTTCAAAGAGAATATAATATTGTACGATACTTATTGTTTGTATTTTTGTTTGTTTAAGGTGATGATCGCTGAATTTTTTCAAGATACAATAGGGAATTGAAAATTGCAAGATACGATAGGAAATAGAACGTTGAAAATAGCTCGAAGAAAATGCAAGATATCATAGGAAATGGAAAATAGAAAATCCAAAATATAATTAGGAATAGAAAATAGAAAATTCAAAATATAATAGGGTATTGGAAATAGTCCATAGAAAATGCAAGATATCATAAGAAATGAAAAGTAGAATATCCAAAATTTAAAATATAATAGGACATTGAAAATAGTCCGTAGAAAATGTAAGATATCATAGGAAATGAAAAGTAGAAAATCCAAAATATAATAAGAAATAGAAAACAGAAAATGGAAACTATAAAATCGTGTAAAGTAGAAAACAATGAGTACACGACACAATAGGAAATATAACAATATAATAGAAAATATAATATAATATAATATAATATAATATAATATAATAGAATAGAATAGAATAGAAAATGCAAAATACAATGGGGTATATAAAATAGAAAATGCAAGATACAGTAGAATGTATAAAATAGAAAATAGTCAATTTTTGTTCGTTGTCTCACATGCGAAAGATATCCAGAATATTATATTGTGCAGAATTGAATGGCAGTTCAGTCATTTACACACTTTCTTAGGAGTGACTTTAAGTGTAGAGCTATGTTCTTATGCCAATCATTTCAAAGCTATAGCTAACATTCCCGGATGTTTCTTTTGGCAACGCTGTCAAAACTATTCTGTCACGTTTTGACACGTATGACTCGCGTGGATAGCCTAATTACTATAGTTAATCTTGAGGACAATTTTTCCAAGCAGCAAGATCACGAATGATGCAATTCGAAAGTAACGATTGTGACACCTTGATATCAGTTCATTCCATTGTTGCATTACAGATGCGTTATATGTATTACAAATGCGTAATCTAATTAAGAAATATTTAATTGTGCGTAGGTCGACACGTGGAAGGTATATGGCATACCGCTATCGTCGCTTATGGGAGGGAATACTATTTTGGACCATATGGGATTCAGACTGCCAGACCTGTGAGTATAATTTTCTATTGTTTAAATACTATAATTGAAAGAGGAATGGTTTAAACGATAATTTTGTTGTTTTATCAAGCATTTAAAGAACTTAGAAATATTATGTCAATTGTTTCTAAAAATTAGGTCACACCCAGTGTGGTGAAGTTTGTAGTATTTAAACAAATATCTAAAATATTAATAAGAAGTATAGAAGAGTAATATTTGAATTATCAATAAATAAATATTAATTTTAATACAACAGACGCTGTCGCGGTTATCATGTTTAATTTATTAAATGTAGTGTTGTATTTCTAGACTATTCTATACTATTCTATACTGTTCAATGCTATATCAGTGTCATTCTATACTATTCTACATTATTCTATAATAATTCTATAATAACTCTATAATAATTTTATAATAATTCTATAATAATTCTATAATAATTCTATACTAATAATTCTAATTATATGCTATATCTATGCTATTTTATACTATTCTACATTATTCTATAACGATTCTATAACAATTTTACAATAATTCTATAACAATTCTATAATAATTCTATACTACTTCTATACTAATTCTAGTTCTATGCTATGTCTATGCTATTCTGTACTATTCTACATTATTCTATAATAATCCTATAATAATTTCATAATAATTCTATAACAATTCTATAATAATTCTATACTATTTCTATACTAATTCTAGTCACATTCAAACCTACAAAATGTGAAAACGAGCTCGCATTCCCTCCACGTTTCTTACAGTCAGAAAATCTTTACTCTGCATAAAGCCTCTCAGTGCAGTAGTGCACGCGCAAAAAGAGAACGTCGATTGTCCATCAGCTTTATTTGGAGTGCTGAAAATGTAGCTCGGGTGCCCAACAATGTAGCAAAAGCGAACCCAGGCTAAGGGTTAATTGCTCGCTGCTCCCTGTGTTAAGAACGATCCCAGACAGCTGGAATTCGGTATTGGTGAAAAAGAAATGACTAGAAATGCTAGGTGGTAACACATAGGTGTACTCGCGTGTGATCCGAATCCTGACCGATCAGCATCTCTCTCTCTCTCTCTCTCTCTCTCTCTCTCTCTCTTTCCACACGAGGCTAGAGCTCTACCGGCAGCGATTCTGGCCATACGATACGTTAGACACGAGCGGGTACTAAATTTGGTCCGGTTGCTCCTAAAATTAGCCTGCCGGTTTACTCGATTCTCTTTTCACTCCTCTCTCACTCTCTCGCTGCCCGTTTCTCGTCACTCTCTCCGGCTTATGGTACATCCCGGTCGTCTAGGTCCGACCAGGGCGAAAGCTGTCGGTAAGTCCGACGACGATCTGCCTCTAAGGAGCTGCATGGACCGGTCCGTATCGAGGTACGCTTCAACCTCCATTTTCCGAACCGATCCGAAGCCATAACCGACCGTACCCCGCGACCACTATAGCCGAAAGCTCGATTCTTGCCTTGGTTCGTCGAAATTAAAGGAGAAATATTGTTTATCGCTATATTCTCGGTTCACACCGTTTGTTATTTTGGCCTTTTATTATTTGTTAACCGTTCGTACATCTTTTCTGAAAAGCCATAATTGTTTGTGCCTTGCGATCAGTATGGCCACGATACTTTTCTTCTTTCATTCGAAGTCACGAGTGAACGCTACTTCTATTTTTATTTTTATTTTTATTTTTGTTTTTGTTTTCATTTTTATTTTATTCTATTTTATTTCAGACAAATCTTGTTTTACTTTTTTTTTTATTTTGTTAACGTTTACTAAATCTTATTGTTGTTCTTGCCTGAACCTGGTGGCAGCCATAACTGTTCGTACCCTCCAATCACTATACACAAGCTCAATTATTTTCTTGGTAGTTGCGTGTACCACCATTTCTGTCTTGCTTTTATTTCATTTTGTTTCATACCTTCTTATTTTATTTCACCACTGTTGTCAAACCTTTTATTCATCTTTTTCGAACCTGTTAGGAGCCATTATCGTTTGCACCTTGCGCACACTATAGGCGAGAGCTGCACTCCTCCCTTTTTCGATTGTAAATCACGAATGGATGGATGCTATTTCATTTTATTCAATCTTTGTTTCGCTTTCTTTTATTTTTTTATTGTCTACCTGATAGAATTACCAAACGTAATTAACCATAACTGCTTACACCCTAGGACCAACATAAACAGAAGCTCGTTGCGAATAAATTTTTATTATATATTCAAATCGTAGCAAATTTTTAATAGAAATTTAAATGTAAATTCTAAATTAATTGATCTTTAATAGAAATTTAAATTACAAAGAGTTTCTAATTAAACTGCACATAAAAATTGTAAATAGATGGATTGATTGTATATTCTTATAAAAATTTATTTATTATATTTTTGATATACATTTGTGAATTATAATTAATTCCCGATAGAAATTTAATTTAATTGATCTTAAATGGGGCTAATATTAATTCCAGTCAATATTTCTTATAAATGTAATATGTAGGAAATTTCAGCAATTACAAAATAACCGGAAACAATGTATAAAAATGTTGAACAACCGTAGTGTTGCCACTGTTTAAACGTTCACCTAGTCACATCCCCCATCAATGTCCGAAATCCAAGCGGCTTCTTATCGCGGCATACGGGGCTGTTCACCCCCGATCCCGGTATTCTTTTTCTCCTTCGATTGGCATAATCGTTCAATCGGATCCCAGAGAGCGCCTCGGGCCGATACACGACGAATCCGGCGGTTTATTTCGAGCGATTCCCGCAGGGAACCCGTTCGGTTTGTCACGGTTCTAAAATTGCGTGCGCGTCGGGGGCGACGCTGCAGAGCGTCGCGACACCTCCGTAAAATTGACATTGGCGCGCTTCCGAATGCACAATTTCTTCCCGATACATCATCCCGGAAGAACACGGTTTTTCCGTTTCAGGGTGGCACGGTGCTAGGCGAGCCGGACAAGGTGGAAAGTCTCGGCGTCACTTACCTGTCGTACTCCATCTTCCTCGAGTACATCAACGGCCTGGGGACGTTCAAGTTCGCGTGAGTTCATGTTAGCCATTTAGGTTTATTGTGCGCGTAACTTCGCTTATTAACACTTGAAACGAGCAACGACAGCGTGTATGTGTGTGTGTGCCGCCTCGCAATAGCCACCATTTTTATCGTAATGTACGGCCGAATTGTGAAATTTGATCGCCTCTTTATAGTTTGAACAATTTTCAAGCAAACAATGCGGAACCGATCGTTTCGACCGGCACTTTAAGTGTTAATCAGTGATTTTCTTCTTTCGCCTCTGTGTTTCGTGATTTTTAACGTCTTCGCCGGTGTACGATGATGTTTTATTGTTTCTATCAGTTGATTATGGTTGCGTGGAAATATTTCGGTGATGGGTTTTAAACGATTTTGCGCTTTCGTGACTTTTTTTTTGTCGCTTTTGTAATGGGAATCAGCTGGCTACTTGTTTCGCCTACTCCGCCATCTTTGTTCCAGTTACATGTTCTTTTTATTTTTATGGGCAGCTTAGTATTAGCGTAGTCGTTCGGCTGATATTTAAATTACTAGTGCATTGTTTTCCTTGTTTCTATTTTCTGTTTATAATTTCGTTGCTTATTTTAAGTATTCTTCGTTTGTTGTTTCCATATTTCTTTTATTCACTAGAAGTGATTACAAATTGTTGTAAATGCAACACGAAACGTTATATTAAATAGTCCAAATGATTTAGATTGTAAATGTTTAAATTATACAATTATAAGTGTTAACGTTATTTATATTTAAATATTGAACAATTATTCTATCACCATTTCGAATTTATTCTGAATATCGTTTGTATATTTTCCAAACACCGAGGAAGATCGTAAAATGTTGAAATTGTACACCAGAACATTATTTTAGATACTCGATAGCCTAAGTTATTTAAACTGCAAATGTTTGCTTGAAATACTAATGAAGTAAAATTATCCATTTCTTTGAAAATATTTACGCTAAACACACTTCTATCTATATTATCGAATATTATACGCGTTTAAATAATAAATAGTAATTCTCAAATATATTATGTTTTCCCACACACTAAGTGCTCCACATACCTCGATGTTGCATCTTTATTTATGTATCTCAATATACGTTAGCAATTTCGTTATTACTGCATGATTCATAAACCGTGCGTCACAAATTCACGAATAATAAGTGGACTGTTATTTGGAACATGCAAGCGTGAACATGTTCTCTAGGTCCTCTATTCGCATTTGAGTTATTGCATTTTGCAAAGTTAAATCGCGAGAGAATTTTAAATTTATCAAGACAGTCGTGTGAAGCCTGATTGCTGTGCCCTCGGCGTTTAGAATGCATAACATCCGTAGTCTAATAATAACTTCATAAAAACAGATCTAAGGGGCAGGGAAATTTTTGGACTCGAAATAACCCCGAATCCTCGGAGCTTACTTTTCAAGATTTCACGGTAGTCGTAGCTAGATCTTCTTGTATCTTGCTTCTTTTGTAACAGTTGAAAAGTCAGTTATCTCAGAACTTTTGTATGAACTCTACAATAAATACATAAACGTTCTATAATATACAGAATGCAACGATTAACGTGTGAACATTAATTGAAATCATATTTGTTTTCCAGCCCAGGAACCTACAACTTATTCAAGCACAACTGCAACTGTTTCACAGAAGAAGTAAGCAACTTTCTGGCCGGCAAAGGTATTCCAAAGTACATCCTTGATCTACCAGAAGAAATCCTCCAATTGTAAGATTTTATCAAACCTCAATTAAAATTACTAATCATTAACGGAAATCTCTGTTACGATATCTTGAGCAAAACAACCCCCTACATCCTCAAACACTTAAATGAAGGAAACCTTTAACCGAAATCGTTTGAATTTTATGTGCAGGCCTATTGGACAAGGGCTGAGAACGCTGATAGAGACTCTGAGCAGCAGTCCAAGTGGATCGGCACTGTTTACAGTTGGTGCAGCATTCTTAACGACGCGAAATCAGAGGGAAGTCTCGCCAGAGTTTGAGCTTTTAAATGAGGCCATTGAGGAAGCACGGTAATCATCTTTAACTTTCAGCCTCATTTAGCCTCTGTTATTAATTCTATTGATATTTCGTGGCAGATTGAATTCAATTGCGTTGGAGGAAAGAAGGAACGAGCTGAACGAGAAGCTAGCCAAAGAGGACAGGAAGAAGAAGAAAAAGAAGAAGAAGGAGAAGAAACACAAGAGTAGAGGAGAGACACACTCCCCGGAAACGAACCATATCAGTGATACAAACAGTACTGGGCCCAGCAATTGTTCAGAAATGGCGGAAAGCGAAGGTATCATTAGATTCAGTTGGAAAAGAAAGAAATGTGTAATGCTTTATGGATACTAAAAGATAGTTGTTTGTTATCAGCTGCACCGCAGATCAGCGAAGCTCAATTGTTGAGCTTCGAAGAAACCCCGGAATCCCTGCCAGCAGAGCCCCCTATAGTGTTCAAAGATTTGGTGGACGTGAAAGCGGAGTATGACACCCTGAACAGTTTAGTAACTGAGAAATTGAATGAGGATGAGAAGGAGTGCATGGACAAACTAAGGCAGTATGTTTTAGAGGATGAGGGCTCCTGGGCTCTGGGAGACAACTTCCTAAACTTTGTAGGTGAGTCCATAAATGTTGTTAGAATACTAAGTCGCTCTTCTACATATTATTGCAAATGATACTGAACTATGTCTGTATCATGTCCAGGTCGAATTCTGGAGGATGAGACGATACCAAGCAACGCAAGAGTAAAATTGTTCAACATACTTTCTGTTGCTGCGTTGAAAGACGACGTGATTCTTCTGCTACACCAGGACAGGCGGGAACATATCATTATGAACTATGCTTACGATTTTGATCTGCATCCTGCGGAAGAACAACTGGCTCTCACCCAATTTGTAAGTGATAGTTAGCGATAAGAAGTTGTATTTATTAACATCTTCAAATACAAGGATATTGTTATACGTTGCAGTTAACAAACCTGTTCGAGAATCTCAGCAGCTCCGAGTGGCTGCTGTACATATCATTATGGCAGCACAAGAACCAAAGCATCAGCAACATCAGAGTGACAACGAAAGTGGCGATACACGCGTTGCTCTCAAGCTCAACAGACTTACAGGCACGCGGATCTGCCATCATTCACAATCTGGCTTGCAAGGAGGTAAAAACTGTGGTCTGTATCCTTCCTGTCCGACGAATGATCTTCATCTATTGCTTATGTTTGAGCTCACGCCTGCAGGATCTACTTCACACACTTCAATTAAATGTGTCGAAATTACTTAATTGAAAGCACACATTAGCTGTCTCTTACTTTTCTGCCAGTTATGTGGTTTGGTTAATATCTTATTGGCATAAATATTGCAATAGGTCTATATTACCTAGATTTATTTATAGCTTCTTTTCAAAATTGATAGATGTTAATGTTCTTATTCTTTTCTTGAATTATCTCAGTGTATTAACAAATGCTTCTTGCATCTTCTTAAGGGACTACTAATTAAGCAAAGTGTCAACAGAAGCTTTTACTATTCTGGCCAACAGAAGTGCTGCCTTTATTAATAAATCAGCTGCACCTGTAAATTTCAAAGAGGCTCCTAACTTTCTATGGAATTCTGTAACCGAGTCACAAAGGAGCAACGAAATTTGATAGAGAAGTTAAACATTTAGAACAAAGTATTGGAAGAACACCATATCCATAAAGGATTATTTTACATGAAGTTTTGATAAGAATGGAACTATGACTTTGTTAAAGATCAATTATTATTGTAAATAGTATCGTTGCTCGTTTGTATGCCTATGTATGTATATGTGTACAATACTGCGTTGCAGTGAAAAGGAATGGATACCTTTCGAGAGATCGGATACTGTTTTTTCAGAAAATGCACAAAATGAAAAATCTGCGGCAGCTTTTACCGAAAGGCAGCATTTCTAAGGTATTTATACGAACACACGTGATTCCATTCCGGGTTACGGTAAGTCGTCCGTGGACTGTAATTAATTTCATATGATATTTGACCATATGCTGTACAATTATGTAGGAAAGGGAGTTTTTATTTTCTTTATTTTTTATCCAGAGGTTAGAAGACCAAGATTTAATGCTTCAATTGAAATTGATCCAGATTGAAATTTTATGTCAAGCACTGAAACTTTAAAAATATATTAAAAACCATTGTTCCAATTATATTAGTCTCTAGTCCATTGATGTTCAATTGAATGTACAAATGCAGAAACTGTGTAGCAGATTGCTGCTACATAAAATTCTTAAATACTTTAAATATTTTCTAACAGTTAGTTTTAATTTTATATATTTTCCAACAGCCAGATTAAACGATCAGCTATTTATGTTAGCTCTAATAATCTTTTAGCGTTTGACAAGACATTTCATTCAGGAAAATAGCAGGATCATGCAGGCGTGTAGTTGAGCAAGCATAGTAATCCTTTAAAGTGTCTCACGTTATTCTTGCAACTCCCATAGGTGTTCGACGACGTGGCTGCTGAACTGACAATGGCACTGTGCCAATACTTCAATGGCACACCTGAGGAAGAGCAGCTGTTCGTTTGCATGAAGTCGTTGGCTCGTTTGACACAGGTCAGCTGCCATTACGTGCCCATGATCATCAAAATGGTTGGCCTGAAACCGACCAAGTTCCGGGGAACGTCAGAGAGAGTTGATGAACAGATTGACCTGGTGAACAAGAGATTGACGTAAATGGCAGGAAAAATGGCAGCAATGTGCCAAACCAGCGCACCAAACGATCTTATTACTATTGTGTTATAACTGAATTTTTACATAGAGATTTTATCAAAAATAAATTGAATATAATGTATTAGTATTACATTTATTAATTATTAATTATTGTTGTCTCTTAATATTATTGTTACCATTATTGTCATCGCCATCATCATTATTGTTATTATTATCATCGTCATTATTATTATTATTGCTATTATTATTATTATTATTACTATTATTATTATTATTATTACTATTATTATTTAACGTATTAAAAGTTGCAGAAGAACTTTCTGTTTGAGTTACTTGTTTTTTAAGTATCTTCCATTTGTCATTGATCTATACGGATGATTCTTAGGTAGAATGATTCTGTAGATTGTCCTCAATGCAAGCATATATTTTTATAATACTCTGAATAGCTGAATATGTTTAAATAATTTTTAAAGAGAACGAGACGTTTTTAGTGCAGCGAGTTTGTTTAATATTTTGTAATTTATGCTGGAAATTATGGGTTTCGGCCAAAATCTAAAGACTTGCTCCTAGCTTCAGAAACTGAAATTCAAAATCAGAACACATACGATTTGTTTTGGATTGAGAAAATTCAATCGGTGAATGATGGCGGCTATTAGGAAATTATTGTTATAAAGTCATATAACTACTGTCAATCGTTAACTGTAGGCCCTAACACGTTTGTTTGTATCTGGTAAATAAGATTTTGCTTAGTCTACGTTTGCTGGTGATTAATGAAAATGATTCTATTGCACCACTATCGTCTGATTTTGTTTGCTGATGAAATAGGAATGGAAGAGTGATACAGGGACAAACCTAGTTAGATATTCAGATATTTAACTCTTAGGATCAAATACGAAGTTCTATTTTTGTTTTTTTGTGACGAGATTTATCACATGACAAACATTTTCTCGGAATGTGTGTCAAAGATTTTGTTAATGGGAATATTTAATTAAGTATCAAAGAAGATTTTGAAATATTTAGTTAAATATCGAATGACATGTAGAAATTTTAAAATATTTCATTACATATCAAATATAATTTAGAAATTGTAGGAATATTTAGCAAAATATATTCTAAACTTTTAGAAACATATCGGTAAAAACATTAAAATCGGCACATTAATTTTAAAGACAATTTGAATTAAATTATTCAACACAGATACAAGATCTCAAAAATACGGTTGCACCTTTATCTAAATGTTTGAGCAAGGCCTCACGAAAATGAAAATAAAATAAAAATGTTTTTTGTACCTATTAATGTTATTGTTCACAATATTCAATAAAATTAATATTCCATTAGAAAGAGAAGTTCGATCAGGCAATCTTTTACGGTTGATGCAAACAAACATTGACAAATAGTTTAAAAAACAAGTTTGAATGTTTGCATTGTTATAAATATATAAGAATAAAATATCAAGATTGGAAGATTAGAAATTAGGTGTAGGAAATGTTGGCATTGAATCAATGAACCGTTTACTCATGACATTGCTCTCGTTTAATCTCCTATCTGACTAAACTGAAATCACAAGATAGAAGATGCGTGTCAGGCTGTCTGAAGGTAAACATAGAGCATTGTTCTATTTCGTCTAAAATACAGCTCTATCATGTGAAGCGTATATCTGAATCTGTCACTTGTCTTATTTACCAACAGTTTTAGTGAACGCTGTTAATGTGAGTGCCAAAATTGGAAACAATTTTTATAGCATTAGAGATAATATTGTATATTTAGTACGATTTAAAACAAACTCTCGAATTTTATTCTGTTTTATATAGTAACCATTATTATATAGTTTTATATAGTAATCATTATGATATATTTAAAAAGTACATTATATAGCATGTAATTTTCTGCGAGAAATAATAAAAGAAGAAAATTATGTTGTTTGTGCAACTTCTTTGAACCTGTAAAAATAAAAACAGAAATTCCTAATCTATTCGAATACTTGTAAATCGTTTATTGTTAGCGATGCGATCTATTACGATACCATTCGAACATTAATTTACCAAATTCTTGATATCTTTCCTCGATCTTATCTTTCATTTGTTAACTAAAAAACTGTGCAGATCTTTGCTTGGAAAACTGTAAGAATTTATTCCAAAGATATTTTTACAATTAGAGATTATCTTAGAACTTTTATTATTACAAAATGGCGGTTTCGGTGGACGATTGCTATTGAGCTTCTTTAATAAACTCTCTCAGTTTCAGATCAAACAAGATCGTATTAATATCGAAACGATATGAATAATCTTCGGCCTCATTTTCTCTACCCAGTTCTGCGATAAATAACGAAATCCGCTGTCAAGAAACCAACAAAGATCGATCTCCTCCTCTCTGCTGCAGCTCACTGTCACCTTAACAGCCTTCATTCAGTGATTCAAGCTTACTTAACTCCTTAGATGCTCGTAATTGCGCGCAATGGCTGGCAATAGCTGACAATGGCTCACAATTCATATTTTACATTATTACATAATCCGAACTTCATATCGCCTTACCTTCTTACCTAGATCGGTCCCCAAACTTCGTCGTTCGAGCCCCGGGCGAATACGACTCGCGATTCTTCTCGAACCGATAGTTCCGCGAGTTCAAACAATTCTGTGGATTTTCGGCGAACGTTCGAAAACGGTGGGCCAAGTTATCCAGACCGTATCGAAATTTTCCGGTTAGCACGCGAACTACAAGCTGCAGCTTTCTCTTTCTGGCGCCAGGCTATTTGCCCTGAGCTTTGGCCAGAGAGACGCCGAGCGATAACAATTCGGGAGCCGTGAAAATACACTGATAGCCGGATAGAACCGCGTGTTATGTTTGCAATGTGATCACATAGCGTGGCTACGCCAGTGTGCGGCACAGCTTCCACAAGCAGGCAGCTTTTCGCCTGTCATTCCATCGTTTCTTCACTATCCAGCTGAAATGTCATCCTAACATCTGATCCTCGAACTGATGCCAACGCATTCTTCGGTCCACTCCGTCCCCGTGTCTGCTCTGTGCCTCCGGTACCTCTCTGCTTCCGGTGCTTGCCCTTGGAGAAATGACGAAGAATTCGACGGAAGAACAGTCGCCGATAAAGAACGATAGCAAGAAGTGCTCGATAGTGAAGTACGTACCAGTGTTGTCTTGGTTGCCGAAATATTCCCAGTTCGATGCTGTCTCGGATTTGGTGGCCGGGTTCTCCCTCGGACTGACCCTCATCCCGCAGAGTATAGCGTACGCTGCGTTGGCGGGTCTCACTGCACAGGTATTACCGTGTTTTTTCTTTTCGTGTCGGGAATCTTTTGTCGGGAATTTCGTTGTGGACGATGTTCGGGAAACCGTAGCAGCGAGAACGGGACGCGCATAGCGCTTATTAAGCTGAAATAACGGAGGCAGGGTGTTTTATGTTAGGGATGGCACGTAGTGGGGTTTGATGGAAACTGGGAATTGATTTTGAACGATTTGTTGAACGAATCTTTCTGTAGTTGCCGAGGTATTTTGTTACACCGTTGATGCTACTTTTATATTATATGCTTTATATATATTTTTATATTATATTACTAATATATTATAGCTAATATATTACTAATATATTACTAATATATTACTAATATATTACTAATATATTATATTATATTTATTTTATATTATATTACTATATTTATATTATATTATATTATATAAAATATTACTATATTACTTGTAAGGAAAGCCATAAACGATGTTGCTTATTAGGGGAGGAACCTTACAAGAAAGTACTGAATATGAATAATGTTTATGAATTTATTTCAATACTGAGTCAATATTTATACTGAATCAATAATTTTTACATTGTGGAAATATTTTATTTCACCGATTGAATTGGCCGAACATATTTTGTTGTTTAAAGGCAGCCATTGGATGTTGCTACACAATGAATTATACACTCACCCTCATTATCAGAGGAGAATTCTTATAATAAACTAACGAAAATTAACCATAATTGATGAATATATTTTGAACAATGCAGCAACCCAATATTTTTGGAATTAAAATTAGTAATAGCCATAAATTATATTGTTGTAATATGTATAACGTGCGACACAACTTGGAATTTAGAAATAGGAAATCTTTAATAAGGAAAGTATGGTTTTTACAATTAATTGCAGTATGGCCTCTATTCGTGTTTTACGGGCTCCTTCGTGTACATCATTTTCGGGACAATTAAAGAAGTATCGATCGGACCATCCTCCCTGATGTCGATATTAACATTGGAGTACACCAGGAACATGCCGGTGGACTTTGTCGTGTTGTTTTGCTTCCTGGCTGGCTGTGTGGAATTACTGATGGGCTTGTTTCGTTTAGGCTGGTATCAACAAATATTTTTAACGTGATCGCGCCGTACACTTTCGGAGAATTTGACTCGATGAATAGTATTTGATAACATTATGGTAACTGAATTATCGGTTTAAATCTCGATCCAGACATTTATTGGTCGAAATAATATATTACTTAACTTCGGAGTTTTCGATATAAATTGTTAATAATTAAATTGTTTTAGTAATTGTGAAATTATTATTGTTTATGAATTTCACAATTACTAAAACAATTTAATTACAACACTTTATTTAATTAAATAATATAAATTAATATTATTAATTTATATTATTTAATTAAATAAAGTGTTGTAATATATTATATATATATATATAATATATACTATTAATAAATAATAATATATAGTTTCCATAATTAAAATAGTGATAAAGTGAAAAGATATCTGAACGTCGAAATATACTAATTATGTTATCATTTAACACGATAGCGCACGTGGGCGGACGGGAATCTATTGGAATACTTTCTTTAATACAATATAATAGCAATGACAAAATTCAAAACGTCGCTTTACGAAATCATTAATGAGAGAAATATGATCGATTACAAACAATTACAATTAATTATAATCAAATCGGTGTCTTCTACGGTAATTTATTTACTTAGTTTGTTATTTTACAGACAAATAAATATACTATTGCATTTCGTTTTTTTTTTTTAAGAAAGATCATTTTCTAATTAAGAAATATTATCAACATTAAACGTTATTAACACTAGATTGCCGGAAATATTATTTTATATTAATAATAAAATTAATAACTTTTTTTTATATAAATATATAGCAATAAAGTTGTAAATGAGTCAAATTGACTTGCTCCGGCAATCTAGTGTTAACTAAACTATTATTAATGGCATGAATTGTTTTTCGTTCTTGCTACACAATTTGATTTGAAAAACTGAAACTTAGAAAAATACAATAACGTCTCGTATATTTGCAAAATAAACATGATCGCAAATTTTTAAGTGTTTAAAACACAGACGCGTAATTCGACATATTCTACGGATACCAATTAACAAATAAAGATAAAAATCTATCCGACTATTGACCAACAATCACTATGTCGCAAACCATCGGAATGACGTCGTATTCGTTACGTGAGGCGCTTTCTACAATAATTTTAACGTCTAATTGAAAAAAATGAACAAACCACACAGGTTTTCTAGTGGATTTCATATCGATACCAGTCACATCGGGTTTTACGTCAGCAACGTCGATTATTATAATCGTGTCACAGTTACAAGGACTTCTAGGACTAAAGTTTAAAGCAAGCAGCGTCGCTGGCAATGTGATAAAAATATTCGAGAACTTCCGAAAAATAAGGTTGCCTGATTTTATCCTAGGAATTTCCAGCATAGCCTTCCTCTTGTTCTTCAGAGTAAGTTTCTCCCATTATAATACCAAATATGATATATGATACCAAATTCATATCTACGAAATACAAGTATCGTCCATTTTGATAATACAGTATGTTATTCCATTCTTTGATAATACAGTATGTTATTAATGTTATTAATAAAAATGTTAATATATCAGATTATTATTAATAACAGTTTTAATACATCAGAATATTATTAACAACGGTTTCAATATATCAGAATATTATTAACAACAGTTTCAATATATCAGAAAATTATTAACAACAGTTTTAATATATCAGAATATTATTAACAACAGTTTCAATATATCAGAATATTATTAACAACAGTTTCAATATATCAGAATATTATTAACAACAGTTTCAATATATCAGAATATTATTAACAACGGTTTCAATATATCAGAATATTATTAACAACAGTTTCAATATATCAGAAAATTATTAACAACAATTTCAATATATCAGAATATTATTAACAACAGTTTCAATATATCAGAATATTATTAACAACAGTTTCAATATATCAGAATATTATTAACAACAGTTTCAATATATCAGAATATTATTAACAACGGTTTCAATATATCAGAATATTATTAACAACAGTTTCAATATATCAGAAAATTATTAACAACAATTTCAATATATCAGAATATTATTAACAACAGTTTCAATATATCAGAATATTATTAACAACAGTTTCAATATATCAGAATATTATTAACAACAGTTTCAATACATCAGAATATTATTAACAACAGTTTCAATATATCAGAATATTATTAACAACAGTTTCAATATATCAGAATATTATTAACAACAGTTTCAATATATCAGAATATTATTAACAACAGTTTCAATATATCAGAAAATTATTAACAACAGTTTCAATATATCAGAATATTATTAACAACAGTTTCAATATATCAGAATATTATTAACAACAATTTCGATATATCAGAATACTATTAACAACAGTTAAGATTAAGTCAAGATTTTGTTGCTAACTCAGATAAATGGTGATGTCCACACAGAAACTAAAAGACTTCGACTGTTGCCTCGCTAAAGATGGCGTCCGAAAGAACGGGACTAACAGAGCTGCGCTTGTAAAGAAGACGTTATGGTTCCTTTCGATATGTCGCAATGCTTTGGTGATCCTTTTAGCATCTACTATAGCATTCTACTACGAGCACAATGGAGGATCACCCTTTATTCTCTCAGGTATACCCATCCACTTAATAAAACGACTTCTTACTTTATTGCGCAGCCATGTTTAAACATATCGTTCGACTGGCTCAACAACGTCCCCTTATTTCATTCCATTTACTTAAACTTTTTAATAATAAACTTTTCCACTGGTATTAATTTTAGTAATTATTACTTCTATTTTATATTAGTGAAACGTTTCGAGAAAAACGTTGATTTTTGTTAAAGGGAAAATCGTGTCGGGACTTCCCAGGCTGTCTCTGCCGCCATTTTCGGCGCAGGTTGGCAATCAGACTTACACTTTCGTCGACATGTGCCAACATTATGGAACTGGGTTGATCGTGCTTCCGCTTGTGTCGGTGTTGGCGAACGTGGCCATCGCTAAAGCGTTTTGTAAGAACAGAAACAATATATATTTGTTACATATGGTAATTATAAATGAACTATAAAATTGCAATATATATATATAATAATAATAAATAATAAATATATAATATATGTAATATATAAAAATAATAAATAATATATATATAATATATAATATTTTATTATTATTATATAATATATTAGAATATATTATGACATATTATATTGTATATGTAAAATTGTTATAATTTTAGCAATAATTTCAAAGGGCGTGTCACAGCTAATTTAGAAGAATTTATAAGTACACTGAGATTTACTGCAACAGCTTTTAGCTTAAAATGATATTCCAGTTTTAACATATTTCAACAACAATTCAAAGTGTAAACAGTCAAGAGACGAAGTGATCTCCAGAAGTAATTTTTAAACGATAAATACAACAATATATATAATAATCGATAACATCGTTCACGGATGTTTGAAGAACTTACGAAGCGTTTTCTACGTCTACGTTTTAATCGAAATTACTCGACCGAATTTTCCAGCGTGCGGCAACACCATAAGTGCGACACAAGAGATGCTGACACTTGGTTTCTCGAACATACTCGGCAGCTTCTTCTCGTCCATGCCGGCTGCCGGGGCGTTTACAAGAAGCGCTGTAATTAGTGCGAGCGGTGTACGAACGACTATGGCTGGTCTATATGTCGGTAATATTTCCACTTCTCATGAACAGTTCACAGTGGATCCGAATAAATCGATGATTATTTTCTCTGGCCCTATTTTCGCTGCCAAACCTAATTTCGTGAAAGTGACCGTCTTACGAAGCAAATGAATCTAAGCATGGTCTAAGCTATGTTGAAGATTGAAAATTTGATTAAAAGTTCGAACAATTGATGTACAGTAATTTCTGCCGGAAATTTTTATAATTATTAATAATTATTAATAATTATTAATCGTTAATCGTATCGACTAATCCTTAGTCGATCATCGCTACTCTTCAGAGCGTTTCTGATTTTTTTATGTTTTCAGAAATCAGATTTTTCGGTGACAATTATTCCACAGAGTCGTCTTAAGCGAGCGTAGATTTGCTATAATTTGATCGGTGAATTCTGAAAATTGAAAACGTGATACAGCAATTTTTCCCGGAAATGCCAAATTTCCGGTTGCTGTGAATTTCCCTGTGCTGTGAATCGCGACTTAGTATTCTCGAATCTGTCGGTTTCAACTCCGACCTCCGAACATTTCTGGAAGAAATTACTGTATCTTCGAATTGATTAAGAATAGACTGGTTATCATTTTCTAAACAGCTCATTTTATGCGTTTATGATAAAAATGCCTGAACGAAATTGAAAGCAGCGAAAACATTTAGAGAATTTAAAAACACTGCTGCACTATTATATTAAAATAATATATAATATATAATATATTAATATAATAATATATTATATATATTATTATATATAATATATTAATATAATAATATATTATATATATTATTATATATAATAACATATAATATAATAATAATATATAATATATTAAACTAATATTATATTTAACACGATAAAATAATTAAAGAAAGGACGAAAGAAATGTCTACACAGTTCCCCAGCATTTTGTAGTTGACGAAGACAATTTTTATTTTGCATAAAAATCCGCGGTCTAATGATTATGAATAAACTGGCTACGATAAATTCAAAATAGACCCATCACGATGAACAATAAGCTGTCTATAATTAGAGTAGAATATACCGGCTACGACAAATGAACGATAAACCAATGAACACTGTATCTAAACAGGATCCACTGTATTTAACACGACATTAAATTCGAGGAAAGTTCTGTTTATACGACGATTCATTTATTGCAGGAATCATGTCGTTGTTAGCGCTGAGCTTCTTAACGCCGCATTTTTATTATATTCCGCGAGCCACGCTGTCGGCAGTGCTGATAACAGCTGTCTGGTTCATCATTGATGTGAAGATAATAAAGCTGCTATGGAGAGGAAGCAGTAGGTGGCATAATTTTTCTAAATCGCAATCGCGTTTGTTGCACCGTTAAACCAAACTCGGCAAAACGATTTGAAACATTGCAGGAATCATACATATTCCTCCTAAGAACTATTTCAAATACTTATTTCTCTAAAAAATCAATTGAAATAATTGTCTCTAATCCTGCTAAAAATCTTATTTCGATAAACGTAAACAATATAGAGACAGGTATTTCCGTTGATAAACAAATGACAAATAAATTATCGTACTAATGAATATACAGAGTGTCCCAGGTTTTAATGTTCAAACTTTGTCAGTATATTCTATGGCACAAAATATGAAAAAAATGTTATGTAAACATAGATCATATAAAGCTTTATTAAGAAGTTATAACAAACATTCAGAATAGGAATAGTAATCAACTAAAAAAAAAAATAAAAAATAAAAAAGAATCTTCGATCGATGCCAATCATGTATTGTCAACAACGGTTATTAATACGTTTCGAAATGTATTAATAAACACAGCTTACATAAACACACGGCATGTGCTAGTTGATTAATATATATATATATATATATATATATATATAAATATAATAATTAATAGTGTTGATTATATTATTCCTATTCTGAATTTTTGTTATAACTTCTTAATAAAGATCTATATGACCTACGTTTACATAACATTTTTTTCTTACTTTGTGCCATAGAATACACTGACAAAGTTTGAACATTAAAACCTGGGACACCCTGTATAAGCACGAGCTCAAATTTGCGAATTATGTATGACCGGATCAATTAGATTTAATTATGAACGAAATAAAAGAACGATCTCGAGTGAAATCGATGAGATTTTCGGTGCGCTTCTCGTTGCAGAAAGGGACGCCATCGCTGCGGTAGTTACGTTCCTCGTCTCCGCTATCTGCGGCGTTGAGATTGGCCTGCTGATCGGTGCCATATTTAATATAGTTTACCTGATCCGACCGTCTGCCAGACCGGAAATCGAGGTCATCGAATGCAAGGTAAAAGGTAGAGTTCCGATACTATTTTAATCGACGTAAACGAATCGCAGATTTTCTGCGCTTGTGAGAAAAATTAGTGGATCGAGCGTTGTCGAGAACTCTAGCTGTTAATTTGATAGGATTGTAGGTCGCAGATTGGACTGTATATGTAAAAAAAATAGTGATCGGTGATAGTTACGAGGCTGTAACGTTTGATGGTACATAGAAAAGTGAGACGTGTGGTAGCGAGCGGTGAGGGTTGATTACGACGAGCGCAACTGGGGTGGTTTTCGGCTGCAATTCAGGGCGTATTTATGCCGCCGTGAGCCATCGGATAGGACAGGAAAAGTAGTGGAAATTTTGAATATTGGAAGAACTAGACGGCGAACGAAGGCAATGCCCTAACGAACGGTGCTGCACCGGAGGCGATGGAAAATGGGTTACGGATTTGGTATCAGGATTATCGGAAGAATGGCCCAGGTGACAAGCACACCGTGACAATATAAACATATGGCCGTTTTGTGTATATTTTTGCTAGTCGTTCACCTGAGCAGGTGTCGAGCTCGATGTCGTGTAGAAAAATTAGCGTCGCGCGAGAGTTTCTATACACAGGCCAGGGTGACAAGAGAGGAGAAGAGAGAGAGAGAGAGAGAGAGAGAGAGAGAGAGAGAGAGAGAGAGCAAGAAATGATTTTGCGGAGATTTCGAGAGAGTTTGGAAAATAGAACAAGATTCAATATAATTTTAAACAAGTATAGTTGAAATAATAAGAAAAAGAGATTTTGTAGTTTCTGCACCAATCTCTAGAACAATTCCTATATGTACATATAAATTCCTATATAAACAATTATTATATGTATATTACTTATAAAAATAAATGTAATTATTTGGATAGTTCGTAATTTTTGTATACAACGTGATTTCTTTATTTCTAGTCGCAGACTGGAACTAGTTACGTGATGCTCCAACCGGATAGCGCTATTCTGTATCCCGCGGTGAGTTACTTTTGCAACAAAGTCAACGAAATCATTCACAGATACGAGCAACATAATGTGCCCTTCATTATGAATTGCGAGAAGGTTCGGTACCTCGATTATACGTCCGTCAAGGTACGCATTAAACATTGGAATTAAAAAAGTAATCTTTAAAAATAATCACTTTATCGATACCTTTTTGCAGGGTATTGAGATATTATCGAAGAACATGAACGTCGAGAAAAGAAGACTATGGTTTCTGAACGTACACCCGGAGACGTACGAAATTATTCAGAGTCTAGCGAACATTAAACATTTTCATTTCATCGACGAAGAGGAGAAGATTTCTAGCATATTTAGCGGTACATTTCTCTGTTTATCTTTATTAATATTATTCAAATGGCCAAGGAAAATATTCCACAGCTGCGGACAGCGTTCTCATTTTTCTACAAATAATATTATTATAATTAATATTAATTATAATAATATATAATAATATATATAATATATAATTATTATTAATAATATATAATAATATATAATAATTAATATTATTATATATTATATATATATATATAAAATATAAATATATATTATTTATTTTCTCGTAGATGATGCCTCAGCGAACAACGCGGACGAAGAAAGGGAGAAGCTGTTGCAAAACCCGTTAGCAAACCCAACTTTCGTGAACGTTAACGATAATAAACGGTGTCCGGAAACAATCGAGAAGACTGAAGTAGAAATGAAGTCTGAATTTGCAGCGTCGCCATCATCGGAAACTTAATAAATAAAATGGCAAACGTATTATAAAATTTTATTTTCACAAAACAACAGACGATCGCAACATCGACTGCTGAAGGAATTGTTGAATTATAAATAAAGCAAAAATTTTATTCATTCTACTTTGAAATCCGATAAAGTGCATTCCTCCAGCTTTATTTCGTGCCCCCTCGAACCCCTAAAATAAAAAATAAACCCCCCCCCCCTAAAATCGATTCGAAATGTAATCCTTTGAGATCGAGTGAATTTTATTCTCCGAGTCACTGCTCCCGACTTATCGATTTTTCAACGTGATTTCGAATTTCTTTTCACTTTTACGATTAGAAAACTCTGCGGGAATCCCTAGAAACATGCCTACAATAATTTTTCACACGTTCGAGTTGTAAACAATTAGTTACAAACGATTTTCAACTTTATGTTCCAATATTGAATTTTGCAGCAAATGATTCGTGCCGTTTTTTCTATAGACGGCAATGGAAAAACCGGCACGAATTATCTGCTCTCTTCAAACGTCTGAATAGCGCCAATTCATGCAGCGGTAAAATGCTCAAACTGTTAGCCAAAATCGTCTGTTGGTAATTTGGCTAGCAGTTTCAGCGTTTCACCAAGAATGGCGCCACGAGTCTCCAACTTAGATCAATCGAAATTGTTCGATTCGAACAACGACGAACAACCAACTTCTCTTCGATGAGATATCTTCACAATCGACGATTGGTTAACACTGAATATATATACGATCAAATTTGCTGGTAGAAACATATATATCGTATTGTGGGCGTTTTGTTCGTATATGTTGTTCGTTTGCTAAACTTTGGTGGAAGTTTAACGTGCAAACATATGGGTTCTCCTTGTATAAACATAATGCGCTGCTGGGCTTCATCTATGTCTCATTGACGTTTGACATTTGTGTTCGCGGCGCTGTGGCTGTGTAGCATGTATGTATATTTCCTGTCGAGAAACACTGTGCTACGATAAATATTACAACAATGACTAGATTTTAATGACCATCATTCAAGGTTGTAAAAACGCGTTAGGGGGTAGAAGAAAGGAGCGGAGCACGTTATGGAGGCTGTTAACGGACAACTGCAGACCAAATACAAAAAAATTGCCACAGAATACTCAAAAGTAAGAAAGTCGAAGTTTGTACTTGTTACTTGAACAGTTGCCAAGCATTTATTTAGTCCCTTCGTATTTCCTAACATTTGTTCTATACTTCATAATTATAAGGAGATCTTATCATTTCAGATTCGTGCTCAAGCAAATGTTCTAAAAAAGGCTGTGATTGACGAACAAACGCGTAATGCGGACATTCGAGAACAATTAAAGGAGAAAGAAGTTGAACTTCGGAGGGCTGATCAAGAATTAGATAGTTTATCATTTCGCAATCAACAATTAACGAAACGTATAACTGTACTGCAGGAGGAGCTGGACAAAGCGCAGAACAAGTCCAAGAAAGGAAAGAACAAAGTATCGGACAGCAAGAGCCAAATACCAACACCACCGAATCATATCTTAGACGAAGAGTTTCAAAAGAAAATAGTAGAGAATGCTCAATTATTATCTCAAATCAGTGATAAAGATAGCGAAATTGAATGCTTGAGTAAGAGGATACAGCAATTGGAATATAAGTTAGATCAGTGTGAGAAATCTAAGGTTGAATTAGAATGTCGGTATCAAAGTACAATAGATAAGTTAGAAATAGAAAGAAATGATATACAAAGAAAGTTAAACGAGAAGCAAAAGCAAGAAGAGACTGTGTCATGGTCTAGCAATGAAGGTAAACGAGATGGATACGAGTTGGATACCAGGATAGGACTTTCTAATCATCGACAAATAGAGTCATCTCCAATTCCATCTCCATTGGCTTCGCGTAGATCGTCGAAATCAACTGGCGAGGGCAGGCCTCCCAAGTTGCAAGATGATAGTAATGATTTTGATTTTTCTAAATCGTGCGATTTGGAAAAGCAAATAAACTATTGGAAAGCTCAGTATCATATACTAAAAGTAAAGTACGATGAAATCGATCAAAAAGAGTATATAAGCGACGAACAAGTAGAAAACGAAACCTTGCAGCCAGCAAAGATAAATCATATGGTAACGTTTGCATTCTTCTCTGCATAGAATTTTTTCCTTTGCATCATACGCTAATTCAACGAATTTTCCCAACAGATTGGTAGATTAACGGTACCTTTTCAGATACCGGAAGAGATAGAAGCTCGAGAAGCTAAAATAAGAGAGTATTTTCTACAAGAGATCGACAAATTAATCACGGAGAAGAATGTTTATTATGTTAAAAATTTAGCTATGGCTGCTAATGTAATTAACTTAATCTTCTTATATCTTTTTCTGCAATGCGATCGCATTGAAAACGTAACTAAATGTTTTATTTCAAAAATATATTTTCAGGGTGAAGTTATGCAAGTTCACTTAGAAACGAGTGAATCAAAAAGAAAGCAATGCGAGTCTGCACTCGCGGAAGCATTTGCAAATTGTAATAGTTTGCAGAAAGATAAAGAAATACAGGAAGGAAATTACAAAGCTCAACTCATTTCTATGAGCGAGCATTTAGCAAACATGAACGAGAAACTGATTTCTCAAACAGAAGAAATACAACAACTCAAGTTTGAACTTACAAACAAGGTAAACGTTCGTTGACAAATGGAAACATTGTTTTCAGTATTCTGTACGTGATTTCATAATTTTCAGAACAATAAAAAAGGAAAACAGAAGTGATATGAGTTAGATTGCAAATTAACTGTTATTGACATTCCATCAGCGACAGAAAGTAATCAGAATCGTTGGTAATTTTAATTTCACCGAAATACGATGTACCTATAAAACTATAATTAAGAATTTTGATCCTGTCCTCGTTAATATCTGAAGTCAGTGTTACATAATTTAAAAAATTCAAAGAAAAATTATTCTTGATGTTCGTTTCTTGAACACTTATAATACAAGAACCTACATTTTACATAGAATCATAAAATATATGGTATTAACATTTACACATATTTACAATGAGTTTATTACAATGTTAACCGAACAATTTGTTCCTCTATACTCTGAATTAAAGCTTCTGTTTGTATTTTACTTGTTATAAAATAAAAATGTATAAGCATATACATAACGATATTCTTAAATATTGTGTCTAACAATTGTGATCGTACGAAGAAGAGAAAACGCTTCTCTAGTACCAGGATTAACAATTTCAACCATTATTAGATCAAAGAATTAATAAATACAATGCAGATAAAATACTTTTCATCTAAATTTCAATATTCTATGTGCAAAGGAACCATTAAACTTTTATAGAAAAACTGGCTCCACAACTACAACCTTGCTCTGCTAAAGGATTGTTCGTTATCCTAAACGCAGAGCGTATCAATTCTGCATGATATTCTATTGTTGCTCCTTTAATATATTCTAAAGATGTTTCGTCTATAACCACTTTGGCACCGTCCTTTTGAAATATCCTGCAAAATATTACCTAATGACATCAACAACAAAGATATAATATTAGAGAAACTTTACTCTTTCTTTTCTACAATCTTACTTATCATCTTCATTTATATTTGTATCCAAGTCAAATTTATATTGGAAACCTGAACAACCTCCGCCTTCTACTGTTACTCTTAAGTACGCATTGTCATCTGTAATTTCTTTTAAACGTCTGACACAACTGTCAGTAATGATGATGCCATTTTTTGGTTTAACAGCAGCCGCAGTGGACATTTCTTTCGACGAAGCTGTAGCTACATTGTACCATGGTGACCTGATAACAAAAATTATTTCTGATTAATCTATTAACAATATAGGATCACAGTTGTTATAAAACATTTAATAGATTCAAATTAAACGTTTAATAATACGTATTCTGCAATTAAAACCAGGAATAGTCATCCAAAATGCTGACATAGTTTCTTACTGTACCAATTGAAACTGCATAGAAAAAATTGCGACTGAGTATGTAAATGAAAATTTACTTACGTCAATAAACGTGAAAAATATCGATTTGCGACGAAGTTAGAGGAGAGACCCCAAATTGTATATTTCAATTTCGCCATATTTTTGACAAGCGTAAGATAATCGACAATATCATAATACATAGATACGAATGAGAATATTATCAAACACTCTATTTGTCACCAAAGTCATAGAATAATTATTGAAAACATTGTGAATGTTGTGGATCCTTAGTAATAAGTCCTATATAGTTACATTAGAATAATTACAAAAGCTTCGTTTTAGCAGCGGTTTTACTATATCATCTCATCAAAATTTCACGTTGTTCCCCGTACAAAAAGATACGACCTAATCGAATTCACGAGAATAATTTATCAGTTACAAAATTATTGGTTTGCACTAGTTTCATGGTAATATATGTCCGTCTTATACATATCACACGAGTTGAACAAATAACGTGTACTAAATGGTACTAAATGGCATTGTAAACTGCACTTCGACTTGGTACATAGTTGGTGATGCAACCAATGTGAGCTTGCAATTATACCACAAACAGTGTATAGCAGTAGACCGAGCACTCGATCCGTTTTTCTGTCCCACGAAAATCGAGCATTAGGATTGAATAGGATGCCTTTACATACTATTTTCGTGTCACATTCGCCGTTACCGATATCTCAGAACCTTTTGCAGTCTGGTAAATTTATGTTTGGCAAGGCAAGTAGAATAGGTTCGCATTTGAGTAGATAATGTTTAAAAATTAACATCAGGAGAGAGCGTAGCAGATGTAAATATGTGTGGTCAGTTCAATATATTGACAGAGCGAATAACATCCCAGTAGCAAACCAAGTGGCAGGAGTAAAGGATGTAACAATAGGAGTAACAATATCTAAACTAGCTTATTAATCAATATATTTTGTAATAAAACCAATGTACAACAACGAAAATCCAATAGCAAGAAACATGAGATAGATATAAAATTTAACTATAAATAAATTTATTAATATAATAAAAATGTTAACCATGAAATATGAAACTTAACTATGAAGGAACAACGCTAGTTTTAATATTTGCCGATAGAGGCGTGCAGGTCACTGCAGTCCGCCATGTGTACTCCTTCATAAATGATTTTCAAAAGAAAGGTTGAAGGTAGATATAAAATAAAATATAGATAGTAGATATAAAGATAGTATAAGTATAAGTATAAGTATAATATATAAGTATAATAATAATAATAATAATAATATATAAGTATAAGTATAAGATATAAGATAGTATAAGTATATATAGTAGATATAAAATAAAATATAAAATAGATAGTAGAGAGAGAGAGATATATTAAATAGATATTAAATAGAAGCAGATGGCGGCTGTAGGGAGAGTGTACTGACCCCGCAGGGCAGGGGGACTGATACCCCTTTCCTGCTAGCGGGTGCGCATGCGCCATAATTCGAAGCTGTTCACCGCACAACTTTGTTCGCCAGTTGTGTTTAGATCGCTTACTCGTGCGGTCGTTTTCGCTTTGGCTAAAATTTCGAGTCCCAGCACTCTGTACATTCTCGCGCGAGTCAATTCGCTTACGATTCTATCTCCGAGTTTTTTGTGTTCATTGAAAATATCCCGCGATCTTTTTCCTAAAAGCTGATCGCATGGGATCTGCGTTTTTGCTAAATCACAATGTGTCCGGTATCTTTTATCGCATGCATTGCGTTAACCGTTTTTTATTCGTTCGTTTGCAAATTGCGGCTTTTGTCGCTTCTGCAACTTCCTTTCTCCTTCTCCATTGAAAGTCTTTCCTAGTAGCTCTCCTACACCTTTTGGTTTTTGCTTTGTCTTTTTGACTAAGCTATACTGTTTCCTGCATATTTGTCTCCACGTGGCGTTTATTATATTTGTATTTTTTTTATACGGACGAGTTCCGTACCGTTTTCCCTGTGTTATTCCTGTGGTAATTCGCATGTCGATTCCTCGGAAATTGTAATTTTGTTTAACGTCCGTTAACCAGATTAAAGCCGGAAGCCGGGTTGTTTTTCAGTCTTGGATGGAAGAATGAACCGTTTCGTCTTCTTGGGCTGGGTGATTCATTCTTGGCTGATTTATTATTGCATTTGTTCGTGCGAATAATTGTCGTAGCAAGGAATTTTCATTTGATTGATCGCGCTACGTTTCTGTGTTCTTTGCTGGCGCTCCGCGCTTAGGAATTTTGTTTATGGCGTATCGTCGATCATGCCTGGATCGCATTTGTTTTCATCACGTAGGCCTCTCGTTTCAAGGTTACAATTTTTCACAGTTTCGCCAGGCTTTGCACCTGGAATTCTTTTGAATTGTATCATCATTATATTGTAAATCCTGTTCATTAATTTGTTGAGAAATGTAAATAAGGCGTCTGATGGTACTAATTCTGCAAGAAAAATTTGCAACATATGACATCAACGACAAAATTTATATAAGTATAAATTTCGAGTAAAAATTTTGAATAAATCATTAGTCTCACCTGCGATCTCTGGTTGCTTTCAACGTGCCATTTGCCGTTGCTTAAAATCTCTGTATGTATGATGAATACATGTCTTTAAAAATGGCCTGAGATCTACTAATTGAGGGATTCAGAAAAAATCCTGAGGATGTAGAAATGTGCAGGAGATTTTTCTGCATTTACATTATGTAAAAAAGGTTTATATGTTATTGCAAATAAAGCTTGCTGCTTTTGTCATAAGGTACAATGGACAGTCCGGCACGAATCATCTAATCTTGAAAATATAAGAATAGCGCCATTACACGTAGTGGCAAAACGCTCAAACTGTTCAACAATTTAGTTTCCCTTTTCTTCGCTAGATAACGATGCTTGCTCATTCCATTAGAATATAAAAATAGCGCCATTACACGTAGTGACAAAACGCTCGAGCTATCTACAGATGATAATTTGGATTCTCAAACAAATGACGTCACTATTTTTTGGCTATTTTGAACACATTTTGTGCTGGATATTATGTAGATTTCATCTTACGGAGAAATTGGCAAAAATCATCTGTTCTGTACATTTGCCATAATAAATAAATTTATTTGCATGATATAGATGCAGAAGAGTCTTCTGAACATTTCTGTGCCCTCAGAATATTCTTTAACCATTGAATTTATGTGAAAATCCTTCTGTTTTCGATCATATCCTTTGAACTTGCCTATCCTCGATTCATTTCTAACATCGATTAAAACTTGAAAATCAATTGTCAATGACTCTTTTATAAATATTTTGATTGTGCAAAATGTCCAGCGTCTCCTTGAGATCTTGAAAAATGTGTCTTGCCATCGTCTTGTATATAGTAACTGGCACTTTTGGGATACTTTGGCACATACTCATAGCGATCGGTATATTCATGCTAGCGATACTTGGACATACAGCAAAATATATATCCTATTTAATGACATACTCATCAGAGGAAACTATTGCCAGTTCTAATACTCCCCAAACCGATGGACCAACCACCTGAATTTAAAGTGCACCCGCGATGTAAATGTTTCGAACATATTCATCTGATTACGTTGAAATATTAATATGTTACTCCAATATGTTTGGCCTGTTGCATGATTTCAAATAACACGAGTGAAATGAAAGATTTGGAATACGACAATTCATACGGATAAGCAGATTTATTCAATAAAAAAAGATATAATAGAAATCATTATATTATGTATACAAGAATTAACAATACAATAATAATCTAATATCTGTTTCTCTACAATATCTTAATCTTTACAACAGAGATACATACTGTTCGCCATTACTTTCGTTGTATGACATAAATCGTGTAAAACATGATTACGCCTCAACTTACTTTGGACGGACTTCAATAAAAATGGACGGATTGAATTGCATGCGCATCGCGCTAAGGCAGTATCGTAATACTAGCAAATGTGCCGCGCTTTACGTGGCACGTTCTTCATCAATATCGCTTTAAATGACAAAGGCACCTTCACATTGGATTGTTACCTTTTAATGTGGTAATAACCGACAGCTGCCACATTGACGGCAGAAGCTAGAGAAGCGAGCAGCCTAAGTCACGGAACTTGGGTCTGAACATCACAGGACCATATCGTTCCAACATTACTCTCGATACGTTTTAGTTTGCGCTTGATCTCCTACTTCCGCAACGAATATCTAGAGTCTTTTCCGCAGATAAATAATAACGGAGATTGAAATCTTTCCATTTAATTTGCGGGCATTGTTGATACCGCGCTGTGAGGTGTTGTTGGTCGAGAACCAGCAATGGACTGTGTGGTAGATGCGTTCAGTGATTGCATGGTACCAATCTGAAAATTAAGATTTATTATATAATTTGCATCAAAGTGTAAAAAAAGCAGTACTTATGACAGGCATTAAATTAATTCATTTCGTAATATGGGAGAGGGTTCGATAAGAAACTTACTCTCAAATGTGCAAGATCTTCCAATCTTGTGAGATCGCTCAACTCGATGTACAAAGAGTACACTATTAACCATCCATAGATGGAGATACAAGTAAATATAGACCACAGAAGGCACATCATGATGTTGTAAGCAAATATCATGTCATTTACTGTACTGAAGAATACAAAAGCAAACAGTCTAAAAGTGCTGAACGCAGCAAAACTGTACAACCAAGGCACCATTTTCTTCTCGTATTCCTTTCGTAAAGCAGTTATTAATATTAAGGATGTTACAAAAACTACTATCCCACCAAGCATGGAGAACAGAGCAAACACTACGAGAGCGTTGCGAACTGAAACAAGAGGAAAGATAAGTTTTTTGTAGATTTATACTTTATCGCTTATTTTACGAAACGTTTAAATTATGTACTATTCTTACCATGTTGATTACCTACATATACAAATTCATACGATATCATGTAGTATCCATAATGCGTTGAACCTGGAGCAGCTTGAGATAGACAATAAAGGTCGAATATCGCCGTGCTGACAGTGAAAATGGCTAAGACCTGAAGATAAGCATTTATTAAGAGCAAATACGTTTGCAAATTTATATTTATATTATATTTAATATTAGATATATTTAATATTTAATATTAGATATATTTAATATTTAATATTAGATATATTTAATATTTAATATTAGATATATTTAATATTTAATATTAGATATATTTAATATTTAATATTAGATATATTTAATATTTAATATTAGATATATTTAATATTTAATATTAGATAATAACGGAACGTAATACATACCAATGAAAATATTCCAGTAAACAAGGCACCTCTTTGGATGTCAAGAACATAAGCATGTGTTAATATTGGTTTTTGATACCATGGCGTTGTTTTGACACTGCGTACTGATCGCGAAGATCTTAAATTTGCACTGCTACGCGTGGTAACATGCGAGTATACTGAAGGCGTGCCCATGCTTGGAGATTTCTTCCCGTAATTCATTCTTTCAATACGTCAATAACACAGCTCGTCCAAGTACGACGAGTATCTTGTAAGTTGTTCAGAGCTTTATAATGTTTCTGCTTTCCTATACGTTTCATTAATTAATCCTTGTTATATTATGCAGTGGGTGACACGTTCAATCAAAACGATATTTCGAAACGTATTTGACTCACTCTGCGTCGAAACAGGTTAAGTTGCAAACACTGTTATCAAACTTTCCATGCAACGTTCTATTTTGTGACAATATAGCGATCATTCACTGTCTGTAAAAATACACAGAGTTTTTACTACAAGTACTCGTTCCACGAAAAATTGGGTTGACCCATTTCTTTGTAAACGTAAACATAAAGTCGTCGCATGTACACATCCCGACGCATGTAGTTGATCACGAGCCGACGCCCGACTGTTTGAATTGAACCGAGACGTACCGATCATTGTCGAATATGTCCGAAGCGTTTAATGTTCACAAATCGAACAAGATCAAGGAAACAAAAACACAATTTATTGAAAGACACACCGTAAAAATTTGATTTCAAGAAAACGTTTCCGTGAAAATCAGGCTGACATCTGAAGCCAAGATTTCCAGCTGAAGAGTCAGGGGTATTTTGACTTCTGGCGGCACACCTGTGTCTAAAACAATAGCTCTCGTGACAAAGATAGGATCCACCTTTTTTTTACTTTGTCTGTTCCATCAGTCCCCGCTGTTAACAATAAATTAACAGCGGAGACCGCCCAGTTTTACAATATTCGTGTACAGATGATTTGTACCGGAAGACGCTCGAACGAAACAAACGAGGCGCGATTGAGATGCCTGTAAAATAAGTCACGGTGCGACGGAGATACATCGGCACCGTCGGATCGAAGGAGCGAGGCGAGAGCGAACGTGACATACGACAGTTGGGATCTGCACTTCTAACAGTTCAACAAAGACTTAAAGAAGAAGGAGAGTCAGAAACTTAATTCAAAGACTCACACAAGAATTCTTTAAAACTCAATGAGTAAATTATAGAGATTTATTGAATGACTTATTTTTCAAATAAGTAATTGGGCCATTCCTAGCGGCACTGCAATGCCAGGCCGACCCGTGACAGAGGGGGAGCGAGCCCCGACCGCTCCGTCGGATTCCAAAAATCAGGTTAATATTCTGACTCCTCGATGAGGAGTGTATCAGATATTAAGCTGATAAGAACAGATACTACACTTTGATCTTAGCCATGAGGCCGAGAAGCGATACTGTTTGAGGTGAAAATGGATTTCTTATACTCTCTACTGTACACTTTCAGCAGCGAGAAGTCGCTCGAGTTCGGAGCCGCCTAGCGGTCGACGTGCGAGACATTCCCGACACGCGGTAGCACTTTACTATTTTACTTGCTTCTTGTATAGTAGTTTATTTATTAAATAATACATATTCAATGTTAATTAATTAAATAATATATTGGCTGCGCTACATATAAAACAGGTCGTAGTTGTCCAGATATATGAAGAAATGCTTTTAATCAGTTTTAATTTTAGTCAGCAGACAATCAATATTAATAACCATATACCTCAATTATTATTACGAATAGTTGTTGACGCTCAACTAATCATTAATTTATTTCAATGGGCCGTGAAACTTATTTTCAATACACATCAACGATCGTGTATTTCGTTTGAATAAAATGTCAATTATTTTTTATAAATCATCTTGTAACATATTTTTAAAACTGTTTTTATTTAGGTTATTGTGTTCATATCAAATTTTTAATGTTACTAGCGGGTGGCCATCTAACTGTGACATAACGAGCTAGAATTGTAGCCATCTAACGGTCATATAACGAATCACTACCGTGTTTTTCAAATACAAATGAATAAATCACGCGAATTCTATTTCGATATTTCATTTCGACTATTCATTTCTCGACAAAGATTGTTGTTTAAAATTCACAGAGAGATTGTTATTAACACAGGGGTAAGAATATGAAATGTTTAATTAAAATGATCAGTTGCGGGTATACAGTTTTTTTTATTAAAGTAAGAAAGAAAACCAAAATTAATATAATTTAAATATACTTGTATCTGATGCTGTGGAACTTTGGGAATCACAATCAGAGAAAGGACTAGAAGTATTTGGTGCGGCATTAGATGTAGGTGAAGAAATAACAGTACGTGGGTGATTAGGATTTAAATGAGATGGTATCGGGGAAATAGCAGAATGTATTGGTTGCATACCATTACAAGGGATATTTGGCGGATAATGAGAAGGTGGTGTATGAGAAAGATGAGGAGGCTGCTGTGCGTATAAACCATTTGCAATGGCATTAATCATAGCAATCTTCACATTGGCTTTCCGTGAATTTGGGATCATTTTGAAGTCATGGAGAAGCGAAAGCAAAAAAAGTCTGTCTGGATCATTTCCTACAACCTCCCCATTCTCTTGCATACACTTCAGATTTTTGGCTAGAATAGTTGCTAAATCATTCTCAGAATTAGTTGCTTTTCTCTTCCCAAAAATTGTACTTGATTCCTCGGCTGGAGGTGTAGTCAACAAAACAGATAAAGGTACCTCTGTCGCCTCGATAGACTCGTCAATTTCAATCTCATCCTCTCCGATGTGGCTGAAACTGGCACTTGACCTATAAAACATTAAGTGGGCCCGATAAATAATTTTCAAAATTACATTAAAAATTGCACATACTCTGCATGAGACATGGATGGCATTAAAAATGACATCTGCTCAAAATACATATAAGTTTTCCATGTCTTGCCTGATCCAGGTTTGCAATGTTTTCTTTTTGCCAACTCTCTGGCAAATGAATTACGGAGGTTCTTCCAGCGTTTCTGTAAATCTTTTCCTGCAACAATTCGAAGACAATGTATTCTCGTACAATGTAATAACAAAATCGATGCCAGAAAGAACATAATATCAACCACCAGTATATACGTATTACGATTTTTCGATGTGCGATCAAAGAATAGCATAGCTTACTACTATTTATCACGTTCTGCATAAATTACGGGAAAATCACGATTTTATAACAAAATCACTCACCAGTTTCATTTTGTTTATCTTTGTCCCATTTGTTTATATTCTCCTCTCCGTAGATCGCAATCATCACCTTCCTCCAAGCGTTCTCCTTTTTCCCCCTGTCCGCGTAATCACGATCACTCTTATCCCATAACGCCGGAAAATGTTGAACAGTGGTAATGAATCTGTTATTGTCGAACAGTACAATCTCCATGCTCAATGAATTCGAACCGAACCGATCGAAACACGGCAGCGTCGCCAGCACCCGCGTGAATGGCACTATTTCGCTTCAGTGTCGTGCAGACGTAAGCTCCATGCGATCATACGAAAAGGTTACGCTGTCGATTACGTCTCAAGGGATACATGAAATCGGTATTGTAATACTACAGCGTAGAGACCGTAGCCGACGATTTCATTCGGACCGATCATGATCAAACTGTTCGGTATTTATCATGCGCATCTCCGCAGAAGCGAAACTTCAGGTGTTCTATTGTTAACGAGTTTCAACTGCGCATGTATCGGTAAGTTGGTGCCCGCAAGTGTTGTAAAAATGGCCTCGCAGTGAACGCGCAACGGCGATGCGTGATTTATTTCCTCCTGCAATATGTAACGAGAATCCAATTGTAATCCGACACCGGCCTAACAAGCGGTGTGAGATTTCGCCAACACCACAACAGTGGTGTTGGTTTCGCACGGGGATTCGTCGATATCGAATATGTGTAAACACACAGCAACGTCAAAGCAACAGAAACTTCGACAACAAGGAAACAGACTGCAATAATCTGTAACAATGATTAAAGTTAGCATTCGCTACGGAGATTAAAATAATCTCTACAACCTAAAGGTGCATCCCAGCGTCACAATGCTCGTTCCGTTGTGTACCCAAACGTGTTCCCGAAGAAATTTCACGAGCGGGAATCGGAGCCATCTAACGGTCGAATAGCGACTTAGATTCGGTGTAAATATTATCAGCGGGAAATGTAGCCATCTACCGGCTAGAAGGCGAACAATATTCCACCGAATTTTCCCGGCGAGAATTCGGGCAGCCACCTGACGGCCGAACGGCGAATCATCGTCGTGTTCACTTCGCTGGCGAGAATCGCAGCCCTCTAACGGGCGAATAGTGAATCATATTCGTGTTCGATTCTGCTGGCGAGAAGTGTAGCCATCTGACGGCCAAATTCACGAATCATGCGTGAATTTAAATAGAGGATTATTATCATCAGCGACATGTTCTTTCATTCGAATAGTCTACAAGCTGATATTTCGACGGATTTCTTTGGTCCTAATCTTTTGTAGGATTTCGAGAACGACTAAAACGCAGAACTCCATTGGAAATGTTGGAATACAACGAAGAACACGAACTCGAGTACAGGTGTAACGGACATTTGGCTCGACGATGCACGATTAACCCCTTGACATACAAATAAAACGGAATTTGATGTGTCCGAAAAATACTATTTAATTTGGCACAACTGAACAGTTATGTGCAAGCTGAGAAAGAGAATGTTTTATTTTGAAATATGGATTATTGATTTGTGGATGCAACTTTGAGTAATATTTCATAAGATTAATCTCTTATGGCATATGTATTCAGTCTTTCCTTAATGACTTTTGTTACAATACTTGTTTTATTGTTGTATACCGTTCCTCGACCTCATGGCTAAGAGTGTATACCACTCTTCAGCCTCATGGCTAAGATCATAGTGTACATTTCTTCTCAGCCTCATGGCTAAGATAATATGGTATATATCGCTTCTCAGTCTCATGGCTGAGATCATAGCGCATATACCTCTTCTCAGCCTCATGGCTAAGATCATAGTGTATGTATGCTGCTTCTCAACCTCAAGATCAAAGTGTATACCATTTCTCAGTCTCATGACTAAGATGAAAGTATTTACCGCTTCTGAGCCTCATGGCTAAGATCATAAATGATATAAAATAATAACTATAACACATAAAATAATAAATATAATAGCTATAATACCACAATCAAAAATAACAACTATCCAAATTATCCATTTAAGTTTACAAGTTAAAGGACAATTGGAGAGAATTTACTACCATGTGTTATATATATATATATATATATATATATATATATATATATATATATATATATATATATATATATATATATAATATGGTAGTAACACATGGTAGTAAATTCTCTCCAATTGTTCTTTGACTTGTAAACTTAAATGGATAATTTGGATAGTTGTTATTTTTGATTGTGGTATTATAGCTATTATATTTATTATTTTATATTATTATTATATATATATATAACAGTGATATAATATAATAATAATAATAATAAATAGTGTATATTTCTTCTCGGGGCCCTCGGTGTCCGCGGTCTCCACCATGGCCCCATACCCCACCAGGTCATGCACGAGAACTATCAGAATATGCGCAGCAAATATAAATCCGGAAAGCTTCTCCAAGACGTGAATATGAAGACAGTGTTTACTTGCAACGAGCTGAAGCTTGAAGGAGATGCAGATATACGAGTTGGATTACGATTACACGCTGGCCTGTTACTACAAACCGTCCATGGTTTGTCTGCAGTACTACCTTGGCCGAATCACACCAAGTTCAAGTACAAGAAGAATTTCGCTGTTTGCGACCCCCATTGTCGACCAGGGTCTGTTGCCGAAGATCGACAGCTTCTTGCAAATCCAATATGGCGTCGTTTACCACCGGCTCTATAAAAACAGAAAAATTCCGATCGCTTTATGTCGGGATATTCAATAAACCCTCTCACAAAGTGGCATTGCACCGATCGAAAACGATGCAACGTTTTCTCGCTACCGGAAATGCGACTTCATTTCGACGTCATCGTACTTCCTTCGGAGCATATAGACTACCGCCCTGAAATACTCTTCACGGACGTATGTAAGAAGACTATTCCATGAGAGACAAAGAAATTCTGTTCTTAGTAATCAACAGTCCCCAACACTCCGTTGATACGGGAAGAAAAATTTCGGTTGGTTTCAATTGAGAAGATTATTTCGACATGGAAATAGTACGATCGCGGAAACCGAAATCCAGTAAATTCTCTTTAATTGACCCTAATTGACCCTAATTGACTTGGAAACAAAAATGGACAATTTGGGAATAGGGGCTTCGATTAATGGAGCCTTGCGGTACCAATAATGACAATCGGTACCTATAAAAACGAGCCATACGACCTATAAAAAAGTCTGAGCTCAAATTAGGGTGAATTTACTATACGTACTTCGGCGAGAAAAGTAGACCGCTTCCTGAATGTACGACGAATTCTAGAAAACTCAATTATAGGATCGAGTCGCGAAGCTCGAGAAAGGTGTGATTGGATGCGTTTTTTTCAGCTTTAGTAAGGCAATTGTATTGACTAGCATGACTAGCATGATGGTGACATTATAGTCGAGACCTAGGAACAAGGCTGAAGAACTGGCGCCATAATTCAAGAACTAACTCATGAAATATCGTTATTGAACAATCTGAGGTTCAAAGGAAACGCAGATAGGATGCAAATGTTGACCGGCTTGATCGAGGCAGATATGCAACTCTGATGCGCCGGCCCATTGTGTCGGAAACCCTCCGATGGGGTCGAGACATTTACGTGGAACACTTCTCCGGGGCCCGCCTGTACGCTGCGGCTCCTCCTGGTCGCGATGCGGGGCCAGCGCCGGCCTTGGAATAGGTCCCACTGGGTACATTACGTTCCTATTTATTTATTTACTTATTTATTAATTTATATTTATTATATATTTATTATTATTATTATTATTATTATTATTATATTATTATATCACTGTTATATATATGCATCACGTGGTAGTAAATTCTCTCCAATTGTCCTTTAACTTGTAAACTTAAATGGATAATTTGGATAGTTGTTATTTTTGATTGTGGTATTATAGCTATTATATTTATTATTTTATGGGCTATAGTTATTATTTCATATCATTTTATAGCATTATTTTATATCATAATTATATATCATCATTTTATATTATTTTATATTATATTTATTATATTTTAAGTAAAAAATATATTGCAGTTATTATATTATTATCGCTATATTAGAGTTATTTTTGCCGTAAATGATTAGAAGACTTTGATATTAGAATAAGTTCTTCCTAACTGACGCTTAGCTTATACACAAAAATGGACAATTTGGGAATCGAAGATACGATTATTCGAACCTTGCGACTTATTTTTATAGTTTGTTATTATTTTCGATTGCGGTTATTATAGCTATTATATTTATTATTTTATGTTATAGTTATTATTTTGTATTATTTTATATCATCATTTTATATAATATTTATTATATTTATAGTAATATATTACAGTTATTATATTATTATCACTATATTAGAGTTATTTCTGCATGAAATGATTACAATTATTCCAGCCTCATGGCTCGTTTTTATAATTGCTGACAATCGACGACTTTGAAAACGTGCGTCGCGAGTCTCGAAAAATCGTATCTTCGCTTCCCAAACTGTCCATTTTTTTCGTTCACAAGCTGAGGGACAATTGGAGAGAACATTACTGTACTTGTTTTTTATCGTTCTCCGACAGCTGTAAATTATAGTTTAACTTCTATCAAGCATTCAATTCTTACTCATAGCTCAGATTTGTATGATTGCATGCAACGTTATGTTTCGCTGAATGCTAAGTGGGATATGTAATACGTTTCGTGGTGTGTGCGTGCGCAGGCTCGGGGAACATCCTGTATTCCTCACCGCCGGCTGGAAAACACGATGGATTCGTAACAGATAGATATCCGGGAATACGTATCATGCTTGATTTATGCGAAGTACCAGCTATGACGAAACTGCAACGATAGGCAGGCTTACAAAACAACGTTTAACACCGTTTTGCAACTTCAACACGTTCGAAGCGGAGATCGTCAGATTACACGACGGCTATCGTTCGTGGAGCGATTGTGTTGGGATCAACGACTTCACAAAGGATTGCATTCGTCATTGTATGGCACCGTGCCATTCATGCGAACCGATTCTCTAAACGCGCGCGTGCGCGCGCGCGCGCCCCAATCGCCGAGAGAATCTCCCGAAATACGTGATCCTGGAATTAAACGAAACGGCTCTATTAGTTAGTCGTGCGTCGATCGCCGCAAAGCGGACAAATCGCAGAGTGATCCGGGGGAAAGAAACGTCGAGCGAAAGTTATCGCAGACTTTTGCGAATCTCTGTCATTATTGTGTTCACAATCGAGAAAGTTCCATTGGTTTTCAAAATGGCGCTACCGAGCCCATTAATCTACCTTCTGGCTCTCGTTTGGATTTTTTTACCCGCGATTAAGCTCGGACCAGAGTATAGTAATTTCTCCCTAATTCTCGTTCGGATCGCGCACAAAAATGGACAATTTGGGATGAGGGGATACGATTATTCGAATCTTGCACCTCGTTTTTATGATTATTGGCAATCGGTAAGCATGAAAATGAGCCGCGAGGCTCGAATAATCGTACCTCCTTATCCCAAATTGTCCATTTCTGTTTACGAACTGAGCGTCAATTAGATAGGCATTACTGTAATTGCGTTAGAACGCAAACAGATTCTACAGAATCGACTGAAATGATTACAATGATCTATCGGGCTTAAGAAATCGATAATATTTCCATCTGTCCTATGCAGGGTGAAGAATAACGCAATGCCAAATTTGTCAATGTCGTGCCAGTAGGATTTTTGTAAATTGCTAATGACAGTTATTACTAGACCGCGGATTTGATGCATTAATGCAAAGAAATAAGCTGAGATATAAAATTGTCAAGACATGAGATCAATTTCACAATATTATTACGCTATTTTCAATATAACGACATTATTTCGAGAAACAATTTGTTCTTACTTAATTTCTGTTTTTTTTTACAATCGTCGTTTTTATATTGTACAAAGATCTGCAGTCTAGTTATTACCTTTCCTCGTACTTTGATGCAACATCTGTGATCCCTCAGGAGCTGTAGGTCATCACTTTTGGACATAACAAAGTATTGTTGTCCTGAAACCTAGAAGTATCAATGTAAACTGATGCAATTAATGTTATAGGTTAATAAATTAGAGTCAAATGTGACAGGAAATGCTTGTCAACATAATCTCCTCTAACTGAAGATGCTATTTGAAGTTTCGACTACCAGAACTTGTGACCTACAATAAGAACGACAAGGCTCTGTTGAGAAATTCTACAGTTTTCATCAATTCAGAATTTCTCCACTTTGTTAACAGTTCAGAAATTCTTCACTTTCTCAATGATTCAGAAAATCTTAACTTCGTCAATGATTCGGAAAGGTTCAACTTTGTCAACAATTCAGAATTTCCCCACTTTGTCAATAATTCAGGATGACTCAACTTTGTCAACAAATCATAACTTTTCCGCTTTGTTAAGAGTTCAGTTTTTAATAATATAAACGAATGTAGAAGGGAAACGTTGTTTGGTTTGAACGGGAAAATGTAATTATTAAATTAAATTGTTGTTATTATTTGTTAAAGACAACTATAATAATAATAATAATAATAATAATAATAATAATAATAATAATAATAATAGTAATAAATAATAATAATAGATAATTGTATAATGTATGATATAATAATGGTAATAAAATTATAATAAATAATAAATAATAAATCTACTATATGATAGATAATAATAGATATAATAATGGTAATAAAATTATAATAAATAATAAATAATAAATATACAATGATAAAGATAAATAGGTAACAATAAAATGACTTGCAAAGAAAGTCACTTTTGTTCGAAAAATCGTCTCGCATCGGCGTGCTTGACACGTTATTATCTACTAATGTACTTCTGCTGGTTGACACGTGCCTGCAAGGACTAGGCAATTAGCTGACAGCTCTTCGCGCTGCTGTAGGACATCCAACAAAAATGTATTTAATCATTGACGATCGATGTTGCAATTCGAGGATGCGAGTTGCAATACAGTCGCAACAACAAAAAAAGCCCATTTGCAAGTGCCAGAAGTTCATCCGCTGATATTTGCGATGTGGTAAAGTTTAAGAAAAATGGACGATGGCTGCATGGGTTTTCTTGAAGGCACGTGTTCCTGAAGTTTTTCCCTCGTCCACGGTGTTTACCCTACTTTATTCGAAGTACAGTGACATTTAACGGTCGAAAACAAAAGAAAAAAAAAAAACGTCCACCGAAATTTCACAATCCCCGTGACCTTAAACCTTTCGCCGACGCCTATTTGAACGAACTCGTGATCGTGTTTACTAACTTCATAAAACCTTGCCGTTCGTTTATCACGTTGGATCACGAATAAAATTGAATCCTAAGAAACTCAAGGACCGCCGAGCTGTCCATATGAGGGGTCAGTCCATGCCGGATTATCACAAGGAATTAAATTATTTTTGTCGCATAAAGATGTAAATATTTCGTTCAAGTGTCACATATTACATGTGGCCCTTTTTACGCTGTCTTTTTAAATAAATAAATTCGAGTATGTTGCAGCTGATGAAATAAGAAATTGTGCACCCTGGTGTCGCTCGATAGGGTGGTGTTACGGCTCCGAGGCGAATGCCGGCTGCAAACGAAAGTATTTCCACTGTGGTCGTAGAAATCGATATTTATTAACAAACTGCGACAATATTAATAACCCCGAAGCCATAGCAACATTATTAACCCTTCGTAAACAGCTCATTTCAATGAAATAACTCGTCGTTAATCATCCGAGCATATTTAGACTGCACGTCGAAAAATTTCCCAGGCCGCCATATTGGATTTCGCTGGCAACGTCCGAAAAAGAGCGGAATTCTTCGAAGGAATTCTAATTTGCGGTTGGATAACAGCGAAAAAAATAATGAAACGATTGGTAGCTGGTAATCAGCTTCGATAAACAGATAAATCTGAGAGAGCAAAATGGCGGCCGGTGTTTAATGATCGTGTCCTTGATTGGGAAGAACTGCCGGCCGTTTTTCACGGAACAAATTAAACGTTTCCCACGACAGACGGAGAAGCAATCGCGAGCTGGACCGAGAGCCAGGAACTGCATCGTCTGACATTGGCGACCATCTTTGTTCCCCTAAGTATCGCCTATCGTCTCGGTGAAAGTTAACGATGAGGTGCATCCTCCCAAGGTCATCGATTAGGAATCGCCAAGTCACCGGGAAGCGGTTCTCCGTTTTTAAATTCGGTCGTGTTATCGATCAGGGACCAACGCCGCGATTCCACGGTTTTACTTTCCACGTGGTGGCCATGGGATTATGGACGTTTAAAACAGTTACATCACTGTAACAGCCTGTCTAGAAAACTTCGGGCCGTGTTCGTCTTTTTCACGAATTCGTACGTTTCGAGCGATTTCGTAATCGATCATTCGTTCGCCGGACCGATCGGCAATCGCTCAGGGATTTTAATTAGGTGGAAATGGTGCAACAACGTATGCAAAGTTATTTTTTTTTTTTTAATATTTCGTTGCGCTTATTTTCCATATTTAAACAGTGTAAAACTGGCTTATGAGGGACGTTCAATAATTTTAAACAATATACATGTCTATATCGATTTCGAGAAACATGCACATTTATCAATTTTGAACACTGTACGCATTTGTCAGTTTTTTAAACAATTTATACAGTCGTCAGTTTTGAACACTGTGTGCATTTATCAATTTTAAACAATGTACACATTTACCAATTGTAAACCAAGAATACATTCATCAATTTTTAACGATACATCCGTTCATGAATTTCAAAAAATACTCATCCATAATTATCAATATCCGACGATAAATATATTTATTAATTATAATAATATTATTATAATAACTATAATATTATAATAATATTAATATTAAATGGATAATTATCGCCGATAATAAATAATGATATTATTATTATATAATATAATAATATAATAATGTAATACTATAATACTATAATAATATAATACTATAATACTATAATACTATAATACTATAATACTATAATACTATAATACTATAATACTATAATAATATAATAATATAATACTATAATACTATAATACTATAATACTATAATACTATAATACTATAATAATATAATAATATAATAATATAATAATATAATAATATAATAATATAATAATATAATAATATAATAATAATATTATTATAATAATAATATTAATATTAATGACTAATATAATAACCAATAAAATAATAAACAGTAAAAATGATAGAATAGACAAACGGTAAAATCTTCGCACGAATTAACGAATTTCTAATTGACATACGTCGACCGTCTAATTGACCACGTAAACGATTTAAACGAAGGTTCCAACGTGAATTCTAAATGACTGGGAATGAGTCTGAAGCGGGCAGCATAGCGACGGGTGCGTAAGTTTTCTGAATTTTTCGTCGAACACATCTCACCGATCAAAATGCAAATGGAATCGGATGCGACGGTTGCGCAACAACCATAGTCACGCGAGGGATTACACGGCCGTATTAATATTTATGCAGGCAGGCCGGTTAAATCGGTTTTATTACTCCGGGGAATTAATTACCTGTGCGATTTTGAAATGTGATTTTATATCCGCGGCAAAATAGAAGCAGTTCAGACTGCGGATTAAGCTTCGTCCACTGTCTCGGACATTATTAGGCGAATCGTTCCGGCGTCATGCATTAGAAGAACGACGACCTAAGCATAATTGTCCCTCCTTCGTTTTTCGTTCGCAGTTTTTGAAATTTTGAAACTTTTTATTTCGACGATCGATTGATTTTTCGATGATATATACGTTAAATCGTTAATTACTTTTCCGTTAATTTCAATTTTATATTTATAACTGTCTAGACTGCGATGTGAACATTTTCTGCACTATTTGCAAGGAATTAAGTTTTCTTTTTTTGTTTTTTTTTTTACATGAAATGAACAATTTTTGTATTTCGCCGAATTAGGCAATTGCCTTCAAACGCGCCTAAATCCAGAATCATCGTTCCATGTAAAATCCTTGGGCGTCGACCGTGAAAATTAATCGATTCAGCGTGATCTGATACTCGCATATACATATATACGTATGTATATATATTACATATATATATATAAACCTTGACCCATGTTTATCATGCTCGTTGACACTTTCATTTAATATTTAAGATTAGGTCTGCGTCTGACGATGTACAGGGTGTCCCGTACATGAGAAACGTCTTACAACGGAATATAAAAGTCGAGGACATTCTCTGCTCTAAAGATGTGAATTTGATGGTATAAGAAAGTCCCGGTAAGGTCACGTTAAAAAAATGTCACTCCAAGGTCATCGATATTATTTGCACTCTAACATCTTCCTTTCATAATGCCGCTTTATGGGCGACATCGAGATAAGCACCTCTGACTCTATCGCATCGTGGTGACCTTGAACAATATTTTATGCCCAATTGAGGAACTTGTCGTCTCGTTTCTAATGAAATTTCTGAAGTTTTTTTCAACGCCGGCTGCCTATGCTTGGTAACGCCGTAAAAGCATCGATTAATAATTATTGAATAGAAAAGGATTTTGGATAATTATCGCCGATAATAAATAATGATATTATTATTATATAATATAATAATATAATACTATAATTCTATAATACTATAATACTATAATAATATAATAATATAATACTATAATACTATAATAATATAATAATATAATACTATAATACTATAATACTATAATACTATAATACTATAATAATATAATAATATAATAATATAATAATATAATAATATAATACTATAATAATATAATAATATAATAATATAATAAGATAATAAGATAATAATATAATACTATAATAATATAATAATATGGTAATATGGTAAAATAATAATTATACTATAATATTATTAATAAATTAATAATTGTCGATATTATACACCCCTTATTATATAGCCCTTGGGCCTCGTTTTTATAGTTATTGACAATCGCAACTATAAAAATGAGCCGCGAGTTTCGAGTAATCGTATCTCCTCTTCCCAAATTGTCCGTTTTCGTTCACAAGCTGAAGGACAATTGGAGAGAGAATTTACTGTACATTGATATCGACCACGGTTAGCCACCTCGATTTTGTGACCTTATAAATTCACTGTTACGTCGATATTTGACCGCCGCTGTTGGTTCCGTGTTGTATAATAGATTCATTGTGTTTATTTTTCATTATATCGTAGCCGACATATTTGTCTGCGAATCAATAGCTTAGTTGCTACAGCATTCTATGTGCTGTAATTACGTGACAATGGTCATTTTTACGTGTTCCATTTGTCGTTTGACATTTTGTTACGAGTTCATCAGTTCGTTAAATTTTTTTTGCTGGCACAGAAAATAAACACAAATCTTTCACAGAGTTTACGTTATCAGTTAGCGATGCATACATATTGTTGAAATGGGCAAATGTCATTCAGTACATACGTAATTTTCTTTCCGCATTATTTCTTTCAAAGTTAACAATTTTTTACAAGTACTCGGCAGATCACTGCAATTTTTAGTATCGTTATTTTACACCAATTTATTGTACACCAAATAAAGTGCTGGACCGATAGTGAAATAGCTGATCTAATGACAATTGTTAAAAGAACAGTATCGGATCTGGTAGACGCTATATGGTCAGTGATCATTAGTGGAAATATTGAAAATTGTGATCAGTGACCCAATGGCAGTGGAGGCAAGGGTCAGTGACCTAATGAGATGCGAAGATCCTCCTCTCGCACATCTTCTTCCAAAGTTTCAACTCAAACAAAGCAATTGAGTATTATTATTATTATTATATTCTGACCCATAACAGTTGGATCAGAAACATTTATTGCAAAGTACTATTCAATTAAAAAAAAAAAATCAATCAACATCTTCAGATAGTGTCAGGAACGAAAGGAATTTAAGAATGCTTCCATTTCATCGAAGTCATTAAAAAATAATTTTCCTGATGCTACTTGACTAATTGATGCAGAAAATCTTCTTTATATTTATCTTGCACTACCGAATGTAACAAACAAAGTAACTTGAGTATTACTATTACTCTTTCCTATAGTAGCTGCTCTAAAGATTAGCCTACTGGCACCAGTAATTTTAGTAGAGAACGAAATCAACTTTTTCAAACGGTATAACAATTAAAAGAATTTAAGAATATAAAAAATCATCAGATTCATTGAAGCAAGCACAATTTTGATTTCACTAATGTGAGCTGCAATTGATCCAGAAAATCTTCTATCTAGGCACCAGTGAATGGGCTTTTAGGGAGTATTTTCCATCTCGTCTACAAGCATCGCGAAACGAAGGAGCAGCGAGAGGGGTAAAAACCTTTTGGCAAATAATTCGCCACATTCGCAACCTGCTCGATGGAATTTTACACTTCCACCGATCCGTAGAAGAAAAGCGTGACAAAATCCGAGTGCACGATCGCCCAATTATTAGACTAATTATGAGTAAGGTCGAGCCGAGAAGAGATGGGTCCTTGTGACTCACGGCAGAGTGGGATGAGTCCTCCGTCTTGGTGGGGACCATTTCTATATAATCGACGGTGAAGGTGCCCGTCTCTTCATATCCTATCAGTGACCACGTTTCTTTCGCTGTCGGGCTCTTCCTCCGATTCGTACGCTCGGGATAATCAAACGGACGAGCAACAGGCTAGCGAGACAAGGTGAGTGGTCCAGGAAACTGAAGTGCACCGCTTCGATCCACATTTTCCTCTCTCTCTCTCTCTTCTCTGATCTTCTCCGATACTAAAACGGCGATTTATAAATTTGGCCAAAAGATAGTGTCGCTCGTGTGTGGAACTTGGTAGACGATGAGTTCCTTGTGGTAGGTTCTTGACGATCAATGCAATTGAGAACTCGTTGCAGAAGATATTTTTACGCTATTTTCAATATAACGACATTATTTCGAGAAGCAATTTGTTCTTACTTAATTTCTGTTTTTTTTTTACAATCGTCGGGGGTAAATTTTTATATTGTACAAAGATCTGCGGTCTAGTTATTACCTTTCCTCGTACTTTGATGCAACATTTGTGATCCCTCAGGAGCTGTAGGTCATCATTTTTGGACATAACAAAGTATTGTTGTCCTGAAACCTAGAAGTATAAATGTAAACTGATGCAATTAATGTTATAGATTAATAAATTAGAGTCAAATGTGACAGGAAATGCTTGTCAACATAATCTCCTCTAACTGAAGATGCTATTTGAAGTTTCGACTACCAGAACTTGTGACCTACAATAAGAACGACAAGGCTCTGTTGAGAAATTCTACAGTTTTCATCAATTCAGAATTTCTCCACTTTGTTAACAGTTCAGAAATTCTTCACTTTCTCAATGATTCAGAAAATCTTAACTTCGTCAATGATTCGGAAAGGTTCAACTTTGTCAACAATTCAGAATTTCCCCAATTTGTCAATAATTCAGAATGGCTCAACCTTGTCAACAATTCAGAATTTCTCTACATTGTCAATAATTCAGAAATTCTCAACTTCGTCAATGGTTCAGAATGACTCAATCTTGTCAATAATTCAGAATTTCTCCACTTTATCAAGTAATTCAGAATTTCTCCACCTTATAAACAATTCAGAATTTCTCCACTTTGTCATGTAATTCAGAATTTCTCCACCTTATCAATAATTCAGAATGGCTCAACTTTCTCAACAATAGAGAATTTCTCCGCTTTGTCAATAATTCAGAATTACTCAACTTTGTCAACAATTCAGAATTTCACCGCTTTGTCAATGATTTAGAAAGGCTCAATTTTGTCAAACATTCAGAATTTCTCCATTTTGTCAATGATTCAAAAAGGCTCAACTTTGCCAACATTTCAGAATTTCTCTACATTGTCAATAATTCAGAAATTCTCCACTTTGTCAATGATTCAAAAAGGCTCAACTTTGCCAACAATTCAGAATTTCTCTACATTGTCAATAATTCAGAAATTCTCCACTTCGTCAATGGTTCAGAATGACTCAACCTTGTCAACAATTCGGAATTCCTCCACTTTGTCAAATAATTCAGAATTTCTCCATCTTATCAATAATAAACTTTCTCAACAATACAGAATTTCTCCGCTTTGTCAATAATTCAGAATGACTCAACTTTGTCAACAATTCAGAAATTCGTCACTTGGTCGACAATTTATAAATTTCCCCACTTCCTTGGTAATTGAGAAATGCTTATCCTTCGTCAACGATTAGAACAATCTGTATTTCGAACGCGGTTCAGAAATTTGCCACTTTGTCAACATTCCTCGGCAAGTGGAAAGTCCAAAAGATTATTGAACTGACCACCGGCGTTCGTGCCCGTTATATAAGATGTGCATTCCTCCCGTCGGCTTTTAATTAAAAGAAGCCGAGTCCGTTCGCGTGCACAATCGGCTGCATAAGGTATCCACGGATCGTAAACACCGCCAAAGAAAAACGGAGATGGATCGCGGGGATGTCGTGTCCTCGATGCTTTCATCAATTCGCGAAAAAAAAGACTGCCATGAAAGTTTGTTCCATTGACACTCCTTAAGAGAAACTCCCATTGACTTAAGGAAACTGACAATGAGCCTAGGAGTCACGATCTTTATCTTCGTCCGTTGGTATTCACCGGCAACTCTCACCGATCTTTTTTTTGCTGGCTATCTTAAAAGTGTCATGTATTGAATTTGTTTCTGGCATGGTCGAGTGGGAACTATGCTTGTGTAAGAACTATAAAAGTGGCAGACTTACGACCAGCCGAGCATCGGTCTGTTGCAGCAGATTTTATGCACCCGTGAGAAAAACGTGTAGACGAAGTTCTGAAATGATTGAGAAAATAGTTTCACTATTTTCAGTTGACCAAGACCGTTAAATGAAAATATATGTTTCTGCTCAACTCCTGTTTTGTGTAATCGACGCAGACAATTTTTATTTCGAAGTGAAGATCCACAGTCCGAGCAAAAAGATGGAGTAAAACATGGGAACACAGTTAATTCGAAGCAATTAAAATTATTTGCAGGGAAAGTTCATTTTTATTAAGCTCTTCTTATTGTTAATTTAATGGAGAACATTCAAATGAAAATATCTCTTCACATCCGATCATTGTTATTGTAAGTGGCTCGGTACATTTATGTAGGAAATAACAAGCTGCCTCTGAAAGTTGACCTTCGCAAGCCTTTGACACGTTCATCCGCGAAAACTAACATCAGAATACATGCTCCTAATCGGTCAATTTTGATCCAGACTTTGTTACAACTAGCTTGCAGATTTCTCTGCAAAAGAAGAATTGCCTGCATCGATGTTTGTACAATTGCTACTCAGGAAGAGACAAAGTTACATGGAAATTAATTTATCTTCTGCTCGCTTCTGTTCATTTTTGTCTCAAATGCACGGTTGCAATTGATTCATTCCTGTCGCAAATTCATTCTTGCAACTTACGTGTTCATTCCTATCGCAAATAGATTGTTGCATTTGGTCTGTTCATTTATATCAAACGCGTATTTCTAAATTTGATGTGTTCATTCTTGTTTCATATACATTGTTCCAAAGTATCTGTTCATTCTTATCACAAAAATATTCCTTGCATTTGATCTGTTCATTTACATCAAACACGCATTTCTGTATTTGATTTATTCGTTCTTGTTTTATACAAATTGTTGCAAAATATCCGTTCATTTCTATCGCAGATACATTGTTGCAAAGTATCCGTTAATTCATATCGCAGATACATTGTTGCAATTGATTTTTTCGTTCCGATAAAAATGCATCTTGCAATGCTTGCATCGCAGAAGCGACTCGAATAATCGCCTTAAAATTGCTGCGCTGTTCCAACGACGAGCAATTGATAGAAAAATTGGAACAACATTGTTGCAGATGATGCTGGTGCCACTGGCCGTGGTGCTGTTCGCGGCGTTCGCCCTCGCAGAGCCCGCCATCAACGAAATTCGGCCACAAAGCAACAGACCAGGAAGATTCCTCTCGCTGCCAATCCCGCAAAAATGCGCGAACCGTAAGTAGGCTTTTTTTTCAACATTGTGCAAACGCTGCCGGCGAAATCGGCAATCATTCAAACACCGTACATCGCTTTACACAACACTCGTCTCCGAGCGATTGTACGAGTACATATTAGCAAAACAAATTGACGGACGCCTCTGTCCAAGCGTCTCTATAAATAGAATCGTCGTAGAATTTCCTGGTTCCTCAAATTTTTTTTGCAACATTTTTTTTGCAACATCACCTTTGCGAAAAAACTGAACGGTTCCGTTCGTTCGCGTTGCCTTCCGAAAATGATCGAAAGAACATAACCGAAACGACGTTACAATTTTTGATAATCGCGAAACATAGAGATCGACGCGAATTTTGGAAAGATGGTGGAACCTCGATCATCCGGATCGAAGAATATTTGAATTCTTTATTGACCGAATTGTTCATCGAATAGTAAACTGTTTATTAATAATGATGCAAATACGAGCAACACCGTTCACTATAAATCGTAAAAAAAATTTCAGTTCAGAAATTGTTCTAAAATTCGAACCCTAATTTTGTCTCGATTGGTCCGGATGATCGAGCAAATGAACAAATATTTATAAACGTTTCAACAATGCGGTAAATAAATATAATAAATATAATATGTATAATATAAATATAATATAGTATAATATAATATAATATAATATAATATAATATAATATAATATAATATATATTATTTTATATTATAATATATAATATATACTATTATGTTATTATATTATATATTATTATATATTATAATATATAATATATACTATTATGTTATTATATTATATATTATTATATATTATAATATATAATATATACTATTATATTATTATATTATAATTATATTATTATAGAGTATAACAAATATCTCCGACGTCCATAAACAAATTTCGCAATCAGATTTTCAATGATCGAACTAACAGCAATGCAACGATGCTTGAAAATGTTCGTTGCCATTTAATTTCGTTCCCCATTGTGGATAGAACGGCCTCAGCAACACCGTGTCAATGATTCTCTGACCGAGATTGTCAGCAGCGCTTCGAATTGAAAGTAAACTCCCGGAATACACAAGCAGACGCTCGCGGTATTAGAGATTAAGTATACTAACTTTCTAACTATTAACCTTGGGAACTTGTTTCAATCTCGGTTTTGAATTCTTCGACCGGCTACGGCGGTGCTCACTTGTAATCGATTCGTACTTAGAGAAGGTTTCTCCGATTGATCGATTCGACATTGAATCGATCCTTTTGCGCATTAATCGGCGTGCCGCGATTAGGCTGCGTCTCGTTGCACACCGAATGTTAGGATTACGGTGCACGACGTCACGTGTTCCAGTGACCGATAAACGAGCGTCGTGTTTCCATCGCGACGAACGATTTTCATATTAAAATAGTTGTTGAAACAAATGTTAAAACAGTTGTTAAGCTTTTTTTAAAAATTATGGTTGTCGTATGTCTCGTTTAAGCGTTAATTAAAATTTTTATTAAAAATCTATGATTTATACAATACATTCCATAAAAATTCTTTACAATTTAAATTTCTATTAGAAATCTGTTATAAATCAAATTTATCCTCATTTGAATCTAATTTAATTGCTAATAAATGTGTAAAATCCACAGACTAATTATAAATGAAATGCCATAGTTATATATATAATAAAATAATTAATAAATAATTAATAATAAAAAAATTATATATATAATATTATATATATCTATATATATATATATATATATATATATATATAATATAATGATATATATATACATATATAATAATAATAATGCCACTATTATGCAATTTGAGGATCGACGAGGAATTTCGGTAGATTTATTCAGAGTATTTCGGGCCGTTCGTTGTTTGGGCCGCCTCGCGCTAGCCGAGCTCGCCTCTCATTGGCCAGTGTTTTTCGTTAATAACTCGCAAACGAAGCCACGGATTGCATTTTCGCTAAGGAAAAAGTTACTTCGAATCACCTGAGGAGCCCTTTATTTCCGGATTGCGAGACATTCTTGGGACACTCTGTAGAAGCCAGAGGTGAACGAAAACGGTTCACCGATGCCCGGTTGAACGAACCGCTCGCAAATCATCGCGAGAAGCGAGCCAGCCAGGTGTCTGGATTCGATTGCACAAATAGCACAGGCGAGACCAGTTGCACGTGCCGGGCTTTTAAGAATAAGCGACGGGCAGAGATTGCGCGAGAGCCGTCTCAGCGTGTATCGGCTTCAACCTCGATTTCTTTCTGCAGAACGTGCCGATGCATCCAAATGTCCCGGATTCACGGAAGCGTTCACCGATTGTTGTCTCGTCGCCGCGATCGTTGCACCCATCCGGCTCACGGAATTTCAATAATTCGATCGACCGTCTGCCCTAACTCTTCGTCGCTTTGCGGTCGCGTTGTTCGGAACGATGGCATTTGCTCGATCGCTTCTCATCCGTCGCGATTCGCACACGCGCGAACGTGGCTTCTCACGGTGATCTTCGGGAACGTATTTCTGTTTTCGCTCGTTTCTCGATTTGTAGAATTTGACAGAATCGACGGGACAGTTACGACGAAGCGTAATTCGACCGGTTCGTTCGTGCTTTAATTTATCGAGCTAGTTGAAACGACCGATTGAAAATGTTTCCAGCGGACAGTTTTAGGTAAATTGAGCATGTATAGTAATTTCTTCCCAATTTCCGCTTAGATCGCGCACGAAAATGGACAATTTGGGAAGAGGAGACACGATTATTCGAGCCTTGCGGCACGTTTTTATAGTTGTCAACAATCGGAAACTATAAGAATGAGCCGGGAAACACGAATAATTGCATCTCCTCTTCCCAAATTGTCCATTTTTGTTTAGATGCCGAAGGACAATTTGAGAGTAGAACAATTATAGCGTAGAACTCATTATAGCGTAGAACAATTTTGGATAAAAAGTGGCCACATTTGACTCGACGATAACATCGCGAAGAACCATCGTAGGATGATGACCGTTTTAAAAAAATTGAAGCTTGAAATCTCTGCTTTAAGGCGACGTTCCCGAATTTTGAGTTTTGATGGGCCCTCGACACTGTAATCTTTGAAATGCGAGGCCACGTTTGTCGTAATGAAAATCGCCATATTTGTCATATTGGAAATTGCCAACTTCAACCAAATGCACGGGCTTGGCAAAATTTTTTTCGGAAATGCCGTTCATGGCCGAACGATGTTCGAACCTTTCCCTTTAATTTAAAAAAAAAATAAACTCAGTTGCGATTTTTCCCCGCGAAGTTACAGCACTTTAAAGCAACCCTTGCCGATTGTCGAGAACTATAAAAACGAGGCTCGAATAATCGTATCTCCTCTTCTCGAATTGTCCATTTTTGTGGGCAATCTGAGCGCGAATTAGAGAGAATTTCATAAATATGATTAAATAAAGTAATAAATTCTTCAGTTTTCTGAAATTTCTTAAGCTGTTCAATGTCGAATGTTCGTTGTCGAGAAGGTTGCTCGATCAATTTCACAATAATATCAAATTTCTTGAGTTTCTTTAAATAAAATATGCTCGAAACAAAATTTCAGATCTCTCAAAATTGATAAAATCTTTTTCGCGTCGGATCTAAATCGTCGACTAATAATAGAAACAGTAACCTTGGCATAACCAGATTGCACATTGTTATGCGGCTATTTTACCGGAAAAGTATGAAATAGTAAATGATTCGATCAAGCCACAGCGTTACAAGAAAAAATTCTCGAATGGTGGCAGTTAGGCGTACGTATTAGTATCTCGTGGCCTACGTAAGTGCTAAGTGTTGCTCTAGGACTCTCGCTTCGCTTATCTTGGCGACGAGAAAGTGCATCTCGAAGACGACAGTTCACGTTCCGGCGTCGTTTCAGTGACCTGCTAACAAGAACACGTTCAGTAAGACAGGTAACTACACTTGCTAGGTATGCTCGTGGTTCGCACACGATTATGGCACGCGCCTAAACTCGCGAGTCATGCGTAGGTGGGGATTATTTACGTTCCAAAGTCGGTTTGTTTGTGAAATCTGCGAAGTTCGTAAAATTTTGAATCCTCTTTGGTCGAATTTCTGTAGAATTTCTTTTAGAAATAATTAATTTCGGCTTAAAGCGAACCTTGGTCGCAAGATTAATCTCCAAGAAGAATCTAAATGAAATGAGAATTTATAGTGTACGTTTTACAAAAATTCCAATTACTTTAATCTTCTGTTTATTCTCACGATTTTGTTTTTTAATTTGTAGAATTCTAATTTCCTTTTAGTTGCTGGAATTAAGCATGTAAAAGCAGATCGATTAATTTTGACTCGAAGTGGACCTCGGTCCATAAAATCGATTAAGAAAACTCCTAATTAAAATGAAAATTTATAATATACATTTTACGAGAATTGTAGTTATTTTCATTCTCTGCCATTTATTTCCTTTGTGTTAGTATTTTATTATTTGTATTAGTATACTTATTTTAATACTTTTGGAAATTAAAAAATTCTGGAACAAGGATAAATATCTTCTTAATGGTTCTACAATTGTTCATAAAAATCCAGAGGAGCCGATTTTCGCACCGCGACGTTCGCACAGAGCCATTTCCTTACTTTCCTCGGGACAATCGCGTTTTCCACGGACACCCGATAGCGTTTTTCAATTACCGTGCCAACCACATGATATTTCCGTCATTAAACGCTTAACTCCGTTAAAAATCTCGCTGTTTTATAATCAAATTACAACACGAACACGATAAAGTGGGAAAAGATGCACACTGATTAAAGGTTCCCTCATATCTACGAAACACCGTACACGTGCAGAACTTTCTCTTTTAGTGCAACCACGCTGGCAAAATGTTAATTCATAATCGTCCGTTCTGACGTCAGCTGCGATAAAAGTATTGTTGACGGACGGTTTAAAATATTTTACGAGGAGAAACAAAGATTTTCTTGACGATGATGCTCTCGGGGTCTCGTTCAAACAATCTGTGCCGATACTTTTTTTTAGTATTTATTTATAAATATTGTAGTATTTATTTTAGTCTTTTAGTATTTATTTTTTAGTCTTTTAGTATTTATTTTCGTATTTTAGTATTTACTTTAGTATTTTTATTTAAGGCTTTTTTTCCATTTTAAAATAGACTTCGTCGATAATTTAGATTCGACGCGAGAAAATTTAATCAATTTTGAGAGATCAGAAATATTATTTTGTGAATATTTTATTCATTTATTCAATTTTATTATGAAATTGATCGAGCAACTTTCTCAAGAGCGAATATTGTCCATTTTTATGCGCGATCTGAGCGTCAATTAATGAAAATTTAGTGTATTTGTGAAAACAGATCGAGCAGCATTTTCGACAATCAAGTTTCCTTTCATCGTTCCATCCATTCTGCTATACGAAAATCAGTCGTCCGAATTTCTTTGTTCTCCGCGATATCGCTTCGCAGTTTCAATCAACGATCAGCCGAGTACGTAGATGACTAATTGCCGAACTAATTGCTCCGGAAATAGCTTCCCTTGAAATTCTTTGTCTAGCTCGCGAAAACGGAGTTTCCAACTTTTTTTCCCTTGCCGCCTCTAAATCCATTCACGTATCTCGGCATTATCATTTTCTTTGTAATTACAGCATCGTTACTCACACACTCGGTTGAATCGCGAATCGTCCAAAAGCGATATTAAATTATCGGCCGCATATCTAATTGGAGGCCCATTACGCAATGGAGACCGCTCTAACGGATCTGATGGAGTCGTTAGGATTCGTAAGCGTTCGTTTCGATAGAAAACAAGTCAATTATCGCTTGTTGTTCCCAGGTTAACATCGCCGCGGCAGATGAATTCATTTCCAGCGCAGGATTTATGTCAATGCTGTAACGGTAAAAATTATAAAACCGTTAGCAACGGCTGATTAGCTGCGTTATCGATATTCTCGAAGCCGTCATCATCCTCGTACACGTCCGACGATACTCTGCGTTGCAAATTGATCCGGGCTCGGTGAATATTAATTACCGTGAAAAACAAATTACACCGTTATCGTGTAACGGTTTCAATGACAACGTCTATCCGTCTACATTGTTTCCTCATTTATCTATATTATTTCTTCGACGTCCACGCCGCGACATAGTTTATCTACATTCATTGCTTCGGCTATTTGCATTCATTTATTTGATTATTTTTTTTCATGGTTCTTCGATCATGTCTACATTGTTATTCGTTTAGCTACTTTTGTTTCTTCGGTCATCCAGAGTGTTATTCGTTTAGGTTATTTTGTTTCCTCATTATTTACATTCTTTTACTAGGTAGCTGTTTCTTTGTTCAACGATATTGTTTCACCATTTATCTACTTTTCTGTTCGGTTACTGCATTGTTTCTTATTTCAGCTGCATTTGTTTCTTCGGTTATATATATTGTTATTTGTTCAGCTCCTTTTTCGGTTATCCAAAGTGTTATTCGACTAGCCACATTTGTTTCCTAATTATCTACATTGTTTATCAGGCAGTTATTTCTTTGCTCAACGATATTCTTTTACCATTTATCTACTTTTTTGTTCGGTTATCTACATTATCATTCATTTAGCTATATTTGTTTCTCTTCGATTATCTACACTTTTCCTTTATTTAGCTTCAACATATTTCTTCGTTTATCTACATTGCTCCACCGTTTATCTACACGCATTTCTTCGTTATCTATATTGTTTTTATCAGGTAGTTGTTTCTTCGTTTATCTACATTGTTCCACCGTTTATCTATTTTTGCTTCTTCGGTTACTACATTGTTATTCATTTAACTATATTTGCTTCTCTTCGATCATCTACACTGTTCCTTTATTTAGCTACATGCATTTCTTCGTCATCTACATTGTTTTTATCAGGTAGTTGTTTCTTCGTTTATCTACATTGTTCCACCGTTTATCTATTTTTGCTTCTTCGGTTACTACATTGTTATTCATTTAACTATATTTGCTTCTCTTCGATCATCTACACTGTTCCTTTATTTAGCTACATGCATTTCTTCGTCATCTACATTGTTTTATCAGACAGTTGTTTCTTCGTTTATCTACATTGTTCCACCGTTTATCTATTTTTGCTTCTTCGGTTACTACATTGTTATTCATTTAGCTATATTTGCTTCTCTTCGATCATCCACACTGTTCCTTTATTTAGCTACACGTATTTCTTCGTTATCTACATCCTTTAATTAGTTAGTTGTTTCTTCGTTCGTCTACATTGCGTCTTCGTTTATCTACCCTTGTTCTTTCGTTCGTCTCCATTTGAGCCGTTTATTTTGAAAGTGGCATAAGTCACTTTGTTTTTAAGTCGATATATTCGAGGGATGCTAACTTTCGAGAAGATTTACTTGTATTTGTTATCTCAGGATACTGATGTTTTTCTCAGCATAAATAATTCCGTATAAACATTAAAAAAATCACCACTTTTCATTACGGTAAAGTGACGTATGCCACTTTCAAAATAAACGGCACATTTGTTTCTTCGTTCTCCATATTGTTTTCATACTCGGATACGTTGCGTCTGTAAAATCATCCGCGTTGTTGTTTCCTCGCCGTCTCTACATTGTTCCGTCTTTCCGCCGAAACGGGAATCCGATCGAGATTTTCGCGAGGACAGGCATAATTTCAGAACGGTCGCATTTCCACGGTATTTAATCACGTGAGAGGCACAGACGGACCGTGGGACTGAATCACCTTTGCCGCAATGGTGCAACCTAATGATGTTCGGATACCGACCACAACCGTCTTACATCTTGCGTCCCAATGATTGCATGCCTGCCCCCCTGGAATGCTCGATCATCCGACGGCCGGCGCGACGGTCTCGTGTAACGCTGTTTCCATCCACTTGCCAACTTACAATTAGTAACAATGAGAGGATACAGTCACGCATCGGATCGATGAAATCATCGAAAGCGGAGTTCCTTCGTGACCCCGTTTCCTGAGATCATCTCCAGGCAACATCATTTTATTCGCAACCCTCTCTTGCGTAACCGACATTTTGCCGTTTTTTTTCTTCTTCTTCTTCTTCTCAACCCGTTGCTTCCTTAAACTGTGATCGCTATGGTTGGGCTTACTTAATTTCATTGTCGAACGACGAACAATCGTTTTGAGTCGGGAACGTTATTTGAAATTGGACGATAAATCATTGCTTTAAATTATGAATTATTATTGAATTAATGGAGAATCATTGTTATGGAGTAATTGTTATTGCATTATTATCGTAGTGTAATTATTATAGAAGAAATATTATAGAGTGTAATTATTATTGTGTGTGAATTATTATAGTGTAATTATTATTGAATTATTATGGAATAATCGTTGTAGAGTAATTATTATTGAATAATTGTTATAGAGTAATTATTATATTGAACTGTCGTGGGATATATAATTATTGTGGAATAATTATTATTGAATTATTATGGAATAAATATTACCGAATTATTATTTAATACGTTGAAACAATAAACGATTTCAGACAAGACAGATTTCAAATAACGAATTGTGTGAAATACATTATTATTAGAAAGTGACAATAATTTATTTTCATGATTTATAGAATATATAATTCATAATTTTAAAAATATCATGCCTTTGATACTAAATATGATACTTTTGCTACCAAATATGATATCTGCACTAAAATGAATCGAAAACATTTATTTAAATAAATAGTTTCTTATTCCAAATACTCGGTTCAAATAAAATAGTACATTATTTAGTATAAGATATTAATTTAAATTATTTAATCGATTAATTGTTTTGTCGAAGAAGTCTGTCAGAATGATATCCATATTGTTGACAAGATTGAAACGGAGAGTGTTTGAGATTTTATTTATGGAACGAGTAGATTTCGAATTTCCTGGACGATTACTGTTGGCAACGCCGAAGCCTAATCACCGGAACAATTTAATGAAGCTTCCGATATTAATTTATGTACATTGTATAGGTATTCGGAGTTGGTATACTGAGAGGATCTAAGGCTACTTTCGTAATAATTGATCATTTAGTCGATCACTTGATGCAGTACCAGGTTGTTGTTGCAATATTCTGCAACGATGCGTTCACATGGTTTCTGCAAAATGAATTTTTCTTAAGCTGTCGTATGTACTTAATTAAGTATATTTACTTAATAAGTAAATATACTTAATTACTTAATATATAATAATAATAATATATAATAATATATTTACTTAATAAGTAAATGTACTTAATTGGAGAAATTTGTAATAGTTGAAAATGGCCAGTTGAACACGGCAGTAACTGTTAATTGTAACAGTTACAATCGAATATAGAAGTAAAAATAAAATTGTTAAATGTAGAAATAGAATTTTAATTTTATTTTCCGTTTGTTTGTTCTAAATATTGTTTCAAAATATTCGTTATTTAGAATTATCGTTTCTAACCACAGCTTCGTAAAAAAAACATTTTATCGAAACATTTGCAAAAACATTTTGATAAAAATCACTTACAATTAAAAAATTTCAACAGGTTACAGCTAAAATAATTTCAGAATAAGTAATCAGTCTTATAGTACTTAATGCGATATTATTTCGAAATTACATGTAATTACGTTTAACAAAATACGATTTTAGTCGCACGATTTGCATCGTATGATTAATGATCTTGATTCGGATAATACCCAGGTGTGACCATGCCTGCAGCGTTTAATTTTATGAAAATGAGTGTATGGCCGGCCAGTGAAAGCAAACTTCCGCTTTAAAAAAATGTGAGGCGCGTCCACTTCTGTTGATCATGCGGACAAGCGGCTAGAAAGTTAATGAAACGTCAGACTGTCATAACCACGAAAAAACGAGACTCTTCGAATTTATTCTATTGAAGTAATCTCGAAAATATGTTATGAGCAATATATTTTATTATTTTCATTAATTTATTATATATTATTATTAATATATAATATTTTATATTATATAATTATATATAATATTATATATTATATAATTATATATAATATTATATATTATATAATTATATATAATATTATATATTATATAATTATATATAATATTATATATTATATAATTATATATAATATTATATATTATATAATTATATATAATATTATATATTATATAATTATATATATTATTATTAATTTATTAATTTTTATTATTATTTTTTATATATTTTATTCTATTATTATTTACTATTATTTTTATTACGGTCAATGTATTTTAATATCTGCAATGTTACTTACAATTAGTTGAAAATCGATATAATTTCGTCCTCCGCAATATCGCTTTGCTTGCCGAAATAAATCCATATAATTTCGTGCTCTACAATGTTGCAAACCGAATAAATTCATATAATTTCGTTCTCTGCAATGCCGCCTTGGTTGCCGAATAAATTCACATAATTTCGTGCGCTAGAATGTGGCAGAGACCGAACAAATTCATGTAATTTCGTGACCGAATATAATTTCGCTCGTCGAATAAAATTTCGCACCGTGATGTGCGCATGCTGATGAATCGAACATTAGGCAAAAAACATACGAGAATTATTACAAATTCTTCATTATCTCTTAACAAGCGTGGGACACAGCAGGCACGTTTTCGTAACGTTTGCCATGCCCGAGAGACTCTCGATCTTATCAACATGCTTCTTATCACCATCACGAGAACACAATTGCCAAAGAGACAGTGAAACTGCCTTTGTTTTGGATTACTTTGTAGCGGCTAATTTCAGGCTGTATAAACCGAGGAGAAAGGATTACATAGTTTATTACCGCATTCTATATTAAGTAAACATAGCGGAACCTAATTTAGACAGTGTCTAATTGTTCTCCGTCTTGTATAGGCATTGCGTTTCATGTATCTTGAAATAGCATTGTAATTATTACGACAGACATGTAATTGTTACAACGTTATTGTAATTATTACGAGAAAATTGCGGGTAATAGAACGGAGTTACAAAACGGAATTAAGATTGTAATTATTACAACGGAATTATAATTGTAATTATTATAACGGAATTATAACTCTAATTATTGTAACAAAATTTATAATTATAATTACGGTAACAGAGAATTGGAATTTACAGTTATATTATATTTATAATTTATAATAATTATAATATATATAAGAATTTATAATTATAATTACACACTATAATTCTGCACTCTGAAATAATCATTTTACACGCGATGGCACAATCCAACGAAACAATTTTTAAATGAACAATCGCAGCTTGAAAAAAATATTTTCCTGTAGTTCAAGGATACGTCTACACATCCCGAAAAATTGCGTCCTCATATTGTTAACGGTCTCCGGAAAAAATATTCTTAAAAATGACTATCATAAATGACGCACGAAAAAGTCTTATCGTTGCGTTTACACTTGTCGGAATTTTCTTCAGAAAATTCACGTTATCGAATTTACTCGCGCTTACGGCAATTGCAAGAGGACATATCAAAGATTCGCCTAATAGTTTTCATATCGCTATTTTTTCGCCCATTTGGATCCTATAGTACTCCCAAAGCTCGTTAGTAGGTCAGCGTTCGTTACCAGGACAGCGACGCGTCAATCTGATTTTCGATTATGGTTTAACGAGTGAGCCGAAGTGGAAATTTCGTACTGCGCGGGAGCGAATGAAATTTGGTACTCGAAATGATCTGAGGGCGATGGAAAGTTGGATTCCCCATAGCCATCCAGTTTGAAGATGGCCGTTATGGCAACGTCGAGGGAATTATCTCGCGGGAGCGGCGTTGTTTCCTTTCGCAACGATTCTTGACATTTTCGTGGCAACAGAACATCGGCCTTTTGTGAAGTTGTCAGTCGAACAGAGCCTTGCCGGAGAACGCGTTGCCAGTTGCGACAGCTGATTGTTCAGCGCTGTCATAAGGCGCGTTGACTTCGTGGCGATTTGTTAGCGAGTCTTCTTCCCCTGGATCGGCTTGCGCAATTCTTATTAAAAAGTATTCGCCAGGCTTAATGAACCTTCGATCCTTTTGTTTTCTCGCGTTGTTGTGATCACGTTCGGAATCGCTACGACGGAGGTTGGAAGAATTTCCAGCAATTAGGAGACAGTCTGACATTTTACTTCGAATATCTCTTATTTTTTGTTTTGAAAATCTCTGATTTTTTTGCTTGAAAAATCTTTGATAGCTTGTTTTGAAAATCTCTGATTCTTTGCTCAAAAAATCTCCGATCTTTTACTCGGAATATTTCTGTTCTTTTCCTTCGAAAATCTCTCTGATCGTTTATTATACGAATTATTAACAGAAATTCGCGTGTTGTTCAGTTAAGAATAATAATCGCGAACCATAAATTCGATTCTGAATTTATGTCGTTCTTAATACAAGTTACTGACGAGAGAAATTGCATTTCGGTCGATTATAATTTTTAGTATAGTATGGAATTCGCGACTTTGATCGTGATAAGTCTTCGTTTACGCACTAAAACAGTGTTTTTGTTGCTCTGAAAGAAAATAAGAAGCGAGAGAAAGTATAAGAATGTCGATGTTTACACCTGCCGCTTATGCTGTTCCTCTGCGACACGAAGTTGACGTTGAACGAGCCTTTTAAAAGAACTTTGAAATAACATGCAGCTTCATATTTTTCTTTCGTATATTCATATTTGCCTCTTCTGTGTATTTTCGTCTCTATTGTTACCTGTTAATTTAACATTTTTCAATTCATAATTTCAATTCAATTACATCGTTATTCGTAATCAATGTAATTCAATTATTTAACGTTTTGTAATTGTACTCCAATTTCATTGAATTACAATGTAATTAAATTACTTTGTATTTTGTAATTATACTTCAATTGTACTTATGAATTACAATGCAATTCAATTATTTTGTATTTTGTAATTGCACTCCAATTGTACTTACGAATTACAATGCAATTCAATTACTTTGTATTTTGTAATTGCACTCCAATTGCACTCACGAATTACAATTTCATTGAATTAAAATGCAATTCAGTTACTTAGTATTTTGTAATTGCACTCCAATTGCACTCACGAATTACAATTTCATTGAATTACGATGCAATTCAGTTACTTAGTATTTTGTAATTGCACTCCAATTGCACTCACGAATTACAATTTCATTGAATTACAATGCAATTCAGTTACTTAGTATTTTGTAATTGTACTCAAACTGCAATTACGAATTGCAATCCAATTGAATCGCAGTGTAACTTAATTTCTTTGTAGTTACAATTGAAGCGATACAATTGAAATTCTGTAAAACTCTGTGGAGGATCTGTTGTTATCGAATATATATATATAAAGCAAAGGTTAATTTTTACCTGGCGGACTTTCTTCTTTCCTTACCAGGAAACGCAGCCTACTTAATATTTCATTGTAAATACCGTCCGCAAATATTGGCTGTCGATGCTCGCATACATTAAGCGTTTCTATCTGAAAAAAAAGAAGAAAAAATTTCGGCCGGGATCGCCTCGGAACAGGTTCCGATCCTGTTCCGTGAAAGCGCGCGGGCTTTCCATTTGTTTGTTTTACATCTGAAAACGACTTCGGAATCTCGGGACACAGCCTCCCGCTATGCCGTTCTTACGATTTCTTCCGCGCTAACGGGCTAAATTGACTGTCATTTCTTTCCGCCGGTCCTCGTTAAGTTGTCACGCGAATAATAGAAAGTTCGTTCTGTGATACACGAGATCTGAATTCGCGAAGCAGCCGTGATTATGGTACTGGAAACGCTATGGGTGCTCGGTAAAATCTGGTCGACGATGGAACTGGCGAAATTGCATTGTTTCCAAACTGTGACCAGATTTTTTCGGACTTTTTCTCTTGATTTTTATTATTATTATTATTATCATTATTATTATTATTATTATTATTATGTGGTCGCTTCTGGGGATCATGTTGAAGATTTCCCCCCGCCATAAAGAGAAAGATTATTATTACTATTATTAATTATTATAACAATAACAATAAATAATAATAATAGTAACTTCGACATAACCAAAAAAAAATAATAATTATTATTTATTGTTATGGAACGGTGAAATTGCAGATCTATGCGCGAAATAAAAATTGTTTGCATCAATTACGAAAAAGAAAACCAGAGATCGGGTTAAATCGTATTTTCCGCGTCATGATGTCAATAAATTCGCAATATATATGTGTAATATATAATAATAATATAATATAAATAATAAATATAATATATAATATAATAATGACTGTGCATGGAATCTCTAGTCCAGCAATATTTAACCCTTTGCACTCCGATGTTGCCGATACGGCGACATCCGTAACAGTACTATGATTTTTATTTCGATTATATATTATAATAAAATAAATATGTATTGGCATATATATATTGTTAGAAATATAAAAAGAAGCTTCGGAGTGCAAAGGGTTAACGAAGACAAAGAGCAAACTGAATCTGCCAGTAAGATCTAAGAAAGACGAGTCGCGCGGAAGGAACGATCGAGCAAAAGTAAAACGTCAACGAGGCAATAATTGTATAAAAGTAGGGACCGGATAGATTATGCTTTGCAGCTGCAGTTAGGATAACAGGACAATGGTAATGGAGAAACAAACGCGTCGTACGAGACCGGTTAAAAATAGCAGCGCGCCTAAGTGACCGTAAAACGCATAAATAGAATATCTTGGTGCATTGTCAGTGGCAAAAAGAGGAACGACAGTAATAAAAACGTTGTAATTCGAGGAGGAGGAGGAGGAGGAGGAGGAGAGAAAACCGTTGCAGGATTGCACGCACGATTATGGCGATTATCGCACGAAGTTCCTTGACACCGTCGTGAGATGTGCGAGCGCCTCCGAGGGCGCATAAATGTTTAATGAACGATGATATAACGATCGTAAATTGCGATCGTACGCGAGGCGCTGCGAGAAAAAAAAATACAGAGACGTGAGTGACGGAACGTAAGAGACGCGAGAATTAAGAGAGAAGGAAAGCGAGAGTAATACAGTGAGTGAGTGAGTGAGTAAGCGAGTGAGTATGTGTATGTGAGAATGACTGAGAGAAGAGGGAGATAGATACAGAGGGAGAGAAAGAGAGAGAGAGAGAGCAAAATAGTAGCAGTAAAAGACAGAATATGAGAGAGGGAGGGAGAGAGAGAGAGAGAGAGCAATAAAAGAGGGAATATGAAATGCAGAGAGAGAGGGAGGGAGAGAGAGAGAGAGAGAGCAATAAAAGAGGGAATATGAAATGCAGAGAGAGGGAGGGAGAGAGAGAGAGAGCAATAAAAGAGGGAATATGAAATGCAGAGAGAGAGGGAGAGAGAGAGAGTGAGAGAGTGAGAGAGAAAGAGAGAGAGAGAGAGAGAGAGAGAGAGAGAGAGAGAGATTCCTGTCCCGTTGAAACGAGGGATTTGAATGCGTGGACGGTCCCAGCGTCGGCGACCTGTCGTGGATACTGACGTAACAGAAAAAATTGCATTTCGCACTCGACGATGTCACTTAAACCCCATAATACTCATTGCGATTCATTGCGATCCATTGCGATTCATTTCTTTCCACGACTTTCCCTTTTCTTTTCTCCCCTCCGCAAGAGTCACGCATCGTCGACCTTCGGTAATACGATTTTTATTTTCCGGCTAGAAAACTATTAAAGGGGAAAGTTGTCAATACACTGCCAATTAACATGTTTACCGGCATGTTGCGCTCCTGCGTGGATGACATAATTCAATCGCAATACGTACTTGCAGAGGCTGCAGAAAGACTATCCGATTTTTCGCTAGTTGTTGATGTTCAAAATTGTTATAATTTCGCGAACAGAGTCGTGCGACGATAAACCTCGACGCATTTTAAAATTTGTTCTTGACTTGTCCATTTGTTACTTTGTCCCTTTCTATATTGTTCATTTGCTACTTTGTCCCTTTCTAGATTGCTCATTTGTTACTTTGTTCATTCTACATTGTTCATTTGCTACTTTGCGTTGCTTTATATATTGTTCCTTTCAACATTGTTCATTTCTACTTTGATCCTTTCTACATTGTTAATTTCTACTTTGTTCTCTTTGTCGTTCTGCTATTTTATTCTCCAACTTTGTTCTCGTCGCTAGCTTTCATGCAAGATTTCTTTTAATTTTTATTTCCTTTGGCAGTTTTTCTCTGGCTACTTTGTTTTATTGTTCTTTTATATTATCTGTGCTTCTCTGTGTTTTCTACCCTGTGTTTCCTTGATATTTGATTTCTGTCGCTATGTTGTTCTTGCTACTTTGTGTTTTCTTTTTCAAATTTAAAGTCGTTGTTTCGAAATGTTGAATGATAATGTTAAGATTAATGTTCATCCATTGAATAGAAAATCTATCATTTTATAATGATTTTTATTTCTTCATCTTTATATTTTTCCGAGTTTATTAAACAATTTTACAAAGTTGATAACCTTGAAAGAATCACAATTTTGTGTTCTCTCAGAACCAAAATCAAGCTTTCATCAGAAAATTTCGTTTTCCTTCCCAATTATTTGAATGAAGATTTCTGTTTAATTTAACTTTATAAATTTTATGAATAGAGCTGTCCTAAATTAAATAGAGATTTATTTCTTAAATAGAGATTAAATACAGATTTGATTCTTAAACAGAATCGTCTTAAATTAAGTAGATAAAATTGTTTCTTAAATGGAGTTGTATTAAATTAAGTACAGATTTGTTTCTTAAATGCAGCTGTCTTAAATTAAATACAGATTTGGTTCTCGAAGTAGAATTCTCAAAGCCATATTTAAAGCAGAAAAATCGATTCCATGAAAATTGCAAACATCTATTTAAGATCACAATTATAGCACCGCCATTCTGCATCAACGTGAACGAAGTCCAATTACTAATTCACCTAATCGTGCTAAGTGTGTGTGTGTGTAACAAATGAGATTTTCCTAAATGGGTCAAGCTGTTTCACGAAGGATAAAAAGGAGGAATATAGTAATGACAATCGTCCATTAGTGGCAGAAACTTATTCGCGAGAATTAAAGGGGAAGGAAACACGGCTGGCAAGGGGGGGACGGAAGTGGTTTCCCGATTATACTGAAGCACACAATGCCGGCGATCGCATAAGATATCGTAATTGTTCCTGCGTTCATTGTTGCGGACATCTATTGTACGACTGTAGGCAGGATATTTACGGAAAGAAAAGAAATGCGCGTCCAATGACGTTTTTATCAACTTGCGTATATTTTTTTTAAAGGGACTACCAAATTTTTCCAAAAACTGACGATCTTCTGGAATGCCTTATTCTAAATAAAATTTCTGCACACTCAAATGAAATAGTTTTATTATTTGAAACAGTTTTACTATTTCAAATAGTCTATTCAGTTCTGCTTGCAACATATGCAGTTTTTAAAAGAACTTCCAAATTTTACCAAAAACTGACTAAAATATCTTTTTAACGTCCATAACAATATTTTATGCATTTCAATATCCTTCAAATAAAGTCCTGTTCTAACCAAAGTTTCAACAATTTGAAATGAAATAGTTTTATTATTTGAAATAGTCTACTCAGCTCTGCTTGCAACTCGTGCATTTTTCCGAAGTGCACAATCGTTTAAATCGCAGTCGTTTAAACGGCATAATATTGACAGTATTTTCCAAATTTCCGTATCGAAATAAAAGCCTGAATTAAACAAATTTTCTATAATATCAAACAAAATGCTGCTCATCGTTGCTCGCAACCGTGGTGCACTTTAAGAAAGTCCACCAAATTTTCCCATAATATTTTCTCGGAATGTTCCAAGTGACACGCTATTGCCTTACCGTTGCTCCAAAGCGTGAGAGAATGAATATCCTCTAATATTCAGCAAAAGTCAATTCGAATGGCTCTCTCTCTCTCTCTCTCTCTCGAGAGAGAGAGAGAGAGAGAGAGATTCCCCGTGCGTGTACGATTCAATTATCTTTAAGCTGGCTGTGTATGGCCGAGAGGTGGATTTGTAATCGGAGGCACATGATTATCGTGTGCTTAAATGTCAACGGTTTTACACTCTTTCCTGGTATTTATGCAGGAATGCCTCTCCCGTCGACGATTTATGACGGGTGTCCCATTATGAGATTCTCACGAGACTCGGTTGCGAAAGGGCTGCTCGTATTGGACGATTTGTCGGTCATATTTTGGAAATTAAAGTTTTCTTATATCCAGTCCATTTACACAGAAAATAAAAATTCCATCAATTATTCGGATAGTTGCGTAACAATGGTCACGATTATTATGATAACAGGCAAGATTGCTGTAACGATAATAATCACAATTGTTCTGATAATCGTTGCGATAATAATCATAATTAATGTGACAATAATCGCGCTCGATTAAGATTTATTTGAGCGATTTCAACGAACGAAAAATAATTGTTGCTTGTTTCATTGACAGGGCCGAAGGAGTTTAACTACAGGGGCCACAACTATTTCTACAGCGGTCACATTCCCGCTCACGCTAACCAGAGGGTGGACTGGTTGGATGCCAGAAACATTTGCAGGGAATACTGCATGGATCTTGTGTCGATTGAGACACAGGATGAGAATAACTTAATCTACAGACTTATTCAGCAGAGTGAGTATTTTTAGAATTTTGCAATCTGATGTAGTTCGTTTCTTCATCGATAATAATAATAATACTGTGCGATAATAGTAGATCAAATCACAAAATATTTATGCGATATTTAGAGACGTTTTAATATGTAGCATTTTTTTTTTAGAAAAATGCGTCTTTATCTTTTTACCCGTTGTAACACGCTAAAATATCTTAAAAATATATGTGAAAATTAATAATGGTCTGTAAATGCAGAAGCTTTAAGAAGAGTCTAGATTTATTGTCGCGCAATTTTTATTCAGTAAGTTATAATAGTTTAAATATTGATAAAGAGAGAAGTGCATCAAAATCTTTAAAAATCGGAAATGTTTAAATACTTTTTGGAGTCTGTGATTAATTAAACAGAAGAAAGAGCTATTCTACAATGTCGAAAGAATCAGGATCTTGTGTCCTCTGAGAACCAAAATCATGCCTGCATCAGAAAATTTCGTTTTTCTTCCCAAAAATCTGAATGAAGACTTCGGTTTAATTTAACTTTATAAATTTTATAAATACAGCTGTCCCAAATTAAATAGAGATTTGTTTCTTAAATAGAGTTGTCTTAAATTAAGTAGGTAGAATTGTTTCTTAAATAGAGCTGCCTCGAATTGAATAGGCAGAATTGTTTTTTTTTTTAAATAGAGTTGTCTTAAATTAAATAGGAAGTATTGTTTCTTAAATAGAGTTGTCTTAAATTAAGTAGGTAGAATTGTTTCTTAAATAGAGCTGCCTCGAATTAAATAGGCAGAATTGTTTTTTTTTAAATAGAGTTGTCTTAAATTAAATAGGAAGTATTGTTTCTTAAATAGAGTTGTCTTAAGTTAAATAGGTAGAATTATTTCTTGAATAGAATTGTCTTAAATTAAATACAGATTTGTTTCTCAAACACAATTGCCTTAAATTCAATACAGATTTATTTCTTAAATTGAGTCGTCTTAAATTAAACGTAGATTTGTCTCTTAAAATAGTGTTGTCTTAAATTCGGAAGACTCGAATCTGTACATTTCTATGCACAATGTTTCCTTCGCGAGAAAACTGGCACAATATTTCGCGACTTATCGAGGCTTTAGGAATGTGACACATGTTATTATGTAAACGTAGATGCTACTTTGGTTTCTGTGTTTATGGTGGCAGCTTATTATGTGCCCCATGTTTGTTCGCGGTCGCAGCTATGTGCCGTTTGTCTTTCTCAGCCTTGGTGGTCGCAGTTTGAATGGACACTGTGAAACAGTTTATGTTGGTGTTTTTTAATTGCTTCATCTATCGTGTCCCCTATTCAGACGTCGCACACGGCGACCAGAAAATTGCTACACACAATTTCGAACTCGCATGCCGATCAAACGAGAAATTTTCCGCGGCAGATCTGTAATTAATTGTAATTTGAACTCGGTAATCATCGTCCGAAATTGAACGACGCCAAAAATACGGAGCGCAATAACTTCACAGCTTAATTGAAATATCCATCGATGTTAATCATTTTCCTGAAACGATGTTGGCTTATTTCTGATCGCGAGCAAGAATTAGTGTCAAATAGGGGCGAACCTTGGACCAATTCTGATCCGCAAATTCTCATTTCCAGAAGCAATCCTATTTGCTGACCTGCAATATTACCTGTAATTACAATATGTCCCACTGAAAATATGCATGCTGCCTTAAAGTGGAAGTGTACAATCTAGACTGCACGATCTAGATTCCAGAATGTAGGGCACAATGGATATAAAAAAGATTCTCGACTATCCACTGGCTAATTCTTTACAATTCGTGCATCTCTATCCCTAGGATCGTTCGAGACTTTATGAAAGCATATTACCACGACAGAAATCGTTAAGACTTCTTCTAGTGGACATAAAATCCTATTGCATAACGACATACGATTTCACAATGCTGACTGGAACGGCAACAGAAGAAGTCAAAACAATTAGCACGTCGCGTTGTTAAAAGTGGTGTTGAACCCATCGAGTACATATATAATATATAAGTACATACATAACTTAGTATATGTACTATATTAGTTATATACACTAATACATATACAATATATAATATAATGTATATATAATTATATATAATAATTACAGTATATAATTATGTAAATATTTATTTACTTATTTATGTACATATAGGTATTATGTAAATCGATTTCTCAGTTTACGCAGAAATACTAAAGCACTCGAATCTTTTCGAATCTGCAGAATGAAATAAAAAAGAAGGTCGTCGTTTCCACATCTCGTAATTAAAAACGTTAAAAGCTAAAAAGTTAACGGATTTTTGCGTATTAATTGCAGTATCAAAAACCGGTTTCTAGATATAAAATAAATTCAAAATAAGTTGAGCTGAAGTTGGCTGAAAAAATGATGGATTTTGTGAATAAAAAAATTAGCTTTTCCGACGGAAAATAGGATCTGTTTCGACAGCCACCGGGGAACATCCGGCAGCCGAAGGTCAACGATTTAACGAAGCAGATCGCGGGCGATGTAACGAACGTGTTTTCTAGCGTCGATATCATCGATTCAGTATTATTCCCATCAGAAATTCGTTAAACCCTGTCGTAACTAGCTTAGAAAGTTCTGCGAAGAACCGCCGAGAAGCAACCGACAACGAGAGATACAGAAGCGACCAACTTCGTGAGCAATTTATTATATAGCCAAGCCAGTAACTTTCATTCTCGCTAGGCAGATAGTTCAGAAATTTCGAAACCCGAACAGTTTCAGTGATTTATTAACGTCGCATCTCCAGCCGCGGCGTTTCGTCACGACACGCGAGAAAACACGGTGCCGATATCCTGGCATTGTTCAGACGATACCGCGTCGTCACTTTCCTATCGAACTAGATCCTTATCGATCTGTTTCGCATACTCGATTTTTCCCGAACGCTTTCTCGACAAGACAATAAACATTTCCAAACGAATGTCTCAATAATTTCCAAGCAAATATTTCAAATGAGAATTTCTAAACATATGTATATATTTCAAGGAAGAATTTTTAAATGAATATTTCAGATGTTAATGACGAGATAAACATTTCAAATAATAATTTCACTTGAAATTAGATTAAAATTATTTTCAGTGAAATAGTTGTTATAAAGTAGTAGCTTGAACACATAATGTAACGGTGTAATTTGCAACGAACTTACGATTTTGCAAGAACGAATGTAACATTTGTTCATAACAATGATCCTAGAATATCCAATAAGTCGGTGATTTAACGTTTGGATCTTCAAGGTAAAACCGGGGGATCTTTAAGTAGGTTGAGGCTGAGGAATCTCATCCTTTTATATACATTGTTGCATCACAAAAACTCATCAATCTTTCGAGCGCACGTGCGCAAGGACAATATATTCTGAAATTCACCTGCTTCATATAAAAAGCAAACCTACTCGATTTCTAAAAAAAGATCTGTGCCCATCGTATCTCTGTCAATACAAATTCAATTTGGAAGATTGAAAAATCAGTATGAGATCACCGATTTCAAATATGCATGTACTTAAAATTAACTGATGCTAGCTCATACTTTCACGGAAATATCTTCATCCATATTAATAACCATACAATATTTTTATATATCATATTTTCTCAATAAATAATTCCTATTTCAACTGTATTTCACATATATTCAATTTCAAAGTTATTAGAAAGGAACTTAATATTTTATAATTTGCTCCTGAATATCCGAATTAAAAAATTTAACTGCTTTTGACTGTCTTCGTCATTTCAGAATATACATATTTATTATATATAACTTTTATCATATGTCTATCATTTACAGTTTAATAATTTCACTTAAACTATGTTAATCACACACACAATAAATTGTCTTTTATCCAGACGATGTTCCCTATATTTGGACGTCCGGACGTATCTGCGACTTCAAGGGCTGCGAAAACCGCCGTGACCTCGAGCCAAAGTCGCTCTATGGCTGGTTCTGGTCCGCGAACCGGAAGAAGATGGCGCCCACACACCAAATCCCCGATGGCTGGAACTTCAACCCGTGGTCCCAGACCGGACACAAGAAGGTCAGGCAACCGGACAACGCGGAGTTCGATATTAATGGTACCAACGAGTCCTGCATGTCCGTTCTGAACAACGTCTACAAGGATGGCATCAGCTGGCACGACGTGGCTTGCTATCATCAGAAACCTTTCGTCTGCGAGGACTCCGAGGAGCTTTTGAACTACATAGCCAGCACCAACCCTAGCCTCCGCCTTTAAAAACCAAGTCCTGAGTAAACAAGTTCACGTCATCAGCACCTGCCCTATTCGTCTCTGCAAGTTAGGCGAGACAACAGCCAAAAAAAAAGGAATGGAAACGAGAACCGTTGTCAGAAATTTCCACTACAATAAATAACTATTTAAGCGCGAATTGGTTTGCTGTTGTTTTTAACCCTCTGGGACACATGGTATTAAATGGCAACCCTTGATCCGAATTTATTAATTATTTCTTAACTGTTTACATATTGATTGCTCGTCCTGCATTGGTGGGGAAGAGTAATTGATAGTTGGTAAGCATCGAACAGAAGATGATTTTGTTAAATTCTTGAAGAAATGAATGAAACTGTGGCTTAGGGGGTTAAGAATTTGTTATTCTATCTGGTTCGTCAGGCTTTTGCTAGTAAGGACTATGTAAGATACAAGAAGGTAATGACACAGACAATGGATTATTCACTGTCTCCCCTAATTGTAAACAATACACTAAATTTTTGTCTCAAACACACAAAGAATATTATGTATAGTATGAACGAATAACATGTTTACCAATGTAATGTTAGAGTATTTATTTGTATTCAATAACCTGAAAGAATAAAAACTGGAACGGAAGATTCAGATTAGGGAAGAACGTCTCGCCGTTACATAACATATTATATGTCCCACAATTCAGGATTACTTTCATAATGTACCTATTTCGTTATTAAAACGTCCATTAAGGTGTAAACGTATTTATTAATAGAAATTCGGCTGATAATTTGTACACAATTACGAATAAACTTTAGGTCATAAATAATCGTTTCATATTTATTTATCAAATCTGGAGAACGTGATCAACAACGTTCGTCCAAAGCTATATATAAAATTTCACTAATTGTCTGCTGTGCTGGTACTTGGTTTAACTTCATCGATTTCTTCCTTCCCTTCCTCCGCGTTAGGTTCATTCTTTTTTCTCCTTTTTCTGGCCTTGAGTTTGCTAAACTTCATTTTCATTCCACGTTTGGCTCTTTGCTTAGGAATATCTGTAGGATCTGCAGACGAAATATAACAAAATGTAAATTAATTGTAATTGAATTTGATGCGAAGCGCTTACTGTTCTTTTCAATTAACAATACGTACAATCATCAGGTATGTTCATTTGCTTCCTTAAGACAGCTCGAACTTGTCTATTAATAATTTCCCTACATTGTGCGTCAAAACCAATTGGTAACCACCCTCGTTTCTCATGGCACCTTGTAGAAGGTAAGGGATCAGGTAACTTGGCTAACATTTCTTGTATTTCATCTACCAGAACATCGCAATACTAAAAGGATATTTATAAAGTAAAATTTCGAATATCTATAAATGTTTAGAACTTGACGCTATAAAGAAATTGTGGCAAACCTGGTAGAACATTTGCCTCGATGGAGGTACCATTCCATGCCTGTATATATAGACATTTTCATGCATGTCTAACTCTTTTCTACTGACTTGTTCCGACGTTGAGACTCCACTAGAAACTACCTTTTGTTTTCCAACTGGTGTTGACCTGTATGGCAAGGTATACTCTGAGTAATTTCTCTTGCATTTTACAGTAGAGCCCAAGCCATCTAAACACAAAAAAGAAATAATAAAATAATTGCTCTTATTTTATGTAATTGCAATGGAAATAAATCTTACGCATAGATTTCAATCTGTAATCCAAGGTCTGATATTTTCTTGCAGCAACATCTTTCCTCGGATCGTAGCCCAATTTTACCCACATAATCTTCCATGGACCAGTCATGAAGTAATATGCCACAGAGGGTAATAAAATTTTCAAACGATCATGAGAAAATTTCGTTTGATAAATCACTGCACTTTTCGACCAAATTGGTCGCTCTTCAAATAATTTACGTATCTGTTGGTAATGCGTGTTCTGTACAAACTTCACTTTCATAGCAGTTTCTATACCAGCTGGTGGCTTGGAAGGAACTTCGGGCGTTGAAAAGTAAATGAAGTTTGAAAATCCTGCCTTTCGTTTTGTACTCTTCCCTATTATATTGTCTGGACATGAAGATGTTTCTGTTCTTGGCACATATTGCTGAATTGTGTCCATTCGGCTGAATGCTGCTGGTGGCAGGAAATAAGGTGCATCATTCTTCAACCAAGAATATCGTGGTATATTACTTGGATGTATCTTGTCGTATATATATTCTAACTTCTTAGGATTCTCTTTACTTGGAGTCATTGGTAAGTATTGGTAATCACAAAGGTCTAAAAAATATTACTTTACGTATTTCAAGTTAAAAAGACACAAATACAACATAATATATAAGCAATACATACTTGTAAATTTGAATTCCATGTCAACCCATCCTAAAACCTTCAATTTTGGCAACTTGTACTCCTCATCTTTAGAGAGATCTTCGAATTTACTTCGATCAAATGTTGGCGGTATGTCTTTTTTAATCTTTTGTGCAGTAGGCTGTGGAGGATCAGTAGCATCTTCCTCATTATTAACACTGCAACTCTGTACTTGATCAGCTAACCCAGATATAACTTCTTCTTCCTTTTCAATTTTGTCAGTATCCATAACTTCTGTTTCTGGTACTTGCACTCTACTTGCATTCTCATTTTGCACTTTGTTACCCTGTGTATTACTTAAACCTATATTTTTGTTTGTTTGTTTACCTTCAGCTTTTTCTACTTGTTCCGCTCTAGACTTTTTAACTCTAACTCTAAGTAAAAATCCTTTGGTCACGTATCTATCACCACAAGTCGGTTTACAAAAAGCATCATCTGGTCTGAACTTTAATTCCAAACGTCGGTTTGGTGTATTTACTGCCTGTTAACATATAAAACTAATTATGGTACAATGTTCTGCATTTTTATACTCATTCTTAAAAATATATTGTACCGTGGAAATGACGCTCATTCCACCCAATGTCTGTATAGCCCTTTCTGGATTAACAACATTTCCAGGGTATTTAATGCAAATAAACTTCTTGTCAAATCTATGTCCTCCAGGAAGTACTGGGCCTATGTAGTCATTTCTGCATTGTTCATCTTCTTTGTCTTCGTTATTTTCAAAATGCTAAATATATGTATAATATTCATTTTTTACATGACAAAAAAATGTAACTTTTGTATCAAAATTTTTTTAAAAACTATGATTACATTCATTCAATCTTACATGCTTAACGCTAGTATTTGTTTCTGGTACATCAGCAGAAGAATCATCGCTACCTAGATCTTTACGGTAATCATCAATATTAAAATCTTCATCCTTCATATCCTGTGCATTGGAAGCTTCCTCAGAACTATCAGTACTTGCTACACTCATTTTGTATTTTTGCTTTAACACCCTAAAACATACATTTTTAAGTTTCACACCCTGATATACTGAACAATGTCAACACATAAAATTATTATGATATTATAATATTAATATAGAATACTGCATTCAAGTGTATAATAAACTAATTATTTATTTCTTCTCATAAATAAAATGCAATTTCAATTTGTATGTTTCATTTTCAGCAGGTAGTTCATAGTCTACATAAAACACGTGTGTTTACTTCTTAATATCCTTAATGTCTATTACAAAATATTATTAAATATTACTTACAGAACTGAAGGTAATAGATTATAGACAATCACACAAGTATTGGCCTAATATTTATCATTTTTCTTCATTATTTTTACCGCAAACTTTGAGGTTAGGAAAGTAGGCATGGCAGAATATTCGTATAAGAATGGTTGCCTCACTGCAGGCAATATAATATGCTTCCATATTTTTTATAATTACGATATAGAGTTTTTTTTAGTAAATTAGTATATTTAATTGAATGTAGAAAGTAATAATTTTTAATGTAGAAAATTGCAAAAATGCAACATCAAATACTGTAAACACTCAATATTGAACTGCATAAAACCGAATTGCATATAAAATACAAACTGATAGAAACAGCCCTTATTATTATAGTATTTTAGTATTTGAATATTATGAAAAGTATTTAAATATTATAATTATTATTGTGTACAAAATTTGAAACGCCATGTTGTCAAAAAATATATGACATTGGATGCAAGAATGAATGATTAAACATTGGGGAATAGAAAATGATAGCATGCATTTTCTTCGATTTCCTCGATTTTCCTCAGTTTTTTTGAATAAAATATTTAACACAGTAAATATTGTAATGCTGTCAATCTCGTACACATGTCAATCAAGAACGAAACAGAAAGCCAATACAAATAACGAAATACGATCTAAATATTTCCTATTCCTCCTAAAACTTGCATACGAAGGCCAGTCTTTTCTACAATCAAATATTAAAGTTAAAGAAAACGTTCAAGAGTTTATACAAAAATAATGTACACGCAAAACTACAGACAAAATATTTAGGTGAATGCATAATAATATCATTGTAATATTATTTTAATTATTAACGTTATTTTAGAAATAATTGTGAAAAAAAGTTTACTAATAAAAAAAAGTCGTCTTTCACTATATTTAATGATTAGCTTATTAATTTTGTTTCAATGTATATTCTCTGTTACAAACTGTTGGAAAATTGGCGCATTCGACAAAGTACGTGGTTCTCGAACAAATGGAAACGTCAATAATTGTACGTTGTTTATAAATGTTATAGCTTCCTGGTTCGGCTGAGCTAGGAAGTTCTATGAACTGTTATCAACTAGCAAATAATTTCCAAGTTGTGTGTGAATCTTTCATTCACGACTTTTCGGTTTAACCGTCCGCTTATAGTGCTTATGCCCTCCCCTTGAATCGTTTGTTCGACGATGTGTTTCAAAGAACTGCAGCTTCGTCGAACTAATATTTTCCGTTCCAAATTCTAGTTTCCCGCGTTACTGCTTTCTAACGTTTCAAGATGCTCAATTATGCTACAATTGAATTTAATTCTGTGTGAATTGAATTCTTGAATTTAAAACTCGATTACAATATTAAATGCTTCTTTTTCTTAATTATAATATTTTATATATTTATAATATATAATATATAATATGTAAATAAATAATAATATATAATAAATATATAATATATAATATTATATGTATATTTTCTCAATTATAATATTATATGTAAATATTTTTCTATTAAAAAAATAGTAAATTAATTAATAAATTAATGCTATATCTTTCAATTACGGCATTGAATTAGACTCAACTCTTTGCTGTCGCAGTCATTTTAACTCGAAATCCAAATCAGTTTCTCCGAGTTATTTTCATTTTATCAGGGTGTTCCAAAAGTATCTCGCAATCCGGAAGTGGGGGTTCCTGGGCCCAGTTCTGCTGATTGGCTCGGTTGTCACGTGCCAGCTGATCTTGCCTCTGATTGGTCATTGTTTTTCGTTAGTAACTCGTAACCAATGCCGCAGATTGAATTTTCGTTAAGGAGACATTCTTGGGACACCCTGTATAATCTGGTGCATTTTGTACATATGAAATTGAACTTCTCACGAATTTCTCTTGAATTTCTCTCATGCACCGGTTACACTTTTAACAATTTTTCGATAACAATAATAATAATTTTATAACAATACGATACAATAATAATAATTTCGATACAATAATAATAATTTCGATAACAATAATAATAATTTCGATAACAACAATAATAAAATAATTTTAACAAATTCGATAATGTTAAAATCATTTTGAAACGTGATGTAGCAATTTTGAGCGGTGTCTGAGAGTCTCCACTCGACCGTAAAGGGTTAATATACATTAAATCTTCTTAGTGTTCTCCTCAAAGACTAACGGCGCTGTACAATTTCTAAGAGGGTCGTCTGTCTATTAATTGACAATATGCAAAAACTTTGAACAGTCACGTAATCGTTTCCTGTTAGCAAATGTTGCAACAATGGAAATTCCGCAGGTTCGATTCATTATAATAACCGAGTTTCCGAGAAATCTAACACTCTAATAAGCGAGCTTGCCATTGGAAAGAAGGCGTGGATACCTAACAGGCTTACCTTGTGAGAATTATGTATGGGCATATGGGACCAAAGCAGCTGTATAACGGACAGTTTTAAATAATTTAATCGTCGTCGACGGTACCGACGTCGTGTAGCGGATTTCTGCGCGGATTTTCAATTAGACACCCCCGGAACCCACGAGACGCAACGATCGGCAGAACTCGTTAACAGTTTTCGCAAATTATCGTCTAACCGATTAATTTTTACTCAGAATGTACCTACAACACTTTGCACGACTCGAGATCAGACTTCGCATGAACGTCTATGAAAAGTCAAGCGACTGGCATTGCATTAATTGAATAAATTAAGTGAATCGTTTCACAAAGTAATTTTATTAATGAAACTGAAACTAGAGAAATCAACAATTTTTACATTGAGAACCATCTTTATAAGAACAAAAACATTGGGACATTGGAACGTTGCAACTTAACAGGACGATATTGTCAAATTAAGTTATTTACTTAATTTATATTCTCAACGAAAGAAATATTATTTTAATATATTTTCAAAGTATCATATTATTGTTTACGTCTAAATGGAATTGTTTAAAAGCCAGCTGAACGAATACTCTTATTAACGAGCATATAATTTAAATTGGGTAGCCAATTGTTAGTATCGCGAAGTTCATTGCGATTTCTCGACCGAGCTGATTGTCGTCATCTTGACCTTGAACGTGGCCACCACACTGTCCGATACCTACTTCGTGCTTCGATAACGAACGTATGTGATTCCTATAGCCCTTAAATAGCATACTTTAACAAAAAGATTGGGAACGCGAAATGAAACATACGTTTCTTCTTTTGAAACTTTTCCGCGACTGCGACAAAGATACAGTAAATTCTCCCTAATTGACGCTTACATTGTATACAAAAATAGACAATTTGGGAAGAGGCTCGTTTTTATAGCTACTGAATAATCGAATAATATTATAATGTATATTATAATATATAATATTATAATGTATATTATAATATATAATATTATAATATAAATATTATAATTATTATTAATAATAATTAATTAATAATAATAATAATAATTTGCCATTTTTGTGTACGATTAGGGAGAGCGTCAATTAGGAAGAATAATGGTGGCTTTTGATTCACGTGGTTTCTACGAGGCTCAGGTTTAGAATTTAGACAGATGAACCATAAAGCGGACAAATGAAATACAAAAGTAAACAGCGATATTTTGATTTCATCAATATTATTAACGCTTGCTGGCACCGCCTTTCGTCGTGCACCGGCGGCACGACGATAGCGTAATTTTTATGAGTATGGGATTTTCAGTGGCCAATGAAAGTACAGTAAATTCTCCCTTATTGACGCTCAGATTGTACAGAAAAATGGTGAACTTGGTATTACTGTACTCTTTGAAGGGTTTCGAAACACGCGCGCCTCGTTCTCGGCCAGCGAGTTTCCTTCTAGAACATTAGTTTGTTTGGTCTGAATGCACATAAACGTCGTTCGAAGCAAGACCGACGGTTATCCCTCGGGGGCGTAACGGGCTATATTACTGTCCGCGAAAGCTAAAGCATCACGATTGTTGTACCCGTAAACTGTCCGTTGATGCATATTGGGGGTTGGTTTGCACATGCAAGGTCGTTTCAAGGTTCACCTAATGCCGATCGCCTTACGAATTGTCACGTAATTACGCAACGATCATTGACGTATTATTGCGAGCGCAGTTCTCAACGAATAACTGCATTCGAAGCGACGCATCCCCTCGATTTCAGTTTTCCAACGAACAACCCAACCTTCGATCGCTCCGCTGTACTAACGAGCTTTAAGTTTCGCGACGGGGTTAACTTAACTTTTAGCGTCCCGTCGTGCAAACTTAGCAAAGTAACATTCTTCATCGGTTTCGTTCCCGACCTTCCACAACCTTGAACGAAAGTCATAACGTTTAGAAACTTGAAAAGTTTCGGTGTCTCCCAAGACTCGACGAATTCGATTGTTATACGGGGTGAGTCTGGGATTAATCGGATTGACAGGTTGATGTTTTCAATTTTTGTTTTGTTTATTATTTAAGAAAGGGTTAATGTAATTCAAATAAATGTTTAATATTTACAGTTAATATGATTCATATAAGTATTTAATATTTACAGTTAATATGATTCATATTAATATTTAACATTTACAGTTAATATGATTCATATAAATGAAATATAATTACACCAATTTTCTTCATATACTGTTTATAAAATATATAATTTAATAAAGACTGTCAAAGTATATATTCTTTTTTACAAAAACGACTGGTGTTCGATGTTTTCTTTTACGGTTCCTGATATTATAAATATATTTCTAGGAGAAATTTTTAGGTACACTTTGTTATTGAAATATACACACACATTAATAGTAGAAATCGTAGGAAGTTTAAATAAATCTTCAGACTTGGAATTGCTATAAAACAATATACATTTGTCGCGTTTAGGGCTCGGTAGTTTCGGCGTTAATAAACATGGAAGAACAAAGTACAGTAAGTTAAAATACAGTGAATTATAAAATATAAATATAGCAATATATATATATATAAAATAAATAATAATAATAAATAAATAAATAAAATATTATATATATAATAGTATATTTAATATAGTTACCTACTATTATATATTATATATTATTATATATTATTATATTATATATTATACTATTACGTTATATATTATATATACTGTTATATACACATACTACCTCACTATAACTAAAATATAATTACCGATTGTCGACAACCATTAAAAATCTTTTGTTCCCAAACTGAGCGTCAATTAAGTTGAATTTACTGTACCAATTTGAAGCGAGATTTCCACCCCGATTTCAAAATTCGCGAACGGCGCGAGATCGTTTAAATTCGAAACGACGTCGCGAGCTCGTCGAAAGGTGATCTAATTAGAGCGGACACCTGACCCCACGGCGAATCGGTCGCCAAGGGGCTTAACATTGAATCCGCGGTTTCGCACGCGTGTACGCCAGCTGACGGGGTTGGTCAATTAACATACATGTATGCAAAACACGTTGACGGAGAGCCACGGGAAGTCTCGGGACGGGTCTAGCTGCGCATGGGCGTCTCTATGGCGACAATTGACTCTTGCCACGACCTCTAGTTGCTTCTATCAATCCATTACAACGTTATCACGCCGCGGCGAGGAAACGCAAAGTTTCCAATCCGGGATCGTGCCTTCTACGACGAGCTGCGACCATTGCTTTCTCCACTCTCTCTTCGATCTCCGAGCGGCTCTAAAGGATTAACCACCTCGGATCCAGGGATCTAATACCGGCGAGTAAGTTGGCTCGCGGATCCCGCGTACAGTGCTCTGAACGTCGCTAAAATCGTGCTCCCGATCCAGCCCCGTTTCACGCGAACACAACTCGAGTAACCTCTGTGAATAGTTACTTCCACCCTTCTCTCCACGCTCGAGAATATTTTCCGAGAAGCTCCGACGTTTTTACCGATCGACGATGGCTGGTATTTCCCACGCCGTGCTCGCTGTCGTTTCTGGAAGATTGCGCGATCGATTTCTCGACGATAGATGACGCTCGATTGCGCTCCCGCGATCCGATCGCGGTTTTTTTACCTTATGAATGAAAATGATCCCGTCTCGTGTCGCTCGGCTTCTCTCATTGATGTGCGACGGGGTTGTCACGCCGCGGAAAATCAATCTAAGCTCATTCGACGTTCACGCGGTTCCGGTCATCTCGCAGGCCGATCCTCGCAGCACGGCGTAACGTTGTTGCGACACGTCGAATCGGCGGCCAGCTGCAACCGTTGTTTTTTGATAGCGCCGCGAGATTGATTCCGCGGCTCTCGACGCACCAGGGGCGAGCCTCGGAAATCAATCGACCGGCAGCGAGCACAGTGTTTATGCCGTGAAACTGGCGAAGGGGGAACTCGCGATCGCGGATATGTCGCTTTTGAGTCCGAGAGCGGGTTAACCCCTTAATGCACAATTTAAAAAAAAAAAACCGACCAGAAAAAATCAAGTTTTTTTATCTAAGAAAATACATATTTGGACCTTAATTTCAATAAATATGTAAAAAAAATGCAAAAATTACTAAAAATTCAATAAAAATAGTGGATAAATAATTATAGCGAATATTGAATCGCATTGCAGATCGAATTTTGTACCCATCGTACTGTTTTTCAATTAATATAGGTAACATAACGTAAGTTGCGACGCCGACCGTATATATACGGGTCTGCACATTTTGGCCGGTTTTGCACGCCCGTGTTAATACGTTTCTGCGCGTTAAGGGGTTAAAGTTACGGTAAACGTTTAACATCGAAGAACCCGTAATCGGATCTTTCGAAAATTGCAACTTCGTTTTAATCCTTCGCGCTCGGAATAGATTTTGCAAACTGCAGAGTTTTGGCAGATCTTCGCAGATTGGCAAATGTTTGTTATACGGAGTCGAATTGAAAGACAAGTCATTATGCTGCTTGGAAATTTTATAGGAACCAATAATAATCAAAGATTTTGCGTTTACAACGCTAGATTTACGGAACACAAAAACAACGGCTGCTTTATATTAGTTTATAAAAGTAACAGGAAAACGTTGATTCTGATTTTGAACAAGTGCTATTGTAACATTTGCCGTAAGTAACATATAAATTGAGTAAATAATATCTATAATATTATAATATCTATAAATATATATATATATATATATATAGATATATAATAATATCTATAAATTGAGTAAATAATATAGTACGATATATATATAGATATATAATAATATCTATAAATTGAGTAAATAATATAGTACGATACGAATAATCGTAAATGAAAATATTAGTTCCCCTCGCGAGTCTGTCAACAACAATTCCGACAGCTGAAAATTCGCATCGCCGAAGACGGCGCGCCCTCAGTTTCGAATATAAACGCTGTGTCCTCGGTTCCAACGAATCGCCCGATTTGCAGATTTCTCGTCATCGAAAATGTTTAAAAAAAGGTGGTAAAGGTGAACGTGCTACGACCATGCCTCGTGTCCGGCCTGCCACGTAAAAATCGTCGACCGTACGCGGGTGGTGCTCGAAGATCGCAAAAAGAAGACATCGGCGCGTCTGCGACATCGTCGAAGGGATTCTTGGAATCGTCGAAATCGGGATTGTAATAAATTCGCGAGTAAAACCGCGGAGATTATTCGGCCTGCGGATCCGGGCAGTTTGTCGGCGGAAGTTTGAGACAGTCTGGCAGATCGATCGAAGGGTTTCTAATGTGAGAGAGACGCTCGAATCCTCGATGAGACCTCTGAGGAACGTGTGAGCGGAAAATGCATCGGTCGGTTGGAAGCATGTGAGTAAATGGCCGTGACGGGTTCCCGCCATCCTCTCAACGACCTACTATGGGCACCTGCCTGGACACTGGTGAGTACCTGTTGAAAATGATGCCGATCCTGGAAATGTTTGTCGCGACTTGTTGCAGAACGTTCGAGCCGCTTTTGTGAAATTATTCACGTAGAAGCGTTTTTATCATTTTTACTGATTTTGATATCGCTGTTAATAGAACGCTTCGAAATTAGAATTTTTGTAAAAAGTAAAATGGCGGTATTATCGGAACGTTTGGATCACTTTTACCAATTTTCAAATGACGGTATTATGCAGGTTATGTTTAAGTTACCGGAATAGAAAATGCCAGTATTATCGCAGTGCATTTGAATTGCCGGAATAGAAAATGCCAGTATTATCGCAGTGCATTTGAATTGTCGGAATAGAAAATGGCGGTAGTATATCAGAGCGTTTGCATTACTGAAATATAAAATGGCGGTGTTACATAAGAGCGTTTAAATTACCGAAATATAATATGGCGGTGTTTTACGTAAAAGTATTTAAATCACTTTCGCCGATTTTAAAATGAGAGTATTATGTCGGAGGGTTTGTAATCACTTTTACAAAATGGAGATCACTTTTGCAAAATCGAAGCGTTTAAATTATCCATGCAAAATGGCGGTGCTACATGACGTTTCAATGATTTCACGAAATACAAAATAGCGTTTGAAAATGATGCCGATCCTGGAAATGTTTGTCGCGACTTGTTGCAGAACGTTCGAGTCGCTTTTGTGAAATTATTCACGTAGAAGCGTTTTTATCATTTTTACTGATTTTGATATCGCTGTTAATAGAACGCTTCGAAATTAGAATTTTTGTAAAAAGTAAAATGGCGGTATTATCGGAACGTTTGGATCACTTTTACCAATTTTCAAATGACGGTATTATGCAGGTTATGTTTAAGTTACCGGAATAGAAAATGCCAGTATTATTGCAGTGCATTTGAATTGCCGGAATAGAAAATGGCGGTAGTATATCAGAGCGTTTGCATTACTGAAATATAAAATGGCGGTGTTACATAAGAGCGTTTAAATTACCGAAATATAATATGGCGGTGTTTTACGTAAAAGTATTTAAATCACTTTCGCCGATTTTAAAATGACAGTATTATGTCGGAGGCTTTGTAATCACTTTTACAAAATGGAGATCACTTTTGCAAAATCGAAGCGCTTAAATTATCCATGCAAAATGGCGGTGCTACATGACGTTTCAATGATTTCACGAAATACAAAATAGCGTTGTACTCTAAGTCGCTATCTAAAATCTGCGTTATGAAAAAGACCTTGCTCCAAACAGATTATACTGTTTGGCTGACCAACGGATGTCTAATACTGCTCGCACAGTTATTAGCCATCGGGAGCTCGTCGTTTTGATAAATGATGGTACCAATCTAATTGCGCATCTTAATAGAGACTTCATCCACTTTTGTCAGGGATGAGTATAATCTATTTGAGCTTCCCCACGTGACTTTGTCTACACCGACGTTCGAAAGTGTTCGAGCTCTGAGAATGCTCGCGGAAACATCTAAGTGTCCTTTTGAATTTTGTTCGATCTATTCCTTTAGACGATTATTCTTGGTAAAATGCAAACATTTCATTCGAATTCGTCGTTAAGCGGAATATTAATGAAGCACGATGCGCAGGTGATTATAACATTTATTCTAGTGAAATAATAGAAACTATGAATAGAATGGAATAATGATAAACAGTCTAATGTACTTAATTGATAATTAATTATTAATTGTAGGTAGATAATAGAAATGGTTAAATTTGTTAAGAACGAAGTTTTTGCAATGGTCTTAATACTGAAGATTATGTAAAAAGTTGTCAAATCACCAAAAAATTAATCTAATTGATCTAATACGAATATTCGTTGTTCCTCTTAAGTATTATCTTGGACTAAAGATTATGTAATACTAAAGATTATGTAAAAAGTTGTCAAATCACCAAAAAATTAATCTAATTGATCTAATACGAATATTCGTTGTTTCTCTTAAGTATTATCTTGGACTGCTAAAAATGTCTTTGTTTCTCTTTTGGGTAGTGGCTACAAGAGCTATTGATCCAGTAATGTGTGTAATGTCAAGTACAAGGTGTATATGTGGGTCACACGTGTGTTTCGACTACTTTGTTTCTGAATAAAGAAATAGTAGGAAGCGTGTTTCGGCTCCATTACTGAAATTAATTATGTTGACCACTACTCGACGTTATTCGTTATAGCAAATTGCACAGCGATGCCACCGTTAATTTCATGGAAACATTTTCTGAAAATTTATAACGAATCTTATATAGTTTTCTTGACAAAAATGTAGAAATGTTCACTAAATGTTTACGACAAATGACAGAATATTCTCTCTATTTGGTTAATTAAAATAATAATAATATTCTATTGAATTAATTTGTAACGATAATATTCTATTGAATTAATTTGTGACAATAATATTCTATTGAATTAATTTGTAACAATAATATTTTATTCAATTAATTTACAACAATAACATTCTATTCGATTAATTCGTTGCAATAATATTTATTTAATTTACAACGTGATCACGAATGCAGGAAACATTTTAGTCGTAGTTTTTAATCAATTGTTTACGCAGTTCGCTATTATTGCTAATCAGCGTACGCCATGTTTGTACCGTAATTGCTCACAGCGATAAAAAGTCGAGTAATAAATTTATCGAGGCATTTTTATGTACCGTCAATTAATTTGAAGTACGTGTCAGGTAGCGTCGTAAAAGTGTAAACAAATGGTAATCAGATAGAACAGGCGAATATGTTATCAGTCGGTCATAAGTTATCACTAGAAGCACCGAAAACCATATATTTTTATATGGCTTCGGTTATCCTTGCTTTAAGATGCAAATACTAGTGAAAAGTTCGCAATTAACCGGCTACCATATTTCATAAGATTATGTCAATTTCACAATCGAGAAAAAGACAGTGAAATATCGCCACTATTATATCTGTGTTGATCGCGTGCAGTTAATTGGAATCAATTCATTTTCACACCTGATGCAAGTTACTTGAAGCTTGGAAATTACCGCCAATTTAATGTTGCAGGTAATTTTAGCAATTTAACTTTCTACAAAAGAATGATTTACACTCTCGAAAAAATCGTCCGTTAAACAGTCAATTGCAGTATGTTCGTGCAAACGGGATGCAAGTGCAATCATAATTTACCTAATAGTAATAATAATAATAATAATAATAAAATTGCGTCGGTTTTTATAGTAATTCTATAATAATAAAATAAAATAATATAAGATTGCATCAGTAAATAATTTTCTGTTGTAAATCTTTTCAATAATTTTAGAATATTCACATCGCGGATATGAATGCGAAATATAAATTATTAGCATCAATTACAAGGAATGAAAACCAAATAAAAAAAATTCTTTAATAATTATAGAACAAGTTGAAATTTATGTATTAAAGCTTTTCAATTTTTTCACATTCTTTTAGTGTTTTAAATTACACCTCACTTTTGTGATAAACGCGAAAACTTTACATTTATTGATCGTTGCACAAAAATTATTATCTTTTAACTCTGAGGTCTGTATAAAATTTAAACGAGTTCAATAATATTCTACATAATATTTATGTAGTTCATAAAATCGTATAAAATTTCTACCGGTTCTATAAAATCGCAGAAAGTTTCTCCAAAATTGATATACATATACCCTCACCGAATTACGAATAAACAAATATAACACCTCGTCAGGATCAACATCCACGAGCATTAAAATATGCGAAAATAAATCAATAGACAGACACGCGAGCCACTACGGTGCTGGAGGATCAAACGTGTGCGAACAATTGTCAAAATCAATTTAATCGAATGCAAAGCCGGTTACGAAACTATTTCATTTTGAACATAATCTGACATACGTTGTTTCACGCGTGTCGGTAATCGTTGCAAACGATCTAACAGGATTGACGTAGTTTTCTGTGAATTTTCTGTACAGACTATAACGATTCAGCAAAATTGTCTTGTGCGATTATGTTGCTTCCGAACGTAAAATTCTTCTATAATGTCTACTCTTGTTTTATCTGTACATTGAAATTACTGTTGGAATTGTGTTCTGTTTACTTTTGTAATAATACTACAAAATTATTTATACCGGGCAACAATTTGTACTATTTGAAACGAAGATCGTTAGATTATTTGTTACAGTACAGTTTTTATTTTTATTTATTTTGTTTCGTTGTTATTATTTTGTTTTATAATTTATGGAAGTCATTTTTATTTTTGTTTACATGTATCTTTGAGGTTTTAGGGTGCATTTCATAGTTTCTTACAGTTTTATAGTTATTTTATAATTATTGATTATTATTGAATTCTATATATTTATTTTTGTAGACGTATTTGCAATAAAAGTCATTTAATGGTTTAATAAATTGAACGTTATTGATCTGAAAAGGCAGCATAAGTTAGATGAAAAAATAGCACAAATTTGTAAAAGTCTAATGAACAACAATGATACAATAATATGCTGCACCAAACGTAATAATGACAAGTATACATTTCCATCCTCATTTGCAACATGCGACATTACAGAGTTATACAATATTATCGACACGTTATGCGAATAATTACGTGTAGTTCAAAGTTAAACGCGTCCACTTATCCATAACAACACGTATTGACACCGACACCTTTTTCGCATCGGCTTTTTGAATCATGCGATCACACGTCTATCGTGCGCTGTTCGTGCCGTGATAATCAAACGCTTATTTATCGACAGTGCACCATTACACTCTATACAATTTTTCGATTATTTCGCTGATTTCTATCGTATCTCAAGGGACGATTGTACCTGCTCTGACTTTTTCGAATATGAGAAAACTAAGAATTTGCATAAAAATCCCCAATTTATTTATCTCCTTGAATCTTATCTCCTTATCTTATCTCCTTTAAATTCTTTTATATTTATTTTCAAGAGGCAAAGAGAAAAATGTTGACAGCGAAACAATAATTTCTCTGACAGTGAAATATTCGTAACGAAAAACTAGAATTTGAAGTCTTTTCATTGCTGGATTATATTTCGAATTCTGAATAAATTCAATTTCGCCGAGCATCGTTTGACACTTCCGTAAAAATTGAGTTTTCTCAGAATTGCGATCGAGTTCTGTTAAAAATTGTGGTACGATAAATTTCAAAAGCACGGTTGGTTTCAGTATTTTTTATAATTTTTAACTTCGCATAATGATGTTAAATGTTAAATTAATTTTAAATTGCAACGAATGAGAAGTTAAATATTAAATTCATTTTAAATTGCAATGAATAAAAAGTTTAATATTGAATTCATTTCGAATTGTAATGAATAAGAACTTAAATGTGAAATTAATGTTAAATTGTATTGAATAAGAATTTAAATGTGACGTTAATGTTAAATTGCAATGAATAAGAACTTCAATGTGAAATTAATGTTAAATTGCAATGAATAAGAATTTAAACGTGAAATTACCGTTAAATTGCAACGAATAAGAATTTAAATGTGAAATTACCGTTAAATTGCAATGAATAAGAATTTAAACGTGAAATTAACGTTAAATTGCAATGAATAAGAATTTAAATGTGAAATTATTGTTAAATTCCAATGAATAAGAATTTAAATGTGAAATTAATGTTAAATTGCAATGGATAAGAATTTAAATGTAAAGTTAACGTTAAATTGCAATGAATAATGACATAAACGTTAAATTGCAATGAATAAATTTATCTCAGATCGCACCTAGGATAAGATAAACTAATTCCAAAAAGATCTCTGAAAACTATACGTTCGCAATTCAATTAATTATAATTAATTAGATGCAGCTTCATCCAAACGAAAGCTTCGCTCGTTCGTTAAATAAACAGTCGCGGAGTAACAAATAAGAACAATAAAAGAAGTTGAAAATCGTGAGAAAACATATGGTTTTGTTTATGCCCATTGGAGTCATAGCGAGAGTGAGAACGATCGAAGAGACAGCGGAGAACTAGCATTATCTAGACGCTGCTGTGTCCTTCGACAACGTCACCAACACTGTCGAGTAACCTTTATAACATCAGGGTTGCAACGAAGAAAAGATACTTCGCACGAGGACGCTTAAGCACTCTAGGCTAGACTTTCTCAGAAAAAGAGAATAAAGTACTACGATCCTCTCCAAGGATGATGATCGATAGCAGAGGATTGATCGGTCATGGAGTCCGGCACTATGTATGCGGTTGTGTCGCATTTGCTGACAATGAGTTATGCGTATAGCATAACTGGAGCATACGGCACTGTTGATTACGGATTGAAGTTTCTTTTTAGAGTGGGAGTAGAGTGTAGCAAATGTTGCATCGATTGCTGTGAACTTTCTCGATGAAAACGTAGTATGATCTTTCCGTTCCAGAATTATAAGCGGCTGCTTCTTATGCTCTATTCGCGGAATGTTCCAGTTATGTTTAGTCCGCTCGAATTTGCTATTTTAAGTTCTACATTTGACGCCACGTTCTACATTCGATTCCACCATCGTTCACACTTCACTCGAAGTTGTGCAGTTTATTATATGTTGCATGTTTAATTTGCAATTGTACGTTCATTTTGAAGCTGCACATTTAATTTCAGGTTACAGGGCTCGATTCTAAATTGTACGTACAATTTCTAATTGTACATTCAATTTGTTATTGTACGTTTAATTTGTGATTGTACATTCAATTTTAAATTTTGTACGTTTAATTTGTAATTGTACATTCAATTTTAAATTGTACATTTAATTTGTAATTGTACATTCAATTTTAAATTGCACATTTAATTTGTAATTGCACATTTAATTTTAAATTGCATATTCAATTTTAAATTATACATTTAATTTGTAATTGTACATTCAATATTAAATTGTACATTTAAGTTGTAATAGTACATTCAATTTTAAATTATACACATGTAACTTGAACTTATACATTTAATTTTTAATTATACATTTAATTTGTACTATGAACATTTCATATTATATTGCATATTTAATTTCAAATTGTTCATTCGATGTTAAATTACATATTTCATTTGGAGATGTATAGTCCTCGCGCGACAAGAAGGCACACCTTCGTGTTTACATATTCCCCCTCTTACTAGCTGCCCTGTTGCCGCAGCCATCGGTCGCTATTGGTCAACGGTGATCTTCGTCACAGTTTTCAGCCAATAGCGGCCGATAGCTGCGGCAGTGGGGCAGCTATTAAGAAGGGGAATGTAAACGCAGAGCTGCGTTCTTGTCGCGAGAAGACTATACATGTAATTCGACGTTGTACACTCAATTTTAATTTGCACATGTGATTCGTAGTTGCACTTTCACTTTCGAATTGCATGTTTCACTCGAAGTTGTCGATTCAATTCGAAATTTGTCAATTATATTTTGAACGCAATTAAAAATCTGGAAAATAAACTACTGTTTTATTGCTTTTAAAAAATCTCTTTTTCCGGAAGAAAAGCGAACACATCTCTCCAATTATTAATTTACTCGGCAGCTTTCCTCGCTGATGAAAGTTATGCAGCGTCGAATGGATAACATTGAAGGGGTTTTAATTATTTATAATTACTAAGCACGATGCAAAAGAAGACTCTTAACACAAATGGAACAATTTAACATCGCATTTAGGCGAGTCCATTCTCAAGACAATTGTACTCAAGAAGATCCTACCAATTTCCGAAAGAAAGTTTCATTAATTTTTAATTGAGATAATTAATTTATCCTATCCAATTGAAATCATTATCGCTATTAAAAATTCACAAACTAAATGATCATTTTGGATTTTCGAGAATCGTCATTCGTGGCTCTTTGTTAGCACGAGCGATGGAGCTGTGGAATTGATCAACTCAGCTCTGGCGGAGAGCTTTGAGCGTTATCGGCGACAATTAATCAGATTAAACGATGCTATAGAGGAGAAACGAGAACCGTGCGTAACCTCATGCAATCGCATCGGTTGCAAGAAACACAAGTCGCGAAATTGCTGTCAGAAATTAAGTGTAATAATATTCTCAAACTATTTCAATTTTCGTCATTAAATTTCATCCCTTTAAATTTCCATTTTCACGTCTGGACAAATTGAGAACGCTACGCGACAACTGTGCTATCAAACTAATCAATCTCCTTCGTTGCAACAACAATCGGAACGCACTTTGCACAGGCGTAGTCTAATTAAGCGATATTCGATTCGATGAATAATTAACACCGTGCTCCCGGAACACGTGCACGCGTCCTTCGTCCTTCCCCGAGGCTGCGATTGGACAGCAAGGAAGCGGAAAGTTTATTTAAACGAGGGAATAGTCAGTGACTTCGAGTTAACTATGAAAGAACTTTTTAATGGCCGCGAAGAATGTTACTGCCGGCATGAGTCATGTTACGAACAAATCAATATTGCATGTAACTTGACGAAGCTTGTCGTCGATGCCCGTCGCTGTAATAAATTTTCTTCTGAGAAACGGTGTGACGCCGTTGCTGCATCGTCCAATCAAATTTCGTAGCGTGCGATCGGATTTTTTCTATATATTATATATATATTATATTTTCATTTTTATACATTTTATATATATTATATTTTTATTTTTATATACTTTATAAATCATATTTTTATTTTTGTATATTTTATAAATCATATTTTTATTTTCATATATTTAATATATTATATTTTTATTTTTATATATTTTATAAATCATATTTTTATTTTCATATATTTAATATATTATATTTTTATTTTTATATATTTTATATGTTATGTTTTTATTTTTATATATTTTATATATCATATTTTCACTTTTATATATTTTTATTATTGTACGTTATAATTATACGTTTGGTAATAACTATACCTACTATATATTTTTATGAAAATACACATTTTGATATGCAATTTTATGAAAACTAAGACGAGAGAAAAATTTCTTTTGGTTGCTGAAAGATTGCTTGCGATGAAAATGAAGTGAAAATGTTTTTAATTAATTTTTATCGCTGTACGTGGTTCCTCGTATTTTAAACGTTTCCACACGCCATAAGTGACAATTTGTGTACGATAAATTCAAGATGTATCTTGACAACAGAAAATAATGATATATCCTGACCTTTGTTAGCGACATTGTTATGCGCGTAATTGTGGTTGTAACTTCAGGAATAGGATGTATATATAGTCCTGGTGTCGTCGATACGATGGCAATCGTCCTCGAAGGGTTGATGGTTTACGATCTTTCTAATAGTCGTTCGGTGCTAGTGAATTTTTTGTTCTGGATCGCGAGCCAAGGAATTTTGCAAATGAATCAATTTCGCGAATTTGTAAATTCTGAATTTTCGATTGCAAATTTGAGAATGTTGAACTTCGGATTGCGAACCAGTGAATTTTGAATTTCAGATTGTAAACTATTTTGAATTTTAGATTGCAAATTAACAAATATTGAATTTAAGATCGTAAATTAGTGAATTTTGAATTTAAGACTGCGATAAGAAAGAAGAAACACATTTTTATTGAAATTCCATTCTGCACAATTTTTGATGAGATTCGAATAAAATATGCACAGAGATATATATAATTTAAACAAATCAGATACGTATCCATGGTTTGATCGATGCTGTAATATAGCTCTGCGTTGCAGCATATAGATAATGCATCGGTGCATCGTTATCATATTAAACTTCGTAACATACGTACAAGTTAAAACAGTTGTCGTTGTTTCCTTGTCCAAGGCTGTTACGTTTATGCGAATATTGTGTGGTGGTGGTATATATATATAATCGTGAACAAATTATCCAGCAGTGCGATCCAATAATACTACAATATAAACTTTTGTGCAATTATTCGTTTGCAGAACGAAAGCGTACAGATTTTATGCAACATAAAAATGTAGCAATTCAATTGTAAGAAACTGAAGTTACTGAAAACTTGTTTTTCATCTTCCAATGAATTTAATTATCCGAAAATAACGTGGTAATATTTTTGAATTCTTTTAGTGACTTCATAATTTACCAGATGAAAAATAAAAGTAAATTTTAATAAATAAAAATCTTGTCCATCAAATTAAGTTCTCAGCAATCGGTTTAAATTGTTCACTTTCGTTATAAATTAATGAATCGACGATCTGTTCTCTCTCTCTCGTCAAGCATTTAAAAATAAAATTATTAAAATAAAATTAAAATAGAATTAAAATAGAATTGAAATTAAAAATAAAATTAAAATCAGAATAAAATTAATAAACGTTGATGAATCTTGTCGATTCGATTCCAAGTTTTATTCGAAGTAAGAAGTAGGTTAAAAAGTCTATTGATTTCGATTATAACGTGATCAATTATGTTCCGCAGATCAACAAGATGGATCGCAAGTGTTCGAGGAGGCCGATGCTCGAAATACAGGAAAATGGCGTGGGGAGGCAGGCCTTTTGGCGACCCCTCCGAACGGTTATTTTCCGCAACAAAACGTTGGTCCGATCAAATTTGAAGTACCTCAAGTGCCTGTCATATTCGTTCTTGGTTCGTACGATTTTCAAATATTTTATTCGACGAACTTTCATTTTCTAAACACGCGATAATCTAAGCAATGAAACTTTCGACTTCAAGAATTTTTTTGGTTGCAACTACCGAAGTTGGGCAGACGGCTCTTGCGTACGATGATTCTGCAGACATTGTTGAATATATCAATATATTTTTTACAATGTCATAAACGTTCGACCGTCGATAAATAATATTTTATGCAGAGCGTGACTTTGTGTTTTAGAAAAATACACTATGAAATTGTATTGCGATGTTTAATGTATACAGTTGAATTTTTGAACATTTGTCGTTAATTTTGATGACGATTTCAGGTGGTCCCGGAAGTGGAAAGGTGACACATTGTGATAACTTAATGCAGGAGAAGAAGGGCATCACGCACATTAATATGATGGACCTTCTTCAACAGTACGCTTTAGGAAATGGTGAGCAATAACTAATGAGGACGATTAAAACAAATATATTCTCAATGTAGTTGGTAGTTAAAATCGTATTACGGTCCTAAGAAATTATGCGTATAGATATTAAATTACGTTAATTATGGCAATAAATGACATGACGATAATAATATTAAAGTTACATCACTAATTAAATAGAAACTAGCAAAGTAGATTTATATATAAGTGGAGGCTAGTGACATGACGATAATAATATTAAAGTTACATCAATAATTAAATAGAAACTAGCAAAGTAGATTTATATATAAGTGGAGGCTAGTGGAATTAATTTAAAAATAAGTGGAAGCTGTAGTAAAATTAATTGAACAATTTAATGGAAGCTAGTAGAATTATTTAACAATTAACTGGAAGTTAGTAGAATTATCTTATCGGTTTAATGAAAGCTACTAGAATTAATTTAACAGTTTAATGAAAGCTAGTAGAATTAATTGAACAATTCAATGGAAGCTAGTAGAATTATTTAACAATTAACTGGAATCTAATAGAATTAACTTAACAGTTTAATGAAAGCTAGTAAAATTAATTGAACAATTCAATGGAAGCTGGGAAAATTAATTGAACAATTCAATGGAAGCTAGTAGAATTATTTAACAATTAACTGGAAGCTAATAGAATTAACTTGACAGTTTAATGAAAGCTAGTAAAATTAATTAAACAATTCAATGGAAGCTAGTAAAATTAATTGAACAATTCAATGGAAGCTAGTACAATTGATATAACAACGTAAAAATTCAAGCCAGTTCAGGTTCCCCCACCACGTTATTTTCAAGTATGAAAATGAAATGATTTACATTCATTTAATGCTAGTTACAATTTTGTTTTCTCGATTACAGATATGCAAGATTTCGGGCAGCTTAGTAGTAAAACAGTCGCCGAGGTCCTCATGCTCGAAATCAAGATGTCACCAGGGGCCAAAGTTTTTCTCGTCAGCGGTTACCCGCGAAATATGCGCGACGTAGTCGAATACGCCGAAAAAGTGAGCTTATCGTGATTATGAAACTGTTCGATTAACATAGTACTTTTCGGTTTTATTAACAAATACATAATTCCCCCTATAAGAAAGGAACCCCAAGTCGAACATGCTTTATATTTGTAACAAATATATAAAAGGAAATTAAAAAGAAATTGTATGAATTCTAAATAAACGAGAAGTCATAAATGTAGTTTATGCTTGCAGTTAATTTGCATAATAAAAGTGGACAAAATTGTATAGATCCCAAGTCTTAAATGAAACACAAGTTTGCACAAGTAATGAAAAAGAATTTTATAGACTGTAAACGTTGATTCAAATTCCGTACAAAATAATGAACAATCGGCAATTTCGTATATGTTTTCAGATAAAAATTGTGAACGGCGTGATCCTCGTTTCTTGGAGGCAAGAGATCCTCGAAAGGCAAATCGACTTTGGCGCTCAACTCGGCCAAGTGGTCATCGAGCTCGCCAGAATGGAACTTTATAATTTTTATAGAAACGTGATGCCTGTCGCGGAGTATTTTGATCAAAGCGGAATGTTGCTAGAGGTAATTAAAATTAAATTAAATCATCGTGTCTCTATCTAAAAATGTTCGACAATGCGTTGCTTAATTGTCATTATTATCTTCTAGGTGAACGGAGAAAGAAATCCAAACGACGTTTACGTCGACTTTCGCGAAGCAGTTTTCAAAATTCTCGGCCTGTCGACCGAAGACGTGAAGGATAAAAATGTTCCTCCATCTTTAGAGGCGGAGGTACGTTTGTTCAGACCTTCTTGTTCACCTTCGTGCGTTATCGTTAATATTAATATTACATCGAAAGTTACTCCACGTTTTACTTCGAACGTCGCCTGTTATTCATTTTTATTTCGCAGTAAACAATTTATTAAATGTACCAATAAGTAATCCGTCTTCTCTTCGTTGCATGCTTTTTCCGTTTCTATTTCCATTCTCACGTGTCTGCCGAATTTCGACAAGTATTTTAATACTTTTCCAATGCTTATATTATTATGTGCATAAATTATTTCAATGCGCAAGCAAAGATAATACCGTCCACAGGATGTCCCAAAAGTCACTCGCAGTCGCGAATAAGTGGTTCCTGAGGTGTTTCGAAGTAATTTTTGCTTCAGCGAAAATGCGATCCGCGGCTTCGTTTGCGAGTTATCAACGAAAAACAGCGACCAATGAGAGGCGAGATCGCGTTTTCGCTAAAGAAAAAGTTCCTTCAAATCATCGAAAGAATCTCTCGCTTCCCAATTTCGAGTGACTTTTGGGATACGCTGTATATTAAATTTTACGATACTTTATTTTACTTTATTATGCTAGTTATGTTTATTAATAGCGCACGAAAGTTTTGCTGATTTCTTGCTCGATGGATATGATGCATGACGTTGGAAAAGCGATTGTTGTTCGATTAGCATAGACTTTTTGGACGACTTTCCAGCATTTTACGCAGTTCTGGAAGATCGTTTACCTATTGGTACAGTTAATAGCAGCAATAATTCGCGGACTTACGGGCATAATTCCAGGTAGAAGTAGAAAGGAGGAAAGAATCCGTGTCGAAGTCGCCGCCGCCGAAGAAAGAGGATCCGGCGACGGAGATACCGCTGCCGCCGGCTGTGATAGACGAGAAACCTGCGAAAACCGCTAGTAAACCTAGAAAAGGGTTGCCTTCGTTTATCTGGGTTATAGGTAACAAATGAAATATACTGAGTTGTTCAAGACAATTTATACAAGATTTATTGACTTTACGTTTACTGCGCCAGGTGGTCCGGGAAGCAACAAAGACAACCTGTGCACCCAAGCTGTCCGCAACATGCCAGGCTGGGTGCACATCAGCGTAGGATCTCTGCTGAGGACGATGACGTCCTCGAACACCATCGTGAAGGATGCGGTCGTGTCCGGCGAGCTGGTCCCGCAGGACATAGTGATGCAAGTTCTCGAGCAACAGATTATCTTAAATCGCGACACGGACGGCGTGATTATAGACGGTTATCCGAGGGACTTGGATCAAGTCGAAGAATTCCAGAACAAGGTGACGAATAATAAGCAAAGCTTTTTTGTTGTTACGTTATTGTTGTGCAAAAGTCTCTTTCTGGAAATCTTGTAAAAATCCTTTCGTAAAATTTCTTTGCAAACAATCTCTTTGTAGCAATTTATTGGTGCAAATCTCTTTGCAAACATCTCTTTCCATTAAGTTGAGTCATTATGAGTCACCGGGACAAACAGGTTTTTAGTTTCGCTAAAAAGATAAGGGTTCAAAATAAATGAAATAAAAAAGAAGAAACAAAAATGAAATAAATGTCTGATAAAACAACGGAATTTATTTATGACTCGACCTAATGAAAATCTCTACGTAAAAGTCTTCTAATAAAATATTAATACACTTTTTGGAATGACTGTGACTTAAGTGTGATGATTAAAATTATTAGTTTGGCCAACATCCACCCCTGGTGCTGCTGGACTGCTCGAAATTGCAACTCGGCAGAGGGCGGCTGGACGATAGTGTTTCAGCGTTTAAGAAAAAATTGGACCTCTTCCGGGAAATGTCGTTGCCTATGCTGAAGACATTTGACAGCGAGAATCGTCTGACGATTGTTAGTGCACCTAAGTATCAATACTTACTGTTTCAAATAAGTCCGGGTTTATTGTTGCACAACTTTTTTTTCTAACTAACTGAGATCCAAGAAAATGATATACCTTGTATTAGATAGTATTAGAGTATTATAGCATGTATTTTAGACAGTATTATATTAGTTAGTATATTAGATAGTATTACAGTATTATGGTTTAGATTAGACAGTATTAGAGTATTATAGCTTATGTTAGACAGTATTAAAGGATTATAGCTTATATTAGACAGTATTAGAATATTATAGCTTATATTAGACAGTATTAGAATATTATAGCTTATGTTAGACAGTATTAGAGTATTATAGCTTATATTAGACAATATTGGAGTATTATGGCTTATATTAGATAGTATTGGAGCATTTTGGCTTATATTAGATAGTATTGGAGTATTATGGCTTATATTAAACAGTATTAAAGGATTATGGCTTATATTAAACAGTATTAAAGGATTATGGCTTATATTAAACAGTATTAAAGGATTATAGCTTATATTAGACAGTATTAGAATATTATAGCTTATATTAGACAGTATTAGAGTATTATAGCTTATATTAGACAATATTGGAGTATTATGGCTTATATTAGATAGTATTGGAGTATTATGGCTTATATTAAACAGTATTAAAAGATTATGGCTTATATTAAACAGTATTAAAGGATTATGGCTTATATTAAACAGTATTAAAGGATTATAGCTTATATTAGACAGTATTAGAATATTATAGCTTATATTAGACAGTATTAGAGTATTATAGCTTATATTAGACAATATTGGAGTATTATGGCTTATATTTGATAGCATTGGAGTATTATGGCTTATATTAGATAGTATTGGAGTATTATGGCTTATATTAGACAGTATTAGAGTATTATGGTCCATATTAGACAATATTGGAATATTATGAATTATATTAGAGAGTATTAGAGTATTATGGCTCATATTAGACAATATTGGAGTATTATAGCTTATATTAGACAATATTAGAGTATTATGACTTATATTAGTCAGTATTAGAGTATTATGGCTTATATTAGACAGTATTAGAGTATTATGGCTTATATTAGACAGGATTCAAATATTATTACGGTATCAGAATATTACGGCTTCTATTGCATCATTAGAATTTTTTAATACGAAAATACAGGATTCTGTATTTTATGCATTCATAGCAACTACGATCTCTTTCGTTTCTCTCTATCCATTTCGAAAGAGAATTACCATCCTTGGATATTCGACAGCAGATGTTTCTAAAAACGGAAGTTTTGAATGCATGTCCGTTTCGAGCCGATTATAGTCTCTACAACGTTCTTTTTATAGCTCTACGCGTAATTATATATGTTATGAATACCCGAAAGGATAATCCGTTGCTGTAGAAAGTTCAAGGCCGTGGAATTATAGCTCCACGTTGTTCCGTTTGCCACTGCTGTAACTCGACAAACATTAGTTTCCAATTGTTGATGGAATGCTAACAAATAGATTCGGAAACGCGTCGGATGCGTTTAAACGATTCTGGATTCGTTGCGATAAACGCGAGCGAATCGAATACCCGAATTCTTCGCGCGACTACGCAACGCGTATTTACAATTTAAATAGCCAATGGACCTTACTTTTTACGCACGACGAGTATACTCGTCATGACACAAAGTTATGTCACCTCTCCACGACGAGTATACTCGTCAAACGCAGCTAACTGGTTAAAATAATAGTTATTTAATACTATTTAGTTATACTATATATATTATATATATTAATATACTATAATATATTAATATATTATATATATTAATTATACTATATATTATATATAATTATACTATAATATATTAATATATTATATATATTAATTATACTATACTGTTATAATATTAATACTATTTAATACTAGTTATTTAATATTTAATAATAATAAATTATAATAATAGTTATTTGAATTTATATAATTATATAAATTTATATATATTTATATTCATTTTTATACATATATTTGATATAATTATATATATATATATATAATATTAAATTAATATATAAATTAATATATAATATCAAATTAAATATATATGTAAATACCGATAAAAATTGACGCGTTGAAAATGCAGATCGACGGCGACACAGACGTGCCAAGCGTGCAACAAGAATTTGCGGCTGCACTTTATCAAATGATGACCCAAGCGCGACGCAAAGGAGGGGGCGCGCCTCGGCCGCAGTTGTCGAACGGCGACGACAACGAGGCGAACGGGGATCCCGTGATTAAGAACAATAGGGACCAAACGATCATTCCAAACGGTATCCTCAAAGAAGCGAGCAACGTACTTCCAGCGATCGAGAACGTGAAGAACGCTAGGAAAAACGTGAACGGTCTCTCACTGGCGGGTAAATAATTTCTTAAAGGGGACGGGAGTGGGGGGACCAACGATTGGTTTCGAACGGTTTGGTAATCAACGATTTTCATGATTTCAGGAGCCGTGCAAATCACGAACGGATTGAGGCACAGCCTGCGGCAGGTTAAGAAGGACGGAGCTGCTCGAGCACAAAACGGAATCGCGAACGGTGCCGCGCACATGCTGCAGAACGGAGTCGCGCATTTAGCGAACGGGATACCTGGTAACAACAAAGTGGCGCCGGCCGTTCAGAATTATCTACCGAACGAGACCAAGGATACCGTGAGGAAAATGTATAACGAGGTCGAGGGTTACCAGCAGAATCTGCATATGTAGACCTTCGACTAGAACAAAAAGAAAGAAGAACATAGCAGATAAGAGACTTAAATGTAACAGTGTGGACGAGCCACAGAATAGATCTGACATTCGATGGAAGTTTGATCAAACTTAAAGAAATTGTTCCGTTGCAACAGCGTATCAGGTTGAGTCATTCAGCTCTTTTTTTATCAGACATTTATTTTGTTTTGTTTTTCATTTATATTCTTTTGTTTTTCGACTGGATTTATTTTGACTGAATATTGACTCGATGTATACTTAAATATTGACTAGATATAATACTATTATATATACTATAATACTTGCTTTTTTTCATTTATATTCTTTTGTTTTTTGACTGGATTTATTTTGACTGAATATTGACTCGATGTATACTTAAATATTGACTAGATATAATACTATTATATATACTATAATACTTGCTTTTTTTCATTTATATTCTTTTGTTTTTTGACTGGATTTATTTTGACTGAATATTGACTCGATGTATACTTAAATATTGACTAGATATAATACTATTATATATACTATAATACTTGCTTTTTTTCATTTATATTCTTTTGTTTTTTGACTGGATTTATTTTGACTGAATATTGACTCGATGTATACTTAAATATTGACTAGATATAATACTATTATATATACTATAATACTTGCTTTTTTTCATTTATATTCTTTTGTTTTTTGACTGGATTTATTTTGACTGAATATTGACTCAATTTGTACCTGAATATTGACTCGATGTATACTTGAATATTGACTAGATATAATACTATACATATATACTATAATACTTGTTTTTTTCATTTATATTCTTTTGTTTTTTGACTGGATTTATTTTGACTGAATATTGACTCAATTTGTACCTGAATATTGACTCGATATATACTTGAATATTGACTAGATATAATACTTGAATATTGACTCTGTATATATTTGAATATTGACTCGATATGTAGTTGAATATTGACCCGATATATAACTGAATATTAACTCAATATTTTACTTGAATGTTGACTCCACATATACCTGAATATTAACTCGATTCGTAGCTGAATATTGACTCAATATTTATTTTAATGTTGACTCGATATAATACTTAAATATTGACTTTTTATATACCTGAATATTGACTCGATTTATAGCTGAATATTGACTCAAAATATACGGAGAAACACCGACGAGAAATGAACGAATCATTAAATTACGGGATGTCAGATCTATCCTTTGCGTCGTCTACGCTAAAACAAAGGGAGTAGAATTTATTTTTAATATCGTCCTATCTTTTTATAACGTTAATCACTACATAGCTGCAGGTACAAACAAAGATTTAAGGTCCCCTAATAGCACAATAACGTGCATACGTCCCTTTACCGTGCCTTAAGACATCTACGACTTAAATAGGATTAACGCAATATTCAAGGAAAGCCAAACACGAAGATAGTTTTGCAGATGTAGGATAAGCGCAGAGTTGGGAGCCGTTTCATAAATTCTGAATAATTGAACGAAATGGGTACGATGATATTTTAATAATACGTTCTCCATGATTTGCATTTTTAATTTTAATTTTTGTACGATGGTTCAGATAAATAGCAGGATTAATGTATCTCATTACGGATTATGAATTGTAGATTTTTGAATTGGAATTTTGCAATGTTAAAAGGAAATTGTTCCTAATTTTGTTTTCTACATTTGAAACTTCTCCCACCTCTTGTAGATAATATAACAATAAGTATCCGTCGTTCGACGAATTAAAGTCGTCGGACATTTTAAGTCCTTCAAACTCGGGGTTTGCAAATTTTTATGGAAACAGATCGATTTTACTTGGAAACGTAAAAAATAACCAAGTCGATAGACTGTGCGAATTCTACGAGGAATCATATTTTTCCGACAAATCGTGGTCCATTGTTTATAGAAAAATATATCGTTACGCAATCTGTAAATCGCCGCACCGTTGGAAAAAAAGAAATGACAAGCTCTGAGTACACGTTGCAATAGAAAATGACATTTCATTTGACTTGGAAATTAAGCGAAAGTTTTATCAGAGGAATTGACTATTTTTGCAACACATATTTTTGTGACGCAGATTTTTGTATTGCAAAGGGGTAAGAATTGAATGAAAATTTCTCATCGGCGTGAAATGCTTTAGCATATTGTTTAAACATTCGCTAAATGTCGTTAGGGACTTTAACTTTTTGTGTTTCACACGTTTATTGCGCACTAACTACAAAATTACTACAAACGGGTAAGAGTTAAGTACCGAAACATCGAAATTCTAAGATTCTTTGCTAGATTGTAAATTTTAAGGATCTAATTCAATGTACATCGATACATTACTGTACCTCACTATAACAAAAATTTAATAAATTTAATAATAAGTAAATTTATTCACGATCTCACGCAAACCGTATCGGACTATATTAATTTTTGTTGAACTCCAACTGTTGCATGTTAATTCGAATGCGTCTATATTTTGTTAAACAAACTCCGCAGTCTACGAATTACACAATTGAACAGAGATAATAGAATTAGGTGGTATTTTTAGATCGATCATTTTTAAGGGGAAAACTTTGCACCAGGCGATTTAAAAAAAAAAAAAGTAATTTTAGGTATGTACAGGGTGATTCGAATGAAGTATTATAAATTGTGTTATTTCTTTTTTAACTGCAATCCTGTTGACAGGGTGATTTTTAAATTCTAAACAGTTCTATAGACGTAAGATTAGAAAACTAAAATTGAGTCTTTTATCAACTCGAACTATCGATGGATTTAAAAAGAAAGTGAAAAGTTATTTTATTCGACGAATTTCATTTTCATTTAACAAAACGTATCGATCTTTTAGAATTCTTTTTACCAAAAAGATGAATGTAATTAATTCATCTGACACATTGTATATATTATTATATAAATTTTTGCAATTCCACTTACTTAAAAATACAGTTGGTATGTTATAGAAAAATTCCAATTAGATATTGTTTTATACACGTTAAAAATAGAAAGACGAAGTTATTTTTAAAGAAATGTCAACTATTCGATTATGCTTTAAAAATATCCAGGTTTTTTCAAATTCACCATAAGAATTTTAACGATAAACCTCGAGACTAATTCTAAGTAAGATTATCTGCGAAAATCACCATTTATTTCCAATACTACCTCTGAGAAATAATACTTACTAAGAATAAGTTTTATAACGATTGAAAATTGTTAATAGTAAAGTATCTTATACAGACATAACTTTAAAACAGAAAAAACAAATGTTATTTACAACCCAATGTAATATATTACGTATTATTAGATAACTTTCATAATCACAGGCATAAACGACAGATTTAATGTACAGTACTCTATAGTACTGATTTTTTTAAAATAAAGATGTAATAAATTAATGCACTGATACATTACATACAATGTTTCCAAAGTTCTTAAACCCACAGTTCCTTTAGTATTAAAGAAAGAACATTAATTCAAACAATAAAGTCACACAATGAATGTACATTTCAGTTTAGTTTTAATATTGAATATCTACATTTTCTCAGCTTTAATTCGAGCCGTCAGACGTTGAAAAATCTCTACGCGAAAACATAGGAAAATCATTTTTTCGGAACTCTTGCAGTTTTCATAAATTTCTCATATATACTGTAATTATTTTTGAATTGAATTATGCCTACGGTAAACTGCATTTTTCAAGCTTTAATTTGGTATATGAAGCACTTAAAAATTCCGACGGGAAAGCGTTGAAATTAATTTTGTTTTAAATCCGGCAAGAATCATTAGCGCGCTAACGGAGACAGTTCTAACAAAACAATTAACTTTGTTACGTTACAGGTATAATATGCGCACTTTTATGATTGAGAAAGCTAGAAGAGTGCTCTAGCGAAGTGATTCCAATCATTTCCCGCATATTCGAATTGTAATTAATTAGTTATAAATAATTTTCTATTTTATGTTCCAATATCGAATTTTGGAGCAAATGATTCGTGCCGCTTTGCCCATAAGAGGCCATGTAAATTCCGGCACGAATTTTCTGCTGTCTTCAAACACCCTAATAGCGCCACTTCTGTGCAGCGGCAAAACGCTCAAACTGTTAGCCAATTTATCGACAATTACCGACAATTATCGACAGTTACCTCTAGGTCGGTAAAGAAGTGTTGCATATGGTAAGTCAGATGGCGCTGGTAGTCACATCCAAGGAATTTACCATATGCAAACTAGATTACCGACCTATAAGTTACCGTCGGTAATTGTCGATAAATTGGCTAACAGTTTGAGCGTTTTGCCGCTGCATAGAAATGGCGCTATTAGGGTGTTTGGAGACAGCAGAAAATTCGTGCCGGAATTTACATGGCCCCTTATGGGCAAAGCGGCACGAATCATTTGCTCGAATTTTCATTATCTGAACATAAAATGGAAAATCGTTTATAATTAATTAATTGCAATTCGAATATGCGGGAAATGATTGGAATCACTTCGCTAGAGCCCCCTTCTAGCTTTCTCAATCATAAAAGTGCACATATTATGCCTGTAACGTAACAAAATTAATTGTTTTATTAGAACTATCTCCGTCAACGCGCTAATGATTCTTGCCGGATTTAAAACAAAATTAATTTCAACGCTTTCCCGTCGGATTTTTTAAGCGCTTCATATACCAAATTAAAGCTTGAAGAACGCGCTTCACCACGGGCATAAAAATAATCACAGTATACACGAGAAATATACGAAAATCTGCGGAGCGTCCCGAAGACCTAATTCTCAAATGCAAGAGTTCCGAAAAAATGATTTTCCTACGCTTTCGCGTAGAGATTTTTCAACGTTCGACGGCTCGAATTGAAGCTGAGAAAATATAGCTTGCGACGAATTTATTAAGAAATTGAATACTCATCTATCAAATCGCAGAAATACGTGCACGCGTGCGCCTATGAATTCTGTGCGACATGCAATGCAAACCGCGGTGTTCGTCTCTGTCCGAATCCACTGTTTTCCAATAAAGCGCGGCGTTCGGAAAAGTTTCTCGATGCCGGCGTACTCCGGAAGCATCGTCCGAGTTCCACTTCCCTTATTCGCCGTTTCGGCGAAGTTGAAAGTGAGGACGCTCCAGAATAAACCGAACATCGATCTACAAGCGACCGATGGAACGAGCGACGTCCTCTTCGAATGTATCCGAACGGGTTCGTCGGGGACGCGAACGGTTCGCGCGAACCTCGCCGAAAGTGGATCGAAAACGCAGCCGCGTAATCCGCGGCCACTCGAAAACGATTAATTCAATTAACAGCGGCTCGGGTTAGCGGGGATATCAATCGGGCGAAACATTCGCGGCGGAGAACCTGTTGCTACTCGGGCTGGTAATTACGGATTATGGTCGGGAATTATGCGCGAGCGCCGCGAATCCATTCCGGTTTGCCGGTCGCGGGTCGGTTCGAGCCGGCGTAACTAATGCCGGCACAACTGAAAATAGCCGGTGAAAATGAAAAGGATCGGAGTGCCGGCGATCTAAAAACTGCCGAAGGGCACGCGCGCCCGATCGAGGAGATCCAGCTGTCAGACCATAAATCGTCGAACGGTTTACTTTGCGCGGTTCGTTTATATTCGCGACGAGGACTCCGCCGAATCGCGAACATTCTTTCTCTTCCACATTTCCACGTATTTGCGAATGACCACGGGTGGCCGCGAGTGCTCTTCTATCAAAATGTTTCTTTAATTGCGGAGCTACCGGCCGACGCAAAATTTTACAGCTGCCTTCGATCTTACAGTCCGCGGCACAAGTGTGGGTTCCGTCCGATGTTCGAGGATGGAAGCAGAAGAATTCGCGGATCAAATTTCAAAGCGAGATACTGGAAACGAGATTAAGTTGCACAGAGCAAGACGCGTCGTGATTAGACCGCGGATTTTTACGCGAAATTGAAATTGTCGATCGCTCGTGATCGGTGTTGGATAAATATTTATTACGTTCGATAAGAATTTTAAATTAATTTTAATTTAAAATAACAATAAATAAATAAGTTTCAAATTCTTTAAATGTTTTCGATGTTTTGCATTCGACCTAATCATTTTTCTCATAAACGCATAAAGATCAGCGGGTTAATTATTATGTAATAATATTATAAGCCGTTGCACGCAACCAGCAATTTCGATCTGTAAATATAACATGTCTTCCTTTATAATTAGCATCGTCGTATAGTTTCTTTGACACTGCATTATTTAGTTTATTCGTTATTAATATTATCGTATAACGATACAAATTTTACTAAATGACATTGAAGGACAGCGGATTTTATGCATTCGCAATAAAAATAGATAGGTTGAAATTTCAAACGACGGAAATATCAAAACGTATTTCAGGACATCCATGTATTATTTTCAACTCTCTAGAAATTATTAAAGCGAAGAAGACGTTTTTTCATTTAATCCCTGTTTAACGCAAGCGATTAAGGTAAGTTTTATTTCGTATAAAGATCTGCAGTCTAGTTATTGGACTGTTTGTGTGTAAATAAATCAGATTAAAAAGAAAATTCGAATTGTAATGTGTAATTCAATAATTTTCTATGGAAGAATCCTTAGAATTTCAGCAACAATGAGACAAAATCCGTGCTGTTCCACAGTATTTAAATCGTCTAGCCCTAAGTATATATTGAGTCAATATTCAAGTATATATGGAGTCAATATTCAAGTATATATTGAGTCAATATTCAGTTATATATCGTGTCAATATTCAAGTATTATATCGGGTCAATATTCAAGTATATATTGAGTCAATATTCAGCTACATATCGAGTCAATATTCTGGTATATATAGAGTCAATATTCAAGTATATATCGACACAATATTCAGATATATATCGAGTTAATATTCAGACATATATTGAGACAATATTCAGGTACAAATCGAGTCAATATTCAAGTATATATTGAGTAAATATTCTGCTACATATCGAGTCAATATTCAAGTATATATTGAGTCAATATTCAGGTATAAATCGCGTTAATATTCAAGTATATATTAACACAATATTCAGATATATATCGAGTCAATATTCAGATATACATTGAGACAATATTCAGTTATATATCGAGTCAATATTCAAGTATTATATCGGGTCAATATTCAAGTACATATTGAGTCAATATTCTGGTATATATAGAGTCAATATTCAAGTATTATATCGAGTCAACATTTAGGTACGTGTCAAGCCAATATTCGGGAATATATCGAGTCAATATTCAGGTATACATTGAGTCAATATTCAGTCAAAATAAATCAAGTTGAAAAACAAAAGAATATAAATGAAAAAAGACAAGATATATATATATAAAATTATGTAAATTATATAAATTTAAATTATAATAAAATAATATATATACAAAATAATAAATATTAAATAGTATGTAAATATAAATTATAATAAAATAATGTACATATAAAATAACACATAATAAATATTATATATATTATACAAATTATATATAAAATAACATTGACAATCGACAACTATAAAAGCTTGCCACGAAGTTCCAATAATCGTATCTCCTCTTCCCAAATCGTCCATTTTTGCGTCCAATCTGAGCATCAATTAATTAAAATTTACTGTACTTCATAGCTCCGCGGTTTTTCTTACTCGATTCACACCCAAACCGACCATTTTCTATTCGCGTCGCGTGCCGCATCACGCGCTTGACCGACTCCGTCGACCCTTAGCGTCGACGTAGCAATAAATCATATAGGCATGGGACTAGCCCAAGACAATTCGCGGCATCCCATTTCCGGGAGAAATTTCTGTATTCGCTCGTGTTTCTAGTGAGTTCGCATGAATTTTGCGTGCCGTAGAACGAAGACGCTCGTCCCGTGGTAGCCGCGAAATCTCGATTAGCGGGAATTGAGCGGGGCGCCGTCGCCGGCTCGAGCGGCTCCTTGTTGCAGGACGTCTCCGCAAGCGGATGCACGCGAGTCTCTCAGGAACGGCGAGACCGCGGTTGACCCGTTTAAAAAAGATCACCCTCGCATCTGTTGCTGAGCGCAACAGATCCCCGGGTCCGACGGAGAGGACCGGGAACAAGGAGGGGAACAACGTCGGGGAACGCGCGCGTTCCACGATCAAACCGCTGGATGCACATGCACGTGCACACACGTTTTTGTTGCCGGACCGCTGCGCCGGTCCCCGTTTCGCGGCCCAGTTGTCGCAACCGTCCGCCGATTCGGCTGAAATCGAAAGCCGCGAAGGAGCGTCCTGGATCCGGAGATCGATGATCGCGTATTTTCGTCCCGCGGAAGAGATATTTTTACTGCGTTTCCAACGCGCGTGTCTCGCGCCGCGGACGCGTATCCTCGGGTCGTCGATGTACGGAGACTGGAAGGCATCGTTTATTAGAATTTTAAGGCCGCGGTTTAAGGGGTCGTAATTTCTTTTTTTTCTTTCTTTTTTTTCGTTTAATCTTTGATCTTCCACGCCGAAGACGTCGGTCGTTCCAGGTCGATATCCGAGCAGCGCTCGTCCGTCTGGTTACGATTTTTCAAAGAATTATCGTGTTTGATGCCTCTTCGCCGGATTTTCGAGGCGCGTTCCGCGCGCGGGATTATTTGATGTGGATCGTCGTTTCGGGCTCGTTCGTTATCCCCGCGGACCGAAATGGAACGGATAAATAATCGCGCGGGATTACGATCGGTGGACTCCGCGTATTTTATGCGTTTATGGCAAAGTCGAGCGATCGTAATCATTTGAGATAGTAGAACGATCAAACGAATTCTGAAACATTAGTTTCTATCTAGTTATTAATCTAATTGTTACGGATGAAAAAAAATGTTGTATTTACTAGGCCGAGTGGTAAATCATTTTTCCGTCTCGAGTAGTAAATCAGTTCCGTCTTTTTTAGACGGTTTTTTTTTTTAATTTTCTTTTCTTTTGTTGTTTGCTTGTGAATTTGGCCCGCAAGGAGAGGGAAGATGTTACGTCTGGGGCCCCGCTAGAGGAGAATAGTGGGGGCTATTCTAGAGGGCCCCTTGGCCTCAGACCTTGGGATGCAGGTAGGAAGGACGAAGTTTGTATATATACTTACAAATCGAGGCGGATCGGTTGCGGGAAGAGAAGCCATCTGTTGGCGGGTCTGGAGGTTGCCGCAACATTCTATTTTTCTATTTTTCTATTTATCTATTTTTCTATTTTCCTATTTTTCTATTTTCCTATTTTTCTATTTTTCTATTTTTCTATTTTTCTATTCTTCTATTTATCTATTTATCTATTTTTCTGATTTCCTATTTTTCTATTTTTCTATTTTTCTATTTTTCTATTTTTCTAGATATTGTTTCTATTATTCTATTATTCTATTATTCTATCATTCTATTACTCTATCTTTCTATTTTCCTTTTCTATTTTTCTAATATTCTATTTCTCTATTTTTCTATTTTTTTAGATATTGTTTCTATTATTCTATCATTCTATTAATCTATTATTCTATTATTCTATCATTCTATTATTCTATTAATCTATTATTCTATCATTCTATTATTCTATTATTCTATCATTCTATCATTCTATCTTTCTATCTTTCTATCTTTCTATCTTTCTATCTTTCTATTTTTCTATTTTTCTATTTTTCTATTTTTCTATTCTTCTATTATTCTATTTTTCTATTTTTCTATTCTTCTATTATTCTATTGTTTTATTATTCTATTTTTCTATTATTCTATTATTCTATTGTTTTATTATTCTATTTTTTTATTATCCTATTATTCTATTTTTCTATTATTCTATCATTTTATCATTTTACTATTTTATTGTTATTTATCGATCTAATAGTTTATATTTTTTCCAAATGACGCAGACAATCTTCTATTTTGCACAAGAATCCGCAGTCTAACGATCGGATCCCGAAACGGAGGGACTCGAATCGCCGAACATTCCACCGATTTTCGAGGGTCCCCGACTTTCGCGACAAACGGGCCCGCGATAACGCGATGACTTTCGAATGGGAGAACTGGGAGGCTGGAAGATTAGGTCACTTCTGACTCGGAATTAGGTAAATTTCTCCGGCGCGGCGACGACGCGACGCGCGGGCGATTTCTACAAGCACGTTGTAATGCCGCGCCGCGGAGAAATTTTCGCACTTGTGCGAGCACGTGTCCCGGTCGTTAACGCGCGCTGCGAAGAATCTGTTGTTGCAATGCTGCAAAAACCGCACGGGAAGACCGTCTCGTTTGCAGACCGTGGTTCATCCACGGGGTATTCACACTGCTCGTTCCTAACTTCGAAATGTTCCAGCAACAATTGCGGCAGGCGTTAACACTTCGTCCACCAGCGGTCACGGCGAATTATCTTATGGCAGTTTTTTGTAATAGCCTTTCTTTTACACTAAACGTGCCGTCGCCGGTCAAACCGACCAGCCTCGCGTCCTTTATTTGCAAATTGCTGAAATTGCGGAGATTTTTTTTCTCGACGCATTATCGCCCGGACGACGAAAAATAGTAATTCTCTCGATTGCCCGTGAAATGCCGGATGATTGAAGTTAGTCGTTCGAGTCAGAAAATTACAAATTACAGGCTAAGTTAATATTTCATTTGCAAATTATGATTAAATTTTTGGTTCAATGAAAAAATCATTTAATTAAGAGATATAAAAATGTATCTCGTTTCTTCAAAATTCTGGGCTGTCATTTGTACAACTGTGTTTTAATTACATTGTATTACACAGTATTTACATCGTCATTACATTTTATTACGCTGTGCTTCAATTACACTGTGCTTCAATTACATTGTGTTTCAATTACACTGTGCTTCAATTACATTGTGTTTCAATTACATTGTGCTTCAATTACATTGTGTTTCAATTACACTGTGCTTCAATTACATTGTGTTTCAATTACACTGTATTTAAATTACATTGTATTCTTATTACACTGTATTTAAATTACATTGTATTTAAATTACATTGTACTTCAATTCCATTACACTTCAATTACATCGTATTCGAAATAACGAAGGCTCCCAGACACTGGCCGATTATAGAAAAGACCAACGACCGTGAAGGGTGAGAATGGCGAATCTTGGTCCTCGTCGGAGGCTCGTTGTCCCGACGACTTTGACCCCGCCGGATCCTGGGACGAACGGGGAGGACAGGGTCCGGTTTCGAGAAGCGCTCGTCATCGTCGCGAAATATTTGCGGCTGAGCAGGAGAAGAAGAAGAAGAAGAAGAAGACGAAGACGAAGGATAAGAAGAAGAAAAAGAAGAAGGATAAGAAGTAGAAAAAGAAGAAGGATAAGAAGAAGGATAAGAAGGAGATGAAGAAGGATAAGAAGAAGAAGAAGATGATGATGATGATGAAGAAGGATAAGAAGAAGAAACAGAATAACAAGAAGAAGAATTTAGTGGGAGGAAAGTAACAAAGCGAGAGAGCAGGAGAGTAAGAGGGCAAGAGAGCAAGAAAGCAAGAAAGCAAGAAAGCAAGAGAGCAAGAGAACAAGAAAGCAATATATCAAGAAAGCAAGAAAGCAAGACAGCAGGAGTGCAAGAAAGCAAGAAAACAAGAAAGCAGAATAACAATATATCAAGAAAGCAAAATAACAATACATCAAGAAAACAAGAAAGCAAGAAAGCAAAATAACAATATATCAAGAAAGCAAGAAAGCAAGAGAAAGCAAAATAACGATATATCAAGAAAGCAAGAAAAACATAAATAACAGTATATCAAGAAAGCAAGAAAAACATAAATAATAATATATCAAGAGAAAGCAAGAAAAACATAAATAACAATATATCAAGAGAAAGCAAGAAAAACATAAATAACAATATTAGGAGGACCGGAAAGTAATGTCGTTTCTGCGCACATTTATCTGTTTGAATTGAATGTAAACAAACGACATAACTTTCCGGTCCCCCTAATATATCAAGAAAATAAAAACATAAATAACAATATATCAAGAAAACAGAAAAAACATAAATAACAATATATCAAGAAAGCAAGAAAAACATAAATAAAGCAAGAAAGCAAGAAAAACAGAAATGAAGCAAGAAAGCAAAGAAGTCAGAAATAAAATAAGAAAACAAAAGAGAGAGAAAGAACGAAAGAAAGCAAGGAAGACAGAAATAATGTTAGAAAGCACGAGAGAGAGAAAGAAGGAAAGAGAGAAAGAGAGAAAGAGAAAAAGAAAGAAAGAAAGAAAGAAAGAAAGAAAGGAAGAAAGAAAGCAAGAAAGAAAGGAAGAGGTCTTGAACAGAGAGGGAGAGTGGTCGCGATGAAATCGAGAAAGACGCGTCGAAGGAGACAGTAACAACTGCGTCGGGCTTTGGAGGGAGAAAGGGGGAGGGGGGCAGAGAGTGAGCCGTCGGTGGAGGGGAGAGAGCCGCGAGCCCTAAGCGAGGGAGCGGGACGAAGCTTGACGAAGCGAGAGAGACGGATCTCGGTCTGGTGCAGGGGGGAGGGAGCAACGGCGCTCTCCTGGCGATGGCGGGGGGGAGAGGCGGCGCGGCGGAGAAGGAGGAAGCGGGTCTCGGCAGAGCGCGCGCGAGAGACGGAGCGACGAGACCGTAAGGGAGAGAGCGGCGCCGGAGAGCGAGACAGAACGGAGGAGAGGGGGAAGCACCGGGGCTTTTGAAAAAGTTTTATCTTGCCGGCGCGCTCGGCCTTTCAGACGCTACCGAACGCCGGTACGCTCTTGTACGGTGGCCCCGTCGCGACGCGCGTCTCCCAGTGCCCATCCGTGATCGAGAGACCCTTCGTGCGACCTCCACGACACCCGCAAGTTCCTCGAAGAGGACCGAGCCGTCGAACAGTGTGCCCCCAGAAGAGCCGGTTCCGTTAGTTTACTCGTGTGGTCGACCGTGATGCGGTCGAGCTGGTGATCCTGATCGAGAGGACCAGCACCCTAGGCACCCAACACGGCCACCAGAACGATCCTCTTCTTCGCCGGACGTCGACATGGGGGACCCCGGCTTGCCCAAGGGCTGCCTCGTACTCCTCCTCATCCTGGGTGCTGCCCTTGCCTACGAGGTTAGTGTCTCGTTCGACCAACCGGGTTGTTTCGGTGATTTTTGGCACAGCATGTACTGTTAGGCTGTCTGTAACAAGTCCGTTCGCGGATCTCGAACACCTACGAAAAGACGAGGATGATTACAGCGATTGTTCGGATGAATTTTTCGATACGTTCTCGTGCGCCTATTTCTTTGCGACTTAGCGCAAACGAAAGCTGCAAGTGTCTACTTTAAAACAGGCTAGATTAGATTGTAATGGAATGACGAGATCGTTTTGAAAAATTCAAAGGAATCGATCTCTGACATCGTGGAGCTTTCAGATATCTTTCGAGATATTTTGAGATATGTTCTCGCGGGGCTATTACTATGCAATCTAGCTCAAATGAGAGCTGGAAGTATCCGCTTTAAGGCAGGCTATATTAAATTGCAATAAAATGACGAGATCGTTTTGAAGAATTAAGAGGAATCGGCCTCTGACATCGTGGGCATACAATATTTAAAAGAGAAGTTCACGTGAATTTTACGATACGTTTTCGTAGAGCTGTTTCTATGTAATTTAGCTCAAATGAAAGCTGGAAGTGGCCACTGTAACACAAGCTAAATTAGATTGCAATAGAATAACTAGATCGCTTAACAAAATTAAAAGGAGTCGACCGCTGGCATCGTGGGGTTTGTAAGATTCGAAAGAAAAGTTCAGAAGGATGTCATGTATAATAAGTCCGTTCCTCGCAAGAAAACGCGATCGGATTTTCTTACACAATCTAATAGTTTTCGTGGCCGGTCCATTTGGATGCCTTTCGTACATGCAGGATTCGATTGTCGCGAGCGCGGCTCCGAAGGGAGATCGGATAGAATCAGCGGATTAGAAATAGTGCGTTGACAACAGGTTCCTCCCATCTCGTTTAAACAATCGCCCGTTTGCAGGAATGCGAACTGCGGCCAATTGTTGGCGCCCGTTAGGAAGAATGACGAATTATGCAGATACGAGTGAATTCACAATCGAGCTTCGTATTTAACACGTTCCGTGCCGAGCTTTTTTTACTCGAATCTTCACACTTTGATATTTTACTAAAACTTGATGTATTACGTGCAATTATTAATTCTCGTACACATAACAACGTAACAAAAACTTATCAACGCCCATTCTTGCGGTGGAAATTGATTCTTCGGTTCTAAATTTCTTGTAAACAATTTGTTCAGTTCACTAAGTAAATATGCAAGCGTGTACCATCGATGGTACACGTAGCACGGAACGTGTTAATTATTTTGACGGACCGGAGACAGCGAGAGTCGTACAGTCTAACAATAAAAATTTCGAGCCGCATCTCCTCCCGTCTCGGTGAAACGTTCGTTGCTTCGTGAAGCGGAAACGAACGCGACCGATTTCAATAAGATTTTAATCAGATTTATTAAAGACTCGCGCGACGAGAGAGCAATGCAGCCCGATCCGTGGCCAAAAATTCGCACGAAATCGAAGCGACCTTTTCTTCTTTTTTAAAGACACCGCAACCGGAAAGAGAAAATTTGTTACAGTAAAAAGTATTTGAGCCGTCCCAAGAGCGTCCTAGTAAAATTCTGTTCGTTCGAAAATACCACGGTAAAAATGGATTTTAGAAACTAGTCAAAAATTGTCGTCGATTTATCATAGTAAAAAGTATCTCAGCTAGAAAAATTTGGTTCGTTCGAACGTGGCGCAATAAAAATGGATTTGAAAAGCTGGCCAAAAATTGTTGTCGATTTATCATAGTAAAAAGTATTACAGTTGTTCCGTACGTGCTAGAAAAATTCCGTTCGAGCGTACCACGATAACAAATGGATTTGAAAAGCTAATCGAAAATCATTGTAATCGAAACGGCGAGTAACGCGAGACGCCCGACGCGTCAAACGTTCGAATCGTCGATTTAATGAATAATTAATTAATCGTTCCGACAGACCGAATACGGTAAAATCCACACGTTCTAGTAGTAACAGCGATCATAGTCGTATTTCCTTTTATCAGCGAAACACGAGCGAGCGAGCATAAAGCAACTTTGTGCCTCGAATCCCCGCGGAAGCATGCAAATATGAACGAACCGATCGAACTTTCCTCGTCGGTGTAGAATATTTTAATAAGAATGGAGTTCCGCGAAACGGCTGATTAGCACCGCCGTTGTGTTCGCCGGTGGCACGACCTTGAAAGCATCGAACGCGTTCGGACAGGTGTCGGCGAAATCGTCGTGATTTTTTGGCGACGCGAGTCCCCCGCCGCCGAAAATTCGCGTAAGCGACAGGAGAGTTCGCTCACCCGAGGGAAACTGGATTATTGCCGGCCGTTACGTGCGAACTGATAAGAATCTTTGCGTTGACTTTTTCGTCCCGGATCCCCTTATCGCGGCCGCTCGCGATAGGTATGCTAGCACACGCCGTTCCTCTACCAGCTATTGTTTTCTTCGGATAATTTCAATAATCGTACTCGCAGCGCCACGCCGGGCGACGATCCCGTCGCGAATCCGCGGATTCGTAATGGTTTCCGCTCGTTTAACCAGCTAAATGTGGCGCCTATTTTTTGCAGCGCGCGGCTATGTGCGTCGAGAGAACCAAGCGACGACGAGTATATTCGTCGAACACGTAGTGCAACTCGGAATAGTCGTAGTGCAACTCGTTTTTGTTTTCATTAAAATTACAATTTAATTAGCCAATGGTCGCTATTTTTTTTACGCACGACGAGTATACTCGTCGTGACGCAAAATATTGCCACTTCTCCGTGACGAGCATACTCGTCACACGAAATAATGTCACTTTTCGTATGACGAGTATACTCGTCGTGACGCAAGATAGTGTCACTTTTCCATGACGAGTATACTCGTCGTGACGCATACTATTGCCCCTTCTTCCATGACGAGTATACTCGTCGTGACGCAAAATAATGTCAATTCTCCGTGACGAGTATACTCGTCGTGACGCAAAATATACTGTCACTTCTCGATTACGAGTATACTCGTCAAACACAATTCGGATGTGCGCTCAGATTCGCGCTCAGATTGTGCAGAAAAATGGAAAATTTCGGAAGAGAAGATACGATTATTCGAGTCTTGTGGCTTTTTTAAATTCTTTATTACGAATTATAAAGAATTATAGAGAAGAATTATTCGAATAATTCTTTATTACGAATTATGAAGAATTATGGAGAAGAATTATTCGAATAATTCTTTATTACGAATTATGAAGAATTATGGAGAAGAATTATTCGAATAATTCTTTATTACGAATTATGAAGAATTATGGAGAAGAATTATTCGAATAATTCTTTATTACGAATTATGAAGAATTATGGAGAAGAATTATTCGAATAATTCTTTATTACGAATTATGAAGAATTATGGAGAAGAATTATTCGAATAATTCTTTATTACGAATTATGAAGAATTATGGAGAAGAATTATTCGAATAATTCTTTATTACGAATTATGAAGAATTATGGAGAAGAATTATTCGAATAATTCTTTATTACGAATTATGAAGAATTATGGAGAAGAATTATTCGAATAATTCTTTATTACGAATTATGAAGAATTATAGAGAAGAATTATTCGAATAATTCTTTATTACGAGTTATGAAGAATTATAGGGAAGAATTATTCGAATAATTCTTTATTACGAATTATAAAGGATTATAAGAAATTGTAAGAAATTATAAAAAATTATAAAGAATTATAAAGAATTATAAGGAATTATAAGAAATTATAAAAAATGATAAAGAATTATAAGGAATTATAAGAAATTATAAAGAGTTATAAAGAATTATAAGAAATTATAAGGAATTATAAAGAATTATAAAGAATTATAAAGAATTATAAAGAATTATGAAGAATGATAAAGAATGTGATAAAGAATGATAAAGAATGATAAAGAATTATAAAGAATTATAAAGCATTATAAAGCATTATAAAGCATTATAAAGCATTACAAACAATTATAAAGTGTTATAAAAAATGATAAACAGCTATAAAAGAATAATCCCATAAATTCGAAGAAATATAATACGGGTGAATGAAATCAATAAACAATGAGAGAGCACTTAATATTCCATCATTTTAATTCAGATCAATTATTTTCCGTACGAATTTAAGGTCGATTTTCTCGTCGAATGAATTTTGCCTCAAATAAAGCAACAATGCTCCTCATTTTCGAGTCGTAATCCCAGCGTCAATTAGGGAGAATTTACCGTAGTTCGCGTTAACGTTGCATCCGATCCGCGTTGTTCGAAGAGCCGCCGCTGAAATAGCACGCGACGCGAACGAAAACGCGACTTTGGAAGAAGAAAAAAAGGAACGGCGCGAGCCGCGAAGCGTCTTATTAGCGGAGGATCGATTTGGAAAGGAAACGGGAAGCGAGCGGTGCCGCGATCGCCTAGAGTTTCCGATTCGTTCGATCATCGACGGCGGCGAGAGAACCGTGCCTATAATTTGCGGAGAAAACGCGGCGAAACCGCGCGGAGCAACGGCGAGAATCGCGAAGAATTCGCATTCACGTAGCCGGCGGGCCGCGTGTCGGATTCGAAAATTCCTGAATGGACACATTGATGGGCCGAACGCGGCCGAGTGTGCTTTTCAAGGAACTGGTTTTTCCGCGGCTCTTCCTTTCTTCTCCCGTTTCTTGGCTCCGTTCGCACGATGAATTCTTCCAGGTTAATGTTTACCCATCCACGGTCGGAGGCTGTACCGGCGCGTAGGTCAACAGCGTTTTTGTAATAACTTTTATGTAACACGCGCGTCTCTGTCTCTCGTTCGCGTTGGCCGCCGGGGGGAATAATGGAAATTAGAATCGCGGGAGAACCGCGAGGCACGTTTCGTCGGAACCGGAATTCACGGTCCACCGTCCAATATTTCTGGCTTCGAATTTTAATTAAACTGTAATGTTAGATGGACAGCGGGAACCGCGGAACGAGCATCGGCGTGGTTTCCAGTAATCGCACACCCGTTCCCATGTTACGAACGTTTTACATTGAGTTTAGAAAGTTCCCGATGACGTCGGATAAAGGATTTAGCCGTAATTGGTGACTACTCGCGAGCAAACATCCTCCCGTCACTGTAAATCAATCGGTATATCTAATTCCGTCCGCTTATCGTTCTTATTTTCCACGCTCGGCATGATCGCTGACTATCCGGAATCGCGTCTCTGTCATCATTTTAGTCATCGTTATTAGTAAAGATCGTTATCTCGTCGTATCGTTCATTTTATTGTCGAAGAATTCTGGTTTATTCGTCTATGATTGAGAAACCGAGGGAAATCCCACTCCGGGAAGAACTTATCGGTCAACTCGAATTTCCTCCGCGAGATCTAGAATTTTTGTTGGTATAAAAATTAACCGGTCTTGAAGGGGACTCTTCGAGCTTTAATTTGTGCTTAACAGGGTTCAAAAACTCCCACGGGAATACGATTTAAAATCGACCCAAAGTTTCCCTGTGAAATCGAGTCATTTCTCGTCGTCCTCGGGATTTTCTGATTTCTCGAAGCGATTCCCTAAATTGTTTTTATGTTATCTTTTATATTTCATTACCTTATATCGAAGTGGACTCTTCAAGCTTTAATTTGTGCCTAACAGGGTTCAAAATCTCCCACGGGAATACGATTTAAAATCGACCCAAAGTTTCCCTGTGAAATCGAGTCATTTCTCGTCGTCCTCGGGATTTTCTGATTTCTCGAAGCGATTCCCTAAATTGTTTCCATGTTATCTTTTATATTTCATTACCTTATATCGAAGTTGACTCTTCAAGCTTTAATTTGTGCCTAACAGGGTTCAAAATCTCCCACGGGAATACGATTTAAAATCGACCCAAAGTTTCCCTGTGAAATCGAGTCATTTCTCGTCGTCCTCGGGATTTTCTGATTTCTCGAAGCGATTCCCTAAATTGTTTCCATGTTATCTTTTATATTTCATTACCTTATATCGAAGTGGACTCTTCAAGCTTTAATTTGTGCCTAACAGGGTTAAAAAACTCCCACGGGAATACGATTTACAATCAAACCAAAGTTTCCCTGTGAAATCGAGTCATTTCTCGTCGTCCTCGAGACTTTCTGATTGATCAAAGTGATTTCCTAAATTATTTTTATATTAAGTCACTTTATATCAAAGTGGACTCTTCAATCTTTAATTTGTGCTCCCTGAAACGAACTCCAGTTTTGCGGATTTGATCATCCCCAATGCTAAATTTAGTAACAAAATCGCGCAGCTCGTTTTATCGGCAGAGAGTATGCATTAAACCTCAAGAAATAGCACAAAATTAATGGGAATTGCATAAATCGATTATCCCCATGCTTCGACGAAACGAAGTTACCAGGCTTTCCGCTTTCTATTCCGGGGACGAAAACATTCCCGAGGTTCGTAGATTTCCTGGAAACCAACCTCTGTATGCACTTCTGTCCGTCATACTAAATATGGAACAACAGCGACTACAATTCACCTTCGGTATTAATGACCGCCTTCAAATTATGCTGACATCGACTGCGAGAACCGTAGAACGTTATTGCTAATCCGAAACACATTATCGGTCATCGTTCGCGTCTCCGAAAACCTGTTCTCCACCGAAAAAGCTCGCTATTTCTAGCCGGCGCCCAGAGTTACTTAATTACAATTATATAATAGTCATTTGGTCTCCATGCTGCTCCTTTTGGTATAAAATATTACTGCAGTAACAGAGTTTCTACCGATCTATTATCAATGCATACCCAATTTCGTTAAATTTGTTTTATAATCGTCGTAGAAATCTTCGAGAGTCAATTATGGAACGATTAACAATTTTAAATTCAGTTATTAAGAAGTATTCTCTGATCGCTTTACTAAAAGTAGTGTCAAATTAAATATTTACAAGCCATCTTTAAAAACCTCGCATTTAAATTTATTTCGCAGGAGATTAATGGAGTCGAAGTAATTGACGAACCAAACGGAAACTAGGGTGTTCAAATTTATCATACTCGATAGTGTTTACATCGAGTCAATATTCGAGAATATATTGAGTCAATATTCGAGAATATATTGAGTCAATATTCTGCTATATGTCGAGTCAATATTCAAGTGTTATATCCAGTCGGCATTCAGTTATTATAGCGAGTCAATATTCAAGTATATATCGAGTCAATATTTAGCTATATCGACTCAATGTTCAGGTATATGTCGAGTCAATATTCGGGGACATATCGAGTCAATATTCAAGTATATATTGAGTCAATATTCTGCTATATATCGAGTCAATATTCGAGAATATATTGAGTCAATATTCTGCTATATATCGAGTCAATATTCAAGTATATATTGAGTCAATATTCTGCTATATATCGAGTCAATATTCGAGAATATATTGAGTCAATATTCTGCTATATATCGAGTCAATATTCAAGTATATATTGAGTCAATATTCTGCTATATATCGAGTCAATATTCGAGAATATATTGAGTCAATATTCTGCTATATATCGAGTCAATATTCAAGTATATATTGAGTCAATATTCTGCTATATATCGAGTCAATATTCGAGAATATATTGAGTCAATATTCTGCTATATATCGAGTCAATATTCAAGTATATATTGAGTCAATATTCTGCTATATATCGAGTCAATATTCGAGAATATATTGAGTCAATATTCTGCTATATATCGAGTCAATATTCAAGTATATATTGAGTCAATATTCTGCGATATATCGAGTCAATATTCAAGTATATATCGAGTCAATATTCAGACATATGTTGAGTCAATATATTCAGGTAAATATTCTTGCACATATTTAGCTAAATATTCGGTCCCGATAAAATTCACTCAATATTCCCTTTGCACTGCGATGTCATTCGCAGCCGCGTTTCAGCACTTCTTCGCCCGTAATAAATTCGTGCATTGGAAAGGAAATTTATATTTATTATACATAAATCTTGACTGCAACGTTTAAATATTGATAATAGCATAGCAGAATATGATTTCAATTCAACAGACACGAATAACGTCCACGTTTAGCGGACTTCGCGCGAAATCTTCATAACAGGTTTAACGCGATATTACAGGGTAAATAGAACGGGTTCGTAAAACAGCGAAACGAGAACGGATGATTATCCGGCGATGCAAGCGCGTCTGTCCGCGGTTGTGTCACGAGTTGGCGAACAACGCCTAGCACAGTTCGGAAAGGGAAACACGGTCAGGAAGAAGTGCAGTGTCCCGCCGATCCCTCGAATTATTATTCGCGACGCACGCTGCGTGGCCGATACTCGCGCGAATAATTGCCGGCGCCGATTATATTCCGATCACATCGGGAAACTTGGTCGAACCGGAGCCCGGAGACCGTAGACAGTCGCCGTCAGCTACCTGGAAACTGCCGATCCGTCGAAATGCCATATCCGTGGTTGCTCAATTTTCGCCTGCTCGCGAAAACCGCCACGTTTCCGCAGCCTCCTCGCGGCGGCGTCGACGCCGGCTATTCGATCGAAACGATTTACGCGCTCGCTGAAATTATTCCGTTGATATTTCCGCGTGGCCGGGAAACGTGCACCGATTTAACAGCGATTAATTCTCCTCTTCCACGACGATTTCTCCAACAGCCGCTCGGCGAATCGACGAAACGTCAAAAGGAAAATAAAAATGGCGGGATCGATTTCGTCCGCGTCCATTTTTTAATTGGCAGACCGACCGTCGCGTCCGCCGCGTTTCTCGGCGATTACCGTCCCGGGACAGCAGGTAATTAAAAATACGCCGGCTCCCCGATTCCCGTGAATTTTTTAGCATCCAGCCGGAACACTTTCGCGAGCACTTTATCGAGCAGATGTATTCCGGGCCCCCCCGGATCGGCGGAGTTTGCTTTTACCGTCGGACGCCTATAAATAGTTCGGTCCCGATAAAATTCGGGAACCTTCGCCGCCACGGTGCCGGATCCCATGAATCGAGACAAGCGTAATCGTCCGCCGGAACGATCGGGTTATCCGATAGGACGTTCACTATCGGGGAGCCGCGATCTTGCCGGAAGTCACCACCGCGGCCTTATTAATCGTTTCGCGGAGCTCGGTAAACAGTGATACGATGATGTTGAGTTAACAGTGAATCAATGTTTACTCGATACCCGCTCGGCGAAGCGTCCGCAGCTGCAATTATAAAATCAGCGCGAACGGGGCATCGCCGAAGCACCGCAAATTCGTTGGCAGGCCGCGTTACATCGCGGCTCGGACTATATTCGTGCTCGATCTCGATGCGCGTAAGAACATGCATTCCGATTCCGTTCGCAGGCTATCGATCAAGATCCGCGTGGTATCTTGATCAATATGGTATCTTGATCAATTAGAAACTCGCAGGGCCTATTCTAGAATGGGAGCCGAACTCCCCGAGCCAAATGTCGGAAGTTCATAGGGACTGCTCTTGCCAAATCGATGGAATGCCCAGATTCGTTTCGAACTGTTCGAACTGCTAATTCAGCGTCGCGATGCATCTTTCGGACAGTATTCCACTGGCGACATTATCGTCCGGTGAAGTTACCGTGTCGCATCTAGAATACGCGTTGGCAACATAGTCGTCTCGATTATATAAGCTGCTTAGCGTTACCAAATTGATTAATTTTGACAGCTCGCTATCTTTTACGGGAACTGACAGTGTCTTTATGCCGCATCACTCGGTCATACTGATGCTTTGAATGGAATCCTCGATTTGACTAACAATCGCGCCAACGATATTGACTTCTTCGTGATTTCAATGAATTTAAAAATCGACTATGAATAATGTTTTATCAGAAGCCAGTTTGCATTTGCTTTGCACATTGTAATCACATTGTTTTCCTTTCCACATTCTCATTTTCATTTTTATTATTATTCTATTACTATTATTATTTGTATACATATTATTATTATTATTGTTGTGTTATGTTGAATTTCTGTAGACATATTAAAAGAGCGTCTGGCCTGTTTATGCTAAATAAATTAAATCACGTTAAATTGAATTACATTAAATTAAATTAATGTAAATTAAATTAGATTGAATTAAATGATATGAAGTGAAATGAAATGTAATGAAATGAAATGAAATGAAATGAAGTGAAATGAAATCAAATGAAATCAAATGAAATTAGATGAAATTAGATGAAATCAAATTAAATCAAATTAAATCGAATTAAATCAAATTAAATCAAATTAAATCAAATTAAATCAAATTAAATCAAATTAAATCAAATTAAATCAAATTAAATCAAATTAAATCAAATTAAATCAAATTAAATTAGATCGAATCAAATTAAATTGTTGGTGCTTTCAACGAGAACAACAGCATCTATTATTATTTTGCACTGTGAGAATTGTGTTGCCGGGGACGAAATGTCAGCTGATTTTTGTGAAAAAGACCTCCGTTCGTGCGAAGATCGCGATGTTTCATGAAATCAACCACACGAGGACGAAACGATTTTGTAACATCTGTTCTCCATTAATTAGCGTCGCGGACGTTCGAGGAGAGGTAAAAAAGTGTCGGAGCTGGCGACGGACTCTGCGAGTCGGTTAACGTATCGTCTCGAAACGCTTACTAGAACATATTTCACATGATTCAGGTGAACCTCCTCGTCCTTGACGATTGCGTGCCGAATAGTTCGCCGCGGAAATTTTGATGCTGGCTCGACGATAAAAATAATCTGACAACGGTATTTATCACGCGATCGTTGATAAGGGCGGCGTTGATAACGCCGGATCTCGTTAACGTAATAATGGTGGTACTATTACGGCTGCCGGTTCACTTTCCTGCGATTGAAATCGATCGGTTCGCCGACGAGAAATTGAAAAATCGGACGATCGGATGTGTCGGTTTTCTGCGCGAAATTTGTCGATCATTATTTCGATGCTGGCAGCACAGTTTTCGTTCGAATTGCGATAACTCGGGAAGAAAAGGTCGTAGATCCGAGTTTTTGGTCTCGTTGGAAAGAGCGGACTTCAATACTGAAATTGACACAGTTTCAGTAACGAGAAAAATTTGTTGACCTCGCTACAAACATTTGATTCCGAAATATTTCCAAAATTTACCGTCTTTACTTACTCGCTCATAATTTCGTGTAAAAATTTTTTACGATGAAATTCGCTACGCGCTTCGAATGCGGAAATTTCAGCCTTTAAAACAAGTCCACGTAGACGGCACTGCGATTTTTTTCTGCGAGGTTACATCAGCTTGAATATCGCCATTTTTTTTACGCAAGATTTATCGATCGTTATTTGAATGCTAGTTGCACGCTTTTTATTCAAGCTACGAGAACCCGGAAAGAAAACATCGTGGCACGAAGTTTTTAGTCTCGTTGAGAAGAGAAGACTTGAATCTTGAAATCTGTATAGTTTCAACCACGAACAAAATTTTTTGATATCGTTACAGACGTTTGATTTCGAAAAATTTCCAAAAATTACTATCTTTACTTCTTCGCTCGCATTTTGGAGGAAAAAATTTTTATCGTGAAGTACGGTACGTGCATCGAAAGGGTAAACTACTTCCTTTAAAATGAGCATAGGTAGACGATTCTGCGATTTTTTTTCGAGATGATACAGCAGTTCAAACATCGACATTTCTCTGTGCAACATTCATTGATCGTTCTTTTAACGCTAGCGGCACGCTTTTCATTCAAACAACGATAACTCGGCAAGAAAAATTCGTAGATCAATATTTTTAGTCCCGTTGGAAAGCGGAGATTGCATTCTTGACCAGACCGTTGCTTTCGAACGAGAACAAATTCTTGTGTACTTAACAGAATAGAGCGAAAGAGGCCGTAATTCGAAGGGAAAAATATGAGTTATTTAATAATTTCATTTAATTCCGAGCCACTGCATATCGCGAAAATCCAGAAGCATTTGTCTCCGATATCTACGAGTAGACACGTGTACGCAAAACGGTGACGCGTCGGCCTGGCAACGAATGGTGAATGGACTGTTGCGCAATAAGTTCACCGCGAGGTTCAGATTCGCGCGGAGGCTACGCTCGCGCAGGTCTCGACCCATTCGCGATCATTTTGTTTCTATTTTGTCGTCTGATCGTTGACAAATTCAACGAGGCACAGGAAAAACTCGAATATTTTGGCCAATTTTTAATAATATCTGTCGCAGCACACTCGGAATAACCGTGTCAATTAAACATCATGCTATGTGTCAAAATATCTGACACGAACATACCCAGTAGCAAGAAGAATCTCGAAAATTCCAGCCCATTTTACCCCAGTTAATGAATTCAGCAAATATTTATCACCTTTACCAAGATATTAGCAACAAGCAGGCATCAACCTTGTTAATAGCCCGGTCGATATTCGATCAAATATGCAGTCAAGTAACATATAATATACGAACATCTGCCAATATTCGAGTAAATGTATCGAGTCAAACATTGAGTTAAATATCGAGTCAATATTCAGTGAAATATTCAGTCAATATTCAGTCAGTTATTGAGTTCACATACAGACGAACATCTGCCAATATTCGAGTAAATGTATTGAGTCAAACATTGAGTTAAATGCCGAGTCAATATTCAGTCAATATTGACTCAAGATTCAGTTAAGTATTGAGTTAATATACAGACGAAAATTCCAGCAATATTCGAGTAAATGTATCGAGTCAAACATTGAGTTAAATATCGAGTCAATATTCAGTGAAATATTCAGTCAATATTGAGTCAGTTTTTGAGTTCACATACAGAAGAACATCTGCCAATATTCGAGTAAATGTATTGAGTCAAACATTGAGTTAAATGCCGAGTCAATATTCGGTCAATATTGACTCAAGATTCAGTTAAGTATTGAGTTAATATACAGACGAAAATTCCAGCAATATTCGAGTAAATGTATCGAGTCAAACATTGAGTTAAATATCGAGTGAATATTCAGTGAAATATTCAGTCAATATTGAGTCAGTTTTTGAGTTCACATACAGAAGAACATCTGCCAATATTCGAGTAAATGTATTGAGTCAAACATTGAGTTAAATGCCGAGTCAATATTCGGTCAATATTGACTCAAGATTCAGTTAAGTATTGAGTTTATATACAGACGAACATTTCAACAATATTCGAGTAAATATATCGAGTCAAATATTGAGTTAAATATCGAGTCAATATTCAGTAAAATATTCAGTCAACATGGAGACAAATATTGTGTCAATAATCAGATAAATATTCAGTAAAAACCCTGAGTCAAATATCCGATCAATATCCAGTGAAAATATTCATGCAGTAAAAATATTAAGCCAATTATTGAGTCGATATTCAGCCAAGAGCCAATTGACCTAGAACATTCAGGGATATATTTCGCCGGTTTTGATGACCGCAGCAAATATTTACCATCTTCATGAAAATATTCTCTAGAAACGGACGTACGATTCGCGTTCGGTCTCTAAACTGGAAAGAATTCGAGCTCGATCAAAGCCGGCCAACGGCTATCTCACGGTCGGGATCCTCTTTTTTTCCGGCGAGACACGCGTGCGGTTGACCGTTTCCCCGGCACGAATAGGGGTCGAAAGCCCCGAAAGATTTGTACCTTATGAAAAATATGGTAATGCACGCGGCGCGGTCGCGATACGGCTATACGTATACCGGGTCTCGTCTTTCGCGCGTGAATTTATACGCGAATATACGATGCCCAGGCATAAAGGACCCGTGTGGAACGACGGCCGATCCCGGCGATCTTGAGGCTTCCGCGGGAAAGAAGAGAATCTCCGCCGGTGGAACGCGTAATTTGAAAAGTTACCGCGCCCCCGTACAAATGCGTCGCTTTATTTATTCTGCTTATCATTCGAGCCGCCAGTCTGGCAAGAACTTCTGTAGCGTAGTTGGAGAGCTTCCGACAGAACAATTAAAGCGGGCTCGCGTAATGAGCGTGTTGCGAATGTGTTCGTTTCCATAGGGTATTTCGGGAACCCGTCGATCGATCGTTGTTTACGCATTTAAGAATTTCTCGTCCATCCAGTCGTTCTTTCATCGCCAACTTCGTTTACGAGTCGGTCCGCCGACTTGTTGCACGCGACACAATTTTGCACAGGGTTATTATCGGTGTCCGGTCCGCGAATAATCTTGTCACTCCGTTTAAATGCTCTGTCGATTTCTGCGGACGGCGACTCCGAGATATTTATTGAAGCATCATTTAATGTCCGCAGCCGTTGCAACTGTTTCCTGATCTTTCGGGTCATGGGTTATTTGAGATCCGGATCAGAATTCGATAAGGAGGCAGCGAGATTAGCTGGGTCATTGTTTTAATAGACAGTGAAATCGGAACTGGAGAAAGGTTTAATTAGCTCTTTGCCGCAGGAAAATTGGCGAGATGCGAGCGCGATGTTCTTGCAATATCTGGGCAAATGTCCTGGCATTTCTCGTGTATATTATTCAGTCAAATATTCTGTTGAATATTGAGACATACATCCAGCCGAATATTGAGTCAATATTCCATAAAATGTTCAGGCACATTTTGATTTAATATTGAGTGAAATATTTAGCTGAATATTAATTCTACAGTCGGTCAATATTGAAACTAATAATCGGCCAAATATTGTGTTAATATTCTGTGAAATATCCAGGCAATATTCGGTCAAGTATTAAGTCAATGGTTTAGTATACATCGACTCAATGTGCAGACAAATATTTAGTCAATATTTGCATTTATGTCGAGTCAATATTCATGTAAATATTTAAGCACCTTTTGATTTAATGTTGAGTGAAATATTCAGCTGAATATTGAGTCCATAGTCAGTAAATATTGAACCAAATATTCAGTAAAATATTCAATAATATATCGAGTTAATATTATGTTAATATCGAGTAATACATTGAGTTAATATTGAGTAAAATATTGAATCAAATATTGAGTTAATATTGAGTAATGTATTGAGTAATATATTCAGTAAAATATTGAATCAAATATTGCGCTAATATTAAGTAATATATTCAGTTAATATTGACTAATTTATTGATTTAATATTAAATAAAATATTGAATCAAATATTGAGTAAAATATTGAATCACATATTGAGTAAAATATTAAGTTAATATTGAGTAAAATGTTAAGTTAATATTGAGCAAGATATTGAATTAATATTGAGTTAATATCGAGTAAAATATTCACTTAATATTAACTAAAATATTGAATCAATATTTAGTTAAACATTCAGGGAATATTCGGTCAAATATAGGTGCAACATTTAGTCAAATATTGAGCAAATATTGCGGCACACGTTGAGTCGATATTACAATCAATATCAAGCCACCGTAATCAAAAGTAATGAGACAGACAACTGAACGTGAAACCAGAGTCTCAGTATCACAGCTGGATCCCAGCCTATCCTTACAGCATGGAAGAACGTTCGCAAAATGTTCAGTAGGACGTGTGATCGTTACATAAGGAGAGAGTGCGATCATTTTTCCGGGTACAGGGTACAAATTGTGTTGAACTATGGGACTCGGTACGAGTGGCTGGCAATGTCACGGAAATCGTGTTATCCCCGGGGGCAAAAAGTGGGCGCGGGAGAGATCGATCTGGCATTGGCCAGCCTCGTTTCGGGATCTCGAGGAGTCCGCTCGGGGATTCTCTTGTTCGAAGTGCCGCTTGTCCCCGAGTGCCGGGTGCTCGAGTGCCTCGACGAGTGCGGCCTCTCGAGTGCCTTAACGCCAGAAGGGACCGACTCCTGGTTCCCGCCTTGATTCAGCGCGAGAGAGATCGCCTCGCTGACCATTTTCCAACGCGCGTTCACACGGCCCGCGGGAGTGCCACTCCGCGCCCGCTCTTCGGAACACTATTTTTTCATCCGCTTTGTCCGGGAAATTTCCTCGAGCGTTCTCGCGCCGCCATCTTGCCCGAGTCCCCAGGATCTGGAGAGAAAATGCTCGCGGAAAAAGAATTGCCGGAGCTCGCTGGAAATGCGAACGCTGCTGCGCTTCGACGCAATATTTGAGGTTATGTTGGCCTATCCCGTGCTAAGGTCCGCTTACTATACACGGTAAATGAATCCCTCTAAAATTCAAATTGAAAGCAAAATTTCAAACAATCGCAATTTTGTTTTTCCTTAATCTTAATGTGTTTTGCCAATGTACATTGTAATATTCGCGAATTCGGTATAAAAAAATTAAAATAATTTTTGTGGTATTGCATTTTATTCAATTGTAAGATAAATAAAATAAAATAAAATATAATAATAATAATATATAATTAGTAATAATAAATAATAATAGTATAAGTAATATACAGAAATAATATTATATAACAATGAAATAAAATAAAAATATTTAACATGTTATATCCAGTAAATGTCACAAATTAATTATGCTTGAAAAATAAGCTAAAAGCACAGTAACTGGCCAGCCAACAGTAACTGGTACCACCGTCCTACGTGCCCAATAATGCACGCGTGACAGAAGATGTCGCAACAATATCCTATTTCGCGCGTTCTAACAGCAAAACAAACCGCCATTGAATAACGGGTTAATCCGCGAGTCGATGAGCGTCGTAAACTGTAAGTGGCCGGCGAGCTCCGAGCCGCTAAAGACAACGGCTGTTACTGTTTTATAAATACATCTCGAGCGCGCGGCCACCGAAACGTCCACTCGAGTCAATGGGGAACGCGTTCGATTCGGCTCACGGTTTAATTAAGTCGGTCCAGCTGCGATGAAATAATTAAGCTGCCTTTTAGTGTTCGACGTCCCGGCGCCGGGACGCTCCTCTTTCATCCCGGGCCGGCTTCCTTTGTAACACGATTAACACGTTCCGTGCCACGTGTACCATCGATGGTACACGCTTGCATGTTTACTTAGTGAACTGAACAAATTGTTTACAAGAAATTTAGAACCGAAGAATCAATTTCCACCGCAAGAATGGGCGTTGATAAGTTTTTGTTACGTTGTTATGTGTACGAGAATTAATAATTGCACGTAATACATCAAGTTTTAGTAAAATATCAAAGTGTGAAGATTCGAGTAAAAAAAGCTCGGCACGGAACGTGTTAACGATCGAGGTGTCGCCGTTCGCCACGTTTTCCGTTTATATAGATCGTTTGAGGTCGAATCCAGGGGTCGTCGAATGGTGGCGTCGTCGAGTGGGCCTGATCACGAGTCTAGGGGCATATTCCGTTGACACGTTTCAACCCTCGCAGGACGGTTGCCGGGTCAATTTTGACTCGGGGCATTTAAATCGTTCACTCAATTATTGAATTTTCGTAAATGAAATGAAAGTCAATTATTGGTACATTAAGAACCATTTTCAGAAATATCAGTTTTGAAGGATCGATGAATATAGGCTCGAAATTGTTATAAACGACGTCGATGGTACCGTTCGAATTTAGAAATATCGCTTTGACGTAACGTTCTACATGCTTGAAGTTTTATGAACATCGAAACAATGGAAAATCGATCTTTTCGAGCTGTCAGAGTGGTGTCATCTCTTAAAACAACCTTAACAATAAACCCTTAAAAATAACGCGTTGATATTTATCGAAATAGAGAGACGGTATTCGTTCAAATATTCGGTCATCTGTCGCGTAACAATCAATGCTGTGAAAAAAATTGATCTCTGAAGTAGTAAATAGGCTGCGAATATTTTTATCATCTCATTAAATACAAAATTTGGCAGATAAACACATGCAGGTGACTGCTTTTAAAAAAATATTACATTACTTGTCAAACTCTGGATCGCAGGAGAAGACAAAAATATTTCTGCGGTAGCACCTCGATTATCCGGATCGACGATGTCCGACTTATTAATTGCTCCGATCCATTCCGCATAATAAACAATTCGCTCAAAACTAAACTAAATCATACAACACAGTCAAAATGATGATGACGAGGTCATCTAGCTAAGCAACTATTCCATTATCCGAACATTTCAGTCTGCAAGGGTGGTCCGGATGATCGAGGTTCCACCGCGTAGCCTATTCACTGTTTCAAAAGTCGATTTCTCCCACGGCCCCGATAAGAATCGATAGCCAAGCTAATCGACAGCCAAAAGCTAATCGGTGCCAAGCTAATAACAAGTTAATATCGCGCGTGAGTTATGTCACCGTGGGATTCCGATGAAGGAACACTACGGCGAATTCGAACAACCGGTGTTGCGATTGGCAAACCCGTGTCGCGTTTCATTCGAGCGGCACGATAAACACTGGATCGCGATCCATATTTTTGCAGTATAATCAGAGCGGCGGTTTTTATCTGGGAGCCCGGGGGACAGATAGGCGATACAAGAGGTCAGGATCGCTTCGTGGAAGGTTTGACGTAGTCGCCGTGACGCTGTCTTTCTGTTATTCCGTGCGAGAGCCAAGGCGATCGCACCGTGTTCCCTTGATCGTGCAGCGGTGTCTCTCGGCATGGAAAATTGATGGTATCTCCTGGACGATGATTTCACCGATACTTGACTTACTGCCGGCCCGCTTGGGCTTGCCGCAGATGACAGCTTTACGTAATCGGAATTCTGACGGATCTAGTCGACTGAGGTTCCGACCGATTTATTACTCGCCCGACTTATTTTCGCTAAGGCGATCGTTTTTCCGATAATACCTCGTTCAAATATAGACTCGTTTAAACAGTAATCTCCAGTCAATATTCAGGTATATATACAGAATCAATATTCAAGTATTATATCGAGTCAATATTCAAGTATATATTGAGTCAATATTCAGCTATATTTCAAGTCAATATTCAGGTATACATAGAGTCAATATTCAGGTATACCTAGGCTCAATATTCAAGTATTATATCGAGTCAATATTCAAGTATATATTGAGTCAATATTCAGCTATATATCGAGTCAATATTCAGGTATACATAGGCTCAATATTCAAGTACTATATCGAGTCAATATTCAGGTATACATAGGCTCAATATTCAAGTATTATATCCAGTCAATATTAAAGTATATATTGAGTCAATAATCAGCTATATATCGAGTCAATATTCAGGTATACATAGGCTCAATATTCAAGTACTATATCGAGTCAATATTCAGGTATACATAGGCTCAATATTCAAGTATTATATCGAGTCAATATTCAAGTACATATTGAGTCAATAGTCAGCTATATATCGAGTCAATATTCAGGTATACATAGAGTCAATATTCAGGTATACATAGGCTCAATATTCAGGTATATATATAGAGCTAATATTCAAGTATTATATCGAATCGAATATTAGCTCTATATATACCTGAATATTGACTCAATATAATACTTGAATATTGACTCTGTGTATACTAAGTATTATATCGAGTCAATATTCAAGTATATATCGAGTCAATGTTCAGGTATATATTGAGTCAATATTCGGGGATATATCGAGTCAATATTCGAGGATACATCGAGTCAAGAAACAAAGATTCATCCTTACTGTATTACGTTAAATAACCTAGACAATCGGTAACTATAAAAAAGGGCCGCAAGGCTCGAATAATCATATCCTCTCTTCCCCAATTGTCCATGTTTTTGCACAAACTGAGCGTGCATTAGGGAGAATTTACTATAGTTGTGTTTGATGAGTATACTCATTGTTGCTTGACTCTCGCGACACATATAGACGCGCGCTCTGAAAAGAAGGCGTCACGGATTCGCTTAAACAGTGAATTTTCACTGGATTTTAGACGGTAACAAAAATCCCCAACTCCAACGGACCGCGACTAATTAATAAAAGCGAGCAACGGCGCGTTAACAACTCTAATCGGTTTTTCGCCTAATCCTCGACGAGCTATTAACCCCACTGCCGCGTAGAAAAATCGATTACCAAAGAAACAGCGGGGAGGAGAACCGGAGGAAAATTGTGCGAGGATTGTGGCCGATAGAAACGACGAACGAACTTGTTCCGCAGGATCCCGGGAGCCGTTTGCTCGCCGGAGTGAAGTGATTCGGTCGGGGAGCAGCCAGGTAACTTCGACGCCTGGACAGGTCGGGTGCTCCCCGACGCCTTCGCTGCATCTGTACGCATGCACTGGTAAATAACGCGTTCGCCTCCTTCCCACCGACCCATCGTATCGATCCGTTTCCGCATTGGTTTGCGCCCCACCGTTCGCAAAACTCGATTCGACCGTTTTTCCCCTCGGAATTCTACATCTCCGTCAGCTATTTTTCCAAAGGACCAATTCCCCGAAAAATCTGCACTGGGGTAGCCGAGCCGGTTACTGTGGAGCGACCAATCGCTGTGGCCTTTGGTGTATATTTATTGACTCGATAACTAATTAACTCGATGTTCATCGAGCAAGTCCTATTAAATTTGTTTATTCTTCAATAAATTGCTCGCTAATCACTATTAACGCTAAACCTACCGAGGTCTACAAGGGACTAACAAAAATTGCCTGGTAAGAATCATAAGATTTATTCAAATTTTTATTTATTATTATTATTATTATTATTAATTAATTAATTAATTTATTTATTTATTTATATAAATTTTCGACAATTTTTTAAATTGATACTTATCGTAAGTTAAACTAATCAATATTACAGTAAATTCTCTTTAATTATCCTTCAGCTTGTAAACTAAAATGGATAATTTGGGAAAAGGAGATACGATTATTCGTGCCTTGCGGTTCACTTTTATAATCGCCGATTGTCAATAACTATAAAAATAATCGTATCTCCTTTTCTCAAATTGTCCATTTTTGTGTAGAATCTGAGCGTCAATTAGGAAGAATTTACTGCATATCGAGTCAATATTCAGGTATATATTGAGTCATTATTCAGGTATATATTGAGTCAATATTCAAGTATATGCTCAGTCAATATTCAAGTATGTATTCAGTCAATATTCAAGTATATATTGAGTCAATATTGAATTATTATATCGAGTAAATATTCAAGTGTTATATCTAGTCAATATTCAACCATATATCGAGTCAATATTCAGATATGTATAGAGTCAATATTCAAGTATTATATCGTGTCAATATTAAAGTATATATTAAGTCAATATTTAACTATGTATTGAGTCAATATTCAGGTATATATATATATTATAATCTCAATCGTATCTCCTCTTCCTAAATTGTTCATTTTCGTTTACGAGCTGGGGGACAATTGGAGAATATTTACTGTACTCGGCTAAGTCCCGAAGAATAAGCAATTTCGAAAACTATTGTTTCTCGAGTAAAAGTCGAAGCCACCTTGACTTTTCCAAACCCTTTTTCCGACTTGGTAGGATTAATGCCGATGATAATGTTAACGACCTACTCGCGTGCATCGGCTCGCAAGAGTGAAAAGATAGAAATTCACTTAGATTTCTTAAAGTTTCGATTATACAAATACTGCTGCAACAATGTAATTTATTCGATCATTTCCCACGCAGAAGTCTCCGAAGTTTCTATTATCATAAAATTAAAAACCGGTCATTTTGACCGTGTTGGATTTAGCGTTAAATAAACGAATCCCAAAAAAGAAAAAGGAAAAGAAAAAGATCGCCATCGGATCGCGAAGTAGATAGATAAGATAAGGTCGAAGGCTCGGGCTATTTCTATCAGCAATGCTTAGCTACCCTGTAGACACAGGCTGCAGTGAGCAATTTAGGTCGTCGGAGATAAGCATTGCAGCTTAAGCAATTGTTTGCCGAGCGTCCAAACACCGCTGGCAGCTGAAAAATTCGCTGTTCCGAATCGTTGATCCAGGCACCGCGATCCACGCACCGTGATCCACGCGGCTTTTCGGCGGTCCGTCCACGGTTTCTGCGTTCGCGCCGCTGTCTGCTCACCTTTGCTCCTCCCTTCGGCTCGCGGGGGACACCGACACGCTCGGGAACCAGTTTCACCCGCCCACGCGTTCAGCAACGCGACTATTCCGGCCGTCTCTCTCCCTCCCACCTCCTCCACCTCCACCTCCTCCTCCTCCTCCACCTCCTCCGCCACCTCCGCCCCGGAGGTTTTCTCTTCTCTTCTCTCTTTCTTTCGCCGTGCCGCGCGACATCGAATCTTAATGCTCTAATCCAGCCGAGCCTTCGGGTCTCTTTGTCCGCGCGATCGTTCCTCTCGGTCGCCGCGACGCGGAATGCCGGGACAGGAATAAACCGGCGAGGACCTAATCCTCGATGCGGCGCGATCGCAGGGCTCTTCGGCTCGCCGGGATTGCATTCGGACATTTATCAGACGCGTTTCGTCAAAGGCGTCCGTTGGTGTCACTCGAATGCAGGGTCCGGGGGCTGAGATTGCGGACGAATTGTGCTCGCCAGGGTGCTGCAACCAGGCTCGCGAACGCGAACCGAAAGTTTTGCTCGAGTTTCGCCGAAGTCGGACTTCGCGAACGCGGCTAGACTTTAGTCCGGTCCGTTTTTATTCTGCCGAAAACACGAATTCTGCTTCGAACTGTGTTTGAACTGCTTGCGCCGCGATTTCTTTCGCAGCTGCGTCTCTTCGTTCTTTTCGTCTCTTTCATTCATAGAATTTAATGACGGAAGAACGAGATTATGCTTCGATTTGGAAGAGACGATCTTGAATGAGATCTTTGTCACACGTACAAAACTCGTTGTTTTGTAGTGCAAAAGATTGGGGGTGGGGGAAGGAAATCTGGTTTACAAACTTGAAATTTTCGATGTTACTTTTATCGCATAAATTGATGGTTGATACTCGTCGAAAATATGTTTGTCAAGTTTTAGAGCGAAATAACCTGTATTTGTATATATTTTATGCAAATCGACTAATTGATGATCGCGAAGGACAGTAAATGTTATAAATATGGAAGATGCAATAAGGAAACATATATTTAAATGAATATGATGCTACATATTATATGAAATATTTTATAAATATATAGGAAGATCATTGTTTTAAAATTCCTTCTTTCTACTGGCTTAAATAGCAAGTGTTTGTGTGTGTTTGTGTATGCATACATTATATAAGAGAAATCGTTTGCACTTTTATATAGTGTTCAAATGAATATCTATTACATAATTAATTTAATTACTAAATTATTATATTATTTATATTATTATTATATATTATTATTGTACATTCTTATGTAATTATTGAATTACTAAATCTATTGTTGTGAAATCGAGCCGAAGAATAAATTGTACTTCTTGAATATTCAATATCATGATTCAAGATCGGACGAACCATACAATATACTCAATCACAAACGTAATCATTAGACTGCGAATTTGATGCATTCCTAACAAAATTGAATAACAGCAATTTGAACAAGTAAATCCATTAAACGGACTTAAAAATGTCCACGTCTTATTTCAAGTGCATTTTAAAATCGTTAAAGAAAACGATATAGTTTCTACTCCTTGCAACTGACGCAGACGATTTTTCATTTGCATAAAAAATCCGCTACAAACGTCGCGAGCAGCAAACTCAATCGAAACAGGTAAATCACGATGGTGAATGACGTTGAATCACGATCGTGATCGTGATGCCGCGATGGCAGTGATAAATCACGGTTAACGACTAATCGTGTCACCTCCACCTCGAATCTCGGCTCTCACCTAGCCAGGCGTGCCAACGGACTCCAGGGTCGTCGAAGGGGCAGAAATGTTCCTAGGGAAACGTGTAGGGCCGCCGTCCGCATCCGCTACCGCCGGGATTACCGATTCCCGGCACGGAATAGCTCGCGACTTTTCGAATCTGCACGTACAGGGCGTACCTAACGCGTCGCCTCTTTATTTAACCGTTTGTCTCTCGGCGTGAGTCTGGACGATGGTGCGAGCCCGGACGTTGGTATGCGTCCGTGTGCGCGTTATCTCCGCGAAGGCAGCGTTGCCAAAGCTTCCGAGAAATCAGGGTCATCCTGTCGCGCGTCCACTTTTCTTTCTGATCTCTAGTAATCCCCGACGAAAAGTGTGCCCGCCTCGGAGGCCCTTCGCCGTATACAGGGTGCTCCGGAATTCTTCAGGCGGTCGGCGACCATTCGACGCGTCTACGTCGGAAACGCGGCTACTTTTCCGCGCTGTTTCGCGGATATTTGTTCGATCGGGATTAATTTGCAGTGCGTGGACGGGCCGCGGCGCGAAAGGCGCCCGTGTATAGGCAACCACTCGACGCCGGAGTACGTGCTTTTGCCAGCTGTCGTGCACAGCCGCTCCTTGAGAAGCTCGGCTCATGATTGCCGAGGATGGATCTCGCAGCGACCGACGTACCCGATGCGATTCTCGTCGAGTTCGGGACGCGGTATTAATGAGCGCGTCGTCGAATGGACGGTAATTAGCCGTTGCCCTGGTTCGGTCACGTGCGCCTGTCCTCTAATGGGACCAGTAATTTACCGGGTAATGAGTCAATCAATCCGTCGTTCGGTATCGAAAGCGTTCGGCCGATCCCGGCGTATCTTGTCCCACTCGCTGCAAATTACGGGGCCGAATCGCCGCAGCAAGTTTTTCGGGGCAATTCGAATCCCACGGCCGGACCTCGGCGTCACGTCGAGAGATTCGCAAAAGATTCGAGCGGTTGCCGGTGAGCGCATCTTGCGCCGCGGACGAGGATGTAAAGCCAGATGCAGTCGTTGCATCCTAAATTGGAGATCAGGTGTGTCCCTCTTTCCGGATTCAGCGGCGCCGCGTGATCGGTGGCTTATTGTTGCCGTGGATTCTCTTCCTTATCACGCACGCATTTTGTCACTGTGATCTCGAAAGGGCTAAGGCGGCGCCGGGACTTCGATCGCCCGGAATCTCGAATTCATAGGGCCTGAATAATGCAACGCGAAAACGCCCCGGTCCCGAAAACAGCTCTCCGACGTGTCCGATTCTCTTCCCGCGATTTTACGGCGCCCGGGGATACGGTATTCTCGCTCCGTCGAATCCCGTGTTAATTTTATCCCGCGAAAAATACTGCCGCGGTTTATTAACGGGAACGATCGCGTGGTCTATTTTCAACGGCGAGCCGTTTCCCTTACGATCAGCCGTCGCAATTAACGCCGCGCATCAATTGGACGATTCAGGAATCGAGGTCGTCGATAATCCGGCGAAGATTTAGTCACATATTGTGTCAATATTCAGTCAAGCATCGAGCAAATATACGGTCAAATATACGGGCGCTGTTCAGTCAATTATTGTGACAATATTTGGTAGAATGTTTAGTCGATATCCAGTGAAACGTTGAGTCATTATTCAGCGGAATATTAAGCCGAATATTGAGTCACTATTCAGTGTAATATTAAGCAAATATTGAGTCAATATCCAGAGAAACGTTGTGTGATTATTCAGTGTAATATTAAGCTGAATATTGAGTCAATGATGTTGACTCGGTAATATTGATTCAGTAATAATATTCAGTGAAATATTAAGCTAATTATTCAGTCAATATACGGTGAAATATTCAATCAAATATTGAGTCAATTTACAGTAAAATATCCAGCCAATTATCGAGTCAATATATAATGAAATATTCAGTCAAATATTGAGTCACTATTCAGTGTAATATTAAACTGAATATTGAGTCAATGATGTTGACTTGGTAATATTGATTCAGTAATAATATTCAGTGAAATATTAAGCTAATTATTCAGTCAATATACGGTGAAATATTCAATCAAATATTGAGTCAATTTACAGTAAAATATCCAGCCAATTATCGAGTCAATATATAATGAAATATTCAGTCAAATATTGAGTCACTATTCAGTGTAATATTAAACTGAATATTGAGTCAATGATGTTGACTTGGTAATATTGATTCAGTAATAATATTCAGTGAAATATTAAGCTAATTATTCAGTCAATATACGGTGAAATATTCAATCAAATATTGAGTCAATTTACAGTCAAATATCCAGCCAATTATCGAGTCAATATATAATGAAATATTCAGTCAAATATTGAGTCAATATTCAGTGAAATATTAAGTCAAATATTAAGTCAAATATTGAGTCAATATCCAATGAAATATTCAGCCAATTATAGAGTCAATATCCATTGAAATATTTAATCAATATTAAATCAAACAGCGACGTTCGCAGTCGATAAGTCCCGGTGGAGACCGAACAGTGACTCATTGTCGAAATTTCTTGAAAAAAGCGGGTGGTCCCTCGGTTTCTCAGAAAAGCCGTAACGTGGTCGGTGCGCGAATAAAGCTGGACGTGAAATTAAACGGCCATTCCACGCTCGCAGCCGTGTTACGGCTCGCACGAACGACACCGTTCCGCGATTTCGATTTGTCTTAATTAAAACACGCGAGACAGCGAGCATTCCGAAACGATCCGCGGCATGATATCCGAATGGTCGTATTAATCGCAGCGACAACGTCCCGGTTATTTTTGTTCCGGATATTGGATGGTCCCGCCGCGCGACAGCGGACGGCCGAAATCATTACGTTAATTGAAGTCGAATCTGCGCGGTTTCGTTCCGTTGTTTCTGGTGGCCTCTTTTCGCGGTCCCTGAGCTAACGTTTTCAGGAATTCAATCTGGGTAATTCGAAAGGATTTTGATGCGATTCGCGGATTTATTCACGAGTAACCGTCGCGTCCGAACGGCTCCATCAAATTTGTAATTCGTTCCCTCGAGCACGTGTCGCGACGAGGAACGTTCCAGTCCGTTCCGGAAAAATGCTGGAACGCTCCGTGGCCTACCGTTTGATAGTTAAACAGTTAGGCCACGTGACCGGTCAGCAAGGAGCAACTCGCCGACCGTGAAATCGTCTGATTATCCTCTGTGTATCTCGGGTATAAGCTTACGGTTTCCTCGTCCCGATTGCTAGCCTAACGGGTGTTTCTTAAATAACCGCGAAGGCCCGCAATGGTTTCGGGCCCCTGAAGCCGTGGCCATGATTTTTGGAATCGAATGATCAAGCAACACGGTAAAAATTCAAACGGCGGATCCGCGTACCGAATTTTTGGCATGCTGCTCGCATCTGGCGGGGTCGCTTTGTCGAAAGCAGCATGACGTAAGACTTTCTAAAAATGCGAGGCGACGGCGACGGTGCCGGTTGCCGAGCGCGCCGCGCGCACACGCGAAACCCCATAAACCCGATCCGGCCGTAAATCCCGCGAAACACGGCCGGTTTCGAGGAAGAGACGGCGATCCAGTTTACTCTTTTTTTTTCTTCTTCTTTTTTTTTTACGCGCCGAGTGATCTCGTTCGCACGTTGCCAACCACGGTATCTCGTAAACCTCGCCTTCGCCCGGCTAATAAACGTCCGGATCTTGCATCGGCGTGATAAACCGCGTCGTTTCGATCCGCATCGACAAGGATCTACGATCTCTAACTCATCGGCGAGAACGAACCGCGAATCACGAAACGAAATCCCGTGAATCATGCTCTTTGACGGTAGAACCATCGACGATTAACGTGTGCCTGCTTCTATCGGAGCTGTCGAAACGATATGTTCCTTTTTTAAATCAACAAGTCAACCAGATTGAAACAATTGATATCCGAACGTGATGTTTCTGACTAGTTGTTTCGTCGAAGCCTGTAGGAAAACTAACGCGTCTAGAAGGAGTAGCATATAAAATATGTTGCAAAACATTGATAAACGAAAACATAAATGATCGTAAGTATACCTGGTTGTATTTTATCAGAATGGTCCGCTATTCGCGGGTTAAGAAACGACATGGGATTTCATGCGTGTTTTATATATCCTTCTTTAGTTCATTTTTAATGTTTTAGATTGTCCAGCGGTTGGATAATAGTTTGTTTTTGATCATAGTATCGTAAATAATAAACGTATATATAGAGTCAATGTTCAAGTATTACATTGGAACAATATCCAAGTATTATATTGTGCCAATATTCAAGTATTATATTGAGTTAACATTCAGCTATATATCGAGTTAATATTCAGGTATGTATAGAGTCAATATTCAAGTATTATATGGAGTCAATATTCAATTATATGTCGATTCAATATTCAGGAATATAATGAGTCAATATTCAGGTATATAATGAGTCAGTATTTAGCTATATATCGAGTTAATATTCAGGCATGTATAGAGTCAATATTCAAGTATTATATTGAGTCAATATTCAGTTATATATTGAGTCAATATTCAGTTATATATCGAGTCATTATTCAGGCATATAACGAGTCAATATTCAAGTATATATTGAGTCAATATTTGGGGATATATCGAGTCAATATTGAGGTCTATATTGAGTGAATGACTAAGTACTGAAATTTGAAGTACTGAATATTGAATTCAGTTATACGTCGAGTCAATATTCAGCTATATAATGAGTCAATATTCAGGTATATGTCGAGTCAATATTCAGGGATATATTGAGTCAATATTCAGATATACATTATGTCATATCGTGATTCTTTTCCAAACTTATTTTTACAAGGTGAACACCTTCGTGCAGGATCGGCTCCAAAATAAACACCCTAAAATTTGAGAATACGTTTTTGTTTTCATTAAAATTACAATTTAATTAGCCAATGGTCGCTATTTTTTTTACGCGCGACGAGTATACTCGTCATGACACAAAATGCTGCCACTTATCCATGACGAGTATACTCGTCAGACACAGCTAACTGGTTAAAAGAATCGAGGAATCGCGAGATTTTCGTGGTCCGAACAGCACGCTGCTCGTTTCGGGGCACTAGAAAGCCGCCGGTGACGCGTTCCCGCGATAAGAGCAGCTCTTCAGAACAACAGCCACTTCGCGCACCTAATCAGTCGCCATTCATGGTCTTCGAGGCCCCCGCCGAAACCGACCAATCGCGACAACCGGCCGAAAAACCGCTTCGTCACACCGAAATCCGGCGATCAAAGGCACGATGCTGGAGCTGCGGTTTTACTTTCGAACGTCTGACACTTCGCTAGGAGATCCTCGGAAAGCGGCGTTTCAAAAATGGCTGTGTTTCTTCCACTCGAACGTTTCGCTATCGGATTCTAATCGTGGAAACATTATCCGAAAGGCGTGCGACACACTGTCAATTATCGCACTTATCAGCGGACCTGCTGCTGCTCCATTTTTGCCTTGTTTACACGTGCTATGGACGTTTTATAGCCGAGAGTCGATACCGCTAATGATTTTTCTAGTGCCTCCTTCAGGGATATTTATGTGTAGCCGGTTTGAGCCGGTGTTGGTCAAAATTTGATTCGAGTGACGGATAAAAGATAAAGACCCAACGAATAATATTTTATTCGTGAATAAATATTGTGGAATAAATATTATGGAATAAATATTATGCAATAAACATCATAGAATAAATATTACAAATAATTATTATCATAATATTATAGTAGAATAAATAGAATAAATATTTATAGAATTAAATATTCAATCGGGTAAAAATTTATCTATATAGAAAATTTATCCTAATAAGAATTCAGTAGAATTTATTCGTACAGAGATTCGTACGGAAAATAATTAATTTGAATAAAAATGATACGATATAAAGTGTTTTTACATAGTTCATCGATTTATTTATTTCATGTTACATTTTCGAATTATTCGAATAAAGAATTTGTTGAGTTATCCGAGTAAAAAATAGGCCGAATAAAGAATTTTGCGAATTATTCGAGTAAAAATATTATTCGACCAAATAATTGAAACGAACAGTGGTGAAGGAGAAAAATATGTTCAAACCGAGTTCGAACGCCTCTCGAGTCCTCCGCCAGCCGTCCTCCGGACGTCGATCGGCGTGTAAGATCGATCTCGGGAGACAATAGCTCTGTCCGATAAGCCGGCCGATGCACGGCCGTGTGTACGCGCACGCAGAAATACGCTGGTATCGAGTCGAGACCGCTGGTATCAATAAATTCTTGCTTATCGGCGCCCATAAATTCAACCTTTGAGGCTCGATGAACCGTGCAGGAACCGCATGGTAAGCTCAGACACGGCCTCGCCGCCGAAACCCCATAAAACTAAAAAAAATCTCGAAAAATCCATTAACCGGCCGTTCTCCTTTCCACGACTCGCCTCCTGGCATTTTGCGAATTATTTTTGGAGAACATACGCGAGACGTACATTTTCGAAAGTTTGCAAATATGTTCGTCCACGTTTTAACTATGTTTAGAAACTCGTTAATATCATTACGCCATTATTGCAATATTATTAATAACACCCTCGGTATAGGAATTTGCAAACTAGAAGAAGAGCAGCTTTATGAAATACTGAGAAAATACTTGATTCGCCTGCTTGCATATCGGGATATTTTCTTTTGCGAGAACCACAACACATATTGCTCTGAAACTGTGCAGTTTCGTTTCTGATGGTATCATTCGAAATGATTAAACTGCGGATTTCTAGGCAAAATAAAAATTATCTGCATCAATTGCAGGGAATTGAAATTAAGTACGGTAAATTCTCCCTAATTGAGGCTCAGATTATACACAAAAATGGACAATTTGAGAAGAGGAGATACGATTATTCGAACTATGGGGCACGTTTTTATAGTTACCGATTGTTAATAACTATAAAAAATATCGTATCTTAAATAATAATCATAAATAAAATTGTGCGTCAATTAGGGAGAATTTACTATATATTGCATCAATATTCAGGTATTTATCGAGTCAATATTCAAGTATGTATGGAGTCAATATTTAAGTACTATATCGAGTCAATATTCAGGTATGTATCGAGTCAATATTCAGGTATATATTGAGTCAATATTCAAGTATGATATCAAGTATATATTCAGGTATATATTGAGTCAATATTCAAGTATGATATCAAGTATATATTCAGGTATATATTGAGTCAATATTCAAGTATGATATCAAGTCAATATTCAGTTATATATCAAGTCAAATGTAAGGTATATAACGAGTGTATATTCAGGTGTATGTCGAGTCAATATTCAGCTATATATCGAGCCAATATTCGGCTATATATCGAGTCAATATTCAAGTATTATATTCAATCAATATTCAGTTATATATCGAGTCAATATTCAGGTATAAATGGAATCAATATTCAGATATAAATCGAGTCAAAGAACAAAAGACTCGTTCTTCCTTTAATCACTTGAACACATTAAAAATAATACGGTTTGAAATGATTTCAAGCTGCACACTGTTTTAGGCACGCAATAAATGTAAAGTTTTTCTTTTCTTCCAAGAATTTATTGCGATCGAGAAAGTTCTGATCATTGTAATTGTAAAAAAATGGTACAGCAAGGGATTAAAAGAAGAAATGAATCTCTGCGCAGCGCCGACTTCTTGCAATCAATGCAGACAATTTTTATTCTTCAAAATGATTGGCGGTCTGGTAATAATTGACACCGTCTTCTGTTAAGCCGATCCAGCCGAGGGCTGGTCGGAATTCGAGCGGAGGGAAAAACCGCGGTTTTGACGGGAAACGTCACAATCGATTTCCACGGGCATGATGTAATTCTATTTCGGAGAATGACGGAGCACATAACTCCGCGGATATTTGCGATCACAGTTACCCGGTAATTCGCGTGCACGCGTTCCACTATAATCGTGTTAACAGTTCGCCGTGAGTCATTTAAGCGGTTTGCCCCGTTGAACGACACGTATTAGCGTCAGTTCTGAAAATAGATACGCCGTAATCAGCATAAACAGTTCCACAAATTCGCGGGTACTCTTCGGTAATTGCGGGTAAACATCGACGTAACCGCATGCACGGCGACCGGTACACCTTCGGAGATAACGCTCGTCTTCGCTCTTCGGCGAATCGGCGGATGGCGCGGCCGAATCTCGGTCGGAAAGAAAAGGGTGACTCGCGACAGAAACGCGAATTACTTCGATGCGTCGTCGCGTCGCCGCTAATCGGCGGGCAAACGCGCGCGAGCCAGACACACCTAATTGGATGACCGCAAGGCTGATTTCTTGTTGAAACGCTTCGCGCGTCTCGCATATTTTAACGGCGGCGACGGCTACGAACGGCGCTCGAACACGCGCAAGAGCGTCACGGCGATCTCCATATGAACGAACGGAAACGGCGACGATAATCGCTGGCATGATTCCAGTCATGGTCGTTCCGGCAAAAAAGTACTCGGCGCTGATGATTGCAGGGAATTGCCTGTTCCGACGTTGCACGACAAGTCAAGGTGCCCCGCTAATTGGACAAGGAAATTGTAGTAATCGGATTACAATGTAATCGAACTGGATCAGATCGCCGGCAATAGGATAATTCGCAGTTGTGTCGGATTAGTTTTGCAAGCGCGAGCGAAGATTGCGTAATTCTAGGGGACGGATCTAAAGTCAATGTTGTATTAAAATGGTCATATCTTTAATACTGTTGGTATTTTAGTCGCATTTGTGTTCAATAGATCAAGTTTTTATTTGAGTAGTATATTGTTGGATAATATATATAATAGAATATGAAAACTGAAGTAAAACATTTTTAATTTATTTATAGAACAGAAACAAATATTTTATATATATTTATTTATTTATATATTTTAAGTTAGACTTATATTAAGTTATATTAAGTTAGACTTATATTAAGTTATATTTAAGCTAGACTTATATTAAGTTATATTTAAGTTAGACTTATATTAAGTTATATTAAGTTAGACTTATATTAAGTTATATTTAAGCTAGACTTATATTAAGTTATATTAAGTTAGACTTATATTTTTAAGTTATTTTATTTGTTATATTTAAGTTACTTCATTTCGTCTTTCTTACAAATAAGGTAACTTAAATATAACAAATAAAATAACTTAAATATGACAAATAAAATAACTTAAATATAATAAATAAAATAAATCATTTATAACAAAATTTCACTTCGAAAATATGGGCTACATGTAACGTATGCTGGCTTACGAGTTTTATTTCTCTCGATATCCGATCGAATTTCTCACCTTCAGCTGTCATTTGTGCGGTCGAATTACGTTTTCTAATCGGGGAACAGTGTTTTTGCCACCTATTTTCCACGGAAGCGAGTATGAACTTTTCGAAATGGATTTCCTTTATTTTCGAAAGCCACTCATCGCGCTGTACCGACAGCTTTTGACAGCCGGTTCTCGCGCAAGCTCGCACGGCCTCCCACGAAAACGAAATTTCGGAGCGACGCCATTGTTCTCGAGCATCGCTATTTTTATTTGCCGTGATGCAAACGATCTGCCGCGTCCATACCGATCAATCGGCTGACTGTTTCGTTTCCGATGACATCATGGACCGCCGTCATCGTGCAGGCCATTCAAAATGCAAAGTTCCGCAACTCGTCCACCTTGCTGTTCGAATAACTAGCTACTGTGCCACCGTGGTTTGAATAACTGCAACACCCGGCGCATTCAGCGGATCGCGAATGTGACGGCGCATCTGAATTTTCATTCATTCCTCTATGCAGGTCATAGCTCGCAACGCAGTTTCCTGACGCTGCAAATTATGGTTCCGCTGGATAAACGAACTTCACGTTTTATCTCTTTCTTTTATTTTTCTGGCCTCGCATGATCCCGAAGACCACGGTATACCACATGGTTGAATTCGTCTTAATACGCGCTTTCGTACGATGTAACAAAATATGTAGCATTTCATTTGAAAAAATGAAGGTCACCTTTGTTTCTCGAAAAATGTTAAAAATATGAAACATTCGGATACACTGTCATATTGCCGATAAAATATAGCGTAACTTCCTCCTCTTCCGATTTCTTCTAATTTTTACCGTTTACGAAAAAAACGCTGGTACAAATTATCGCGAGGTAGTTCACGGGTGACGAGACGACTTGATTTGGAGATCGATGGATCGCGGATCGCGGGTCGCGGATACGGTACGCCGCGGGACCAGATAAACGTTGATTCAGCGGCGACGGGGTCGTAACCCTGGCCGACGTCCCCTGTTAACGGTTCCCGGGCTAATTGTCCGGAACGCGCTCGCTTTCTATCGCCTCCAATTAGCGGCGATTAACGCGGTTCGATCGCCGGCGACTTTTGGATCGCATACTGTAACGAGTCGTTGTTCTAGGTGGTGTTCTGTCTGCAAATTGATGTATCTTTCGTATGTTCTAATCTGGAATGTGCACTTATACTAATGACTAGACCGCCGATTTCACGCATTTATAATAAAACAGTGTAGTTGAAATATAAAAAAGGTGAAGCTATAAGAAGTCTTTCGTAATATATAGTTGCACTATTCTCAGTTTATTAAAATGATTCGAAGAAACGGTTCGCTTTTATTCAATATCCGTTGCTCGCAATCAGTTTGCAATGAATTATTATTCGAATAAAATTTGACTAGGATACATTTTTATCCAGATAAATTTGCGTTCAATTGAATATTTATTCGATAGCGTCGAATAACATTTCATTTAAAGACATTTTTGTCCGCATAAATTTTTGTTCGGTTGAATATTTATTCGACACCATCGAATATTACAGAAACGATAACGGATTTGAGACGACGAATTGTAAATTTTTCTAGCAATCATTAGTTTTTCAAGGAATCTTAATAAATCTGTCGCAAAGTATAATCTTCGGGGTTTAATTTGAGATCGAAAAGGTCCAAAAATTCCTACGGTAAAGCAGTGGGAAATTAATTCGAATCTACCACGGATAGATATGTCCTGCAACGGATGTACGTTATTGGACAGGTTTTTTGAAATTGTCGACGTGATAACGAAACGTTTTGCAAAACTTCACGAATCTGTCGTAAAGTACGATCTTCTAGCTTTCGTTTGCGATGTAAACTGTCGAAAAATCTCGATGGGAAGGCGTCGAAAAAATTATTCCGAAGTAACCCCATATCCACACATCGCATCTAAACGAAATTACAACATGTGAACATATAGTTAAAATTCGTATAGTTTATGCAGATTACATATGTACAGTTTATGTATATTTCATAGCTCATTAAATATGTATCCGATCTAAAATAATCATTTCATTCATTGCGAACTGGATCGAACGATTGGATCTCAGATTGCACACAAAAATGGACAATTTAGGAAGAGAATTTTTATAATTTTTGACAATCGATAGCTATAAAAACGAGCCGCGAGGCTCAAATGATTGTATTTCCTGTTCCCAAATTGTCCATTTTCATTTACAAACCGAAGGAAAATTAGGGAGAATGTACTGTACGTACGATTTTCGTCCATCTAGAATGCCGATTCATTCGAATTCGCATATCATTCCGAGCACAAAGATCGTTTAACCCGAGAAAGATAACCTACGTCGCAGAGGCGCCTGCGAAGACTGTTGATTTTTGTTAATTTTTCATAGAGGTCTAGTGATTTAAGTTTAAAATTACTTAAAATATAAAAAAATATAATATAAATGCATTTTACTTTTACAATAATGCCAAACCTTTAAAATGACTAGATTAACTTAAATAAATATCCATTGTTAGTATAAAATTGACGCCTTAGAAAAGCATGCGCCTCTGAAGCGTATGGTTATCTTTTACGTACGTTGTCATATGGTTATCTTTCTAGGATTAAGGTGTCTTAGAAACGACAGTCGATACATTGATGCGCTAATGTCTCGCGATTACACAATTGCAGATATGCAAATAGCAACCTGGGGAGCACAAATCCGCTCGGCATTCCGCTCGGAGAGACACGAGCGACGAGCTTGCGTCACCGGCTCGACTCGCCTCGGCTTCGGGCGACTTTGATCTCGCCTCCAGCGTTCATTAATATTTCCCACGTCCGGATGCTTCGATGCATCGCTCTTAAACAGAATCGCACAATCGTTTTCCCGACTTGGCAACTATGTACTTATAATTATCGTAATGTCCCTGGCGCTTAGCTGGCTCGCTCTTTTTTTTCTCCGACGTATTAACCGTGTTCTCGCTTTTTACCTTGTGCAGTGTTCCATTTTGCCGGCGGCAGGTGTAAATAGAACTGTCCTTCGTATTTCCCTGTGCAATTAACGAAGTAGCCAGCAGTTTTTTCAGCGGACTGGGAGACAAAACACGAATATGTACAGGGTGCGTCGATGGAACCTCGCGGTTTTCGATATGAAATTAGAAATTTACGCGTCAAGATATTTATTTTCGAATGCAAGCAATCGAAAGTACATTGCGCGGTATTTTTATTTATAGAAGATAATTCCGTTTAAATGGTGTCCTTCGCTGCATACACACGGTTCCAAGCGGATGGAACAGTGGACGCGCGAACAGCATGCTTACGTCATGGAGACTTATTTTAAAAATGGCGACTTGGTTTATCTTCTATAAATAAAATGGCATGTAACATACTTTCGATTACATACATGTATTTGAAAATAAATGTTTTGACACATGAACTTGTTATTTCATCTAAAAAACCGTATAATTAATTGATCTCGAGACTCTCTTATCGCACACTTTTAAATCTCTTAATGCTCTCTCTTTCTCTCTCTCTCTCTCTCTCTCTCTCTCTCTCTCTCTACGTTTCGAACAGAACTGTTACCGGTATCGCTACAAATTCGATCTCTTACATCAATAAATTTCTCAACACTCGCTCTAAACTCGTTCTGCTTTCCGATTAGAAATCGAACAAATTGCACGTAATTAGCTAGCATACCGCAATACAGTAAGAATGACTCTTTTGTTTTTTGACTCGATTTGTATCTGAATATTGACTAAATGTATACCTGAATATTGACTCGATATCTCTCCGAATATTGACTCGTTATATACTTGAATATTGACTCGATATATAACTGAATATTGTGTCGATATATATTTGAATATTGACTCAATGTATACTTGAATATTGACTCGAATATTGAATCGATATATAGCAGAATATTGACTCAATATATACTTAAATATCGACTCGATGTATAGCTAAATATTGATTCAATATATACTTGAATATTGACTCGATATAATACTTGAATATTGATTCTATACATACCTGAATATTAACTCGATATATGTGTAACTGAATATTGACTCAATATATACTTAAATATTGTCTCGACATATATTTGAATTGAGTCGATATACAGTAAATTTTCCCTAATTGACGCTCAGATTGTGCACAAAATTAGACAATTCGGGATGTGGAAATACGATTTTACTTACGATTATTATTTACGATACGATTTTTTTTATAGTCGTTAACAATCGGTAACTATCAAAACGAGCCGCAAGTAATTATTGCATCTTTCTTTTTTATTCAAAGAAATTCAGACATATATTCTAGAGACTTTAGACATCTAGGACTACATATAAGTCATGAATGCGTACTGATATAATTTCTTGATTAATCATCAACCGATGGCGTACGTCAATTTGACGTCTTATCACCCTGCAAGACAAGTTATGGCAGATTTGGTCAGAAGGTTAAAGGTTAAAAGTTAATAATATGTAAAATATAATATGGAAGATAAGAGGCAATCAAAGTACAATATCAAATTTTAATGTTAACGTTAATCCGAGTACTTGTCAATTATCGCGAGAGCATCTATATCTGGCTCTAAAGAAATAAGAAAAGGTGGTTATTTTACCTGTCAGTAAAAATTCTTCGAGCAGCTTGAGCCGGCGATTAAAATGTGATGAGCAATGCCAGAGAACGTGATCAATATCTTGAGTTGGATAATCACAGTTGCAAATGGAATTCAGAGTTATTTTTAATCTGACTGAGCACGATTCGAACTAACACTTTTAATACAAACTGTAAAATATCTCGAAAGATTTAGATTGTAAAACCAAGGCTTCTTTGCTGTAGTATATAAAAGTATGCCCTTCGCCATGCCACTATTTCTCCAAAAATGATCCAACAAGTAGACCATGGATTTTATGCATTTATAGGAAAAATGTACAAGCGAAACATGAAAGAATGAAACTAAGTGAAACAACGAAAAGAAACTAAGAGCGTCGATACATTAATTGCAACTTATTAAAAGTATTTAACAGAGGAAAAATAACATTGCATTTGCCTTCTACATTCTTACAATCGATGCAGACGACTTTTATTTTGCATAACTAGTCTGCGGCTTTTTATGCAAAATAAAAATTGCCTGCATTAATTTCAAGATACAGGAGCTACATAGAAGTCCGTAGAGTCCACTAATAACACATGGATATTTTCATTGCATGTTAAAGGATGTCATTCCATTAAATATTTTTATAGTTGAGTGAAAACGTTTCTTGACGCTGTGATGCGGCACCTTTTGCTAAAATATCTGGCATCATTCTGCCATCATACAGTCTAATTGTCAATCGTACTCGCGCATCGTTAACACATCGTTTCGCATCTCTTCTAATGTTCTACGAAATTGTAAAACCAACGTCGCAGCATCGTCGCGCTCGCCATCGGACGAGATTCGAGGCCCGGAAGTTCGGAAAAATTCCCACGACCCGATCGCGGATGCAGGCCACGGATCGGTCTAATCGTCGCCTGATTGTCTGTTAATTTGTTAAAATTAATCGAAGCTCCGCTGTGGAATCGCCTTCTAAATAGGCGGCAGGAATTACAGGCCGCGACGCTGTTCGAGCCGCGGTTCCCGCTGTCCCTTCTATCTTTAGCGGCAGTCGTCTACAGGGTGTCACGATTAATCCGGCAGCGGTTCGCCGCGCTTAATCGATTACAGAGCCATTAGTCGATCGTCGGAGTACCAGAAGAACATATTCGTCTTTTATCAACTCGCGCTCCCCGTTAATATTTCAAACCGTTCCAGATTTCTGAGTCGAGAACGCCGTCGGTGTAAATTAAAATTGGCTACCAGTTCTCCTAATCGAATTAATTCGAATTAACCACGAATATCGCCCGAGATCCGATTATTTTCGGGCGAACGTTTCAACGATTCCGCGTTATTCGTATGTTGTTAGTAGACCTCGAATTTTATGCATTTATGGTAAAAATGGTTAGATCAAATCTCGCAGCTTTTGCGGGGTTAAATTATAAATTATAAGTATCAAGTATAAATATCTTGTTGATATCTCGACTCGAAGATTCGCGTGGGAAATCAATGCATAATTGTATCAATAATTGTATCAATAATTGTATCAATAATTCTATGAATACTTCTGTCAATAATTCTATTAAAATTCTATCAATAATTGTATCAATAATTGTATCAATAATTCTATGAATACTTCTGTCAATAATTCTATTAAAATTCTATCAATAATTGTATCAATAATTGTATCAATAATTCTATGAATACTTCTGTCAATAATTCTATTAAAATTCTATCAATAATTCTATCAGTAATTATATCAATAATTCCATCGATAATTCTATAAATAATTATATCAATATAATTAGTGACTACCTTTTTTTGTGTGGTTGAGACATTTTCTTACAGAAATTTAACTCCGGCGATAAACCGTGGATAAAATTGTTCAAACAAAGATTACTCAGTAGTTATACGACAGCAAATTCTAGTGATAAAATTGATGAGAACATTTCACTCACCTGCGAATACCGTGTTCGAATAATGCTTATTGAAATTTCTTTTGGCAACAACTAATATTTAGGCATATTCTTCTACGATCTCCAAATGAGTTAACATTTATTTGTATAGAAGAATATGATTTCTTAACGTGTCAATAAAAGCGTTAAGATTATTTACTTATTAATCCATTTATTGGACTGGCTATATAGTCCTATTGTACAATAAAAACAGATAAAAAAAGCAACAATCGAACAATAGAGTAACGAACGTCTGATTCGACAATGACTGAAAAAGATTTTTCTTTGCTACTACTCGAAACGACAAAACAAATAAACTCACGTTTTCTAAATTTGCGGGGCGCTTCGGAAAAACAATAGGACAATGCAATTCAACTGTGACACGAGCTGTTTCGATATTCCTAGTCGAAGAAAACATTGATGCTGAATAAAAAATGGAGGACTAAAACTTCTTCGTGCACCCAATATTTTTAATATTTTTAATATTATTTCCCCCATTAAATTGATCAACCTTCACATGCTCTCAAAAGAAGAATTAGGAGCCCTGTCTCGAAAAATGAAGTTTTGGCGTTGTTAATTCAGTCCCAAATTCCCTCGCAAGATCGAAACCGCGCCTCTTCTTTCGCGTGGGGAACCATCGGCGCCCTTCGGCGTCGCGTCGCGCGTCGCGAGCGACGAAACGGCCGCCTCGTTTGAGGGCATCGCTCAGAGATAACGATATCGCGCGAGACACGCGGTTTTTCGATTCCATCGCGCGCGTTAATGAGCGCACGCACCGAAGCCTATTGAGAATTACAGAGCACGCCGGGCGAGCCGGCGCGACCCAACGCGATGCAACGCGATGGAACGCGACGCGGCGTTGCGCGTGCAACCGTCGAGAATGCGCTTTTTGAAAAAGCTCGACCGTGCAACGACCGCGCGGATATATCACCCTCCGCCGACCGTTGAATGAGTCTCAAACGGCCTGCATCCTCTGCCCTCCCCCCCTTCGCCGACTCCCGCCGCCCTGTGTTCCCATCATAATGACGTCTGCTCGCGACGGTAACTTTAACCGAACTGTTCGAGCAAACGAGCCGTGCGATTCGAGGAACGTTCAACAGGATTCACCGGCCCTTGTCCCTGTCTAGGGATCTTCCCTCCACCGTTCCATGCTCCCACGCACGCTCCGACGTCCGCCGGTACAACCTGAAAGATATTCAAGGTGCCGTTCGTGCGGATCACACGTGGGCCCCGTCTAGTTGTTAGGTCGAGTCGTAAATAACTTCCGTTCTTTTCAGCAGACATTTATTCTGTCTTTTATGTGTACTTTTTATTTTTTCCGTTTCTTTCGTGTTTATTCCATTTTATATTTTGCAGGAGCGATTTTCGAACGTTTCTTATAATTTGCGGGTATTTCTGCAAAATAAAAGTAGTCCGCATATTATATTATATTATATTTATGTTATATTTGTATTATATTTATATTATATTATATTTATGTTATATTTATATTATATTATATTATATAATATAAATAGTCCAATATTTATATATTAATATATAATATATATAATATAATTAAATAAAGAAACTACACAGATTTGATTTCGTACCATAATTATTTTAATAACTCGACGCTAGTCCAACGGTATTTTTAAATTCTTTTGATGCTATCCAATGTTTCGTATTTGATCGATTCATTTCTGTTACAAACGCCTAGAAACAGCAGTCTACTTGTAAGTGTCACAATAAGTTTGTATCAATAAATGACAATAAGTATAGCATTTTCACTATAGTCTCGGATAAAAAGAAAATGAAAAAGCAAGACAATTTTTACCTTCTCTTTTTATTCCAACTAATAGCAAAATTAACAAGAAACGCATTTTAGTCATTGTACAGCGAACTACCCCCTCTAGCACTTGCTAAAAAGCTGCCTAATCGACTCGAAGACCAGTTTCAAAAATGTCGCACCGTTTTCAACGGTGTACGGACACGTTTGCTCCTCGCGTAAACATCCGGGGAGTACGACAATTGTTTACCGCACCCCCAGATCCGCCGGAATATTCGAGACCGAGAATTCGCATTCGAAATCTCGACGTCCCTGCCCGGCGAGGTCTCGCAAGTCTTTCAGGAGCACGCGGGGGTGGTGGTGGGGTGGTTTTCTCCGCGACCCTCGCGAGATATTAGGTCGACGATTCGCGGCGGCCGCGGAGAAGGGGGCGTGAAACAAACTGCCGGGACGGGAAACAAAGGGGATGAAATTTGATTCATCCCCCGCGGGGACGCGGCCGCCGACACAAAAGCCCAGACCCAGGCCGGCGTGTACGTAAACGAGAGCCCGGGGGGTAGGAGAGCGAAGGGATGGAGAGGGTCGCCGCGCGCACACGGTAATCGTCGTTAACACCTGCAATTAACTTTGACGCGGGCGGAATGTGGGACGCGCGACCCAAATACCAACCCCCCCTCGACGAACCGCGGCTGAGAAAAGCCCGCCGGGATTTTCGCTCGTCGTCGCCGGATTTTTCCAGGCCGGCGACAAAAGACGCGCTGCACCCGGCCGCACGCGTCCTTTCACGGATTTCCAATTATTCGGAACATTTCGCCGAAAAAAACTGCCACGAAGCCGCGTCGACACCGCGACCCGGGGACACTTGACATTTCTTCGAGGCTTCTGCATTCTGTAAGCGACACGTTCGGTGGCTCCTAATAAGGCGGCGTTCTTTCTCTTCCAGCGGGCGCATTGTGTTACCGTGTCGCACGTTTTATATACATGCAAATCCAACGAACGAAATTATTTCTCCCCGATTCTAGTCGACAACGCGCTTTCTCATCTGGTGTCTCGACAACATTCGCGACCTTGGCATCTATTTTTCTGGTACGGTGGAGCACCGTTTGTCCTAGAAATGTTTTGGGGCACGTGACCGGATAACCGAATCTGTCGGATAATAGGAGTCCACCGATCATCCCCTCCTTCGCTGTTTATTTATTCATGCAGTCGGAGCTAAGTTTCGTCTAACTGGATTTTGCTGAGCATTTACTTCGAATATCAGGACCAGCGACGACCCTTCGCATTCGAAATTCCATTTTAATTCTAAATCCAAAATAGATTCCTCCGATCTATGCAGTATTTCTGTTTTGTACGACCTGTTGCACGCGAAATTGAGCCCTGCGGCTCGTACAGTGATTACACTTTTAACGCAGGAGTTAATTACACCATCGTTTAACGTGCATGTACGGTGTACAGGGTGTCCCATAATTATGTTAACATTTGGAAAGGGGCGATTCCTGAGGTCATTTGAAGTAACTTTTTCCTTAGCGAAAATGCAATCCGCGGCTTTGTTTACGAGTTATTAACGAAAAACCGTGACCAATGAGAGGCGGGCTCTAGGCGGTGGTAGGCGGCGCTAGGCGGCGCTAGGCGGCCCAGTCAACGAGCGCGCGGGGCCCAGTTTCGCTCATTGCCTCGGCCGCCTCGCGTCAGCTAACCTCTCCTCTCATTAGTCACTGTTTTTCGCTAATAACTCGTAAACGAAGCCGCGGATTGTATTTTCGCTAAGGAAAAGATTACTTCGAATCATCTCAGGAATCCTTTCCGCGTGTTAACACAATTACGGGATACCCTGTATATTATGAAATTGCAATTTATACGTACTTAATATAATTGAATATTGAAGGATACATTGCTGTAATATTACAGCTTGCAGAAGTATGGTGTAAGAGAACTATTCGCATTGTGATTAAACAATAAATACATAATTGCAAGTGCAGAAAAATATATTTATCGTCTTATAAGGTTTTTCACATTGTTAAGCCATTTACATTGTTAATAACTGCCATGTTCATTCGTAATTGTGCTTCGTCCCTTCTTTCGAGCGTCGAATAATTTTTTTGTCGTCAATACAAAGCATCACTCTTTCGCTCTTTTCATTCGATTTGCGAGAAGAAGACACATCGGAAATATCGTTATGGGCGAATCACAAGCGAAACAGTTTTATTAAAATAGTTTCATTAAAATAGTTCTATTAAAAGGAAGGGAATTCATTTTTATGTTAATCTATCACGTCTTCTTAATCGCGCAAGGATCTGTAAAATGTAACAATCTTGGTAAAACAATTTTTTATGCAGCTTTTTATGGAATTCTTATCTTATGGAATCTTTCTTTTATGAAATTTTATGCTTATCGTCGGTGGCAGTCAAAGTCGCCCGAATTTTGTATAAACCTTAACGAAAAGGCCTTAACGAAAACATCGAAATTAATTGTCAGAAGCCACATGGTCGAACATTTGTACTGTCTGCATCCAAACGGATCCCATCCCCGCCGTCTGAATGTTAATGAATCCCTCTGTCGAATCATTATCAACCGTCCTTCTGTGAATAATTTATTAATTTTAATTGCAAACGACTGCGCGCGATGTAAACCGAACGAAAACATCGTTCAAAGGTCGCTAAACAATGCGCGATCGTAAATTTTCATGAGCGTGTTCTCTCGTCCGTCCATTGTTAACGCGAAACGAACGCAACTGAACCGCGTGTCCGATCACGACTGTCCGTTTCCACTCGCGTCGCCAGCTCTCGCGATGAAAATGAATTTACTCGGAAACGAACGGTTCTAGGGAAGAACTTCGTTCCACCTTTTCGTTAGATCGTTTCACGACGAATTCGAAGAAATTTGTTCGCGGTCCCGAGAGCAACCGGCCCGGTAACAGAGCGTGACGTAAGGTGAGGGTTCGCGGGAAAATGGAAAGACCGTCTATTTCCAGCAATTTCGTCATGGGACCGCCGAAAAAGTCATAACAGGAGAGAGAGGGAGAGAGAGAGAGAGAGAAAGGGGAGAGAGAATGCGTGTAAGACGCTATAAATACGCTCTTACGGTGATACGGGCTGTGTAAAATATGCAACGGGAGCCGGGTGCTCCAGTTCAAGGAGTGAACTCACTCGGTCAATTAGTCAGCGGCCCTCTGACCAACGCGAACTCTCTCGATTATTCACAACTCGATCCCTGACAAACGCGCGGCGACGGCCCTTCCCGATCCTGCCCCATAGATAACGACCGATCGCGAGAGCTCCGGGCAAATGGGATAATTGACTGCCACCCATTTCTATTACTCTCGACGACGATCCTCGCCCGTTTCGTTTCTCGGCGACTTCTTCGCATGTTTCAATCTATGTTCAGCCCGCCGTCCTGACTTTAATGTCCGCCAATTATTTTCATTGAAGAATAACGAGTTTAAGAGGATGCGTACAAAAATTCTCCCCTCTTCAAATTCAGAAGTTACGATAATTCTGCTGAGGGTCTTGATAGAAAGTTGTTTGAATACGTAAACAACGATGATCATTAGACCGCAGATTTTTATGCACGGTTTATATGTCGATGTACGCAAAATATGTAGGAAATTAATGCAGAATGTATGTATTCAGGAATATGAAATATATGCGTGCAACAAATATGAAAAGTACATGCAAATTGGTTTACTATCTGCATTCTTCTCTGCTACTTGCTGGTGCTGCTACTGTTACTGGTATTGTTGTATTTGCTACTATTTACAGTTACTATTTCAAGAATTATGTCTAAAAAGCTTGTAGAACTATTTCTAGAATTATTTATATTTCAAAATTATTTTTTCTTGTAACAATAATTTCATCGAGTAAATCGTTATGGATAAATACCATCTCCAGTATATAATAATAATAATATATAATAATAATAATATAATATTTAGTATTATAATATTATATAATATAATATTTAGTATTATAGTATTATATAATATAATATTTAGTATTATAATATTATATAATATAATATTTAGTATTATAGTATTATATAATATAATATTTAGTATTATAATATTATATAATATAATATTTATTTATCAACGGAATAAACTCTTTGTTGCAGTGAACAATAATGTGGTAGCAGTTACGTAACTACTGATGAAATACGAAAACTTAAAGCTAAAAACAAAAGAATGTAAGAAAAAAGAAACGCAAATTTAAATATAAAAACTCGATAGAAAAAATGATAAAGAGAATTTTTATTTTTCACTTGTAACTTTCTGCTTCAAGTTTATGAAATATCACTTCAAATCAATATATATTATCATATAATTTGATTATGTTGCAATTCTTGCTTGACACTAGAGCTATCGATCCAGTCGAAATGGCTGGCTTCCGTGTTTTTTTTCTATCACACTTTCGAATATTATAAAAATATTCCTCGGAGATATTTTTCGGTACACTTCTTCATTCAAGCGTATATTACAAAAAAGTTGAACGAAATACAGACGTTGGTATAATGAATTATACACGATAAAAATAGAAACTTCAGGCTTTAAAATGAGTTCATTTTCGTTGTTCCACGATTTTTATTCACGAAGTTACAGTATTTTGAATATCGTCGATGCTTCGATGGTTAAAAATTTCGTGTAAACTCTGTAACAACGTTTCCCATCCACTGTGTCGCAAATAAATTTTGTTCAAGAAATTGACAGAAGGCATCCAAAAGTAGACGCTCCGGGCTTTAAAATGAGCCACGTCCCATTGTTGTATGATCTTTTTGCACGAAGTTACAGCTGTTCGACTACCAAGAATTTGTTCGGAAATTTCGAAACTTCGACAAAAGTAGTAAACGGCTTCTACATATTGTACATAGAAACAAGACGCAAGGCTCGAATAATCGTATCGAATATACTGTATTCGCTGGCAACAATTTCCCGGCGGAATCGAGCATCGCGAGGAGAGTCCGTCATTGTGATTCGCGTTGGTACCGTCGCGGCGAGGAAATTGAAAGGAGCCGGCGCAGAAACGAGTGCACCGTTTTATCGGAGGCGTGGCGCGCGCGCGAGCGACAGCGTGAAACATGTTTTATCGAGACTTGACCCGCTTTCGGCCTGACCGCCGCGACGTATCTCTCTTCGGAAAAGGAAGGAATATTAAAAGAAAGAGGCCGCGAAGGAGAACGCGTCGCGATAAACACGCGGACGATTCCACGATCCTCGCGGGTGTCACCTTGGGTGCAAGCGGGACCGGCCGAAGGATCATCGGGCGAAATCTCCGAAGGCGGCCGCTGGAGGCGTCGCTATAGATAGATCGAGAGATCTCGGAGATCTCTCCGCGGGACATCCGATTGTCGGCGCGGCGTGTAACGCTTCGGCTCGTTGTGTAATCGGCCTTGCGTCGACGACGACGACGACGACGGAGAGGACGGGACGCGCGACGCGATACCCCGATTTGCTTTTGCCCGCGGAGAAAGCGTCGCGAGCCGGCCACACACGCGCGCACATTTCATAATCCGCCGATGCATAATCTGCCCATTTACGGTGCTACGCCCGTCCCCCGGAAAAAAAAGAACGGGCGAGCCGACCGGCCGGCCGACGAGTCATCCGAAATTGTTTCTCATCGTCGGATTTAGCCCGGATCCGTTTGCTCGCGGTGTACGATCCTCTTCGGGAATTATTTATAACGACGCGGATGAGTCTACGCCTGTAGAACTACTATACACTCGGCGGCGAAAAATGACACGCTTTTGGGTCGAGCGATTTTTGTTTTTTTTTTATCTTTTTTTATTTAATATTATCACGGTGAATTGAACTTTTCGTCGATCTGAACAATTTTATTTGAAGAGACGGAATTTTTGTGGGCAGATTGCGCGAGAAGATGGCGGCACGTTTAAATAGAAATGATGCGCAGCACCAATTATGTTTAATGTTTGATTACATTTATACATACGTATATACATTTTATGTATATTTTATATACACATTTTATATATACATTATTTATACATTTACTTTATTTTTATATATACATTTATATTTACATTTGTATATATTTATATTTACATTTACTATACATTTATATTTATATAAAAAGATTTTTAGATACGTTCTTTTTTAATTCGACAATATTTTCAAATTGTCCGCCATTTTCATATGCATGTCGTGACAGCTAAGGTATCAGACTTCGATCTTCTGATGATAGAAAAACGTGACCCAATTTAAGAAAAACATTGATGCAGTAATTACAGTTAAGAAAAAACGCCGATCTGACCTATAAGAAGAAATTATTTCCACCGTAACGTGTCGCAATTCGATACCGAGATACGATTAAATAATGAAGTTTATGGGAAAAGGCATTTAATGTTTTATCTTCCCGATAATAATTCTCGAAAATAATGAGATAATATTTTCACTGATTTTTGCATTAATGTATATTAAAAGAAATAATAAAATAAACATGAATAAAACATATGATATTATAATATTGCAACATTTCTCCAGACACGCGCGAAGAACACAAAAATGCATCAGTGATGATACTAAGTGGCATAAAATACTAGAATATCTTCAAATCGCGTTACCTTCTTTAAATATCTCTGCATCGAATTAAAACCGCGATTTTGAGTATCGTTCGCGATAACGGAGACATCGCTTTGCAAGATGTTGCCTCGAAATAATCGAAACAAGCATGCTGACGTTCTCCGGACGGCGCGCGATTTCACGCGACTTTATCCGCCGCGACATTAGCGTGTGTTCCACCTCCGTTCCCAGCCGACCGGCTAGCAAACAATCGGCAGGAGAAAAAAGGCTGTTGCGCGGCTCTATAGTCTCGTTACTCGCGCGTATCCCGGTAATTCTCCGCGAGTTTTTTCATGTCATTAAAATCGCCGGCAGATATTTCGAGCTTTAATTTCAACTCGCCGACGCGCGCGTCCCATTAGAGTAGTAAGTCTCGCATAATTTTGGAAAACCGCGTGGGCTACGCCGTTGCCAGGGCTAGAGGTTCGAGGGGCTAAGCCGTGAACCCATGCGCGAGTAATTCCCGAGGGCGAGGCTATTAAAGCCCCGGGATTCGCGGGAAACGGATTTAGCTGGATGGGAGCGCGGGAGACGCGAGCGCGATGGGCCTCTTCTTCGGTCCGCGGGCCTGTGGCGGGCGCGGCGTTGCCTTCTCTCCAGCTGGAAACGGAACAATAATTTTTCATTTCGCTGCTGAAAAATATCTTGTCGAACGCGGACGCAGATAATGTTTCCCACACGAGGCTGACGCGCGCCGCGGCACACGCTCGCGAGTCGCGCGAGCAAAAACTGGGTTACGCTTGGCCCGAACGGGGCGGAATCGCAGGAAGGAAACGGCTCGCGTGTTACCAGAGATTAGGTCGTCGAAAATGAAAGGCTTAATTGTGCCCCGGCCCTTTGCCAGGCTTCAGACCCGCGTTCCGGCCGGGGAGAGAGAGAGAGAGGGGGGAGAATCGCGCGCTCTCTCGTCGTACAGAATTCTTCGCTTTTCCTCATTTTCTGGCACGCGTCGCGCCAACGAATCAGTGAACTCCGAACGTCCGAGAACGTGTGCAGATTGAAATCTGCGAGCCAGAGGAGTCGCGCAGTTACAAATTGAAACGCGTCGGCTTGGCTCGGACCGCGGGGAACGGATGCGCGATTATCTACCGAGGAAACGACCACGCGTGACCCTGGCATTACGCCTTGATTCCGACGATTTGTCGGCCATTTATCTGCGTTTAGAGTCGATTCACGCCGCTTTGGTAACACCTTCTTCGAATCACGGGTTTGTTTGCATCGGTCTTCATGCGCGAGAGCTGGTCTCGAGTTGCTAAAAACTGGCGGAATCTATTCGCGAGACCATTGTGGATCCATTGAGGATACATTGAGGATCTATCGAGGGCCCAATCGAGATCCAATGGAGACTCGAGAGTGTCGAGAACATTTTTACCGTTTCTACGAATCTCTTTTCTTCGATCCTTTTTCAATTTATTGACGTATTGCGGGCGTACGAACAAATTGGGAGATATAAGTCCTAAAAGAATAGAAAGGGCACTTTATTGGTCGTAAAACATGGGTTCTAGAAAAAAAATCAAAGAGAATTAATTAATATCTTGAATCGAAAAATATGAGTCCCAGAAAGAACTAAAAAGAATAATTTCTTGCATGGTGAAACAACAGAGGTCCCGAAAGAAACTAAAGAGAACGAATTAATTTTCTAAATTAATTACATTTCTTAAATCGTGAAACGTAGGTCCCAGGAGAAATCAAAGAAGGATTAATTAAATTTCTTAAAAACGTAGGTTCCAGAGGAAAACAGAGGGAATTAATTAATTTTATTAATTTTATTATAGTAATATTATTAATTAATTAATTTTATAAATTATATTAAAACATAGCTCTCAGAGGAGAAACCACAGAGAATTAATTAAATTTCTTAAATCGTAAAAAATATGGGTCCCGGAAGAAACCAAAAAGAATTAATTACATTTCTTATAAATCGCAAAACATAGGTCCCAGAAGAAACCAAAAAGACTTAATTACATTTCATAAATCGTAAAACATAGGTCCCACTAAAAACCGCAGAGAATTAATAAAATTTCTTAAATCGTAAAACCTAGGTCCCAGTAAAAACCGCAGGGAATTAATAAAATTTCTTAAATCGTAAAAGACATAGGTCCCAGAAAACCCCAAAGAGGATTAATTAACTTTCTTGAACAGTGAAACATAAGTCCCAGAAAAACCCAACGAAGGATTAATTAACTTTTTTGAACAGTGAAGCATAAGTCCCAGAAAAACCCAAAGAGGATTAATTAACTTTCTTGAACAGTGAAACATAAGACTCAGAAAAACCCAACGAAGGATTAATTAATAGTTTTTAGTAGTGTGTAAAAAAAACATAGGTCCCAGAATAATCAAAAAAGAATTCATTCAATCTCTTGAACCGTAAAACAAAGGACCCAAAAAGGAACCAAAGGGAATTAACAAATTTTCTAGAATCGTGAAATAGCAAAGGTCCCAGAAGAAACCGAGAAGAATCGTTTCGAATCGTGCAATCTTTAGGGCTCATAAGAAAGAAAGGGGAATTTTCTTGCGGCCGATTCGCGGCCGGATTAAATGAATCGGAACGCGAGCTCGCAATAAACGGCGAGCGATACGGTAATACGTCTGGTTGCAGCGTGGAACAACAACGAGCCTCCGGAGGGAGCGTTTTATAGCTCGTGTCTGAGAAGCAGAGAATCGGAGAACCGGGCGCCGGCGGTGCGCATATAATTTACTAACTGCCGTCGATGATAGCTGGCGAACCTCCCGCGCAAACGAACCTAATATCCCAAGGTTATCGGGTTTCCAATTAAGCGGCAATTATCCGAATATTTTCTGCGCAACACTTGGCTGCTCGGCGCGCCGCCGCGAGCCGGGGGGCCGATCGTCATTAGCGAGGCTCATCACCGATTGATTACGGGGAAAATGCGCGCCCGTAAATCCGCCGTGTCAAGAAATCTGTTCCGAAATTAATGGAACACGAGATATCCAACGGCGGCGGTTCGATGGAAACGGTAATTCGAAAAGTATCACGTTCGACGAAGACGGCCGTGAAAATTACGACCGTGGCTCGTGTACACCGTGGCTGGTGCACCGTAATTAGAGGCGCCGTCCGAAGTATCCTCCTGATCAATTCGATTTATTCGTTTTTTTTTTTTTAAAGGCGAACGAAACGGTCGGGGAATTTCGCCGTTCCTGACCGCAGACACGCGTACAGCCAAGAACGAGAGCAATCGAGCGTCTGTCTACCGGCACGGTTCGTTACGCTCGATTCTATTGTTTCCAGCGCGTGCAGTCGGCTCGCCTAATCGAGGCACAGGTAAATAAAGCTGTGTCGCGCCGCCGCATGTCGGGACAGCTGGGAAACCGGTGGCGCGTGAGCACGGTGGATTATGGATCATTTCGTTCAGCTACTGTGACCATTCTGTGTATACTCGGATCTAGATCCGATAGATGAAATCTGATTATTTGGATTGATCGGTCCATTAGTTTGCGTGATGTTTTTTTTCAATTCGAATACGAAACTCAATGGCTTTTTGTTTTCTACTGTCGTAGGTCCCAACATAGGTCCCAGAAGAAACCAAAAAGAATTAATTGCATTTCTTAAATCGTAGAGCATAGGTCAAGTATTTATTGAGTCAATATTTAGCTACAAATTGAGTCAATATTCAGGTATGTATAGAGTCAATATACGAGTATTATATCGAGTCAATTATTCAAGTATATATAGAGTTAATATTCGAGTATTATATTCAGTCAATATTCAGTTATATATCGAGTCAATATTCAAGTATTATATCGAGTCAATATTCAAGTATATATCGAGTCAATATTCAAGTATATATTGAGTCAATATTCAGCTACATATCGAGTCAATATTCTGGTATATATAAAGTCAATATTCAGTTATATGTATATCGAGTCAATATTCAAGTATTATATCGAGTCAATATTAAGTATATATCGAGCCAATATTCAAGTATATATCGAGCCAATATTCAAGTATATATCGAGCCAATATTCAAGTATATATCGAGTCAATATTTAGCTATATATCGAGTCAATATTCAGGTATATATCGAGTCAATATTCGGAGATATATCGAGTCAATATTCTGGTATACATTGAGTCAATATTCAGGTATACGTTGAGTCAATATTCAGGTATAAATCGAGTTAAAAAACAAATCATTCTTACTGTATTGCGATATGCTAGTTAAGTACGTGTGATTTGTACGAATTTCAAACGGAATATATATAAATATATAAAAACGAGACACAAGGCTTGAACAATCATATCTCTTCTTCCTAAATTGTCTATTTTTGTGCGTAAGCTGAGCGCGAATTAGGGAGAATTTACCGTATATCGGAGGATATTGAATGGGTAACCGAGGACCAGGATCCAACGACGGATTCCCGAGGAATAATCAGGCGGCGTCCAATTAAAATCGGATATAACGAAGACGGCGGCTTTTAATATTTTCTGGAACGGTGGCGTTCGTGGTGCGGCGGGTTATTCTTTCTTTTAATGCGTGAAGTAATTTACAGTCGGCGGGTCCGCCTTGTAAATTGGTCTAGGGACGAGCGGGAGCGTTCGCTTAGTCACGGAAGCTTCACAATTGACGTTAATTGTGATGCGTCGCGACGCGGCGCAGCCTCCGACGTCGCAAAAGGGGAGCGATCGTTCTCTTTTTTATTTCTCGAGGTCTGCCGAGCACCCCGACACACTTTCGCGAGCGTCTTTTCAGACGAGTGAGTCATCGGCGGATTCTGGTTCTGCCTCGATCCCGATCCACCATCGGCCGGATCTATCGATCGATGATATCAGACTGCTGAACTTTGGAGCCCGTCGCATCGTTTTCGAGCCGAGAGAAAAAATGTTTATCCGAGGGAAACAAGCGCGATAGGCGGAATTTTTGTACGGCGACGTCGCGACCGCACAGTAATCGATTCATCGAAATGCGACGCGATCGATATACATACAGTGCATCCGATACTTTGGTCCGCCGCCCGGCGCGTATGTATTTCTGGCGGATGACTCACCGCGTTTCTCCGCCACGTGCTTTCTCCGTCATTGAGTCACGAATCGAAAGACAAGTCGCCGCGGCCACAGGGTGGCCTTCAAACACGCATGAGAAACGCCAAATTACACCATTCTCTAATCAATGAAATTCGCTCCGAGCAAGCGGTGCTGGCCTACCAAATTGACTCCTCTTTGAAAAGCTTCGACAACGGAGACATATTTTATTCTCTTGTGAAATCGGCTTGTATTTGGGAATTTTTAGCAATGAAACGGGTGAGTCGATATCTGCGCGACCTTTACCATGCTCGAACAACATTTTCGGGAACACGTACAAGAATATTCACCTCGCAAAACTCATCTGTCGAGAAGATGTGACGATATCTTTTAGGACATTCTATTTCTGCAATGCAAACGGCGATGTTCGCTTTTTTGCGAAGTTTGCTTGTGTGTAGGAATTTTTAGCAATGAAACGGCTAAATCGATTTCCGAGCGATTTTTATTATGCCCGAAGAACATTTCGAGGAACACGTACAAAAATATTCATCACGCAAAAGTCATTTTTCGAGAAGATATGACGGCATCTTTGAGGACATTCTATTTCTGCAATGCAAACGACAACGTTCGTTTCCTTGCGAAATCGACGCGTCTTTAGGAATATTTAGCATCGAAACGGCTGAACGTACGTCCGTGAAAATTTTACCACATCTGGTTGACATTTTGGCGAATGCGTAGAAAAATATTCCAGCTCGAAAAGTTCGCTTTCGGAGAAGATAGAATTTTGTTTACGGAGGCCCTCGAGCGGATGCCAATTCCAAGTAGCTTCGGCCAGCCTCGATCGGACGCGATCGAATTTAATCCAGGCAGAACTGCATCTCGCAAAATCCTTCTTAAAATTACAAAAGCCGTTAATCCCATTTGGTGCAGCGCTAATCGAACGGAAGACGCGAGGCCGCCCGGTTTTGCAATCGCCAGGAATAGAGGACCAATCGATCCCTGTAACCCAAATTTCGGGGGACTACGTTTAACGCGCGAAGGGCACGCGCGCATCGAATCAGAAGGTTTCTCGGGTGTTTCGCGGCACGGCGACGAAGTGAGACGTCAGGGTGGTGAGGATTTGTCGGTCGGATGTCAGACAATGGACTATTAGGGCAGTTTCGCGGTAAGCCGGCTCGGCTCGTGTGTGCAGCCTCTTTGTGTCGGAAGCCAGCGGGAAAGACAGAAGGCGGCGCTCGCTGAAGGGAAGAAGAAGAGGATCGTCAAGAGTGCTCGGCCCACACCCACGCCCTCCCCCCTGGCCCCTCGTTTCCTCTACTCGTCCCCGGTGCTCGGTGCTCCGCGTTCCTCCTCCATGCCTATTCGCTGCTCCTCCGACTGCTAGTCTCGGCCGCTTTGTGCGACGAGGGTCCGTCGAAATTCCTCTTTGTGCCTCACCTTGTCCTGGATAATTTTTTTCCGCGCGTCTGGAACCGGTCGGCCGATCGATGAGGATCATCCGACGAGCCCATTGTCCCAGGAAGTTCGTCAGGTTCGATCACCCGCGCAGAAATCCGCCGCCGCGCAATGCGACAAGTTGCTCAACGAAAATTACAGCGTAGGAAAACTTTGGATAAACATTGGCCGACTTCGAGCGTCGATGATTCTGCGAACGATTGTCGTAGGATGACCGTCTTTTTTTTAAATCGGAGCTTGAAATCTCCACTTCATGATATCGTTTCTCGATTTTAAGTTTGACTATGGTTGTCACATTGAAATATGCCATGTTTGACGTAACCTCCGCAAGTATTATGTGTCTAGAAAATATTAGGAAGCATTGCGTTCAGTTTCGTGACGTGATCTGCCGCAATGATAATTTTCCTGTGAACAAATTCTCAAAGTGCAGCTCCGAGACGTGGTAGAACGGGAATATTCCTTAAGCCCCGTTCCCACTCGCGCGAGGTGCAGTTTGAAACGCCGGCGAAGCCTATTCTCCTCGAAGAAAGAGTGCTGTTGAACGCATGGCTAGCCGGCGCAGGCAACAATGCGGTCCGCTTCAAAGTGTCCCGACACGGAGGCGGCCACGCCAGTGGGCAAAACACTCGAAAAGGCGTTGAAAAGGCCACCGCCGCTCGATCGTCGTCAGTTTGTTCTCGCGTCGCCCAAATCCCTCGGTTAACTCACCCTTCGCCGCGCCACCCTCGTTCTCAACGAACGGCCTCTCCCCGCGGGGCTGGTTTAGCCGTGAAACCCGACGCGATGAGTGGCCGGGACAAGAGAAATTACGAAACTCTCTTACCCACTTAAGAAACCGAATCCCCCGGCGACTTCCGGCTTCCTTCGCCGCGGAATCCCGTCGAAACGCGGTCGCGCGACGATTCGCCGGCGGTTCCGCGACAGAAGCTACACCTCGCGGGCTGCGAAAACTCGCCGCCGCTTTCGCAAACACAGTCGAAAGGGTCCCGGAGAAACAGGCTTAGGATCCTGGACAAGGAGCGTCCATCAGACCGGGGCGTGTCGAAAAGGATTTTGATCATCGTCGAAGGATCTCTCGATGCAGTCGTTGCGGCCGGCACCTTGAATCGGGATCTATTCTCGATCGGGACGGAAGCGGGCTGTTTGCTTTCGCCAAACACGCGCGCCCTCGTTTCCGCCTAACCGGCCCTTCTGTTCCGTATCACTGCTGAAGCCCTGCGTTCATTGCGCGCTCGAATTTACGGCGCCGTCTGCTCCCGGGCCGCAGATTTTCGTGGCGGCTCGGAAGCCCGAAACGACTCGTTGGAACGGTGATATCTCGCGTCGGTTTACGCAATCTAAGACGGCACGAAAATGGATGGAAACTTTTTGAGAATTTTCTGGTCACTGAGATTTCAGTTTAAACGCTCAGAGCGAAGCGTATTTTGGACCATACAGTGAAGTTCTACAGGATGTCCCGGAAATGTCTCGAAATCTGGAAATAGGAGGTTCCCGAGGTCATTTGAAGCAACTTTTTCCTTGGTGAAAATACAATCCGTGGCTTCGTTTACGAGTTATTAACGGAAAACACTGACCAATGAGAGGCGAGGTCCAGTTGGCGCGATACGGCCGAGCCAGTGAGCGGAGCCGGACTTCGTCCGCTCGTTGGCTCGGCCGCCTAGCGCCGCCTACCACCGCCTAGCGCCGCCTAGAGCCCGCCTCTCATTGGTCACGGTTTTTCTTGAATAACTCGTAAATTAAACCTCGGATTGCATTTTTTCAAAGGAAAAAATTACTTCAAATGACTCGAGGAATCACCTATTTATGGGACATCCTGTAAATAAAAACATACAAGAAACAAAAATTCTATCGTCCATTTAAGTAAATTATTTCGAATCAGTGCTAATCAACGTAGCCGCGAAAGAAAATGGGCGTCCGCCAAGAGATGGTGACGTAGTTGACGAAGACTGGGTTAAATTTATTTACCTCTCCCATATTAACAAACGTCGCAATTTAAAAAAACGTATGAAAATTACCGAGCATAGTCTGAACATGTGCGAACAATATCCGCGAAGTTTCGTGGAAGCGAGTTCCCCAGTTTGTCCAGGACAAAAAAAAGATGCGCGAAGTACGTGGCTACGTCCTCGAAACAAGTTGAAGAAAGGAAATAGTTTAATTGCACGAACAACGATTAATCTAGACGGCCGAGGGTTAAGGATGCAGCGTTTAACGGATCATCTTAATTAGCGGAAGCGTCGAGTGTCGCGTTTCACGGGGGAAAACAAAAAAAAAAGGAACAAGTTTAGGCGAGTTCCGTTCGGCGGGCACACGCAGCCGGAAGCCGGCACGAGGTTTTCCGGCCGCGTTAATTTAACGCGGTCCAGACGGGACGTATTTGCTCGGTCACGTGACGAAGTCTGCATTCGATTGGCCGGCAACGTAGACACAACAATTACGTAACGGTGGTCTCGCGATCGGTAAACAGATGGTGTTGGACGACCATGGACAGACGCCGATAACGATCTTCGAAATCGCGTGAACCATTCTTGGATCGTCTAAATCGTAGCGCAGTTGATGAACGGTGATTAATGACAGACGAAGTCGATGGTTAAAACTGATAAGTGCGAATCGAGTGTTATTTTGGTTTCATCTACTTCTCGCGAGCTAAATGGAGAACCTAAGAAACGACAGTGAAAAGAACAATGTGTTTGACATCTTTATCGTATTATAAAGGTCGTTCTCACTGCTATTGTTGCGATTCTGATTCACCATTCCACGGTATAATTTTTCCATTATTTTTTTTTAGTAACTTTTCTTTTGTGTTCTTTTTTCTTTTCTTATTATATATTATATTTATTATATTATATTATATTATATTATGTTATGTTATATTATATTATATTATATTATATTATATTATATTATATTATATTATATTATATTATATTATATTATATTATATTATATTATATTATATTATATTATATTATATTATATTATATTATATTATATTATATTATATTATATTATATTATATTATATTATATTATATTATATTATTTATATTTTCCTATACCGTACACTTTTACTATGTCAACTGTATACTTAAATATGTATATACATACTATATAACAATAATATAAAGTCAAAAATATACTATGGAATTTGAAGAAATGTAGGTGACTTGACTTTTTGAAATAGAACATTTTTTCTGAAATTTTTTTACACCACAATTTGTGGTCGACCACAGAGATGTTCTGAACAAAAGTTAATCGGTTTTTGGTCAGCTACAGATTGGAATATCAAAAATTTCAGAAAAAATGTTTTATTCCAAAAAATTCAGGATCATCTTCATTCCTTTAAATTGCAGGGTATATTTTATATTTTATAATATTATTGCTCGTGTCAACGCGAATAAAACGACCATGCCATACCACGACTTTCGGACACCCCGTACATACACGATTTTTTTATCGTACTCGAACGATGACTGTATAAAATCTTTCTCTTTCTTCCTTCTTCCGTAACAAAGGGTTTTTTACCCGCACCAAATCGATATGAATATTGAGATTTGAAGTCAGACACCGAAAGACAGCCTTCAAAATCGAACAAGTCGACCGACTGTATCGGTTCGACACAGCGAAACGGAGATGATCGGAGAGAATCGCGCTGGAATAAACGGCGAATGCGGTGATCGCGGCTTAGGCCTCGGGCATAAATCGCGACGATAATGCCTCGGGCGCGGAAAAAAAGAAGCGAACGGGTGGATCGCAGAAAAGAGGGCGTGTGCGAGCGGCGGGAGGGGAGGGGGCGAGCCGCCGAGACAAAACTTTGCTATTCCGGGCAAGTTTTACACGGGATTTCCCAGCTAAGTCCAGTCTATGATCCTTTCACGGGAACTACGTGCTCATACTTCGGCAAAACACCGGCCGCAGCGGCTCGGCGCGGCACGGTCCGAAATCCTTAAAATGCATGGGAAGGACGTGTCGGGGCTGGCTAAGTGGGCCAGAAGGAAATTCGTCCTCGAGGAACTTTTGCGAGGCATGGCGAAGAACCGGCACGCAGCCGGGAGAAGCGGATCGCCTCGCCGTTCGACGGCGGAGACGTTCGACCGGCGCGTCTCGCGTCGCGTTATGCAACCAACACGTGCGTGCACCGGCTTAACGATGCACCGGCCGATGCACAGACACACGGACCCATTTTTCAGGACCAGTTCGCCGGCGATGAGTCATCGGGCTGCACTCATTTTTGCGCGGGTCGTTCACCCGTTCCTTCCACCGCGCCTTTTCACACTACGCCGGCGGTTCTGCAAACGCCGGCCGTGCCGCGCACCTTCGAGAACCGTATGCGTAACAAAGACGATTTAACTTTCGGTTATCGTCGCCTTATCTTCGTACCAACGGATAGCTGGGATTTTTCTGGTTGAAACGAGTCCAAACACGACGCAAATCGGATTCGTTTCGCTTATTCGAATTAATAAACGATCCACCGGGTGACTCGCGCGACACGCATTCCTCGAATAACTTTTGACCGATGCTTTTTACGAAAAATTGTTCGATCGGTCACGAAGTTCTCGCGCGTAAACAGGTATCCATGATCGAATGACGTAAAGTTATCCGAGGTGTGCGTGTTTCGTGACTCACACTGTATAACAATAAGCTTTTCGGTGAACGTACTCCGATTTCCGTCGTGTTTGGACTCGTTTTGATCGGAAGAATCTCAGCTATTCATTGGCGCTAGAGTCGTAAAAGCGAGACGAAGATTCCTGAAAATAAAACGTTTCTTCCTCGAGGCAGGAAGACGTGGAAGGACCGGCACTTCATTCTCATTTTGTCTGTTCGGTGAACGGTACTTGGGCAGAGGGGGAGGGGGGTTTTGAGGAAAGTACCAGTCCATCAGGACGAAGTCGGAGCACCGGCACCTCAGGATCACGGTCGATCGAGTCCTCAAAGGTCAAGATCCAGCACGTCTGTTCCGGAGCTCTCCTCGTGCCACGAAATCCCCCAATTTGAGGGACTTCTCGGGAGCTTCGGGCTAACGAAAATATACTGTCTCGGCCGGGGAGGAGGTCGTGGCAGGAGTAAGATGGCGCCGGGAGCCCCTGGCCGGGGCTCGTCCTTTGTCTTAAGCCCGGCTATATTAATGCGAGGAACATGCCGGCAAGTAGGCTCGGTCTCGTCGCTCGACGAGGAAGCTGGCTAGCGCGGCGACTAGGCGCGGAAAAGAGGTCCCGCACCGCCTCGAATACTAAGCAGCGGCTGCGCCCCGCCGAATCTTCCTCGGCGAGGGGTCCCAGCCTTTGCATTTTAACTGCCAGGTTTTCGGGTTAGAGGCGACGCCAATTCCGGACAGGATCAGACCTCGGACAACTATGCTGCGTCTCCGACTTAGACCAAGGACAAGCATCGACGATTCTTTCCGAAAACACTGACCAGTCAATCTCTGCGAAGCTACGCATGTTTGCTTCGCCAGCAGTGTGCTCAGGAATTTGCACAGCTTCGTATCACGTGAAACACCGCAATTGAGGAGTGTTCGTGGAAGACGACGTTAGATCCGACAAATCAATATTCAGTTATATATCGAGTCAATTTTCAGGCATATCACGAGTCAATATACTGGTATATGTCGAGTCAATATCTAAGTATATATTGAGTCAATATTGCGCTATATATCGAGTCAATATTCAAGTATATATAGAGTCAATATTCAAGTTAATATTCAGTGATATATCGAGTCAATATTCAGGTATATAGAGAGTCAATATTCAAGTACTATATCGAGTCAATATTCAAGTACTGTATCGAGTCAATATTCAAGTATTATATCGAGTCAATATTCAAATATTATATCGAGTCAATATTCAAGTATATATTGAGTCAATATTCAAGTATTATATCGAGTCAATATTCAGGTATATATCGAGTCAATATTCAGCTATATATCGAGTCAATATTCAAATATTATATCGAGTCAATATTCAAGTATATATTGAGTCAATATTCAGTTATATATCGAGTCAATATTCAGTTATATATCGAGTCAATATTCAGGTATAAATTGAACCATATCGTGATTCTTTTCCAATCTTATTTTTTAATAACAATGTGAACACCTCCCTGTAGGATTGGTCTCGAAATATTCTAAACATCTTGAAATGTGAGAATATGTTTTTGTTTTCACTAAAATTACAATTTAAATGGCCAGTGGTCGCTACTACTCTCTTTGCTTTCCGAAGAGAATTAAGAAGCTAACTGATTAACAAACTTGTTTTACACTTCTCTCAAAAATATTAACGTTCTCATTGAAATCCCGTATACTATACCATTGAGAATCCTCTCGGAAACGTGAACGCATCAACGGAGTGTCGAGCTCTGTCGAATCCGCGGCTGCCACTTCGCCGGACAGTTGAAATTCTCTTTGGACAGCCCGGACGGAAACCGTTCGTTTTTTTCCCGTGCGATCGGCGACGTGCAGTTTCCCAGTTGACGTCTGACTGGCGGAATCCGCGCGGTCGCGGGGGTGGGTAGGCAGCGTTTCTGTCGGGAAGTTGAACCCGCCGTGATTTCCGCAATTTCATCGTTTCCCGGCCACGGTATTTCGCCCGCTAGCCCAACGGGATATGAAAGAGTTCATATAAGATGATCCCCGGCTGTCGTTGTCTCCCGGCTTGGGAATCAACACGTGGACCGCTGATGGATACCTCGGCGCTCCCCCCTTCCCCATAGGCGGAGGAAGATCTCGCGAAGAGTTTCGGGGATTTCGGTGCAAGGAGCTTTCCTCTGACCACCATTTACAGAGTTGTCCGACGAATCGATTACATTACTGCTACGATCGTGCCATTAGATCCTGTTAATTTATTGGTATCCTGTTAATTTATGTATTCCTGTTAATCTATTGGTTATGGTTGTTCTTGTTCTTGTTATTATTAGACTGCGGATTTTATGCATTCGCGACAAAAATGAATAGGTCGAATATAAAATTTTAAGGTCATCGGAAGAATTTCAGGATACTGTTACATTATTTTCAACTTCCTGCAACTGTTTAAAGAGAAGAGACATTTTTATTTAACTTGTGCTTTTTACAATTAACTTCAGTTTTATTTTATATAACGATTCGCGGTCCCCAGTTATTACACATTTCGTACTCGTGTACACGCTATTATTACACTTTGTGTACCGAAACACCCTCCCTGTGACACGAAAAACTCAATTACAGTAAATACTCCCTAACTGACGCTCAGATTGTGCACGAAAATGGACAATTTGGGAAGTGGAGGTACGATTATTCGAGCATTGCAGCTCGTTTTTTTATAGTTGTTGATAATTACAGGGAGAAAATTAGGGAGAAAATTAGGAATGTGGCGTCCGATGTGCCATCAAATCGTGTCACGTGCCCTGCGAATTGTCTTTAAATAGTGTTATGCGCCCTCCAAATTGCCTCCGAATCGTGGCATGTAGCCTCCGAATTGCCTTCGAATCGTGGCAAAAAAATCAGAAGTAAGAAAGTTAAGTCAATTAAGGCCTGAACTCAGGAATTAAGTCAATTAACGCCCGACTCAGAATTCTCAGATCTGCCGATTTCAATTCCGACATCCGAACATTCCTCGCAGAGATTACTGTTTCCCACAGTGAGAAAAAAGTGACGTCACGATCGAACCACTCCCGCGTTACAATTTCAGGCAATCGCATCCACAAAATTCATTCGACGTTCTTCACGGAAAAGTACAAAATCGTGGCCGCCGGACATGTCCGACGCAGGCAGCGATCGCGTTAAGCCCCGTGACCTTAGTTGCTGGCAACTAAGTATAATAGTCGCACGGGGTCTCTGGACGCGTTTCGAGCGAACTCCACTTACGTTTAACGCGTTCTTCGGCGCGTCAGGAGCCGGCAGATGTAACTCAGAACGGCGGGTATCGATTGCGGGGGCCGGTGCGTCTTCGAGTGCGGGGTCACGTGTCGCTCATAAAGAACCAATTCTCACCTAAACACGCGATATAAATTCAGGATCGGCGGCCCATTCCCGCGGCTGCCTCGTGATTCCGAAACTGGCCGGGATTCGACGTTTCCGTTGGTCAACGACGCGACGTCTCCTCCTTCCAGGATCGGTGCGGGCCGCGCGCGGGCGGCCGCGGGGGCTGGCGGAGACCGAAATTCAACGAAATAAAGTATCGTTACCGGGCCGCGGTTATGCAAGGAAGAGAGCGTCGACGGTGGTACGGTTCGGCCGCGATGCGAATAACAAACTCGATATTTCCCGCGAGCGGCTACGTGACCGAAGAGAGAAACGGAGACGGGGCGAACGGGCGAGGCGCCTGTTCGCGTTCGGCTTCGCCTCGTTACGAACGGCTGCGTCCCAGTTCGATGATGGATCGACGGGGAATCCTCCCGAGTCTTTTATTTCCACGTAAGAGCGCCGTGCTCGCGAGAAACCCGATTTTACCGGCGGACCGATACGGCGCCGGTTTTCATCGCGTATCTATCGCAATCTGGGGCCGATCGAGATCTTTTCGATACACGCGCGACCGTCTCGAGGTCCTCCGTCATCCTCTAGCCTCTGACGTCGACGATTTTTACGTTGGAAATCGTTCCGATGCGGTTAATTCTCGCAAATTGTCTACTTCGAGACGATAATGGACGACTTGCGAAGAGAAGATACGATTAATCGAGTCTCGCGGCGCGTTTTTATTGTTCTCGATAATCGACATCTATAAAAACGAGACGCCGGGCTTGATTAATCGTATGTTCCAAGTTGTCCAAGTTGAGGGAATTTGCTGTAATGTGTTGAATAAACGGAGTTCAGATAAGCGGAGTTTCATCTGCGTGGAAATCGCAACGCTTTCAACCAATTACAGTAAATTCTCTCGAATTTGGATACGAAAATGGACAATTTGGGGAGAGGAGATACGATTATTCGAGTCTCGTTGCTTGTTTTCATAGTTGTTGATAATCGGCGGTTCTAAAAGCTTCGGAAAGCAACAATAAATTCTGCCTAATTCGCGCTCAGATTGCGCAGAAAAATGGACAATTTGGGAGGAGGAGATGCGATTATTCGAATCTCGCGCCTCGTTTTTATAATTGCCGATTGTCAACGATTATAAAAACGAGATGCAAGGCTCGAATAATCTTATCTCCTCTTACCAAATTGTCCATTTTTACTGTGTAGCAATTTCTCTCCAATTGTCTCTCAGCTTGTAAACAAAAATGGACAATTTGGGATAAGGAGATACGATTATTCGAATCTTGCTGCTCGTTTTTATAGTTGTTGGCAATCGCCAGCGAAGCGATGTTGCGAAGAACAAAGAAATTCGGTCGACTGATTTTCATGTAACAGAAACTTTGATTGCCAACAATGTTCCTCAATCTGTTTCCACAAATACAGTAAATTCTCCCTAATTGACGCTCAGACAGGATTATTCTTGTTACTCTTGTTACTCTTAAAATAAAATTTTAAAGTCATCGGAAGAATTTCAGGATACTGTTACATTATTTTCAACTTCTGACAACCGTTTAAAGAGAAGAGACATTTTCAGTTAACTTGTGATTCTTACAATTAACCCATCAAAAGTACCAAAAAAATTAAATTAAATTAACTGTATAATGATATTCATGCTAACCAATTGGAATTGTTTTTGCTACAATTGTTATTGTTTTTATTTAAATATGAAAATTAAAGACCGTCGCATTTTTGGGACATTGGCGGAATGTGCACTATATATCTGAAATAATATTTCTCGATGGATATGTAAAAAAAGTCCAGAGAAGAAGTTTTAATCAAAAGTTTTTTATTTAAAAGTCTTGTGAACGCTCTGCGGAAATAAACAAGCTCGGTTAAGGTTCTTAGCTTCAACCCGAAGTTTACAATGATTAAAAAAACAAAATAGTAGAAATTCTTAATACTTTCATGGAAACCCTGATATGTTCTTACTAATTTATCGACTAACCGATATTTTATCGGTATTTCGTTTAGAAGTTGCAGTTCTTAAAAGAAAAAAATGTGAAAATGTGCCCCAAAAATGGCGCCACATTGGCGGATAATGAATTAACATAATTTTTATTTTTCATAACGATCCACGGCTCAGTTATTAAAATTCAAGATATATTCTAGATATCAAAAATTCAATCACGGCAAATGCTCCCTAATTGACGCTCATATTGTGCATGGAAATGGACAATTTGTAAAGACGAGATACGATTATTCGAGCATCGCAGCTCGTTTTTTATAGCTGTTAATAATTGGCAACTATAGAGAGAAAATTAAGGAGAATTTACTGTACACGATCGTTTCGTCACCGTGTCGGATTGCTTCGACGCTATTCTCCGACGTTGGAGGGACGAGAATATGCTCGCACGAAGAAAGAAATTATTTTCGGCGGTTTCTGATATCGATCTCTGAATCCAGGATTAGGAGACTGCAATCCGCACCGCTGCGCCGCGCCGTTTCCCCAATAATTAATCTACTCTGCTTGAGTCGCGCGATGATAACGACGGCTGCGACCGTTGCTAATCGAGTTTCATTCTCTGCCCGCAGAACGATGACCTGGTCTTCGACCAGGACGGCAAGCAGTCCCTCGGCGAGACGCCTCTGATCGAGTCACGGCATCACGACTCCTTGCTCCACAGGATAAAGAGAGGATTCTTCTCGTTCTTCGCCCCCGCAACCACCACCACAGCCGCTACCACCACCAGCACCGAAGCTGCTTCAGGTAAGAGCGCCATCTAAGGACCACTGGAGATCCGGTCCTGGATCCTGGTCCAGGGCCCTCGATAAGCCCAGGTCGGCGACCTTCGAGATTTATTAATCCGCACATTCGACCGATTGCAGAAGCGAACGACCGCGGAGGAAAGGAGGACGCCGACGACGTCCCCATCGAGGTCGTCGAGGAGAAGAAGCCGAAGGGAAACGTCGGGGCATCGGCGAACCTGGTCAGACAGACCCGGGAGAGCGCCGAGGAGAACGAGGAAGCTGAAGAGGTTGGAGGAGCGTAGGTGGCTCCAAGGGTCGGAAATAATTCTATCCTTTCTCGGCAGGGCAACGAGATCGGCAATGCTGCAGAGGCTCGGCGGGAGCCGGAGAAGTTTGGGAACACCGATGACGAAGACCTGGCTGGCTCAGGCGACATCGAAGGCAGCGCCATCAGCGGTATTGGACCGCATAACAAGTTCCCCGGGATAAACAATGCTCAGCGAAGTAAGTGGCCAGTTGAAGAGTATGTGTATCTGTTTAGTTTTACTTTTTGTGTCGAGATCTCGTTTGAAATATCACACCTTTTCCGTTGCTTCCTGTTTAGTGTATGCTATTTCTATTGTATATTTTTCCTGAATAAATAGTAGTTTTAATTAAATAGTAAATTTTCCCTAATGATACTTCCGTCCTTCTCAGTCTTTCAATCGCTCGCTATCATTCGTTCTCTCTCATTCCTTTTTTCATATTATATTCACTTTGTTGTGTCTTTGCACATCAGAGGATTGTCCTCTCAGTTTCCTTAATGAATCTTTTTACTGCACCGATTATTTTGTAGTTATTTTTTGCCAGTACGTAAAGTTATTTCTTTCTACCTCTTCTATTTTCTCTTCTTTTCTTACTTTTCATCTTCATACGTCGCAGGTTATACACAACGTGTCCCAAAATTATGCTATTTATGGGAATTGAGGGGTTCCTGAGGTCATTTGCAGTAACTTTTTCCTTTGCGCGAATGCAATCTGCAGCTCCGTTTACGAGTTATTAAAGAAAAACACTGACCAATGAGAGGCGCGCTCTATGCGGCGCTGGGTGGCGCTAGGCGGCCGAGCTAACGAGCGATCGGAGCCCAGTTCCGCTTATTGGCTCGGGCGTCTCGCGCCAGCTGATCTCGCCTCCCATTGGTCTGCGTTTTTCGTTAATAACTCGTAAACAACGCCGCGGATTGCATTTTCGCTAAGGAAAAAGATACTTCAAATCACCTCAAGAATCCATTTTCCAGAAATAACATAATTTTGGGACACCCTGTATAAATCACGTCCAAGCATTGGGCGCGCTGTCCACGCGTTATTTAACGCGATTTATGCTTTTCTCTTCCTGCTCACATCCGCATAGTGGATCATCTACAATGTCTTCCCTATATAAAAATTTATTTAAAAGATTGTTCTTCCAATTAGTAAAATATCGTTTCTCTGTCCAGTCCCGTTTTATCTTTAAGTATTGTGAACTCGATGTACGTTTTTTCCCGCCGATCCTCGAAGATCCTGTAACTCCGATCGATGGTTCCAGGGTACTACCGGATAACCTTGACAATCGGCGAGCCGTATCTGCGGGAGTACGCGGACAGAAATAGCCGGGAGTACAAGGAGCTGAGCGGGAACCTGACGCACGCGTTCGAGGAGCTGTTGAACCGACACCTGCCCGTCGATAGCCATCACGCGAACGTCGTAAAGATATCGTAAGTCTCCGATAGTCGATGAGATCCCCGTCGACGGGCAGCCGGTCTGGCGCGTCGCGTCGCGGTCAGAAATAGAGGATCGTGTGACTCAGCGGGACAGGTGTCCGTGGAATGACCGGAGTTTCTGGCCCACAGACCGACCGCGACCGACAGCTTCGCGTCACTGGTGACTCTGGACATCGGGTCGACGTTCACCGAAGAGGCGGAGGTGCGCGACATCATCGAGGAACAGCTGCAGCTGCATTCCTTGGACAACATCCAACTGCATCCCGAAGACTTCTCCTTCAGAATATTCCAAGGTAACTTCCTGCAGGGTGATGATCGATTCCCCGTCGAGGGTGTCGAAACTTCCAGCGGAACGCGTTCCGCTAAGAATACGGAAGATCGATGGCCCCCGGCGAAAATCTGGCGAAACTCCGGCGTTGCGGATTCGGCCGGCCGGAACGCTCGGTCTCTGTGATAATTAGATGTTGCACGCGGAATGCTGTACAGCTTGCGTAGGCATAGTCGGCGATAGTGAATCGCTGCACTTCGAGTACACCTTATTGTTTCATTATTTTCTGTTCTTCCGTTTATGTTTCTGCCTGTCGATGCTTCAGTCAATGAGAAAATCCCCGAGGAGGAGTGCGACCCGTCCACAGAGGTCACGTGTAGAGACGGTGCATGCGTGCCATTAGCGTCCAGGTGCGACGGGATCGCCCAGTGCGAGGACGCCTCCGACGAGCTCGATTGTCGCGCGACCACGACCAGTAAGTACCCCGGACACTACCTGAACACGACCTCTGTACAGTAAACCGTGCGATTAACACTTCTACAGCACACCATGAAACAATGGCCCGCCTGTAATTAATGTAAATAGATCGGTTCTCCGTCCGTTCGACGCTCCCTAGAAACCGGCCCCGACCCTCGACGCTCGTTATCATCCGCTCACAGACTCCACGGGACTTTATCATTCTCTTTTTCTACCGCGATTCGCATTCTCACACGCCGCGTTAGCCCCGGTCGGTGACCAGCCGACTGGGTCGACACCTTTAATCAGCAAGCCCGAAAAACACAGATCCCTACACGGTGACCGAGGAAATCGACCAGGAGGAGACCACTCTGAAGGAGTCTAAGGAGGAGGAGGAGGAGGAGGAGGAGGAGGAGAAGCTGGTTGAGGAGGAGGAGGAGGAGGCGGTTACGCCGAGATCGGCAACGAACAAGTGCCGTGCCGACGATACGGTACGCTGTGACGACGGAAGTCATGTCATTTGTTCCGTGCAGAAATGCGACGGGGTGCTGGACTGTGACGACGGTGGCGACGAAGTTGGTTGCAACCAGACAGGTATAGGCTCGCCCTGACCCGGCTCAGTGTCTCTCGTCTAGCTCTCGTAGATCGTCTGCTCTGTAAATATGTACATAGACCGCATGCCAGACCACGAACGTTCTTCCATTGTTCATGCTTCATGCTCTTCTGCGTTCGAAAACCGTGAAATCGTCGCGCCGGCTACAAACGACCGTTCGTTTTATAGGGTGCAGCGCCGGGGAGTTCGCCTGCGACGTCTCCAGGTGCATCCTCGAATCGGAACGGTGCAACTTCGTCGAGAACTGCATGGACGGAAGCGACGAACACGACTGCAACTATCCAGGTGAGTGCGATTACCTTTTCACTCGATTCCGTAGCAGTTTTTGCTAGCTTCGTACCTTCGACGAATGTTTTACCGTCGATTGGTGCGGTACGAAACTGCCACAGATAGCTGAATTACCGACTGTGCGAGTCGGTGTCCCGTCGGCAAGGACGGAAAGTCGCTAGAAAATGAAAATAGTTACTAGAAAATTGCAGAACGTTACTAGAAAGTTGCGAGAGGTTGTCGGAAACGGCGGGAAATTGATATATGTCACTCGATCGAGGCGTTGCGCTGGCATCGCTTTAAAACATAGTCGCTTAAAAACGAATATTGCACAATTGTTTGATGAACCAGGAAATTGTCATCGCCTTCGGTAGATAAATTAACAACATTCCAGACATATCTACTAATTGTACGAATCTACATTGCATCGGTGAGAACAGTAAACTGCTGGCAAAAATGGCACAAAGTCTCAAAAAGTTACAAAACATTACTAGAAAACTGAAAAAATCCCTAGCGAACGATGCTTCTCGCGCGGTAAAACAGATCAAGTTACTAGAATCTTCCTCTGTCGATATGGTTGGTGCTTCCGTCGGTACAGTAGCACTGGCTCTGTCGGTACAGTATCTTTGTCTCCGTCGGTGCAGTATTTGCAGCGACTTCCCTAGGTACATCACATCGTTAATGAAGGAACTCTGCTTTGCCAACGCGCGATATCGATTCTCTTCAGCACGATAGAGACGCCCGGACATCGCCGTCACTCCCTAACTTCCGGTCCCCGACGTTCTAATTAAAAGTCGTTCAGTCGTTGTCTCGTCGTGGGGCTGCTCGAGCAGCCTCGAAGACGGGCGGGAACGTGCCGATTTTTCCGGCAGAAAGAGGGTCAGGTGGACGCCGACCAGGATGTGCCTGGTGAATATTCAAACCTCGAGGGCCGTCTCCCTTGTCCCTCCGTGTTTCGCAGCGACTTTTTCGCCGCTCTAGACACGTCGAGTGGAGGCGAGACGACGGAAGTTCGAACACCCCACACGTTTTCCAGCAGCCTGACTGATCGAAAAGACCGGCCGGTCCTCCTCCTAGCTGGACAGAATTTTTTCGAGCGTGCCCCGTCATCCCGCGACGATCGTTCCGAAAAAGTAACGCGACTCGCGGGAAAACCGTTCCGCCGTGGCGGGCGCGCGGTTTCGACGGTGGCCGACCACCCACGCCTGGCGTCGGGAATTCAGATTTCAGCCGGCGAGGTTTTTTCCCGATCCGATCTCCGGATGTTTCCCGGAGCCCGGCCGCCACCTACGTAGCGAATTAGGAATGTAGATTACGCGTGTTTCCACGCCGGGGCCCGGAGGATACGTCCGCGATAATGGTTCCGCGAACCGCATTCCACGACAATCGGCAATCACCGCCGGGCACTCGGTATTTTTTTCGCTCATTCCGGATAGGAGAGCCGAGAGCAGGTTCTCTCTTTAACCTACTTACCGCTGACGAGCTCATTGTTCTACTAATCGGCGCGGAACCAAAGGGGAAAAATACACGTGACAAGTGGCTTCTACTAGCCGCCACGAGCCGCGAGCCTGTCGGTGCCGGTATTCTTTGATTGCCAGCGTCGCATTCCGAGAGATCGATGACGCAAATAGGCTGACCTATTCACTGGGATCTGTGATGGCTCTGCTTTAATCATCGGCCACTTCGGGGCCACGAGTCACTCGGCTGGCCTGCCTCCGCGTTGCCTCAGAATCCAAATCCTGCCGCGGAAAACCAGACTTTCAACTATCTCGGCCTGCGACAGGACAATAAGAGGGGGGAGGCTGTCTTCCGTAGTCCGATCGTAAATCGTCGGCCCCTTCATCTCGGGGCTCGTCCAGACGGTTTTCCGCCTAGCGCCGGCAACAGGAGGGCAAAGAGGGTTCGGCAGGGGGTGACAGAGGGTGGGCAGAGGGTGGCAGGGACAGGCGAACGTCCCGTATAAATATCCGCAGACACGCAGCCCGGCTGGAAAGCGCGTTTACCTGCTTCCAGTAATCGCGATGTGCATGCTTAATCAATATTCAAGTATTCAGCCGCGAGCGAGGCACAGGGGGACGATCCACGGTGCCCCTCGACTCCCCCGGCCCCTCGCCGCCCCTCAGTCGCCGAGCTCTCATCACTAGCGATGGGTATTCAATTCCCTCCGCTGCGAGTTTTCAAGCAATGAGCGTCTGGAGACGCTCGAGGACCGCGTCTTCGGGCAAACGAGGATATTGTTGGGCAGGCCGAGAAGGGTGACCTGGTTCTCCGGGGGTTGTCCGAGATCTGGAGACTGCGGGAGCCTTCCGACCGTGGCTCTTTCATTTTTAAGGACCCGGAGTGTCTGTCTGTTTAGCTACCTTTATGCTCTAGAGACTCGTAGCCTCAGAAATCCTAACACTAAATCTATGAGGACCTAGAAGAAGGAGTGAAAGCAGACCTAGCACCTGCCAAAGTCTCCAACTATAGGATAGTCCTCTGACGTGTTTGTGCTAACTCAAAACCCCTAGCACTTTTCTGGATCAAGAGGATTAAGGAAGATCTAGGACCTAATAGAAGGAAAAGAGCAGTTCTTAGATCTAGAAAAGGGATTATGGCAAGTCTAGGACCTAGAAAAGGGACTAGAGCAAATCTAGGCCCAGGAATATGTCCTAGACTAGGTCTAATAGTCTCTGGAAGCTATCAAAGGCTAGCGTCCAAACACGTTTAGTGTTTAGGAGACGCCAATCGTTGGAGCTAACCCGAAACCTCTATCATTTTTCTAGATCAAGAGGATTAGAGCAGGCCTAGGACCTAGTAGAGGGAATAGAGCAGATTTAGGCTCTAGAAAAAGAATTATATCAAGTCTGGGACCTAGAAAAAGGATTAAAACAGACCTAGAGCCAAGAATATGTTCTAAAGCATGACTAGGAGTCTTTGGAAGCTATCGGGGGCTAGCGTCCAGACGCGTTCAGTGTTTAGGAGACGCCAATCGTTGGTGCTAACCCGAGACCTCTATCATTTTTCTAGATCAAGAGGATTAGAGCAGGCCTAGTAGAAGGAATCGACCAGATCTAGAACGTAGGAAGAGAATTAAATCAAGTCTGGGACCTAGAAAAAGGATTAAAACAGACCTAGAGCCAAGAATATGTCCTAAAGCATGACTAGGAGTCTTTGGAAGCTATCGGGGGCTAGCGTCCAGACACGTTCAGTGTTTAGGAGACGCCAATCGTTGGTGCTAACCCGAGATCTCTATCATTTTTCTAGATCAAGAGGATTAGAGCAGGCCTAGTAGAAGGAATCGACCAGATCTAGAACCTAGGAAGAGAATTAAATCAAGTCTGGGACCTAGAAAAAGGATTAAAACAGACCTAGAGCCAAGAATATGTCCTAAAGCATGACTAGGAGTCTTTGGAAGCTATCGGGGGCTAGCGTGCAGACGCGTTTAGTGTTTAGGAGACGCCAATCGTTGGTGCTAACCCGAGATCTCTATCATTTTTCTAGATCAAGAGGATTAGAGCAGGCCTAGTAGAAGGAATCGACCAGATCTAGAACGTAGGAAGAGAATTAAATCAAGTCTGGGACCTAGAAAAAGGATTAAAACAGACCTAGAGCCAAGAATATGTCCTAAAGCATGACTAGGAGTCTTTGGAAGCTATCGGGAGTTAGCATTCAGACACGTTCAGTGTTTAGGAGACGCTGCCAGCTGTAGAACCTTCACTGTCCCGCATTCCTAGAGCCGGCAGGTCAAGTCGGTGGCTTTGTCTGACGTTCCAGGTGCCTTGACTCCATCGCTACTCATTACGCCCCCACAAACCCCCGGTGCTTCTTCAGGTTGGGAATGCGCATAACCACTTTCGTGTCTCTCGGCTCGGTTCCGCGATATGCCAGCTCGGACGGGGACAATTATGAGTCCTGGCGGACCGAGGGGCTCCGAGAAGGGGCCAGGGGGTAAGTTACGTTAGGATAGTCGGCGGCGGCACGCTAGGCACCGCCACGACAAACGTCAGCCCACGATGTCCCGGAACATTATTCAGGTGCGTCCTCTCCACCTGTCTACTGGGTGTACTCGAGCAAAAACCATCCCCCGTCCTGTCTGCGCCGTTGCAGAAATTAGGGATTTGTTAGGAATTAATCGCATCGCCTGAACAGTACGCTGTGCAGTCCAATGAAAAATTACTTTCCGGAATTCGGTGACTCCGGAAAATGTCTTCCGGTGCTCTCGGGGTCGACACTTGTCGACTACCCTCGTTATTTTCATGATCGTAGGAAAATTAGGGATCGTCAGAGACTAATTGCGCGGCTCGAAGAATTCTAAGCTTGACAAATTAATTTATCGAGTCTGCCGGAGGAGCTGTCTGTTGGCGATTTAGAGGTTGGTAATTGCTGGCCACCCCTTGTGCAGACCCCGGTTAAACGTCCTCCGCAGTATGGTGGCCGCTTAACCGGGATAAATATCGGAACGACGCAGAGGGGCTAAAATTCAAGCACGTAAGCCCGCGGTTCACAGGTTGCCCTTAATTTCTCCGGTGGAAGGGACAGGCAGCGATTTTTCTTTCGCGGAATCATCGGTAATTTTTTATTCCGCTTGGCACGGTCCGCCGTTCGGTTCGTCGGTGTGTTTCCGCGGCTGTTTATACAAAAGCCGTGCACCCGACGATTTTTTCCCTCCCCGCAGCGAAAACACTGTCTATTGACAAAATAAGCGTATGCAAATCTGTCGCAAGTCGCGAACCAGCCCTAGAATCCACCCGTACCGAACACCATCATCCGTTACGCGGGTCTCTGTCGCGTGATTTTTCACCTAATTGCTGGCCAACTCGCCGCTAAGTGGATCTTACGAAACGATAAGTATTTTCTCTCGACCGCCTCCTACGATCGGGGAAGAACCACCCCTGGAGTGCGGGGTGCGGGATGTTATCTCGTGGAATATCTTGCAGGTTGAGGGAGCTCGGTGAAAAATTTCGCAAAATTGAGAATCAAATTTTAATCGATTTCTCGTATTTTCCTATTGTTTGCATAATTATTACCCTGCGATCTTTCTCTTGGTTCCGGCGGAATTATATCCCACTTTCGGGACGGATTTCACAAGAACAAATTAAGCCGCCAACTTGAACAATGTTACTGTTTCTGGTGGAGACTTAATGCTAGAAACTCAATGGTAAATTCAATGTTAAACTCAATGTTAGACTCAATGTTGTAGACTTAATGTTGTAGACTCAATGTTGTAGACTTAATGTTGTAGACTCAATGTTATAGACTTAATGTTGTAGACTCAATGTTATGGACGCAATGTTGTAGACTCAATGTTATAGACTTGATATTGTAGACTCAATGTTGGACTCAATGTTAGACTCAATATCATGGACTCAATGTTAGACTCAATATCATGGACTCAATGTTAGACTCAATATCATTGACTCAATGTTAGACTCAATATCATTGACTCAGTGGTAGACTCGATATCATGGACTCAATATTAGACTCAATATCATGGACTCAATGTTAGACTCAATATATCATGGACTCAATGTTAGACTCAATATCATTGACTCAATGTTAGTCTCGATATCGTGGACTCAATGTTAGTCTCGATATCGTGGACTCAATGTTAGTCTCGATATCGTGGACTCAATGTTAGTCTCGATATCGTGGACTCAATGTTAGTCTCGATATCGTGGACTCAATGTTAGTCTCGATATCGTGGACTCAACGTTAGACTCAATATCATGGACTGAAGATATGGTGCAAGAGTAAAGTAGTCTAGGAAAAAATTCTGATGGGACTTCGTTACTCGTCAAATATTCTGTAGCTTCAGCAACGTTTGTGTTAACGCCACATCCTAAACGTTAGACTCAGTATTAGACTCAACGTTAGAAAGTTGATATTACAGGTTCAAGATCCAATCGAAAACTAAATCGCCAAATTGTTTGTTCAAACATGATGTTCTGACAAATTGTCAGAACGTCACTCAGACCATTGACCCCGAAATGAATTCGAGTCTCGCGTGACCCTTAATTTACTATTCCGCTTCTGCCTCGGACAGTGGGACGATCTTTGAATGATTTCTGTCAGGGAACGCTTTTTCACGATGACATTTTTTCACAGTGCTGTTGAGAATGTCACTCTCCTATCTTTGGTATGGTTGTTTCTCGGATTGTCAGTGCCGGTTCGGTCGACAAGGAGATATTTTTAGAGCCGGCCCGGCGAAGTAGCACGTTCCTGAATAATTCCCGATTGGTCGCGGGCGTAACTCCATGAAATTAGCCGGCCTGCTCCACCCCTAAGTTTCCACGGGGGGACGAGTAGGCTCGGGCACCTTGCGCTCGTTTCCTAAATAATTAACATTGCGGATAATGGGCCGGCGGCCCCGGTCACCCAGACATCGGATAACGTTATCAAACTGCGACCGCCGTGACGAGGGGGTTTCCTACAGGGGTAGCCGCCCCCTCGTTTCTCTTTGTACCGGGGCCTGCGTAATCGGAAAATGCATCGCTCTATATAAAGATTAAAACTTCGTAAAACATTCGCTGCGTCTCAACATTGTTGCCGCAGACAAAGGGTCCGGGGGGGGGGGCTGATCGTTTCAACCCCCGCCGGCGATTCAGGGCTAACTTTCACCCCGCACGACTTTTCCTTCGCGCCGGTGAAACCTTAACAGCTGGCATTGATCTTTGATAATTGCTACCGCGAAGCAAACGGGGCCATTCAACCCTTTAGCAACGATTCTTGATAATTATTTTTAGTATAGAGGGGGCTGGATTTTTGCCCTCGAGGGTTCGCTAATATTTTTCTCGGGAGCCGAAATTTGAAAAGATTGTCTCTAGGTTGTTATTTCGAAGATCAATGATCCCGTTGGAACTTTCTGGCTAAAGATACCACCCCAGACTTTGTGCAAATGTGCAAAGGAAGTTTCGAATCACTGTATATTACAGGAGATACTATTGCAGGAGAATTCGACCAGCTCCCAGTAGAATAGCGAGCGAACTCTTTAAATATTTCTTCGCAGCTCCTCTGGCCCGTCGAAGTCTGACAGCGCATATCCATTTCAAAACCTACCCCCGACTTCGGCCAACATGTTTCTCACCGTCTTTTCATTACCGACTGTATTATCCGAGCATCGAAACACCCTTACGTTCTCCCGAAACGACCCCTCGAATTTCTACAAGCTCCTCCTCCTTGCTGACATGAAATTCAGAGAAGATCCGCGATATTAACACATGTAAATGTGGGAGAGGTATTAATACCTTATTAAAAAATTTATCTTTTTTTATTTTGTTATAAGGGTGTTCCAAAAATGTCTCGTAATCTGGAAATGCGGGGTTCCCGAGGTCATTTGAAGCAACTTTTTCCTCAACGAAAATGCAATCCGCGGTTCCGTTTCCGAGTTATTAACGAAAAACAGTGACCAATGAGAGGCCGGGACCAGCTGGCGCGAGATGGCTGAGCCAATGAGCGAAACTGGGCTCGGACTGCTCGGACCTAGCGCCGCCTAGAGCGCGCCTCTCATTGGTCAGCGTTTTTCGTTAATAACTCGTAAACGAAGCCGCGGATTGCATTTTTGCTACGGAAAAAGTTGCTTCAAATGACCGCAGCAACCCCTATTTCTGGATTACCAGACATTTTTGGGACAACCTGTATATTTGAAAAAATCCCTTCGTGTAATTCTAAAAATCTTCATAATACACTTATTACCAAAATCTAATTATCCGTTCCTAAAATATTAAATGCGTTTTTTTAAAAATTAGATTTTTTCAAAATTCGCTCTTTTTCCCCGTTAGGGGTGCGAGCAAAGCTCGGGTCACAATCCGCAGAAAATGTGCAGAAAATGGTGTCCAACGATCGTCGGGGCGTTTCCGAAATGAAAAAGAAATCGCAGTCGCGGGAAAAACCGGCCGCGGCGCATCTGGCTTTTAACCCTCTAAACCAGGGCGGAATCCAACCCGCTTTCCATCCCCTCCAGAAATTCGAAAACTGGGAGCTCGCACTCGTCTGCCGGCATCCTCCTTCGTTCCCGGATTAAACGTGTTCCCGGCGTCGCGCAGACTCGGCCACGGGGGTGGCAAAAGGCGCGGGGGTCGCACCGAGGGGGCTGGCTCGTAATTCTGCGAGGTCGCGTTCGTATTGTCGTAAATTACAAAAAAGCTCGGCGGATTGTTCCCGCGGAATAACCGTGAGGGTTCGCCGGTGATGCATCCGGCCGCGCGCCGAGCCGCAACCATAACCGCCGCCGGGGGGTGAGAAGAGGAGGAGGAGGGGGGGTTGGTTGGTTGGTTCGGCGTCGCGTAGTTCGTTCGTTATCCCGGGAACCCCTTAAGTGTGGCAGCGGGGCAACGGTAACGCCTACCAATCTGCCGTTCGTCCCCGCAACGAGCCAACCCCCCTGCCCCCCTCGCCAACCCCCGGCAAGCCCTCGCGACACCGGCTTAATTCCGACCAGCGAGAAATGAAGCTTAAACCCGAAAATGAATTCTAAAAAGCTCCGCTGATGAAAGGGTGGCCCGCGGTTCGCGGCCACCTCGCAACCCCCCCGGCACCGGCCCCCGGCCAGCAACCCCCAACCCCTGTGTTTTCGAACAGATTGCCCGTGGTATCGTAAATCTGGCGAGTCGCGGATGGATCGTAATTGCGACACGCTTCCCGGCGATAAATCCACGAGCCGTTTCCGGTCTCTCTCCTTTTTTATCCCCATCCCCCGATGCTCGTCCCGCGATTAACAGCCCCTGCTCGACTTTCCCCCTCGGTTGTGGTCAAGGGAACTTGCAGACACCGTGGCGTCTAACCGGCGCGGTTTTCGACGGAACGCGATCGCGAAGCTATCCGGGCTGTGAGCGGGAATTAAAAAATAAAAATCTCCACCCCCTCCCACACGGAAAATAAATTTACCACCGGCGACCGTGTCGATGGTACGGCTGTTATTAAAGGGCGGCGCGAACCGGACTCGCGCCGGTTGCCGTCCTCAAGCATAATCTCTCATTTAAATTCGATCGGTTTTTCTGTGAGGGCTGCGCGACGCGCCCCATAATGCAAAGTTTCGCCTAGTCAGCGGCGAAAAGATAATGCGAGGCGACCCGGGCTCGTGTTTAACGGCTTACGGCGTGTCCACGGCCGAAGACGAACTTCCGAAGAAGTCCATTAGTATGAAAATGTGATATAAGACAGGTTTGAATAAACATACGACCCGGCCGACCACCCCCGGCCAGCCCCGCGCGCCGCCTGTCGGCCCCGGGAACGACGTGCAACAGCTTTTTCCGCGGGCATCCGGCCTGGCACAGCCGTCATATCCCGGCACGAACCGCGATTCTGAACTTATTTTATTTAAAGTTTTATAATCCGCCCGACCGCACGTGAAAGCACCCTTCCGACCGCCGCCGGAGCACGGTTTACGATGGCATCGCGCGGACGATTCTTCGGCTCCGTTCCCGCGAAATTGCGGGGACGCCGAGGGACCGGGATATTGAAAAGATTTGCACGCGATACCGGTCGCCTGAATTTTACAGTAGCTGTCGAGTGGCCGGTTTTGATTCCTCTGTCAGTCTGGACACCCCTTTCGCCGCGAACTCGTCTTCTTTATCCTGACGAGAGAATTTCTGAATGCTCCGAGACGTTCGGGCAGGTCTCTTCGTTCTTCTTGCGACTAAGGGGCGGCTTTTCGTGATTTTTTCTTTTTGTTTACTTGGGGGTGAGTCGCGATGCTAGTTCCCGGGGGTGTTTATTATAGAGGGCGCGCGCAGGGCGAAATAAAAAGGAATAAATGTTGGCGTAAGCTTGTTCGTAGGGGAATTAATTTTTAGAGGTTCGAACGTTTCCATCGTATCCTAAAAACCACCCTTAAGACAGCTAGATTTACCACCACCCTTTAGCAGCTGATTTGTATTAGTTTATTAAAGCAACAACGAGACGTTTATTCGGATTTCGAACGAACGTGCAATATTTGCCGCACGCAATATTTATATGATATTATTATATTTGTTGCGTTTGCAATATTTAACTCAAAACTGAAATAAATGAACAAATTAGCGATCCGTCGTTTTCACGGGTTCCGTAAATCCAGCGTTAAATTATGCGACTTGTTGAACGCCCACGATACAACAAATCGTATCCAACAGTCGCCAGGCCATTTTAAACGTGAGAAAAAATATCGAATTCACTGAAAAATCCACCCTTAACACGGTCATCATGTAAAAAATATTATCGAAAATTCGTTCCCGATGGAACTCGAGGGAACAAAAACGATCGAACGGTCCCCGGAGGATTTTAGGATTTGGAAAATCAAAGTCACCCCGAGAACCACCCCTAATACCCGAACCCTTCCGAGCACCGTAAAAAATTCGGCTCAGAAAATACGGCGGAAACGAAAAGTCGCGCGAAAAGTCACCGAGAGGATTTTGCAATGTAAACAATCAAAGCTGTTCGGGAAAACCACCCTTCCCCAAAGGGGCTGCGGACGAGAACGGGCCAAATAATATCAAGAAGTGTTCGGAACGACGCCGCAAGTGTCGGAAACGCTTCGGAATGATCGCACAGCGGCCGGCCAGTCCGGGGAATCTTGTTTTCATGAAAATTGCAGGCGGCTGCGGCGGGACGGCGGCGGGAGGGACGGGGGCAGGAATCCGTGGAGGATTTAGGCCGCGATAAAACCTCCCGGCCACTCGGAATAATCGAAGGGTTTTCAATTTTCCTGCCGGTTTGGCTCACGGCTCTCTCGGTGCGCGCTGCCGACGACGGCGCGCCGCGGCAGCGCACGAGCTCCGCCGAGCGACGCCGACGAGCCGGAGCGCGGCAAACGCCTGACGTCGCGACGCCTGATATTCCCATTACGCCACGGAGAGCCGCGGTACCTGCAACACCACCCACGCACCTCTCGACAGTTACTCGGTCGAAACAACGCGGTTCGGTCGACCGCGCTCGGCCGCTGATCCGATCCCGGTTCCGATTCCGATTCTGATCGCGAGACGCGAGTTCATTGATTCCCCGTTGCGAAACTAGAGAGGCGTCGTTAATCTCTGGTACAGTGGTTTTTTTTTCGAGGCTCGGGCGGAACGTACTGGCCGGATTTTGCAAATATTTTGAGCAAACACTTTGACCCATGTTCGTTTTATTCGTAACGCGATTCGGGACGATGGTTCGTTGGAGGTTGATTGTTCGTTTTCTTTCGATTTGTTGGACGATTCGAGGTTACGGTACGAATTAACGGGCGCAGAGTAAACATTTTTGCTCGACTTTGGCGCTCGGTGAATTCCACTTTGTTGAGTTCGATTGGACGGACTCGAGTCTCTCGGTCCAAGACTCGAGCAGATTGGGAAAGATTTGTTTTAGTTTTTTATTGTTTTTTAAATGTCGGAGACTTTGAAGAGTGTCAATGTTAATGTTAGAGACTCAATATGTTAGACTCAATGGAATGGACTCAAGACTTGATCCAAGACTTAGGCAGAATAGGAAATATTGTTGTTGGACTTCATCATTCGTTACATACCGTAGATATTGATGAGTGTCAATGTTAATGTTGGAGAGTCAATGTTAGACTCAATGGTAAACTCAATGTTAGACTCAATGTTAAACTCAATGTTACGGATATAAGACTTGATCTAAGACCTATTGTTGCACAGATTAGAAAAAAGTGTTGTTGGACATTATCATTCCTTAAATATCGTAGACATTGAAAAATATCAATGTTAATATTACAGACTCACTGCGAGATTCAATGTTAAACTCAATGTTATGGACTCAAAACTTGATCTAAAACTTACGCAGACTAGAGAAAAATTGTTGTCGGACTATCATTCGTTAAATATCGTAGATATTGACGAGTGCCAATGTGAATGATAGAGACTCAATGTTAAACTCAATATTAAACTCAATGTTACGGACAAAAGACTTGATCTAAGATTTATTGTTGCACAAACTGGAAAAAAGTGTTCCTGGATTTATCATTCGTTAAATATCGTAAATATCGATGAATGTCAATGTTAATATCAGAGACTCAATGTTAAACTTAATGTTATGGGTTCAAGGCTTGATCCAAGATTTAGGAGGACTGGTAAAAATTTGTTGTTGGACTTCATCATTCGTTAAATAGCGTAGATATTGATGAGTGTCAATGTTAATATCAGAGATTCAATGTTACACTCAATGTTATACTCAATATTAAACTCAATATTGCGGACACAAGACTTGATCTAAGATTTATTGTTGCACAAACTAGAAAAAAGTGTTCCTGGACTTATCATTCGTTAAATATCGCAAATACCGATGAATGTCAATGTTGATATCAGAGACTCAATGTTAAACTTAATGTTATGGGTTCAAAGCTTGATCCAAGATTTAGGAGGACTGGTAAAAATTTGATGTTTGATTTGATTGTTCGTTAAACATCGTAGACATTGAGGAATGTCAATGTTAATATCAGAGACTCAATATTACACTCACTGTTATACTCAATATTAAGTACTCAATGTGCAATGATAGATTTAAGTAGATCCGGAAACAATTTCATGTGGACTCTGTCAATCGTTAAGTATCATACACCTTGATTATGTTAATATTGATGAGACTCAATGTTAGACTCGATCGTGAGCAACTTAATGCGAAATTGAATGTTGTGGACTTAAGACTCAATTCGAAACTTGGCCAGCCTGTGAACAAATTTGCCTAGAACTTTGCCTCCGGTTAAACGACACGTATCTTCGACGCGGTTAGCATTCGTTTCGCAATGTTCGACTCTGAACGTTAAAGACTGAAGACCGGTTAAGTCGCCCTCTCGACCCAGATTTCCCACAAGACTTATCGTAAGTTCGGCGTGGCCGAACGAAATCGTTGAATCCCCTCGGCCGATGCCCGATCACGGAGCAAAATCCTTGGAACCTGGCAGCCGCCAGTGTGTCCACAAGTCCACAAATCCTTCCCGCCGCTTCCAGACCGAGGAACGCCTGTTGCGTTTCGAGAACTCCCGCGTAATCCCCTGGATCGCCCGTAGATCCTGCGTCGACACCAGCTACTAGCTATCCCCAAAAATCGTCGCGCGACGATGAATGTTACAGCCAATTTCTCAGGCCGCGATGCACGAAACCGTGGAACGTTTCTGTTGTTCCGTAGACAAATTTCCTCTTAATGCAGGTCACTTTTAATTCGATAAAATGTACATGCGAAAGAGATTGAGTGCCATTGACTGCTCTCGCGACAGATTTCATTGAGCTTCACGGATCGCTACATGTATTTTCGGAGCCATACTCTGTGCAGGTCGTTCGGTCGTTTCACTGGGGCTGGGGAATTTATTGCCAGCATCGAACAATCGTTTCGTGATAATAGAATGTTTCACAAAATGGCACAGAAAAACCGTGATTTTATATGAAGTACTCGGTTCGATGATCACGGGGACAATTAAAAGTCCACAAATATCGTGATTCGCTAATAATTACCATTAAAAGGACCATTCTAAATTCGTAAAAATCGTGATTTTCTAGAATCTCCAACACAATAATGATCAACGCAGCAAAATCCACAAAAATTGTGATACTCTAAAGAATCATCAACATAATAATTACTCTTAAAAATTCACAAAAATTGCGATTTTCTAGAGAGTCTCCAACCTAATAATGGTCAAAGTAGGTCTGTTAAAAAGCCTACAAAAATCGTGATTATCTAAAGAATTTTCAACATAGTAATTACTCTTAAAAAGAGTCATTAAAAATTCACAAAAATCGTGATTTTCTAGAGAGTCCCCAACATAATAATGGTCAAAGTAGGTCTGTTAAAAAGCACACACAAAAATCGTGATTTTCTAGAGAGTCTCCGACATAATAATTATCAAAGCAGGTCTATTAAAAAATCCACGAAAATTGAAATTTACTAGAGAATCCTCACCATAATAATGATCAAAGCAGGTCTGTTACAAAATCCACAAAGATCGCGATTTACTAGTGAGTTCCCAACACAGTAATTATCAAAGCAGATTTATTAAAAAAATCCACAAAAATCATGATTTACCAGAGAGTCCCCAACACAATAATTATCAAAGCAGTTCTACTAAAAGATCCACAAAGATCGTGATTTGCCACAGCGTGCTCATTATAATAAATACCAGGAGAAGACCAAAGTGTGCTAAATCGATTAGGCAGTTGTTGGTTTCGCAGGCTAGATTTTCGGTTTAATAATTATCGAAGAAGAGCCGCGACAAAAATCGTGACTCACTGGCGCGCAACCGCAGCTTAGCGATCGTCAGAGCAAGGCTACCAAAAAAATTCGCTAAAATCGTGATCTATAGCAGAATCTTCGTTCGAACAATTCCCAGAAAAAGATCACGGTGTCTTAAATCGAATATGCAGTCGTTGATGTCGCGGATTAGATGCTCGGTCCGATAATGTCCATTCGAAAAATTACTATCCGTTGTAGAATTCTGTTTTCAACACACTGTGTTGAAAAAAGTAATTAGATTCTTTTTAATTTCGTTATACACTTGTAAGAATTCCTCCGCGAAATAAAAAAAAACTCGTATACTTGTCATCAAAATCCTATCTTTTGTTCAAAAAAATTCGACCACAATGTCAAAGCAATTCAATTCATTTAATTCGGATCAAATTTATTCAAGTTTATATTATATTATATAATATATAATATAATTATATAGTTATATAGTTACATTATATATTATGTAACATGTAATATATAATTATGGAACTAAATTATATTATATATTATGTAATATATGATATACAACTATCAAACTGAATTATATTTTATATTAAATAATATATAATATATAATATGTAATATGTAATATATAATATATAATATATAATATATAATATATAATATATAATATATAATATATAATATATAATATATAATATAATGATATAGTTATATTAAATATTATATCAGTAGTATATAAAGTAGCATATATTAGTAATATACTTATATTACATAATTTATCATAATTTCTAACATTAGAACTGCTTCGCGTCCGAAACATTCTGCTCGAATTCATCTTATTCGAATATACATTACAATCGAAATGAACGTCCAAAATCGTTCGAAAATCAGTATCGCCTATACGCGACCGTCGCGACGTTAAGCTTGTTGAATATTTCTTAAAAATCGGATTCTTTTTTCAAAATTCACCGATTCACCCGCGTCGGCCGCGCGAGCGAAGCTCGATCGGTGAGCCGCGTATAGCGTGCCAATAAACGAGCGTGGAAAGGTCGCGGCGTCCTAAATCGATTAGGCAGCTGTTCGCCGTGGATTAGCGATCTCGCGGACGGCCGGCGTAGGAGCGAAGGGTGTCGTAAGGTTCCCAGGGTGTCGGTAACCGGCAGCCGGAGTGGAAATCCTCGATCGCGTCGCAGTCGAACGACAAAACCACTGCGGAAGGTGGGTCGCGGCCGTGCCGGCGTCGACGTAGCCGGGGAGGAAAAAAATCTAAAGCAGCTTAGTGCCTCCTACCACGCTTCCCTTGTTGACAGCGGAGGTGGGGTTGGCCCGTTCTTCGTTCGGTTCATGGTGACTACTAGATTGCCAGTCTGTCAGGCTCAGGCAACGCGGTATCTAGTTGGAGCTCTTCCCGTCTCGCTCTGTCGTCTCTCTCTCTCTCTCTCTCTCACTCGCTCTTCGTCCGTCGCCGTCTCTGTTTCCGTTTCTATTTCTCCCCGACGGTTTCTCTCGCGATTTCTGTTGTGCTTTCGGTGTGTGTGCTCCTTCCGCATATCTCGGCGATCAGGTACGACGCGGTCCCATGTGCTCTCTCTTTTTCTCTTTCTCGGCCAGATTGTGTTCCGCCCGGGATTTACGCGAGGAATCGCGATCCGTCGAGCCCGCGGAGTGATTTCCCCGATTTTTCGAGCGGGCCTAGATCGCGGCCGGGATCCACGGAGGACGCCGCGGCGCCCGGAGAACGTCGATCACCGCAGAGCCTCCGTAAAATCACGTCTCTACGATTTAAGCTACAGTTTAAAGCCCGTTTTCTACGTTACGTAGAGTAATATTATTTTATTTATATTTGTGTTGCAAATATTTTCACAATATGTCGCGTGAGTCGAGAGGAAAATGAAAGAAGTGATAAAATAGAGAAATACAGTAGGAGAGGAAATAAGTGGTCGAGATAATTAACGCTAGGTTTCTACCGAACCCGTTGAGAAGTGTCACTAATTTTTTAAGTCACGATTATTCAAGTTTTAAAGAAGCATTTATTGTTTGCTCAAAATGTATGCGTCGCTTGCGGCAAATATTGCAATGACGCTCGTTCGAAATCGGAATAAATGTCTTATTTTATGAACAGATATAAAAGAGCTGCTTTCGGTGCTTCGTGTCAAACAATGTGAGAAAATATCGAGAAAATTACGGAGAGATTAAATATGAGATAACAACGAGACTGAAATAAACAGAAAGATTATTCGTGTCAGCTTTGGTCGAGTATCGTGTCAATTAACTTTCTAGAGGGAATCGTCGCGAGGGAAGACATCGTTCTTTATTTGTCGATAAATATGTGCTGGCATTCGATCATTTTGCAAACGACATTTGCGAGTGAACGGCGACAATCGGGAACGCGCGCGAGTTGGTTCATCAGTGACGAATCCTTAGCATTCATAATTTGTTGACTAATTATAACGGTGCTTAACGTTCCGCACACTTCACGGACTAATGTGAATGCATTACTATTTTAAGAATGATGTATTTTACTTGCTCACGTCAATTTACATTGCGACGGCGACGATTCAGATAAGGACACTTCCTCGCAATAATTTCTTGGTTGTCTCGTACCGCCATCGCGACATGCGATTCGCTTTAGTTGTCGGACAGTTCCTCGTGTCGTTCGAACTTATTCCAACGGAATCTCGTTGCAGATTTAATCGCGGTTTCCTGCACGTTTCCTGATCACCGTGTTACCTTGTGCTTTCGGAATTCTGACTTTCGAGTACCATACATTTCACGTGTGTTAACGCGATTCGGAAATTCTGACTTTCGAGTACCACAGATATTACGTTTGCAACGCGATTCGGAAATTCTGACTGCGAGTACCATAAATATTACATTTGTAACGCGATTCAGAAATTCTGACATCGAGTACTGTAAGTTTTATATGTGTAACGCGATTCAGAAATTCTAACTGCGAGTACTATAAATATAGTAAACTCTCCACAATTGACGCTCAGATTGTGCACAAAAATTGACAATTTCGGAGGAGGAGACACGATTATTCGAGCTTTGCTGCTCGTATTTATAGTTATTGACAATTCGTAACTATAAAAAGGAGTCGCAAGGCTCGAATAATCGTATCTCTTTTTCCAAAAATTGTCCATATTTGCGCGCAATATGAGCGTCAGATAGGGAGACATTACTGTATTGCATGTGTAATTTGATTCAAAAATTCTGACTGCGAATACCGTAAGTTTTACATGTGTAACGCGATTCAGAAATTCTGACTGTAAGATTTATAATGTCGATTTAGAATCTTCATTTTCTGGACTCAGATCGCAAGTTGTTGAACGAAGTTGATTTGACTTCAAGTTATCATTATAGATACAGAGTTCATTTGCGTTCAAGTCACCATTATTGACACAGAGTCAATTTGCCTTCAAGTCACCATTATTGATACAGAGTCAATTTGCCTTCAAGTCATCATTATTGATGCAGAGTCGATTTGACTTTAGGTCACCATTATTTTTTATACAGAATTGATTTGCCTTCAAGTCATTATTATTGATACAGAGTCAATTTGACTTCAAGTCACTATTATTTTTTATACAGAGTCGATTTGCCTTCAAATCATCATTATTGACACAGAGTCAATTTGCCTTCAAGTCACCATTATTGATACAGAGTCAATTTGCTTTCAAATCATCATTATTGATGCAGAGTCGATTTGACTTTAGGTCACCATTATTTTTTATACAGAATTGATTTGCCTTCAAGTCATTATTATTGATACAGAGTCAATTTGACTTCAAGTCACCATTATTTTTTATAGAGAGTCGATTTGCCTTCAAGTCATCATTATTGATACAGAGTCGATTTGATTTCAAGTCACCATTATTTTTTATACAGAGTCGATTTGCCATCAAATCATCATTATTGATACAGAGTCAATTTGACTTCAAGTCACCATTATTTTTTATAGAGAGTCGATTTGCCTTCAAATCATCATTATTGATACAGAATCAATTTGACTTCAAGTCACCATTATTTTTTATAGAGAGTCGATTTGCCTTCAAGTCACCATTATTGACACAGAGTCAATTTGCCTTCAAGTCACCATTATTGATACAGAGTCAATTTGACTTCAAGTCACCACTATTTTTTATAGAGAGTCGATTTGTCTTCAAGTCATCATTATTGACACAGAGTCAATTTGCCTTCAAGTCACCATTATTGATACAGAGTCAATTTTCCGTCAAGTCACTACTATTACAGTGATACGGAGTCAATTTTCTATACGTCACCACTAATATTACGAGTCAATTTGACGTACATCTCCGCTAGTTTCAGGAGTCAATTTTCCGTACATCACCGCTAGCGTTACGTGTCAATTTTCCATACAACAGTACTAGTGTTAGTAGTCAATTTAACGTACATCACCGCTAGCGTTACGTGTCAATTTGACGTCCATCACCGCTCTAAAGTTAAAACTCTGGCTATCGATTGTACGGTTCGAGTATCGGCCTCGGCTCGATTCTGCGGCCGGCAGAGAAGATTCCGTAGGTCGTGGGCGAGAAAGATCGGTCGCCGAAGGTGGTCGAGTACTTCCGGGCCGGCGCGGAGCGTAGCCGAGCGGATTCAAAGCGCGTTTGGCCCGCTGTTCCGCACGGCGCTGCTCGGCAGCGTCCTGAGGTCTTTGTCTGTTGGTCACCGGTGACACCGGTGCGGACTTTTAAATTGGACGCCGACGTAGCGTGCACACGCGTCTCTTTCTCTCACTCTCTCTTTCTCTCGCTCTCTCAGCCGCAATTCCCTCTAGGAAGAAAAGAGAGATCGATACGGAAAAACGGTCGGCGCGGCGGGAAACAGAGGGAAAACGCGCGCGCGGCGGTGTGTGCATCAAACGCGGCCCTGGCTTTCAGAAAATAATTAAAAATAATTGAAAAACACAGCGTGTCGCCGTGGCCCGCTCCGCTACCGGCTATTGTGACCCCGTCGCTGCACAATTTCCTTGCCTTCTATCCGCGACCCTCCCTCGCCCCCTTCTTCCCTGCCGCAATTCCTGCCTTGGACCGCTTTTTTCTCTGTTGCTCCGCAATTCGTAATCCGGCCAGACAAAAGCCGAACCGACGTGTCCAAAGACGGCCGCGAGCATATGTTTGTAGCCGACTAAACGATCGAACAACCTCCGACTTCCCGCCGCGCCGCGCGGTTCGCGAATATGGACCGAGTTTCGGTCGAAATCGTAAAACTTTTGACAGAAATGAGACAGAGAGACGAGTTATTTTTAAGTTCAACGTGAAATGTGCTGCGAGCCGAGGGAGAATTATGGTGAACGTCGCGCGAACAGTTTATGTTATTTTTCTTTTTATTTATGTTAGATTTGATATACTCGATACAATTTTGGATTATCCGCGATGACCAGGCTGCGGATCTTTGCACAAAATACAAATTGTCCGCGTCAATTGCAAAACGTAGGAGCCAAGTGCAATTTTACTTTTCTCTAATAATAATAATTTTAATAATTATTTATTTAATCTCTAATAATTTTAATATGTTGTTATTAACATGTCGACAGTCTTAGTTTCCTTTCATTTCTTACACCGTTCTATCTTTCATTTACACAATTTTTCAAGATAATACAAAATTTTATGTATAAACTTTTCATAACAAGTCGACAAAGGGATCCAATCGTACGTCCATAATGGATAAACCAAAATTTTTTCGGGAAGTATCGAATTTAATATAAATTTTCAATGTCGAAGATCGTTCGCGCGACATTCTCGATAATTTTGCCTTGTTCTAGAACATTTTAGGTTTAATTTAAAAAAAGAATCGTCTCTGTATCTCATCTCTGCCGAAAGTTCTACGATTTTTACGCTAACTTGATCATTTTACCCCGCTGTGCGCCACGTTGTACGGTAGTGCCTCGATAGTTCTCCGTCACGATTTTCCGGCGATTTAGTCCGGGAATTTCTAAAAGCAGGTTTCTAGGCTGCTAGAATTCTTCAGTAATTCCTAAACGTTGTTTTACAGTAATGTTTTGCTGTACGGTAGTGCCTCGATAGTTCTCCGTCACGATTTATCAGCGATTTAGTCCGGGAATTTCTGAGTTTGTTAATAAAGCAGGTTTCTGGGCTGCTAGAATTCTTCAGTAATTCCTAAACGTTGTTTTACAGTAGTGCCTCGATAGTTCTCCGTCACGATTTACCAGCGATTTAGTCCGGGAATTTCTGAGTCTGTGAATAAAGCAGGTTTCTGGGCTGCTAGAATTCTTCAGTAATTCCTAAACGTTGTTTTACAGTAGTGCCTCGATAGTTCTCCGTCACGATTTACCAACGATTTAGTCCGGGAATTTCTGAGTTTGTTAATAAAGCAGGTTTCTAGGCTGCTAGAACTTTTCAGTAATTGTTAAACGTTGCTTCACAGTAGTGCCTCGATAGTTCTCCGTCACGATTTACCAGCGATTTAGTCCGGGAATTTCTGAGTCTGTGAATAAAGCAGGTTTCTGGGCTTCTAGAATTCTTCAGTAATTCCTAAACGTTGTTTTACAGTAGTGCCTCGATAGTTCTCCGTCACGATTTACCAGCGATTTAGTCCGGGAATTTCTGAGTCTGTTAATAAAGCAGGTTTCTAAGCTGCTAGAATTCTTCAGTAATTCCTAAACGTTGCTTCACAGTAATGCCTCGATACTCGACCAAAGCATCGCACTTTTTCTGAACCAAAATCAAATTTCCTCTCACGAAGGTTCGTCTATTTACCGCGATGCAATATCTCCGAAATTAAATCAGTATCATCCGTGGAACCCTGGTCCGGCATTGCGGTACAATCTCGATGCTGGTTGCAAAAGGACAGCTTTAGTCGGGGATAAATACATGTATCCACCCTTTACAACGATAAAACTCTTTCAAAACTGAGCGAAACGACTCGTTTCGTTTTTTAAATGTCAGAGGGACTAGTCTACTAAACAATTACCAAAGTGTTTTTCTCGTCAAGTTTGCTGTTCCTTGGCATGCGAAAAGAAATGAGAAAATAATGTTTATCAACCGTTTCATTACCTGAACCAATCACGAAAATTTAAACAATGCATTTGTGACAAGATTGAGCACAGTAGAGAGCTCTTATACGAACATTTATTTCTACAATAAATTGTTAATAAGTAACCGAGATCCACAAAACACATTTGTTTAAATCTTCGATCCCAGACCCAAATCAAAAACTTAGAAAAATCAGAGCTCTTTATTTTGTTGTCATCGCAAGTTAATAGCGAAATTAGAAAAAAAAATGATATTGTCATCGTGTAATAGGCCAGTCCTTCTGTCATCCAAAAAAGTTTAGTCCAGTTTTGAAAAGATTATACACAATTTTGAAGGGTGTCCACGTGATATTAGTTCCCGACTTTACGCCGAAAATTGTCCGCGAAATCGTGCGAGCGATAGCTGCGATTTTCGTCGTGAAGTTTCGTTCTCGGTCCAGCATCGATACGTTGCCTCACGTTTTTTCTTGGGGAAATTACTCCGCGTGCTCGAGCTTGGGCTATCGATTAATCGGTGTGATTCAGTAGTCGAGAGGGACCCTTCTCCCGCGTTCTGCGCCCCCGTGAACGCGGATCGAAGATCCCACGAAAAAGACGAGAGACTCTCGCTCGTTTGGGAATCGAGCGCGACAAATGCGACGCCGGTGAGCGGCCCTCTAAAGTGAAATGGGACATCCGGCGAGGAGATTCCTCGGGATCCTTGTGCTCCTGCTCGCGCTGGCACAGTTGTGTCCTGCCCAGAGGGAACGGAGAATAAAACGGCCGCGGAACAGAGGTAAATCTTCCAGCATGCTATCGCTTATTTATTAACGCATTCTTCAATCGGCGCGTTCTTTAATGAAAGTCCGTCACCGAATCGCCGATGAAAAATATTCCGCGACGATTTGGAAAACAATTTGTAAAAAACACTCGGTTCTAACAGTTTTGATAATGACAGTAATGATGATAATTTATTCACGTGCGAGGGTAGGAAAAACCTTTGTTGCAGAAGAAGCAACAACAAATAGAGATTTTATATAGCAATCGTATAAGTAAGGAGAAATAAAAGGGGAAAAAACAGAAGAAAAAGAAATATCGAAATAAGTTGTAACATATACATATACAGGGTGTTCCACGTAATCGTTGTCACGTTTTTTCCAGCATTTCCGACGGTCTGAGAGACAAATGTTTCTAACAAAAGTTAATCCGTTTTCGGTCGGCTACAGACTGCGATATAAAAAATTTTAGAAAAAATGGTCCTATTCCAAAAAATCAAGGAAACCTCATTTTTTAAATTACATGGTATATTCTTTACTTCATATTATTGTAGCTCGTGTCGAGACGAATTCAACGATCCATTATACCATGGACTCCGGATAACTTCGACGTCAAAAAAAAAGAACATAAAAATGAAATCAATGAAGCGACACGCTTTCTTTGAAAATTGTTTTAGCTTGTATCGAAGCAATTCAAAATGTGGAAATATAAAAAGAAAAAAAGAAATATAAAGCGAGTAAAATAAATAAATATAAAAGAAACAATATAGCATGCAATTTAAGAATATCAAGGAGACCCTGTTTTTTATGGAATGAGACATTTTCCCTGAAACTTTTCACATTGCAGACCGTGACTGACCAAAAACCGATTAATCTTTCTCAGGAACTGTAAACTTTTTCGTGCTGTAAAAATCACGGCGACAGTCGCGCGGAACAGCCGACGTTTAATCGAGCGTCGATATTAATTTTAATCGTCGCGCGTCATTTGGACGTCGACGACGTCGACGCCGCGGCGTTCGGAACCGGTGAAACGGGATCCAGGTTTCCGACGCGCCATCGACGGGGACTTTGATCGTCCCCGAAGAGTAAAATATCGCAAATAACGCGCGCGCCCGGCTGAAAGGAGAATCCGACTCGAGCCGGTTTTCCGGGACGCGGGAGGATTAACTCGACCCGGAGCCGCCGGGAAAACTGTGGCCCGCGCGCGCGTTCATTTCCAAGCGAATTTCAATGTAAGTCTCCGAGGTGTCACGTCGGTGGCGAAACAATTACCCGCGCGGTGCACGCGTGCCAGGCGCGTCAAATTTTCCCGTTCTGTTCGCGCCGGGACGATTGTTTTCACGTCCGGGGTTAACGCCGCGGGGAGATTAACGCCTTGAATCCGGTCGAGTCCCGGATCTCCATCCGCGTGAATTCGCTCATTGTTTCCGAGTCGATGTCGAAGGACGTTCGATCGGTCCGCGACTGTTGGTTTATCGCATTGATCGATGGGCCGGCAACCGACTTATCGGCGAGCAGACACGTTTAATGGATACTCGATTACGGTAATTTCTCCCTAATTCGCGCTCCGACTGCGCACCAAAATGGACAATTTCGGAAGAGGGGATGCGGTTATTCGAGGCTCGCGACACGTTTTTGTACCCATCGATTGTCTACGAGTATAACAACGAGCCGCGAAGCTCGAATAATCGCGTATCGGTTCTTCTTAAATTTTTCATTCTTTTGCACAATCTGAGCGCCAATCAGAGAGAACTTACTGTATTTGGACGCGGTATTTGTTCTATGTTTGGCATTCTGCGGGATAAAATTTGGGGCACGATCGGTTATTAATTTCAACGCAAATTGGGTTCTAGCAAGTGGAACTTACGGTCGCGGAGAGCGGTTTAGGTTAATCGGAGAGTGGGTTAAAGGTGTAGTATATATGATAAATTCTCCTTAATTTATGCTCAGATTGTACACAAAAATGGATAATTCGGGAAGAGGAGACACGATTATTTGAGTTACCGATTGTCAACAACTATAAAAACAAGCCGCAAGGCTCGAATAATCGTGTCACCTCTTCCCAAATTCTCCATTTTTGTCCACAATTGTTCGCAATCCGAGCGTCAATTAAGGAGAATTTACTGTACACGGTATGGAATAAACCTTATAAGATTCTTCACACTGAGCTTTCCTTCTCGGGATATTTTAATTTAACATTCGTTCCGTATAAGATTAATGTAGAGAACATATACAGGATGTTCCAAAAGGTCTGACAAAAAACGTTCCTAACGAAATTTGATCAGTATTTGGTCAGCTACAGATTGCGACACAAGAACTTTCATGAAAAACGTTCTATTCCAAAAAATCGAGGTCGCCTTGATTTCTTTAAATTGCACGGTATATTTCTTTATTTTATATTATCGTAGCTCGCGTCGAGACGAATTCGACGATTTGTTCTTCACCATAACCTTCGGATGTCCCTGACGTTAAAAACTTTTTAAGAAGCGAGCCTTAATTTGGATCTAGTTCAGATAGGGAGACTTTATTGTGTACACAAAAATAGACACTGTGAGAAAAGAAGATACGATTATTCAAACTTCGTGGCTCGAATAATCGTATCTCCACTTCCCAAAGTGTTCACTTTTGCGCGCAATCTGTCGCGTCAATTAGGGAGACATTACTGTACCACGAAGTGCATATGTCCGAGAAACGAGAGTGCTATAGCAATCGCACGATCCAAAAAATCGAGGTCGTCTTGATTTCTTTAAATTGCACGGTATATTTTTTATTTTATATTATATCGTATCTCGCGTCTAGACGAATTCAACGACTTGTTCACTACCATGACTTTCGGATGAGCCTGACGTTAAAAATTTGTATAGAAGCGAGCTTAAATTTGGATCTATTTCAGGTCCCAATTTAGATCGACTTCAGCTCGAACTTGGATCCACTTCTAGTCCTAAGAGTTGACTGCACTTTAAGCCCTGTTTTGGACCCAATACTGCCCCAAACTTGGCTCTAAATCAATACCCAGACTCGAGCCTAGATCTAGATCCACTTCAGGTCCCAATTTGGATCCACTCAGACCTAAATTTGTTCCTGATTTATAGCACTAACTAACACCCGTTTCAGACCTTAACTTGGCTCCCGCTCTCGTAGGATGGCACACTTTTTCTCACTCCGCGGGACGGATTTATTCGAAGCCTCTAATCGGATCCAATCAAGCACTAATTAACACGAGTCTATCGTCGCGTGCGCGATCAATTTATTACTGGCACTGTCTGCGGCCGAATTAGACCGTAATCGGGCTATTTAGGATGGCCGATCGAAGAGCAGACATATCCCGGCGTGTCTCGGTTTCCGTCGGCGTGTTTCGGCGGTCTGCTGTTTCCCCGGTGTTCGCGCGTTCCTTTTTTCCTTCCATCCCGGCCTTTCTCGCGAGTCCGGGCCGCATACTCACGTTTAATTGCATGATGCCGGGGCCGGCGATGTATTTTCAGGGTAAACCGTGGTGCTGTTTCTCTTGCTAAAAAATAGCATAGCGAGCGGGCGCGAGAGGCGGAAAAAGGAGACAGAAGGAGGAAAGGGTGGGTAGGGGGCCGCCGGAGGGTAGAAGCGTGCAGAAGCAAGCAGAAGGGAGGAGAAGCGAGCAGCGAAAGGGGATAGCAGGAGGCCGGGGGCACGCGCGCGCCCCGGAGTCCTTTTAGTCTGGCGGCCCGTGAATATCATTTTCAGGGATGAAACAATCGTTGCTTCCCGCTTAAAGGTCATGCATTATGTCTATTTACGGGGCGAGGTTCGTTGCGTGCCCGCTCTGCTCGCCTTCCCAGCCGGAGACCAATTGTCCGCGCTCTAAATTCTCGTTAACCGAAACAAATTCGAGATACGTGCGCCGAAAAACAACGCTGAATTAAATTAAGGATTGTGTCCGCCCCCGCGCGGATGGATCGCGCCCTGTGCTACACGCCCGACTTGAAACAATTACGCTTCTCCTCCGATCGTGCGATTGCTATAGCACTCTCGTTTCTCGGACATATGCACTTCGTGGTACAGTAATGTCTCCCGAATTGACGCGTCAGGTTGCGCGCAAAAGTGAACAGTTTGGGAAGAGGAGATACGATTATTCGAGCCACGAAGTTTGAATAATCGTATCTTCTTTTCTCACAGTGTCTATTTTTGTGTACACAGTAAAGTCTCCCTAACTGAATTCGATCCAAATTAAGGCTCGCTTCTTAAAAAGTTTTTAACGTCAGGGACATCCGAAGGTTATGGTGAAGAACAAATCGTCGAATTCGTCTCGACGCGAGCTACGATAATATAAAATAAAAATATATACCGTGCAATTTAAAGAAATCAAGGCGACCTCGATTTTTTGGAATAGAACGTTTTTCCTGAAAGTTCTTGTGTCGCAATCTGTAGCTGACCAAAGACTGATTAAATTTCGTTAGGAACGTTTTTTATCGGACCTTTTGGAACACCCTGTATATGTTCCCTACATTAATCTTATACGGAACGAACGTTAAATTAAAATATCCCGAGAAAGAAAGCTCAGTGTGAAGAATCTTAAAAGGTTTATTCCATACTGTGTACAGTAAATTCTCCTTAATTGACGCTCGGATTGCGAACAATTGTGGACAAAAATGGAGAATTTGGGAAGAGGAGACACGATTATTCGAGCCTTGCGGCTTGCTTTTATAGTTGTTGACAATCGGTAACTATAAAAACGAGCCACAAATCTCAAATAATCGTGTCTCCTCTTCCCGAATTGTCCATTTTTGTGTACAATCTGAGCATCAATTAGGGAGAATTTACCGTATATACTACAACTTTAACCCACTCTCCGATTAACCTAAACCGCTCTCCGCGACCGTAAGTTCCACTTGCTAGAACCCAATTTGCGTTGAAATTAATAGCCGATCGTGCCCCAAATTTTATCCCGCAGAATGCCAAACATGGAACAAATACCGCGTCCAAATACAGTAAGTTCTCTCTGATTGGCGCTCAGATTGTGCAGAAGAATGAAAAATTTCAGAAGAACCGATACGATTATTCGAGCTTCGCGGCTCGTTTTTATAGTCGTAGACAATCGGTAACTGGAAGAACGAGCCGCAAGCCACGAATAATCATGTCTGCTCTTTTCGAATCGGCCATTCTCGTTTCCAAGCCGAGCGTCAATTAGGGAGAATTTGCTGTACCAGCCAGCCGAGCATCGTCGGACCAATTTTGGCCTCGAGCTAGACCGCGCGGCGGCCACTTGCCGACCGAAATAAATTGTTTACCATTTTCCAAAGCGAAAAAGTGCATCGTCGCGGAGCACTCTTAAGGAACGCCGCGCTATTCTCGGCCGGCTTCCGACCGGCTTCGGGCCCTCTGGCCTGCACCCCGTCCCGTTTCGTCCGCGGCGCGATCGTCTAATCCGGCCTGACTAATGGAAATCGTAAACAAATCGCGGCGTAGCGATAGATCGCGGCCATTAGTCACGGATTACGTGGTCGGCGTAGCTTTCTTCTCCGCGTATTCTTTACGAGCGGCCGAAAATAGAGCCGGTCAGACGGCGGAAGCGCGACTATAAATAATCGAACTGTTCGGCAGCGCATGATTCTGTCATCGTGCGAAGGCATCGGGAGCTGCACTTACTCCCGCCGACTTCGCGTCCCCGTAAAATCCATGCAATATAAAAGCGGGCCAAGCCAGGCCAGCTCGCGGTCGGGGTTTCAGCCCCTTTTACCCACCCCCGCCGCCCTCGCCGCCGCCGGCAAGACCTCGCGGCAGCGAGCGCGCAGCCGAAAAACCGACCGCCACCGTCGAGAAACGTAGAGAAACGGCGAGAGAGAGAGAGAGAGAGGGTGGTTCTCTGGAATCATCCCTCGCACGGCGGCGAAGGGCGGTCGGAGTGGCGCAAGCTGAGCTGGAGCGGCCGAAGGAGGCGCGGGACAAAGTTACAGCCGGAGAAAGGTTGGAGCAGCGGCTGATAATAAACCAAGGGGAGAGAAAATTAGGGGCGAGTATTGCCGGCCAGAGGCAACAAGGGGTGGGCCGAGCTGTCGGGCGAAGATCAACGCGGGAAATAGTTGGAAAGCGTGAAAATGTCTGGGGAGAGTTATCACTCGAACGGCCGACGTTTCTGACGAAAATATGACCGGATATGCGTAATGTGTTTGTAATTTTATTTTGCAATTTCGCGGAAGATATTTTAATGAACTTGTTCCGGACAGATTGATGTTTCTGTAGACTTTAATGGAACGTGTTAAACTTTGAATCGATTATGAGAAACTAGATGATATTTATAATATGGGTCCAAATGGACCCGAGCTTCGCTGTCCGAGTGTTGTACGACTGCGAGAAGGATCGAATTTATTTTCACGGTATTTTCCTCTGACAAATATTTAAATCCTTTACGCTCTACAGTTCAATTAATGTATTAAATTAAACCTTTTGAAATTGTCTGGTGCTTTTTCTTTCTGACAGAGAATTGTTCGATGGGGGTTGAAGGTATTGTTTATAATTAATTACAAGGGCGGAGAGGTGGTTGTTCGAGACGGACTTTTCCAATAGAGTGGGCATGTTTGTGGGAGTTTGGGAAAATAATTCCAAAGAGATGCAGAAATGTTTGGAGAAGATTGTCGAAAGGGGTTGATGATATGTTTATAATTAATTACAAGGGCGGAGATGGTTATTCGAGACGGACTTTTCTAGTCGAGTGGGCGTATTTGTGAGAATTCGGGAAAATAATTCCAAGAAGATGTAGAAATGTTTGGAGAAGATTGTCGAAAGAGGTTGAAGGCATGTAATAAATTCTCCCTAATTTTCCTTCAGCTTGTAAACCAAAATAGACAATGTGGGAAGAGGAGACACGATTGTTGGAGCCTCGAGGCTAATTTTTATAGTTGCCGGTCGTCAACAATTACAAAAACGAGGCTCGGATAATCTACCCTTCCCAAATTGACCACTTTTGCTTACAAGCTGAAGGAAAATTAGGAAGAATTATATTTCCAATAATATTGGAAATATCTTATTATGTTATTGGAAATATTAAATTCCAGTCACTTCTACGAATAAATATGGCGATAGTTTAACAACACTCTCCTTATTTAACGTAATAACAGTAACAACAATATTTTCGTTATAAAATTGAATAATTCATACAACCTCTTATTATACTATAACTTAGTATTCTTAACCTCCTCTTTCATAAGGCGACCTTCGCGCCCTCTGTCCTTAGGGACTAATCTTACCGCCAACATACATATGCACGCCCTAATAAATTCGCACGACGAAGGGTCGATTGAATTTTCCAGCGAGCATAAAAGGGTTGAGATTGTTCAGAGAGAAATATTAGGAAAGAAGTTCCGGAGGGGTGCCGAAGAATTTTCGAGGGTACGGATGGAACGGAAGCCCGGTAGAGGGTGGGAAGCCTCCATAAAAATGCGAAGACCTTGAAATCGGATAGCCTGGAAATAAATAAAAATTCATCTGTGCCGAGGAACAAGCGGGAAGACATCGAGGGTGCGTTACCCGATAGGGGATGGAAGTTGCGAGGGAAAACATGGTCGAGATCGAGCGGCGGTGCGCACAAAACGAATAAAAGAGCCGCGCGGGGGTTTGCAATAGGGTTATAACCAGGCCGGAACCGCAAGTTCGTTATTATTTATTAATACGTTTACGATTGCGCGGTAAAGTAGTAGGCTCCGGTTGTTTCCAGAGGGGGTTGGGGGTTGGGAACGACGTGCCTAATGGCCGGGGGATGCCGGGAACTTTCATAACCGGCGTTAACGACCGGCTGCGTTTACGCGCCGCTCCTGCCTTCTTCGCGGGAACCGGCGCGCCACCCCCTGCAGGGGTTGCTGCCCTCCTTAATCCGATTTGTCGCGACCGGTTTCTCTCCGTTACGTGATCGACCACCGCCCCCATCCCTTTCGGACCCCTTCCGGCCGGTCCATCGCAGAGACAACGCGAGAAACGAGAGCGACGATTTTATTATTTTCGGGGGATGAAAAGTTCGATCCGGGGTAGCGAACGGAATCGGGACGCGAATCGGTAAGTGGAAACGTTTTCCAGGGTCTATAGAATTGTCTCGGACAGATGACAATCTCCTTCGATGCCCTAACCGCTCTCCACCCTTTCCCACCCTTCTCGAGCACGGATGAATGGACGGAATCGAGGGGAATTTACGACGCCTGTTAAACGCCGATCTATCGCCGATCGGCGATACTCGCTCTGAAATGATAATCAGCGCTCATCAATATCAGCCCGGACGTCTGCGTCGCAGCTACCGTCGCAACGGCAAGACCGTTAAAATTCAGCGTCGCTCCCGGCACGACAGCGACCTTTATTAATGTTTTACTCGTCGTTTGCCATTGATTTCCTCGTTGATCAGTAATTCATCTCGCCATTTATTATCCACTGGCATGATCGGGCGGACGTCTCGCACCGCAGCGGCGGACAAATGTACGGGGACACCGTTTGAAACGGTATCACTTTTTTCGAGCCGAACCAAATGAATTTTCTTCGAATGTTAGAGGGACCAGTTACTGTGTACGACGGTTGAAATTCTTTCCTAAATTCTAAGTTCTTTACTTGGAATGACAAAAATAAATACTGTCTTTTAATTTTTCATCCGAGCCTATGACAAAACTTTGAAATATGCTACAATTCTAAAAAAAAAATAAAATAAATGAATTTTTTCTTAGTATTTTAGCATTTTTTAAACTTTCGTCATAGGCTCAGATAAAAAATTAGAAGACACGAGTTTTTTTATTTTTCTTCTCATTCCAAGTAATAGTAAAATTAAAAATAAATAATATAATATAATTATATTAATATATAATAATAATGTGATACAATTATATAATAATATAATAAGAATATAATATAATTATATAATAAAATATAACGTATAAATAATAATAAAACTTAAAAAAAGTTTTATTAATCATCGCATAATAAACTGGTCCTTTCAACATTTAACAAAAATTCATGTGGTCCAATTTCGAAAAACTTACACCCTTACAAAGGCTGTCCACATATATTTGTCCCGAATTGTATTTCAGGTTCGCGGCTGGCTACAAACTTGTCAATATTCGTTCGAACACATCGACAGCGGTTTCGCCAAATATTCACGAAACGGCGAACATTATTGCGGGGGAGGGGTAGGGGGTGGTTGTCTTCCGGCCGACAAAACTGGCCCGGTTTTTCCGAGTTCGGACGCACCGGCGAGCACCGCGATACGAAAATCGCGCGGTGAACGTCGCTTTCGCAGTTTTTTCCCCGCTCCGCCCCCGCAGACGTTGTCCGACCCCTTTCACGGCGATCCTTTCTTGTTCCCCGAAGCGGCCGGATCAGGGAATCTAGGTTACCGGAATAATTAAGGTAGAATGATCGTTTTTATTAGCTCGTAAATTTTTTAAATTCCTGCTGAAAAAGAGGGGGCGGCTCCGCCACCCCCGCGGCCGGGCGGAGCGGTTGCGTTAACGGTGGTCGATTTAACGATTAGAATGATGGCGTCTCGGATGATCTTTCCCGCGGAACGGTTATCCCGTCGTCTCTTATACTGTTTAGTAGCGGCGGTCGTTAGGGGGGTGGTTTCCCCGCGGTGGAACAAAGATCCAGGCTGCCCGGGGCAAACGCGAACAGTTCCATCGAACGTCCGAAATAGATTAACCCCGATCAACCACCACGGTACATATATACAACCTGGCAACCTATTGACCTTTTCCCATCGTGGAATCAATTATGTGCATTCGAAACAAGCCCCGCGCGGATCGTGGATTCGCTAGGATTCGATGACGAGAGATCGAAAAATTCGGGACACTGCAGTCATATCTCGCCGGCAAACGAAATTTCACCGACTCCTAAAATCCTCGGCGCGGCGGAATTATTCGATTTCCCCTCGATTAATTCGATTCGCGTTCGAGCAGCGTCGCTCATGACGGAATAATCATCCAGTTAGCGCGTTAAGGTAGCACGGGGGGTGGCGGAAATTCCTCGAACAGGACCGCCGCAGGGTTTACATTTTAAATATCGCGAGATTATTCGCGGGCCCGGCGATTTATTCTCGGTCCTTTCTTACCCGCTTCGCACCCTCGGGCCACCCCCGGGCTGCCCGCGGGCCATCTCCGCCGGCTGGGAAAAATCCGCTCATGCATATTGCACGGACGAACGAATCGGAGGATTTAATTACTCGGAGTCGCGATTACAGAGGTTCCCGCGCCGGCTCCCCTTGAATATTTCGTGGATCCTGTGGAATTATTCTTTCGTTCGCGACGATCGCCGCCTCCGCCGCCGCCGCCGCTTAATTTAACCGGGCGGGCCGTGGGGCGATCGAGCCTCCTGGTGACGGTATTGTTCAAATATCCGGCGTTGTTTCCGCTCAGAATTCTCCCTCGGAATTCTTTTTCTCCCTGTTTTTCCCGGCGCTCGAGCCCTTTTGCGCCGACGAGGACTGCTTTGCCCGTAATGAGAAGCACCCCTTTTGTACGCGTTCTTAGGGACGCGGGAAGAAAAAGTGTTTATTCGTTCGCCTCTCGAGAACCGGGCGCCTTTCAGGCTGCGTTCGCGACAGGTGTGGTCGCCGGTCACGCCCACGCACCTTCCGCCCGAACGACATTATTTATAATTAGCCGCAATTAGACGGTGCCGCGCGAACGTCTTCGGACCTACCGCGGCGACCGACGGATTGCGACGAGAAGAAACGCACTTCGGCCGCGAGGCGACCTCTCTCGCGTGTCGTAATCCGTCGAAAGACGTTCGACCGAGTCGCTTTTAGCGTTTTCGGATCTTTTTATTCGAAGTCGAAGGTATCTCGAAGAAGCTCGACGGGGATTCATCAACTTTCGATCACATCGCGAATGATCGCCTCGCTTGGAAATTATTTTTCAACGCTTTCCCGCGGAGATGTTGCAACTTTTGAGATCGCAAATGAAAGCTGAAACCTTGCGCTTTACGATAGATTCGCTTAGCATCGCGGGAAAATCCGATGTCGTGGCGAAAATTAAGAAAAATCTGTCGATCGTTCGCGAAAGCAGTATCCATGCAGTAAGCACGAAGATGCTTCGAAATAATTTAACAATACTTTCCCGTGGGGATCTTTCAACTTTTTACGTCCCAAAAGAAAGCCAGAAGATCGTACTTTATGACAGATTGAAGATGCAACGTAGAAGATGCCGGCATCGCATCGATATTTAAAGAAGAAAAACCGTCGTTGTTACCAAAATACGCGATCGCGATGTTAGAGCAGATGCGAATGAATTTTTCACTAACTTTCCTGAGGGTATTCTCGAACTTTTGGGGTTTCAAACTGAAACTGGAGGATCGTACTTTATGGCAGATTCATCGAGGTTTCCCGAAAAATTAATAATCCCACAATTAAATCGAAAAACGTGCCATTCGTGGCGGTGAGCTAAATAAATAAATAAGTGAGCCGTTTATTTTGAAAGCGGCCTAACTCCGCATATATTATAAATACATCAGGTTGGCTATTTTGATATGTGCATTTCTATGTTCTACATAATTTCATTTCCGTGGTGCTTTTAGAACGTAATTTTTTGTCTATTTACAGTAAATTCTCCGTAATCGACGCTCAGCTTGTACACAAAAATGGACAATCAGGGAGAATTTACTATCAACAGAAAAAACAGAATATAAACGAAACGAAAAGAACGAAATAAATGTCGCATGGCTCGAATAATCGTACCTCCTCTTCCCAAATTGTCCACTTTTGCGCAGAAACTAAGCGTCGATTAGAGAGAACTTACTGTAAATAAAAAAAAGACGATAAAAGAAAATAAACGAAAAAGAAAAGAAAAGAAATGTCGCAAGGCTCGAATAATCGTACCTCCTCTTCCCAAATTGTCCACTTTTGTGTACAAATTGAGCGTCAATCAGGAAGAATTCGTCGTAGATCGTCTAAAAATGGCGGCCGCATAACGGATCCAGGGGGTAACAAGAGATCGACGTGCACAGATCTATCGAATTAGTTTCGCTGGTGCAACGTTCGGTGCACTACCGGGACAGGTCAGGTGTCATTCTTCATTTCCCCGCCGCGAAATCGTGGCCGGATCTCGGTGCGCGCGATCGAGGGTGAAAGTTCCGAAAGAATGGTAGGGGATCGGCGACTATTTTTCGCGTTCCATGGCATGAATTATTATCGGGGTGGCTGTTCGGGCCGATCAAACGTTTCCGAACCCGAGGAATATTCGGCCATAATTCATGGCGGCGATCTATCCGCGGGTGCCGCTAATTTAGAAACCGTCGCCGGGCCCGCGGAGACAGGCCCGTCCCCCACGGTTGTCAGCGGAAGATTGACACAATTAGCGGTCGAATATCCCGGGCCGGTGTCGCGCGCGGCGAGTTTGATGTTTATTCGAAAAACAACGGGCAGGACGTAATGTATCTGTGACCCGGTTACATATTTCGGCGCCACGGTTATTTCCGTGGCCCCGATACCCGATAGATTTCGAGGAGTCGTTCGCCCTGCTCGAAGATTCAACGGATCACCGTGTCAATAACGCGCCAGCCCAGTTCGAAACTTGCATTATGAACAGCCGAGCGACCGAGAACGGGCGACGATGAGCAGAGCCGAGATCACGCCAAGACGCTTCCCGTCGCCCAACGCCATTTAAGTTGCACGCGAGGCCGATCGACCATCCCCATCCGGCTGCTTTCCCATGCCCCGGTATACCCGCGCAGATAACGACAAATTGTTTTGCGAAACGCTATTCACGCGCTGGCTGGCTCCGTCGACTCTTTCTCAAACTTCAAATCGGGAACGCCGCTTGTTCATTTCCAGCGAAATTATTGGCTTCGGAATTCGTCCTGAATTCCATCGACTTAGAAACGATTCAGAGGCTGCACCGGGGCCAAGAACATGATGGATCCATGGAGGATCCATGGCGGGTCCATGAAGGATTCATGGAGTCCTAGAGGTGCGAGAGAAATTGGACGATTCGTCAAGCTGGATTGGATATTTTAAAAAGATAGCGTTTAGAAGAGAATTGGCTACCGGTAATTTTGCAGGTTAAATTTTCGATAGTAAAATTTTGGATTTCTCGGATAGTATTTCTTATGCTGATTCGAATTGTGTGCAAATTATTTTGTCGATTAATTTTTTTCCATGGAAAATGTATTTTTATTGTCGAGAAGGTTGGTTAACAAAATCATTTCCCTTAAGTCTTTTTGAGATGGATTCAATGAAGATCCAAGGGGTCCAGAAAGAATTCTAGTGGATTCCAGAAGATCCAAAAAATTTCAATCTTAGAACTGGAGATTGAAAAACAAATTCTAAACTACACCAGACTAATAAAATATATTTTGTTGCATCTGACGGATCCAAACAAAATTCTGGTCAATTCCTGAGGTTCAAAATAAGTTTTAGTGGATCGAAAATTTAATTCTAACGAATTTATGGGGTCAAAAAATTTTTAGTGTATCTTTAGGATGCACAAAAATTCTAGTAAATCACAGGGGGCAAAAATAAATTTTAATGGATCCAAAATTTAATTCTAGTGAATTTTGTGGGTTCGAAAATAATTCTAGCGAATCTTTGAGGCGCACAAAAATTCTAGTAAATCCCTGGAGTCCAAAATAAATTTTAGTGGGTCCAAAATTTAATTCTAGCAAATTTGTAGGTTCGAAAAAGATACTAGTGAATGTTAGGGGTGTACAAAGATTCTATTATAGTAAATCACAGGAGTCGAAAATAAATTTTAGTCGATCCAAAATTTAATTCTAGTGGATCCTAGGTGTCAAAGAATAATTGCAGTGAATCTTAGGGGTGACCAAGAATTCTAATAATAAAATAAATTTTAATGGATCCAAAATGTAATTCTAGTAGATCTGTGAAGTCGAACAAAATTCTAGCGAATCCCAAATAAAACTCTGGCGAACCCAAGAATCCAACTAAAGTTCCAGCGACGTTCAGGACTTCAAGCTGCACCTTCAACCTTCACCCTTCAATCTTCTACCTTCAAACCTTCAACATTTTCCGAAAAGTGTCGAACTGGTTCAAGGACCAATCTGAACCCGGTCCAACCATCTGAAACACAGTCAAAGGGCTGTTTCAGAGAGCCGAGAGACGAGGATCAAGAGTCGAGAAATGATTTCTTCGGTAACTCTCGGAGCATTTCAGCGAGGAACGAGATTGTCTCGGTTTGAAAAAAATGGCGGGAACAAGCAAGCCCTGGGGAGCCGCGTTTTCCTCCGCCGGGATATTTGATCTGCGGTTTTATTAGATTTGTGGCTGGCTTTCGGCGTCCCCGCCGGAGTAAACATACTTTTCGCGGGCCGCACATGCTGCTCCGAACGAATTTCATTTCCAGGGACGAGGGAGACTCGGTCTCGAACCGCCTCGATCCGAAAAGCAGGAAGCACGAATGCCGGGGCTCCGCGAATTATTTCATCGGTCTATATTAGATCGCCGATATTTCTCGCACGGGATGAGTCATCGAAACGTCCGTCAATGACGGCGACAGCTCGCGGCTCGAAAGCGATTCGTCCGAGTCGGCCGAAATCGAAAATCCGATCGTCCATTCTTCGCCGATTTAATTAGACATCGAAATCGCTGGAAAAGAAAGATATTTCGGAGCCGCGGTGCGTGCGAAATGGATGGAAAAATGGCTGGTGCCGTTTGCCGGCGTGTCTGATCGGCTCACTTCGTTCCCCTTTACGGGCGCACTTCCGAGCCGCGGGGCAAAGTGTGCTGCTCTCGTCGAGCTCGCCGCGCTCGCGGCACTCGAAAGTCTGTCAAAGCTCAAAGAACAAAATGTTCTCCATTCTCCGGGGTCAACTAGAACCCGGTTTTCGAATTTCGCTCTCTTGAATTTTTTTCCCGAAGTCGAATTACATAGCTGCGAGGGAAACGAAGAATGCAGTCCGCCTGGCGCATTCTGCCGGCACAAAAGTTCCACGGTGCGCGGCGCGGATCGATCCATCGATCTATCGATCGATCGTTCGGTCGGCCGCCGCCGCCGTCGCGTTTGAAAAGGCCGCGATGAATACCGGGGCCGGCCGGCTGAACCGTGGCACTCGAATTCCTGCCGGTTTGACCCGAATGTTGTCAGCAGATACGCTCGTTAAGCGATTTTAAATTGCCACTAGAGGACAACACACTGAGCGATAGAGAGAGGCCTGCGTGAGCCTCCCGATGCCTCTTGTCGGGCCTTGTATCGTCGACCTCCTCGCGATGGAATCCGCGATCGTTTGAGTCGCGATATTTACGAGCGACCGGCCGCCGACCCGCGGTCCCTTCTTCTTCCACCGTCGACGCGGCGGTGCATCTGCATGCAGCCGGGCTGCACCTTCCGCGGCCGCCTATTCCCCGCGGAATTCTGCCTCAGACATGATCCGGCAACAGCCACAGTCGAATCAGATTCCCCGGAATGCATCCAGACATTTATTAAACGTCCTCGGAACATGAATTTCCCAGAACTCACTTGGTTCACTTAAGTGCATTTCTTTCGCCGGGACCCACTTCCGAGGAAAATATGAACAAATTCGCCGACGGTGCATCTTGGTGTTCGCAACGTGTTCGATTCTTTTTTCAGACCGGTAGAATCGACGGAAATTGATGAGCGACGTTTATGAGCTCGGACATTCGTCGAACATCGTCGGACTAAAAAGTCGAAGGATCCCATAGTTCGTTTGATACATTCTTTTTTTATAGGGACACACTCTGCAGAAAAATCTGAAAAAATTCTCTGACGTGCATCCTAGTGTCTGCAACGCGGTCAATTTTTATCAGACCCGTAGAATCGACTGGAATCGTTTAATCGCGATATTTACGATCGTCGGTCATCTATTGAACGTCTTTCAAAGAAGAGGAATGATTGACATAATTGAATTTTTTTCAGACCAATGGACCTTGCAGAAAAATATGAAAAAATTCTTCGACGCGGATCTCGGTATCTGCGATGTGTTTGATTTTTTTGTTCAAACCGGTAGACTCGGCGGGAATCGATTAATCGCGATGTTTACGAGCTCGGGCAGCTATTAAACGTCCTCGAGAAAAAAGAATCCGAAGAAATCCCTCGGTTCGTATAATTGAATTTTCTCCACTTCGTAGCACTTTGCAGAAAAATCTGAAAAAATTCTCCGACTCGCGTCTCGGTGTCTGCGACGTGTTCGATTGTTTTTTGGCAGGCCGGTAGTATCAGGACTCCGTCGAAATCCGGCTGTTCGGTCGCGAGCTATTAGACGACTTTAAGCATCTCGCGCGTTCCGTTATCTCCGGTTGAATCATTGAAGATGCTCTAACCAGCTCGAATTGCTCATCAGTCTGAAATACCGCGATTAATCATAGCTACCGTATGCCACAGGATGCTGTATAAATAGCGAAGATGATTGTCGCCGATGCATAAACGACGGCAATCTGGAAATTCTTTCCCCCGGCGTGCGCGGAAAGTCGCGTTTATCGACGCGGCGGATTCACGTTTGCCGGCGAACGTCTGGCTCCGGTGATGCGTTAGTTTATGGTGCACGATGTTTCGATCGACGTGCACGAGAAGGGACCGGCGTGAAAATGACACGCACCGCGACGGAAATGGTAAATGTAGGTCTCGGAGGGGATCGCGCTCGAGCCGGCGCGATAAATTATTCGGCCGCGTTCACCTTGGCATGTAACGGCGTTCTAATGCATATTGGAACAGCTTTATCGTGGGTGTGTGTGCACGCGCTTCGGATACGGTTAAGATGTTTCTCCCGTGATGTAGTCGATCTACTTTGTAGGAGATCCGCGGCCGGCTCGATCCTTCGGCACACGGCTCCGTTCCAAGAATCTCCGCGAGGAACAGAAACTGGCAGCCTATCGTTTTCCAGGTAGACACTGCCGCGATAAATATGGTAGCGTGACGGGGTTGATCGTTGCAGAGCTGCGAAGCCGAGCGATGCTGTCGGAGTCCAAAACCGGAGGACTTGGAGAGTTATTAATACCAAAGCTCCAAGAACCGGATTTCAATTTTATTGTTTCAAAGCTTCGAGACCTAGAACGGAATTTTATTATTCCACGACTCGAGGATCTGGAGTTCCATTCAATTATTTCGAAGCTTCAAGATCTTGATTTCAATTCTATTGTTTCAAAGCTTCGAGACTTAGAATGGAATTTTATTATTCCAAGATTCGAGGATCTGGAGTTCCATTCAATTATTTCAAAGCTTCAAGATCTAGAGTTGAATTCTATTATGCAAAAGCTCCAGGATCTTGATTTCAATTCTATTGTTTCAAAGCTTCGAGACCTAGAACGGAATTTTATTATTCCACGATTCGAGGATCTAGAGTTCCATTCAATTATTTCAAAGCTTCAAGATCTAGAGTTGAATTCTATTATGCAAAAGCTCCAGGATCTTGATTTCAATTCTATTGTTTCAAAGCTTCGAGCCCTAAATGGAATTTTATTATTCCAAAATTTGAAGATCTAGAATTCCATTAAATTATTTTAAAGCTTGAAGATCTAGAGTTCCATTCAATTATTCCAAAGCTTCAAGATCTAGAGTTGAATTCTATTATGCAAAAGCTCCAGGATCTTGATTTCAATTCTATTGTTTCAAAGCTTCGAGCCCTAAATGGAATTTTATTATTCCAAAATTTGAAGATCTAGAATTCCATTAAATTATTTTAAAGCTTGAAGATCTAGAGTTCCATTCAATTATTCCAAAGCTTCAAGATCTAGAGTTGAATTCTATTATGCAAAAGCTCCAGGATCTTGATTTCAATTCTATTGTTTCAAAGCTTCGAGCCCTAAATGGAATTTTATTATTCCAAAATTTGAAGATCTAGAATTCCATTAAATTATTTTAAAGCTTGAAGATCTAGAGTTCCATTCAATTATTCCAAAGCTTCAAGATCTAGAGTTGAATTCTATTATGCAAAAGCTCCAGGATCTTGATTTCAATTCTATTGTTTCAAAGCTTCGAGCCCTAAATGGAATTTTATTATTCCAAAATTTGAAGATCTAGAATTCCATTAAATTATTTTAAAGCTTGAAGATCTAGAGTTCCATTCAATTATTCCAAAGCTTCAAGATCTAGAGTTGAATTCTATTATTCAAAAGCTCCAGGATCTTGATTTCAATTCTATTGTTTCAAAGCTTCGAGTCCTAAAAGGAATTTTATTATTTCAAAATTTGAAGATCTAGAATTCCATTAAATTATTTTAAAGCTTGAAGATCTAGAGTTTCATTCAATTATTCCAAAGCTTCAAGATCTAGAGTTGAATTCTATTATGCAAAAGCTCCAGGATCTTGATTTCAGTTCTATTGTTTTAAAGCTTCGAGACTTAGAATGGAATTTTGTTATTCCATAATTTGAAGATCTAGAGTTCCATTCAATTATTCCAAAGCTTCAAGATCTAGAGTTGAATTCTATTATTCCAAAATTCCAAGATCTTGATTTCAATTCTATTGTTTCAAAACTTCGAGACCTAGAATGGAATTTTATTATTCCAAAATTATTCCAAAGATCTAGAGTTAGAATAATCTTGGAGCCCGAAGCTATAGGACCAAGTTTCTAAAATCATTTTAGAGTACAAGGCTAAAGATCTTAGAGTCTAATTAATATTGGGATCCGAAGCTAATGGATCGGGAGTCTGATTATTTATGGGACCCAGAGCTGAAGGACCAACAAATTTAGAATTCTGAGCTGAAGAACCTGATAGAATCCAATTAATCTAAGGGTACAATCGAACTCCTGAAATATCGGCGTCTTCTAATGGACTTATCTGAAAAAAATTAGATATCGAAATCCAAGTATAGACCAAGTTTGAGTAGTGGACCACGGAGAAGTCCAATTTGGGAGTAGAATTCAGAAACGACTAAAGATCTAATTTTACGGAATTGGCCATCTCGAAGCCCAAAGTGATCCTTGAGATCTAGGCCACAAAATAAGCAACGCTATCGATTCTGCAACTATTCTCAGCGTTCATAAATTAAAGAATCATATCGATAAGATCAACAAACTTTGTTGCACGTTTCAAGCCTGCTATGTTTAGCCGCCCCATTTAGATCAGGTTCGACATATTTCCTCAACTGTTGCATACGCGTATGAAAATGATTTCTATTTTAAAAACCAAGGTGTAACAACATTGATCTAATCCCTCGGTTTCGACATCGTCTTAAAACCGACATTATGTTACCGGTCTAGGTCGCGTTGCCAGGAACGGCACTGTTTAAAAATGCACCGATTACATCATTGTACCGCGGATTCGTCACTGAATGTTTATCATTGGGTTTTCCAGAGAATTTCTCATAGCGTCTCGTCTACGCATACTTCCGCTGGGTTCGAACTAACTTACTTGGTATGATGCAGTACTTTGCGGTCTGACTCAGACTTGTTGCCTTTAATCCGTGACAAACATTTCGCAGGAAATTTACTATGCAGATAAGAACATTACTTAACTGATTAGACTCCGGTGTGAATAAATTTAGATTAGTCTGTCGTTCTGATGCGGTTCAAAGACTTCAACTAGGGTCCAAGATGGACTTAGACCCAGTGCAGATTGAATTAGGACTTCGACCTGGATCCAAAATGGACTTGGACCTAGCAAAGCTTAGATTAAGACTTCAGTCAGGGTCCAAGATGGACTTAGAGATTCAATGTAGATTGGACTAGGTCTTCAACCAGGGTCCAAAATGGACTTGGACTTAGCAAAGCTTAGATTAAGACTTCAGCCAGGGTTCAAGATGGACTTAAACCTAACTCAGATTATTCTGAAACTTCAACCTGGGTCCAAAATGGACTTGGATCCAGCAAAGCTTAGGCTAGGACTTCGGTCAGAGTCCAAGATGGACTTAGACCCAACGTAGATTGTTCTGAGACTTCAATCTGGTTCCAAGATAGACTTGGACCCAGCAAAGTTTAAGTTAGGACTTCAGCCAGGGTCCAAAATGGACTCAGATCCAATGCAGATTGTATTAGGACTTCAGTCAGGGTCCAAAATGATCTAGTAAAGCTTAGATTAGGACTTCAGCCAGGGTCCAAGATAGACTTAAACCCACCGTAAATTAGCCTAGGACTTCAGGCAATGTCCAAAATGGACTTTGACCTTATCGGATCTTAAACTAAAAGACTTCACCCAGAGTCCAAGATGAACTTGGACCCAACGTAGATTGGCCTAGGACTTCAGCCAGGGTTCAAAATCGACATAGACCTAGCAAAGCTTAGTCTAGAACATCCAAAATGGAAGTTATCCTTCCCACCGAATCTCATTCTATTCTTTCGCCTTCCAAGAGAAGCTCTCAAATTATCCAGGAGATTGTAGAATCCCCGAGGACTCGGCTCCGGAGACGTCACACGAGCCGAGCATAGTAATCGTCCCTGTTGCCGCGCTCCTCCCGTAGAAGATTAGAGTTCACGGCGATTCTCGCGTCGTTACATCCGGGCCAACGTTCGCCGAATCCCGTTCTCGGTTTATCCCTGAAGAGAATGTCTTCTTCCTCCGGTTCCACTGAATATTTCATCGAGCCACTCCGGAAGACGTTACCGGCCGGCAGTCGCGAAAACCGGCGCGGCTTAATCGCGTTAAGTGAACTCGCGGTCATCGTGGAAATTGTGCAATCAGTCGCTCGCAACCTTCGGACGGCGGACATTTTTCTGCATTTATGGCAGCCGCGGCGGGATCCGTACAAGTCTTCGCGATTAATTAATTTTCGTTTGTATACTATGGAAACGGTTTCCTCGAGAGACCAAAGTTAATCCTTTTATCAGCTTCAGTATTAATAGTTAACAATTAGATATCGCCGCGGATTTTCGTGTGAAATCAAAATTGTCCGCTTCTGTTGCAAACGACGTCAGTCACTTCGGCATTTCCTTCTCTTTCTTTAATCATTTTAATATTAGGTCTACCGGAAAGTTCTGTCCGATAATGTCATTGCAAATTTCAATAGATATGCACATATTCATTTGAGACATATATTTTTGAAAAATGTTGCTCACAAAGTGCCATCACGCTGGCAAGAAGTCATAATTAACGACGGAAATTATATTGTACAATACATATTACTAAATTTATGAAAAATCTATTATTTCCTTTCATTTCTTAAACGGACAGAACTTTCCGGTAGACCTAATAGATACGGAAATACAGTAATGTCTCTCTAATCGACGCCCAGATGGTCCACGAAAATGGGCAATTTAGGAAGAGGAGATACGATTATTCGATCCTTCCGCGGTTCATTTTTATAGTCACGAATTGTCAACAATTATGAAAACGAGCTGCGAGGCTCGAATAATCGTATCTCCTCCTCCCAAATTGTCCATTTTTGTGCACAACCTGAGCGTCAGTTAGGGAGACATTACTGTAATGCATTGTCATTTCTCTATTCTCTTTTGAACTTTCTAATGCTTCGAATTGCAGTTTCGCCATAAATCCGCGTAAAAAAAATGAGAATTTCGATGAAACGTTCGCAGCTACGGGCCCCAACGGGCCCCGGCGCCCGAGGGTTAAGGCGCCAACGTTATGTTATAACGGCACATTGTAGCAACATTCGTCGGAATCGCGACGCGATGCGGCGACATGTAGACGGCAACAAGAGCACATCCACGAAGCGTTATCAACGGTCTGCCACGTTTATCTCCGGTCAGCGAAGATCCGCGAGGTCTCGTGTTTCCCAACGTCGCCGGTGGACGTCTTCCAGAAACCATGTTGGCGGTAGTGATTGTGACTGAGTTAAGGGAGAGAAAGGGTGAGGGGGATTCAATTAGAAAACACTGATTCAGTAAGATGGTCATCAAATGGTAAAATAGTTAAATAATGATAAAATGGTAATTCAGTAGCAAACGGATAATTGATTGTTAAAACAGTAATACAAGAGTAAAATAAAAATGTAAACAAACACAGTGATTAAAATGATACATTTGAGTAAAATGATCAACGGAGAGTAAAATGGTAAAACAAAAGTACAATTGTGATACAATTGTAATACAATAGTAAAATGATAATTCGATAATAAAATGGCAATTCAATCATAAAATTGAAATACAGTAAATAAATAGAAATCCAATTTTGAAAAACAGTGATTACAAAAGTAAAATGATCAACGAAGAGTAAAATAGTAAAACAAAAGTACAATTGTGACACAATTGTAATACAATAGTAAAATGATAATTCAATAATAAAATGGCAATTCATCAATCATAAAATTGAAATACAGTAAATAAATAGAAATCCAATTTTGAAACAGTGATTACATAGAACAGTAATGCAACAGTAAAATAGTAAATCAATAGTGAAATATCACAATTCTATAGTAAAATTTTAATATTTATATATAATATTTTAATATTTAATTTTGTAATTATGTATTTGGTGGTGGTTGAAGTGCTAAGGAGAAAAGTAGAGGGGGAGACGTATCGTCCAGGACCCGCTAGAGGACTCATCAAGTAAGGCTACCCTAGCGGGCCCATGCCTTAGACGTTGGGACGTCGGTAGGAAGGACGAAGTCTGTATATATACAAATCGAGGCGGATCGGTTACTTGCGGGGAGAGAAGCCATCTGTTGGCGGGTCTGGAGGTAGCCGCCACACCATAATCGCGGGCTGCTTCGCGGTTGTTGTTCGATTGATAAATAATTTTTTCTCTGCTCGAAGATTGCCAGTTAGGCGACGGCTAAATTACAGCCGTTAATTATCGGTTGCGTAAGGCGGGCGGGCTGGCTCCGGGCCCGGCGGATCGTTAACGGCCTTGATCGATCGATCGATCGATCCTGTCGATCGTGTAATGCCGAGGTTATTTCTGAAGAGAGGAGGACGATCGTGGCTGGATCGGAAGGCGGAATTAATCGGAATCGCTCGAGCGTAGCCGCGGGCAGGATCGAGGGACAAAAGGAGAACGTGGAAGGAGATGGATCAGTGGGATCCAAGGTCGGTGTAGACCAATGGATCGATGGGGAATGGCGGGTAGAGCTGATCGAGGAGGCTCGTTAGCGGCTGCGAGCGCGAGATGCGTCAGGAACGGACGAGATAATGAAAAAATTGATGGCCGGAATGCCGAAATCTGTGGAAGAAGTTTTAAGAGGGCGGGTCCATCGACGATAGGAACTATTAATTGCTTTTCAGTTGTTATCGGTGGAATATTAAATACCATATATTAATAATATATTATTATAATAATATATATCAATAATATTTTCTCTAATAAATATAAAATATAATATCACAATATAATATCATAATATAATAGATAATATGAAAAATAAAATATAAAAATTATAACAATATTCGTTGACGATTTCTGTCCCACGACTCGGTTGACTACCTTAACGCATTACCGTCCGGACGACGAAAGAAAGTGATTTTCTTGACCGCTCGTGAAATGTCGGACGACCAAGAAATAATCATTTTGTTGATCGCTCGCGAATTGCAGTTTAAAATAAGAAAACCCGATCGTAAGATTTATTTCTGCGATCGAGTCTAAATGAAATCTATTTCGAACGAAGCATCGAATCTTATAATTATAAGACAGTTAAATCGAATTGATTTCACTATTTCGTATTTGATAATTTATAGCGATTTTTCTGAAGTGGTACGAATACGAATCTCGGCGATGTAGATCCGCGCTCCACGCCTTCCTAGATCCATTGTAGATCTGCGGATTCATCGTAATCGGTGCGATTTCGCAACGGCACGAGAGACAACGTCGGAGTTTCCTCAGTTGACAGGTGGATCTAATGATAAATTTACGGCGGATTCTAGATCCAGGACGATTTAGATTGCCAAGATTGTTAGGCTCGGGTGTAAATAATTTTCTAGCGATGAATTCATTCGGCCACGCTAAAATGGATCTTCCGACGGCTAAAAATGGATATCCAAGGACTCGGATAGAGTGGGATTGAGAGAGGAAGTGGCTCGAAGCGGATAACGTCTGCGGAGTGCGCCTAATCTACTCGTTACGAGTGGGTAAATCTGTCTGTGGAGTTCGAGTCGCGGGACAGAACGGTTGATTTCGCATTTGGATGACCCGGCTTTTAGACTCGTGTATAGAACAATACTTTTCGCGCACCTATTTTCGACTACATTTTCGACTTCGGATCGGTTCCAAATTGATACCAAATCGAGCTCAACGTTGCTCCTTCCTCAATATTTTATTTCGATCGATTAATTAGCTTTGGTCGATTTCATCCGGAGTCGAAAAGCGATCGACTGTTTTGTGATTGCTTTTCTAATCGATTACGAAAAGCAATCGTGATAATTGTAATCGTTAATCAATTAATCGTTACTAGAAGTAAATCAGTAATCATCATTACATTTGGTAATACGGAATCATTAATCAATTATCTGCAATCTCGGACGAATGATTAATTTATCTTTTAATATTCTTTTATCTTCAATTGTAATATTTAATAATCGTCCTTCGATTCTTTTCATATTTTTATTGTTAGAAATTTTTCCCACCCATTTTTATTATAAATCGACAATATAATTATTATCATATATATAATATTATAATAATATAGTAAAGATTAATAATATTTCGATTTATAATATTAATTGATTAATAATTATTATAATAAATACATATTATATATAATATATGTATAATTATTATTAATTAATTAATATTATTAATCGGATTACTTTTACTGTGTATATATTATTATATATATTTATATAGACAATAATAATTATTATATTTTCGATTTATAACAAAAATGGGTGGGCGAAATTTCGAAAAATAAAAATGTGAAAAGGATTGAAGAACGTCTGTGTACATTTGTATTGTATGTATTATGTATTATATATATAATACATAATTATTATCAATTAATTAATAATGTGATTCAGTAAGTTGGAAATAATACGTATAATATATATATATAATAATTATATAATATATATATATAATTATTATGAATTAATTAATATTATAAATCGAAATATCATTAATCGGATTACTTTTCGTCCTACTCTGTCTCGATCTCGCCAACATTGGATCGTTGCTACAGCAAAAGAAGCGGCGGCTAAGGATTTTACAGGATCAGGAATGCGTCAGGAAATCGTCATCGCGACTTCCTCCTCTCGCAATAATCCTTTCCGTGGATCCCCGGAGGTGCTAACTCGATTCTGATACAAAGCCGCGTGACTCGCTCGGGGAATGCGTGACGGATGATTCGATTGATAGTAATTGAAAAGAATCCGGCAGCGTGTTCTCCGGCGCCGTGACCCGGCTCAATGGAAGGTTTGACCCCGCGCGATCGAGACGGCCGGATAGGTTCTCCGCGAAGCCCATTGTTGACACCAATTGTAGAAACACATTTGAATAAATCTGGCGGACGTTGACGCTCCGCGGGCGACCGATGCGTCACCGGGTGCAAACGATGACCTGAAAAAGGCAGGACTGTGACGTGCAGAAAATCGAGGAGAATTGGGTCGTATCCCTGAAAGATATCCAAGCTTGGACACACCGTCCAAGAAACCCATTTAACACGTTCCGTGCCACGTGTACCATCGATGGTACACGCTTGCATGTTTACTTAGTGAACTGAAGAAATTGTTTACAAGAAATTTAGAACCGAAGAATCAATTTCCACCGCAAGAATGGGCGTTGATAAGTTTTTGTTACGTTGTTATGTGTACGAGAATTAATAATTGCACGTAATACATCAAGTTTTAGTAAAATATCAAAGTGTGAAGATTCGAGTAAAAAAAGCTCGGCACGGAACGTGTTAATGGAGGAGACTCGCGCGAACCGTGCAAACGAGAGCTGATGTTTGGCAATTTTGTATAACACGAAACCTTGACGAAATTCATCGCCGCTTAGCACATAGATTCTTTAATACTTCAAGATACAAAATGTTTTTTTTTCGTTAAGTTTCATCGACCTTTAACGAAACGGTGCATGTCGTTCCTTGTGGAGCTCTCCGTCGACGGCGCGCATTTCTTTCCTTTCATTTACAACGAAAAATCGAACGACGTCTCCTTCGTAATGGTACTGCGCATAGCACGAACTAAATTTTTCCTTGAAAAATGCAATATTGTCGGAGGTACGTGGCTACGAACACTAAAAAAAGGGAATTATTTCTGTCAGAAATTTCTAACTTAATTACGCAACGAACATAGTTTAAACAGTTATTGTTGTGAGGGATGCTGTTTCATAGGACGGAGAATTGTGCAGGAAACATAGTTGAACTAATTATTATCATGAATTACGTTAGTTCGTACGATGAAGAATTTAGTTTTGCGAATCGGGATACCGGAGGACGTCGAAATTACGTTCTCTGAGAGGCAACGTCGTCGAATTTGGCTTTTCTTCTCCGGAACGATCGCGAAAGCAAGGAAAATCAGTGTTTTTTGATTCGTTGTACGGGTCTGGTCGCTTAATTGTTGGCTCTGGAAACTCTTCCTGGTTCTGCACACACACGGCTCTGTGTGCTCGCGAACGTCGATAAGGATCTAGAGGATCCAGCAGCCGGCTGGTCCACACCCGGAACAAGAGTCAAAGGCTGAGATCTCTGGCAGAGATATGTCCTCGGCAAAGAGAGTAATGAACTCAGAAAACGAGAGTGAAAGAGAGAGAGAAAGAGAGAGAGAAAAAGAGTGGAAGAGACAGAGTGAGAAAAAGAGATGCAGAACGAGAGAGAGAGAGAGAGAGAGAGAGAGAGAGAGAGAGAGAGAGAAGTTACAGAGAGAAAGAGAGAGAAAAAGAGAAAGACAGAGAGGAAAAGAGAGAAAAAAGAGTGAGATAGAGGAAAGAGAGAGAAAAATAGAGGAAAACCGAGAAAGAGAGATAGAGAGAGAAAAAGAGAGAGAAAACGAAAAAAGAGAGAGAGAAAAAGAGTGGAAGAAACAGAGTGAGAAAAAGAGAGAAAGAAAGAAAGAGAAAAAGAGAGGCAGAACGAGAGAGTGTTACAGAGAGAAAGAGAGAGAAAAAGAGAAAGACAGAGAGGAAAAGAGAGAGAAAAAAGAGAGATAGAGGAAAGAGAGAGAAAAATAGAGAAAAACCGAGAAAGAGAGATAGAGAGAGAAAAATAGAGAAAAACCGAGAAAGAGAGATAGAGAGAGAAAAATAGAGAAAAACCGAGAAAGAGAGATAGAGAGAGAAAAATAGAGAAAAACCGAGAAAGAGAGATAGAGAGAGAAAAATAGAGAAAAACCGAGAAAGAGAGATAGAGAGAGAAAAATAGAGAAAAACCGAGAAAGAGAGATAGAGAGAGAAAAATAGAGAAAAACCGAGAAAGAGAGATAGAGAGAGAAAAATAGAGAGAAAACGAGAAAGAGAGAAAGTGAGAGAGAGAAAAAGAGAGGAAATGAGAGAGAGAGAGAGAAATAGAAAGAAGAGAGTAGTTATTCAGAAATTAGTGTCGCGAGATCCGCAGATAGTTCGGCAGGGGGACGTTAATGGTAAAATAATTGCTCGAGTTTACAGTGAACGGACAATCAACATTGTCAGCGGAATATCGAAGCCTGGCCGGGGGCCACTTGTGGCGTCCGCGAAGGCGTCGGTGCTCCGGCAGATGCCCGCGCGCGGTGCATCCGCGGCTCGTGCGGCAATGAAACAATTGCGCCGCCGATGCGTGAAAAAGGTTAACGGGAGCGAGAGGAAAAAAAAACGGCGTGATCCGATTGAGTAACCCGGGGAGAACGCGCGCGATTAATAATTAAACAGCGGCGGGCATAGAGAAGGAGTGTCGCGCGATTTCCTCGCACACCCGTGAACGGAACACCCGCGGATCCGCGGTAATTAAAACGCGGCGCGCGAGTGCGCGTCGTCGTCGGTTGATCTCATCGCGGCCGTGGGTGTCAACCAGCCGCGTTCGTTAGAACTGTCGGCCGCCGGGAAGAATCGACGGCGGCGACGGCTCTCGGTGATGTCATCGCGACGACACCAGCGAAAAAAGACGCGGAGAATACGGTGCCCGTAATTAGTGGCCGGCGTTAGCGACACTTTGCATGATTCGACTTTCAAAGAACCAGACGCGCGGCCATTAAATCGGGGCGAACTTTTAGACGGGACGCTGCGAAGACCCAGTTTTTTTAACGGCTCGACGTTAACGCGTCGCCCGTATCTCGCTGACGGAATCAGGGTGCCGGGGTCGGTTACCATCGGCCAGCCAATCACTGTGCCTTTCGTTCACTTTCGGGCCAGATTAACTTCATACTCGTCGTATAAAGACGTGGCAAATTTTCTTTCGTTTAAATTCATTCGATTATTTGTTTGTTGATTTATCTTTGCAACGAAGCGTTTTCGGAACCTTTGTGGCGCAATGTTTTGGACTTATAGTAATGTCTCCCTAACTGACGCTCAGATTCTGCACAAGAATGGACGATTTGGGAAGAGGAGATACGATTATTGGAGGCTTGCAGCTCGTTTTAATAGTTGTTGACAATTCGTGACTATAAAAATGGATCGCAAGGATCGAATAATTGTATCTCCTCTTTCTAAATTACCCATTTTTGTGGACCATCTGGGCGTCAATTAGAGAGACATTACTGTATTTTCATTCGTAGAACGCACTGCCGAAGCGTGTACGAGAAAATACTGACATCAATACGGACATCCTGTATATCGGAAATGTGAAAATGTAATCATGCAAAACTGTGAAAATGTGAATCTGCAAAAATTGAAAAATGTAGAAAAGTGAAAACGTAAAAATTTGAAACTGAAAAAATACGAAAATATAGAAATATGAAACTATAAAACTGTAAAATTGTAAAACTGTAAAAATGTAACAATGTGGGCACGTTGAAATTACTGTTAAGCTCAGACCATTTAGAATTCGATTCGAGCACAATCGGATAATTTTCTCGCGCCTAGTCCCGCAACAAAGTTTGAACAACAAATCCTAGCGATTATGCGACGTCGTCGGGCAAGGATTGCCGGCAATTGTCGAATTGATACGGCAAACGGAGCATCGGTTTGAAAGGCAGAGGCTTCTTCCCTTAACGACATTGACACAGAATCGTGGTCGAGTCTCCCACGTAGCCGTCGCGACAAGATCTCTCGCCGGGAACTCGATCCGGCCGCCGATTAAAAAGATGACAAATCATTTCCAAGGAAACGCGTGGCTTAATTATCAATTAGCCTACAAAGTGGCTGAACGGCCGCGATTCGATTAGGCCTCCGGAGCCCGGGCCTGGACCGCAGCCTCTCGACGTCGCGTCGCGCCACGCCGCGTCGAAGTTTCCAAAGCGACGCGACGCGACGCGGATATGCGTGGGAGGTTCGCCATTCTTCGGGGCCACCGAGAACCCACCTTTTGTTCGGGAAACTTAATTTGCGCGGGCAATATCGATCCGGCTCGGTTCTGTTTCGAGACAATGCTGTGTGGGTCTTCCGCTATTGAAGATAACGCAACCGGAACCCGACCGGTCTGCGAATAGCGTGTATTAATTTTTCAAACATATCGGACGTTTTTGTCATCGATATCTTGGCAGTCAAGGCACCCGTTGCGGTCACGTCGGAAGAATACCGAAAATAATCCGACATTCGGGGAGAAAAGGGCTTATCAAAAGTATAGTATATAAGTAGTATAATAATAGTAGTGATAATAATAATAGTAATAGTAATAATAATAATAATAACAATAACAATAGCAATAATAATAATAGTAGTAGTAATAATAATAATAGTAATAGTAATAATAGTAATAATAATAACAGTAATAATAGTAATAACAGTAATAATAATAATAATAACAGAAATAATCATAATAATAGTAATAATAATAATAACTTCATTTATTACCAGGATGAACCCTTTGTTACAAAGAGAGAGAGAGAGAGAGAGAGAGACAGACAGAGAGGGAGAGAGAGAGAATAATAATATAGTAGCAGTCACGCAAGGACAGATGAAATACGAAAACAAATAGAATGAAAAAAGAAAAAAGAAAGGGAAATTAAATTTAAAAATAAATACTTCAGACAGGCATTATCATTCATCCGCGGTGAACAGTCGTCGCAACATAATTGTAATATCCGCCAACGAATGTTGTCTCGCAACATTGTTCGAATCGCTGTTAAAAAAAGGCAATGAACATTCTTCGTCGATCGCCTCGATGGAATTGCCGATTAAGAGATCAGGATGTGTCGAAGATGCATCATTTAATCCCGGAAGCAGAACGTGATCGATTGTTGCGTCGACCAGATGATGAGAATACAAATAGGAATGTCTGAAAGATCGAGATGCGCGAGCAATTCCGTGATCACGATGATCTGGATCGGCCCAAATCGATCGGAAAACCGCATCTGCAGTTCGACTCTCTCTCTCTCTCTCTCTCTCTCTCTCTCTCTCTCTCTCTTTCCTTCTCAGGTCTGACATAAAAACCGAATCGATAAGGGAAAGCTGGTTTCAATACCGAGGGATTTCGAAGCGCCCGGGGATTCTCGGAATCGGCGAAACAGCGAGCGCGATCTATGTGGATCAGGACACGCGATCTACGGGAGTGCGTCGAGGAGACTCGGCGATGCCGGGTGATGACGATTCGATCGGCGAGCGATAAACGGAGAGTGCAGAAAAAGTGACATCACCGCATCTGCGGCGCGATACCCGTCTCGATAGTTCCCGATGAACTCATCGCGTGCGACACTCTCCCGCTCCGTGACATAACTCGCGATGCACGCGCCTCGATCCGTTTATCGGCCAGCCGCGGCATCGTAAAAATGCCCGACCGCGTCACACACACTCCAACCAATGACCATGCGCATTCCCAACGGTTTGTTTCACTCTGCCGAGCCTCCCTTTCGCTTCGCGGCTCGCACGAGATCGTACGAGCTCACACAAACGCGTTCAAACTCGCGCAAACTCGTTGAAATGGGAAATGGGAAATCGCGTTTGGACCAACGAAAATGTACTGTCCCGGTTTGTTTCACTTTCAGGAACTTCTCTGTTGATTTTCGAGCCGAATATGAACGTACAAGTAACCACAAATGCATTCAAACTCGTACAAACGCATACGGACCCGTTCAAACGCTCTCAGACCAACGAACATGTATATACTTATCGGTTTTTTCTTACTTTTAAGAGCTTTCCCGTTGATTTTCGAGCCGAATATGAACATACAAACGCCCACAAATGCATTCAAACGCGTATAAACTCGTACAAATGCATACCGACTCATTCAAACGCGCTCAAACTAACGAACATACGCATTCTCATCGGTTTGTTTTACTTTCAAGAGCTCCTCTGTTCATTCCCGAGCCGAATATGAACGTACAAACTGAAGCAAGCGTACTCAAATTCGCAGAAAAGCACGCAAACACTTTCAAACGTGCTCAAAATTGACTCCGTTGTCGAGTCTGTTTGGGCCTGTTTGGATACATTCTATCCTGTTTCTTGCCCGTTCGCGAAGGTAACTCGATATTTCGCGGGGGCGTGTCTCGGGCAACAATTATCGGAACCCGATCCCCGGATAATCGAGGTGAAAGTGTCTCGCGGGAGATCAACCGGGCGAAAGGACGATGAATAATTCACCGCGGTGATTTTGTCTTTCGAGGAAGGAGAGAATCTCCCTCTCTCCTTTCCTCTCTCTCTTTCTTTCACTCCTTTTCTCTATCTCTCTCACTCTTTCTCTCTATTTCTCTCTCTCTCTCTCTCTCTCTCTCTCTCTACTTGTCCCACTCTTTCTCTCTATTTCTCTCTCTCTCTTTCTTTCACTCTTTCTCCCTCATTCTCTCTCTCTCTCTCTTTCTTTCACTCTTTCTCTCCATTTCTCTCTCTCTCTCTCGTCTTCTCTTCTCTCTCTTCCTCTCTTTCTTTCTCTCTTCCTGTCTTTCTCATTCTCTCTCTTTCGCACTGTCTCTCTCCCTTTTTATTTCTTTCTCTCTCACTTTCTCTCCCACTTTCTCTCTCTCTCTCTCTCTCTCTCTCCCGATAATCCACTTGAAGCCACGAGCGTATGGAACGCACAACAGGGTCTCGCGCAAAGCTCCGCTCGATTCGTCTATTCCCGGGAAGAAGTTCATAACAGCCGGGCCGATCGCGAGGATCAGAGCGCCGGATCCGAAAATAGAGGCGAGATCCTCGTTCATAATTGATCAGGGAAGAAATCTCGGTTTGCAGCGGTCGGGTTGTCGACCCTTGCGGGGCACATCACCGATCCGGTCGCGCTCTTTTCGAGAGTATCGCAGAGGACGTCGACAGTCTTCTATTCTCGACTGGGAGGCACACTTTCTTTATCGGACGCGAACGATTGGCGACTCCGTTCGGCACCCAGCTTCTAGTCTAAATCGAAACTCCAATTACGCCCGCCTGGAAATACTATTGATAGATTCCGGGGCCGTGGAATAAGATGTTTCGATCGCATAGCCGATTAAGCCATCTACACGCCCCGACGCTGCGGAGGAGACCCGATCGGGTTCATCAAATATTTAGTACGTTCGATTCTCGCGCGCAACGCGGCGCATCGATTCTATTCGCCGTTTTGCCGCGATCTTAGATCCATGCGGAGGATTTTCAGACGTAATTCCTAACTTCATGGCTTCATAACGGGCGTACGAAGACCAATGGCTTCTCATTGATCGTACCAATCGCGAAACAGTTTTCAAAATTCTCAGTTTTAAAAATGTCCCACCATTTTTAGAGGCGGAGGTACGTTTGTTCAAGCCTCTTTGTTCACCTTTGTGCATTATCATTAATATCAATGTTACATCGAAAGTTACTTCACGTTTTACTTCGAACGTCAACTGTAATTCATTTTTATTTCGCGGTGAACAATTTATTAAATGTACCAACAAGTAATCCATTTTCTTCGTTGCATGCTTTTTCCGCTTCTATTGCCATTCTCATGTGTCTGCCGAATTTTGACAAGTATTTTAATTTTTTCAATGCTTATATTATTATGTACATGAATCATTTCAATGCGCAAGGAAAGAAAATACCGTCCACAGGGTGTCCCAAAAGTCACTCGCGATCGGGAAATAAGGGATTCCTGAGGTTATTTCGAGTAACTCTTTCCTTAGCGAAAATGCAATCCGAGGCTTCGTTTATGAGTTATTGGCGAAAAACGGCGACCAATGAGAGGCGCGCTCTAGGCAGCGCTAGGCGGCGCTAGGCGACCGAGCGAACCAGCGGGCAAAGCCCAATACCCGCCCATTGGCTCGGCCGCCTCGCGCCAGCCGATCTCGCTTCTAATTGGTCACTGTTTTTCGTTAATAACTCGCAAACGAAGTCGCGGATTGCATTTTCGTTGAGGAAAAAGTTGCTTCAAATAATCTCAGGAACCCCTCACTCTCGTTCATGATAAAAAAGGTACAATTTTTATCAATTTCATTGCTGCAATTTGTTGTCACTTATTCACCGAACAATCGATTGACGTTGTCACGAGTTACAACGAATTAAAGACGGCAAGAATCTGAGATCTGTAACGATTTTAACCAAAAACTGTAAGAAATCTTTCCTCGATCTTTCAACGCCTGTCACCGAGACCTGCGAAAGGCATTTCTTAAATTTTCCAAGCAATAGCAAAATTTAAAAAATGAAAAGCATTTTAGCCATTGTCTAGTATAGCAGTCCCTCTATCGTCTAAAAAAGGATTCAAATCGTTTGGTGCAATTTTGAGAAAGTTATTGCGTTGCAAAGGGCGTGCGGAGACTTTTTCGACCGAGTGTACATTAGTCACTCGGTTCGGTAATCCTGGCGTTAAATCGCATCCCTGTTCGAACTTCCTCGATCTCCGCCGACGCTCGATCGTCGAAGCCCATTCGATTTATATTGGTTCGTCAGTGATCGTCGCGGCAGCCATCTCGGAGTCATCGATTGCGGGGACGATGATCGTTGCGCGGGCCGAGCCGATCAGCGATTGTGCGGGCTCGGTCTGCCGCGACCTCTTGCCGCCCTCGAGTGTCGTAAATAACGTCCAGGTAAAACGAATCGTCCATAAATAAATGCCGCGGAGCCGCGGATACGTGTCACACGTGGGCGGACAGCCGCCGGACCGCCGTTCGGATCGTTATTTCATATATGGGCCACGCTATCGTTCGGCCGGTCAACCAGCCCCCGCCCCCGCTGGACACCCGCGTTTGTTAACTGACGCGTTTGCGGTTTACGGCCGTTCCTAGGCGAAATCAGAATTCGCCGGATCGCCGCGTTCCCGGTCTGCGACGGACGCAGCCGAGGCTTTTATTTCGCGAGGGGCACCGGTATCTTTTTATCTGGCGGACTCCTCGCCGATGCAGCCTGCGTGGCCGCGTCGAATTCCGCTGCGTTCGCGCTGCACGTGGCCTGGGAACCCCCTAAACGATGCGCCGCTTTTCTCAAGTGGTGTCTCGGCACGTGTCATTTATTATTAGACCGTGGATCTTCGTGCAAAGTGGAAATTTTTCGAAGGCGATTGCGAGAAGCAGAAATTGAATAGAAATAAATTGTTCCGTTTAATAATTCTGATGGGTTGAAAATAGGGTAATAATATTATGATGTTCTTCTTACGTTCTCAAAATTTTATATTCTAGCTACGCATTCTTGACACAAATGCATAAAATCCGCTGTCTGTTTATTATACACTGCTCGAAAAAAGTTACAGCGTGGACAAATTTTGGATGAAAATTGGCCTACTTTGAGTGGCGATAACTCCGTGAGAAATCATTGTGGGATGATGACTTTTCTTTCAAATTAAAGCTTGAAATCTCTGCTTTAAAATACTGTTTCACGATTTTACGTTTCACGCACTTTGGACACTATAATCTTTTAAAAGCGAGGCCACGCTTCGCATATTGAAAATTGTCAAATTCGACGAAATACACGGACTATGTAAAATTTTGTCCCTTAATGTCGTTTACAGCTGAATGAAGTATAATCTTTCTGCTTTAATTCGAAGAAAATGAAACCTGGCTGTGATTTTTTCTCACAAAGTTATAGAATTTTAAAAATTGACGAATTTCGAGTACTGGCGGCTCGCTTGTGAATCAAATGGCTGAACATTGGTCGAAGAAAATCGTACAGCAATCCTTTTGGACTCGATAGAAAGGAGAGACTTCTGGCTTTAAGATCACTATAATCTGACTCACTGAACAAATTTTTTGAGCCCGCCACAGGTCGATGAATTTGAGGAATAGCGAAAAATTGAACAGTGTTACTAAATTCACGATTGTTTGTGGTTCAGCAATGCTATCGTAAAATAGCCTAGGTAACTGAAAAGCGCATTTCTCACTCTTTGAAACAAGCTCAGGTACATTCATCTACGATTTTTTTTCACGGAGTTACAGCACGATGAATATCGACGGGTTTTTCTCTTCGATTTTGTGACCCCATTATCAAATGGCAGGTCTTACATTTTTTATTTAAAGCGCTATGGAATGGTAACAAAAAATCATGAAGCGATGCTTTTGAACTCGTTGGAAAGAGGCTACTTCACGCTTCAAAACGGCAGAGGTTTCATCAGCCAAAAAAATTCTTTGAGCTTCCCGCAGGCCCGTAAAGTTGGAAATGGCAAACGAATGGTCTTTTTTACTCAAATTCCGGCTGTTGACGATGCAGCGCAGCTATCACAGAGAAACTTAAACGACTTGAAAGTAAATTTCACAGCCTTTAAAATTAGTCTAGGCTCGTTATCCGCCGATTTTTTTTCGAGAAGTTACAGAACTCTGAAGTTCGGCAAATTTTGCCTCCTGAAAACAATAATCAGAACTAGGCAAAAAGTAATCTCAATAAATTATTACGGATTAGTTGTAATTCGCTAGTTACTGGAACTAATTTATAATAATTAGGCAAAAAATTATTATAACCAATTTATAGATTATTATTAATATAGATTATTATGTAAACTGAAAATTTAGCATAGTTTCATAGTCGCAGGCCCCGTGCAACATTATTTTTAGGCTGTCGAACAACCGAGAAAGAGTTGAAGTGCGGTTCTTTGGGCGATTTAGCGCGGTGTCTGAGAGGCCTAGGAGCAGAATGGTCCCGTTGTGCTCTGTGATGAGTCGCGGGCTTGTAGGAATGCGGATTATGTCGCGTGAGGATCGCGCGATAACGCCGACTATCAAGTATACGAGCACCGCTGCCCCTCTGTGGGGCTCGGTGTCTGGTTTCGAGGGGACCGTTCGCCACCGGAAACACGTTGAAGCCCTCAGCTCGGCTATTTCTCGCTCGAAACGTCTAATATTCTGCAATTCGCCTCTCCATCACCTGGCAGAAGAATTCGATCGGTTGGCCGGCGAAACCAAACCCACTACATTTTCTATGAATTCTCGAAAATCTGCAATTTCCGATGCTGCGATCCTATCTTCTTCCACTTGGCTGATACGAGCCAGAAGTATAGTAAACTCGAACGTTGCGCATTCGAGAGTTAATATTTTAATTAACGTTTATTTAATGTTTAACATTTTCGAGAGATCGATTACAGAATAAGGGTGGTTGAGCCAGTTACTGTGGGGTTAGCGGAGCCAACTACTGTGCCTTTTGTTTGTTTTCAAGCATAATTAAATTTATATTTATCGTACAAGTCTTTTTTATTTATATATTCAATTAATTATGAAAGACGAAAGTTCTTGAAATACCACAAATATTATTTCAATACTTTGATTCTGAATTCGCAAAATTTTCATTTGAAAAAGCTTCAGAGAATACTGAATGAATGGAGATCGATATTCAGTGGAATTTATTGGAGCTTTTATTTTTAGTTTCAATTTCACTAGTTTATTTACTGTGCACAGTAACTGAATCTATTTTCCACTCGATGCGTTAGTTGCTCCGTCAGTGAATAGGCATACATAACCTCAAATCTCAAATCATCTCTGCCATATTTTTAAAGAGGAGAAATGCAAGTATGAAATTATGTTAAAGCCGTCGTCTCTGATGCGAGCTTTTAAATGACTTATTATTACATGAAATTTTTTTTATTGAGTCTAAAATTTATGAAAGTATGTTAAGCATTGAATTGATATCGATTAAAGAAACTTTAAAATCTATCTTTAAGTCCTTAAGAAATGTCAACTAAATGGCTGCCAGCAAGGCCTGGTAATTGACCCTTCTTCTCTATCTTTTAAAAAATGATTACAATTTCGAGGTTATCACGGCTTCTCAGCACTGGACACGACCGCGAGATTTTCGCACGTTCAAAAGACGCGCAGCGTCTCGGATTTCAAGAGATAGCCGCGGATCTGATGGTGGTAACGAGAACCGGTGTCCTGATAAGCCGTTTAATCGTGTTTATCGCGCGCAGACTGTCGCTTATTGCTCGGCGCGTCGTTGCTGGCACCTCCGTAAATTCCCTCGCCTCGAACGCGAATGCAAGTCAAACAATTCAAAATTTCAGCCGGCAAAAATGTCCGCACATTTCTCGGAGCTCCATCAAAATGACGCACCGGTTCTTATGGGAGTTGTGTACAGATCTCACAAACTCTTTTGAACTAACGAATTTTCAACATAAGTGACACTAACACTGTTTTAAAAAAACAATACATCGATACAACGATCAGTGCAAACCTTTATTTCTTATTAGGTTAATAATCTTTTGACAATATTCATTTTTGTAGTTTCTTGAAATTAAAAGCTGATTGATCTATGTAACATTGTAGATTAGAATTATTAATTAAGAGAACATACAAGACGCTGAAATATTCAACCCTATGTCCAAAAAAAATTCGAAACCAAATTCGAGCACCTAAAATTCATGTTAAAATACGATTTCAGGTTTCTTGAAGTGATGTGCAAAAAATCAGAGGGCTGTGTTTTGATGTTTCTTCTTAGAAAGATAAATTGAATAAGAAGATAAGTGAAAACATAAATATGTAAACGTAAAAAATTATTAAATATTGTAAATTAGAAATAATAATATTGAAAAATAATATCTAAAATTAATAATATTGAAAAATAATATTTAAAAATATTAAAAAATAATATCTAAAATTAATAATATTTAAAAATAATATTTAAAAATATTAAAAAATAATATCTAAAATTAATAATATTGAAAAATAATATTTAAAAATAATATCTAAAAATAATATCTAAAATTAATAATATTTAAAAATAATATTTAAAAATAATATCTAAAAATAATATCTAAAATTAATAATATTTAAAAATAATATTTAAAAATAAAATATTATATAATTGATTGAATATTGTAAAAAACTATGTACTAGCTTTGAAGACACAGTAATGCGGGTAACCGTAACCCAGCCCATTAGACCCCACGGCCAAGTTCGAGAAATACCGGTTGGCCCGTTCAGCGCAGCATTACTCTCCACGGGACGTTGTTATTGCAGTTAATACGATTGCGTGGGACACTCGAAAAGGCACCGATTCAAACGCCTCGTGAGTAAATAGTAACCCCGAGAATGAAGTGTTATTAATCGCGGAGGGCGGTGGTTAAAGTTGCATGGGACCGCGGGTTTTGCGACGCGCGACCAAGATTGCGGAATCGGCGGCGGTCGACGGGATCGATGAACAAATCGTCGAGGACCGGTCGTGGGGCACAATGAACCCCGTACACCGGGTCCCGCAATCGATAACTCGTTTACAATTAATTTCCCTCGAATGACGAATACTTTTCCGCGCGGAGCGCCGCTCCCTTTGAACCACGCTTCTCCGCTTTCAAGTCTCGCAGCGGCTCTCAAACCCGCATCGATTCCACCGTTAGACATCGGTAGGATAATCGCGGAGGACATGTGCTCCTCCAAAGACTGCAATTTTTTTGGTAGAGGGTCTGTCCACTCGGTTAAATGGATCGAAACTACCCTTCGATCAATTTAATCCTCTCTTGTCAACATTGTATTTTTCGAAGAAGTGAAATTAACAATTAATTCGATATACTTGGAAGCGAGATATCAAGTTCTAATAAAGGACACGATGTTCTAGAGTGTTTAAAATATTGACTCAAATTTTTGGGACTCAATAGTACCCCTAGTTTTTGAGTAACGGTTGTTTGAGAATTGTATCGTGCCTCGCTCGGATGTGTGACAGCGTAGGGTTAAACGGTTGACGTTTCATTGAGAAAATCATAGCTTGGTAAAAAAAAATCGTAAAACGATGTTTTTGGTGTCGTTGGAAAGGGAATAATTCACACTAAACGGTCACGTTGATTTCAGTGACGAGAACAATTTTTTTAACTCTCCACAGGTCCGCGAAGTTGAAGAATGGTAAAAGAATGGAGAGTTATACGTTTTCGCTCGTTAACAAAACAAACAATTTTTTTTCGAAAAATGCAATTAAGAACGTGAAAGTATAGATCTTTCCCTTCAAAATGAACTAAGATAGATCGCCAGGAAATTTTTTTTCACGTAGTTACAGTACTTTGAATCCTGACGGATTTCTAAGGGTGACTTTTTGACCGCACTAGCCACGTTAAATAATCACAGTTCTCACACCTCCGATTCAAAATGCCATAAAACGGTAAGAAAAAATCGTACGTCGATATTTTTCATCTCGTTGGAAAGAGGAGATTTCAAACTTTAACATCGCAGTAGCTTCAATTGGCAGAAAAATTTGTCGACCTCTCGACAGATTCGGAAATTCGAAAACGATAAAAAAAATGAAAATTTCCTCGTTTTCGTCTACGGCGAAATGAACAAATTCTTTATCCAAAAAAAAGCAATCGGAGGTGTCAAAGCGCAGTCTCTGTCCATTACAATGAGCTAAAGCAGGTCGCCATCCGATTAATTTCCACAGAGCAGCAGTAGTTCGAACATCGTCGAATTTGCTTGATCATTCAGCGAAAAAATGAATTTCCATTTATTTTAACATGATGCACGAAGTAAAAAAATCGGAAAAAATTCTCCAACCATTACTACAGCAATACGTGATTACTAAATAAATATAGTAGGTGCGCGATTTCTACGTTCGCAAGAAATCTGACCTCCCCGACCGGCTATATATCCGTCACCGTTGGTCGTCGTCCGTGCAAAAATAATTCCGCGGGAATTTCGGTCGCGGTATTTAATCCGCAAGGCGAAAAAAGCGGATCTTCGAAAAAGCGGTCAGACAATTGAATCACGACAATTATCGCGGCTCCGGGTAGCCTCTGGTGCGAGCTCGCGCGCGACCGCGGAATTATTTTTTCCGCGGCGTCGCGTCGGTGGGGCACGTCCGCCGGCCGCGACAGGACGTCATTAATTATAACGTTTAAATTGCAAATCGGCCACTAAAATATGTCGAATCCCTGGACGGTCACGGAGTGCTCCGCGCTCCGGCGCCGCTCGCGCGATTTTACATCCCTCGAAACACGATGTATGACGCGAATATATTTTATACGCGTATATCTGGAATCCGCGCGCTCGTTACCGCGTCCGCTTATCGACCGGGGATTTTTCATGCAAATCGGCCCCCTCGCGCACCGCCGGAATCGATGGTAATTTTTCGGAGGGCGAGGGGGGAGGGGGAGGGCAGCGGCGAGGGGAACCGCGGGCCGCGATTATCAGCACGTCCCCGGCGGATTCGGCAGCGTTTTCGCGCCCCTAAAGACAACGGGCAGCGCGGGAGGCCGGCTGTTATTGTCGGTGTACGAGCGCGGCAAATTAGTTCGTTAAACGATTTTTAAATGTCCCGCGGAAAAAGACGCGGCGGCGGCCGTTTCTTCGCCGCAACGGCCGGAAGGGAAATCACGCCCTTTTTGTTTCCGTGTCTCATTAGGACGGCCGAGACCCGAACTCGTTATCCCCTAAATCACGCGAGTGCTCCCTGCTGCCGTGCTTTTTGCGGCCCGTCTTTTTGCGGCCGGTTGCTTTGAATATCGGCGGCCGTCACGGATTTTCCGTGCTACCGATTACCCTCTGCCGATGGCGAACAGTTGGATATACTTAGACCCCTGCGTCTTGCAAGGAACAGCGTTTAACCGGCGGCTGGACTGCGGATTTCGTGCATTTACGGCGTTGGCGAGTGAAATTTCAGATGGTAAACAAATTGGTGGAATTTAGAAATATCTCTGTATTATTATTAATATTATATATTAATATTAGGTATTAATATTATATATTAATGTTATATATTAATGTTATATATTAATATTAGGTATTAATATTATATATTAATGTTATATATTAATGTTATATATTAATATTAGGTATTAATATTATATATTAATGTTATATATTAATGTTATATATTAATATTAGGTATTAATATTATATATTAATGTTATATATTAATGTTATATATTAATGTAATATTATATATTAATATTATATATTAATGTTATATATTAATGTAATATTATATATTAATATTATATATTAATGTTATATATTAATGTAATATTGTATATTAATATTATATATTAATGTTATATATTATAATGTAATATTATATATTAATGTAATATTATATATAATTTTCGAGTTTACAAAATTCTTGAGGGAAAGAAATAATTTCTGCTTGGCTATTGTTCGTTGCAATCCGCGAGGAATTCGACAAGAAATCCGTGGTCTACTGATGATGAAATCGTGGAGATCTATGGGGTGGGTTAGAACGAATTAAAGAGCTGGATAAAATTCTTAAGAAAAAGGAAACAATTTCTCCGTGTTTATTGGTTGTTGCAATTCGCAAAATACAGTTCCATTTTGGATGAAAATTCGCGGTCTATCAATGACAAAATCGCGCGGATCTACGGGGTGGCTCATATATTTCCATTTAGATTCATGTGATTATTAATACGCGTAGCGAAAAATGTTTTGGGTGAAATGAAATGGTTTCGAGCGGAGCACATTTTGACGACACTATAATAAATTCTCTCTAATTGACGCTCAGCTTGTACACCAAAATGGACAATTTGGGAAGAGGAGATACGATATGTTATATGTATATTATTTATATACGATATATACGATATATATATATATATATATATATATATTTAAATGATAATATATAAATAATATATATATATATATATATATATATATATATATATATATATATTATTTATATATTATCATTTATGAATTACTATATTATGTATTACATTATATACTATAATTTATAAGTTATTATACTATATATTATATCGTATATTATAATTTATAAATTATTATATTATATATAATATATAATATATTATATTATTTATATATTTATTATTTATAGTTACCGATTGTCAACAACTATATAAACTGTCCATTTTCGTGCACAATCTGAGCGTCAATTAGAGAGAATTTACTGTAATTCTCTTGTATAATAGGTTCACGTGTAGAGGACATGTGAAGGTCACTAACGTTCCTCTAAATAGAATCATATATTTTTTATTGCATCGGTCGATGCACCTTGATATTTAAAAAGAAAAACAAAAACCCTATCCATCGAATTTTGGATGACCGGGATAATTTTTCCCGAAATCGAAGGTTCGCTTCGGCAATTCTCCTGCAATTGTTCGGTGCGATTGATACTCCGGGGGAGGAGGGTGGAGACTCCATCGATTACAATTGGGTAATCGAGTAAGGGTGAAGCTCGAACAATTATTTCGCCAGGTAGAGAAGAATATCTCGCCGGGGCTCCGGGTGAAATTAACTAGAGCAACAGTTTGAAGGACTTCTTCGTACAAGAGGTATAATATTTACATGTACAACGGGTACACGTCTGGCAGTCTGGCTTCTGCAAAACCCGTAAAAGGACCACCGGAAAATCATCCAACAACGTACAAAGTTCTCCTCTGAAATGCGTGGACCGAGAGAGAATTTCCCGGGGAAATGAAGACAGGAAAACGGGGGTGTTCAACGATGCGTCTCCTCAGACCGCTTCCGCGTGAAAACATACATCAGGGGGTGGATGGGCGGGGGCGGGGGAGAAAAACGCGGCTCGATATAAAAGCTGGGCGATATTAGCATGACAGGCAGACCGGCAGCATCAAATTGCTGGACCTAAAAGCTGCAACCCCTCTGCTAAATCGTCCGTGTGCTTCTAATGGACTGCCAACGGGGGGAAACTTAGTCCCGCGGCGAGGATCCATCCTTCCCCGAGACATGCTGCCGACTTAAAAGTCGCCGAAAGCACAACATCGAAGGTCAGGAAACCCGCATAACGGCTTGCAACGTCCGCCGCGACACGTCGCGGCGCGCATTGGGCTGTTTCGCCGATTTAGACGGGAGGCGGAGCTGGTTACTGTGGGGTAGTCAATTACTGTGCCTTTTGTTCATTTTCAAGCATCATTAAGTTTATAGCTATCGTATTGGACGTATCGAAATTGTCTATCTTAATTCAATTAATTATTTATTTGTTGAAATTAAATATATAAAAGACGAAAGTTATTATTAAATACCGTGACGATTATTTGAACTTTTTCATACTGCATTCGCGAAATTTTCTGCAGAGCTTATGGAAGAGCTTGAAGAAATACGGTTAATTTGTATATTAAGTACTTTTTCTTTGTATTTTTGGCATTTTCTGTAGGATTAATGCAATAAATAAAATGCAATATATAAAATGCAATAAATACTTACCGTTATATTAATAAAATAATGACTTAACGTTGTGGACTTTTTTCTTATAAATTTTATAAAATTGTCTTAAATTGGCGGAAAGTCAGGAGTTCAAAGAGTGGAGCATTTAGCATTTTCAAGTACCAATTAACGAACATATTAATTTCTCAATTACATATATCGAATGCTTTTGTCTAAAAATAAAATATATCTGAATTTTATGTCCATCAACGATTAAATAAATATCACAAGTATTAATTTTAATAAACATTCCGCTTCTTGTAAAAATGTGAAATACAAATTAATTATATGCTTAATAATTAAGCAGAACTTTTTAGCAGAATCAGTGAAAATGTATATTGCACAGACGATTTCTCGCCTGTGCTCTATTATAACATTTTTTACCGTATGATATATATATATATATATATATATATATATATATCTTTTTTCTTTAATAATTTATATATATATTTACATATTTTTTTTACCGTATGATATATATATATCTCATACAGTAAGAAATGTTATAATAGAGGACAGGCGAGAAATCGTCTGTGCAATAATCTAATTACCAACCCCTTGTGGTACTTTAACGAGTCAGACTCTCTCTCTCTCTCTCTCTCTCTCTCTCTCTCTCTCTCTCTCTCTCGTGGTGGTGATTTCTATTAATAATGTGAAGTATGAATTAAATAATGTTTCCTTCCTTCGAGTCGGAATCAAATTCGATTCTCTCGTCGCCGATGTTTAAACATACAAGTGGATATAAAATACAGAATAAAAATATAAAGTTTCTTCTTTTTCTTCTAAGAAATTACAGTAAATTTTCCCTAACTGTCCATTTCTGTGTACAATCTGAGCGTTAATTAGGAAGAATTTACTGTATTGCGATCGAAAGAGATCTAATCGCTGCAATTGTAAATAAAATATTATATATATGGAATTATTATTAAATAAAATATTATTAAATTATTATTCAATAAAATATGATTAAATTGTTATTAAATTATTATTAAATAAAATATTATTAAATTGTTATATATTAAATTATTATTAAATAAAATATTATTAAAATACTATTAAATATTAATAAAAATATAAATTGTTGTCGAATCGGTGGGCACGTCCAATCGCTAGGACATTTATCCCACATTGACCAGCTGGATTGACGAAACCAACCCCCTGCACGTCGACAGAAGTTCGGAAAAATAGATCCGGCGACTTCGTCGATGCCAGGAGCGCGGCTCGACCGAAAAGTAGATAAAGGGGGAAGTGTGCTTGAGGCGCCCGGTGCTCGTCGGGGCATTACGTTGTCTAAGGGTGTGTTTCAAGGACAGAAAATGGCGAGGCGTTAAGCAACCGCGCGCGGCAAACTTTCGCGTCAAAGTGGTTACACGGGGAACAGCAATTTCCGGAACTTGTCGGGCCTTAAATAGTTATGATCGAGGGATGTTGCATCGCGAGCGGTGGTCGGCGGGAGGGGGGAAGGGAGGCGTTGATAAGAGAATCGCGGGTGTAAAAAGGCGCGTCGTAAAGGGCGGGCTTTCTCCGTGCATCTTGACGCCGTAAAAAAGGAAGAACGAACCCCGGGCAAACTTTTCCATCCGCTTGGCTGCTCTCGCGACGCGCTTGCACCCTCAATAATTCACTCGCGCGAGCCTCTTCCTCGCCCCCTGCATCCCCCCCTCCCAATAAAAATGTTAATGCCGAATTCTCGACGAGACGCGATTATTCGGAATTTCGAGCAGCCGGCTACGTCCTGAAAGGACGACGGACAACGGACCGTGAGGTGTCTACGGAAATTCGCAGCCCTTTTAAGGGACGATTTTACTCTGATTGTCATCCTGCGGCGCCGCTCGTTGCCGGGGGGTTAATAATGCAGGGTGGGAATAAACCGGGAATCAAGTGTGCTTTGACACCGGAGACTGATACCCGGCTCGTTGATCATCAAAGTCACCCCATACCGCAACCGGAATCCAGCTTAACCCTCGGTCGGCCGCTTATGGTGGTTGGGGGTGGGTTCTCGCCTTCCAGCTGGCTTGCCATCGCTATCAACTTCGTAAAATACGCGCAGCTTCTCGAGTGTGTCTTAGGTAGCCACTCGGGAATTAGGATTCCGGTGGAGGTTCTCGGCGTAAACCACCCCCGAAACTGAAACCGGACGACCACGCTGTACTTTGACGATTCCGACTCGTCATGAAAATTTCTAGTAATTATTGAGTAATAATTATTGAGAGTACAGGTGTTATTCTGTCCTTTAACATTAGTTTTACGGAATCCGTCAAAATGACGGGTCACTAATTTTTTAATTTACGATTATTCATATCGTAAAGATACATTTATGAGTTATTTATTCAATTTATATGTTACTTACGGCAAATCTTACAATAACAATTGTTAAAAATCAGAATAAATGTCTTACTGTTACTTTTATAAGCTAATATAGAACAGCTGCTTTTTATGCTCCGTAAATCTAGTGTTAAAATTGGAATAAAATTCCAATCTCTTGTCGTCAATATTTAAGCATTTAAGTAAATTTAGATACGCGATAAACATCAATTTTCGTTCTCTTCTAAGAAATTATAGCAATTGATAAATTTCTAATCGCGGTAACTGCGAAGAAAATGTCAAGGGATTAAGACGTTTTATTTCGAGTTTGAACCGCGACAACGCTCCTCAATTTTTAACGATCAATTTCAGTTTCAATTGCTCGACTATTCAACGCATATTACGTCACTTTTGCGGTAGCACAGCGACCTGTTTTGCCGTTTTATAAAACGGAAACCGGGAACAAGTTCGATGTGTCACGAAATCCTATATTTTATATCATACGAAAAATAGACGACACTCTCACTGTTGTCATTTCGTTAGAAAAAATCGAACGACTGTGAACGATAGCTCATTTTAAAGCTCGAAATCTCTACTTTCGCCGTCCGTCGCTCATTTTCCCCTAAACTTTTTCCCCATAATTTACCACGTTGGAAACCGAAGGTACCTTATTCGTTAAAAATGGCAAAAATTCACACGTTCCTCGAATCGGTAAAAGATTTTTCTCCGGGCTGTATCTGCCATGAATTTGAAGATCAAAGTCTCCTTTTTTCAACGGCTGCTAAAAAAGCGATCTGCGATTTTTTCTAGCAATTTCGTGGAACATAAACGAAGAATAAGCGCAGTCGCACGAAATCCTACATAAATTCCATAGGTTCGAAAAATTGCTCGCGTTGACACCGTTGTAATTTCGTGGAAAAAAATCGTACTACGATGAACTCGAACTCATTCGAAAGCTCGAAGCCTCTGCTTTCATCGCCGGTAACTTATCTTCCGATTAGATTTTTCCCCATGACGTAGAACGTTATGCGAAAATGACCTCACGTCAAAGAACATGCACTTGTTTTTCCAAGTTATTTTCGGCAGTTATGCCAGAAACGATTCCGAAGGACGAAACAGTATATCCCGTCCGCTTAACGCGTCATTGTAACGTAATCCAAAGCTGGGCGAACGGTTTGTCTCGAATGAGCATGACATAATTGTGAAAACGAGCCGGGCCGGGGCCGGACCCGGCCGGGGCCGATCCAATTGCTGAAACAACACTGCGGCCGACGGATTCGTATCGTCGGTCGAGTGGAAACGGACCGGAGTCCGTTGAAACCGAGCCGCTCCGGCAATCCGGTGTTTATGTGGAATGCGGCGCAGCGAGCGCTTTTTTTCAGCCGTCTCGAGTGTCGATCGACAAATCGCAGCCGGCCGGGAAACAGTTGTCGAACTGCGAAAACAACTGTCTTTTCGCGGCCTCTCGTTTAACAAAGTCCCCGGCAGTTTTAATTCGGAGCCGGGGGAAACTCGATGGGGGCCGTTCGAGAGCGCACGGTCCGCCATTGTTCGCATTGTTTCGAATAAATATTTCTCGAAGATAATTATCCGAATGTGAATTCTGTTCAGCCGATTTTCATGCTACGGTCGAATTTATATTATACGTATTATATTTTATAACGACGATTATTCATTATTCGTCATAAATTCTTCTATCCATTTAGCCAGCGTAAATTATTTCTATCTATTTGTGTTCGTCATAAATTATTTCTATCTATTTGTTCGTCACGAATTATTCTATACAGTTGTTCGTCGTAAATTGTTCTATCTATTCATTCGCGTAATATTTTATTCGAATGAATTCTTTAGTTTTGTCTTTTCGTGGAATAGAGAATTTGGCAAATGAACCTTTCTTTCGAAATGATCTTTACACATATGAAAATAGCATTTCGAATATATTTAAAAGTCATTCATAAATAATTGCTGAATATATCGATCCTCATGTTCTAAATTTTCGAACCCCAGAAAATTATAATGAACTTTATAAATTAGTTTCTATTGTATAGGTTTATATATCCTCTCTTCCTCCCCCCCCCCCTCCACTCTCTATTATACGTATATGAATAATATATAAATATTTTATATAAATATTATAAATTATGTATTATATTTTATATTATATTATATATTAAATATTATACATTATATACTTTATATAAATATTATAAATTACATATAAATATTTAAAAGAGAAAAATAAATTAAATCGTTTCTTTTTTTCTTCAATTATAAAGTGTTACACAAATTTTGTCGAGAGATATAAATTCAGAATGACAGAATTACATCGGAAATGATGTACGATAAACAACAAGTCGAACAAAAAATAATCCAATTACATGACATAACGAATAAACCAAAATTTTATCAAGGAATATCAAATATATCATGAACTTTCAATGCGAAAAATTGTTCGTGCAACGTTCCCTACAAATTTCCCATAATCTAGAACATTTCAAGTTCAATTCGAAAAGAAAGTCGTCTGTTCGCCTCATCGTTGCCAAAAGTTCTACGATTTCGCCATTTTTCGCGACCGTGCACCATCGGGGAGCAATTCCATTAATTCGCAAGGAATCCAACGTAGTCGTAGGAGGGCCTTAATACGCAAGGGAAAGTATTATTTGAATTGATCGACGGGAGGGGCCCTGTCAATATCGCAGGACTTTTGTCTTTGAACGGGCGCCGTTTCTTTGAAAGTCGATCACACGTCTCGCAGCCCCGATCGAGATTATATTAAACGTCCGACATTATTGGATCCAGGCTGGATCGTCTGCAGTGTTTGAGATACGAGAAGGATCCGGGCACTTTGTAAACCAACGACAGAATTCTCCACCGAGTAGACTGGCTCGCGCGGACTCGAGTCTTTCCTCGAGAGACAGCTGCTCCGGCGGATGCCCGGCGTTCCTACGGAACGCACCGGTGTGGCCGATAAAACAATTTGATTATTTACCCCGACCCCGAGAAATCCGCTCCCGAGGTTTTCTCACGAATACGTTCTTTCTGCGCAGCTTGCACCTCCACGCAGTTCAAATGCAGGAACGGCCAGTGCATCGACTTCGAGCTGCACTGCAACGGTGCCAGGGACTGCCTCGATAACTCCGATGAGCGGAATTGCCGTGAGTATATCGTCGACAAGACGTCGCTTATCGTTATCGTCGCATAAATTGGTTCGCTGTTATTTCTTTGTCCGTTTTGTTTTGTTTTTTTTCGTTCGCTCTTTCTTTTTTTTTCGGCGATCGTGAGATCTATGCAGAGCGTGCGCGTGTCGCGGATCGCTCGTTCCGCTGGGAAGGCGTCAGCTGTTCCACCATGTTAAAAATTAACCCACGCCGAAAGCATCGAGGCCACTCGCTTTTTGTAAATAATTCCACCCGCTCGTCCCACTCCCAAACTTATTCCCGAGCTTCTTAAACTCCGCGCGCCGCAACCCCGGTAACCTTAGCTCACGGTTCAGCGACGGCTCTGAACGGCGAGCGAGATCAAACAAACCCAACCACGCGCAAGCTTTTTATTCGAATAAAGAATTCTTCGAACTATTCGAATAAAGAATTATTCGAATGAAGGATTGGTTTGAATATTCGAATAACAAAATTGTTCGAAGAAAGAATTACTTAAATAAAGAATTGTTCGAATTATTCGAATCAAGAATTCCTCGAATATAAAATTGTTCTAATAAAGAATTACTCAAATGCAGAATCATGAAATATTATAATTCGAACAATTCCTCCATAATTCGAATGAAATATGCCCTTAAAAGGAATTCACTCAGCTGATAATCTCAGATAAATATTACTTCGATGGCTTTAACCTGCTCGCGAGCTTGAACAAATCCGCACCAGTCAGCGACCGTCTCGTCTGTCCCAATAACTCGATAAAATTCACAGTCGACGAAGCTAGAAGATAATTGAGCAGTTGTTTGTCTGATCCAGTTGGAAACCAAACAGCGGAAAATTCCAAGTAGAATAGGCCAGCGACGATCAGACACGTGAGCCAGTTCTTCGAAGTCGGTTTATCCGGAGAACGTGGAAAACACGTCCTATACATTTCCTACATATTTTCTATCCCCGGTATTCGCGTCTACGAGCCGGCTCTATCCGAGCGAAATATTTCAGAGTACCCTGCACACAATTCTGGGTCAAGAATTCTGGGCCACCCTGTACGAACGCGTGTGTTCGATTCGCCAGGTGAATCGCGAAGAGGCCATCGACGCGGCCGCCTATTTTCCCGCTCGAACGGGGCACAAGGGGCGAGCAGTAATTCGAACGCTAAAGAATTCGAAATGGTTGATCGCGGGGGTGGGGCCCGCGGCGTATCATCAGGCTATCAGACGGAACGGATCGCGACGATGTTACGAACAGGCTCAATAGTTCTAATAGCTGTGACAATAACAATAGCGTGCGGGGTCGGGCTCGCGTTTCCAGGCCGTTGCACTTGTCAGCCCCTCGCGGCCCCACGCCGCTCGCTCCCCATCAACCCCTATCATTTCCATCCGGCGTTTCGTGGGGACACTCTTCGCTTTTTTATTGCCGCGAGCCACCGACGAAGAAGGTCAATTTTCACTCGCTAAATAAAAAAAGATAAACTCCGACAATCTTTCTCGGCCCTGGCCGGGGATGGGTAATGAATTTCGAATAATCCATGGCGACAGGACCGTCGCGCACTGGGGTATTCGCACCCGAAGATGGGATCTCCATTCATTTCTGATGCTACGTAATATATTTAGGCTTTTTCTAATAAAACATTATGGCTTTTTTTTAATTTACTTTAGAAAAAGTAAAAAGAAATTGAGGTTCTCGTGAAAATATTTTTTGATATTCTTTATCTTGCTCGTCTATTTCATTATATTAGTTTATAGTCTCAAATTTCCAATTAACCATTGGTGAATAGTTTTTTTTATTATGGGAATATTTTTATAAAATGGCTTTCTCTCGCTTTTCCGGTGCAAATACATTCTATTCTTCGGCTTTTTCTGTAGATCTTGGGCAATTTTCTTGCTAATTGAAACCAACGTGTTTTTATAGAATAAAGTCTCTTCTTTCAAATGAGTCCCAAGCAATTGCTCTACAATCTTTTTTCGCCGTTCCATCGGACTTCGAATCGGAGATGTGAAATCAGCTGTTTGATAATCGCGTCGTTCTAGGCGAATATTCTTCGATGTTCAAGGTACCATAACTTCGTGGAAATAAATCATAAGATAACGAGCATTGGCTCATTTTGAAGGTTAAAGTCTCCGCTTTCGAACAGTAGAAGTTACATTGTGCTTGAATTTTTTTGCTCCATGTTGCTGTGCGAATAGTGAAAATCCTCATTTTGGGCCGTTTCTCGGATTCAAATGTCTCCGCAGAGCTTAACAAATTTTTTTCGTCGCAGAAACCATCGAGATTTTAAAGAGCGAAATCTCTCGCATCCGAAGAGATTAAAAAAATTGCCCTACGATTTTTTTTCGCAAAGTTACAATATTATTTCGTTCACGTTTCATAAATTATTTTTATCGCGATCGATGAACCACTGTTGGAAAAACGCCTGGAAAATTGACACAAAATTCGATCGAATTCTGTCGGATAGATTCGATTTCACGGATTTTTTATCCGTCTTTCGTCCGAACAGCGGCGTTGTGCTTCACGGTGGCAGAATTTGCGAACACAAAATGTTCGATCGTCAAAATAATTCTCGCCTAAAACGCCTTCGAATTGAAGCACCGGTCGAGCTATAATTAAAAATGATTCCGCCAGTATTGAAACGGATATCGCTCTTGTTGAAGAAATATTTTTTAGACAGATTTCCTCGGCACGAAGTAATCGACGCGCAGCCGCGACGAGGTTCGCCAGGGGAAAGCAATTTCGGCGAAATCCGGTTTCGTTTGTTTCTATTTTTTAATTCGTCAACAAACTTCATTAGCGGTATTAATATCGACGCGCGGCGGGGACGCGCGGACGTCGCCGAATTTAGGGCCGGCCCTGCCGGTCGACGGACGAGATTTACTCGCGTTTATTAAGCCGGCCTAATAACCGGCTGCAATTTTAATCCGACGTTAATCTCCAGCGGCCCTTTCGCGCGGCCTCGGCTCCGGAATTTCGCCGGTTTTCACCGGTTTAATCCAATCCGCGGCCGGTAAGCCTCGTCCGCGTCACTCCGATCTTTCTTCGATTGCGCGGAAACAATTCGTCGTGATGAACTCCTCTAAAAACCATGGAAATCACTCGACGAAATGTAGCAACGTGATAAGAGGCAGAAACGATAAGTCGAGATTAGACAAATTCGTGGCGGCGCGCGGTGCCTGAATTCGGGAGCAAAAATCGAATTCTACGATTTTACGATCTATTCATGCGTGTTTTACAAGATTAAAGCAGTATTTAATTTTTCCGCCAATGAAAACATATTTAAATAATAATCGGTAAACTTTACTGTATGTATGATATCATAATATTGTGGATATTATTAATATAATTATTTATTGCACTATAATTATAATTACATATAATTATATATATTATATATAATTGTATATAATATATAATTATAATGATATATTGTAATTATTATTAGTATCTTATATTCTAACGAATATAATAACGAATATTTCATACGTACAATAATATGAAAAAGAAATGTAAAAAGTGTACATTTAATAATATATAATAAGTAATTGTTTAATTAATTCGATGAATTTTTTCTTCGCAAATTTCGTAATTTCTGATTTCGCAGCGTAGAATTTACCACAAAATTTCGCAGTTCCGCTATAGAGTCTAATTTCGTTTGATGTTGCCGCAAAGAGTGGTCCAACGTCCTGTTTGATTTATTTCACTCGCGGCTTAATTTCGCACGATAAAAATCACAGTATTCTTTTTTAATTTTTACAAATATTCTTAGAATCGTCTTGTAATTTAAAATAAGGTTAGTCATATTTAAATATGTCATCTTTCTTTTTGTCCGGATGACTGGTGTACCACTGGACGAAGATAGCTCAATTTGTAAGCGACCGTGGCCGTCCTAAATAAACAATTATAAAAAATAGTCGGGATAATACGGGCGGTTGGTTCTTATGCAATGTTTTAGAAGATAAATCCGCGAAGATATTCAGTCAGAGCGAAGCTGGGATTTTCGAGGAGTATTTTAGAAAAGTCTAATTAAAGTTAAACAAAACGTGCGATACTAAAATACCAATGGTACTTGAAGGAAATGCAAGATGAAAGAAAGGGGTGAATTGAAATGAAGAGTAGAGTGACCGAAATAATAATAATAAAAGTCTCATTCTTGCGGTATATCATTGATCGAATATAGTAAGTGTGGGTATTACTGCGGACGACCCAAATACTGCGGTACTTTATAAAAGTAATAAAATCTAGCATTGTATAGTGCGCAATCTTCTAAAAACAAATCTCATAATTTCTTATATGTTTAAAATTGAAAATTCGCGACGTACAAGTAACAGCAATCGCATTTTTAATTCATTCATCGACTTTTGATATTTGGCTGTGAGCGCTGATTCGAAAGGCATTTATATTTTGGTAATTAATAATGAATTATTCATTTAAGCGTTATTTTTGGATAAAGTAATCGTTACTTTGATCAAAAATCGACGTACACTGTCACTATCGTCTATCCTCAAATATTATTTACTAACACAGTATTTGGTGCATAGCTTTTTATTATGTTTGTACGTTACTGCAATGTTTTACCGAACTGCGTAGCTTAATGAGCTATGAGCCGATGCGAACACGCTTGATCATAAAGTACCTATATATATGCCTAATTAATAAAGTGCTACAGTGAGAATATCTTGATCCTAGGAATTGTAGCTATGTGTGTGTGTGTGTACATTTACAAGAGAATGGGTTATGTCACCTTGACACACAATAATCGGAACATCCGCGGTATTTGTCTCGCGGTAATAGATGCATAACCGCGGTAATATATGCACACGCGTGGTTTCTTTACGTTAGGCTTCTTAATGAAATTCGTGCTTACGGAGATACAATATTTTGAGAAAAGCAAATACTCAAGTTAATGAATAATAAGCATAGCTCAAGTCGTCTATTTATTGGCTTGAAACATCTTATCTTCTCTGTCAAAGTTCGCCTTCAGCGAGAAACCGCAGTAATACCTTACCTCGCAGTTTACGAATGCCATTAGCTGAGCTGATTTTGTCGTTTTCCCCTCGGATCGACGCATTGCGCGGCGCACTGATCGTCGGAGCAACACGCTCGCGCGTGTAACGCGATCATCCGTTGGAGAAAAGTGTTATTCGAATCGGTATTCAAGGGTGATCGAGATCGAGTCGATCGCGATCCAGGGAATGGGCGAGGCGGGCCTTGAACCCGGCCGGACGGCCCGTGAATCAGGGGAATTCCTCGGAGGGTCCCGTTTCGCGAGGCTCGTCACGCCCCCCGCCGGGCACGTTTGCCAATTTCGAGGTCGCGATCCCGACGATTTATATTCGCCGATCGAGCGGAAAAAGGGGGCACGTCGGCCGGAATCGCGTTAAATCGTAACCAGATTACACGGAGCGGACTCACGCGCGTCCGGATCGAATTAATTTCGACTTTTAATCGCGTTCCATCGGCCGAGGCGGCACGTGACTCGCGCGGCGCGGCGCGTCGCGTCGCGTCGGTTCGCGCGCCCGGAGAGGCTTTCCCGCGATCTCTCCGATCAAAAAGCCAGGAAACTGAAATATTTCGCGGAGATGTTTTCATTTGAATCTCCAGCGTCGCCCTGGAAATTGTTCGCCACTTCGCGCAGATGTTTTCATTTTAATTGCCGGCGTTGCGCCGATTGCTCGCCACTTCCGTGGCTCTCGAGAACGTTCGCTCATCGATATTCCGGTGACTCGGTTAAGATGAGCGCGGTTCTAGAGCCATGAATGCGTCGACTCTGTCAATAGGCAAATTTCAATACGCTGTCTCGAAGAATGGAACGCCATTGTTCGCCGGCATTGTTCGCCGACCTATTTCTTGGCCGCGGTTAACCTTGATGTTATCGCGGCGATAACTCGCACGCACGTCCTTCGCGATCTAAATCAAGCGTGTCCGCGAACACCTCGGCGTTGCGAGACGCTCGTACTTCGGGCCGCCGAAACTCGATCGACCGGGATCGAATCGAAGCGCCGAGCGCGCCGATCGATTCCTCGTCGCAGGCCGAACAATGATCGCGCGGCGACTTTGTCCCGCAGGACGCGCCGTTCTCGAGGAAAACGGCTTCAAAGCCGTAAAGGCCCCCGAAGCCACGCACCGGGTGTCCCGAGAACACGCGGACGGCGAACTCGCGAATCGAGGCTCGCGGAAGCGAAAATTTCATTGTCCGACGACTGGCTAGCGAACAGTGGCGAGCAATTAGGGGGAGCAAAGCGGTTTGCGCGCATAAAAGTGTCGAGTTCGATTGTTTCGTCACGCGTTCCGGTGAAAAGGAACGCGGGGGGCGTGTTGCGGGCAAGCGAGACACGTTATGCATACGCGACAATTACGGGACCGCGCGTGCACGCGGCTCCATTTAAACGGCGTCGCTCGGCCTTCCCGTGCTTTTTTTTTCCTCCACATTTTCACTTTTCGTTGTCTGCTGCTGCTGCTGCCGCTGCTTGACACGCGAAAAAGGAAATGGCGGCACGCGATCGAACGCACCGTCGGCGATCCGAATTAATCCAGTTGATCGGTGCACGAGTAAACCGCTTTACCGTCGTCGTCGTCGTCGTCGTCGTCTCTTAAACAACCGTCCCGGTTCTTTTAGCCAGGTTCGTCGGCTACGTACACCGTGTCCGAGAAGTAGGCCGATCATCGGCGACTGATGCGATACACTTTCCTCGGCGAGATTGGATTACGCGTATACCTGGCCAGTAGCAGAGTAAGTCGCCGGATTAATACGTTCGATTGAAACGGCCGTGTACCCTGTGTCTTAGTATTACCGTAAAATCTATAGGGTGTTCCAGAAATCGTCGTCGACTCTCGATGGAAATACAGTATTTTTTACCCGATTCGAGCTCGGATTGCGCAGAAAAATGGACAATTCGGGAAGTGGAGGACGCGTCGCGTCTCGTTTTCATAGTTGTTGACGATCGGTAACTGTAAAAACGAGCCGCAAGCCTCGGACGATCGCATCTCTTCTTCCCAAATTGTCCATCGTCGCGCAATCCGAGCGCGAATTCGGGAGAAATTGCTGCACCGACCGAGCTTTCTGCGATCGCGCGCGCGTGACTTGTTGATCGTTCGACCGTTTCCATCGCCGATTCGTCGTGCAGCCCGTGTCTCGGTTGGTTCCGAGCGATCGATCCCTCAGCGTCTTTCCCCTAATTTCGCAAGGAGGTCGGAGGGCTTCCCGGAAATTCCAGGCACGGAACCAGCGAGGAGGTAGCTCATTCTTTCGAGTGCACTCGGTTCGAAGAGTCGTCCATCCTCGATCGTTAGCTAATTGCCGCCGTAAATTAGAGCCGCGTGTTGCCCCCGTAACTCCTTGTTCATTTATAATCTCTTCCGCGAAATTTCCTCGGGTGCGTGTTAATTAATAGCCGACCCCCGAGGTTCGCGTTCTCCTTCCTCTCCGCATGCTAATTAATTCCCTACGACTGCTTTTCTTTTCAACCTTCCGCCGGGCCACACCCCCGCCGTCCCGGCGACCGTGTCTCACCGTTTCATCTTTCCGCCGGCATCCGGCCGGCGTTTCGTCGATAGCGAGCCGTTCTCCCTCGCCGGAACTGGATGGTGGCTCCTCTCGTAAATCTGCGCACGGCTTCCTTTCCTCGAGATCCGTTTTCCTTTCGGAGGAAGCAACAGCTCAACCGGCTGGCTCCAGCGACCGTCCCGTATAAACCATCGATATCGCTCCGGTCCGATTCCGGACCAATACGCACGGACCGATTCCTCTATCTTTCATGTTCGCCCTAATCTCGATCTTTGTCTTCGTCAATCTGTTTCAACGTGCTTTCAGAAGATCATCGTCATCGATCAGTCGCTATTTGTCTATAATTAATGTCTGTGTTTCGTCGAACCAATACGCTCGGACCGATTCCTCCACGTATCTCGTCCACGTTCACTCTAATCTCGACTTTTGTCCTTGTCAATCGGTCTCACTGTGCTTCTAAAAGATCATCGTCTCCGATCAGTCGCTATTTACCCATAATCAATACCTGTGACATGTCGAACCGATACATTTGGACCGATTCCTCCACGTTTCTCGTCCACGTCCACTCTAATCTCGATTTTTGTCTTCGTCAATCTGTTTCAACATGCTTCAAAAAGATCATCGACTTCGATCAGTCGCTATTCGTCCATAATTAATACCTATGTTACGTCAAACCAATACGCACGGACCCATTCCTCTACGTTTCTCGTTCACGTCCACTCTAATTTCGATTTTTGTCTTCTCAACATGCTTGCAGAAGATCATCGTCTCCGATCAGTCGCTATTTGTCTATAATTAATACCTGTGTTTCGTCGAACTGATTCCTCACACTCAACACTCGGACCGATTCCTCCACGTTTCTCGTCCACGTTCGCTCTAATTTCGAATTTTGTCTTCGCCAATCTATCTGATCATGCTTTCCGAAGATCATCGTCTCCGATCAATCGCTATTTACCTATAATCAATATCTGTGACATGTCGAACCGATACACTCGGACCGATTCCTCCATGTTTCTCGTCCACGTCCACTATAATCTCGATTTTTGTCTTCGTCAATCTGTCTCAACGTGCTTCCAAAAGATCATCGTCACCGATCAGTCGCTATTTACCCACAATTAATGTCTATGTCTCGTCGAACCGCACGGACCAATTCCTCCATGTTTCTCGTCCACGTTCACTCTAATCTCGATTTTTGTTCTGGTGAATCTGTCTCACATGCTTCCAAAAGAGATCATCGTCTCCGATCAGTCGCTATAATCGTCCATGATTAATACCTGTGCCACGTCGTACCACCGCGATCGGATCATAACGTGCTGTCGCCGCACATAATTGTGTTGACCGTGCCGGCAGAAGTCTGCCAACGTGTCGGCCATCCGCTGTCAATGTGGCTTACTCTGTCTCCAAGTTCTCGAACATTCTTGCAGGCTGCACGGATGACCAATTCGAATGCTCGCCTGGGTATTGCGTGTCGGCGTCGAGACTGTGCGACGGCACCTTGGATTGCACTGACGGAAAGGACGAGGCGAATTGTTCCGACACGAGTATGGTTCTAACACGCTAAACAGGATTCCCGTAACACCGCGATCCCCTGTCCCTCCTGTGTTTCGCTGCTATCGTTACGCGTGGATCCCGAATTATCCGGCCGCCGATAAATCACGGTCGACGAGCGCGGCGATTCGATCCAGGGAATCGAAGCGGGGCGGTCGCGTGGCCGTTCGGCCGGGTAAATCGTTCGTCCAAGGATATAACGGCCCCCCCCGATAATGGACGGTTGTTTCTCGAGCGATTAATAGCACGCCGCGATCTCTCTGGATCTCGTTTCCTTTCCTTTATTCCGCGCCGAAGGAGCGCGAGACGGGCCGACGCTCCGCGCGCGCGATTAATCCGATTCATTACGATCGCTCCGCTGCCTAATTATCGCTATCCGCCTCGTTTCCCTTCCAGTGACAGACCAATTCCGCTGGACGCTCGCTTTCGCCCCGTTCCAGCCGCCATTTACGCAAGAACCGGCAGTTTCTCCCATGGCGCTCGCGATTCCCTCTTAATGCTCGATGCATGCGATTTTTCCACGACGCTCGCGATTCCCTCTTTAATGCTCGACGCATGCGATTCTTCCACGGCGCTCGCGATTTCTCCTTACCGCTCGTTGCTTGCGATTTTTCCGTAACGCTTCGCGACTCGTCGGCGCTGCTCCGCCGCTCGCGATTTTCCGGCTGCGAGTGCGACCCGCGAACGGCGGCCGCGATTCCCCAGTGACCTCATTCGAAATTCCCATAATGCTTGTTTAAAAGGCCCCGCAATTACGAGCGGCGCGTACACACGACTCGTTACGAGGCCAGAATCGCGTTTCCTGGCGCGACAACGGGGTTCGTTTGGCGCGCTAATAGAATTCATTTAAAACGCGCCGCGACAACGGCATTCCTATCGGAAAGAATAACAGATCGCGGCAAGGCGCGACACGGTTTTCCATTAATTCTTTAATTCAGCCCGCCGAACAATTCGGGCCCTCCTCCCCCGCCCCGTTTTTTACAGCGAACACGGCGCCGATTGTTCCGGGTCGTTGCGGCCCGCGCCTCGAATCGGGCTCCCTGTAATTCCCGCGGCGTTTCCGTTCATCATTTCGCTTTGTTTTCTTTTCCACGACGAACAGTGCACTGCCGGGAGGACGAGTTCCAGTGCGGAACCGGAAGTTGCGTCAGCCTGAGCATGAGATGCGACGGACGATCGGACTGCGACGATCGCTCCGACGAGCACAATTGCAGCGGTATTATTTTCTTTGGTTTATCTCCTTATTTTCGATTCGGTTTCTCGTACGTTCTCATTTAGCGGGATTTATTCGCTTCTCTCTCGTTCTCTCTCGTTCTCTCTCGTTCTCTCTCGTTCTCTCTCGTTCTCTCTCGTTCTCTCTCTCTCTCTCTCTCTCGTTCTCTCTCGTTCTCTCTCTCGTTCTCTCCCTCTCTCTCTCTTTCTTTTTCTCCCTTTCTCTCTTTTTTCTCTCTCTCTCTCTCTCTCACTTTTTCTCTGTCTCTCTTTTTCTTTGACTCTCTTTTTCTCCATCTCTCTCTTTTTCTCCCTCGCTTTATCTCCGTCTCTCTCATTTCTCCCTCTCTCTCTCTCTCCTTCTCTCTCTCTCTCTCCTTCTCTCTCTCTCGTTTCCTTCGCTTTACAGAATCAATTCGAGACTCCGTAACCCGGTCGAGGCGTTTCTTAATCTCGGCTCCGTCGTGTTGCAGTGACGACATGCAGCAGCGACCAGTTCCGGTGCAGCGACGGCACGTGCGTCAACATCAACAAAAGGTGCGACAACGTGATCGACTGTCGGAACGCCGAGGACGAGCTACAGTGCGGTAAGTGCACCTGTTCCCGGCCCTCCCGCCAGTGGAAACGTGATTTCGATTGCCTCCAAGGAACAGACAGGGCGCACCTTGGGTGGCCCGCGCCCGCGGGGATATCCACGGCCTCTGGAATACTTTAATGGGACGACGACGAACGTCTGAGTCCCCTTATTACCGGAGCAACAAGTTGCTCCTGCCGATGGGGATTGATACGGCGCACACAGCCGGGAAAAATGACCCCGGGTTCGTGTCGAAGAACTTTTGACAGGAATCGGACAGAGGGACGATGCTTTCTTTTCGTTTTTTTTTTTTTTTTAGTTGAACTTCAAATGTTCTGGGACGAGGGAAAATTATAGAGGATGTCGCGCGAAAATAAATTAATTTTATATTAAATTTTCGACATTGAAAATTTACGTTAGATTTGATGTTTTTCGATACGATTTTTGTTGGTCCGTTGTGACGTGTGATTGAATTTTTTGTCTCAACTTGTTATTTACGTTTTGTCTTGTTATTTATTTCTTGACTGTGTTGTACACCATTTTCTATAGATTCTGTCCAATGAAATCTCGAAGCGAACGTTTTGCACAACATTTCAGAGTTCGAGAAGGATAACGATTTAATTAATTTTTCGCTTCTAAACATTATTTTAAACTTATTTACTTCCATTGGTCATAGTGTAACGCCCATTTGTTTATATATTGCATCACCCGACTCGTGCAATCGAATGGTATGGTTGTAAAATTATCTAAAATAGGCGGATAAATCAAATTTTAATTAAAAAATAAAATAAATTCAGAAACGTTGCACAAATCTTGCAGCGAGATTTACGATTCGGTGTAACAGAGTCCGTCACAGAAAATAACAGAATCCGAAATAAGAAATGGCGTATACCGAGTGAAGAAAACAATCGAATCACACGCCACAATGGACAAACCAAAATTCCATCGAGAGATACAAAAATTTGAATATAAATTTTGAACGTCGAAAATTGTCCGTGCGCAATCCTCTATAACTTTCCCCTATACCAGAAACATTTTCTGATATAAAAAAAAAATCATCCCATTATCTCATTTCCGTCGAAAGTTCTGCGATCTTGACAGAAACTCGGTCATCTTCGCCGACCGTGAACGGCGTTCCGGAGCCGTTACGGAGAATTTTCAAGCTTCCCGACGCGACGCCGTCCTTCGAAGATCAGAAAGATCGTTCGCGTCCGTTAGCTCGATCTCCGAACGGCTCGCCGAGCGCCGAGGATCGACCCGAACATCGCGGACGCCCGCCCCGACGCTTCCCCCCCCCCCCTTAGTTCGATTTACGATTTTCCATGCTGACCGAACATAACCGAGCGGATGTGGCGTCTCCCCGTGCAATTTTCCGGCATGCCACGCTCCGTCAGACTTCTCCAGCCCCCGCACCCCCTGGGAATCATGCCCAATCAATCAGCTACTCGCCCGTACCCTGCGCGTCGTTCGACGACGGAACCGCTTCGAATCTCGTTCGTCGGCTCGGCCGGGCCGCGAGGAGGCCCTTGGACGCGTTCGAAGCGGTTCGACCTTGAGCCCCGATTCGCGTCACCCCGGTTCAGTGGGGGTTCATTCTCGCGGGGGAGACGAGGCGCTTTTAACCCTTCGAGCCGCGCGGAGGTTTCGCGCGAACGAGCGCGGACCTGTCGCCGTCGCGTTCCCCCGGTGGTCCGCGTCGCTTCTCGCGGCCGAAACCTCGTCCGCCGGACGATCGTCGTTCGTCGGTTCAAGGGTTAAACGTGCATGAGTATGTGGTATGGAAGCAGGTTGCGGAGAAGGCGAGTTCCAATGCGCGAACGGCCAGTGCATCGCCTACGTGTTGCAGTGCACCGGGATAGAGGACTGCGCCGACGGTTCCGACGAGAGGGATTGCGGTAATTATGCCATTTCACGCCACCTACTTTAACCCGAACACTAACCCGAACACTAACACGAACACCGACACCGGCCGCGCGTTTCGCGGCGGTCGCGTAGACGAACGCGATCGATCGCGCGCCGCCACTAGCTAGGGAATTTCCGTCGACGGGAACCGCGTTGAATTTTTCGCCGGACCGCGCGGCCTCGGCCTCTGCACGCCGCGTGTCCGGCGCGGGTCTACAGCCTAGGGAAATTTAGGGAAGCTTCGTCGTTCCTGGCCAGAATCTCCCGGATCCTGCGGAGAATCTCCCGGATCCCGCGGAGAATCTCCCGGATCCCGCGGAAAGTTTCCTAGATCCTTGGATTTCCTAGATTCCTGGATCGTAGGCTGATCTTCGCGGGGCCTAGGGCGAGCCTCCCGGATCCTAGGGGGGATCTAGACCCTAGGGAGAATTTCCTGGATCCTGTTTGGTAACGTTGAATCGGCCGCGATCGTTCATCGTGATTGTCATCCTAGAGAAATTTTCGTGGCGGAACGTGTACAACGACGTGGGGATGTTCATGGCGAGGTTTAACATATCTCGGGAGCAGCTGGCGATAATAACGTCGGCCATGAAATCAGACCCTGAAGGGAGAAGCGGCTCGATAAATGGAGGAGCACCGATCGGTTTCTATAATGCACGCTCGAAGCGTTCCGGCAACATTGGCCGACGACTGTTGGAGAAGCTGGAAGACTTCGCTGATCAGACCACCGAGACGATCTCGAAGAGGACGGTGCGGAGAGGAAGGAAGGGGAGGAGGGTGACGCGTGCGACCGAAGGGACCCCGAAGAAGGACTCGGACGTCGACGATTCGACCGCGACTGACACGGAGGAGTTGTCCACGCCTGCTTCGATCTTCGGAGGTGACGTTAGGTCCGCGGTTGCTGAAGGGAACATGGACATGAAGAAGAAGAAGAAGAGGAGGAGGGGGAAGCATCGGAGAAGAAAGCACCCGAAGGACGACTCCGACGTCGATAATTCGACCGCGACTGACACGGAGGAGTTCTCCACGCCTGCTTCGATTTTTGGGAACGCTGTCAAGTCCATTGTTGCCGAAGAGAGCCCTGTGTTGGAGGAGAAGAAGAAGAAGAGGAGGAGGAAGGGGAAGCATCAGAGACGAAAGAACCCGAAGAACGAGACCGACGCCGATAATACGACTGTAGTTGACACGGAGGAGTTGCCCACGCCTTCTCAGATCCTCGCGGACGCCTCCTGGTCCACGGTTGCTGAAGAGACCACCGTGTCGGAGGGGAAGAAGAAGAAGACCGGAAGGAGAAAGCATCGCAAACAAAAGGCCGGGAAGAACGCGAAGAACGCGAACGTGGTTCGCGAAGAAGATTCGTCCACGCCTGAGGCGATCGTCCAGGATGCAACTTGGGCTGCGTCGAGCGTTGCTGAAGAGGAGACCGAGACACCGGAGGTCGAACATCTGTCGCGATACATTTATCGTACCGCCGCGATGAGATACAGCGCTTCGACGGAACCTTCGGCCTCCACAACTGGCCTTTATTCGTCGCAGTTCAAGGTATTTAGCGACGGGAGTCTGAAAGAGAATGAGATAGAACTTGAAGATGGCGGTGGCAGCACGAGGAACGGATTGGAGATCGTGGGAGACGAAGGGGAACGTCCGAGCTCTTCGACCCAGGAGTGGACGTCAGCGGAAGAGACAACGTCCGTCGAACCTTTCGAGGCAACTACGGGCGAATGGTTCACTGACGAAGGTGCCGAAGACCTGGCAACGGTACGCGAAGACAGCACTGTGCAGATAAATACAGAGGAAGATGTTGCGATCAAGACAAGACTGTCGCGATTCTCCGCAGAACGCTTCGAGGATGACATCACCCGGACAACGGTGGAGGACATCAGCACCGAATCGACCGATTCCAGGAACAACGCGAAGGACAATGTTAAGTGCAGGCTGTTGAAGAAGTATCTGAAGATCTTCTTGAACGAAAGCGACGAGATCTTCGTGGAGTTGAGCCGCATCTGTCCCAAGGACTGCGACCAGTACTGGAAACTGCTGCTCCAGCACAAGGAAATATACTCTAACCTGAACGGCTCCGGAGAGGCGGCGACGTTCACCACAGACGAGGCGAACTACACCCCGGAGAACCCTGAAGAGTCGAAGGAACAGGCGGACCTCTGGGGAGCCAGCTCTAATCTCAGCAAAACAACAGTGTCCCCGGACTTGGTGGAGGTGTTCGCCGGGTGGAGCACGAGGAAGCCAAAGTCGGGTCACGGAGGGAAAAAGGAGCACGGGAACAAGGCGAGGAAGAAAGCGAACCGGTCCAGCGCGACCGTCGACAACTTCTCCAACAGGTACCCCGATTGGACCTCCACGGCATCACCGAAATATTTAGACCCCGAGGAGCGTACTATCAGCCCGATGGAGGAAGATTCGACGAGCAAACAGAGTGCCGAGACACCCGGGTCTTCGACTCTCGGACAGAATATGAGCATGACCGAGTTCATCGTGGAGCCGAGGGGGTCGTCGCAAGTTTACTTGTGCGGGGATGACATGTTCCTCTGCGACGACGACTTATGTGTCTATAACAGCATGAAGTGCGACAGGCAGCAGGACTGCAAAGACGGCACCGACGAGTTCGATTGCCACGACTTCGGCAACGGCGACACGAACCATAGGCAGAGGGGCGACCTGCCGTCCTGCAGCGAGTACCAGTTCCCCTGCGACGGCAGGTGCATCAACAACGTGTATGTCTGCGACGGGCACACCGACTGCAGGAACGGAGTCGACGAGGCCGATTGCGGCAACGAAGGTAGTTCAGAATGGGTGTGCAGCTGTCCTCTTCCTAAGCTGTACAGACTATCTCGCTTCGTGGGACACTCAGACGCCGGACGTCCGCGGAGCCAGTCGGACTCCGGGCATTCTTTCTGTCGATGTTGTACAAAACGGCTTCGAACTGGCGAAGAAGAGTCTTCCGTGCTCGGACTTCTATGGGAACTTTGTGACGTCCAATCTGTGCTGTACAAAAACGCCTTGGGAGGATCTAGGGGATTTCATCTGCTCCGACGATTCCCTCGGCATTCGCGATCTTAGATTCTCGAGAGGCTAGAGCTAGGTCTGACATCACTCGGGGACTCTCGAAGCCCCTTAGGATTTTTCTAGGGAACAGCCGAGGCGCCGCGAATGCGAGGGAGGAGTCCGACGAGCACTTTTAATCCCCAGAAAATTCCACTAGAGAACAGTGGGCTCTATGTTCGAACGGAGCACGACGAGCTCTGTTTATTAGTGCTCGCCCGGGACCCGGCGAGCTAATCCCACCGGATTTGCTCGGACACGTAGTTCCCGTTTCCTTACCCGTCGAGGTAGCTAGCTGCGAACAGACACAATACGTTCCACTCGATACCCAGACACTGTACATAAACCCACGGAATATTATTCTAACCCGTCCACCAGGGGCTTCTTCAGATTGCTTTAAGTGTTAGTCAGCTTCGAAGGACTCCCCTGTAAAAAGTCCCCCCCACCCCCCACGTTGTATCCAGCCCCGTCGAGGAGTTGGTCGCTCTGCTGGGCTGCGGATATTCAGAGGAAAAGTCGCTTCACTGCCGAGAGGATCGAAGGCCTTGCCACGCCGACTGGGCTCTATGTCTGATCAATCACGAGATCATTAGCAAAACCCGTTCCTGACTCGATTTGAATATGCGTCTTACCAGTCACTCCAGTTTCACAAATCATTGACCCACTAGGCGTCTGACCACGTACTTTCTTATTCTCCTTGATGCCTAACCAATGATTGACTCGATCTACTAGGTGTCTGACCACGTACTCTCCTGTTCTCCTTGACGTCTGACCTACATTTCCTCGACCTACTTGCCCGCCGTCTAACCACTTATCGGATCAATTCACTCGGCGTCTGACCATGGGCTGTACACAATCTACTTCACCGTCTGATCAGTAGCCGGTTCAATCCACTTCGAGTCTGGTCCATCCGACTGAATCTACTTGACTCACCTGACTGACTACTGGTAGACTGAATTTGCTGTGTCCGAGCAGACGCGAGATTGATCTACTTCGCGGCTGAACAATGCCCGACCGAATCTACTCGACTAAGTCGAATCTGCCGTGGTTCGAGGCCGTGCAACGGCGAACCTATTCCACTCGGAGACCGATCAAGGACCGAGTCGGCGTGGCAAGGCGACCGGTGAGCTTACGGGCCGAGGAATATATCGCAGGCCCACAGTGTACTGTAACGATCACTGTGACAAACTGCTTTCAGTGTGTCGACGTCCCGTGTCGCTTTAAATGTGTCCCAGGGTGGACAGCTTTTGTACATAACGCTCCCCCGACGGGGCTTCGAGCTTTTCACGGTCGGGCGATCCTCGTGGTTGAGCCATGGACCCGCGAACAGCCCGGAGCCTCGGAGAAAGGGGTGGCCAGTGTTGACGAAACAGGCTGTTTGTTTTTGCCGGTGGCGCCCTGTAGATTCGGCCCCGTGCCCTTCTATGGACTTCACCTGCAGCGACGGCTCTTGCATATCGAAGGGCGCGGTTTGCGACGGATTGGACGACTGCCCGAGGGCAGAAGACGAGCTTGACTGCGGTATACAATCACTTACGTTCTCTAACGGGGCCGTTCGACGTGCGCCGATCCATCGATCCGTCGATCCTATCGATCGCGATGGATCCTAGGGGAGAAGCGAACGCGCGAACGGTACCAGCTTCCGCCTGCTACAATAATCCTCGCCTCTCGGGGCTGCTCTGTGACAGCGTCGGACAGGGCCGCGACGATGAACGCTCGGAATCACAGTCTTCGTTAATTAATTGGAAACTTTCCGTTGCGCGAATTTTTGTATTTCGTTTCAGCTTAATTAATTGTATCTCATTCTATTCTATTTTAATCTATTATATTGATTATATTTATTATATTTGATTTCATTTTGTTATATTATATTTTTTATATTTGATTTCATTTTGTTTCATTCTATTATATTATATCTTTTATATTTGATTTTATTTTATCTCATTTTATATTATATCATATCTTTTATATCTAATTTCATTTTATTTTATTATATTATATTTTGTTTTCCTTTGAAAACAAAACTTTCCTTTATTATATGGTATTGGATGTATAAGGAGACGATAAATTTCCGATTATACGAACTTCATTAATTGAAAATTTTGAAACGGCGGTAAGCGGCATCGGATTCCGACTTAAGCCGACCGAGGTCGCTCCGCGCGTATTGATTTTAGGGATCGCCGGCTCTTATCCAATTTCAATCGCGGTTCAATGAAGCGGCGTTTACCGAAAAGTCGGTTTATTTTCACGGTCCGGATAGCCGCGGATCGAAAACACGCCGCGGACGCGTTTCCGGGCATCGGAACGTTCATCGTCGCTGTCGTCCTCGCACTAATAGCTTCGCGTGTCCACCGCCCCCCCTCTTGTTAATCTTGTAAATTAATTGTGCGTAGCGTGAACGATGGTCGCGAGACTTTATCGTTCCGGTCGTAGAACTAACGGTGACCGGTTGTTCGATCGATTAACCGTTGATCCTGTAAGTTGCACCCCGAATACGGATCCCGTAACTCGCGACAAGCAAACAGCTTTCGTACTAGTGTTGGTCGAACGCTTTCGTTGTTCGAGCTTCTTTCAGCTTCCGTGGTGTCACGATAGAAACGAATAGCCCGAGGAGAATAGTTCACACAGAAGTAGCCCTCCTTTCGTCGAGGAACTGTCGACCCCTGTCTCGGGGAACAGGGGGCGTGCCTGTCGGAGGTCCTCTGATTTCGATGATCGCCGAGAATGTCACGCGAACGAGGGCCCTATAGTCGGTCACCTCCTTCGGGGCCACCCCCTGGTCCCCGAAACGAAGTTCGCCGCTTCCCAGTTGATCGTCGACATCTCTGTACATAAATGTGTGTTCTCTGCTCATATATATTCCCGCTGCGACACAAACGACCGCCACACTAAACAAACAGAACGGGAATGCACGCCCACGCAGTTCAAATGCCACTCCGGGAACAAGTGCATCGAGGGGGTCTACAGGTGCGACGGCCATCCGGACTGTCCCGACCACAGCGACGAAGATTGTGCGAACAAGAACAATACACACACGACTGAGCTTCCCAGTACGCCTTTTCTCCCCATTTTTATTTCATTTTCCCGTTCGTTTGTACGTTCGTGGAACGCCGGCCGCGCGGAATCCTATCGCCGGTTTCTCAAGTGTGCGAAATTTTGAACATACTTTCGGGACCACTTTAACGAGGATTCCGCGCACCGGTGATATCAATTGTAGGCACTGGCGGACCCGGGGCGAGGCCCTTCGATTTGATCCGGTTCGTTTGGCCGGGAGTGTTCGAGATGTTTGAGAAGGTTCGAGCAAGTTTGATCTGGTTCGACGGAGTTTGAACAAGTGGCGGCGCAAGTTTGAGAAATTCTTGGCCGAGCCACTCGGAAAGAAGGACCTCTAACCGGGCCAGCCAGTGTCCCTCAAGACCCTCATATATGTTTTGATGTCTGCTTTGGACTGTAATTCGACTCCTCTCCCTCTGCGCTGTGTGCTTGCCGCACGAGTCCACAGTCTGCCCAGGTAGAGACTGTCGTTGTTTGTCCAGCACTCGCCGACGGGGATCAGGCCGCTTTAATTAATTAGCCGGATTAAAGAATCCGGCCTTCTTTGCTCTCGCGAGAGATCCTACTCGAAGGATCCATCCCGCGCAGAGAACGGCCGGAACGAGGAGCGTCCTGGTCCCCGGCCGTACTTGTTTGCTCACCGCCTAGTAACCGCTTCGTTTTTTGGGAGTAGTATTTTTCGCAACGCATTGTTTGTCTATGTGAACCGCTCAGAACCGTCTTGGCCTACCTGGACCGATCCGGGACCAAGGGAATGCGATCCGAGCAAGCATATGCGTTGCGACGACGGCAGATGTGTGCTGCTAAGACGCAAATGCGACAATATCTTCGACTGCCTAGATGGCAGCGACGAACGTGGCTGTGGTAAGACCTCTGTTCATCCTACAACGGGTCGCTCGGTTGCTCGCGCATTCAGAATACGGTGATAAACGTGGCTTACTTCGTAGTCTGAACCGTGATCGACTCGATCTACTGAAAGTTTGACAAGTAATTGACACAGTTTACTGAAAGGCTGGCCAATAACTGATCCACTCTACTGAAAGGCTGACGAATAATTGACCCAATCCGCCGAAAGTCTGACAAATAATATATCCAATCTACTTAAAGCCTGACCAATAATTGATCCAGTCTACATAAAGCCTGATTAATAATAAATCCAAGCTACATATAGTCAGACATCTGATTAGTCTAGAAATTAGCAGTCTAAGAATCTAAGATTAGCAGTCTAAAAATCTGACCAGTAACAGCCCTAATCCACTTGAAGTCTGACCAGAAAGAATCCTAATCTCCTGTAAGGCTGACCAGTAGCAGGCCTAATTTACTCAAAGCCCGATCACTGACAGATACTGCCCACTTGAAGCCTGACCAAAAACATACCTATTCCACTCAAGGTCCCACTAGGATGCGTCAATTGCTGTGACTCCTCCTGGTTACTATGCCCTTACAATAATTTTGCTTGTATCTAAAAACAGTATTATTAAATCGAAGGATATCGTGTTCTTGATATATTTGAATCATGAAAAAGTTCGTACTCGTATAAAAGACATCAACGTATAATTAAAATGTTTCAAGAAGTGCGATACAGCTGAAAGAAATTATTTAATTTGCCAGAAACTTCGGACGTGATTTTAACGAGCATGGTAATCGTCGCATCCTTAAACTGACGACCTTAAATCTTGACTGGGACCACTTGGAAACTGAAAAGAGAAGCCTGAAACGATCACTGATTCAATATTTCGACGAACTGCGACCTCCGAGTGACCCCGTTACACCCTCCCCTCCCGTCACCCAGTGAATCGCCTAACGAATCGGCCACGCTAACGCTCTGTTCGTGTGCTTTACACGTGTTGTATCGGCAAGGTGTCTGCACCCCGGCTGAATGGAAATGCGCCAGCGGTGAATGTTTGCCGGAAACCGTGAGATGCGACGGCATAATGCAGTGCTCTGACGGATCTGACGAGGATCGATGTGGTAACTATGTGTCTCTCCCGTAGTCCCGCCTCTTCCGCTCCACTCGGAAAATTGGCCGTGCACCCTCTCTTTCCCTGCTACCACAGTTAAGATATCATGTTCGACGACGTTTGATCGGTGCCACGGTTGCCCCACTAATCCTCGTTCGAGTCACTCAGAGAGCAAAACGACTAACAAACAAGCACAATCCTCCGCGACGATTATCAGATCGATCAACAATCGCATTCCCTCGCCGATCGTCCGTGTGTCTAGTTCGCTGCCTTAGCAAGCAATCGGTAGAGTTTTACTGTTTCTTCGTGTTGCACGCGTCTCATCTTCTTGCATGAACAGTAGAGGTTGCATGATTTCATGGTCTTTCGACAACTTCGACCGAATGTGTAAGTACTTCTCGACGTTCTGGGACTCGGAAGGACGAACGTGCTCGCGAGGTAGCCTGGGGCAAGGGTGGCGACTGCGTCCACTGTCCCCAGCTGCAAGGTCCTCTTCAGGTTCGACGATATAACTTCGGCAGATTCTTTTAGGCTTGCGAGCTATGCCAGTCTTGGGATACCTTTTAGATTTGAGTATCTCAGGGGTAGACGAATCTCCAAGGTTATATTATATAGCAGGGTTCTGGAAGGCCATGGTCTTCGGGATCGAAAAGGTGTAACTTCAGCAGGTTTTTCTAGCCCTGAGAAGCTATGACAGTCTTGGCAGACCTTTTAGACTTGGGTATCTCAAGGGTAGACGAATCTCCAAGGTCTTCTAGCAGGATTCTGGAAGGCTATGGTCTTCAGGATCAAAAAGGTGTAACTTCAGCAGGCTCTTCTAGGCCTCGAAGCCTATGCCGGTCTCGGGAGACCTTTTAGACTTGGGTATCCCAGAGGTAGATGAATCTCCAAGGTCTTCTAGCAGGGTCCTGGAAGGCCATGCTCTTCAGGATCAAAGAGGCGTAACTTCAGCAGGCTCTTCTAGGCCTCGGAGCCTATGCCGGTCTCGGGAGACCTTTTAGACTTGGGTATCCCAGGGGCAGAAAATTCTCCGAGGTCTTCTGGTTCCTGCAAGGCCATGGCCTCTAGGGTCAAAGAGGTCCCTAGGTTGATCGTGTGTTAAACGTACCGCTCGAGCCTGAAGAGCCAATGAAACGCTGAAGGGGACAGGAGACGCCTGTCGACAGGGCCATTTTTCTTCCTCCGCTCTGATCCCGTATCCCGACGACTGCACGATGCTGTGACGGAGAACAACTTAGCCATTCTCGGGATGAAATTGTAGTGAACGAATGTCCGGCTGGAATGTTCCGGTGCAACGACGGGCTGTGCCTCGACAGTAAGAGACGTTGCGACGGCCAGCCACACTGTCGCGACGGCTCCGACGAGATCAACTGCCGTGACTCAAGGCCGGGCTCGGCCCCTTCGGGTACTGTTTCGTTCTCCAGCGATCTTCGGGTTCCTCGACCTTGAGGACTCGAGACCTCCCCGGGGACAAGTTGCCCTCGAGTCCATGCCGCGCGAGTTTCTCGCTCCTCCGGGTGGCTCAAGGTAGACCCTGAGGATCTATCCCGATGATCTACCTTGATCTAAGCGGCCCTGAAGAGCGAGCCTGAAGAGGTAACGGCCTCGAAGAGAAGAAAAATAATTTCTAGACAATCGACGGCACGGTTTGATATGCATCTCGAACGACGTTTCGTGACTCAGATGCTGGATCCCGCAGGTAGATCCCCGTGATCTATAGCGGCTCGAGACATCGACGTGGACTCGAGGCAATTTTCCCCGGGAGAAGCAATCAAGGCGCAACGAGAATCATTCCTGTTTCATTCTCGACCCATTTTTTCTCTCTCTGTATCTTATCTGTCTGTTTGTTCCCCCCTGCCTGCATCCCGCGCCACCACCCCTCGCTCCCCACCCTCCCAACACACGTAATTTCACCGAGCTACTCTAACACGCAGCTGATGAATTATTCCCGCTACGAGTTTCGACGTTCCGTTTGACCTCGCGCTTTTTGTTTCACCGCCGGCGAATCTTCGACGGAATCCCATTAACACCGGCCGCCCGGCCGGCATCTCATGGGGTTCGCAGGCCTTCGCCTTCTATCCCCAAAGATTGCAATTCCGCGCGCACTCCGTAATCATCCCCGTGGAAAACGGCCGCGACGCGGACCGGCGAACGTTTTTCGTTCGTTGGCTCGGTTCGAGATCGGGCCGGGATTCTCCGGGAATTTCATTCGCGCTCCCGTTTATTTCTCTGCGTCAATTATGTAAAGTTGGCCTGCAATGTTTGTTTTAATTTGAATCGTAATTCACATCTGTTCGGGATCCAGGCTCTTTTATGTTTAGATTTCATCAGCCAGCCTTTTATTCGAGTTTTTCCTCCGTTCCTCTATTTTCACTTTCCCTTTGTGCGGCCGCCGTCCCCATAATACCGGTCCCCCTTGTTCTCTTTTCACGGCCGGATTCCTTTATTATTTATCCGTCGAGATAATATTTAATTACGAATCAGCCGGGTTTAAAATCCGCCGGAAACAACGGCCGCGCACGCGACCGAACGACCTGTGTATACGTATACATTCCTGAAGACGATTGTGATTGTCGCGCGATATTCGGCCGGGAAGATTTCGTGGTGGCGAAATATGCACCGTCGATGTACGCGACCGGACACCCTGTATATACGTGTGAATACGCGAAGACGATTGTAGTTGTCGCGCGATATTCGGTCGATAAGATTTCGTAACGGATCCAAGGTTGGGATGAATAATTTATTGATCGCGGCGCGCGCGGTGGCGAAATATGCGCCGAGTTCGCGAAACGTTTATGAGAAATTTCGCAAGCGAGTCGTTCGACGGTACATAGACGATAAATAATTGATTGCATGCGCGGTGTAATAAATTCTTCCCCCGACGGATTGTTTGCGATTCCATTAGCGAATCGAACCGTATCAAAAGACAGATGCAACAGTCAGCGTAACATACATCGATCGTTCCCCTAATTCCCATTGGCCGGGCAGGAGATTCTTAAGGGTATTTATTTACCGGGCAGCGTATTTCCCATAAAGATCGAACGGTAGGTAGCTGCACGGTCTGAACGGGAGAGCCGAGCGTGAAAAACGAGGAGGCGAACAGAAGCCAAGAGAATGGAAATCGATGCGTGGGCGCGCGGGATCGCTTCGGGAGGCTCCTCGGCTCGCGCGTCGGTCTTCAAGGCGGCAATTAAGAAGCTGTAACTAATGCGAGGGCTCGGCCAGACTCGGCGAGAGCCGTTAATCTCGTTTCGTCATTCTATCGACCGTGCTCTCCTCTTCGGCACGCGGACGTTGACTGCCGTCCTCGCCTCGACGCTGGCGCCGCGACCACTCGGCCAACAATTTTTCAAAAAACAGATTCTATGCGCGAGCTATTGTCGAAACGTACGCCCGACAAATTTTTTTAGATCCGACGGGAAATTGTGTTTCGATCGCCAAGGCGGACAGAAAAATCGTTCTCGTGCGATTATAGTTAATTCGCTGTTATTCATGCTGACGCAACCGCGAACCCTTTCTTTTTAAAACACCCTATATAATTATAAGCTGTATGGTCAATCGCTAGACAAGTTTTTCGAATTTTTAATATCGAAGGGAAAACAGTTTCAATGCTTAATTGAAGAACAAATTTTGTCTTCAATCATTTACAATTTTAATTAGTTCAATTTGATTTATGGCGACACCACCATGAACCTCCTTTTTAGAGAGACACTCTAAACGATCATAATTTGCAAAAATAATCATAAGAAAAATATTATCAACTCTTGAGATCAAAGGAAAAATAATTTCAACCCTTAATTGAAGGACAACATTTTTTCAACAAGTTACAATTTCAATTAGTTCAATTTGATTTATGACGACACCACCATGAACCTCCTTTTTAAAAAGACACTCTAAACGATCATAATTTGCAAGAACGATCATCAGAAAAATATTATCAACTCTTGAGATCAAAGGAAAAATAGTTTCAACCCTCGAAGCGAGAAGAAAATCTCCTGCAATTAATTGGCCGTTGTTTCGTCGTGCTAATTCCGCGGGGTTCTCGAAAATGATTGTGCCAGCATAGTCGGCGAATATTTCGGCGAGAGGAGACTTGAATTTTGAGAACCGCTGGAGCGGTTGCGCGCGCGAGCACGCACCCTCGACCGCATTTGAAGACGTTTTTCTCGGGGGCGAAGGTCCGCATGAAAAAAAATCGCCGTGCTGCCGGTTTTGCGAGCAGCTTTTTCGCGTTTACCGCTCGAAGATTCGCGAGCGGGCCGGAGTCCAATGAATTTTTCAGCCAGAAAACCACCCACCACCCATTCGGGACACATGTATGCGGCAACGCCCGGCGCATAATTGATTCGGTCAAAGTGGTTATTATTATTCGACTCGTTCGTCTAAAAATTTCTTTAGAATCCTCGACCCAGTTGCGCTATTTTTGTCCGAATAATTTGCGAGGGATGTTGCCGGAGAGAGCTCGCGCGCCCCCTCTCCCCATCTCCGACCCACCCCTTCCGCGCGTTCTGCTCTCCTTCCAATCCCCGGCGAATTTTCGCACACCCTCGGACGAATTGTTCCGTGATCCCTGGAACAGAAAAACCATCCCCCCTACCCCCGCAAAACTGTCTTTGTGTGTTTCAGGCCTGTTGACTCTTTGACACTTTTCTCTCGACTGAACAGTTTGAGCGACTCGATAATACTGCGTTTCCGAATCGTGATGCTACTTGCTCGACCCTCTCTCTCTCTCTCTTTTTCTTTCTCTTTGTCTCTCTCGCTCTTTCTCTCTTTTTTCTCACCTCTCTCTCTCTTCTTTCAGCACAGGTTGCCTGAAGATTGATATGTGAACGAGCATTTTTCTCTTTCTTTCACCTGTACGTGTGTCTTTCCATTTCTTTCTCTCGAGAATCTGGTGACATTTCGCTGTGAAAATCATTCTTGGAAATGTATTTCGATGCCGCTGCGGTAGATGCAGTAATTTCTCCCAGAAATGTTCGGTGCTTGGAATTGAAACCGGCAAATCCGAGAATACTAAGTCGCGATTCTTCGGGTCGTTTTTATAGAAACTCTGGCCAGTCCGCAAAAAATAATTGTACAACAATCTATACCAGCTAGATCAATTTTGAAAAGCCTCTACTATAATCTCCCTGAATCATTTCGAATGAAAAATATTTTTTCATTAGCGAAAGTGAATTTTCCAACTTCGATTTATCTTTCTCGGAAACTCTGCATTCGAACGTCTCTCCAGAGTCTGAACAATTTTTCCCACGATTTCGATCACCACGATCTTCAAGATCAAAGTCTTCTCTTTCGAACGACGTCAAAATTTTCGACCTACGATTTTGTCGTTCTTCTTTATCACAGTCCGAAGCGACCAAGCCCGACGCTGCGGAAAATGAATTCTGACAAATTTTCGATTTTAATTCCAATCGCTAAGCTAACTTTTTTATTTCCAATTTTTTGCCACGATTCGAAGGCAATTCGGAGGCTACGTTACACGATTCGACGGTCACGTGCCTAGTAGCTCCGCGGTTTTCCTTATCTGAGTCACACCCAAAAGGCATAGGCGTAGGACTGGCTCAGGGAAATTCACAGCAACCCGAAATTTGGCATTTCCAGGAGAAATTACTGTACTTTTGAAAACGTCACGAAATTCTCTGGATCCGGTATCACTCCGAATCTCTGCCGCCTTTCGACAATCTCTCGGACGTGTTTTATTTCTGACTTGTCTCTCTTTCTCTCTCTCTCTGTCTTTTTCCTTCTCTCTGTCTTATGATACCTATACTACATAGTCTTAGATTTACGAGGCGTCTCCTTCTGCCTAGATCTATCTGTCTGATACCGTCTGAACGTTCGTAGCTTTTGGGAAAGTACATTTATACACCCCGCCCCGTCCTCCCCAGGGAGGACGTAGTTCACGGAGTTATCGTGGCTGCACAGTAGAATTTTCGCAACTTGCTACTCTTCCGATAGCGGCGTCCTTCTTCAATTGGAATACCGATCGGCAATACCGCGGCAAAACGCCTTCGGCATTAATGCTGATTATCGGGCCGATTAGCGGGCCGAATGACACGGCCGCCCGATAATGGTAACGAATTGCGCGCCGCGCCGCCCTCCGCAGAGAACCGATCGCGAACGATGCTCGCCGCTGTTACTGACAACAGAAAACGGCCCGAGCCGCTCGAAACCTTCGCTGTACCGTTCAAAATGGCCCGCGTGATCGATACCTGCCGCGGAAACTCCTCTTCCTATCCGGCGTTAATTAACGCTGAAACTAGCAACACAGCCAAGACGGAACTGTTTCCACCGAAACCAGTAGAAATGGCTGGTTTTTAAGAGATACATGATAGTAGAATATTTTTGCATTTATCGATTTGTTTGAAATATATCTTTCCGTTATTACTATTCCATTTTGAGAATAAATTATGAACAAATGAAACGAAAATAGAGTTCATCGTATTACGCTATTGATTGCCGCTGCAAAGGTGATCGCATCATTGCGGAACAAACATGTGACGTGAAGTAAAGTAAGAATTTTAAGATGAAATCGTGAAATCAGTCAGTTTGACTGGTGGTGGTAGTTCCAGCGTTAAACCTTTGCACTCGGAGCCAAATTAACGCGAAATTTCAAATAGTTTTGCCGATCCAAATGGTGTTTCCATTTCATACAACCTAGTGCGTGTTATACATACGAAACAATTTAATATAAATACAACGTTTGAACGTTCAAACATTTAATATACAATTTAAATACAAACAAATCTGATTAATAAACTTGTTTTCCAACGCGATCGAACGGTTTTCAATGGCGCCTCGGAGTCGCCAGCCGAGATGCAAAGGATTAATAACCGTCCAGGAGCTCGAAAACGCGCGACTACGGTCGCGCGAATTTCGCTTGAGGATCTCTCGCGACATTCCGCGAATTCGCATCGGAACCGCCGATCCGGGGAAAACAGTTCGAGGTTCGAAATTAGCCGAGTGGAATGCTTAGCTAACGAGCTCGCCGACTGGCATAATTGTCGGCTTAATCGAATCGGTATTCCAATTCTATTTCCGACTAATTTCCGTGAAGCTAATATGGGATGAGCCGGTGTACTCCGCGTCTCTTTTATGAAACGTCGCATGACATCCGGCAGTGTGCACCCTGTTTGTTTGACGAGCCCGGCTTATCCTCCCCTGGTCCCTCGCGGGACAGTCTATCGATCGCTTAATTATCGCGGCCACTTATTCAAACCAGACCCTCCTTCGGCCAGCCGGCGTATAAAATCGGCCGGCAGTTTTTCCGAAAGGTCTGCCGCATTTCGCTCGGTAACGCCGCAGGCGTGTGCACTGCCGACATTTTCTTTCTCTATTGTCTATGGGATATCTTTCTATCGTTTTCTATCGGTCGCCGAGGCTTCTTTGCCGCCGCTGACCCCCGCGAATGGTTTTACAGAGTGCCCGAACGGACAGAAACCATGCGACAACGGCGTGTGCATCAACAAGGACTTCTTCTGCGACAACAACCAGGACTGCCTAGACAACAGCGACGAGCGCAACTGCCGTAAGATTATATGTCCGGAGCTATCGTTCGCGAGACGCTCCTGTTCTCTTACTTTGTCTGAGTCTGAATGCGTGATTCGTTGGACACCGTGTGGACGAAGCGTACTTACGGTGCCCGACGAAAGTGTTCGAACGCCTTTTAAATCGGAACGATCTTTTCACGAATTCGGTCGAACGACGCGAATATTTTCGAGATGTTGGGGGAATTAGTTTACTGGAACGTGCTTGGAAGAGATCTTGCAAAAATTGCGGTCGAAGCGACGAGAAAAGCTCGGTTTTCTAATTTTTTTATGTGAAGCTAGAACGAAAATTTGAACAATGCGGAAATAGCAGTATTTCTCGTTCTAGGATCAGGTAGAGAAGTTTGGGAAAATGAATTTTATTTTGTTTATCGTTACAATTCATCATAATTGTCGAAGAAAACTGTTTGACGTTGTAAGCTGGTCCATTTAACAACTCAAGATGAAGTCGAACCATTTGGTCGAACCTTGAAAAACTTGTTCCGTTTTAAAATGGCGTCCGAATACTTTCGTGAGGCACTGTATGTACAGGGTGTATAAAATTGTTTGGTCTTGGATGTCATAGGTGTATTCCGCATTTTCAGATCGATGGAGATTTCTAAAGGAAAGTTGCCGGAAAATTGTCCGTGAGCATGATTTTCGAGGTCAATTATTTTGTTATTGGAGAAACAATAGCCTTAAAGGAACCATGCAGTTAAAACTCAATGGTTCTTATAAAAAATGATAGCAAAGTCACGTTAGTATCAGAGTTTGGCAAAAATTCTATTCGAATTATAAAAAAGAAATTATTCAAGTAAAGATCTCTCTCTCTCTCTCTCTCTCTCTCTCTCTCTCTCTTTTCGAATTAAGAATTTTTCGAATTATTCGAATAAAGAATTATTCAAATGAAGAATTATTTGAATAAAGAATTATTCGAATAAAGAATTATTTGAATAAAGAGCTATTCGAATAAAGAATTATTCGAATAAATAGATAGAATAATTTATGACGAATAATGAATTATTCGAATAAAGAATTATTCAAATGAAGAATTATTTGAGTTATAATTATAAAGAGTTATTCGTATAAATAACCATTCGAATAAAGAATTGTCCGAATAGATGAATAAAATAATTTATGACGAATAATGAATCATTCGAACAAAGTATTCGACTATAAGGAATTCATTCGAATAATCATGCCCACCTGCGATTAGTATTACACGTTAAGTGCCGCACCGCGCCTTATTATATCACTTTTAACGTGCGATACTAACATGACTTTGCTATCATTTTTTATTAAAACCGTTGACTTTTGACCCACAATTCCTTCAACGCCTTTTGCCCCCACGATGTGTAGAATACAACGCGATAAAAAGAACTTTGACCTTGAAAATCATGCGCAAGAACAATGTCGCGTCAGCTTACCGATCTCCACCGATTCGAAGACGCAGAAATACGCCTGGACCGAACAATTTCGTACACTCTGTACAGCCTCCTCGAAACGCTTCACTTGAGATCATCGAACTAAAAATAGCGCGGTGTCGGAGAAAGTAACGACCGTGAAAATTGCAGCGGACCCAGACGGAACCGACAAGCATCCGCAACCGGTAAGATGTCAGCAGGACGAGTTCTCCTGTCGCGACGGCAGAACCTGCATCCCCTTGTACACCGTTTGCGACGGTAGTTTCGACTGTCCCGACGAGGACGACGAGTTCAACTGTCCCGAAGGTGAGCGAACTTGCGCGGCCAGGTGCCAGGATGACGAAACCGCACCTAGACGCCACGTAGAGGAACGTAGGCCGGCCTAAAGTTGGCAGCACTGCCGGAGGGCTCACTGACACAAGCTGTGCTACCAGCCATGGAACTTCATTGAAATGGCATTGGAAACATGGCTGCGAGTAGATCTTGATCCTTTCCAATGACACCTCGAGATTTCGACGGACGACGCTTTGACACGTTGAGCGCCGCGTCGGTCGCACGTTGGTGACACTAATTCTGAGACCAATTTTGAGAATTCATTCTTATCATAGTTCAGGGTGTCCCAGAAGTTACACGAAATCGAGAAATAAGAAGTGCCTGGGATCACTGAAAGTACAGAAATTTCTCTCAGAAATTTTCGGGTTTGAAATCGGCAGATCTGAGAACACTAAGCCGCGATTTTTTCGGGCATAGCACTAAATTAGATAGGCCTAGAACTAACACAGAGAATTTCACAGCAACCCAGAATTTGGCATTTCCGGGAGAAATTACGGTAACTTTTTTCCATAGCGAAGATGCTTCATCGACGAGTTATTAACGAAAAACAGTGACCAATCAGAGGCCGAAGCCCAACGAACGAAGCCCAGCTCCGCTAATTGACTCGGCCGTTTCGCGCCAGCTGGATCTCGTCTCTCATTGGTCACCGTTTTTCGTTAATAACTCGTAAACGAAGGCGCGGATCGCACTTTCGCTAAGGAAAAAGTTCCTTCAAATCACCTCAGCAGCGCCTCACTTCTCAATTTTGAGTCACTTTTGGAACATCTACATTCGAGGAAACTGGTCTTGGCTGTGACATTTCGGATGCGAAAGCGTTCCAATTTCATCGACTTACATTTTAATTCTCTACTTTCAATTGAATTAATTAAATTGCTTCGACTTTGTGGGAGCTCGTTGATTGTCGGCACTGAACCTCTTAACGAACATTTCATTGAAACGATTAAAACACCGCTCGAGGAGTCATTGGGCTCCGCAATGGGCTGGAAAGATCCGTTGCACCCTAACTTTAAACCTCTGAAGATTTCAAACGATTTCGGTCCAGGAGATAAACGGGTTTCCAGCCTGTTGCGGGCTCGTTCGCTGGGAGCAGAGAGACTGCCAAAGCTCTTTGTAAATACACTTCACTTTCGATCTTGCACCTTCGATCCGTTAGATCACACTGAGCACCAGGTGCGTACACAATGTTTGGTTCTGACACAAGCGTGCACACCTGCTAGAGGCAACGAATCGTGTCGCACTGACTGCACCATGTACCGCTGCCAGATCTTACTTGAAAAAAAAAAGAAAAGAGAAAAATATCTCGGTTTCCCCGACAGAAAATTCTGTTCCAAGTTATGCGCTCGAATACAGGAACACGCAACCACGAGGAATTCGAGTCGCACGGTGTTCCTCGGTCAGAGCTCTAGAAGCACTGGCTCTGTCTCAGAGAAGGGGGAAAAAAGAGAAAAATGGTCGATGGGGATCATGTTGTTTGGCCAGAGTCCTAAATGGCCGTCGAGGACCGAAAGAGAATCGTACAAACAATTCCGTCGATGGCCAATTAGAGGCACAGGCTTAGGCGTTCGGTTACTTCTAGGTAGAAATGCGGATAGAACCTCCTCGGGGGGGCATCCGGACAGCCATACCTACGAGAACCAGGCTGGCAGGGGTCACAAGTCGGACTATCAGCCGCCGGCTAACCTAAGCACACGAAGGAGTTGTGCTCCGGATGATTTTGTTTGTGCTGATGGCACTTGCATCCCCGAAATCCAGCACTGCGACCATTTCTACGATTGCCGCGACTTTACCGACGAACAGTATTGCTTCGGTTAGATCACCTCGGGACCCCCGAGATCTGTTGGCCTCCTTTCTCCATATGCTTTTTTCACTTTCATCGCCTGATCGCGACATAATCTTGACAACATTCGCCAAAGCCTGAAATCTTTCGTGGACCATCGGGATCAATGTCTCCGACAATGTCGTTCCGAGGACGCCACAGACTCTCCGGGATCTTCGTTTTCTTTCAGTATTAGCAGCAGCCAAATAGACTGTGTTTTGCTCGAGTAGACACTTGACTACTCGCTCGGACAACTGCTACAGGGTGTCCCATTCGTAGCGTCGAGAAATTGTCCCGAGCGGAACGGGTTCCGCTTGATACAGTTTTTTGGGGGGAGGGAAGATAGGGTCCCCGTGCGATTTGCAATAGGACGCCCTGTACAAACGGCCCTGTATAAATATAGTCGTCCTGCCTGATACCCGTAGATGTTCACACCTCGCTCGTGGCATGAGTCCAGTGTATACACCTTGTAGCGAACACCTGTACAGAAAAAAAGAGATCGCCGGAACCGTTTACTCAGCATGTCCCTTTTTCTCTAGGTGTCGTAGATGATTGTTCTTTGTCTGCACAGCGTGCAGACCGCACAGAGAGTGTTTGACTGATTTATTTTACGGATGTTCTCGTTAGATACTTTGACGACCCGCGTACCCTTAGAGGACTGTTTCTCTGGTAACGATAGATCCCTGTCTGATCGACAAACATTCGTGTATCGTTCATATTTCTCGCAGATATTATACATTTATATGTATATATTGGTTTCGTTGGTGTCCCATCTGCGTTACGTCATTCTGCAACGTCTATTGTTATTTTAGGCTGCGGAAAGGATCAGTTCCAGTGCGCGAACGGAGACTGCATCAGGTCCGACCAAAAGTGCGACGGCTACATCAACTGTGCCGACGGAACCGACGAAGAGGAATGCGGTAATGCTTCTATAATCCATATTGTCGATATTTATTTATTTATTTTATTGCTGATATTTATTTATTTATTTTATTGCTGATTTTTATTTACTTATTTATTATATTGCTGATATTTATTTACTTACTTATTATATTGCTGATATTTATTTACTTACTTATATTGCTGATATTTATTTATCTACTTATTATATTGCCGATATTTATTTACTTATATTGCTGATATTTATTTATCTACTTATTATATTGCTGATATTTATTTACTTATATTGCTGATATTTATTTATCTACTTATTATATTGCTGATATTTATTCACTTACTTATTATATTGCTAATATTTATTTATCTACTTATTATATATTGCTGATATTTATTTACTTACTTATTATATTGCTGATATTTATTTATCTACTTATTATATTGCTGATATTTATTTACTTACTTATTATATTGCTGATATTTATTTACTTATTTATTATATTGCTAATATTTATTTACTTATTATATGCCAAATATTTATTTATTTATTCGGTTCGTTAGATCGCCCAGTACCCCATCCGATGCCTGGACGATGTCCTGCCGGCTTCATCATGTGCGTCACCGACAAGGACTGCGTCCCACAATCCTCCATTTGCAACGGGATCCCAGAGTGCAGAGATCGTTCCGACGAAGAGAATTGCGGTTCGTAGATTCGCAGGATTGCCCACGGTTTGTCTTCTCTAGCATCGACGTTCATTGAAATTATCCTTTGTCCTCTTCAGAACCTCCACACTCGTCGTCGAACCTGAACCTGAAGACGTACCCCAGCGAGCAAGTGATCAAAGAGAGTAAGTATATAACGTATATCGAGAACTGTTGGCCTATTTTCAACAGAAATAATCGAGCATTTTCGATAGAACAATGGCTGAGATGTATATATTAATAAAGATTCTCGTTATTTTTCTCGCCTTGGCCAGACCCGGCGAAGCAAGGTAAGACCTTCCGAGAGACACACTTCTTTATGGATCATAGCCACGTGGCGATAATTAATGTCCGATTAATCTGTGCCCATAAAGAACGTCTCACACGTCCCCATCAACATTTATCTAGGCCACAGCGTCGTTTAATGCCATGCTCGTTACATGCAGGGTAACACTTTAATTATCTGTTGCGTGCCGAGGGTGCAGAGCAAGGCGAACAGCATTCTCAAAGAGACATGTTCATTTTCGATGTGCAGGGTGTTCCAGCTGCCTTGAGCAGGGACCATCGAATATGTCGCTTCTAACGTCATTCTTTACAGTTGGGACACTCCGTGTACAGGGTGTACGCGCGAAGATTTGTCACCAATTTTTCTAGGCATTTTCGGTGGTGCAATTGAAAAAACTTTCAGATACAATTTTGTCAGTGTTCGGTGGACTATATGGTCGTATATACTTCAATCTCAAAAGATGTTTTTTACGTAAACAAGTCAAGGTCACCTTGACTTTTTTAAATGGCAACATATGTTTTCAACGTCATAGGATTGTTGCTGACGCCGAGACGAATTCGACGGTGTATTATACTATGGTCATGAAATGACTTTGAATTCGAAACTTTTGTACAGACGTAATTTTAATGACAATTAATTTTGAACAAGAAAAATCAGTTTATATTAGATATTATACATATAGATATATATTAAATAAACAAATTTTTTCTGTTATTAATTAATTAAATAACTGTAATACACAAATATCACAAATATTATACATAATATTTGTGAGAAATGTGATATTTTTTGAGGTTTAAGAATATGCGAACACGTGGCCAGCTAAATACCGATAAAATCGTGTCTCGAACATGTCCGTATTGCGCTGTCGCAAAAGCTTGAAACCAGCAGCAGAACTTAACGCGACACCCTGTATAGCATGTTACATGTTCACGTAAAAATCCAGGGAACTTTAATCCGCATCACTAAATGGGCGTTAACACGAGCATGAGATTAATTTCGTACGAATAACAAGCTGCGGGGTCGCGTTAGCAAAATACTGCAACATTGTGACATCGATTAGGTCGCGAGGTGGTGTTCCAATGCCGAGACGAGGGTCCCGTGCGAGCCAGAGTCCGCTGGCTTCGCGGCAACAATCTGCCATTGCCTCCCGGCAGCACAGACGTCAACGGCCGCCTGGAGATCCCTAATATTCAACTGGATCATGCTGGATCCTACATCTGCGAAGCTGTGGGCTATCCTCCATCAACGTCTGGCCAACAGATCTCGGTCTATCTCCGAGTAGAGAAACGTAGGTGCCGCGGAATCGATCGGAACGAATGAAAAAAGACTAATTAACAAAACGTCATTCTAGTGGAGCAACCGATCACCAACAAACCCCACGTCTGCCAGTACGAAGAAGCGACCTGCAGCAACGGAGAATGCATCCCGAAATCTTATGTCTGCAACGGCAGGCTGGACTGCACCGATGGCTCCGACGAAATGCGATGCAGTGAGTCGCATTCTGTACCTTTTATGTCAAATTTTTAATACGTGAACATTTGTTTAACATATCTGGTAAGATTCTTCCAATTCAAACGAGACCAAACGCGACATGCTTTAGACCACATTTAATTAATTACATCGTGATCGATCTTATTTTATGTAAAAGGAAAAAATATCTGTAAAAACTGTGTCACGTGTGTTACAAAAAGTTCAGTTTTAAAACGTTAAAATTCAAAAAGTTATGTTATTGTATTATGAGTTGTTGTTCCGGGAATTCTAATCAAAGGACTAGCATGGACGTACGAAAAAGCATAAGGAAAATGCGAGCAGACCTCTAACAGGGACAATGTGGGAGAACTTCCTGGAATCGTCGCTCTCTTTCGCGATCTATTGTTTACCACGATATATCGTGAACAGGTCCCCACGGCTGCGAGCCTAACCAGTATCGATGCAACAACACCGAGTGCGTCAGCAAAGTGTGGCGCTGCGACGGCGACAAGGATTGCGCGGATAACAGCGACGAAGAGAACTGCGAGCCGAGCAAACCGGGCTCGCCATGTCGATCCACGGAGTACGCTTGTTCCAGCGGGCAGTGCATACCCAAGACCTTCCAGTGCGACCTCGAGAAGGACTGCATGGACGGCAGCGACGAGATAGGATGCTGTGAGCAGTCAATCTTAGCAGTCTCGACTACCTAGAGCTAGCTTCCTTGACTAACGCGTCGACTTTCAGCCCCCGTGTACATAATCAAGCCACCGCCGCCGATGATCAACTTGAACCAAGGAGAGGTGCTGGTGATCACGTGCATAGCCATAGGCGTGCCCACGCCGGAGATCAATTGGCGTCTGAACTGGGGCCACATCCCTGCGAAATGCACCATGACGTCCGTGAACGGAACCGGCACCTTGACCTGTCCCGACATCCAAATCGAGGACCAGGGCGCCTACTCCTGCGAGGGATTGAACAGCGCTGGATTCGTGTTCGCGGTCCAGGACGCCATAGTGGTGGTGGAGAAAGGGGATCACATCTGCCCCAAGGGGATGTTCAACGACGGCGCCAGGAGCCTCGACGAGTGCATCTCCTGCTTCTGCTTCGGCGTGGCGCAGGAATGTAGGAGCGCGAACCTGTACACCTATCAGATCCCACCGCCTCTGGACCGGCCCCGCATGGTCGTCGCGGACCAAGCCCTCCGTCAGATAGTCGGCGACTTGGAGAACTTCGATGCCAGAAACGTCGGCGCGGACAGCGTCCAGGTTTACGCGGAACTCGCGGGATCCCCGTACAGACTTGACAACAACGCAGCCTACTTCACGATGCCGGAGCACTACCATGGCAGCCAGCTGAAATCCTACGGCGGATACTTGAAGTACAAGATCCGGTACAACGGCACAGGCACGCCGAACTCGGCGCCGGCGGTTATCCTCATGGGGAACGACTACCAACTGGTGCACAGAGGCAGACAGGCGATACCCTATCACGATAACGAAATGTCCGTCAGGTTCTTCCAGGGAGAGTGGCTGAAAGTTCAGGGTTACAACGAGGTGCACGCCACCCGGGAGGACATCATGATGACTCTCGCCAGGGTGGACAATATTTTGATCAAGTACGTAGCAAGAAATGGATTTTTCGGTGACGGATTTTCGAGACGTCGCTGGTTTGTTGCAGAGCGCAGTATGACGACTCTCCGAGCCTGGATGTCTTGATTAACAACATTGTGATGGACACGGCCGACGCGAGGAACACTGGCCTGGGCTCCGCCCTCTATGTGGAGGAGTGCCAGTGCCCCTCTGGTAAGCTAGTCTAACGTTTTTTTGAAAAAACTTTGGGGGTTCCAGGATATTCATAATTTAGAGTCCTCATAGTATAGGATCCTCATAGTCTAGGGTCCTCATAGTATAGGGTCCTCATAGTCTAAGATCCTCATAGTCAAGGGTCCACATGGTATAGGATCTTCATAGTCTAAGATCCTCATTGTCTAGGATTCTCAATAGTCTAGAATCCTCATAGTCCAGCATCCTCATAGTCTAGGATCCTCATAGTCTAAGGTCCTCATAGTATAGGATCCTCATAGTTTAGGATCTTCATAGTCTAAGATCCTCATTGTCTAGGACCCTCAATAGTCTAGAATCTTCATAGTCCAGAATCCTCATAGTCTAGGATTCTCATAGTCCAGCATCCTCATAGTCTAGGATCCTCATAGTCCAGAATTCTCATAGTCTAGGATCCTCATAGTCCAGCATCCTCATTGTCTAGGATCCTCATAGTCTAGAATCCTCATAGCCTAGAATCCTCATAGTCTAGGATCCTCATAGTCTAGAATCCTCATAGTCTAGAATCCTCATAGTCTAAGATCCTCATAGTCTAGAATCCTCATAGTCTAGGGTCCTCATAGTTTAGGATCCTCATAGTCTATGATCCTCATAGTCTAGGATCCTCATAGTCTAAGATCCTCATTGTCAAAAACCCCCAATAGTCTAGCGTCCTCATAGTCTAGGCTCCTCACATTCTAGGATCCTGACAGCCTAGAGTCCTTATAGTCTACGGTCCTCATAGTGTAATTACTGTGCAGGCTACGGCGGTCTATCGTGCGAGCAGTGTGCACCTGGATACCTTAGACGCGAAACAGGACCTTGGCTAGGCCAGTGCTACCGGGATGAGCAAGCCTGTCCTCCAGGGTACTACGGCGACCCATCTAGGAACATCCCCTGCCAAGTCTGCCCCTGCCCACTCACTAATCCATCCAATCAGTAAGTGAAAACGTCGTTCAATCCTTGATAAAGATGCCAACTACGATGTTATCGTCTGAAACAGGTTCGCCAGGACCTGTCATCTAGGATCAGACGGACAACCGACCTGCGACTGTCCAGCCGGCTATGTCGGCCGCAGGTGCGAGCAGTGCGACCAAGGCTACCAGGGCAATCCTCTGATACCTCGCGACAAGTGCATCCCGGTGCAGCAGTGCGACCCGGATGGCAGTCACAGTCCGCATGCCGATCCTCAAACTGGACAGTGCCGATGCAAGGTAGAAAACTTAGCTTGGAAACCGGATAATTCCATTAATATTGAAATCGGGGGGAAAGAAGAAAATTCTATCGATCGAGAGGGCTCAAGGTCATTTGATGGTCGTCGATGATCTTACGGTATTACATATTGTAGACTGAATAGTCTAGTAGCTTCGAGACGACATTTTTAAGAGATCATGGAATAACCTCGGAACGAACTTGAGCCCATCTAGTTTCGTCAAAGTTGTCTGATGTGTTTGGTACTGTCGATGCTCTCGTTTGTTCGGGAAATCCGAAGTAAGTAGAAGACAGCACAATGCGAGCGGTGTGTGTTGTGCCGGTATACGGTTTGTATTCAAAGCACATCTTTCCACAGCAATATGTCACTGGACCCACCTGCAACCAATGCAAGGCGAACACGTTCAGCCTGTCCTCGAGGAACAAGTTCGGCTGCGTCAGCTGCTTCTGCATGGGCATCACCAACAAATGCGTGTCGTCCAACTGGTACAGGAGCGACGTGAGTACCTTTGTCACTTTGTAAAATGCAGGCAACACGTGTCGATCATCCTGTAACGTCTTCTAGATCCAAATCTCCTTCACGAACTCCATAAGGAACTTCTCCCTGGTCGAGCTGAAGTCTCCCGACGTATCCATCACGGATGCCATCCGTCTGAACACGGGCAGGAGCGGGGAGATCATCTACAGGTTCCGTAACAGCGGGAACAACGACGTCTACTATTGGCAGCTGCCCAACATCTTCCTAGGAGACCAGATCACTTCCTATGGCGGGAACCTGAAGTACACCGTTCGATATGTCCCGGCGCCAGGCGGACAAAGTTCCAGGAACAACGCGGCCGATGTTGAACTGATCAGCGTGAGTAAAATCAACAACATATCGGTGACGAAGATCAAGATCATCATCCGATTGTCCCGCAGGCAAACGACATCAATCTGTTGTACTTCTCTCGAGAGTTTCCCGAGGCTGACACCCCGCACACCTTCACGGTGCCATTGTTGGAACAGTACTGGCAACGGACAGACGGAACCGAGGCTGACAGAGAACACCTGCTGATGGCGTTGGCTGACGTAAGGGCGATCAGGTTCAAGGCCACCTACACCACGCACACCGACGAAGCTGCGTAAGTCGCACCATCCAGCAAAACCTGAAGAACTTTTGGCGGTTGTGAACTGTATGTTGTTAGAGAGAATGTTTGGGTGAGAGAGAAAAGGGAGATGGGATGACGTTTCGTCCGGGGCCCGCTAGAGGACTCGTCGGTAAGGCTATCCTAGCGGGCCCTTGCCTTAGACGTTGGGATATCGGTAGGAAGGACGAAGTCTGTATATATAGGAATTGAGGCGGATCGGTTACTAGCGGGAAGAGGAGCCATCTGCTGGCGGGTCTAGAGGTAGCCGCCACAAACTCTTAACCGAAAGATTCTTCATCTCCCCTAGATTGTCCCTGGTGTCCCTGGACACAGCGGAGAAGCACAACACAGGAAAGTCTCGAGCAGTGGAGGTCGAAGAATGCAGCTGTCCGGAAGGGTACAAAGGACTCTCCTGCGAGAACTGCGACGTGGGATTCACCAGAACGAACGGAGGACTCTATCTTGGCATCTGTGAGGCCTGCAAGTGCAACGGACACTCGAACCAATGCGACCCAGACACCGGCGTCTGCGAGGTACCTTCGAACCTTGAACCTCTGATCGTCCTTGGGAACTGCTCCTAAACCGGCTTTCTGTTCGCAGTACTGTGCCCACCACACCACCGGCGCGTCCTGCGAGTACTGCGAGCCTGGCTACAAAGGCGACGCGACCAGAGGAACCCCCTACGACTGCACCTACAGTCCGGTAGAACCGCCACCCGATGACTGCAACTGTAACAGGGCAGGCTCGTACAGCGACTACTGCATAGAAGAACGGTGCGAGTGCAAACGCAACGTCGAAGGCCCCGAATGCAACAGGTGCAGACCGGGCACGTTCGGCCTGGCCGAGGACAATCCCGAGGGATGCAGCCAGTGCTACTGCAGCGGTATCACTGACCAATGTCACGAGAGCTCGCTCTACGTGCAGCAGATACCTGTCGGAGTCTACAATGCGCAGCACGGATTCACCTTGACCGATTCGTAAGTGCCTCGGACCATCTTCCTCTTCTAGATAGTCACACGGGTAGCAGTCTTGACTGCCGATACTCGCGAGCTATCGGGTGTCCGAAAGGTTCTCAGAGACGCGTTGCATCCGCAGGACCAGGCAAGAGGTGATCGACGAGGGCTTCGAGTTGAACATCGCCCTGAACGAGATCGGCTACCGCTACTCGGAAGGTCGAGGTCGTAGACTCTTCTGGTCCCTGCCACCAATCTTGACTGGCAACAAGATCAAAAGCTACGGCGGCAATCTCACGCTGACCCAGCACATCACAGCGTACCCTGGAGCTCAGAGCTACAAGGACCAGGACATCATTCTAGTAGGAAACGGAATCACTCTGTTCTGGACGAATCCTGTGGAGATCCAGCCTGACGTCCCTCTGGTACGTTGGCAACGTCGGCTAAACTGCTTGTCAGGCTATCTAGTGCTAGCCGCGTCATCGAATCTGCTAACTCTGTATCGTGCAACCTTCGCAGACCTACTCTGCGCCCCTGAGAGAATCCGAATGGAAGCGCCTGACGACAGAAGGACCTCGCGTGGCATCTCGAGTGGACATGATGACAGTGCTCTCTAACCTGGAATCGATCCTGGTTCGGGCCTCGCACAGCGACAGGATGACGGCCACCTATATCAGCGACATCAGTTTAGACACAGCAGTGGACATACCTGGAGGCAGGAGAGCCGTCCACGTGGAGGTCTGCAGATGTCCGACCGGGTACACCGGGACATCCTGCGAGTCCTGCGCCAGAGGCTACTACAGGGACACGAACGACCGCTCGACTAGCTACTTGGGCTCCTGCAACCTCTGCCCTTGCAACAACCACGAGGAGAGCTGCGAGATCGCGAGGACCGGACAAGTGAAGTGCCACTGCCTGCCAGGATACGGCGGTCAATACTGTCAAGACACTGGTACGTCGATTAATGATCTTGTCTCCCAGGCACCATCGACTATCCCCCTCCCCTCCCCCAGGTCCAACCTGAAGGTCGAGGACTGCGCCCAGATTTGTATTAATCAATGAATTCGATGCTAGGTGAATTGATGGTAAGTCTAACGCCAATGACGGGCACGGTAAAGCCGAACATGTGGGTGCTGTTCACCTGCAGCTACGAGTCCTCGGACCAGTTGTATATATGGTTTAAACTGACGCCGTTGCGTGGCTATCCCCTAACCGCAATCCCCGCGATACCAGGCGCTTCTATGCGCACTGGTAAGGGCGGCTACCGCAACTGGTACGTTTACGTGGAACTAGAGCCTTGCAACGTCGAGTGTTACATCCAGGACCGCGACGGCAAGGACCTGATCAAGGTCGTCACATCGATCTTCACAGGTTTGACGGACCACCGGGATTCATACAGTGTTTGTCCGTCCTTGGTGAACAGCATTCGCTGAGTCGATCATCATCCTTGCTTATAGACCTCGGTGGCACCTGTTATATCCCATTGTCGCTGGTGCAAGTGCTTAGGGTAGGGTGGTCCACAGTCGGAAGAGGCTAACGAGGAGTTACGTGAAACGGGATCTAGATGGTCTATTTAACCTTTTAGGTACGGCTGAATTCTGCGCGAGGCTATTTCTCTGGACGGCAGAGTCTGATATGTACTGTACAGAGTGTCTGTATATTCTGTCTGTATATTGTTAAGATACAGTTATATTGTTAAGATAAGTCTGTATATTGTAAATCGATGTGAAGACAAAAGAAGTGTGAAACAATGCATACGAAGACAATTATTTGATTCAAACGATGACCGATTGAGCTACTAGAGTAAGCCACTATAGTGGCGCGTCGTTCAGAGAGATGACATCCGCGGAAGCCACTATAGTGGCGCGTCGTGCCTAAAAGGTTAATTATTGATACGTTGTGGTACTTATGTTGGGCTTGGAGAGTCTCACGATCAGTTATTTTGTTTCGGCAATGGTCTAACTCACTTTGTCTAGACTATGGTCCAAGTCATTTCGTCTAGACCATGGTCTAAAAATCATTTTGTCCCTAAACTATGGTCCACGTTATTTTATCGAGATTATAGTCTAAATTATTTCGTCTCGACTATAACCGATCCAATCCAGTCCAAATATGCGTAGAAGGGCTTCAGGACTCGTTACCTTCTTCCAACTAAAAAGCTGAACATATCGTATCCATGTCGATGGATACATGTCTTTACATCGACCATGTTTGTGTAACCCTGTTACCATTCTATGTTTCTATGTTTCATAAAACAGAATCCACACTGTTCCAGGATCGAATTTGCATTGAATTATCCATAAAATTGCAGAGCATCACCGGCCAACGCCCATCCCGCCATACCCAACGATCTCACCGCCAAGGATCGTGGTTTACATCAAGGGCCCCGAGTTCCAGATCGTTGGAACAGGAACCACTGTCGAGTACCATTGCTCTGGAACGTCTTTGGACAACGTGAGTGAACCTTGCCTTGTCTCGAAATGGAAAGCACATTGTTTCCTACATCTTTGATTCGCAACAGGAACGCGTGGATGTGAGGTGGGAGAAGGAAGGTGGCCAGCTACCACCTGGTAGAAGCGTGGACGACAGTCGTGGTCTCTTGATCATCAGGGAAGTCAAGGTTTCGGACAGCGGTATCTACGTCTGCCAGGTCAGCGACGGTGTCCACGTCGCCTTCAAGAACGTCACCCTCACCGTTGGAGGTAAGCATCTATCGCAATCGTCTAGAGACCAATTGGTCAGCTTTTCTTAAACCGTTCTGTCTCGTGGACGCAGCTTTCCCGCAAAGCTTGCTGGAGATCCCAGGTACACCAAAGTTTAACGCCTCGGATGTTTAACATTGTCGCGGTAATTTCTCTTGTCCCTCAGCTTGGAGACGAAAATGGACAACTTGGGAATAGGAGATACGATTAATTCGTCTCTCGCGGCTCTTCTTCCCAAGTTGTCCATTCTCGTTCCCAAGCTGAAAAACAATGTGAGAGAAATTACCGTAACCACATTCGTCATGCTCATCTGTGAATCCCTGATTCCTTGAAGGCGTGAACCCAGTGCCACCTAGAGCGATGATCCTGCCCCCATCGTTGGAAGTGATAGAAGGTGAACCAGCGGAGTTCCGTTGCGAGGCAAACGGCAACCCACCGCCGCAAGTCGAATGGACCCGAGTGCACGGTGCCATGAACCCCGAAGTGCTCACCTACAACGGGATCTGGTCGTTGAGAGCAGTGTCGAAGAACGACGCAGCGGAGTACAGGTGCACTGCCAGGAACAACATCGGAGTGGACGAAAGGACAGCCATCCTCTACGTCAGATGTGAGACGATCTCATCAAGTACTAAACGCCGCAGAATTTCTTGAACCGTAACTCGAATCACCCTTCTCTCTGTCTCCAGCAAACCCTTCCAAGCCTCCCGAGGAAGGCATACAGCCCACGATAACGCCATCGGAATGGATAGGAGCAGTCGGCGAAGTGGTCCGGATCACCTGCACCCCGTCCCAGGTAGCGAACATCACCTGGTCGAGACAAGGCAATCTACCTCTGCCACCGTCTGCAAGACAGCGCAGCGGTGTGCTGACCATCATGAACCCGAGCCTGCACGACTCAGGCGTCTACGTCTGCATAGCTACCAGCCACGTTGGCACGGAGACCAGCAGGACAGTGACCATCACGATCCAGTCTAGAAGAACGGCGCCGTCGGTGAAGGTCAAGCCGGAGAAGCAGACGGTCCCTCAAGGCAGCATTGCCGAGGTCAGCTGCTTGACCAGCGGCGAACCGGGTGTCCAAGTCAGGTGGAGCAAGTACCTGGAGCTGATGAGCTCCCGCTCGCAACAAATTGGCGACATTCTGAGGATCACGAACGTACAGATCGCTGACAGAGGAGTTTACGTCTGCAAGGTCACTGGACCATCCGGAAGCCAGGAAGCTAGCGCTATCATCGAGGTGGAACGTGAGTAGCAACGAAGACCTTGCTCTAACCGCTTTAATCATTCGATTCTTTCCATTAGCTCGAGAGGCACCTTTGCTAGAACTCTACCCCAAAGAGACTCAGGCGGTGATCCTAGGAGGTTCCGCAGATGTCCAATGCAGAGCCATAGCCGGCACCCCTGTGCCAGAGCTGCACTGGTCTCGCAGCGACGGCAGACCCTTCGCTCACAACATCAAACAGCTCCCTGGAGGAGTATTGCGGCTGACCAACATCACCATCGGCGACAGCGGCGGCTACGTTTGCAACGCGGTGAACCCTGTCGGCACCACCTCGGCGGTGGCCTACATAGAGGTGCACACGCAGCCTGTGATCACCATTTCACCCAGGTCTGGCATCCTCACGGTCAAACGAGGCGACAGGGTGCGGCTGGTGTGCACCGCCACTGGGAATCCTCAGCCTAGCATCGAGTGGACCAAGCACATCAACGGCATCGTGCCTTACCAGTAAGTTTGGCATCAGACCTTCGTTAGACTAGGTCTGGATTTCGATGGAATAGCAACCGAGTGACCCGGCTCGAAGGACGAACACGTCGCTAATACGAACTGACCGTTCTCTGCACACAGCAAATCGATCTTCGAGATGAAGGCAACTCCGCAGAGCGCCGTCTACGACATTCAATCCGTCTCTCACAACGACGAAGGATCCTACACCTGCCACGCCATGAACGCGGCTGGAATCATGGAGGAACGGGTGCACATTCGCATCGAGGACGACAACGAGGTCCGGTCAACTTCCTCCACCCCCGATCCCGACCACAACTCGACCCACGCAAACAACGGTTTCTGAAAATTACAGGTTGATCCCGATCCAAACGGGCCCATCATAGTGTCCGAGAACAACTTCAAGATCCCCAACGGCGGCAAGGTGGAGATGCGCTGCCAGGTCGTTTCCGAAGTGAGCCACATCTACTTGGACTGGAAGAGGAGCGACCATCGTCCCCTCCCCGAAGGCAGCATGGTGCATAACGGAGTCTTGACTATCCCGGCGGTGGACAGAAGCGCTGCCGGAGAGTACGTGTGCCTGGGCATGGACCAGGGCGGCAATGTCCTCTTCAGGGCCAAGTCCTACCTCGAAGTGTCGTGTAAGGACGCCTTGAGCTTCGATCACCTAGTCTTTGTAACTCCGGTGCTATAAAATTGTGTCTCCATAGCCCCGCCCAGGATAGTCCTCAACCCGCCTAGACAGACAGTGGGGCCCGGCGAGAACCCGTCCATAGTTTGCAGCGCGACAGGGGACGAGCCGATGACCATCGAGTGGTCAGCCATAGGTCGCGAGCTCCCGTACAGCGTGAGCCGGGACAGAGGTGTCCTCCAGTTCCATGGGATCACGTACTCCGACGCCGGCAAGTACGTCTGCAAGGCCAGCAACGAGGAAGCCACTGCCGAAGCTGTTGCCGAAGTCCTGGTGAATGGTACGCTGCAGTTGCAATTGTAGGATCTTGGGGAAAAAGAGGGAACCTTCTCTGTTTCCAAATTTCCATTCGCGCTCGTGTCCTTAGAGGGTCCTGATCCCCACACGATTAGCATCTTCTTGTTTCATGATCTCTGATGCCTCTCTCAATCGATCGTCTCCTTCCAGAACGGTCTTACGAAGACACAGGCGTCAGGGCATCCCAGCGTGACGTGATCTCCTACGTGGGCATGCCGGTGCATCTACGGTGCACCGTGCAGGAACGCGCGACCATACAGTGGAGCAGGGAAGGCCAGCCTCTGCCATCGAACGTCAGGATAGAGGACGACATTCTGGAGATACCTCGGGCCAGGTTGGAGGACAGCGGAAGATACATCTGCCAGATCCAGACGGAGCGTGGCGTATCCAGCGACTACATCAACCTGAACGTGTCCCGTAAGTTTGGCGAAATGAAGGCCCCGCTGCGCGACCGAAGGCCCCTCCACGTGATATTCTTAGCGCTGTTCGCATTGATCCGCGAGTACCCGATCGGGACCGAGGGTTCCTCAGATTCAAGTTCTCTAGAGTTCGGAATATTTCGAGCCGGAACGAATTCAGCCCCGAGATGAATGACAATGGTGTTGTTTGATAGCTGACGTGCTCCCGGATTGCATGCGACAGAACCAAACGCACTGTGGGCACAGGAAGTGCATATGCAACGATCGAGGATGCATTCTGTTGGATTACGGTTGCTATATCTATGTCCAGTACATGGACAAACACGGCGAGAACTTGAACCGTCGCTATCTACACCATCGACGCGGTTTGTTCTGAGATCATTATGTGTTCCTGTGACGTCTCTCTTTGGGTTAACGCTTCCTCCCCTTGTTAATCCGACATCTGTCCAGTCGTCGCTCTCTCTCATACGTAGAGTTCATGTTAGTGTCATACCAGCCGCCCGGACCGCGACGGTCCATGTCGTTCCATCGATCCTCATCCCATGAACTTGTGCCGAGTACCGAGGGGATTAATCAATCGAAAGGTTTTGGAACACGTGGGAGCTGGAGCTGGGTTCAATTGTCCATGTTGGAAGGGACACCACTGCCAACGATCCCTGACGGTCCCGACTTGATTTCAGCCACGGTGATGCCCGCGGTCAGCGTGGAGGTCTCCCAGGACCCAGTGAACATCGGGGACACCATAGACATCCGCTGCGCCTGCACCGGCGCCCAGAATCCTCGCTACCATTGGTCCAGGCCTAATCACCCGCGTCTGCCGGCCAATGCTCAGGAATACGACAGCGTTCTGAGATTGACCAGCGTGACGCTGGCCGAAAGCGGGCTGTACAGGTGCACCGCGGAGACGCAGGAAGGCATCTTCGATCAGGATTTCAACCTCGTTGTTCACGGTAACGATTTCACCTCTATCACTTTTCACGTTCCCCGCGGAAATTCAGTGTCGCGACCCGACGGTGCGACCAAAGCAATTAATTAATCGTTCTGTTCACGCTTCCAAATCTCTAACGTGAGTATCCAACGAACTTGAGGCGGAAACACGCGGATGCCGAGTAACGAGAATCATTTCCCAGGTGGACACAACGACGCACCAGCGATCGAGACCAGGTACGCGCCCTATGGGTCCAGCATAGAGATGAACTGCAGACCTAACGCCGACCTAGAGTATCCGTTGAGCTTCCACTGGAGCAAGTTAAGAGGCCTGCTCCAAAGCGACGCGCAAATCTTCGAGGTAGATGAAAGAGCGACGGGTCACTTCAGGTCCGATCGATTGCTTTTGACTCTCCGTCCTTGTCTTCCAGAGCAAACTGAACCTGACGAACGTCAGGGCCGAGGACGCGGGCACTTACATCTGCACAGTGAACAACGACCACGACAGCATAGAGATACCGACGGTCCTGGTGGTGACCGGAGTGGTGCCATACTTCAGCCAGGCACCAGAGAGCTACATCGCCTTGCCCCCTCTACGCGACGCCTACCTGAGGTTCAACATCGAGGTGTCCTTCAAGCCTGAGAATCGAAACGGTATCATCCTGTACGAATCGGACGACGGAGTCAGCGACTTCATTATGTTGGCCTTGGTGAAAGGGTACCCGCACTTCAGGTAAGAAATTCCTGCACCTCGATATCGAAGGATCGCTTCGACCTTATTCAACTTCGCGTAAAACGATCCTACGACGTTCTTTCCGGGCTCGTTTCAAAGAGCAGAGTCTCTACTTTATTCCTCCTGAAGTAAAATTTATCAACGGCCCTTTCCCTTCCCCGGAACCAGAGAAAGAACTAAACAATCCACGTTTTCCTATTTTTCAAGCTTGGACGCTTGCACAGAGTTCAGCAATTTTTTCATCGAGTCCACGCTAACGCGACCTTGTAGAGGGAAGTTTGCCCTTCGCGATGAGCCCTCGAAAGTCGATCTACGATTTTTCCTCACGATTCGATCGTATTTTGAACGAAACCGTCCCAATGTTTCAGCTTCGACCTTGGCTCGGGCCAAATCACGATCCGCGCCGACAGGCCAGTGACCATGAGCGAATGGCACACCATCAAACTGCAACGCAACAGGAAAGAGGGCACCATGCTGGTGGACGGGGAGGGTCCTTACAAAGGTGTGGCAGACGGCAGAAAGCAAGGATTGGACATCAAGACGTCTTTGTTCGTGGGTGGTGTACCAAACAACGTAGCCCTTACTAAGCATGCGACAGTGACCACAGGGTTCGTCGGCTGCATCAGCAGACTCGTAATCAGCGAGAGGGACGTTGATTTAAATGACAATCAGGCCCGCGGCATCGGCATCACCAACTGCGAGACCTGCGCCGAGAACCCCTGCAACAATGGCGGCGTTTGCCAAGAGGCAGGCACCAAGATCGGGTACACCTGCATGTGCAGGGCCGGATACAGTGGAAAGCATTGCGACCATGTTGGCCAGTCCTGCTATCCAGGTGAGAATCAGTGATTTTATGCATTCTTGACAAAAATAAGTTGGTGACATTTAAAACAGTAACATAATATGTATATACCATTTCCAACTTGTTGAAGTTGTTAAGCAAAGAATGAAACGCCCAAGTGACTCATGGTTCTTGCAACAGAAGCAGACAGTTTTGATTTTGCATAATGATCCAGAGTCTGGTAATTAGTAGACTGTGGACTTCACGCATTTATGACAAAAATAAGTTGGTGTCATTTAAAACAGTAACACGATTTAAGTAACTGAAGGACATCAACTTGTTGAAGTTGTTAAGCAAAGAATGAAACCCCCAAGTGACTCATGGTTCTTGCAACAGAAGCAGACAGTTTTGATTTTGCATAATGATCCAGAGTCTGGTAATTAGTAGACTGTGGACTTCACGCATTTATGACAAAAATAAGTTGGTGTCATTTAAAACAGTAACACGATTTAAGTAACTGAAGGATATCAATATACCATTTTCAACTTGTTGAAGTTATTAAGCAAAGAATGAAACCCCCAAGTGACTCATGGTTCTTGCAACAAAAGTACTCAGTATTGATTTTGCATAATGATCCACAGTCTGGTAATTAGTAGACTGTGGACTTCGCGCATTTATGACAAAAATAAGTTGGTGTCATTTAAAACAGTAACACAATTTAAGTAACTGAAGAATATCAATATACCATTTTCAACTTGTTGAAGTTATTAAGCAAAGAATGCAACCCCCAAGTGACTCATAGTTCTTGCAACGGAAGCAGACTGTTTTGATTTAGCATAATGATCCACAGTTTAGTAATTAGTATACTGTGGATTTTATGCATTTATTAGAAGAAACAAGAGTGAATAGATTTAATAAAAAACTGTGAAGATATTGGAAGAATTTACACTAAAGCTGACTCAGTAAAACCATTAAAGAGAAACAATTAATTTTCATTTTATTTCTTCTTCTTACAATTGACTTGGCAGAATTATAATTTGCAAAAGCATCTCCACAGTCTAATAATTAATATCGGTGCTAGGATGTAATAGACAGATAACACGGAGGACTCTGGTACCCATCCAATTTAGACCCCAGGTTTATCGAATTCTCACTAATCCGAAGAACTGTGATTCGGTTTTCAGGTGCCTGCGGCGAAGGCAAATGCGTGGAAAACGAGACAGGTTTCGACTGCTACTGCCCCCATGGAAAAACGGGGTCCAGGTGTGAGAATTTGATGAACATCCACGATCCAGCCTTCCACGATGACAAGTCGTTCGTAGCCCATGACACGCCTAAAGCCTTCAGACGGTGAGCCCTCGTCATAAACGTGCACGAGCACTTTCTATAGCACAGTAGAATCGGTAGAATCGGTAGATTTATTCTGTTACCCTCTCACCGTGTTCGATGTTTCACCGGATTGCAAATCCTCGATAAGAACAATTATTTGATTGATATCTCCTTTGTTAAATGTCACGACTTTGCTCGACCTAACACCACGTTTCCCAGGACGCGATCGTCGTGATACTAACACATCGTGCTGTCTCCGTTCACCGGTGACCATTTGTTAATGTTGAACCATTGTTTTCAGGACGAGAATGAGCACTACACACAGTCGGTACAGTTCACGCCGCGCACAAGTTAGACCCGCACGATCGAGGCCACATCACCACAATAATCCGCACCACACGAACCATTAGCCCCGTTTTTTGTTACTTCGTCTCACCAAAAGTCCGTGCACATATATATATAATGTAGTACCGAAACGAAAAAGAAAAAGAAAAAGAAAAAAAAGAGAATACAAAACGACGAGTCATATTACTTTCTGTCGAGTGGTATCGTAACCCGTAGGAACAAATCAATTTTAACTGCTATTTATAGTTGTCAGTCAGCATTATATATATATACATATATATAAATATTATATTTTTTTTATGAGAAGTTTATTTACATTAGATTCTTTTTCTGCGTTTCCCGCCTTGTACGTGCCGTAGATCGTGAGAATGCTACGGCGATTTCGCAATGTGCCTGTATAGTGAGTAATTCCTTGGAATGAACCTCATGGTGCTGTAATAGTAGATTATCGACTACACTTTATTATTATTATTATTTTTATTATTATTATTATTATACACTTATTATATATATGTAACTCAACCCTCCACGGTCTCGAGCAAGGTGTCAATTAAGAGAATGCTAATTCGAAGAAGGCCGCGAGGGTTTCTTTTTTTTGTACAGCTTATAATAATACATGCCACGCATTGTGTTAGTCATGTTAAATAATTATCGAAGGAAAATCTAGAAGGCATTATAAAATTAGCTCACTGCCAAACGAATTGCACCCCGACGGAAAGACCGTAGACAATTCGTCGCGTTTGTTCAGTAATGACTGCCACAAGGAACACACTTACGAACACACACACACGCGCGCGCGCGCGCACGCATAAACAAGTTTTTGTACTTACACTGCGAGAACACGCGCGAACGTGCCAGAAGCGTGTTTCAAGGTCGCGAGGACCTCTAATATATTCGATAGGCTTTAGTGTAGCTACGAGCGTAAATACATGTTTTTTTTTTCTCGAGATGCAAATAAAAAATTGTTTTTAGCAGGAGTCACGTTGCCTTAAACATTCCACCACCACAGTCTTAAAAACAAAAACACTGCCAAATCAGAGGTGAGTTTCTTCAAAAGTTCCCGCTATAGGAGAAAATCGGTCGACCAGATCGGCTAGGATCGGGACCGACGACACATTCTCTCATAGTCCTTAGTAACGTACAGTGGCTAACGAAGGTATTTCAACGCCTTTTAAAACGGAATATCTTTTTTAGAACTCGACTGAATTACTTGAATATTTTTTTGGCGACAGAGGGACCAGTCTACCAGACTATAACTAGAATGCTTTTTTTAAAGGTCAACAAATTTTGATAAAATTTTCTATATGCATATAAATTACCGAGATCTATGAAACGCATTTTTTAAATTTTCATTATATAGACTAAGATAAAAAAGAAACGTTAAAAGATGAGAATTTTTATTTTATTTTGTTATCCTAAGCAGTAGCAAAATTACAAAAGAAACATTCTAGTTATGGTCTAGTAGACTGGTCCTTCTGTCATCTAAAAAAAATATCCAGGTTGTTTATTCCAGTTCTAAAAAAGTTATTCGCTGTAAACCTCAACTGAAAAATGCTGAACTCCTAGACAGCTATGACTAAACCATGCTCCGTCTCCCACTAACAGGAAACCCCCGTGAACTCGCATCCTCCAAACCCCTGTGAACTCGCCTCCAAAACCCCGGCGCACAAAACGACCTTGTCACGACCTTCGACTTCTCCCTAGGTTCAAAGCGGCTATGAACTTCAACCCTATGGACGAAGGGGACGGCGTTTTACTGTACTGTGCCCAAAGCGACGAGGGCAACGACGACTTCGTGTCGCTGGTCGTCAAGGACAGACGCGTGGAGTTCAGATACGACCTTGGATCGGGGACCGCGATGCTCAGATCGAGCTTCGTCCTTCAGCCAGGCGTGTGGACCCACGTCTCGGTGAACAGAGATTACAAAGAGGGAAATCTGACGGTGAACGGCGAGCCGACGATCAAGGACAGGTCGCCGGGAAGCGATCGCACAATGTCACTGAACACTCCGCTGTACATCGGAGGCGTGGACCGCAGGAGGATCGTGATAAACAAGAACGCTGGCGTGGACAGAACCTTTCGCGGCTGCATCAGCGACGTGAGTGCACTGACGAATGCACTGCTCGAAGGAATGTGCATAGACAAATTTCTGGTAAAAATTTGGCCAACTTTGACCGATGATAACTCCGCGAGAAATCATCGTACGAAGATGACTCTTGTTTTAAATTAAAGAGGAAGGATCGAACTTCGTTTTACTACAAACAACATCCTCGAAAAGAATTTTACAAAGTCCGTGCATTTCGTTAAACTCTGCAATTTTCGATATGACAAACGTCACCCCATGTTTAAAGGGTTACAGTGGCGAGGGTGCGTCAAACTTGAAATCGAGAAACAGTGTCTTAAAGTAGAGGTTTCAAGCTTCGATTTAAAAAAAAAGTCATCATTCTGCGATGATTTTCCGCGAAGTTATCGCCAGTTGAATTTGGTCAATTTTTATCCAAAATTTGTCTATGCTATAATTTCGTTGGACAGTATAATTATGCAGAAAACTTGCATCATCGTTTCAGCTGGGGGTGTCCGGTACGAGCGTGGACATACTGAAGTCAGCGATAGACTCTGCTAACATAGACGACTGCAACATCCAGCACCTTAATCAGACCAAGTTCGCCATAGCTACCACCACCCAGTTGCCCACGACAACGCTGTACGACCCTTGCAACTCCAACCCCTGTATCCATGGGATGTGTCAGAACGCAGACTCCCGTGATTACTCGTGCACCTGCGAATACGGCTACGTGGGCAGGAACTGCGAGAATATTTTGAAGCAGTGTGAATTACTCCTTCCTTGCAACAATGGGGGAACCTGCAGTGATCTCTATGGATCGTACAAGTGCGACTGTCGACTGGGTTACAGTGGGCAGAATTGCGAGAAACGTAGGTGTACAGAAGCCTCGAGCTCCTGTCTGTTACCTAATCCAAGATATTCGAACCGATTTTCAGAGGTGGAGATCACCTACGACGTTGCCTTCAGAGGAGATGGGTGGCTAGAGCTGGATAGGTCTGTGATGACCCATGACGAAGAGTGCGAAGTGCTATGCTTCGAGATCTCTACCAACCGTACCAAGGGGCTGATCATGTGGCATGGTCAGACTCCGAACGACCTCAACCCTGATCATTACATGGCCCTCGCTGTAGTGGATGGGTAGGTCCATCTCTCCAACTTTTCCTATTCACCTTTTCTTTCGTACGGAGCCATTCTTTTACAGTTACGTGGAGTACCAGTACAACCTAGGCACTGGTCCGGTGGTGATCAGGGTGACTGCTCAGAAAGTCGACGATGGAGAGAGACACAGGATAATCCTGAAACGCCAAGGCAGCGATGGTAGCATAGAATTAAATGGAGAGCACATGGAGAGCGGAGCAACTTATGGCACTCAGCAGACCCTGAACACCAGAGGCAGCGTCTACCTGGGTGGTGTGCCTGATTACGCCATGACTTACGACAAGTACCAGGATGGTTTCTCTGGGTGCATCTACACCATGGAGGTGCAGGACTCCAGGGCTATAGACATTGGAGAGAAAGCCATACGAGGCAAGAACGTCTTGCCTTGCACCAGGTATATATCGTCTACTCTTTTGCCACCGATAGGAGAAGACTCTTTGGAGAAGTTTCTCTGATTTAACGCTAAATCTATCATGGTCCGAAGGTTTCTTATTTTACAATTCTGCGACCTTCCAAGCCACCAGTTCCTTATTCGACAATTCTACAAACGTCGTAGACTTTTTCATAATAAATTCTGGAATAAATTAAATTACTGCAACAAGCTTATCGTTATATCTCGGTAGATTTAGCGTTAATTATGAAAGCTGACAATGTAGTAACTTACCGAACTGGTCGTCAATGACGCTTATGGTGTTTCATGCTGCCCAGAGCAAGATGGATCCCGTCCTCGTTGGTGTTCACAGACGCGGACACGGACATGTTCGACGCGTTTGTTCCCCCGCCCCCTGTAAACATAATCCACCCGAAGCCAGCGGCCAATCTGGCCGCGTACAACATCAAACACTACTCACTGTTAATCCTGCTCCAAAACCTGCTTGCCTTTACCATGGACGTTCGAGAACAGAGCGTGCTTTTTACAGTATTATGCATAGACACCGTGAACGCGGTCAAGTGTATACTAAGTTAAGTGTTTCTTGTCGAGGATAGGCCTGACAACCGTGTGTGTGTGTCCCCTCACTGGGAACGATCCCAATGAGCCGACACAGCCCGGGATAGTTCTTGTAATTATATTTAACTTTGTAAATTCTTTGACGCTTCGTTAAAGTCTGAGACGGGTTCCCGTGGTACGTAAGACCAACGCGTGTCCGACTGTGCTCCTAATTTCTATAGTTCAACTTTGACCTTTGTCTGTTTGGCAGTAACCCGGACGACAGACTACCAACCCGCGGTGATCTCGGAACGTTTCACTAGGACGGTTTACTTGGTCCCGAAGTCGCAGAGCATAGTCGAAGAGCCAAACGAACAGTTTTATATCTGTAGATATATACACATACACACACACACACACACACCATACGCGCGGTAATAATGTCGACGTTTTGTAATCGAACCGACCTGCGACGTTTTGTACAAGTTTTGTTTCCAAGGCGCCGCGAGCACTACGGCGCCAATTCAGTTTCTGAGTTAGGGGAATTCGTTTGTTTCGCGATACGTACTTTGCTTCTCGACTGCCAAGCACAGTGCGGCCGATCACCGTCAAACCAGATAAGCGTATCGGTTCACGTATATAAGTTCTCTCACTGCCATCGAATCCTTAGTCCCCCGATAGAACGCGTCAGGATCGTTCATTAACGAGTAAAAGTTGCATCCTCATCACGCTTCAACGAATTCTCTTGTAAGCGAAAGGGCGAACGGACACTTTGCCCTTTCATTACTTAATTAACTTAGCCTTTGTAACCATCGAGAACCCCCGAGGAAGCGGCGGAGATCAACACACGGAATGCACAATCATCGCCAGTAAGCTAATCGTTTCTTGTCTGTCGAGAGATCATGCCTGGACCAACGATTGGAAACCGCTCGCGACTCTTAGTTAACCCTCCATATTCAAGAATTTTTTCTGGTTCAACTAGAGAAGCTACAAGGTCCATTCCTACGTTGAATTGTTCCTCGGACTTTCCCGAATACAACGGTATATATTTTTGTAACATCGGCGGCGTTTGAGCTTGTTTAAATAATTTTCGAAGGGACCGGTGCACGCTCGGTTTTCTGTATCATGTTTCGTGCATCGTCTCTTGGTTCTTTATGAATCGTTTCAGAATGTTTGAACACTTGCAATTCGATCGAAACGTGTACTGTTCCACTTGGGAGAGTCTAAGGAAACTGGTGAATTGATTCCAGCGAGGGTTAACCACGAGCAGCGGCGGTGATCAACTGCAAACGAAAATCAACAAATTAATTTCCACTGTCCAAATGGACGGACTTTCTTTTCAGACGCTTCGAGCTCGATTTATGTGATATCGGAAGAAAGTTACTCACGAGGAAGAATCGTATTTAACGTTAAGGATCGGTGCTAGTAAGGTTCGTTGCTAGTTCTAACGCGATTTGTATCGGGCACGCCCGCTGAAAGTATGTACATAATCCATGATTATTATATAGTCTCTCGCAATCCTCGATGTTTCTTGTATCGGTCAAAAAGAGAAAGAAAGAAAATTACGTGACTGCTGTTTCTTAAGCTATGGAATAAGTTCGCTAGTCGGATGGATAATAGCCCTAGACAAAAAAAAAAGTACTTTCAGAATATCGTTTATTGGTTGCGAAATATTACAATGATACATTGTACTTCCGTTGAGGCCTCGTAGAATGAAACAAAGCGAAAGGAAGAAAGGAGAAGGAGGAAGATGAAGAAGAAGATGAAGACGGAACAACAAGATTACTTTACAGTAACGCCTGTCTGCCTGTCGAATGGTTCATTGTCAATTACAAGTGCAGAGATTTTTCTAGATTTGTATGAGAAGTGGATAACTGCGTAGCGATCAGTTCTCGTAGCCGACAATATTGTATAATTACCGACTTCCGCGTTCAGTTGCCAGACAGAGAGAGACATCGATTCATTGTAAATTGTCCGTGTACAGGGAACGTTTACGTTTACGTTAACGAACGCCAAAAAAAAAAAGAAAGAACACAGTCTAGCAACTTCGTAACTGTCCGAATGAATGCTTTTCTGAATGTCGACGCAAAAATGTTAGCCGCAGTGCATCACAGCCGTGGTGCGGTACATATATACACACGCATATATATGTATTTATGTAATAAGTATAAAAGCAAGCAAAAAGAAAAAAAATACCGTGTAACCGATCAACTTGAAAGTATCTATTCGTAACAATGAAAGTGTAGTCTATTGTTATATGGGATAATTCTTCAAAAACAAATGAGACAATAAATATAATTTTGTTAAGAAGAAACTGGTTAATATCGTCGCTGGGACAACAGGTCGGCCACTTACTTATTTATGCATTTAGACTGCGATCGGCTGCTATAAATTGGTTTTGTAACCGGATATGAACGGCAGCCCCGTGCCGACTGACTTCTGGTAATCGGCGTAGTCTTGCCCGAAGAAGTACAGCAGCGTGATCTCCTCGAGCAGGATACGCGAATGGAAGAACTTCCAGGACGCTATCGCATAGGCCAGTAAGCAAAATGGGTTCTGGAGTATCAGCTGCAAATCGAAATAAATGATTACACTTCGTCTTACCCTTCGACTTCACGAATTTTTCCTGACTTAACCATGGCAGCTACATGAACGACTCTTACGTAGGATAATTCTTTGGACTCTCGCGAATACAATGGTATATTTTTTAATAACATTATCGACATTTAAACGGGTTTAAATAATTTTTGAAGAGTCGCCTACCACGTGCCTAAGTATGAAAATTTCTTGGACCGGAGAAATGAATTTTTAATTTTCTTTGGATAATTACCTGTGTCCCAATGGACCAGTAGAACCACCCCACATAGCTGGGATGTCTGCAGAGCTTGTACACTCCGTACGTGACTAGTTCATGGTTGTCGTTCTTCTCACTCTGTACAATATGGTTAAAATTTTGCTTTGCCGTGAACATGGCCATCTTCCTCAACACTTCTCCACCGATGCAAAGTACTAAGCCGAAGTAGGATATGCAGGAGGGTTCCTTCATTCCTGGGAAATACTCTCTCTCCACGATAAACTCTACCCAACTGGAGCATGCTGCCACTCCGTAGGCTATGCTGTGGTTTAGAATGAAGCTGCCTATAGACAGAGTGCTAGGATTTATCCATGCTATGCTCAGGAACTCGGAGTAATGAAATGTAGCTAGTACAATAATGTAGACACCGAACATCTGCCACGAGGATGGCAAGATCAGGGCTATTAACAGGCCAATTCCATACGCATAGCCCAAGAACACTGCTCTAGTCGCAACCTGTAACAACGGAGACGTAATTAAATATACATATAAATATACGTGTACAAGGAGTCTTGGCTAAATATCTATCTTATTTATTGCATCATAAAATTTCTTAGGGCAAAGCTATATTATTTCAGACGGGAAATTTAATTCTGGAACAAATTTGATCGAAGGTCACCTTCTCGCGAATTTTCGACAATGACAGATTTTTCGATATTCTTACAGATCGTGAAAAGACAAATCCAACAAGTACAATAACCGTGCCCTTCGGTCTATTTAATCTCGAGATATTTGTGTCTGAAAGTTTGAAGGTCGTCGCCTTTCAGACACAAATCTTTCCAGACCGAGTGGACCAAAAGGTATGGTTATTACACTCGTCGGATTCGTCTCTTCACGATCTATCAGAATATCGAAAAATATACACAAGGTACCGTTCAAAAAAATAGCGGTGAACTTGAAATTTCATAAATAAATGAACTTGAAGAAAAACTTTCACCCGTCGTTACGTGTATCCTTTAAAACAGTATAATTTTGTTCTGCGAAATTTTATTATGGGACAGTAAATAAAGGAGTAATAATCCAATTTAACCAAGTAATGTATACATCCTGTATATTTACCTTGTAAGTGAAGTCTCGAAATGCAAATAGCAGTATGAAATTCAACAGTGCATACTGAAATAAATGCAGAAGCCAGATGTTGCTGAAGTAGAGCCGGTAAACGTCGAGCTCTAACCTCAAAAGGACGCCTGGCAGACTCGCCACTATCCCGGCCACAATGAAACAAAGTAAACTAATTTTCCCATCGTAGCACAACATTTTATGCACTCAACGATTGACTCGATGCTTCCGTAGCGTTCGAATAGATCACCATCGTTGTCTGACGGCGTAATTACTTAATCCATTGTCCACGAACACAGATTTAGGATCCTAAGTCTGCGCCACGGATCTCATCCTTTTTACGGGCAACGGACACATATCAATAATCTCCGATGTTGACAGATATCATGTTACTACGAATCAAATTTGTGCTGTCATCCGCTTCAAGATAACACAGAGACATCGTCCTCACTCCTTGCTGTTTGGATCAAACGGCACAGACTTCGATTGACTTCAATCGTTCGTTATTATTTACATGATTTAATCAATCATTCACATGCCTGGGCAGCAGCAAATGTCATGAAACGAATCGCAGAACATCCAGCGGACACGTCCGTGCCTTATTTGTTCAGCAGAATCCTCCATTGCACTAGTTATAAGCAATTTTCCATTTCAAGTTAAAATATCGAATTTTCCAGCAAATGATTCGTGCCACTTTCCCCGTAAGGTGCCACGTAAAGTCCGGCACGAATTATCTGCTATCTCCAAACACCCGAATAGCGCCAATTCATGCAGCGGCAAAACGCCCAAACTTCTCGCCGAATTAGTTACAAATTTCGCCGCTAGATGTCGCACACGATGCATTCCCGGTAACAACTAACTCGGCGACATGTTTGAGCATTTCGTCGCGAGATGTCGCCACCTACGATTCTGCCGGTAATTACCGACGCTATCCTCACCTGTCGGTAAATTGGCGAACAGTTTGGGCGTTTTGCCACCGCATGAATTGGCGCTGTTAGGCCGTTTGAAGACAGCAGATAATTCGTGCCGGAATTTACATTGCTCCTTACGGGAAAAGCGGCACGAATCATTCGCTCGTATAATCAGTTCTGGAACAACAAACTGATAACCGTTTGGAAAACGCTTTTCCGTCGAAGATCTTCATCGTGCGAGGTATCAAATCGAAGCTCGAGAACTGTACTTTACGCTAGATATATTTCGGTTCAACGATAATTACGATACGCGTTAAAAATTGAAGAAAAACCAACACCGTGTCCCAGATATCACATACTCGAACGCAAGGGTTTCGAAAAATGAACTTCTCTACACGTTCTCGCGAAGATTTCGCAATCCCCGCGGGTTCAAATTAAAGCTGGAAGAACGCACTTCACGCTCGATTAATCGTTATTCACTAATAATCCACCAGAATTACCGAAAACAAGCGAATAAATTACACAGCAGCCGTTGACAAATAAAATTCACAGAGCCCCAGCCGGGTTTCGAACGAATCTAAAATCCCCGAAAGCAATTCTCGCGACAAAGAATAGCGTAAATTAGGCGATCTAGGAAAGACGAGACGTGGCAAGCCGGCTGGCAAGTTCCGGGAGCGGGAAGCAGCGTCTGTTGCCAGAGAAAACAGGGGTGCAACCGCTTCGGGGAGACAGCGATCCAGCAGAAGTAGCGCAGCCGGTTTCCTCGCGGCGATGCTGCGTTAATCTATCGCCTGGGAACGGAAGCAAAAAAAGTGCCGGTGGTCGTTACGCTCCGGCGTCGAATCCCTTGAACGTTTCCCGGGCCCCGGTTGGAAACGTTGTTCCTTCGGCGAGCTGTTAATCCTGATTGCGGCCGTTGGACGGTCCAATTTCGAGCACCGCGTGCCTCTGATCGGACAAATTGATTTACCTTCACCTGGGGGACGGGCTCCCATTGGCGTGCTCCTCCTGGTATCATCGAGCGTACATCGTGCCTGACAACGGGACGCGGGCGTCAACAACGTTATTGGACACGAGACGTCCAATCAAAGTTGTATTCACCGCGCGACGGCAATATTTCGCGGAGGAGAAGCCCCGGCATCATCGCGCCGCAGTCCAATAAATTGCCAATTTTTTCGTCTCTCGCCGGCAAGGTCTCCCCGCTTTTTCCCCTCTCCGCGGCCGAGCCGTCGCTAATTGCCGGCCGACACAGACCGGCCCGATTGGCCCGTTCTTTGCCTAACGGCTCCAGACAACGCCCGTATCGGCTCTGTCCGGGCCTCTCGTTAGCATTTATCGGCAAGCCAGGGTTTCCTGTAACTAGGCCTAACGTTCCAGAAACTGTGTCACCTCGGCGGGACATCGGACGTTGAAGGTTCTCGTCGCGCGACGTTGTTAAATTAAAGCTAATTCATTGGTAGGCGACGGATCTTTTGGCGGAATAAAAATTCTCCGGTGGAATCGCGAGGAACGGAAATGAGATCGAATTGAATTGTGTTTCACTTAATCGTTTCGACGATAATGTACGTTTGAAAATATATTATACATATATTATCGGATATTATTCAATTCTTCTTTCGTCTTCGTAATCTTCTATTTCAGCCGTCGTTCATTTTCTACTTGTTTCTAATTTCCATGCTCCGACACTTAGCATCCCACACTCTATCTCCTCGATGGCCCGGGTCCTAAATGGACTCTAAGGTCTTGCTCGTTGCTCGAAGGTCCCAAGATGACACATACTGAATTGAAGACACCGTCTTCGACTGAATTTATCGGAGAGCAAAGTATATTGTTCTGTTAGATTCTGTGATAATAGTAATAATCGTGCTTTCTTGCAAGAAAATATGGCACCGCGCAGTCGTCGATGTGAACGGACTTATTATACAATTTCAATCTAGTTTACCCTGCCTTAAAGTAGACACTTCCAGCTGTCGTTTAAGCTAAGTTGCATAGAAATAGCTCTACGGGATCGTCATTTAAAATTCATCCGAACTTTTCCTTTTAGGTCTTGTAAACACGACGGTGTCAGACATCGATTCTTTTTAATTTTTCAAAATGATCTCGTCATTATGGGACAATTTAACCTAGCCTGTCTTAAAGTAGACAGTTTCAGCTTTCATTCGAGGTAAGTTGCATCGAAATACGCCCTCGAGAACGTACCTCAAAATTACATATTTCAACACATCTCGAAACATATTTCGAAACCCCATGATGTCGGAGGTCGATTCTTTTTAATTTTTCAAAATGATCTCGTCATTATGGGACAATTTAACCTAGCCTGTCTTAAAGTAGACAGTTTCAGCTTTCATTCGAGGTAAGTTGCATAGAAATACGCCCTCGAGAACGTACCTCAAAATTACATATTTCAATACATCTCGAAACATATTTCGAAACCTCATAATGTCGGAAGTCGATTCTTTTTAATTTTTCAAAATAATCTCGTCATTCTGCGAGAATCTAATCTACCCGGGCTTAAAGAAGACATTTCCAATTATCATTTAACCTAAGTTACATAGAAATAGCTCCACGAAAACGAACCTTAAAATCCATCCGAACATTTCCTTTTAAATCTTTCAAACACCACTATGTCAGAGATCGATTCCTTGTAATTTTTCAAAATGATCTCGTCATTCTGCTACGATCTAATCTACCCTGTCTTAAAGAAGACACTTCCAGCTGTCATTTAACCTAAGCTGCATAGAAATAGCTCCACGAAAACGAACCTCAAAATCCATCCGAACTTCTCCCTTTAAATCTTGTAAACCCCACGACGTCACGCGTCGATTCCTCTTAATTTTTCAAAATGATCCCGTCATCCTATTACAATCTTCTCTACCCTGCCTCAAAGAAGACACTTCCAGCCTTCATCTAAGCCAAGTTGCATCGCAATAGCCCCACGAGAACGTGTATCTCAAAATTCATCCGAACTATCGCTTCGAATTCGTGCAATTTCCCTCGTCCTTTCCAAGGTGTCGGAGATCCGCGAACGGGCTTATTACACAGCCAAACAGATAGGCCCGACATGCCGGCACAATAATCCACGTCCTAAACGGACGCTTGCTTGTTCCTCGAAGATCCCGGAACGGCACCTACCGAACGCTCCGCAAAGCCCCGGTTCAAAACGTCTCGGAGCGAAGCCCGGCCCGATATTTGTCGAGGCGACTGTTTGTAAACGGTTATGGCGGCGCTGCGAGGCGCCTGGGCGAGGGGCGAGGGGCGACGAGCATAGAGAACGGTGCAGATAAGACCGGTCGAAGGATAGGGGCCGAAGAGATAATGGAGGAGTTGGCTGTCACGGATTGTGGGTAACTCAATCGGGAACTTATTCCGTGCCGGTTCTCCATGCTTTTGAGGTCGCCGCGGCTCAAAGGGTCCGACTCGGTCGGTGGAAGTTCCGCGGGATTCCGAGGATGGTATTATTAAGAGAAGCCGAAAATGTGGTGCACGCCGGCGCACGCCATTGTGAATTATTAATGGTGCGTCGACGGTTCCGGAACGGCGCTTAGGGTATGCAGCCCGCGGATCCGTCGAGCGGCCGCGAGTTAACGTCGACGAGGATCCTCGGCCGAGTTTCCTGGCTGGCAGAAAACTGACGAGTGTGTCCTGACAAGCAGCCTGTTGCGTGACCTGCCCGATCAATATCTGTACAGGCGCAACAACCGCAATCCGCCGCTCGTGTCTTCCTAACGGACCGGGTCCCGTTCCGCGTCCTCGTCCCTTCGCGCCCTTCCCGACCAGCACCCCTTTTTTCTCCCTCGTGCGCGACGTGTGCCGAGGGATCCGAGGGAACGCTGGTCGAGTGCCCGTCGCTCAAGGTCCTTCCCGTTGATTCCGGAAAGGGTTGCTTTCGTCGAGGACGAAAGGACGGCCGGGCTCCGAATGTGCCCCGAGTTGGTTGAACAATTTGTCTGTGTTCGTGGAAAATATGCTGGAATGTATAGAATTGACCGAAATTCGATAATAAGTTAACGAAACGAGTTAACGAAATTCAGCTTTGAAATTTTCGTTGCGGGGTCAGGTGAAAGAGGCGAAGGAACATCGTTCTTTAATGCTGGATTTACGGAACTCGTCGAGATGTCACTGATTTTTTCATTTAGGATTGTTTGTAGCGTAAAGATACATTTGTGAGTTATTTATTGAATTTGTGTGTTAGTTAGGGCAAATGTTGCAACAAGATATTTGTTCAAAATCAGAATAGATGTCTTATTGTTATTTTTATAAGCTAATATAAAACTGCTGGTTTTTGTGCTCCGTAAATCTAGTGTTTAGCTCTTTTATCGTGCCAACGAATTGCAGTATTTTAAAATACAGTAAATTCCCCCCAATTTTATATTTCAGTTTGCAAACGAAAATCGACAATTTGGGATTTACAGTTGCCTTGTATATTTATAGTTGCCGATTCTCAACAATTATAAACACCAGGCGCAAGATTCTAAAAATCGTATCTCCATTCCTCAAATTGTTTATTTTTGTTTAGAAGCTGAGGGACAATTGGGGAGAATTGAAATTTCGGGTCGTTGTGAATTTCCTTATACCAGTCTTACGCCTATGTAATTTATTGCTAATAATTGCGCGAATTCCCGGAAAATAACTCAAAATGGTCTGTTTGGGCGTGAGTCAGATAATTAAATTTATATTTATAATAAAAGTGTATCTAATACATTATATTACAAATATAAATTTAATTGTATATATATATATTATTATATTATATAATATTATTATTATTATTAATATATATATATATATATATATATTATTATTATATATATATACATATACAGGGTGCTCCACAATTATTTTAACAGCCGAAAATGAGGGGTAGCTGAGGTCAAGGTTATGTCAAGGTTATTGATAATTTTCTTCATTTTATCAATCATCAAGCCGCAGATTGCATTTTCGCAAAGGAAAAAGTTACTTCAAATGACCTCAGCTACCCCTCATTTTCGGCTGTTAAAATAATTGTGGAACACCCTGTATATTATTATATATAATATTATATATTATAATATTATTATATGTATATTATTATTATTATATATATAATTCAATTTGTATTTATAATATTAGTATATTTAGGACATATTTATATAGTATAAGTATATTTAGAACATATTTATAATACGAGTATATTTAGAACATATATTTATAGTATGAGTATATTTAAAACATATTTATAATACGATTCTATTTACAACATGTATATAATATGAGTATATTCATAGCATGTTTACAAATAAATTTATATTTATAGCATGTTTATAATTAAATTTTCATTTATATATCTATAATATATTTATAATTCAGGAGAAATCACGATGTGCATTTCTGGGAGAAATTACTGCAATCCCTCTGACACCCCCAAAAAAGGATTGCTCGTCCCAATTACAAAAACGTTATTCCGTTTAAAAAAAAAACGCGAGAATACTTTTTCCACCCACTGCTGGTAATCCAATAGAAGACAAATCACTAGCAAAATCACTAGACTACTCCAACTGTTTTGCCTGCCGAGTATAAACAAACGGTTCTGGCTACCGATAGCTCAAAAATGCGAATTTAACACTAGATTTACGGAGCACGAAAAACAGCTGTTTTATAAAAGTAACAAATAAGAAATTTATTTTGATTTTGAACAAATATCTTACTGCAACAATTGCCCTGAGTAACATATAAATGGAACAAATAACTCGTAAATGTATCTTCTTCACGATATGAATAATCGTAAATGAACAAATTAGAGACCCGTCATTTCGACGGGTTCCGTAAATCTAGTGTTAACACGTTCCGTGCCACGTGTACCATCGATGGTACACGCTTGCATGTTTACTTAGTGAACTGAAGAAATTGTTTACAAGAAATTTAGAACCGAAGAATCAATTTCCACCGCAAGAATGGGCGTTGATAAGTTTTTGTTACGTTGTTATGTGTACGAGAATTAATAATTGCACGTAATACATCAAGTTTTAGTAAAATATCAAAGTGTGAAGATTCGAGTAAAAGAAGCTCGGCACGGAACGTGTTAAGCAACCCCCCCAACACCGACCCGAGAAAATACCGACGGACCGCTCGGAGAATCTTCTCGACGAGATTTTCCCATCTGTCGACGAACCGGCAAGTTCGTTCGCCTCGATCGGCCATCGATCGTCGTCGGACGACGGTCCTCGCACAGGCGGCGCGTTAAACGCGCGCCAGCATTTACGCGCGTCGTTTCCGCAGCCACTGGAAATAATTACGCGGCTAAAGAGCTTGACCCGCTTCGCCGGCAGGTTGACGTCAAAACCCGCGCTGAATTTCCGCGGCGGACCGCGCCGCGTCGGGCGAATTTTTCATTCCTCGGCAAACGGAGGGGAAAAAACACAAGCGGGCGAACTTACAATTCTCGCGGCGCGGCGCGACTCGGCGCGGCGCGCGAAATAACGGCGGAGAACTACGTCGGTTTTAATTTCTAAACCGGGGCAAATGAAACTGCGACGACGACGCGACGATTCGCCGCCGGAAAATCTTTCGCCTCCTTCCCCAATGCCGCGGATTAGATAAATAATTAGCGACGTAGTTACGCGGGGATACTCGCGATCCGCCTTCCCGGCCGCGCGTCCGCGAGACATTGCCTCTCATGAATGTTTACTAGCAACAACTCCGGCCAGGCCGCTAACTCCGCTAATAGCCACCCGACAAAACAACGTCTCCGCTAACCGTGCTAATTAGCTCCGTATTCTTCATGAATTTCGAAAGACCCGCCACGCCTTCCAACCACTTCGCTGCGGGACTTAAGACGGCCGATATGCGTGCAGATCTGGACCAGCTTTAACCCCTTGCATTGCTTCCAAGAGTCCGACTCGTGATGAAAATTTTGTGCCAAAATTGAATATCACGGGTCTGACTCGTGATGAAAATTTTGTGCCAAAATTGAATATCGCGAGTCTGACTCGTTGCTACAATTCCATGCCAAACACGAATATCACGAGTTTGACTGGGATATTTAATTATTTTATATATTATAATTATTTATATATATATATTTTATATATTATAATTTTATATATATATATATATATTATTATTATTATTATTATTTTATAACATTAATTAATGTTATATCACTGGCACGGCTTTTTCAGAGTTTCGGCGTAGTGTAAGGGGTTAATTTACCTCGGATAGGTGCCGAAAATACCAGGTCCATTGCAGACTGCGTTTATCAGGTTCAAGATTTAAGGCAGAGTCTTTAAATTTGACTTTATAGTATATAATTATATTTATATTTGTAGTATGAGTATGTTTAGAACGATATGTGCAAGTATATAATACATTTTTCATTAAATTTATATTTATAATTAAATTTATATTTATTGTACAAGTATATCTGTGATATATTTATAATTCAATTTGTATTTATATTATAACTATATTTAGGATGTATTTATAATATGAGTATATTTATGACATGTGTTTATAATTCAATTTATATGTATAGTATAAGTATGTCTGTGGTACATATAATATAAGTATATGTATTTAGAACATATTTATAAGATCTAATTATAATACGAGCATATTTAAAACATATTTATAATATGTGTCTATTTATAAAATGTTGCAATGACAATATTATAAATAACAATATATATTATAACAATATAACAATATTATAATATGTTTATAATTAAATTTGTATTTATAATATAAGTATATTTAGAACATACTTTATAATATAAGTATATTTAAAATATATTTATTGAGTCTATCTATAAAATGTTACAATGACAATATTATAAATAACAATATACATTATAACAATATAACAATATTACAATATGTTCATAATTAAATTTATATTCATAATATAAATAAATTTAGAACACACTCATAATACTTACAGTTATAAATACATTTCTAACATATTTCTAACATCTTCACCAGTAAATTTACATTCACATCACATCAAATACATATTTACAATACACTCGTAATCAAATTAACATTTATAATGCAAGTATTGATCCAGTCCACGCAGAATCGATCCAGACCACCCGCCAATAATCCAACACCCGCGCAACAGACGCGATCTAACGAACCAAGTGGCACCGTCGAGATCGATGGCGGGCCCCGGCCGAAATCATGTACGTATTCCCAATTAAAATCGGCGCACGGTCTTGGTCCAGTATCCGAGCTGATGAGTCAAAGCTCCGGGCCACTATCGAGTTACACAGTGCAATATGTCGGTTGAATTTTCGCAGGACAAGGCTCCGATTTCCGTTGTCGAGGGCGGAGGCGGATGCGGAGGCGGAGGCAGAGGCGGCTGATATTTAGAAGTTGGTATCCGGGCTCCTCGGCGGGATGCAACGCGGCGGAGGGTGGGGCGGGCTTTCTTTCCCGTGCATAAACATGTTATTTCGGTGGGCGGACGTGACGACACGTAGCAGCAGCAGCAGCAACGGAGCGGCGGTGCCGGGGGCACCCCGCTCGCCAAAAACCTCGTTCCAGGTGTGTAACGTAATTTCTCGGGCACGGAGCACAGTTTTCCCACGGTGGAAAGAAACGCCCCGGGCGATTCCTATTCCGGCGAGTATCTTGCTCCCGCGCCGGATGCCCTCGTAACTTCGTAACGATCCTTCCACCGACGCTTAAATCGCTAATCGGAACGTACCCTCGCATTCGCGGGCCCGGCCGGGATCATCCCTACCGTGGAAACCCGTGCGCGGCAGCGTGGGTCGACGATGATCTTCGTCGGCGAAATCGCCGATTCGGCGGAACGTTGCGCGATCGGCGAATTTTCGCGTCGTTCGGTTAAATCGGTCGACGGTGAACGCAGTGCTGGAATTTGGGGGACAGCGATCCGATTAATGATTCGCCGGCTAGCGTGGAATCGTGTTCATGGTTAATAATTACGATTACCGAGTAATCGAGTAATTACGATTAATGAATGGGTTGCGTAATCGGAGCAAATGCGATCGTTCGGCATGATTAACGCGCGGTTAACGTTAGAACCGTGAAGCTCTGATAATGTGGCGCGCGTTGGTAATTGAGATCTTCGAACTTATCGACAATTTTTAATACCGATGGAAAGTTAGTAATGAGTTGTGTTAACGAGATTATTGATATCGTGGGAATATTAATTTAACTATTATTGTTAATTAGCGACGGGCATGCAGTTTGTAACGAATCTTGTTAGAGCGATCACGAGTGCACGAAACGGGAATGATTTATTTACTGGTTTAACAATTTCTTTTCGGAATATTTCGCGAGCTTGATTTTTCAGTTCTAAGATTATTGGTATATGTACATTTAAGTGGATTAATCGGAGCGTCAATTAGGGAGAATTTACTGTAGATGGTAGGTACTAGGTACGTAACCGTCGAATCGTGTCATGTGACCTCCGAATTGCCTTCGAATCGCTTTCGAATTGTTTTAGAATTACCTTCGAATTGCCTTCAAATTGCCTTTGAATTGCCTTCAAATTCCCTTCGAATCGCTTTCGTGGACTCTGAATTGCCTTTAAATTGTGGCATATTGCCTCCGAATTGCCTTCGAATAGTGGCATGTGGCCTTCGAATTGCCTCCGAATTGTGTATAATTATTAGATTATTTAGGCAAAATAAAAATTGACCTTCGAATTACCTTCGAATCGTGTCATGTGACCTACGAATTGTCTTCGAATCGTGGCATGTGGTCTCCGAATTGCCTTCGAATCGTGGCATGTGGTCTTCGAATTGCCTTCGAATTGTGGCATGTGGTCTTCGAATTGCCTTCGAATTGTGGCATGTAGTCTTCGAATTGCCTTCGAATTGCTTTCGAATTGCCTTCGAATTGCCTTCGAATTGCCTTTGAATTGCCTTCAAACTCCCTTCGAATCACTTTTAAATTGCCTTCGAATTGCTTTCGTATTGCCTTCGAATTGCTTTCAAATTCCCTTCGAATCGCTTTCGAATTGCTTTAGAATTGCCTTCGAGTCGCTTTCGAATTGCCTTCGAATTGCTTTCAAATTGCCTTCGAATTGCCTTCGAATTGCCTTCAAATTGCCTTTGAATTACCTTCAAATTCCCTTCGAATCGCTTTCAAATTGCCTTCGAATTGCTTTCGAATTGCCTTCGAATTGCCTTCAAATTCCCTTCGAATTGCTTTCGAATTGCTTTCGAATTGCCTTCGAATTGCTTTCGAATTGCCTTCGAATTGCCTCTGAATTGCCTTCAAATCGTTTCATATAGCCTTCGAATTGCCTTCGAATCATGTCACGTGGTCTCCGAATTGCCTTCGAATCATGTCACGTGGCCTCCAAATTGCCTTCGAATCGTGGCAAAAACTTGAAAACAAGAAATTTAACTAATCGCCTTTATTCTAGAATTGCTACGTATTCACATTAACGTACACCGGCATGTTTTCCGCCGCTTTTTTTGCCGTCTGCCTCGAGTTTCTATAAAATCGAGCCCGACGAATCGCGACTCAGTATTCTCAGATCTGCCGGTTTCAATCGCGACCTCCGAACATTACTCGGAGAAATCAGTGCATTCTTCGCAGCCTTGGGAGAGTGTGGTCGTTATAGGTCGCGGAGACACCGATGATTATGCGATTAAGCCTGCACGAGGCGGAGCGCCCGGGCCAGGATTAATTCTCCGTTCCTTCAGCGCCCGAGCTCTCTTTGTGCGCTCGCCTATTTACTCTGTCCCAGTTTCGCCGGGGGGCTCGAGACTTGCGTAGGCCCGACGATCCTAATTGCGCCCCGAAGTGTCTCCGCGGCTCTTGTCACGTTGCACATGTTAACGACACCCTGGTATTTCCGTGGTCTCTTCAATTACGAGCGCGCGTTCCCTGCCGTTTAACCATCGCGGGATCGCGTTACGCGCTGCCGAGGATGCGTTTCCGTTCCGGGTGCAACTTCGTTGCCACGTGGACGCGCATCCGACCCTATCTACGATGCAGCCGCGTCTACGATGCGTCTCTCAGGGCGGATTCAATCGACGCAGAAATCGTCGAATTCGAACGACCTTTTAGCTCACGGATGGACGATGTCTATGGGACACTGTGAAAGTTCTTCAAGAAATTGTAATATTTGGTTTTGTTTCGAATTAACACACTATACCTTTTTAAAAAATTCAATTTTTTTTTTTAGATTGAAAGAGCATTCGATATTTGCAAAACTGACGATAAGATTTTGATAACAATTATACCACGAGGATTTTTAAGATTTCACAGAGAGATTCTTTAAAATATGTAACGAAATTCAAAAGAATTGAATTTTTTAAAAATTCTTGCAATTGGTGTGTTAATATCAAATTGTCAGGTAATGGACAATATTGCATCAAGTTTTCCATTTAGACAAAAATCATTCGTTTTCGTTTGCGGAAAATTCTAAGCAGAGTGTGAAATCGAAAAATGCTTAGAATCGAATAAAACCGTTTTACAGTTTCGAGTACGATTTACTAAGCTTTTGTATCATTCTTTTAAATTAATTAATTTCGAATAGCTCGTTCCTCTTTTCTCTCTTCGCTGAAACATCTAAATCAGATTCCGTTAAAATTAGTTCGAATTTCATGGACATTACGAATTTGTGTTCAATTACAATTAACAAGTTCCTTCGGTGGCACGAGTTCGGTGTTACAGCTTTGCAATAATGAATGACCAAACTTCACGGAAAAAGAAAACTGCGACGCGGGACGAGCAAAGCTACTTTACACAGTGCCTTTCTCCGGGAGATTAAAGCTGACGTTTTATAACCTCGTTCTTCCTGACTCCTCAAATTACTCTGAAAAGATATGTTTTAAGTGTTTCATTTATACATTTTTTTTTTATATTATATTCCAAGTTGTTATGCATTTTCTTGTTTTAACGAAATTTGTTCTGAACGCCGCCATTTCTTTCCTTCAAATAAATCAATAATAATAAGTAAAATATGATAGGAAAGATAATACAATAATAAGTTAAAAATAAATATAAAAATAAGTAAGAAATAAGAAGAAGAAAAGAATAATAATAAGTAAAAAATAAAAGTACATAAAAACTAATAATCGGTAAGAAATAATAAGAAGAAAAGAATAATAATAATAAGTAAAAAGTAAAAATAAATAAAAACTAATAATCGGTAAGAAATAACAATAAGTAAAAAATAATAATAAAAAAAGTATAATAAGATTTAAAGGATAAAAATAAATAAGAATAATAATCGGTAAGAAATAATAGTAAATAAAAAACAATAAGAAGAAAAGAATAATAATAAGCAAAGAATAATAACAACTAAGGAATAATAATAAATAAATAATAAAAATAAATAAAAAATAATAATCAGTAAGAAATAACAATAAGTAAAAAATAATAAATAAATCCTTTCTGTTTGCAATGAACTCTTGGCAGTGAACGTGTGAAATCTGTTCGCGAATATACAAAGAAGCAGGTGTCAAATTTAATGCTTTACAATTTGTTCCGTCATTACAGCCTGAGACAACAATCTCTAATTTATCCGACAAAATCATAATTCGAACACCATCATTCAGTTTCCTCTTCGGCATAAAATTCCCGGGTTCCGTCCGGACGCAGACACACAAATGTTCCTCTCCCGTTGATTCTATCTGATAAAATTCTCAACTTTCGAGCTGCTCGAGAATTTCCTGGCCGCGTGGAAACAACAATAGCAACTCCTGTTTCTCGTCATTCTTCCGGCGCATTGTCCGTGACGTCACGGGAAGAGGGATGGCCGCGCTGGAAAAATAAGGGCGATTATTAGCGTGGAATTTATGTTCCATCGGGGCGCGAACGTCTTTCGCCCGGACGGAGAAACTTTTCCGCGTGCAGCACACCGCCCGCCCCCGTTTAATTAAAATCCTTTTCGGTCCATTTCAGGCCGGCTCGGCGCGGCGCGGCCTTGTGCGCTCGCACAAAGCGCGCCGCCGCGCGGACGTCTGCGTTCGCCTCTCAGGCCGGCTAATTTCCGGCTTCGATGCCGCGCGCCGGCCGCGAGACCCTGCCCTGAAATTTCGCCGAAGAATTACCGTGTCAACGGTGTCTAATAAAATTTGATTTACCCGTGGCTCTGTGGGTTTCGGCAATTGTCCCGGACCACCCCCTCGCGTCCGCGAAGCAAGGATTACTTGGCCCGCATTCGCCTAACCAGCGACTCGTCGCCTCTCGAAAACAGTTCCATTTTATTTTATCTGTTACATCGCCGCGACGCGACGCAACGGAACAGAGTTCCCATATAAACGCGAGAGAGGGTTGTTTTATAATTTGTTAAATTTTAACACTTGCTCCGTTTCAACCCGTTGGGCGCCGCGTCGGTTGCACGTGGCTGACATGAATTTTTTAACGATATTGGAGGTTCATTTTCATTATGCAACGTATTCGAACAAACTGAATTTGATTAGGGTAAGTGTAGGTATTACCGCGGTTCCTCAATGAAGGCGAACTTTGATAAAATAAAACCTTTCACGCCAATGAATTGACAATTTGAGCTATGCATATTATTCGTAACTGAAATATTTACTTTTCTCAAAATATTGGATCTCCGACAGCACGAATTTCAACTTTCCAGCTTCGGTTTAATTAATCGAATCGCTCCGACTTTGTGGCAATTTCGGTGGTTGATCGTCTGCGATGGACTCGTCGAACTCCCCTCGTTATAATAAGATTATGTATATAATAATAATATAAGAATATGATAATGTAATAATATAATGATATAATAATATAATAATATAGTAATATAGTAATATAGTAATATAATAATATAGTAATATAATAATATAATAATATAGTAATATAATAATATAATAATATATAGTAATATAGTAATATAATAATATAATAATATATAGTAATATAGTAATATAATAATATACTAATATAGTAATATAGTAATATAATAACATAGTAATATAGTAATATAATAATATAGTAATATAGTAATATAATAATATAGTAATATAGTAATATAGTAATATAGTAATATAATAATATAGTAATATAGTAATATAGTAATATAATAATATAGTAATATAGTAATATAATAATATATAGTAATATAGTAATATAGTAATATAATAATATAATAATATAATAATATAATAATATAGTAATATAATATTATAATAGTATAATAATATAATAATATAGTAATATAGTAATATAATATTATAATAGTATAATAATATAATAATAACATATGTATAAATCTGCACGGACCATAATAAATTCTGTAACAAATTCTGTCGAATAATCGTAAATTAAAAACACGAGGATCAAGTAATTCCGACGGGTTCCGTGAACCCAGGCGTTCAGTCTAATGCCCGCGAGCTCCCTGGAAGTTCTCGTAGGATCCACCTCTGAAAAGTAGATCGCGTTTCCCGTCCCATTTTCCGACATTGCACAAAGAGCCAATAATTTAACGCAACCACGAGATTCCCCGAACGACACAGGTGTACAAGGCTGATCTAATAACGGCGCAATGGCTGGTTACCGGTTCACCGAGGGCTGCTTTGCATGGCAAAAGACACTGTCTCGCCGTAGGCCATCGGCCTGCGCCAGGCTGGTCAGGTGGTTTCACCGGGGGCGGGGCGCAGGTGAAGCGTCGTCGTCGTCAACGTTTTAAATTCCACGTCGATATCTGAATATCGGCTCGAGGCCAGGTCCCGGACGCGCCGTTTGGCGTCAACCATTCTTTTCTGGCGGCCTGCACACGCCCGCGCCGTTATCCGTGTACACGTCAGTTCCAATAATTGGAGGACCCTGATAACGGAGGCACAGGAGCCCGCGGCGGCGCTCTGGCTGGCGTTTATTAGCCGGCCGTGAAACCGTTCCCCTAACTGTCGCCCTCCGCTCTCGCAGCCTCCACCTACTTCGATTTATTTTACGAATCGAGGAACGCCGGACTGGCTTGGTACCCATCAGCGTGGTCGGGAAAATAAGTTACGCGAGCAGTGAGGATTGGCGACGCATGCGCCGGGAGTCGCGCACAGCGCCGCGGCGCGTCTATTGGGTGAACATTAAGTTAGGTTGGGTCATAAGTAACTTCAGTTTTATTATAAGAAACTTCCGTTTCTTTATAATCTTGTTTTTCTTTCTTTGTTTATTTTTTCTTGCTTTTTTATTTATTTTTATTTCTTATTTTATTATTTAGAGAGAGAGAGAGAGAGAGAGAGAGAGAGAGCAGAAACTCGTTTGTCACGGTGACTCATAGTGGGTCGATACCATTGAATTTAAACAAATAGGTTGAATACAAAAGTCAATCTAGCAAATAGTTTTTTATTTTCCACCCGATATGATTTAATCATCTCATAAAGAGAGAACATATTTTATATCTTCTTTAATTAAATAAAAGTTTTGATTGGGAGTTCAAATAGTGCAAGGTATTAAAGTTATTCCTATAAATAAATATAATTCAATAGATACGAACAGTAAATTTATTTATGACAATAACTATAAAAACGAGGCAGCAAGGTTCGTATAATCGTGTCTCCTCTTCCCAAATTGTCCATTTTCGTTCCCAAACTGAGGGACAATTGGAGAGAAATTACTGTATATACATTACAGACACGACTTTGGATCAATTCCCAGAAGCGAAAACGAAATCTCTGATCAACGGTTGTAACATTGAACATTGTGCGATAATAACGTAGAATCAAATCATATCATTTAATTAACATACGTACGATAATAATGTAGAATGAAATCGTATTACTCGGTTAACTGAAATAATCAGTATCAACATCTCATTTATACTTTAAATACATTATACAAATTTATAATTCTCAAAATACGCGTGTTTCCCATTTGATCAATTGAATTTGTTTTCTGTGCGTAAAACATTTTCCCATATTCGTAAACGTCGAACGTTAAAACTCTTTTGATATTGCAATTACAAACTCGATACACAATACAACTTATAATATCAATTATAAACTGAAAGTAACTTTTAAATTGTTAACTTTTACGTAACAAAATATTATATATATTATATATAATATAAATATTATATTTGCATATTTCAATTTTCTATTATTTATAACATTGAAATATGCAAGTATAATATTTTGTTAAATTCCTTTTAAATATACGGGGTGTCCCATACTTACAAAAATGATGTAACTTTTACATTTTTTCTGATATTTAAACAAAAACCAACCAGAAGCTATATTTGCATATTTCTATTTTCTATTGTTTCTGATACAGAAATATACAAATCTGATATTTTGTTAAGTTCCTTTTAAGTATATCGGGTGTCCCATAATCACATACACGATGTAACTTTTACATTTTTCCTGATATTTAAACAAAAACCAACCAAAAGCTATATATCCATACTTCCATTTCCCATTGTTTCTAATACAGAAAAATGCAAATATAATATTTCGTTAAGTTTCTGTTTAAATCTCCCTAAAAAAATATAGAAGTTATTTTGAGCCCATAATGAAACATCTGGTTCACTGTGACGTCATGCCGAACATTTCGTCTTTGCTTCAGGGAAACGATTCGAAGCCGCGTCTATAGGTATACGAACATGATTTATGGTGCAAGGTGTGCGATCCCGGACGCCATGGGTTTTTGAAGGTGACGGGAAGAGGCGGCCGTGGGTGTTGGTCCGGATGAGAAAGGTCAGGGGAAGATTTCTATGGTGCGCGTCGCGTCACCGGTCCGGTTTGAATTGCGGCGTTGACAGCCGTCGGACGAGCACGACGACGGCGATGGGAATGCTGGCTAGGGCCGAGGCTGGCGTTCGTCCTTGAACTTTAATTCCGCGTGGGCGGCGCGTCGGGGTCGCGGGGGACACCGCCGTTCCCGTCGTCCGCGCTCCCGGCCGACGACGGGAGCCCGGGGGACGCCACGTGGGACGATCGGTTTCCCCGTAAAATCGCCGACGGCCGACGATTTATACGATCGAAACGAGCAGCCACGGTATTCGTGAATTGCATCCTGTGACAAGATGCGGGCCGCTTCTGCTGGTAATCGTCGGGAGTTACTTACAAATGGACTGGCCACGCAATTGACAGCGGAAGTGACTCGTTATCCCCTCGGTCCGAACCGACCAATCGTTAGTCACTTGGTCCACGATCATTGCGGGCAACGTGACCCGTCGATCAAACCCGCCTGCGGCCCCTCCCCCGCCTTTCTTCTTCGAAGATGCTTTCGGATCTTTCGCCTGCGCCGAAAGCGCCGCCGAAAATTCGCGGATGAGGCGTAACCCTCTTTCTGGTCGAATGTCTCCTGTTCGACCTATCGAATCGTCCGAAAAAACGAAGCTTGGAATTGGTAAAATTACATTTGGGACTTCACGAAGTATACTGGGTGTCTCACTTAAACGTGACCCTTCCGGTGTCTTCTTCAATTTCGAGGAAGTGACAAATTATTTACGTGTAATTTTAATGGTTCCACGTGGTCAGCACCTCAAAGGGGTTGATTTTAAAGATGCTGCTTCCTTTCGGAGTTTTCGAGGTCGTCGAGGTTATTTTCTTTTTAATAACTATGTACATCAATTTGTTGCGTCGACCTTCGAATGACCTCGAACTCCCATGAAAACTCAAAATAGCCTGAAATGTGAAAGAAAGAAAAATCCTAAATAATAATAATCATAAATAATAATTATTATAAATACTACTAATAATGAATAATAATAATAATAAATACTACTAATAATAATGAATAATAATAATAATAAATACTAATAATAATGCATAATAATAATAATGAATACTAATAATTATAAATACTAATAATAATGCATAATAATAATAATAAATACTACTAATAAATAATGATAATAACAAATGGTAATAATAAACAATAATAATAATAGTAAATAAATAATTCTAAATAAAAGAAAATCTTAATTTCAGACATTCTTCTTATCGAAATTTGTCCGCAAGCCTTATCCGCCACGAGAAAATCTGAGAAAATTCGGAGAACGCGAACGAGGGCCGCGTCCATCCAGCCCTTGCTTGCATAACTTCGAGATCTCGATCTCCAACGAATCGTAAAATACACGGATATTTTAGTGATTTCTCGTTCTCGATCGTTCCCCGATGAAAATCCGCGCCGCGAAAATTCGGAAAAGTTTCGCCAGCATTTAGTTCGCCGAGCGGCAGGGGGAAATTGGATTCTGGAGTAATTGTGAGCAAATCCGTTTAAGCAACGCGGCTGCATAGCGCGTCGCGGATGCACTCGCCTCGACCATGATTTTAATAACGCGATGGCAGCAGGGGTGGCGTCGTATCGAGGCCTCGGGTTTGCTCTCGGGCCTTTCAAAGGATCGACGAGGAGAAGAAACGTCAAGCCGGCGGCCTCTCCACGATCTTCTTAACTGCGCCCTTCTAATACATGATGCTTTTGAAAAGTTTGCTTTTTTTAGAAGAGTTTTTTTTAAGCGGCCACTTGACACCATTCCCTCTTATAAGCCTCACTCGGCACCTCTCTCGTTCTCCCTCGCTCTCCCGGCCCTCTCTCTATCTCTCTCTCCCTCCCTCTCTCTCTCTCTCTCTCTGCTTGTCTCTCTCCCGGCCTCTTTCTCCCTCTCTCTTTCTCTCTTTCCCTCTCTCCCTGTCTCTCGGCCGGGCGTACCGCAGATCCGACCAGCAGCTTCTGATCTCTATAAGCTGAGGTTGCCCCTAACATCGTATTAAAGGAAGATGTATCGCTTCTGGCTGGATGGCCGTGTCCCCTGCTTCCTCGATTCCGATCCTTCTGTAGATCATAATCTCTGTAAAGATCCATGAAAGACGTCCTGGCCAACCCTCCCGGCAAACGCGAGCCACGAGTCTCTCTCTCTCTCTCTCTCTCTCTCTCTCTCTCTCTAACCGAACAGGTTTCATAAATATTACGCAAGCCACTGCACAATAATTGTGCCGTCGAATTAACTTTAATCGCATTACGGGCATTTTTGGAGGGGGGAGGGCACAGTAAATTCTCTCCAATTGTCCCTCAGTTTTTGTACTACGTAAATGAACAATTTGGAGAGAGGGGATACAATTAATCGAACCTTTTGGCGCGTATTTATAGTCGCCGATTGTCAATAATTATAAAAATGAAGCGCGAGACACGAATAATCGTATTTTCTCTTCACAATTTGTCCATTTCTGTTAGCAAGATTAGGGACAATTGGAGAGGATTTACTGTGCAGCGAGCCTCGGGGCACAGAGAGCGTCGTGGAATATTTATTTATAAAATTAAAGTGGATGTGATGTGAAGTATTAAATTGATTTGTCGGTAGAATGACAATTATATCCGTTAAATTGTAATAATGCTTTTTTATTTAGTAAGCGAATGAAGTAATAAAATATCACCACCTCCATTGGATAATTTTCTGGAAATTCGAACTTGGATAAATAAGTTATTTGTATGAAATTTTATTAGGGATCTTTGTCCGTGTGTTCGAGATTTTTTATTAATATTAATAGTTTTAGTGACGATAATGTGGAACGACTGAGAAATGATTAAATTAATCGGTTAATGATAAACATCTTATTCTCGGGGCAAATGTATTTAATGAAATACTCGATTATTTAAATAATACAATTTTTATTGATATGATTATTATATCAGTATTAAGAACATTTGGAAATTTTGATGCGGAATAAATATAGATTAAGTTAACAGTTTCGTATTTGTACTTAGAAAATTATCGCAAGTACAATTAGAAATGAATTAATTACGAGATGGGGTTCTCTCAAAATATACATATATATATACAGTGTGTCCCAAAATTATGATACTTCCGAGAAATGAGGGATCCATGAGGTCATTTGAAGTAACTTTTTCCTCAGCGAAAATGCAATCCGTGGCTTCGTTTGCGAGTTATTAACGGAAAACAGTGACCAATGAGAGGCGAGATCAGCAGGCGCGAGGTGGCCGTATCGCGCCATCCGAGCTCGCTTCTCATTGGTCAGTGTTGTTCGTTAATAACTCGTTAACGATGTCTCGGAGAACATTTTTGTAAAGGGAAAAGTTGCTTCGAATGAACTTAGTAATCTATAATTTCCTGGAAGTACCATAATTTTTGGACATTCTGTATATATAAAAAAGTCTCTTCTTCTTATTTCTTCTTCTGTAAGAAAGTGCTTGTTTAATAACCCTATACATGAACAAATAAAAAATAATTATCATTACAAAATCAAAGAACTTTTGATAGAAACGAGATAAAGCGATGCAGTTTTTTTCATATTACAGCTGAAACGTTGCAGAATAAAGGGAAAACTCTTAATCAACATTTTTTAACTTACAAAATTTATGTTGAACTTGAAATACCCCAACAAAAGTCTGATTTATCCATTACCACTTACAGCTGCACCTTTTTAATGACATGTTATATGTCATTTCCCGTAGATTTCGTTAGACCGATTTCAAATCCGGTCGCGAAATTTGTCCGCCGCTTGAGGATCTCGGCAAAAAAATAAAATCGATTCCATCGAGAAAACCAACAAGAAACAACTGAAACGAACCTATCGTTCTCGCATCCACTGTAACAGGTCTCACACTTGACAAGTCCAGTGAGGAAGTAATAAATACAATAAATTCGCATAGCGCGAGACAGGCGGTGTCGGCCGGCGACCCGAACTGGCACGATTTCGGCAGCTCTTTAACCCTTAAATGCATGACATTTTGTTTTGAATTTTTAAAAATCGTTTTTTTATAGGAATGTAGTCATAGGTTATGTAAAAAATAAATAAAAAAATCTAGGTAATAATATTGAGTATTTATTTTGAAAAAAAGTTGTATGTAGACTCTTTTGGCAACAATATGCGTTTATTACTAAAATTATTGTAGACGTAAACGAATGGTCATGTATTTATATTATCTATTAGTATAGGAATTTTCACATTATTTATAAATGAAATGCAGCAAAGCAATTGCGATTTTTTTACTAATTTTTAAACTCGAGAAAAAGAAAATATCTCTCCAAGTGACACATTGAAGGTTACCACCCACCGCATTCAAATGTCAAAAAACATACAACTTACTCGCCAAAAGTAATGCCAAGTCTTTTATTACACACATGGTCTTTTGTCTATTGTTATCAACGTGTGTTCGGAAACGTACATGCTCAGGTTTCTGAATAAAATTCAGTGGAACTGGAATGTAGACAATTGGCAACAATATGCATTTAAGGGTTAAAATCGAGTCGAGGCCGGGGTCGCGCACGAGCGTCGAAAAAAGGAACGAACGTTGATCGTCCGTTCTTGTTTTTTCCCGGTTCGAAACAAGGACAAATCCGTCTTGTTTTCCATTGGCGGAACGAGGAGGGACGATCGGCGTCCGTCGATTCGACGCTGGCGCGACTGTGGCCTGAATCGGGAGTCGAATCGCACGGGGGACGGCGGCTATCGATTGTGCCGGGCCGCTGTTTCACGGTAACCGTGAAAAACCCGCGGAAATCATTTTTCTCGTCTCTCGTTCAGGATACTCGACACCGTGACGAGCTCGCGCGGCCCCTTTGCCGTGGCGCGGCGAGGGGCGGCCTCGAGACAAATCACGCCGCGGCGCTGAAAGAGTTCGAGACCCCCGGAAGATCCTTATCCCGGCGCAAATGAAAAATCGATGCCGGCCAAGTGGGAGAAACACAAGCCCGCTAATGAGTACAGTCAATCAAGGCGCGAATAAAAGGAGAACTACCGAACGAGCGGGCGTCGAATAAAGGTTACCGGGGGCTGGTGACGTAAACAATGACCTGCACATCGGCCCCGGTTTATTTCCAGTCCGACTGTCTCGGTTCGCAGCCGTATCCAACAGCACTTTTATCCCCAGCTTCCAGTTGGGTCTTGGAATTAGCGATTCGCCGGGACAAAGAAGGGACGACGATTTATCCGCCGTGAATTTACACGACGCTCGATAATCACGCGGGGAATTCCGTATCGCGACGGAAATAATCCGCGACTCGTCAGTCGGTCACGCGCGATTTTTAGAGGAACTTCTGCCACTTGGAACTCGTACCGAACGTCGCTGAAGACGTTCAACGAGTCGTCGACGACGCTAATCGGTGGGGCGCGGTCTTTTCTGCAAAATAAAACTCGTGTTCGTCAATTACGACGAAAACGAGTCAAAGACTCTCTTTCTTATTTTCTTTAGCGACTCCGGTGAGTGAAATATAATACATAGATGTCCTTGAATTCTTTCAATATTTTCATTGTTTAAACTTTCATCTACTCAGTTTTAGTATAAGCGCATAAAAATCACAGTCTAGCGATCAGGGCAGACAACTGTCGAGACATTCCAGAGCTTCGTCCAAGGTTAGGTGAATTAAATGGTTAATTAAATGGTTAATTAAGTGAATAAAAATGGTCTCTGTGAATTGCGACAAACGATAGTCACATAAAAGTTGTTTTCTTTTCTTGATTATTTTAGTTTTAATTTGGACATGATGCGGAGATATTTTTCAATTTTCTTCATTTGTTCACTGTTTGAAATTTTACTTAATCGTTTTTGTCAGAAATGTCATAAACTCGGCAGTCTACTCGTTAAAAACAAAACCTGTCACTTTCAATTATTTTAACAATAGTATGACAAAAAATCACGATAGTATGACATGAAAATTTCTTTCTTCTAATAACTCATCGAGTATAGAATGTTATTCTGTCTTTCAAAATTGGGATAAAATTCTAACCTCTTGTCATCAATGTTTAAAAAATAAGCTTAGGCACACGATAAGCATTAATTTTCTTCTCTAAAAACTTATTGCAATCGAAACATTTCTAATTGCGGTAACTGCGAAGAAAATGGTATGTCAAGGGGTTAAGAAATCGAATTTATATAAACGATTATAATTTCGAGCAGTTTGCTTTCAGTCGACCAAACCCGCGTTTTTATGCTAGAAAAATCATTAGATTTTATGAAGGAAGCATAAATTTTCACATTTCTCGTGCTGTTTTAGAATACATAGAGCAGCACGTAACTGGTACACGTTCCTGAACTCTTGTCGTATTACCGACACTGCATAAATAATGTACATAACCTATAAATTTGTAGCAGCACATATAATGGTAATGGTGGTTTATGTTTAATACAATTTATATACTTGAATACCTTAATTTAACAGTTAATTGTATTCGACGCGCTAAAAAGATATTTTAGAACTGAAGAATTAATTTCCATCACGATAAGTTTGTTTCATTGTTATATATCAAATAATTAATAAATGCGTATGATATATCAATTTTTAAATTATCAGTTGACCAGAATGAAGAGTCGACTAAAAACAGCTCGTCACCGAACGACACAGAAATTCGACAGGTTATCGGAAAGATAATTTAGCATAAATATATTAAATAATGGATGAAAAATAAATCAGAATGGGAGAAAGGGTCGCCATCTCGTATGACTTTTACTTTTAAAAAATTGAGAAACAAAACTGAAACATGCATTTACATTTTTCTAAAAAGACTAAATATTTTATTTAGTAATTACAGTAAATTCTCTGCAATTGTCCCTCAGCTTGTAAACAAAAATGTACAATTTGGGAAGAAGACGTGGCCTCGATTATGCCTCGTGGCATATTTTTATAATTACCTAATGTCAGCAACTATAAAAATGGTACCCCCTCTTCGCAGATTGTCCATTTTTGTTTACAATTACTGAAAGACAATTATAGAGAATTTACTTTACTATTTTTTTACCCAAAATAAAAAAGAATTCCCAAGTTTTACCAATTCCTTAAGGGCTCAGGATGGCGTCCCCCACTCAGCGTGTCGATAACTCGCACCCTTCCCCCAACGTCTCGTTAGCTGTTCGTACAACATTCTTCCACGAGTGTACAAGTAGCGCGGCACTACCGTAATCGGCGACCAACGAGCCCACCGGACTTCCATCGAGCCTTTCAGAGCAGCCCTCGTGGACGAAGGTCGACCCGGCAGTTCAATCTCCCAGATAATCTCGGCCCTCGTCTCCCAGTTTTTAATTTCTGGAACAGGTAGCCCTCGATTGCACCTGTTGGAGCACCGATTAGATCGCGATCGCGTCGATAGGGGGTCTCCTCGGTTCGGGCAGGTGCGCCGTGACGATCGAGCCCTTGCACACGTCGCGATTATTCGTAGGAGGGTCGCGCGGCACGATGGGCTCGTCAAGATTAGGGGTCTCTTATTTTAATTTTCCCCGGGGAGGACGGGGATTGGTCGCGGGTGGTGGCAGGATCGCTTCGGGGCCGTTTCCACGCGCGAGAGCAGCCCTGTAGCGATTCCAAGCCCGGCTGGATTCGTAAGAAATCGATACGCAGCGAACCTGCCACCTGCTGGCAGCCTCCCACCGACGACCTAGTGCAGGTGCCTCTCCTCCGCTTCCCTCCAGGACTGATCAGCTCCTGCGGGACTGCCGCGGCCTTGGTGCTACGGGAAAAGTGCCGGCTGCTACTTCCGAACCCGTTCAAAACTCTTGACCCTGGCCCAACTGCGTGGGGAAAGTGCGATCCTCCTGCTGGCACGCCGCAAATTCTTCTACGGGATGCATGCGTTAGGCTAACAGGAAGCCGGGAAGTCGTCTTATCGCTCCGGAGAGGCTTGTTTCTGACTCGGACTGCAGTTTTCTACGGTTCCTGGAGAGACCGCCAGACACTTGGTGGAATTAGGGAGGGGATTCAAGTATAGTAAATGTTCCCTAATCGAGGCTGAGATTCTGTACAAAGGTGGACAATTTGGGGAGGCGAGATGCGATTATTGGAGCTTTGCGACTCGTTTTTATGGTTACCGATTGTCAACAACTATATGTCAACAAGTATACTTCTTTCCAAATTGTCCATTTTTGTTTATAAGTTGGAGGATAATTGGGGAGAATTTAGTGTACAGTGGAGTTTCGGTAGTTGCCGCCTATGAGACTTGCCTAAAAGTATAGTGAAGTTTCCCTAATTGACGCTGAGATTGTGCACAAGAATGGATACAGTAAGTTCTCTACGATTGTCGCTCAATATGGAAACAGAAATGAACAATTTGGGAAGAGGAGATACGATTATTGCAGTCTTGAAGATTAGGCTATTTTATTGCATAAGAAAATTCTGGAAATTTTCTTTTATTTAAAAGATAAATTATGTAGTATCAGTTTATACTAATAAATTTGTTCCAATAGGTCAAACACTAAATGATATAAAAAATGAGTAAGCATTGAATAAAAATAGTTATTAACTTTATAATTAGGTTAAAATTGAATAAGAAAATTTCAAAAACTAGTTTTTGTTTAAGAAATAAATTATATAGTATTAGTGTATGCTAATAAATTTATTCCGATAAAACAAGCACTAAATGATATAAAAAATGAGTAAATTTTGAATAACAATTCGTTTTTATAGTTGTTGACATTCGGTAATTATAATATAATTACATCCAATATGTATATAATATAATATTAATATCCAATAACCGTATCCCCTCTTCTCAAATTGTCCATTTTAGTTCACAAGCTGAAGGACAATTGGGAAGAATTGACTGTACTTCGACCTAGACGACTTGTTCTCGTAGCTTGCGAAAAATCCAGTTCAACCATATATCGCAAGCCATACTTCCAACGTATACACTATCGGCAAAAAGTTTGGAATCACTGCGAGTTTTAAGGAAAATAGGATATATTGATACTGTTGTACACTAGCGTACAGTACCGGCCAAGAGTTCGGAATCACTACGAGTTTCAAGGAAAACGCCGGCACACGCTGGCCGCTGCCTTTTTTCGCCGAACGCCCCGAGTTTCTACAAAAACGAGCTCGGATCTGCCGGTTTCAATTCCGACCTTGATTAAAATCAAAAAGAAGGAGGCGTCGAAAATGCTCGTCTTTCTCAACTTGACGACATTCCATTTGAATGATCGGAAAATTAACATAAATTAACTCGAACCGGAAAACAAAACATAGATTCCGGTGAAACGAAACATCCTCATTCGACGTTTAAAAAAACGTTGTAAAAATTCGGCGGGAACTTAATTGCCAAGCCAATAATGCAATACGTCGCCGGGAACAGTGGTCGCGCCGTGAAAAACCATAATCGGCCGAAAATCTCGCGCTCGTAATGCACGGATCGCGTCCTGAAAAAGCTTAATGGATTAATCTCGGCCGCGGGCGCAGAAACACGGTTCTAATCATTTTCAATTTCCCCGATGCGATTCGGGGCATAAACTGTTGCCGCAATCTCGCCGCAAGAATCACACTTTGCATCGGTATACCCATTCTACCGGCGCGGCGACCAGGCGGATCGCGCGCGCGGCTACGTACATACTACGGGCAACAGTTTCAGATTAGAGCAATCTCCACGGGTAATACAGGATCCCGGAGTTCGTCGAGTCGGCCATAAATCTTCGGCGAATCTTGAAGGGTTCGGCCCCATTAAATTCCAATCGATCACAAAGAGCAGCGCGCGCGGATTTTTCAGCGGCGGGCCGGAGTCGGCCTCGGAATTCCGGCCTGTCCGAGCGGGGGTGGCTCTTCTTCCCGGCTCGGTCCCGTTGTAATTCATTAAATTACATCGATTACACGCTCGGCCGGGCGACGAACGGCTCGGCGACGGCCAGCGGGGGCTTAATTGACGACTCGATTTCGCTGCAATGGATTCACGGCCGAGCATTTTATTACCTTAACCGGTCAAAGTGCCACCGGCACGTTCCTCCGTTCCCCCTTTTTTTCCACCGTTCCTCCCCGTCTTTTTTCTGTTTCGTGCTGCCTCTGTCCCAGCTCTCTCTCTCCCTCTCTCTTCTCCCCCGCGCCTCTCAGCACGCCCGACGGCCCATTTCGCCACGCTCGTTTTTCCTCTTTAGCCTGACCGGGCACAGGGAAGCGGCGGCAACGGTGTCCCGGTTTTCGTCGAACGCTTTGCTGACCTGAAAAATTGCCGGCGCCCGTGCCAAATGAAGATTTACACGCCGCCAGGCGTCGCCGGCTTTGACCGGCCCGCTGACAACTGGATCTTTGATCCTCCGCGCTAATTCCCGTCCCCCGGCGCTCCGATCGATCCTGCGCGCGTCCCCGTGTAATTATTCCCGACGATTATTTCCCTCTCGTTTAACCGCGCGAACCCGTCGACGGATTTCTTTTTACGGTGAACGGTGCTTTCCGTCGCGGTATTCGCGCAGCCGACGTCGAGACGAGTTCAACGAGTGGTCGCAAGGAGCACTTCCGACGAACCCCCGAACCGCCATAACCTCTTCATCGAGGAGACTCGCCCGTCTCGTCGAGGTTATACACGATTGTACTCGGCTTTTTGCGGGCAATCCGGCGGACAGCAATTCCGAGGGACTCGGTGGCTCGTAGACATTGTAACGTCTGATCGTTTCCCCGTGACCTTGGCACGCCGGCGGGAGACACCCGTCAGGAATCTAATTAAGTAGTATGCGCCGCAACGGCGGACGAGTTCTATCGCATAATTATTCGGAAACGCGATTGGCCGGAGGCTGTTTAATCGAGCCTTTCAGCCCGCATGCCTCGAAGGGTTCAAAAGCGTGTCTCCCACGTGGAACGAAGCCCCCCCCCCCTCCCCTACGCCCGCCCGAGGAACCCATGGAACCGACGTAGCTATTATTATCCGGGAGCCGAGCTCGAATTGGTGTTACAAGGGAGACGACGTGGCGCGGCGGTCCGGTCCAGGACACGAGAGAGGCCAGCATAATAAACAACGGATCCCCGATCCCCGGATATGGAGACACCGGCTCTCTATCTGGCGCAAGGGAACCGGAGGGATTACCCCCCAAGGCTGGCCACCGCGAGGAAGCCTTTCAGGGTCGGCCGCGATTAGAACAAAAGCGCTCCGCTCGAGAATGGACGGCTTGAAAATGGATAACGACGAACGTACCCGCGGACGCTCGTTTCAACCGTCCACTTTCTTTGCCTCTTCCTCTCTCTCTCTCTCTCTCTCTCGCTCTCTCTCAGTCTCTCTCCCTCCCCCGCCCTTTTTACGTCCTCCGGCAAATTGTTCTAACGAGCAACATCTGCCGATTCCCCCGTCGGAATCGTCTTTTTGTCTGTACAGCGAAGCAATGCCTCGATACTGGCTGAAAAAAAGACGATCCGGCTTGGTAAATTGGTGGGAGCCAATTACTGTGCCCGGTTGGCATCCCTCGGAAGTTTTCGCAACCGAACACACAACTTCGCCGATTCAAATGGCATTTCTAAAGGACTTAAAGATAGACTTCGAAGTTTCTTTCGTTGATGTAAATTCACTCCGCGATGTAAGTATCAAGCTTTCTTTGAATACTTGGCGAAAGAGAAATGAAAGTTCCACAGAGGCGGACAATTAGAGGAACTTCGACGTGCTTCAATTTAAAGTTCGTGTTCTCGTTGCCTATGAAAAAGAGGGCCCCGACCGTGCGCAACAAAGTCGTACAATCTCTGGGAAAGCGTGCGACATAATTTTGACACACATAACCTAACATAACCTGACATAATATCCTGGGATTTTTATTCCAACATGTTCGTCAGAATATTATAATAATAATAAATAAATAATAATAAAATTATGTTTGTTACCGTGAAAACTATTCTCGCGAGAAGTTCCGATCTTCAGAGTTATTTAACAAATTACTGTAAATTCTCTCTAACTGACGCTCGGATTGTATAGTAATTTTTCCCTAATTGGCGCTCAGGTTGCGCACAAGAATATACAATTTAGGAAGAGGAGACATGATTATTCAATCCTTGCGGCTTGTTTTTATAGTTATTTTTAGCTTATGGAAACATAAGATCTGATTATTCAATAAAAACTAAACAAGAATTTTCTCGTAGAAAATTGTTTAATTTATATTGATGCAAATCGATGCATCTTCGCATTTTCTTTGGCAAATTGTTGAGACACTTCGATCGAAAATTAATTAGCTCAGAAATTATGAATTTCTCTTCTATGATTATGAATGATTATACAATTTTTATATTTTGCTGTAGAACAAATTTATTAGTATAAAGATCTTTGTGAGTTATTATTCAAGAATATTATTACTTATTATTATTACTTATTATTATTATTACATTATTATTATTCATTATTATTCATTATTATTATTACTTATTATTATTATTACATTATTATTATTCATTATTATTCATTATTATCATATACTCATTATTATTCACGTTCGTAAAATTAAATCTGCCATGTGATGACCATCTCCGTCGACACAAGGAAACGCACCTCGATCTGGGATCACCGACTAGTTATTTTTAACAAAATAATCGTACGCAAACATCCAATATTCTAGCGTCCACAATGATAATTTTAGCTCCACGATGATAATTGACAGTGAAATATTATGAGCCAAGGAATGCAACACCCCACATAGCGCGCTCCTCCTTTCTATAACGAGGGAGTAATACCCGTTCCAAAACCGCTTGGTTCCCGTGGCTCACCCTGTATAAGCGCCGCGCTGTGCGCCGGTACGTTCAAGTGTTTCCCGAAGGTCCCCGACCGCGAAGAAATCCATCCGCGGGGCGCGGACAGCAATTGCAATCGCGGATACCCCTTATTGGGTATGCAGGGTGTGCGGCGACCGGTCTTCCCGCTAATAACATCACGCATCCCGGACGTCTTTGCATGCCGCGGGGCTCGGATCCGCTTCCAGCAAAGCGTCGAATCCCGAGCCGCGGGACGTCACGTAACGTTTTCGCGCCGGGAACTCGGTTTTTCCCTCGTCTGCAGCCCTGCCAGGGGGCTCACTGATTGTCGCGCAACGGCGTCCACATTCCAATGAACGCGTCCCTTCGTTCCGCCGTCCTCGCCGGTCCTCGACCCACTCCCGGAAAGGACACAGCTTCGCTTGTAGACAGAGAACTCGAAGATCCTCGTTCCTCATATTTTGCTTGGCCGGAAAATAAAAGAAGTATTTGCCCGCAAACAAAAGCAGCCGATGTTTCATCTCTATGCAGACACTCGCCAGTGTACAGGGCGATCCATTTTCAGCTCTAAGATTTCTTTCTCTTATTCTTTTTCTTTTCTCTCTCTTTTTTTTTTAAATAGAACACACAATCTTGCACGACCTTGTTTCGATGTTACGTTTGGACTGTACAATGACGCACGATGCACTGCGCCAGGCAAACGAATAATAGAATCGTTAGGGTTGCAGTGGTCGTTTGTTGCAGTTGCAACAACAAAATATGCAATACTATAAACGAATCGTAGAATCGTGTAAAAAAGAGACAAGAAAACGACATCGATCTTAGGTCGTATAATAAGTATTTACTTATTTTTGAAATGTCAAGGTTATTGAAACATCTTTAAACAATAGAGGTGTAAAATTGGTAATAATAATTAATAACAAAATTTATTTGTACAACTTTTCGACTGAATTTTTCAAGGCGTTCGAATACTTATGTTGCAAGAAAAATTCGATGTTCCTTTTATATTTTTTTAATTATGTAGATAACGTTTTATACTAAATCGAAAGTTTCTTGCATTTTGACATTTTTATGCTGTACTTTAATATACCGTAAAGTATCTTTTTCCCTTCAATATATATCTATTTAAATATATGGCGTAGAAGTCGAAGTTATACTAGTGTTCGAATAGTGTTCACGCGGAAATGTTGGGAAAGCGAGTGAAATAAATTATAACGTTACTATAAATTAACTTGACCGTAAATTAGCTTAACAATAAATCTGGCCACTAAATATTTACGCACGGTAGTAAACGATAAAGCTGCTTTGTCTCTCGCAACGAGAAACATGTGACACGCCTCGCTATGATTCTAACCCGCTGAAATGTCCTCCCTCGGATCTCTTGAAGCACTGGATTCTATTTTTGTACTTTCCGCGTCTAAGAAAGTGATTTTAGTTGAAAGAATTGATCTTTCTGTTGTTTATTTTGCGGTCGTTTTGAACTGATGCGGTGCTTTCGTAGCGCGGAAATATTCAGAAGTTTGAACAAATGGAGGATGTACAGTAAATTCTTTCTGTTAAATAACAGCTTTTAAACGAAAATGGACAGTTTGAGAAGAGCGGATATGATTATTCGAACTTCACAGCCTATTTTTATAGTCACCGATTAATCAACAATTATAGAAACGAGTCGCGAGGCTCGAATAATTGTATAACATTTTCCCCAATTGTCCATTTTTGTTTATAAATTGAGAGACAACTGCGATTTTTCAAAGAAATATGATAAAGAATATACAGGAGGATGTTCCAAGAATGTCTAACAATCCGGAAATGGGGGCTGCTTCCTTGGGTCATTTGATGCAACTTTTTCCTCAGCGAAAATGCAATCCGCGGCTTTGTTTGCGAGTTATTAACGAAAAACAGTGACCAATAAGAGGCGAGTGCGGCTGACGCTCCGCCCATGCGGCCAATGCCGCGACGCGCCGGTCGTCTGACGCAGCGACAATGGCCGCGAGGGCGGGACGTCAGCCGTTCGCGATCCCTGATTGGTCAGTGTTTTTCGTTAATAGCTCGTAAACAAAGCCGCGGATTGAATTTTCGCTAAGGAAAAAGTTACTTCAAATCACCTCAGGAATCACCTTCTGGATTACAAAACATTTTTGGGACATCCTGTATAATATACGATATCGGTATGGATAATAATATGATTGATTTTGAGTTGAGTATATCTTTAGTTAACATGGTGTGCGAGTAACGAATAGAAATTTTATTCTTATCGGAACAAACTATTTTCGAAGAAATGAAGTTATTCGTGGTTCGGAAATAACAAATAAAAATTTGATTCGTTATTCGCTGATCGAATGAAGTTTGCCGTGTTCTAGTGCCGGCAACGCGCAGCGCGCTCACAAATCTACTCCGACGTCAAGGTGGCAGCTACGTGAAATCCTAAAACTCCATATGGATCACCCTATACTGTTTTCACAGTTCGCCGGTGCACCGCGCCGGAAGATTCTGCGGGGAAATTAGTATGGATTGTGACTGGAAAACCTGAGAGGGTCTTGTGTATCCGGGCGAATCGCTTCCTCGCGTATTTTCATGGCCCCGGCCGTAATAAAAATATGCCCGTGTATTAATATTAATCCGGTTATAACATAATTGGAGGAGCTCATCCATTCTCATAATAATCGGCGGAACTAATGCGCCGAGGCCTTGCTCTCTGGGAGCCCTTTATGTCCTACGGGGACGTCGAAGTGCCGCCGTTCATAATTTACAGGTGACATAGTTCGCGGAAGGGTTGCACACGGGCTAGGAATGACCCAGTCGTGAGTTGTTCGAGTAGATACCGGTTCGTCGAGGGTTAACGACAATGGATGACCGTGTCGCATGCCTGGAATCTTCGCGCCGCTTCCCTATTCACGTTCAAATTATTTTAACAAGCTCACTCCCCCGTTCATCTCTTTTTTTTTCGCCAACCACCCTCCGTGACAACGGAGGGCGGCGGACCGTAACTGCGACGAAACGGAATCGTTTGCCACGACGAAGGGTGAAACGTGGCCTGGTTATGGGTTAGGGTGTCGAACTGGTCGTTTGCGGTAACTCTCTCTCTCTCTCTCTCCCTCTCGTTCTCCCGAGAGAGTCGAAAAAGCGGAAAAATAGTGTGAAAAGGTTGCGGCGACAGGTGAGAATTTTTGTTAATTTTTAATTCATCGATAACCGAGTGCATTCGCGCCGCGCGCAAATTCTGCATTCCCTTCGATCGGCACTTTTTTTTCTCGCAGAACACCGGGAAACGCGGAGTTCCCCCGCGAGCAATTTGAATGTTATTTATTTTTGGAACGCATTTGATTTTTGTTTATAGAATAATCAGCACGGCCGCCGCGCCGCATGCAAAAATAACAGGGCTCGGTATCGGGTCGCGGTGTCTGCTTTAATTAACAATATGCTTTCACTGAAATTCACGATGATACGGTTAACGGTCCGTATTTCGCCGGGGAAACATTTTATTTCGTATCCAACCGGGTCCGAAACGTGAATTAAACGCTAAGTATTGTAGAACTCGTTTGTGTTACCTTCTGTTGCCTCCTATCTACGCGTTAATATTACATTGAAATAATATTCCGGGCACGTAGATGGAACACGAATTTCTCCATTTTCGTTAAAATTCCCGTGCTCGCATTCCCGGCCGTCAAAACAAACCCGAGCGTCTACCGATGCTACATTAATTTCGCACACAGTTATCGAATAAATTTGCAGTGGCTATCTCCGGCGCTCGCCGGCAGATGGATACCTTTCCCGCAAATACGTGAACCGTCATCGATTTGTGTATGTACTGAATAAAAAATTATTCGAATGAAGGATTTTTCGAATTATTCGAATAAAGAATTTTTCGAATTATTCGAATTATTTGAATAAAGAATTTTGCGAATTATTCGAATAAAATGTTTTCCGAATGCAGAATTCTTCGAACTATTCGAATAAAAAATTATTCGAATTATTTGAATAAAGAATTTTGCGCGCGCGAATTAATGAAATAAAATGTTTCTCGTATATAGAGCTCTTTCAATTATTCGAATAAAAAATTATTTGATTTATTTGAATGAAGAGTCTCACGAATTATTCGAATAAAAAGTTTTCCGAATGCAGAACTCTTCGAATTATTCGAATAAAAAGTTTTCCGAATGCAGAACTCTTCGAATTATTCGAATAAAAAGTTTTCCGGATGCAGAACTCTTCGAATTATTCGAATAAAAAGTTTTCCGGATGCAGAACTCTTCGAATTATTCGAATAAAAAGCTTTCCAGATGCAGAACTCTTCGAATTATTCGAATAAAAAGTTTTCCGAATGCAGAACTCTTCGAATTATTCGAATAAAAAGTTTTCTGAATGCAGAACTCTTCGAATTATTCGAATAAAAACTTTCTCGAACGTTGAATTCTTCGAATGACTCGAATGAAAAATTATTCGAATAAAGAATCATTCGACTAAGGAATTATTCGAATAAATATATCAAACAATCTACGACGAGCAATGAATCATTCGAATAAAATATTCGTCTGAAAGGAATTCATTCGAATATCAATCTCACGATCGGACAAATATCAACAGGAAATAACCCAAATAACATCGAGCTCTGATTGGTCCCTCCTCCACGAGAAGTCGCGCAAGTTCCGACCGAAGAAAATCGGGGATGACTCCGAGGACGCCCGCAGCCGAAATTCCCGTAGTGCAAACACCTGTGAACGGTCGCCGGCTCGCGGAAAAAAGATATCCCCGGACGGAGGAAACTCGAATTGAGTTCTCCGACGTCGATTAAAGATGGAAGATCCCCGTCGAGGTTGCAGGGGGTTCCGTTTCGAAGAAAACGGCGAAGTGGGGGGGGGGGCTAGAGGAGGGATCGAGAAAGAGGAAGAGAGAGGGGGGGACAGTAGCGCTTCGGCACTCTCGTAGATCAACGTCCCTCGCCCCTCCCAATCAAAAAACTTGGACCGCCGGAAGCACCGGCGGAAAGTTAAATGAGTAGCGGGCGGGGATGTCTTCCGAATAGTTTCAGACGAGGCTCGAATCTTTCCCCGGGTCTCGGCGGAGTTCCTCGAACACTCGCAACAAAGGGAATTGAATGGGCATCGGTGGATACGGGGCACGAGGCGTGCGCCGCCGACACTCTCTCTCCACCAGCACTACCACCACCACCGCCGCCGTCGCCACCACCACCACTACCACCACCACCAGCACCACCACCACTGTTGCCAGCAGCATCGCTGGCGAGCCATCAGCGCGCACCTCTACTTCGTGCCACCTCTCCTCGATCAGTCGACCCCGTGCAACGCGGCTCGCCGGCCGCCGCGCGATACCAAACCGAGTGCCCAGTCTCGCGTGATCTTTGCCCGACGAGATAGCCTAAACATCTCCGTGACGAACCTCTGCATCATCGAAAGTTGTTTACCCGTGATTCTCCGCTAGGTACGGCGCAACGAAAGAGCAGAGAAAAATAGAAAGAGAGAGGGGGAGAAAACGAGAGAGAGAGAGAGAGCCGGTCCGAGGGGCGTGAAGAGGGTGGAGAAAAGGGTGATCGAGGGCGCGTGCGTGCGTGTGCTAGTTGGTGCGTGTGCCCCGGAAGGTCACGGTGAATCGGAAGAGACCCCAGGTGTGCAGCCGCAGCAGAAGAAAGATAGAGAAAGAGAGAGAGAGAGAGAGAGAGAGAGAGAGAGAGAGAGAGAGAGGAAGAGATATAGAGAAAGAGAGAGAGGAAGAGAGAAAGCGACGGGCGCCGAGAGGTAGACGGAGGAAGGGAGTCCGCGCGGAAGCCGGTTCCCCGCTAACTTGTTGAGTCTGTCAGCTCCGAGGGCTGCTCCCAGGGGCACGCGATGACCGAGAGGCTGCCCGCGCTGATCCTGCTGGCCCTGCTGGGCTCGGCGAGGGCGAACGTCGCCCAGCAGAGGAACGGGAACGTGCACAACGATCCGCTGGTGGTGGAGACGACCAGCGGGCTGGTGCGAGGCTTCTCGCGAACGGTGCTGGACAGGGAGGTGCACATCTTCTACGGGATCCCGTTCGCCAAGCCTCCCATAGGGCCGCTGCGGTTCCGGAAGCCTTTGCCGATCGAGCCGTGGCACGGCGTGCTGAACGCGACGGTGTTGCCGAACAGCTGCATCCAGGAGAGGTACGAGTACTTCCCCGGGTTCCCCGGCGAGGAGATGTGGAACCCGAACACCAACATCTCGGAGGATTGTCTCTACCTGAACATCTGGGTGCCGCAGAAGCTGCGGCTGAGGCACAAGGGCTCCGAGCCGCCCAACAACGGCGACAGAAACGGCGTCCCGCTACTGGTGTGGATCTACGGCGGTGGATTCATGACGGGCACCGCGACCCTGGACGTCTACGACGCGGACATCATGGCAGCCACCAGCAACGTGATCATCGCCTCGATGCAGTACAGGGTCGGCGCGTTCGGGTTCCTCTATCTGAACCAGCATTTCGCCAACAGCGAGGAGGCGCCGGGGAACATGGGCCTGTGGGACCAGGCACTGGCGCTCAGGTGGCTCAGGGACAACGCCGCGGCGTTCGGCGGCGACCCTGACCTGATCACCATCTTCGGCGAGTCCGCCGGCGGCAGCTCCGTCTCCCTTCACCTGATCTCCCCGGTCACCCGCGGCCTGGTCCGCCGCGGGATTTTGCAGAGCGGCACCTTGAACGCGCCCTGGAGCTACATGACCGGCGAGAAGGCGAACGAGGTCGCCAGGGTGCTCGTCGACGATTGCGGCTGCAACTCCACCATGCTACAGGAGAATCCGGCGAGGGTGATGGCCTGCATGAGGTCCGCGGACGCCAGGGCCATCTCTGTACAACAGTGGAACAGCTACTGGGGCATACTCGGGTTCCCGTCCGCGCCCACCATCGACGGCATCTTCCTGCCCAAGGACCCGCTGCAGCTGCTCCAGGAAGCCGACTTCAAGGACACCGAGATACTCATCGGGAACAACAAGAACGAGGGTGAGCCAGCACGATTCTTTGCGCGAACGGGCCACCCGCCGGGGAGTATGGCGGGTCGAGGCGCGCGACCCGACGCGACGGTTCTTATCGCGGCGGTCACCGGTGACCGCCGGTCCGGCGTACAATCACCTCCAAAAGTGCCGGGACACTCGCAGGAAATCATGTAAATGGGAACCGGTTGGTGACGGTTTCTTTAATTTGCTTCAAAGTTGATTGTATTAAACTGTAACGAGCTCGTTTATGTATCTTTTACATTGCGAGAGGAATAACGTTAATTTTATAAAGGAAAATTAGAGTTTCTTCTAGGCGATACAGCCACCGTGTTTTCTGAGGACTTTTTCGACTAATTTCGACGATGTCGTAAGACTTCACGCTGAACATGAAACGTCGCTTAAATTCAATGAAATGTTTATACCAATTCAGCAGGTGTCCTAATACTTTTTGAGCGGGGTGTACGTCGCTGAAGGCTCCGGAAAGTCCGGTGAAGGCGATTTCGTTGCTGTCGTTGACAGCAGCGAGCAACCTTTGGCCTGCGGTGACCGGTCCGTTTTGACCCAGTGTACTCGAATCGTCAACCGATTAGTCAAGTTCCGGAAATTTGTTTAAATAAATGGCTGTTACACTTGGAACAACGAAAGGCGAGCGAACTGCGGATTTTATGCATTTCTGATGGAGAAGAAATAGATTCGGAAAGAAAATTGTGAAAACGTGAGAAGAATTTGAGAATATTTTTAACACTGGAACTGCGAAACCAGTCGAAATGGCTGGTTTGCGATTTTTTCTTTTACAATTCCCGATGTTATAAAAATATTTCTGTCGGAAATTTTTGTACGAACTGTTTCGTTCGAGCATATATTACAATAAAAATTCGTAGGAAGTTCAAATAAATTCTATCTTGCCGTTGTTATTAAACAATATACTTCAGTCACGTTTAGGGCTCGGTAATTTCACCGTTAAATTACGAGCAACTTATCAAATTTATTGAATAATTGAAATAATATTCAATAAATATTGAATAATTGAAATAATATTCAATAAATATTGAATAATTGAAATAATATTCAAAATAAAAATTGAATAATTGAAATAATATTCAATAAATATTGAATAATTGAAATAATATTCAATAAATATTGAATAACTGAAATAATATTCAATAAATATTGAATAATTGAAATAATATTCAAAATAAAAATTGAATAATTATTGAATAATCATTGAATTATTGAGGACATTTCATCTGAATTACGTTCTGTTGCTTCGAGAATTTTGGTTGACAATTTTTTTCCACAAATAATCCGCAGTCTGAGAATCGCCGTAAACATCGTCGATTGCATGATCGGGAAACGGTCCGAGGGTCAAAGTGACCGTTGTTCGTTGGACGAGCCTTCATGCGACGTAAATGATATGCGCGTGGCTATCCCCGCGTTAACGAAACGGAATAATGTTGTTTCGGGGTGGCACTGTGGGGCAAACGCACTGCGGTCGGCCGGGATGTTTGTGCCGCGCTTCGATTCCAGAGCTTCAATGAACTTTTACCGAGCGGTATCTTTATTCGACCAGCGGGATCGTGGATTCGTTTACGAGCCGTTGAAACAGTAGTCGTTTAGCTTCAATTCCAGACGTCGAAAGTTCGAGGGCTTCTGCGGGAACGTGTTCGAAAATCGATTCGAGGCTGCCCGTTGTAATCTGGTCAGTTCGCCTGGATCCATTATTGATCTGGGTCCATCGATTTTCTGAAACGATATCGAGGTTATTTTCTAATATGATCTACCTCGTTTTAAAGGGGACGCTTCTAGCTTCAATTTAGGCTAAGTTACGCTGAGAAAGTCCGACGCGAAAATAATTTCAAATCAATTCGTAGACGGCCATTGAGATTCGATCGTTTCTCTTCGATCGAGACTTTCGATCGAGATTGACTTTACGAAACGATGTCGCAATTTTTATTAGATCGAAGTGGCACTATCTTAAAGTAGATACTTCCAGCTTTAATTCAAACTAAGTTCCGTCAAGAATGTTCCGCGAGAGTGCAGCTTAAAATCGATTTGAAGCTTTCCCACGGAATCGAGGCTTCTTCGCTACGAAATTTCCGTCGACATTTTAAAATCTTTCGAAATGATATCGCGATTATTTTCTTAATCTGATGTAACCTGTCTTAAAGTGGACATTTTCAGCTTCGACGAACATTAAATTACGTTGAAAAGATTTTCCGGGAAAAGAACAGAAAATCGATTTGAAGCTTGCCTCTGGCATTAAGTTATTATCGATCGGATCAACGGTCGAGATTACTCAATTTTCCGAAACGATACCGCGATTCTTTAGCAATCTACTGTAGTACATCTTAAAGCGCACACTTTCAGCTTTAATTCGAGCCGAATAAAATTGAACAACGGCCACGGAAAGCGAGTGCATCATTTTTTGAAAGCCTTCGTTAAAATCGCGCCAGTTTCATTCAAATCTTAATTTCATTCATCGAGATTTCTCGATTTTCCGAAGAGTTCCGCAAAAATCTTTCCCAACCAAAAATATCCCAGCTTCAATCCAAGCTCGATAAAGTCTCAAAAATCCCACGGCAAGAAGACTTCATCGTACTTCGCAGATTTTCTATAAAATCCCGTCCTTTTTTTCTCCGAGCAAGGAGCTGGGATTCTCCGATTGTATCAAATGTTCCCGAAAATCTGGTCGAACCAAAATTACCCTATCTCGAAGCGTACACCTCCGGCGGATTAATTCAATCGCAATAAAGCGAACGGATTCCCACGGGGCGCGCGGGTCGAACAATTTTCCGTTTGCGTGGGCACGGTGTCGAATTTCTGGGAAATGATTAGGCTGGTATTGTTGGTTCATCGCGTGGCTCGGTTTTAAGGGTGCGAACGATGCTTATCCTGGGCCGGTTACGTAAATCCTGGTCTGGTTGAACGGCTGTCGGCGCGAATCGGGAACAATGGTCCCATAGACTCGTTAGATAACGCGGAAAACCTATTCATTATTGGCGATCCACCTTTCTCGTTAATGAAAAGCTGTGTCGCGGGCGAACGGGCCGACGGACGGACGGACGCGTTTTACCGCGGGGCCGGGAATTATTTTGCTCAGGCTGCCGCTCAGGAGTCTTTACCCACTCCGGCTAATTAACCTTTGCGAGGGACGGCCTCGGGGACGCGGTTCGATCGACACTTCACCTGTAAAGGACACCGCGACTCGGCGAGGCGCGACGCGGCGTCTTTCAGTTCCGCGCGAGTTCGACAACTTCCGGCGACAGTTGTCTCGGCTCGATTCGCCGGGAACGTGACTAATTAGTCGGGAACCGGTAGTTCCACTGCGTTTGGGAATCCGGGAAATCGCGGGGTATACTCGGGGCAACGAACATTCGGAGGATTCGCCGCGGAATTAGTTGCTACGAGATTTTTCATTTCCAGCGAACCGTCGCGAAGGTACTGCGAATTCCTCCCTAATTGACGCTCAGCTTGGAAGGAAAGATGGACAATTTGGGAAGAGGGGGCACGATTAATCGAGCCTTGCGGCTCGCTTTTGCAGTTGCCGGTTGTCAACAGTTATAAAAACGAGGTGTAAATTGTACATTTTTTGTGTACAAGCTGAGCGTCAATTAGGGAGAGTTTACTGTAGTATTTCGATGAACGCGGCAGATTTATGCTAATATTGTATTTTTGTTTGTTTTTGTTTGTAGTCTGATTTCTATTTCTTTTGTCTTTTTGTCCTAAATTTTTCTTTTGGTTTTTTTTCTTTTTCAGTTTCGCGTTTTTCTATTTCGTCCGCCCTTGCGTGACTACCACCGTATTATTACTCTTTCTCCCCCTCTCTCTATCTTTCTCTCTTTCTCTCTCTCTTCCTGTTTCTCTTTTTCTCCCTTTCTCTCTGTCTCTCTCTCTCCCTCCCCTATCCCTCTCACTGTAACTAAGGGTTTATCCCGGTGATAAATGAAGTTATTATTGTTATTTTCGTCGTATACTGGGTGTCCAGAAAGCTTGGGACCGAACTGATACTGCGTGTGATACAGTTAATACTAATTGTCCTTAGAAGACTGCGAATCTTTATGGAAAATAAAAATCGTCTTCGTCGACTGCAACAAAAGTTTGTCATTTAGAAATTTCCTTCTATTTCTATTAATTTCAGCGAGTCGAGAATAACACGCGCGGGCTCTGAAATTCTTCGAATCTCTTCATCCGAATCGTATAAATGTACGAATTGTGGCCAGCCTTCCGGCGAAAAGTACAGCCGATTCGTCGGCCTTCGAGAAGCATTTCGAACGCATCTCTGAAAGATTCGAAACGGCTTCGGGAACCGGCGAAATTTCAGATTAAGATCCAGCAAAAATTGTAATTTGTAATTTCTGCTTCCGAGTCCGCGAGGGCTGGCGAGTTTGCGAAGTTAACAGATGGTGCTCGTAGACGGAGCTCAGCCCCCGACGCTTGTAATTTCTCGTGGCACGAGAAAGTCCCGAGTCTGAGATCGCGCGATTAATTAGAACGCTGATTCTCTCCGGGGCGTATCTCGCCGGCGATAACTCGCGGGCAGATTGAAAAACGTGTTTGGATGCTTACGTAAGTCACCGGGCCTCGATAAGAGAACTGCGCCGATCAGCCGGAAACACGAGATCTCGATCGTTTTCGTGCTCGGAGGCAGAGCCGAGCCATTAATAGTCGATTCTCGGTCGGCCGAGCCGTGGTAATTAAGCAGTTCGAGGGAATGCCGTACCTCTACGGCGGCCCAAATACAGCTTTTTCTCTCCCCCGAGTGCTGTCGAACGTTCGCCCTTGTTATTAGCGATCGTTCGGATCCGTGTGATCACAGATCCAGAATTAAATTAGCCGAAGTTTTCTGAAATGGTGATAGACCTCGGGGCGGATACAGCAGCGGACGAAAGACTCGAACGAGGAACAGTGTTGGGCAAACTTTTATTCGAATGTCGGATAAAAATAAACGTTAATGAAGAAAATTTGATTCGGCACTGTCGTATTAATATACAGACGAATACAAATTTATCTAGGGAGATATTTATTCGGATGCAATCTTATGTGAATCACTCGAATTATTCGAATTACTCGAATTATTCGAATTACTCGAATTACTCGAATTACTCGAATTACTCGAATTACTCGAATTACTCGAATTACTCGAATTATTCGAATTACTTGAATTATTCGAATTACTCGAATTACTCAAATTATGCACCCGAATTATTCGAATGATGTACTCGAATTATTCGAATTCTTTGACTTCTTCGAATTCTTTAAATTCTTTGACTTCTTTGAATTCTTTGACTTCTTCGAATTCTTTGAATTCTTTGAATTCTTTGACTTCTTCGAATTCTTTGAATTCTTTGATCTCATCGAATTCTTTGAATTCATTAACGTCTTCGAATTCTTTGATTTCTTCGAACTCTTTGAATTCCTTGACTTCTTCGAATTCTTGGAATTAATCGAATTAATCGAATTACTCGAATTATTCGAATAAAGAAACATATTTAATCGAATCAATCCGAATAATACTTAATTCTGATAGGGACACATGTGTGATCCTTCAATTTTGTCACAATCACAGTCGCTTAAAAATGATTCTTCGTTGCTTTCCCATGGAAATTTTCAAACTTTTGACATCGCAAATGAAAGCCCGAAGATCGTACTTCATGACAGATTGATAAAGTTTCGTAAAATATTTCGACATCGTATCAATAACTTAAAAAACTCGTCCACAGTATCGAAAAACATAGTTCCATGACATACAGTAGATACGAATTAAATCCTGACCGTTTTCCCGTGGGAATTTTTGAACTTCCAAGGTCTCAAATTAAAGCTGGAAGATCGTGCTTTACGATCGATTCATCGGGCTCCGTAGAAAAATCAATCACCATATTAATAATTTCGAAAAACGTATCGCTATTCGAAAAACAGTTGACTGAAGGAATAAGCAACGGATACACGATACGCGCATAAAATTCATCGCGATCACTTTATCGCCTCCGCTGTATTTATCTCCACGGTGAAATACAGTGGAGAACGTAATTGGTTAGGGCCAGCGGGAATCGAGAAGTCTGGCCGGTCTGCTGTTACGTGGCTCTCTCGTGGTCCTCGAATTTCGTGAAATAAGGTTCGAACTAGATCTAACAGAGTTCGAATCCGGACTCCATCCGCGAGGCAGTAAAATGGGAAGAAAACCTCGGAATATCCTGACAAATAAATCCTAATTTATACCGAGCTGTAGAACCTAATCTAGGGCAGTAAAAGTTGAAGCGTTTTCTCGGTCGGGGAAGAAAGGGGGCGAGGTATATCCTCGGTTGCAAGCGGTCCACCGTTAAGTCTGACAAATTTCCATCGAGTCTCGCATCGAAGATGACTAATAGTCGGCGGGGTACATTTCCCCGGGGCATTTCTTTCCGCGTAGCATCGTCTGAAAAATTGTCCCGATGTATCCTGCCGTCGCCGACCCGTGGGAAATCGCCGCGTTCGGGCAACCGCGAAGATTTTTCGGCGATCGCGCGGGAACGCCGTTCGGTCGAGGGCGTCTCGCGGGCCAATTGATTCGCGACAACCGATATGCCGGGGACAATCGACTTTCCCGATAAACGTTACGGGAACACGTAGAGCCGCGAATCACTCGATAACTGCTCGCCTCGGCAACGGGCTCTCCGTCGCTTCGCCAGACAATTCCAAACAAAGAGATAGGCACGCAACTATTCGCGGAGATTGGAATCGCGGAGATTCGCAGCCGGGTCACGCCGCAGAGTCAGCCGGGCCAGCCGGGTCAGCCCGATAAAATCGTTCACGGCCGACGACGATCTCTTAATTCTTTTAATGATTTTACCCATCCGTCGAGGTCTCTCAAAGAACGAGGCCGTAGCGAACAATCACGACGTAATAATTTCACAAGTTCTGTATCGGAAGTATCGTTCATCAAATTCTTGGACTACTACGTAACGTCGAAAACATTTTTTTTACCGGTTCACGCCGATGCGACGGTCAAGGGGAAAGTCTCCGCTTTTGAACGACACCGAGAGAGATGATCTGCGATTTTTTTCTTGCCGATTTATGATACTTTGCGCGAAACATCAGCCATCGTCATTACAGTCATCGAGATTGAATCTTGGATGAAAAATTGGGGATGTTTGAATTACTGTGACTTCGCATAGAAAAATCGCAGGGTGATCAGTTTAGGCTCCTTTTAAAGGGCGAACATTCTACTTTTAGTTGTGTTAATTTATTTTTATCAGGAAAAATGTTTGCGACAGAACACGGACAGAAAATCAGACACCATAATTTTCTATGATGTTCCAAATTCGAACTCTTCTGCACTGTACAACAATTTTTTCTCCGCATTGGCACTATTATTTTCGTCAAGATCAAACTCTCCGCTTTCCAACGAGATCAAAAAAGTTCATCCGCGATTTTCCTTTACCATTTTATCGCGTCCTGAGTGGGACGTATGCTATCGTTATTACAGTAGTACCCATGCAATCTAGAGCAAAACAGCGTCAATATTTGAGCTATTGTAACTTCGCGAAAAAAATTCGCACAATGATCAGTTTAGGCTCATTTTAAAGGGCAAACATTCTACTTTTAGTTGTGCTAATTTATTTTTATCAAAAAAAATGTTTGCGACAGAGCACTGACAGATAACCAGACACCATAATTTCCTATGATGTTCCAAATTCGAACTCTTCTGCACTGTACAACAATTTTTTCTCCGCATTGGCACTATTATTATCGTCAAGATGAAACTCTCCGCTTTCCAACGAGACCAAAAAAGTTCATCCGCGATTTTCCTTTACCATTTTATCGCGTCCTGAGTGGGACGTATGCCATCGTTATTATGGTAGTACCCATGCAATCTAGAGCAAAACAGCGTCAACATTTAAGTTATTGTAACTTCGCGAAAAAAATTCGCACGATGATCAATTTAAGCTCATTTTAAAGGGCGAACACTCTGCTTTTAGCCCTGCTAATTTGTTTCTATCAGAAAAATGTTTGCGACAGAGCACTGACAGATAACCAGACACTATAATTTTCTATAATATTCCAAATTCGAACTTTTCTGCACTGTATAACAATTTTTTCTCCGCATTGGCACTATTATTATCGTCAAGATGAAACTCTCCGCTTTCCAACGAGACCAAAAAAGTTCATCCGCGATGTTCCGTTACCATTTTATCGCGTCCTAAGCGAGAGACGAACGTCATCGTCAGTACGATAGACGTAGCTGAAGCAAAATAGCATCAACATTTCAACTGTTATAACTTCGCGAATAAGGATCCCGCGACAATCGACCTGTGCTTATTTTAAAGCTCGAATTCGCCGCATTCCGACTCCTTCATCGAAAATATAATACGCAGGACCCGCGGACGTCGGCAGACGGTCCACTGTGGGGCAGTAGGGAGCAGAATCGCGTGGGAGGGTCGGGTTATTTCGGTTCGGTCGGGTTTCACGGCTGACCCGGGAGGCTAAGAATAATACCGTGGCTCGGGGTTACGTTGCATCAGCGCGGCGCAGTGCACATGTAGCCCGCGTCAGCAATTTGGCCTATTCAGTGTGTCCTGCTCGATATGACATCTTGCCCGTGACACCTGTGTAAATTCGCAATGCGGCTGACAATTGGGTGCTTCTGTAATTCCGGATCGGTGCATCCGGGTGTCCTCCGTCTTCGCCCAGGGCCGACAGCGGATCTCCGGCGATTTTTACGACTCCCCCCCTCCTCCCTTCCACCCTCGCAGCCACGCCGCGGCTACGGATTGTTTCGCGCCGATTTAGTCCCGTGTCAAAACGCGGCACGCTCATGCATAAATCATGCCCAAGGTGGACATCGCCCGTGAACTGATTCAATTCCCGCGGAGGAGAACGCTCCCTTTCGATCCGGTTCCGGCCTCCTCAATAATTCAGCGCACTTCCGGCTCCGGAAGTCTCTGTTCGGAACCGCGAGAAACTCCAAACCGAATCGAATATCGGCCGCGGAGTCGCGCGGCGCACCGCAAACCCTTCTTTCGGGGCGAAATAATTTCACTGTATGTGTATATAAATGTAATAATAAATAAATGAAATGAATAAATAAAAATAATTAAATATAATGTAAATATAATAGTATATATATTTATACATGATGAGTTTCGCAACGCGACGACTTCAAATAACTCGTAAAATATTTGTTGTTCGAAAAAATGTTTCAGACAGAAGTTGCATGGTTTCGAGGAGGACATGTAGTACTGTAATCAGTTTTATATTATTTTGCTTTTTTTTGTATCAAGATACGAAGATCACCTTCAATTTTTTAAATGGAATAGTTAATATTTCTTGCCGAATTCGGATAAAGCGTTGAATTCTACATGAAAAAGTATTAACACTAAATAGGGACTAAAATAAATAGTTACTGAGATATTAACGAAATAAGTTTATTTATATTTAATACAGTTATATCGTTATATTTAATACAGTTGCGTAATCTTGTTATTAAAGAACGAGAAGAATTTTTAAGTGTTTCTGCTGTTATTGCAGCACATGCATGACTAATACGTTGTTCCATGTCTTCCACCGTCGTTGGTGCAATAACAACAAAAACACTTGAAAATGTTTTTCGATTTTTAATAACAAAAGTACGCAACTGTATTGAATGTAACGGGCAGCAGTTCGAACATCGTTTAAAATAAAACTTATTTTGTTAATATTGCAGTAACCATTTATTTTAGATCCTATTTAGTGTAATACTTTTTCATGTAGAGTTCATGCAGAATTATAGAATTATATTATTATTATTATTATTATTATTATTATTATTATTATTATACTGTTATTATATTATATATATAATAATAATTATTATTATTATATTATTATATATATTATATAATATAATAATGATATAATATTATAATAATAATATAATAAATATAATATAATATAATAATAATATAATAGATGTAGTTTTCTACAATTTTCAATTTATCAAATTCCCCGAAATACATCGTCTCACTAAAAATTTCGGCATGCTTCGATGCTTTAAATATTAACATTCGGATTGCGGTTGCCGGGTCATTCTGACCCAAATGCACTTTTAAACGTCACCTAGTCGCTCAATTTAGAGAAATGACATTAAACAAAGTGCCGTTTCGCCAGGAACAACAAAAAGACTAATAGACCTAGAAGAAGGATTTTTCAAAAATTTCTCAAAGAATTAATGCGAATAAAGCTAAGAATTATTCGAACGATCGTCGATTTTGTATAGTTATTAAAATGGTACGGTGGAGGCTACGCAAAAAAAATGTTTATGCAAAAAAGCTGTTCAGTATGAAATACGTGTCTTACGTGGTATCAACAATTTTTTTTCATTTATATAATGGTGGAGAATATATCATGGTCAACTTGGAAGAACTTTTTTTCACATGCTCCATGATAGAATAGTCGAATAAATTAGTTTCACTATAAAAGTCTGAATTTCGTCGGCAGAATCGCCGAAATAATTATTAATTATTTAAAGTGGCTAAAATATTCTGGAAGATGAAACGCGCACGGATTTATCGATGGTTATTTCGAAAATGTGACACTTCAAGAATTCCATTTCGATCACGATAAACGCGTTTCCAGCCCACTGTGCATCGCGCCGGTCAGCCGCGCGCGTTTCACTTTATTTATTTCAATATTTTTTGTTTTGTTCGGCTCTGCTTTCTTTTTCACTCTTTCTCTCTCTCTCTCTCTCTCTCTCTCTTTCTCGTTTGCCAGTACGTCCATGCGCACTTTCGGTTTTTTTCCCCGCAATTCGTTTTTAATTGCTCGTCGATCGGAGTGTAACCTTTATGTTCTTGCCGTTTGCTGTACCGTTAATTGACTCAATCCGCGGAACGAGCGCCGCTATTGTTTTCAAGTAAATTTCGAGAGCACGAAATAAAATGTTGCCTTTGCTTCGACACTGGAATTTTACAATTTGCACAGAGCCCGCGCGGTATCGAGTGAATAATTTGTTTCGCGGCTGTGAAAGCGTTATCGCGTTACGGGGGAAAAAGGTAGCCGGAATTTATTATTCTGAAAGTTCGGCGCAAATCATTTTTTGTTATCGTAACCATAAGCAGGCGTTAGGGTACTCGATGGACGAAATCGATTTGGATCGAATTTTCAACTTGCACGTTGACTCTACCGAGATCTTCGAAATGCTATTAATCATGTTTACATTTTTTTTTAATATTACTCCGCTCTAAATCATAGTTTCCGCTTTCAAATGACAGCAAAGAAATCGACCTGCGATTTCTCCTTGCCGACTTATGGCACTTTGACAAACCATGCGCCATCGTCGCCGCAGTTACCAAATTATTGTGGAAATTCAAGCTGCTGTAACTTCGCGAGAAAAAATCCCAGGATGGCAAACTTAGGCTCGTTTTAAAGACTGAACCTTCTACTTTCACCTCCGCTTATGTCATTTCTGATGAAAAAATGTATCCATCGAAGCACACACGGAAAAGTAAAAATTGTCATTTTTAATCATTTTTCAAATTCGCACGTTTCCGCGATGATCACGAAATTTTTCTCCGAAATGAAAGTATACCTATCATCAAGAGCAAACTCTCCGCTTTCCAACGAGACCAAAAGATCTAATCAGCGATTTTTTGTCACCGTTGTATCACGTCTCGAGTGAGACGCCTGCGATGCTCATTAGTAATAGTTGTAACTACGCTAGAAAAGCATGAACATTTAAACCCGTTGTAACTTCGCGAGAAAAAATCGCAGGACGACAAACACAGGCTCATTTTAAAGCCTGAAGTTTGCGCTTCCGATCCTCTTCGTCATCGATCCCGGAAAAATATTTGCTGCGACTAGAAAAGTTCCAGTTGAAGCAACGGTCGCGGAATACGAACAGCCGAACCGCCGCGGCGATTCGGCCGACGATGGTTTACGTTCAGCGTTCACCGTTTCGTTCCGAAATTTCGTGCACATTTTCCGCGCAATGTACACCGCGATATTCGAGGCTGTCGTGGCTGCCAGAGCCCCGAGATTCGTTTAATGATTGATCTCCGACGGCGGAGGCGCTGGTCGGGCGGTGTCGGGACCGCGGGGCGCGCAACGTGACTCCCGTGCAATTTGGTTTCTTCGGGAAGTTTGTCGGTCGAAGAAACTTTGGAAAATCCAGTGACCTGGATTCAAATTTCACCGCAGCTCTTCCCGACGCTTAACTAGCTTCCGGCGGCGGCCGCGTTCGCCTCAGAATTTTAATAGATCCGCGGAGGTGAGGCTGACACGCCTAATGTCCTCTCGTCGAAACGCCGAAAAATCGCGGAACGCGGACTCCCGAGTACGGAAATTCGGGGCTGGAAATGGAAAGCAGGCGTCCTTGACCCCGGCTCGGTTCACGCGATCCATTAAAACCAGCCCCGCGGCTCGGAAAAGGCGGGAAATTCGAAGAAGATCGCCGATGCTCCTCCGACACAACTGACGGCGCGGTGTAAGATTCTGATAAATTCTAATAGATGTATTTTTTGAAACTAGACTGAGGGACTCCCGCTATCATTATCGGGACTAGTCTACTAGACAATGATCAAGATGCTTTTTCTAAATTTTGTTATCACTTGGAATGAGACGAACAAAGTAAAAATACTCTCGCTTTTTAACCCTTTTTATCCGAGCCTGTAACGAAAATTTAAGAACCGTCTCTCGGGAGATCTCGGTAATTTATATGCCTGCTGAAAATGTTATCGAAATTTGCCATTTCCGGGGAGAAATCGCTGTAAATTGATCTATAATAATCACAGAAACGGCTGCGGTTAGAAGAAGAAGCGGCTGCTTTTCTGCAGGAAAATCGACTTTAAATGCTTCCGAAAAATTAAACAATTGCCATATCTGTGCAAGATATCTCTGTAAGATTTAAGGTAAATCGGATGCACAATTTCCAGCGACTTCGCGACGATGGAAAGCAAACGAACGTGCTCGAAAGACAACTTTTCTCTCCGTCGAAGCACGATTTTTCAAACTAGTTCCATCGGTCGCCGAAACGTTCGAAACGTCGTTTAAACTCGGATAAAATCGAAAAAAAGGAACAGAAAAAAAGGGAATCGATTTTTCGGAATCGTCGTTCCCCCATGAGCAATTATCGCGAACGGGTCTTGAACGTCGCGATGGCGCCGGGGTCCGATCGTATCCGTGCAAAGTTGACGCAAATACGGGAGACAAAACCGGCCGGCAAACAAGCAAACAGGGGGATTGAAAATTTATTGCTCGGAGCAACAAATAAAGCCTGTAACGGACCGCGGATACGTCGGAGGAAGCGTTTGCTTATTTTTCCGGGCGATTGCGCGCTAAACGGATTGGTTCGAGCGGCGCGAGCGAGCGATTTTGTTTGCCCTTTTTTCGTCTGGCGCGATTTTCCGAGCCGAGCCGAGCCGGTGTCGGGCCGGGCCGGACCGAACCGATTGGAGCTTGAACCGTGGAATTTCACGGTGCATCCGGCGGGCGAACTCCTTGGCAACGGGGGCGACGCGTTAACGAGGTCAAACGACGGCCCGCGCCGCCGATAATTACATCAACAAGCTGTAGGGATTATAATACGCGCATAAATTCCGGCACTGCCGCTATTAACCGAATAATGCGACGCCCTTTGCGCAGCCGGCATTAACCGAAACGGAATTACGGGGGCGAGGAAAGTGTATCCGCGCCGAGTAATTAGGGCTGACTGGGCCGCGCAATGCGTCACGTTCGATGAAACCCGCTCCTACCTGCTGTCCCCCCGCCTCACGGTTCCCCCCCTCGTCCTGCTCCCGGTTATCGTTTTCAGTAACATCGAGCAGTGTATTTTCCCCTTGCCGGGCGTGTGTATCAAACGGTAATTAGTATGAAACGGCCGCGGAGAAAGCGCGGAAATACAGGCGAATTCAGTTTATGCTCGGCGCACGCCGAAATGATTGACTTGTACTACTGAAATCCCCTTCGTTTCCGAGCGCGCGCGCGTTCGCTTGCCTCGTTTATTTATGGGCCGGCGTTCGCCGGATCGCCGGGCTTCGACGATTTTTCGGCGACGTTTTATCGCTCATTCGGCGAAAAGCGCGCGATCGGTGTTCAGATTAACGCGCCGACCGCCGCAGGTATGTCTGCAACAAACGCGCGAGATCGGAACAATTTATTTCGTATTCGAACAGCGAAGAGAGGACGCGAATTATTGTAGAAATTGTTACACCTGTGACGCTTTTGAATCGCATAGATACGAAAGAATATTTGTAGGAAATTTGTGTGTTATTTTCAACTTATCAAAATGATTGAGAAAGAAAAGAAAGTGTCTCACTAGGCTCTTGTTTATTGCAATCGATAAAGACAATATTTATTTTGCACAAAGATCCGCAATGTATCTACGACTTTTCAAACTCAAACTGCTCTGCAATGTTTAAACAATTTTCTACTGAACCGAGACTATTATCCTGATCAAGATTAAACTCTCTGCTTTCCACTGACGCTAAACATATTGATCGGCGATTTTTTTCTGCGGATTTACAGCACTTTTACTGTGGCACAATTACTGACATTGAATCTCGAACGAAAGTTCGCGTAAATTCGAATATCTGTGGCCGCGCGATTAAAGATCGCAGGATGATCAACTTAGGCTTATTTCAAAGGTCGAAACCTCTGCTTTCAGGGCTGCTAAGTAACAATTGCCGAAAAAAATGTTGCACCGAAGCATAGACAGGAAAGTAAAGATCGTAACATTTTTAATCGTTCTTCGAATTCGCGAGTTTCCGCAAAGTTTACGAAACGCGTTGTTGAATTGACACTGCTACTCTGGCCAAGATAATAGTCTTCGCTTTCGAATGAGACCAAAAGGATCGATCTGCGACGTTTCGTTGCCGTTTTATCGCTCCTGGAAAAAACGCGCGATCGGCGTTGGTGTAATATCGAAAGCCTTAAGCCTCGCTTTAATTATACAGCGAGGCTTTTAATTTTGACGACCGCGCGTCACACGATCCTTTGCTAATGCATTTCGATGCAGACGATACGGTTGGTCCGGCGAAATGGTCCGAAACTATTTTTAAATTGAAATTCCTCTAATGGTCTCCGATGTGGTTGACTCGTACCACTGAAATTCCTCGTTTCCACGCAGTAATTTGGTTCTCCATTTGTTTAATGAGCTCCGCCGCGCGCACAAACGGGAGCTACACCGGCAAACAACAACGTTGGGGGACTGAAAGAGACAACATTTGGCTAGTTTGAAAAAAAAGGATGCGACTCCGTCGGAGTGGTAATTTCTGACCCAGAACCACTCCGCGATTTTAATAACCCGGCTCCGCGCGAAGTTCCGCCGTTACGTTCGCCTCTTCGCGACGGAATTGTGTGCCGCGGACTCGCAGAAACGCTTCAGAATCGTTCAGAATCGAATTTTCCCCAGCTGCCGACGAAGTGGTTGACTCGTGCTCCTGGCATCGACCGACGCAGCGTAGTAGTAGTTGGCCTTTTTCCACCGCCGCCGCCGGCAGTGCTTCGTGTTTCCATTTTCGTCCTCGCACACAGAGTCGGAATTAACAGGGACTTAATCTCAGATCATCTAGAAAATAAATTAAATTAATTTTCTCGCCGGCCGCAGAAGCGGTCGACTCGCACCACTGCCGGCGCCCGGATACGTTATCTTCGCCCCGCGAACTTCCGGCTTCGCGTTTCCGCGCGCTGTGTGTCGCACCGAAATAATACCGCGAACGACCGGCGATAATTCGGCCAATTAAATCGACTCGAAGTTCTGTGCCGGCGCGGAAACGGTTGACTCGTACCACTGAAAGTTCCGCGCTGGCCGTCGTCTAGCGCCGAATTCCGCGGTAATACGGCGATAAACTCGCGTGCCACGACTTCGTGAATAATGTTCAACGATGATCGAGGACCTTTTTCAAGGTCTTACGAGCTCTGGCCAAGGACACCGGAAAAATACCGACACCGCGACAAGAAGCTGAGTCAGTCGGCTATTATTTGGATTGTTGAAAGTAACTATTTGGGTGAGATCGCCATCCGAATGAATTCCTTTCAGTCGAATATTCTATCCGAATAATTCATTATTCGTTGTATAATTATTCTATTTATTCGAATAATCTTTTATTTCTCATAAATTGTTCTATTTATTCGAATAATTTTTTATTCCTCATAAATTGTTCTATTTATATTTGAGTAATTTTTTATTCCTCATAAATTGTTCTATTTATTCGAATAATTTTTCATTCCTCATAAATTGTTCTATTTATATTCGAATAATTTTTCATTCCTCATAAATTGTTCTATTTATTCGAATAATTTTTTATTTGTCGCAAATTATTCTATCTATTTAATCGAATAATTTTTTCTTCGTCATAAATTGTTGCATTTATTTATTCGAATAATTTTTCATTCCTCATAAATTGTTCTATTTATTCGAATAATTTTTTATTCGTCACAAATTATTCTATATCTATTTATTCCAATTATTTTTTTATTCGTTATAAGTTATTCTATCTATTAGTTATTAATTATTCTATGTATAATTCTGTATTCGAGTAGAATTTCATTCGGTTAAATTTCTATCTAGATAAGCTTTTATTCGATTGAATATATTTACACGACGGCGTCGAATAAAATTCGTTTCGAACAGACCTTTCATTCGAATGAATTTTTATTCGATTGAATATTTTATTCGACACCGTCGAATAAAATTTGATTCGTTATTTCGAGAAGTTCGTATTTTTTCGCCAGTGGTCGCGCCGCTCCGAAATTCGAGCGGCACGATCCGGTATCCGGCGTCCGACGTAACGGCGTCAACATTCCGATTGTTTAACCATAATCCAACGGTGTGTCTGGCACGTAACCGAATTTTATCGTGCCGGCGTGATTGATAAATACCGGCGATGAAAAACAGACGGGCGAAAAAGAACTGTCTCGAACCGTCGTGTGCCCCCTTCCCCCCGAGCGATCGATAAACAATCGCCCGTTCAACAATGGCCGCTTTTTTCCCGACACCCCCCATCCCGCCCCCCGAAATATCCTCATCGTGTCTAATGGCCCCCGAGCCGAGTTTTCATTGACAAATTACTCGATTTTCCGCCGCCGCCGCCGCCCCTCGCGCATTTTTATAAACTCGTTTCCCCTGTGATTTATGCGATCGAGCCGGCGCCGCACTGTGTTCGGATAGCCACGGACCCTGTTGCGACATCCGGCCTGATTTAGCAAAAAATTTATCGCCCCTAGAGATTCCACTTAATTTAAGGGGGCTTCTTATTTAATCGCCGCGGGGTTTAATTAATTGTGTACCGAGTCTCGTTGGTACCTCTGTTCTCTCCCCCCACCCCAGATGAAGTGGCCACTTTGCCGGGCTGCAAAGGTCCTCGCGGGAGAATAAATATTCCGTTCCTCGGGACCCACTTTTTTCCAGGGAGAAATTATTTTGTTATAGCAACGCCTCTTTTTTCTTGTCGGATCCTTATTGCCCGCGAAGAGACGAGTCCAATGAACCGTCGCGTGACCGCCTTCGACCGAAGAGGTCGAGAGTCAGCGTTATACAGGGTGTTTCGAGAATACTGCAACGGAAGGGGACGCGCGCGTTCGTCGGAAACTAAGTAAAGATTGCGTGTACAACGTTTCTTGGCACCAAGCTTCCTATCCACGGTAATCTATTTTAGTAACTAACACAAAATTTGATTTCATTTTTTGATTTTATTTCTGTCTTTTTTTGTTTTGTGTTTTTATGTATTTTTTACTTATTTTACTTTCTTTACTTTATTTTATCTACTTTATTTTATCCATTTTATGGGAATATTTAAGAAAATCAACGAAGTTCATCGTCGAATAACGAAAGATTCTCCTGTAATTATCCAAACACCCTGTACATCCGGCCGACCATTGACTTTCGTTCGACCCCGTCGTGCGACACATCGTTGAACTCGTTTTTTCGCGGACAATCGGAATGCGAGGTGAAAGGTGAGTGACAATTATGCAGGGAAGCGTGAAAATGCGGGAAAGCCGGGAGAATCAATGTGGACAAAAATTAGCCCGGAGCGGAAAAACAGCTTTTTCCCGTTGCGAGACGGCGAATTAGACGGTTTACGCTCGGCCGGTCTTAACGAGCGGTTTTTGCAGCAATTAAACGCAAACCGATTCCCGCTGTTGCCGGCAATAGCTCGACGTTAGTTTTTGTTCGGGACGGAGGAGGGAAAAAAAGGGAGCACAGAGGAGGGAAATCGCCGTATCTCCGATCGTGTTACACGAAACGGATTTACATCGCGCGAAGCGTAAAGTTCGCAGTCGTTAGCCGGTCGATCGGAGGGCACGCCACCGCGTTATTAACAGTTCTAGCCGAGTGGTTCGCCGCGCAGATTTTTATTAAGACCCGGCCGCTAATTAACGCCGGAACAAGGACATCGGTCACGCGAGCACCGACCAAATTCGAAAAAAATACAACGCAGGGAGCCGAGGGCTGTGGATCACTCTCTCGCCTTCTTTCGCTCTCTCTGGCTCTCTCTCGCTCTCTCTCACTCTCTCACTCTCTCTTACTCTCTCGCTCTCCTGCTTTCTCTCGCTCTCTCTCTCTCGCTCTTTCACTCTTTATTTTGCTCTCTCGCTCTCTCTCTCACTCTCCCGCTTTCTCTCTCTCTCTCTCTCACACTCTCGCACTCAGGCACTCTTTTGCTCTCTCTCGCTCTCTCGCTCTCTCATTCTCTCGCTCTCTCGCTGCCTCGCTCTCTCTCGCTCTCTTTCTCTCGCACTCTCGTACTCTCTCGCTTTCTCGCGCACTCGCGCTCTCACTCACTCTCTCTCTCATGCCCTTTCCGCGCGCTCTCTCGCTCTCTCTCTCTCTCTCTCTCTCTCTCCTTCTCTCGCTTCCTCGCTCTTTTTTTCCCTCGCTCCCTTTCTCTCTCTCGCTTTCTCTTTCTCTCTCTCTCTCTCCCTCTCGTTCTCTCTCCCTCTCCGTGATCGCGACTGTTGATTCGTTTCGCTCGGTGAAGTAGCACAATAACAATTAAGAGAAGAAAAGCGACGCGGAGAATAGAAATACAATGGGAGAGCCCGGCTTTTATCGGGAGCTCGTCGAAATGCACGGCCCGTTCTACTCGTTACACTCCCCAGCTTTATCATCGGCTCGCGTTTTTCATTCCGGAATCTATAACAAAGCGAAATCGCCTGGAAAAATCGCGGAACGGTTCCCAAATTGAATTAAATCTACTCGGATAGAAATGGCTGAGAGTCGTGCGAACGCGACGCCGTGTTCCCACGATTAATGTACTATTTTCATTAGCTCGCGATCTTGTAGCTCCCTCTCGGATTGATTTCAATCCAGATTTCCACTGGCGCTGCGAAATGCTTGGTTCGCGCTACTCAAATGTTTTAGTCCTTTCGTCCTAGGGATTTTCTTGTAGGAAGTAGGGCGGATGCCCCAATTTCTGCGCCCTCGTATTAAAAACGTGTTGCAAAATAGAAAACTTTTGTATATAAATTAATGACTTTTTTATATATATATATATATAAATATATATTTTTATTAGATCTACCTGCCAACATGTAAAATCTGGAGAGAAGTATCGCATTTTTCATGCGTTAAAACAGAGTAAATATTTTTCGATTGATGCTACAGCAGTTCTGACGAGTCTAAGAAAGCATGTCTTGTCAGAAATGGGAAGAAATGAGCGCTGGAGATTTTCGTATAAATTAATTATTAATATGATTTACGTATGTTTATATTTAGTTCTAAGAGATCGATAAAAAACACTAGTCATGCATATTTTTACATATTTAAAATAAACCTAAAAATAAAGTCAGATTTTAGGACACATTATGAGAAAAAAAACAAATCTGCAGTCTAATTATGACAGATTGATTATGTTGGACTATGTTGAGTTCTATGAATTTCAGTGTCCTCTTGTATTAAACCGCATAAGCAAACCTAACCTCACTTTGTGAAAACAACATTATGAGAAAAAAAACAAACCTGCAGTCTAATTATGACAGATTGATTATGTTAGACTATGTTGAGTTTTATGAATTTCAGTGCCCTCTTGTATTAAACCGCGTAAGCAAACCTAACCACACTTTGTGAAAACGACATTATGAGAAAAAAGAACAAATCTGCAGTCTAATTACGACAGATGAATTATGTTGGATTATGTTGAGTTCTATGAATTTCAGTGTCCTCTTGTATTAAACCGCATAAGCAAACCTAACCTCACTTTGTGAAAACAACATTATGAGAAAAAAACAAATCTGCAGTCTAATTACGACAGATGGATTATGTTGGATTATGTTGGAGTATGTTGAATTACATCTCAATAAGTACTGGACGTCTTAAAGACGTCCATTTTAGGTCGGAACGTCTTTAAGACTTCTCGAATATCCCACACCAGACGTCTTTGTCCTATCTGAGATAGTAAAACAAATATTTTTTGTTCCGTTTATACTAAAATTGGTTAGCGATAAATAAGAGAAATTTTCGAAGAAAGATCGAACGAAAGCCACGCAATTTAAAAGAGAATTAATGTGTCTTCGACCAAAGGCTATCTTGAGAAACGTTTCCGTGTCCCTGCCAAATTTCGAGGGACGATTTCACCCCTTCGGTGTTGACAATCTCCGAGATAAAAGGAATACAATTTTCCATAAACCACGTCTCGGTTGAGGAAGATCGAATATTTTCGAGCCGTCGGCGACACTCTTGGCTCTCGTACCACCGAAGCCCCTAATTTCTTTCTCGCCGTGAACTTCTCCTCTTAAGTTGTTCAGTTCTCGAGTTGTGTAAAGGAAACCGTGTAGAAATATTCGCCGGCAACTACGGGATTGAACAAAATTGAATCTCTGCGACCAGAGTCGTCGGCATGCTTGACTCGTACCACGGAAACTTTCGGTCTCCTTGTGGTCCCCGCGAACTTCCTGTCTCCCGTTTCATACTTTTTACAATCCGCGGATGCACGCCCGCGTACAAACATTCCTCGATAACCGTGGAATTGAACAATATCGAATATTCTCGAGCTGTCGTCGCCGCGCTTGACTCGCACCACCGCGACCGTACGAAACCGTCGTCGGCATGTCGGACGGGCGCGTTTCCTTCGAATTTCTGCTGTTGAAAGTATCGCGGATGAATTAGCAAACGAACAACAGCCGACAGTAGTTCGCGGCATAATTCCTCGTAAGTGCATCCCCGGATTATTAGGTTCGAGACGCGTCGCCCGCGACGCCGACAGCTCCGTCGGCGTAACGCCGCGTCGTTGCGCTAACGTCATTAGAATCGTGGAAAGGGTTGAACCGGGTAACGTCTTTTGTCGGTGACGTGTAATTACGCGAGACAAATTGCCGGCTGGATATATTCCGGGGAATTGCCGGATCACCTGGAAACCGATAAACCCCAAAAATCATTCCCCGTTGCTCTCTTCACGGGACGGCTCTCTGTGCAATCCTTTCGCTGACAAATCGCCGCTCGAATTCAATGTCGAGATATCTCTGAATAATGAGGTTTGAGGAAAAACGTATTCAAAGTTTTATTTTCCCAATATCGAAAAATATAAAGTAAATATAGATATAAATGAATATAATAAAAAGTAAAATAAATGTAAATATAAGTAAATAGAATGAAAATAAAATAGATCTAAATATAAGTGAATAGAGTGAAAATAAAAAATAAATATAAATGTAAGTAAATAGAATGAAAATAAAATAAATCTAAATATAAGTGAATCGAATGAAAATAAAATAAATATAAATATAAGTAAATAGAATGAAAATAAAATAAATGTAAATATAAATAAATAGAATAAAAATGAAATAAATCTAAGTAAATAGAATGAAAATAAAATAAATAGAATAAAAATAAAATAAATATAAATATAAATAAATAGAATAAAAATAAAATAAATATAAATATAAGTGAATAGAATAAAAATAAAATGAATATAAATATATAAATAAATATAATACAAATAAAATAAATATAAATATAAACGAATAGAATAAGAATAAAATAAATATAAATATAAACGAATAGAATAAGAATAAAATAAATATAAATATAAACGAACAGAATAAAAATAAAAGAAAATAAATATATAAATAAATAGAATAAAAAGAAATCCATATAAATATAGATATTTAAATATTGCAATATTTCCCTACATACACGCAAAGAACGTAGAAATGGAACAGTGGGATACGATGATCAATGCTTTCGCCTCATAAATGTATTTAAAGATTACGTCAGTATTGCATTATCCAGATAATACTATTCAGCATGAAACAGAGTAGGATATCTCCAAATCTCATCTTCTTTCTTAAAACGTCTCCGTATCGAATAAGAACAGCGAAATGACTGACCCACAACTCGACGAATAGAGCGACAATTTAATTAGGCTAGGATCGGACGACCAGCTCCGCTTTAAGACCGGAGAACGGAGCGAAATGATGCACGGCGAACGGTTCACCGGAGCAGAGGCCACTCGAAATATGTTTGATCAAAGGGTTAAGGTCAGGCTGCGGCAGGGCCGGTGCCAACCAGACTCTACATTATTCAGTTTCTTTTATCCGGACTCGCGCTGTCTGACCTTTTCATCGGGACTCGCCGCGGCGCCGGCCGGCTACAAGATGAATGTTTCAGGTGTCCGGGCGCGTCAATTCCTTATTCCCGATTCCGGGCGATCCGACACACGCGCGGGCGTCTCGTCCTTTTAACATTTCCGCGATTGTCCCCGCCGGCGTCGTCAGAATCTTTTCGCGCGACGGTATTTTTGGCGCGGCCGTCCGACCGTCGCGGACGCGACCACTCGAAACATTGATTTTTCAAAAGACAACCAATCGTCCGATCGCTTTGACGTTTTGCAGGCACGGTCGCGGAACGGTCGGCGTTCGTACAAAATTCTTTCGTTCGTTTGCGATCTTTTTGGATGTTATATTCTTTTTTTTTTACGGCGTCGAAACGGGCACCGACACGGACAAAGGTCGAGCGACTTTGAACCGTTGCTATTTTCAAAATTGATGGAGATTGGAAAAATCGAGTAGAAGTTATGACGTACGCAACGATTATATTTAATAATATAAAGTGCAGATACGTTGATTAATGTATAAATTGTACAAGAAATATCGCGATCTTTACTGTGAGAAATTTAAGTCGAAGGCGAATGAAATCGAGCAGAACGCTGGACCACATTCCAAGAACTGCAAGATTTTCTAGTAAATGCTACGCCACGAAATTAAAAACAAAAGGTGAATTTAGTTAATTAGATTAAAATTGAGTATACTTTCCACTTTTCTAAATATTAAATATTCAATTTCTTAATATTGTTGTCCACATAATATGGGTATGTAGATTTGTTAAAATATACAAAACTAATAATAATAATATAAACTAATATAATATATAATAATATATATAATATATTATATATTATATTATATATATTATTATTATATATATTATATAAATATATAATAATATAATATATATATATATATATATATATATATATATATATATATATATATAATAATATAAACTAATATAAATAATAATATAACAAATAATTTACATGTTAAGGTGGAAAATTCGCTTTGACTAATGAAAAAATAATTTTCATTGGAAATGATTTAGGGAGATTATGGTAGAGGCTTTTTCAAATTGATCTAGACGGTATAGATTATTTTTTGCGTTTAGGGCTCCCGGTAGAGAGAGAGAGAGAGAGAGAGAGAGAGAGAGAGAGAGATCCACTACTAAACACGTTTTTATTGGCTGTTCATTCACGCAAAGACATCGATATTGCTCGAATCTTCTAAAACACGCACGAATAAACCGTGAAATCGTAGAATTTGGTTCTTGTTCCCGAATTTCCCCTAACTCGACGCAGTGTGCACCGGTTCATCCGTCGTGACTGCACGAAGCGACGATGCTGCTTTCTCTGGAAAATATTATTGCAGCCTCCTTAGAAAGGAGGGGGGAGGGAGGCGGACGGCTTTTCTAGGACAGCGTGTATTATTCAAATAACCTAATTGCGCCTACAGTTCGCCGGTTAATATTTCCGGGCGGCCGAAGGATTCGACGATACCCGACGCCTTTGAGCCGTCGCGGCCATTAACGAGAGAGGGATTAATTAACGGAGTGCAGTTTTTTCACGGAATTCATTCTGACCCGGTTTAATTATCCGATGCGCAACCGTTTCTCGCGGCAGAGTTAGCGGCCGGCAGGGCCTTGGGCCATCCGTCTCCGCTGCTCGGCTAATTAGCGCGAATGATTCCGATGATACACTATCGGCGAAATCATCCATTTACGAGATTATAACGAGGGCCGGCCGCCTAGCCGCAATTGTTCCGAGCGGATCGCCTATTTTTCGCCGCGACGCACAGTGCTCCGAAACTGGAACAAAAATCGAAAATGAATCAGGGCTTCGTATCGATGCGGAACTATGCTTGTATACTATGTTGAAGTGCTGTATATAAGCCAGCGGAGCCAGTTACCGTGGGATGGCCGGTTTACTGTGGCTTTTGCTTTTATTTGCAAGCGTTATTATCGAGCATAATTACTTTTCTTTGTTTTCAAGCATGATATCAAGTGTTTTTATTTAGATTCAATTAATTATTTATTAAAAAGGAAGTAGTTAAAATTGAATATATGAAAGGCGGACTTTGTGGAATCACTGCAAAAATTATTTCAATTTTTTGATACTGAATACACGGAATTTTCTGCGAAGCTTAAGAAATTATTGAACGTATGAGGATCAATGTTACTCTGTCTTATGAAATAAAATCTTATATAATCTTATATTTTATTTAAAATCTTATTATTATAGTATAATCTTAATAATATCTTATTATAATATAACATCTATATAATATATATTATAATATAATAACTTATAATAATATAATTATATATAATATATCTTATATAATGAAATAATTTATTATATAATTCATATAATTTATTGTAGAACGTGATAGTCAAGGGTTGACTAATTTTAGCGAAACTTTAGACATTTTATACTACTTACATGCAACATGCTAACTGACCTGAAATTGAACATCTAAGTTTTAGTTCGTTTTTCTAGTCTTTAGAAAATGTTTTAACAAAGAACGCCCCTTGGTATCCTAGGATTTTTATACCGTATGTATTCGTAACACAGTACATTTTGATGCTACACAAGTCTCGTATGCAAAGATTCGCAATCTCCGAAGTTATTTCACAAAATGTGTTGCATACAACCGGCCAGAGTAAGCGGAAATCACTTGTCAGCAAATAGAGAGAGTATGTGTGCGTGTCGATGAGACGAACGTTTTCGTAGTTTCGAACACAATTTCAGTTTCTGAAGGAAACTAAAAAGTACTAAAAAAAGTCTAAAAATTCATCCACTGAAAATCCACAATAAATCAACAATTTGTTCACAAAAATTGCCTCTTTTTCGCACTTAAATATATAATTATATTTACAATAAGGCCACGCCGAGATAAATTTCGGTATAAATAAAAAAAACCCACTTCGTTTCGTCGCGCGTTTATCATAAAAAAAAACGGAAGCGATCGAATTTTGCCCCAGAAACGAGCATTTCGTGAACGAGCGGCCAGGCGAACGGTTTTTCGAAAAATCTGCTTCCGCGGCTGAAACTTTTTCATCCGGCCCCCGCACTCGCCAAAACTATTTGACCACGGGCGGGAACTCGAGATTTGCTCCGCGAGCCTTTTTCAATTCGATTCGATTCTATCGATTCGCGGGGGAACGTTCCGAAATACATTTGATAATCCGTACATGTTTCGAGGGCACGAATTTTCACGGGACAGCCGATATATAACCGATCGAATTCGCAGTTCGGATCCGAGGACCGGGCCACGGAAAAGCGGCCGGAAGTATTTCGGGGTGCGAACCACTCCGTTAATTGCTTTCCTTCCCGAGTGGTTGCGTTTCAGTTGGATTCAGGATCCACGGTGATCTCGGTGGACCATTAATCGGCCATCGAAAGCGGGACGCAGCTGTCGAAATTCACCTATCGGAGCTCGTTCGGTCGAAATAGCGCGTCAAAAATCGTGAACGACGGTCTGAGCGAAACGAGACGACGAAATGACAGTGGCACGGGTAAATGATTAAGACGACGCGGCCAGTAGTGTAACTAAACGACGATGAGGACACCATGAATTGGCGGAGATCAAGGATATAAATATATTCTCGTAATATTTCATATGAATATATATTCTCATAATTTCGTATAAATATATTTTTATAATTTGCTATATATATATTCTTACTTTGTGCAAAAATATATTCTTGCAATTTCTTATAAATATATTCACACATTTTTATATACATATATTTTTATAATTTCCTATAAATTTATTCTTGCAATTTCGTATAAATATATTCTCGCAATTTTGTATAAATATATTCTCACAATTTCGTGTAAATATATTCTCATAATTTCATATAAATATATTTTTATAATTTCCTATAAATATATTCTCGCAATTTCGTGTAAATATATTCTCATAATTTCCTATAAAGATATTCTCACAATTTCCTACAAATATATTCTCACAATTTTCTATAAAGATATTCTCACAATTTCCTACAAATATATTCCCATAATTTCATATAAATATATTCTCATAATTTCCTGCAAATATATTCTCATAATTTCCTACAAATATATTCTCATAATTTCGTGTCAATGTATTCTCATACAATAAAAACAAGCACATTAAAGAAGAATTCACTAGAATAATTATCTCGGATAAATATCTATTCCAAGCAAATCAAATGACGCCGAACTCTGGCACAGATAAAGAACCCTATATAGATCGGCAAGTATCATAAAGCGGGAAATGACTTCGGTAATGCAGTCGAGTAGTTGGAGCAGTATGGAGCTCGCCGAGTAGTATAGATAAACGATATTATCTGCAACAGTGCCTGGGGACAGACCAACCGGTCCAAGAGACTCTGACTAGTAGTATAATCGTAGGATAAAGGGGACCTGCCAGCGAGGACCTTCGTTAGGAAGCTGAGGAGTCGAGGTCAACGATATGTAGATCGAAGTAGTATAGCTATAGCAGCCACAGTATTATCAAGTAGAGCTAGGATCGATAAATAACCGTGACAAAATAGTTGGGATTCTAATAATTAATCAGCCAGGAGTGTTCTCCACACGTGGTTCGGTCGAACGACGATAATTGAGGCAGTAGTACGGATAAACGATTTCCGCGGCCGAGTGGCGGGGGCAAACGATGAACCCTTCGCGGCTAACTACGGCAGTTAAATGACCCGTACGAGGCAGTCGAGTAGTACGGATCAACGACATGATCGAGAGTGGTACGGATAGAGCGTTCCAACAGCACCGGCAAGTAGTACATGTAAACGACATCGTTGACGAGGCCAAGTGCTGAAGTTAGAGGTAGCCGCAGACATCGCGAAGTATACAGCGGCGCTGTGCAGTATTCCCAAGGTGAATACAGAACAACGTCGTCGGGGTCTAGTGGTGTGGGTAAAGGATGGCGGCGACCCGGTGCCAGTGGTATAAGTAAATGATATCGTTGGCGCGGGCAAGTAGAGTAGATAAAGGGTATCTGCGGCCGGGCCAAGTAGAACGGGTAAATGATATCGTAGACGCCGGTAAGTAGTGTTGGTAAAAGACATCAGCGGGCCGGACAGTAGTGTGGGTAAACGATATCGGCGACGGGGCCGGGCTCCGCGGAGGAACGGACGTGATTGCCGGCCGATTTCCGGCCGGTTTCGTGCGTCGCCTCGGATTTTCCTTTTCCTACGGGGAACACGCGATTCCCGAACGCGCCGATTCCGGCCCCAGCGGTCGCGTTACGTGACGATTTACGAGGACGCCTTCGCTCTAATTGCGAATTCACGGATGCTCGAGCCGGCTTTCTCCTTCGTCCGGCTTTTTTTCTTCGATTCGCCGCGCGGTGATCCGACATTTCAATGTTTAACGTGAATCTTCACGGTTAAAAAATGTTGACACTACGTTCTATATATGTTCTATATATTCTATATGTATATGCAGGGTGTCCCAAAAATGTCTTGCAATCCGAAAATGGCGGGTTCCTCAGGTCATTTGAAGCAACTTTTTCCTTTACAAAAATTGTCTCCGAGGTACCGTTAACGAGTTATTAAACGAAAAACAGTGACCAATAAGAATCGAGTACGGCTGACGGGAAGCGGCCCAGCCAACCAGCGCACGAAGCCCAGTTCCGCTCATTGGCTTGGTCGCCTCGCGCCAGCTGAGCTCACCTCTCATTGGTCACTGTTTTTCGTCAATAACTCGTTAATAGGGCCTCGGAGAAAATTTTTGTAAAGGAAAAAGTTGCTTCAAATGACCTAATGACCCTTCAAATGACATTTTTGGGACACCCTGTATATATTCTTTCGTTTATTCTGCCACGCGTTTCAGCTTGAACGTGAAAGAAGCACAGCATCGCTTCGTCTCTGTTTTATCAGAAGCTTGATTTGGACGCAATTTTCGTAATTTTGCGATACTTTTCATTTAATTAATTAATTTATTATACTGGATATACAATATTCTTCGCGATTAATCAATTTCTATTTCCTAATTTCATTCATGATAATTTCTTAAATAAGGACACTATAATATTAAGCGATTATTTATTCTTTTATTACTTATTTCGTACAAAATTCACAAATTTTTCTAACATTTATACAGGGTGTGCCATTTAAGTTGAAATTGCAAAAAGTCTCGTAGACGCGTGATTTAAAAAAAGAAAAGAAACAGAAACTGAAACATGCCCGTCAGTGTTCCGAGCTTTTTATGCGTGCGCGTTTTCGAGGTTACAAGTTTATTTATTGTTTTCCATGACCAGGATTCCCAGTAGAAATCTTTCGATTCACCGCGATACCTCGAAGCGCGGAATTTTTATTCCCCGTTGCCCGAGCGAGTTTCATGGAAATCCGTGGCCGGGAAAGCAGATATAATTCCGATCGAGAAACGGCGAAAAAACAAATCTCCCGTTCCATAAAGATATCCCCCTGATAATTCGGACGGAAACCCGACAACGGGATTGCGATTTCACATAAAGATGCCTGGTAACGGGAGATCAGACCGGAAACGCGTGCACCCCGACGCAACCGGATTTGCAAATCGGGCCGAGCTCGTTCGACCTGTTCGAACAACGAGATTTCGCCGTATATCCCGAACGGGAACCGCCGTTCCCCCTAACACCGCCCAGCAAAGCCTGTTTTTCCCGCTGAAATAACGAGAACAAGGGCGAGCCGCGCGCGCGCGCGTAGCTCCCGTGCATTTTTACTGCTTGTTCCCATGAACGGGAGGACCCGGGAGGGCCGCGTGAGAAATAAGTCGCGAGCATGAGATCCGGCAATATTTCATGCGACAAGCCTGCACTTCGAGGAAGCCTCATTTGAATTCGGTTCGATCGACCACTCTCCGACCCTTCTTCGCAATTTTATTAATTGATTCGTCTCGCACAGAGCGGCTCACGGAAATCTCGTTGAAATTGAAACGGCGATTCGAAGCGATTCCCGAAGCTAATTTCGAGCAATTTTCTCCTTTACGAGAATAATTTTAAAACGGTATAACCTTTTCTTTTTTATTTAAGCAGTTCGAATCTCTGTTGTAACTTTCTTAAAATCGGTCTGAATGATTTGAATGTTTTTGTAAATATTGGAGGGACTGTTTCATTGTGCAATGGCTAAAATACTTTTTCGTCTAATTTTTCTATTACTTGGAATATAAAAGTGTAAAAAAGCTCTCGTTTTTTCATTCATCGTGTTCACTTTTTTCACTCTTTTTTTGTATTGAGTGCAATGAATATTTATTTTGTACAGTCGTTGAACGATGTAACTTGAATTAAGTCGGAATGTTCTTTTTTCGTATCTTTTTAATAAGATACCCAAGCTATAAATTAATAGGATTTAGGCAACGATTGTTTACAGTGGAGCAGCTGAAAAAAGAACAAAAAGACTGGAATTTTCGTTGCGCTTTGTGTGTGTCCGTTTGCAACTTTACGCACCTGCGGAGACTGCGATCAATTTTTTCGTCGACTGGAACTAACGTGATCTTGAACAGCGAAGTCTCCCGTTTCCAAAAAGTTCCGAAAAAATCGTGCCACGGTTTTTCGTCGTCATTTTATGACACTTTGGAATCGAAAGCGCGAAAATGGCCATTTGATGACCTGACTGATGGTGCGCGATAGCATGCCAGGCGATGATCGCTCGATATTCAAAGTGGTGTAACTTTCGGAAAAAATGTCGCATAACGACCTATTACAGCTCGCCGCGAAGGGCGAAGTATACTCTTTCAAGCCATTAACAGCTTTTTCCGGCAAAAAATGTTGTACTCCGACGGTAGACAAAAATGTAAAAGCGTTCATTTTTTTACCATTTTTCGAATCGCCGGAGCCGTGGAAAGCTGAAAGAATTTTTCTAGCCAACGAGACCTCAGCCATGTTAAAGAGTGAAGCCTTCTCTTTGCAACGAGCTGAAAAACGTCGTTCTACGATTTTTTTAAACGATTCCATGGCATTTTGAGTCATAAGCCACGATGCCATTCGACAACGAAAATCCGGACCACGCAATTCTAGGGGAAAATCGTGCGACGTTCAAAGCGATATAAATCCGTGAAAAAAAATCGTATCGCGGTCCATGCTGGCTCGTTACAAAGGGCGAAGTACGCTCTTCAACATCTATGATCGCGTTTCTTGAACAAAAAATTGCTGCAGCGGACGAAAACGCGATGACGTTGATGTTGGGACAATTCTGAAACTCGCGAAGAGATAGAGAGAGAGAGTTCTAAAAACGTTGAAGCGTTTCGTTGACGCTGTTCGCGGCACAGTTCCGTCGAGGTTTATTCGTCGAGTCCCAGATTCAGACGGCAACGCGGCTCTAGTGGCGGCAGATCCTTCCGGGCCGATGCAATTAAAATGCAGCGAGCGTGCACGCGATCGACGCCGCGTTAACCGACGCGCGAACGACGCGTGGAAACTTTTCAGCTGGTAACGCGAGCCGAGCGTTCGCCGTAACAGGATCGTGGCCAATCACTGGCAGAATTCCAGCCGGTCGGTCCACCCGATGTATCATTCTTGTGGCCTGTTTTGCTGCATCAGGATACCGATGCACACGTAGCAGAACGTATGACGACAGCCGTGGCCTGGAACGTCAGGTGGCCAGGGATTACCTCGTTAGTATACATTGGCTCATATATCTGCGCCCGGCTGCATAACCTTGCGGCTTCAAATATGCGACGGTCGCGATGCCTTGCATTTTCTATCGTCGGCCAGCCGGCTCCGCCCGTTTCCCACCACATTTCCCGGAATTTTCAACTCCTTTTACGACCGTTTTCCCCGCGCCACCCAAATTTCAATGATTCCCTGGGCGTCTTTTATTCCAACGTTCCTCCCTCATTCCCCGGGAGACTTTTCGACAGCTTTCCCAGTTCATCGGATTATTCCAACAAGCTTTCCCTTCGTCCCTAAAGGGTTTTCTTTATACACTGTTCAACGAAATTACAGCGTAGACGAATTTTCGATAGAAATTTTAACCGACAAATTCGACCGACGATAACTCCGCGAGAAATCATCGTAGGATCGTGAAATTTTTTTTAAATCGAAGCTCGAAATCTTTGTTTCAAGATAGCGTTACTTGATCTTAAGTTCGATGTATCCTCGCCATGGTGATCGTTTGAATGTAAGGCCGTGTTTGGCAATTTTAAAGTGAATTTTCAATACGACGAACATGGTGTCACATTTAAATGGTTGCAGTGGCGAAGTTGTGTTGAAGTTGAAATCGTGGAACGGTGTCTTAAAGCAGAGGTTTCAAGCTTTAATTTAAAGAATGTGTCATCGTTCTACAGCGATTTCTCGCAAAATTGTAGTCAGTCAAACTTGGCCAATTATTTCAGCAATGTATTTATACTTTTCGAGTGTTTACCATTTTTAAAATTGGCGGACCTGCGGAGAGCTCGTAGAATTTTCTCGTCTATTGAGACTTCAACGATGTTCAAGAGTGAAGTTTCCTCTTTCTATCGAGCTAAAATACATTGTTCTACGATTTTGTGTAGTCAAACTTGGTCAATTAGTTCAGCAATATATTTATACTTTTCAAGTGTTCACCATATTTTAAATTCGCGGACCTGCGGAGAGCTCGTAGAATTTTCTCGTCTATTGAGACTTTAATGATGTTCAAAAGTGAAGTTTCCTCTCTCTATCCAGCTAAAATACATTGTTCTACGATTTTTGGTTCTCGTTTTATAACACTTTGAATACAAATTGTAAAACCAGCTATTTCGTAACCTGACTAGGTAGGTTCAAGAAATCATCAATAAAAATCTGTCGATATTCAAAATGCCATAACTTTGTAAAAAAGAATCGAACGGCGACCTATTTCAGCTCATTGTAAAGGGCAAGGTCTACGCTTTAAAACTCCTGTTTGCGTTTTCCGAAAAAAATTCGTTGTTTCGATAGTCGGCACACACGTGAAAGTGGCCATTTCTGACCGTTTCACAACTTCTCGGACCTATGGAGGGTACAACAAATTTTTTCACCGACTAAGACTAAAGTGATCTTATAGAATGAAGTCTCCTCTTTCAAACGAGTCGAAAAATATCGTTCCACAATTTTTTCTTACCAATCTACAATTTCTTTAATCAAAAGTGCACCATCTGCACACGAACTCGAGACTGCCTCAAAGCTTTCATCATCGGTGATCTCAATGTTCCGAAATCACTGGCATTCCTCCCCTCTTTACCCTATAAATCTTTAACCTATACTTCGTTTTTCGAACCTGTGAAAAGCTCTCTCTTCGGACGAGACTTTGACAAGATATCCGTTCGATCCAATCCCAGAATCTCGTTCCGCGTTCCGAGCCCATTTTCAAAATTCCTGAATTTTTTAGGCGGATCGAATCTGTCCGGAAGATTACATTTTCCCGACGGCAGGATTTGTTTTCTCTCCTCGAAAAAGAAACGATCGTACGCGGAAAACGTGACGGAGGTTCGATGAAAAATAATTTCCGCAGTCACCGGGACTGGAAGCCGGGGCCCACCTATCGGCCGCGGAGCGGTCTCATAGGCGTCTACGCGGGCTGTCATTTATTGTTTCCCTTGTATATATTATAAAATCCATCGGTTCCCGTCGACATATTCTATTCATAGTCGCGTCTATTATTCTCGGCGTTAATTCAGGCGCGCGTACAGTTCGGACGCGGCCAGAAATCCAGGTCATCGGAGCATCATTTCAGATGCAACGAGCCGACACTTGTCGCGTATGTTTTAACGCGGGCCGATTCACACCCGTGCCCCAGTATTTCGCGCAATCGAATGTTGATTGTATTCGGGCCAGCCATTAGGTGATTTAGGATTACACGATTAGCGCGCACACGTTGATACGAGCGCCGGACAGCTTCGCGGGCCGTCATGAATATGCATGACTCTTGTTTCTATCATTTGTACAACCAGTCAATTTTGCGATCTGATTCGGGACACACGCGGCACCTCCTGCGACACGCGTAAGCCCCGCGCGCCCGACGGAATTACTCGCTTAATTGTCCGCGCTGTTTATTGCCGTAATGAACAAATTAGGAATTCATCCCCGCCGGAATGCTCTAATCTCGAAAGTCCGCGACATCGATGATTCCTTCCATCCCGTAAGATAAATTGCAATACGCATCGTGTCATGATCGTGTATAGAAATGCACGATTTTATTTATTTATGAGGTAAATATGAGTATGCGAAATATATATATAAAACTGAAACGACATTAGAAGAACTCGAGGATAAGGTTTCATCGTTTTCAATACAGCATGATTATTGAAAGAAGAAAAGACATTTTTCCCCGGACACTTTTATTCCTTAGAATTAACTTGGACAATTTTTATTTCGCAGAAAAATTCGCAGTCGTGGCTGTTCGCCTTTGTTATCTCGTCTCGAGCTACTTTCTCGAATACTTGTTGAGTTACATTTTGCTTTCAACGTTCTACCTGGTTTCCACAGGTGTCCTGATATTTTATCAGAATTTCAATTTCCATTTCAACGAATCTCGCACCTCGCCGAGACACCATTTAATGCTTCGATTAAAATCCCATATATATGTATATACATTTAACTTGGATTATTATTGTGTGTTATTTAACTCTTGTTATCCATGTTCCACTGTTCCGCTGTTTAAAATGTAATTCTGATACTTTCTGTTTAAAATTCACATACATCGAAGTCTTCGGATTTAATCTTCAGAATATTGGTGAAATCATAATTCGAAGTTCTTCGATATTTTCGTACAGTTATATTCTGCAAATAAATCGTGTTATATTCCACGTGAACGATTTTAACCCTAGAAAGATAACCATATGACAACGTACGTAAAAGATAACCATACGCTTCAGAGGCGCATGCTTTTCTAAGGCGTCAATTTTATACTAACAATGGATATTTATTTAAGTTAATCTAGTCATTTTAAAGGTTTGGCATTATTGTGAAAATGAAATGCATTTATATTATATTTTTTTATATTTTAAGTAATTTTAAACTTAAATCACTAGACCTCTATGAAAAATTAACAAAAATCAACAGTCTTCGCAGGCGCCTCTGCGACGTAGGTTATCTTTCTCGGGTTAAAATAAAAAATACCAGAAATTACATCTTGAAGAGTGAAACAACACGGTAACAAGAGTTGAACAGGATAATAATCGAAGTTCAAGCGCGAACAATTTCCGATAAAACGATGTCAGTAAACCAATTAATTATCGAGAATTCTTTTTCAATAAGTCACTTTCGGACGCAAGTTTATTCGAACTTCAGTCATTTGTTTTATCTGAACAACACATGGCACGAGTTTGGTTCCGACCTTTCTGGAAACCCTGCACACACTCGCCAACGCCCCCGCCAGCGAGCTTGCGGAGAGGCAACGTTGTTATTCCGAATTTCTCGGTCGGATCCGAAGCGATGTTTGCGCGGTTTTCTTTAATTGGAGCTCGCCGTGGTCGGAGGATCGCAAACGAACGATCGCCCCCTGTGATTTCAAAGGCAAAGACGGCTGGCCGTATCGACGGACGAGCTCTCCGCGTCCCTTTCCAGCGAAAACACACGCGATTGTTATCGACATCCGTCGAAATCCCACTCGAGCCCATCCCCTCGGTCAAGCTATCGCCTCTTTTCGCCGGCACTGGCAACATGTTGCTCGAACGACGGCTCGTATTTTTTCCCGCCTCCGAAACACTGTTCGCTTTGTTCTTCTCTGTACCGGGTGTCCGAGAAATCGCTTCGGAGTGAACGCAAAATAGTTGTATTTATTGTACTCATAATTTTAAATAATTATATTCGCGATATTTATTTGATGTCCTTCACGTGAAATACGAATTCCTGGTCGTCGCATTTATAGCGAACGTGTCTATTTCAAGGATTTAGAACCATTTTTGTCTGCCCACGGTACTCTGTTTCTACTTCGAAATATTTGCGTCTGTCTGTGATTGTCGATTTCTACTTGGAAATATTTATGTCTGCCCAGAATAGCCTGCTTTCACTCCGAAATATTTGTGTCTGTCTATGATAGTCTGTTTCTACTTAGAACCATTTTTGTCTGCCCGTATTAGTCGGTATATATTTAGAAATATTTATGTCTGCCGATAATAATCTGCTTCCATTTAGAAACATTTATTTTTGTCCGTAAATACTACGTTTCTATTTAAAAACATTTTTGCCTGAATATGACAGTTTGTTTCGACTTAGAGGCAATTTCGTCTGCCTATGATAATTTGTTTCTACTTAGAACCATTTTCGTCTGCCCACGTTAGTCTGTGTCTACTTAGAAACCCTTATGTCTGCCCTTGATAGTCTGTTCCTACTTAGAAGCATTTTCGTCTGCTCACGTTAGTCTGTGTCTACTTAGAAACATTAATGTCTGCCCATAATAGTATGTTTCTACTTACAAACAATTATGTCTGCCAATAATAATCTGCTTCCATTTAGAGGCATTTATGTCTGCCCTTAATAGTCTGTCTATACTTAGAAACATTTATGCCTACCCATAATAGTCTGTTTTCACTTAGAAGCATTTATGTCTGCCCTTAATAGTCTGTTTCTACTTAGAAACAAGTATATCTGCCAATAATAATCTGCTTCCATTTAGAAGCAGTTCTGTCTGCCCTTAATAGTCTGTCTATACTTAGAAACATTTATGCCTACCCATAATAGTCTGTTTTCACTTAGAAGCATTTATGTCTGCCCTTAATAGTCTGTTTCTACTTAGAAACAAGTATATCTGCCAATAATAATCTGCTCCCATTTAGAAGCAGTTCTGTCTGCCCTTAATAATCTGTCTATATTTAGAAACATTTACGCCTATCCATAATAGTCTGTTTTCACTTAGAAGCATTTATGTCTGCTCTTAATAGTCTGCTTACACTTGGAAACATTTATGCCTACCCATAACAGCCTGTTTTCACTTAGATGCATTTATGTCTGCTCTTAACAGTCTGTTTATACTTGGAAACAATTACGTCTGCCCATAATAGCCTATTTTCACTCAGAAGCATTTATGTCTCTCCGTAATAGCCTATTCCTATTTAAACACATTTTTGTCCGAGTAAGACAGTCTGTTTCGACTTAGAGACAATTTATCGTCTGTCTATGATACTCTGTTTCTACTTACGCAAATTAACGTCAGCCCATAATAGTCCGTTTCTACTTACAATTATTTCTGTCTGAATACGAAAATCCGTTTCCACTCGGAGACAATTTTGTCCGACCATGGTAGTCTGTCTCCACTTAAAAAATCATTCGACGTACCTTACGCGAAACAGAAAATCGTGGTGGTGGCACATGCGTGGCCCGTGCAGCGAACGTGTTAAATATAAAAATCGTGCACGACTGGCTGGCAGACGCGTATTGATCTCCGGACGATTTCTCGCGGCAGTAACGTTTCGCGATCCCGTCTCGCTGGTTCGCCGGTACATTTCCCCCGCGTCGGCCCAGTCGATAACCGGTTAATCCGAAAGTTTGTCACGGTTGTCAGGCGCACGCCGCTCGGCCGCCGCGAATAAGAAACAAGAAACAGGCCGGCGTGTTACTTCGAGGGGACTTGGCGGACCGCCAGATTCAACAGATGCTGGAACGGCTGGGTTGTAGCCGGCCGCCGAAACCCGTTGAAATTCAGACGAGCCCGTGGAATAACGACCGCGGAACGTTTTCTCTAATTGACTGTTACAGCCGCCGGCTGATCCGACATTTTTCCCTCCCGCGGTGTCACGTCAAACAAATTCCGAATCGTCCCCGTTACGCGGGGGTAATTGCTTACTTTTCAGGGACCGATTTGTCGCTGAATTCTCTCTGGGCTGTCGGCCTTATACCGGGTGTCCACTGTCGAGTGTTTAACCCTTGTCTTCTGATGAAGATTTCGTACACGATTTATCGAATACGAGTGTTATTGATTAGCATAGTGGAGCTGGTTACCGTGGGGTGACCAGTTACTGTGCTTCTGATTTGTTTTCTTAACTTACATATTAACTTATATAATTACCTTACAATAAGATATATTAAATTTTTTTATTAAAGAGAGGACGAAATAGAAGAATAAAAAATTGAATATGTCTTATTCGATAAATACGTAATTAATTGGCCATCCCACAGGAGTGACATATACAGGTATCCTGCAATTATCTTAACGACTGGAAAAGAGTGATTCCTGAGGTCAATTCAAGCAACTTTTTCCTTAGCGAAAATGCAATCCGCGGCTTCGTTTGCGAGTTATTCACGAAAAACGCGGACCAATGAGAGGCGAGCTCGGTCGACGCGAGGCCGCCTACGAGCCAAGGAGCGGTCGAAGCCCAGTTCCGCTGATTGGCTCGGTCGCGTAGCGCTAGACGAGCTCCCCTCTCATTGGTCAATGTTTATCGTTAATAACTCGTAAACAAAGCCGCGGATTGCATTTTCGCTAAGGAAAAAGTTACTTAAAATGACCTCAGGGATCATCCCCTTTCAGGAATCATGTTAACATAATTATAATTGTTAGCAGCCTGTATGATAATAAGGTTACGTTCAAAACATGCGAATAAAATGGAAAAGTCAAATGAATCGTTGAAATTATTAACGTTTATGAGGATACGATTTAAAGAGATAAATCGACCATAAAGTGTTCGACGAGATCCTTTAAATGAGCTTATCGACGATACATTTAATGGGAAACTGGATAAAATAACAGAGCGTAGGATTATTCAATGTTTAAAAATTTATATAATTTAATACCAAATCGGAGATAACGCGGCGATTAATTTTTGGACGAGATGTATTTATGAAAATGAGACCAGCACTGTACATTCGAGTTGTAATCGAGCCTCGAGGGTGTTTCTCGCTGAACGTCTCCACTTGAGAGTCATTATCAAAAGTGCTTCTTATTCCGCATCTCCACTGGAGTGGCGTCATCGATTCAGGCAATTATTATAACTGTCCTCTTCGGAAGACACTGACGAGTGGTGCTCTTATGTTATTTGCGAAACTCGTTCCGCGACAGCGATCCGGATTTATTCAAAATTCTGTAACTTCGCCGAAAAACATCGCAGGACAATAAGCTCGTGCTCATTTGAAAGGCAAGAATCTAGGCTTTTCAGACGTGAACGAATTTTTGTTATAGCTGTGTCATGTCGTAAACTGCAGCGATTTCAGTAACTGGGTCCACTTTTGGACCATAATCAAATTTACGGATCTATAGAGAGTTCAATAATTTTTTCTGGTGATTGAAAATAATGCGTTCTTGCAGAGCGAAGTCTCCTCTTTCCAACGAGTTGCAAAATATTGATCAACGATTTTTAGGCACAGTTTTATTGCACCTTGAATTGAAAAGGTGAAAATAGCCATTTGGTAACCCGAATCGCGGAGTTCCAAAATCCCAGACAAAAATCTATTGATATTCAAAGTTGCGTAACTTTATGAAAAAAAATCGAATGACAATCTTTCTTACATCATTGTAAAGAGCAAAGACTACGCTTCGACACTGCTGTCTTCTTTTTTTGATAAAAAAATATTTTGAACGAGTAGTCGGAGAAAATGTGAAAATGTGCATTTTTTATGATTTCTCAAATTTCTGAACCTGTGAAGGCGATGACAAATTTTTTCCGGAACAATAAGCACCAGATTCTTAAAGTGGAAGATCTCTCCTTTCCAGCGAGTCCAAAAACATCGCTTTACGATTTTTTTTAACCGATCTATGATTTTTTAAACAAACGGTTTGCCGATAACAGTCAATTCTTTTCGAGCTCGCCGCGACATTTGTCGATATTCAAAATTCGGTAACTTCGCCAAAAAAAATCGTACAAAAATGAACATAGGCTCATTTCAAAGAACAAGGAATGCACTTTCGAACGGCCTAAGCTCTTTCGTAATAGCATCGCCGGGTCGCGATAATAGTTACGTTATCGGTAACAATGATCATTTTTCGGGGATTTTCCAAGTTTCTGAACGCGATCGCGATTGTTTCGGTGGAAAGGCGTTCGAATCGGAACGGTGACCGAGGTTGCGGCTCCGAGGGGGGCAAAATCGTCGGTCGGCTGGCTTTCGCGGGCGCTAACGAGGAAATTCGATACTTTGGCTGGCTTGGGTGCGATCATTGGATTGCAAATCAGGTGGAAGGCCGGTCGATCGGCGCGTTTATGAGTGATTATCCGAATTGCGGTTTGCGGGATCGGGATTGGCCGGACGGTGTTGGACACTCGAATCCCCTGGATATCAATTTATACGTCGTTGGATATCCTAAACACCGACGGCCGGAGATATTCGGAGGTGCCGGGACGTGATCGCGTCGCTTCGCGCGAGTGCGTCCGATTCTCCCTCCGCGCAAGGGTCAGGAAACCGGTAATTTGTGAGAAAAGATCAATTTTTCAACTGTTTTATTTAAAAAGAATTTTGTTTTCCCTTTGAAGTGGGAAATATTAGTTCTTTCCAAAATATTAACACGTTACGAAGAGAAAATCTTCGAAACGAAGCTAAAATTAATTATTTTTATTATTCCCTATAGAATATCATCCGTTAAATATAATAATAATAATAATAATAATAATAATAAATATATATATAATATATATAATAATATATAATAATATAAAATATAATAATAAATTATATATAATAATAATAATAATAATAATAATAAATATAATATAATAATATCATCCGTTAAGCATGTAATTTATTTTTCAACATGTCAAGAACTACATTTCGCTTATTTATTTCAGTTATTTTCAGAGTACAGTTGTTTTACTCATTGAGGGAAAATATTAGTTTTTAGCAATTTGAATTTTAAGAAAGCTTATAAGTAGACTACAGATTAAAACTTATTTTCAACAATTGCATCGAACAAGAATCAAATAAAAATGTCTTCCTTTCTTCAATAATTCCAGTGACTTGAAAGGAATACATAGATGTCCTTATAAATTTTTTTAATATTCTGTTCGTCTAAAATTTCGCTTTTCCACTTTTTTAAATAAATGCATAAAATCCGCGTTGTACATACGGAAAATTGATGAAAAGTGATAGAGACATCGGACTTCATTTATATAAAATTTTGCGGTATTGTTAACACGCGCGCGTAACTTTTAAGTGGAAATACCTGCACGCGTGAATTCTGTGTGGTTTTTAACAAGCAGATGTTCGCGGTACTACAGTCCAGACCGGCCCAATGCAACTGCGGCCTGGCTGGAAGTTTTAACGATTTTTCAGACATTTCAGACATTTGAAAACAAAATGTTTGCAACAAATGTTCATCAGTATACATTTTTCTACAAATTTTATATTGTTGTAACTAATCGAACTCGCTTCGATCTTTTTAAAATAAATGTATATGCTGCTGAACGAAATGACAGCATAGACAAATTTTGGATAAAGATTGGTCAACTTCCACTGACGATAACTCCGTGAAAAATCATCGTAGGAGAATGACTCCTTCTTCAAATTAAAACTTGAAGTCTCTGCTTTAAGACTCTATTTCTCGATTTCAAATTTCACGCACCCTCGCCACTGGAACCGTTTAAATGTAAAGCCATGTTTGTCGATTTCAAAGCCAATGATCAATACCACAAACATGGCTGTTTATTTAAAGAATTCCTGCAGTGAAATTGCATCTAACTTAAAATCGAGAAACAGTATTTCAAAGTTAAGATTTCAAGCTTTAATTTAAGGAAAGAGTCGTCGTCCTGCGATGACTTTTCGCGGAGTTATCGTCGGCCGAAGTTGGCCAACTTTTATTATGTCCATGCTGTAATTTTGTTCGGCAGTGCATTGGCGTCGAGACGAATTCAATGGCCGACCATGCTACGACCTTGTGATAACGCAAAGGTAATTTTTGCCAGAAATTACCGGTTTCCGGGACTATTGTGCTGCGGCGCGGATAAAACCGGCGAGAAGTCGATGACGGGCGAGTGATCGATGTTTCGAGGCCTCGAAAAAGCAGAACGCGATTGTTAATAACACCGTCGCGGCGCTTGCGCGCGCGAGTTTCAGCCTGTTTCGCGGCAGGACAGGAGTGTCGTGTCTCTTTTTACCTGCGGCTTTTTTTTCCACAGAGGAAAAAGGAGGTGGAAAAGGTTTCTGTGCGCGCCCGCGAAAGCTTTGTGCTCGCCGGGGCCTCAAAGGGGACGCTTTAACCGCGTCTCGCGGTGGAAAGGAGTGCTTTCTCGGCGCGCGTACGATTCCAAAGTGACGCCGTGGCGGCGGCTCCGATGAAATAAAAGCCGGACCTCCGTTCGTCTCCCCTTGCCCCGCTCTTTGTCCGTCTCCCTCGTAATTTCGCGAAAGAATCCCCGCCACGGCCGCGCAAAATCAATTAGTCCGACGATCGGGAAAATTTCTCTCCTTTGCTCCGATTGTATCGGGATCGAAACGCCGCGCGATGCCGTTTGGCCGAAAACCGGTAAAAGGTTCGTATCGAACGAAGTTATCCAACAGAATTTAATCAAATTTTGTGGTCGTCTTTAGGTCTCTAGATCTCGTCGAGTAATAGCCGAATTAAATGCTCAGATGGTCAACGTTGATCAACGATGGTCATCGTTGCGAAAATCGTGGCTATTACCGCGACTCGGCGATGCTATTACAATAAAACCTAAGCAGATCGAAAGTGCATTCCTTGCCCTTTAAAATGAGCCCACGTGCATCTGTGTACGATTTTTGTCGACGGAATTACCGAATTTTGAAAATCGACAAATATCGCGGCAGCGGTTTGCCGTGTGTTACCGGCGAACTGTTTGTTTAAAAAATCATGGGTTGGTTAAAAAAAGTCGTAATGCGATATTTTTGGACTCGTTGGAAAGGGGAAACTTCGCGCTTTAAAATTAATTTCATTTCGATCGCGAGAGAAATTGTTTCAGATTTACACAGACAGTTGAATTCGTAAAACAGCCACGGGACGACTATTTTTACATTTCGCGCTGTAATATTGAGTAAAAGAATTCCAGTAAAATACAACTTCCGTCTTTTGAAAGCGGAGACTTTATGCTTTAATACGAGCCAAGGTTCGTTGTCCGACGATTTTTTTCTTCCGACTTACGGTACTTTGAATGTCGGAGAATTTTTTGGAAGTTGTGAAAGTTGTGAAAGTTGTTCTCTCAACTATATACAAGACATCGCGTAACTTTTGCATCCCTAAGTGTTCAGTTAAAAACGGGAAAGATTCTTAATTGTCGCACAGAAAACTGGTGAATTATCGGGCGACAAGAGAAGGTTGTTTATTTGACAAATTTCAGAGACGATTGCGAGAGACAGGAATTAAATAAATGTAAATTGTTTCTTTTAATAATTCTGATAAGTTTAAAGTAGCACAATGAAATTATTCAATTAAACTTATGTCTTCACAATTTTTTAATTCGACCACTCGTTTTTTCCATAAAAAATTTGCCTGTAGAATAAAATTTGCTTTTCAATCGGTCTTTTGCACACCGTGCTCCCTATATTCTGCAATTTAAAAATAACTCTTTTTCGTAAAAATCGAATGGAAAAATCGTTTTTTGTAATAGTAAACAAACCATGTTTTATTAATTTACTATGTAGTGGTATTTTCAGACTGCGTTAAACTAAATATCACAGAAAAATTTTTATCTTCTCACGTAACACGAAATTTGACAAATAAACTGTTTTTGAAATATATGTTGCACATGTACTTATGCACGTGCAAATGGACTATAAATATTTTTATCACCTCACTGCAAATTAACTGTTTTTGAAATATATGTTACATACGTACTTATGTACGTGCAAATAGACTATAAATATTTTTATCACCTCACTGCAAATTAACTGTTTTTGAAATATATGTTGCATGTGCAACTGCTACATGTACACATGCAACAACTACAATAATTTCTCCCAGAAATGTTTCGAGTCGAAATCGAAACACGCAGATCTGAGAATACTAAGTCGCGCTAAGACACGATTTTTTCAGCTTCGCGGCTCGTTTTTATAGAAACTCGGGGCAGTCAGCAAAAAGTCAGCAAAAGAATACATAATACTGTTGGAATAAAAACGGCGACTTAACTTTCTTATTCCTAATCGTTCGCCACGCTTCGAAGGCAATTCGTAGGCCACGTGACACGATTTGAAAGCAATTCGGAGGCTACGTGACACGATTCAAAGACAATTCGGAGGCCACGTGACACGATTCGAAGACAATTCGGAGGCCACGTGACACGATTTGAAGACAATTCGGAGGCCACGTGACACGCTTCGAAGACAATTCGGAGGCCACGTGACACGCTTCGAAGACAATTCGGAGGTCACATGCCACGATTCGACACGATTCACATATCTCTGATCTTAGCATCGACGCAGCAATAAATTACATAAGCGTGGAACTAGCACCGGGAAATTCAGGGCAACCCAAAATTCGGCAATTCCGGGAGAAATCACAGTATCTCGAGAACTTTTATTCGCCAAATTCCGCATTACACGAGAAGATAAAAATATTCGCAGTCTATTTACTATTCCAACGATCGATTTATCCGCAATCCCGGTTGTCACCACCGTTACCCACAATGCACCGAACCCCCTGGATCCTGTGTCCACCGGTAATAATTCCGTTCCTCGAATTCGCTGCCGGCCTGTTATCGTTAATCGCGCTGCCAGCCGACGCCCGGCTGCGGTCCGTTTGTTGTTCTTTAATTAAAAAACACGGGGGGACGCGTCGCGGACGGATTTCCCGGCGGCGCGTGAACAATGTATCGATGCGGCCGGTAAACACCTGCTGTTTATTATTGCCGGAACGCGTCCCGGCCACCTGCGCGGCTATTAACATTGTATCGTTGTATCGGACTCTTTCCGAGGAAACGTGACGCGGCCCGCCAAGAATGCCGGGGCACCGTGGTGTGCTACATAATTCATTCTTGACCGGCCGGAGGGAGATTCCTGTCGCGTCGCTGTCGCTTTGGAAAATCGCGGAAACGTCGACAAACGAGCCGCGGAATTTCTCGGCGCGCATCATTATTTTTACGGAATTATTCTAATTGGACGCGCGCGCAGAAATGCGCGGCGCCCGTGTGCTCTTTCGGTTTCACAAACAATGGGAGTGTTGCGAGAGTTCTAATTGGGCCGCTGATGCTCTGGAAAAGTCACGTTTTTTTTTTTCGTTGCCGCCGCCGCTGCCGCCGCGGGATATCGATTATTCGCCGGGGAAAAAAATATGCCCGCTGGAACGGTCTTCAGTTACGGGATAAGTGTGGCAATTACTGTGCCCATTTTCGACTAATTAAAATAGTTGCTTTTTTTATACATATGCAAGGTGAGTCACAAATTAGTCCCCGCGACTAATGATGGTCTGACAAAAAAATGTTTTCCATCGAAGTTAATTAGTATTTAACCGGGAAGAAATTGCAATTATCTAAATTTAGGAACAAATTGATTTTCGATGATAAAACAAGGTCGCCGGTATATTTTTGAACGGAACTAGGTAAATTTAACTTGATTGTATTGTAGGCGACGTTTAATAAATATTTTAGTAATATTTTAATAATCTTATAATAATCTTATAATAATAAATATTTTAATGAATGTTCTAATAATCTTATAATAAAAAATATTTTAGTAAATATTTCGATAATCTTATAATAATAAATATTTTAATAAATATTCCAATAATCTTATATAATAATAAAAAATATTTTGATAAATATTCCAATAATCTTATATTATAATAAAAAATATTTTGGTAAATATTTTAATAGCCTTACAATAATAAATATTTTAATAATTTCGTTTCACACGTTCGATTTCGAAATAAATAATTGAGAAAAGAAGATAAATCGCCAAAAAAATAAATAATTGATTGAATTCAAATGAAAAGATTCGATACGTCTTGCACGCTAAATATGTAATTAATTTTACTTGAAGATAAACGAACGGCACAGTGCTATCCCACGGTAATTGGCTCCACCGTGTAAAAATTAGCTAGAGAATAACGCAGTTTCGCTAAGAGCGGTACAAATGGAATTCGAAAAATAAGGAGCACACCGATCCGCATCCGTCCATTACAAGGATGATGGATCTGAACGAGATACCCGGTACAGTCGATAACCTTAATGAGCCGCTGTGACTCGGTCGATGGAGCATCGAACCGCCGACGCGCGCTGCAACGACCCAGGTTCGAATCACGGTGGCTCTCTCTGTGCTGTGCGCGGTTTTTCCGTCGTTTTTCCGCGTTTTCATTCATCGCGGTATCGAAGACTGGGGCTTCTCATCCGTGAAACCGGAGATTGAGTCTTGAGCCAAGCCGAGAAAAAAAATTCTTTGACCTCCTTCTAATGGAGTAGCGGAAAATACGTTTGAAGCCCGATATAGAAAAAAACGAAAGGTTCTGAGATAGATAGAGAGAGAGAGAGAGAGAGAGAGAGAGAGAGAGAGAGAGAGAGAGAGAGAGAGAACGTTTTGGAGAGAACGCTCTCGAGAGAGCTGAGTTTGCGTGCGCGATCGCACACGAGAATCGTTTAGGTGAGAAATTCTTTTTTCCAAGTGTACGTTATAATTATACCGCGGATTTTATGCATTCGTGGCAAAATTGTACGGGTGCGATTTAAAGCAGTGAATACGTTGGGCAAAATTTTAAAATGTCGATGTGTTATTTAGGATCTGTTTAAAATATTGTAGAGGGGAAAAAATTGTTATTTAGCTTATATAAACTTTAAAAAAAGCTCTTAAGCTATATAAACTTAAGCTCTTGTATACGAAGAGGATATTTCTTTTGCACACGAATTCGCAGTTTAATAATTTCGCTGCGGATTTTATGCTTTTACACACTGTGAAAAATTATAATTGATACTATTACTATACTCTATTATTAATTATTATTGATAAATTATTTGTACACATTGAGGAAATTTAGAAATGTCAACGTGCTATTTAGAACCTATTAAAAATATTAAAGAGAGAAAGAACTTGTTATTTAGTTTATGCTTCTCGCAATTCACGTGGACGATATTTAAACGATTGAAGCTATTCAGAGGTGAAATAATTTTTTATTTTGCATAAAGATCCGCAGTCGAATTGTAATAGAAATCGTACGAAGTTTGATCGAGTCCAATCAAATCATTGTTATAGAATAGACTGCGCATCTCTATGGGAAATAAAAATGTTCAAAGAACAGTTCGAGACTAAAATTCTCATCAAACTTCGTGCCAAGTCCTCTAGTACGGTAAATTCTCTCTAATTGTCCCTCAGCTTGTAAACAAGAATGGACAAATTGGAAAGAGGAGACACGATATTTTTTATAGTTGTCAAAACTTATCACGAACTATATCATATGTATATACAGGGTGGACAGTAACTGGTGATTCTTTGTTGAAGTAGATATTACAATATAAATCGTACGAGGTTTAACTAAATCCAATCTTGGCATTGTCATAAAACAATATACAGTAAATACTCTCCAATTGTCCCTCAACTTGTGTGCTAAAATGAACAATTTTGGAAGAGGAGATACGATTATTCGAGCATCGCGTCTCAACAGCTACAAAAACGTGAGGCTCGAGTAATCGTATCTCCGCTTCCCAAATTGTCCAGTCTTCTTTACAAATTGAGGGACGATTGGAGAGAATTTACTATACATTAAAATAACGATGCAGTAAACTCTCCCTAATCGACGCTAAGCTTGGAAACAAAAATGGACAATTTGGGACGAGCAGATACGATTATACCAGCATTGTTGACAATCGATAACTATAAAAGCGAGCCGTAAGGCTCGAATAATCGTATCTCCTCTTCTCAAATTGTCCATTTTTGTGTATCAGCTGAGCAGCGTCAATTAGAGAGAATTTACTCTATAATGTTTCCGATATTTCTGCTTATTCTAAAAAAGATAAACGAGGTACTCAAGATGATCGAGTTTGATGGGACAGCCTGTATATAGATAAAGAGCTCCCGTGAATTCCCATCCCCGAATTCCATTGTTGCGATTCGGGCGCGATCCCGACGGTTAATCGGCTGAAATCGCGATCGCAATTTCGTAGATGATCTCCGAACGCGTCGGAGACAGAAGCGGAGAGAGAACAAGAGAGAGACTGCGTCTGTATAAGAGAGAGAGAGAGAGAGAGAGAGAGAGAGAGAGAAGAGGAAGAGAGAGAGACAGAAGTGGAATAGAGAGAGAGAGACAGAGAAGTGGGAGAGAGAGAGAGAGAGAGAGAGAGAGAGAGAGAAAGAAAAGTGGGGGAGAGAGAGAGAGAAGTGAGAGAGGGAGAGAGACAGAGAAATGGCAAAGAAAGAGACAGAGAAGTGGAAGAGGGAGAGGGAGAGAGAGAGGGAGAGGGAGAGAGAGAGAGGGAGAGGGAGAGAGAGAGAGGGAGAGGGAGAGAGAGAGAGGGAGAGGGAGAGAGAGAGAGAGAGGGAGAGAGAGAGGCACGGCAGCGCAGGGCGAGCGCGTTGCGTGCAGAACAATCGTTAATGGCGCGTGATTGTCGTCGGACCGTGAAAGCGGACACGAAAACACAGTGACGTCTGTGCGTGACCCCTCCGCGTGCGCTCTCCAATGACAAATGGAATTTCGAGATGGCTCGAGAGCCGACTGCAGATGCAATCGAATTATTCGCCACTCGAAATTATTGCCCTCGGCAATTCTACGGCGCGGCCGCTCCTGCCGGCAAATTCCACGAAGAATTCGCCGTGCTTGCGCGCGCTACCTGCACGCTGACGAAAGTAGAAGCAGAAGCAGAATCAGAATCAGAAGCAGCAGACAGGCAGCTCGAAGGGCCGCGAAAGGGCGCGGGGCTGTCAAATTTTCCCAGTAATGAGGATTCGGATTTTCATGCTCTTGGAAAGTTTTCCCGTTACTGGAATCCGTGTCCGCGGAGGCCCAGCTTTTTCCGTCGAGTTCCGAACGTTCTCCGAGACGAGGGTCCGGGGTTAATTAAACAGGAACGGGGGCCCCGGTGGGGAAGATCTGGATGACGCGTTGGACAGACGAGGTTGCCGCTTTAAATTGTTCGATCCGCAAATTGCCTCTGCGAAGGAGGCCGGCGCGGCGAAGGCGGGAGGGAGAGGGGCGGCTCGAGTGGAGTCGCGAAAGCCGATTAAAGGAGCCTCGGTTACGGTCTCTTTAAGTCCGGAAAAATTGGGTGAAGAGCTCTCGAGCTTGTTACGCGGTGTTTTCGGCTCCGTTGTGATCTCGGACCTCCAATTTAGAAGAGGAACTCTGCCGGAGGGTCGCGACCACGGAAGGTCATGCGGGCTCTCCTCTCTCTCTTTCTCTCTCTCTCTTCATCTTGGCGTTCTCGAGCCTCGGCTAACAACGTACGGAGCCCCACGGCCTCTCCCTTCCCTCCCAGGCCTGGTGGGAGGACCCGGGGCGCGACGGGACGCGACGCAGAGACGGTTCCTGGCCGACCCTGTTCCCCCAGCTTGTTGTCAATTTGTCACGAATCGATCGTTATTTATGGCCCGGCCACTCCACTTGGTAATAGTCGTAACGGTGGCAGTCGGAGATCGGTTTCACGATTATTACGGACAGAGTCGACTACAGCCAATCAGAGCATAGGTCGCCGGATAATAGCGGGCTCCTCTCTCGGGTGGCCAGGGATAACTCGGCGCTGGCTGTAAATGTACTCTGATGGGACATTAAAATGTATGAGCTGTTTAGAGCGGCGCGGAAAGAGGGTCCTTTGGCTTTCAGGGACTCTCCCCCGGCCACGTGTCAACAGGAGCATGTTAAATACTCGCCGTCACCGCTACAACCTCATCTATTCCAGGACAAGGATGCCCCCCCGGGCTGCTGCCAAACCTAATCCGGGATCCCTTTGAGATCTTTCGAGCTGTGGGTAGTCTTATCGGAATTCCAGGACCTCTGGAGACGTAGGAAAATTTTCTCGACGATCCGCGCCACCGCGATCGTTCAGCGCGGAGTCTCCGCTTTTCAACGAGCCTAAAAACGATGCTCTGCGATTTTTTCTTGCCGCTCGACGGCGTTTTCGATCGGAAGTGGGAAGTCGACGTTTCACAACGTGACGCATGGTCAGTCTACATGTTCGATATTCAAAGTGTTGTAACTTCGTTAAAAATAATCGCAGGAGAGCAAAGTCTAGTTCGTTTTAAACAGTGGGGAATGCGCTTTTTAACCACGTACGTTTTTTTTATCGTTGCGTCGCTGTGACGTTCACAGTCGCCATCTTAGTAGCTGGATCTATTTTCTGACCATTTTTCAACTTCGCGGAGCATTGAAGAAGTCAACAATTTTTTGGGCTACGCAAACTACAGTGATTTTGAAGCGCGATGTTTCCTCTTTCCAACGTGCCTAAGAAAGATGCTCTGCGATTTTTTCTTGCCGTTCGACGGCGTTTTCGATCGAAAGTGGGAAGTCGATGTTTTTCAACCTGACGCATGGTCAGCCTACAACACCTTCTCGATATTTAAACTGTTGTAACTTCGTTAGAAAGAATTGTAAGAGAATAAAGCCTAGCTCGTTTTAACCAGCGGAGATTGCGTTTTTCATCTGCGTACGTTTTTTTATCATTGCATTGCTGTGACGTTAACAGTCGTCATCTCAGTGTCCATGTTCATTTTGTGACCATTTTTCAACTTTACGCATCTCTGAAAAAGTCAAAAAAATTTTTTAGCTACCCAAACTGTAGTGATTTTGAAGCGCGATATTTCCCCTTTCCAACAAGCCTAAAAGAGCTGTTCCACAATTTTTTGTTGTCATTTTATGGCACTTCGAATAAAAAGTGTAAGAACAGCCAATTCACAACTTGACAGGTCGGATCGTCAAATCCTACGCGAAAATTCTGCGATACTCAAAACAGTGTAACTTTGAGAAAAAAAATCGTACAACGGTCCATCTTAGCTCATTATAAAAGACAAAGTCTACGCTTTAAGGCTGTCTATTGCCCTTTCCTCTAAAAAATTTTTTATCTTCGTAGAGGCCGTGATCGTGAAGATGTCCATTTTTCGATCATTAGTCAAATTCCTGGACCCGTGAAAACTTCAACAAATTTTTTCCGCTGGTAAACCCGCTATCATCTTAAAGCGCGAAGTCTTTCCTTTCAAAAGAGTCCCTTCCCATCGCAATACGATTTTTTGAAACCGATCTACGATTTTTTGAATCGAACGATGTCTTACATGAACATAACTTCCACGATATTTGCTGATCTTCAAAGTCCCGTAACTTCGTCGAAAAAGATCGCAAGGCGATCGACTATAGCCCATTTCAAAAATCGAAATCTTCCTTTAACAGGCATCTGACGTTTTTTACAACAAGGTTTCTCTAAATCGAGCATCGGCACTCGAAGTAACTCGGACACCGTTCCGCCAGGTTTCCGCAGCGAAGCAAACGACTTCGAAGACAACATCTATAACGTCCGCCAATTTTCGACGTATCCGGCGGAGCGTTCAAGTAAACTGCGAGTTGGAAGTTAGAGTGATCGTAGAGAATGACCAGGGACTTAGGCACGCCTAGCGGATCGTCGGCGGTAGCTGGCGGAACGCGTCTCCCGGGAGGCCGGCGTTAAAGTTCCGTCATAACGGGCGAAAGAACGGCGTTCTTATTTGCGCGCAGCGGCGACGCAACCGTTCCGTGGATTCTCTGGCTTTGAATATTCCGCACTAAAACCCGAGTGCATACGGACGCGTGGCCCGGCCCGGCCCGGCCCGGCGTTTTCTATTTTTCCGCGGCACCTGCGCCCGGCGAATTTGCGTCGACTTTGAAGAGGAACGGTGGGAAATTCGAAGCCCAGGAGTTCTCGAGGAGACCGCCGAGGAGTCGGCCATTATTCCTGTCCTCTGACCATTTCCGAGGCTCGTAAGGAACTATACCGTCTTTTTTATGGCCCATATATCCCCCTTACTATCTCATATACAGGATTTAACGTGTATCCGTCGCAGACGTCTGTTATTGTGCGCGAAAGAACAATAGGGTGGTCCTTATTTCTCGCCGTATTTTTATTTCTCCGAGTCTCGTCGCCCGAAATTGCGACGCTTTGCGAAGGAACGTCGAGTGCCAATATTTCGAAGGAGTCGGCGATCAGCTAGTGGGGCCAGTTACTGTGCCGTGTTTGACGAACTTCCGGGGCTCTCGCTCTAAAATCAGCTTTAGCAATTTAATTGATATTTTATTATTATTAATTAATTATTATCATTTAATTATTAATATTAAATAATAAATATTGAATAATAAATTTAATCATTAATATTAAATAATAAATATTGAATAATACATTTATATATTTATTAAATAATAATATATACCTATTCGTTGTAATAAAAAATAATAAACATAATAGCTATGATAATCGCAATCAAAAATAATAACTTACTATAAAAAACAAGCCCCAAGGCTCGAAGAATTCTACTCCTCCCAAATTGTTCATTTTTGTGCAATTGAAGAGAATTCACCGTATTTTGGAGATCGCAAAGATTTCGATTACAGTAAATTCCCTCCAATTGTTCTTAACTTGTAAACAGAAATGGACAATTTGGGAAAAGGAGATACGATTATTCGAGCCTCGCGGCTCTTTCTTATACTTGCTGACAATCTGCGACTATAAAAAAAAATTGTATTTCCAAGCTAAGCGCGAATTACGAAGTTTTTATACTAGTATATTAGTTGTTAGTTAGCGCTTTATATTAGTATTTATTACGGAGTTTATTATTTTTATTTGCGACACGTGGTGCAAGTTTGCTCGAAACCTCCGGGACACCCTGTATTACGATAGCATTCGTTCCCCAGGTGACGCCAATCTTTCTACAATTTCGCGAAAAATCGATTTTCGATCGGTTCGTTCCGCCCGGCGACGCCGGGGCTACGCCACGCGCGAGAAATTCCGAAACAAAGCGGCGAGATACTTTTCCCGTGGAGCGCGGTCCTCCGACCACTGATTTCCGATCAGGCCGGGGCTTTTCTGGGGCCGAAACAAACCGTATTCCGGTCGTCGAAGTCGTTTCGCGCGGAGATGTCGGCGAATCCGCCCCGGATCCGAGGATTAATCGGCCTTGGGGCCGATCCGGGATCCGGGAGCAAAGTTTGCGGTCTCGGCCGCGGAACACAATGGAATGCCCTGCGAGAGGAGAGGGGCGGCGGACGCATTAACCAATCCTCGTCGAACCGCAGATCGATTATTTCTAGAGATTGCGGGAAAGTCCTCGGAACTTTTGTCCGAGGGGCTCGCACCGCCGATGTATATATATATATATACACCAGTCGTCCAATTATCGGTTCCGAACATGTCCGCCGGATGACTGAGGATGATTTATAGGCTCGCCGAAGCCTTGCGGACAGGCTCGAGAGGGTTCGGGAGTGGCCGATCACGCGATACTTCCGTCATCCGATACTTCTGCGGCGACGGGACTTGCTTTGGACTTCAGCGAGCCCGCTTCGCTCCGCCCAGATCGAGCGGTCCGCGGCGGAGGACACGCCCGATCCGAGCGCTCGGCAATGAGGCCACGCCCATTTGGCCCGGACGGGCACACGCGTGCCCCGGAGGTCTGTTTTCCTGTTTTATCAAGTCCTTTTGGCCTGTACTGGTCTCTGTGAGACGTGCAGTCGGTGTACAAAGTGTTCGTAAATCTCTTAGAACGATACAATATTTTATTTAATAATTATATTAATTTATATATTTATTATATATTATTTATATATTATTTATATATCATATAATAATATGTAATAATTGTAATATATATAATAATATATAATATTTATATTATATATTAAAATTATAGTATATATTATATTATACATCATATAATTATTATATTATATATTATATGTAATATGTTATATAAAATATTATATATGAAAGATAGTTTTTTAATATTTACATAATTTATTATTTATATATTTACAATAATTTAATATATTATATAATAATATATAATATAATATATTTTATATATTATATAATATTTGAATCGGGTAACGTAGAAAAGACAAAGATTATAAAAAATACAATTTTATTCGACGCCGTGCAATTAATATCGTATTTTTTCTATTGTCGCAATAACACATTACTTACATTAATAATTATTTCTTCTCATTTCCAAAACTTTGCTACGGAGAAACTAAAATTATTAGAACAATATTGGAATTGTCACAATTACATTACTTACGTTAATAATTATTTCTTCTCATTTCCAAAACATTGCTACGGAGAAACTAAAATTATTAGAACAATCTTTACCGCATATATGTAAATTCAGCCGCGGCTGAATTTCGTTCGAAGTGCTCCAAATAAACTAATTGTTCGGCGACTGTTTTCACAGCGTTCATAATCAACCGTTCGACGTTTACCTTGCATCTCATTGCATCTCTTTTGCTCCACGCTGGCACCAGTACGGGGCGGAGCTTTTCAAAACGGCTTTGACGGAATCCGTTTCGGATCGGCCGGGATACAGTTCCGTCGGCCGGGAAATCCTTCTGAACGTTAGTTTTTCGACGGGATCTAAGGAGGCAGCCGTTGCCTCGGCGGACGCGAGAGCCCGGAACAAAGTTTATCTGCGGGCGTTCCGACGACTCGGCAGCCCGGCCGCGATAACGAATCACCGTCTGGGGGTCGATAGCTGTGCCGCTTACCCTACATACCTCGACCGTCATGTTTTAATCAAGCAATCAATAAATTCCCGGCCGGTTCTCACGCCGCTAAAGCGCGGAAGTCGCTCGCGGCGGTATTTCAAACGGCTAATCGGCCACCTGCGACCCCGCATTCTTCTAGCAACTGTTCTTTAACGTCCGCAGCAACGCTACTATTCTTCCGCGAAATTTCAACGTACTAATAAAAACGAAAGTAAAAATGCGAATAAAAATGACGATAAAAATGGGAATGAAAATAAAGATGAAAATAAAAGGGAACATAAAAATGAAGATAAAAATGAAGATAAAAATGAAAATGAACATAAAAATTTAGACAAAAATGAAAATAACAGTTAAAATGAAAATTGTACTTGTAAATTAACACGTTCGCTCCCAGGGTCACGCATGTATGCGTATATATAAATATACATATTTAAAAAATACAGAAATATTCTTAATAAAATCTATTTTTAAAACTAGGTTTACGGAGCACTACAAGCATATATTTATTAAGATATTTCGCGATTTTTATTGCAATGTACGTCCACCGAAACAGATTCATTGAATAAATTCTTCATAAATCTATTTTTATAATTTCAATATAACCGCGAATTGAAATATTTATTATATCATTAAGAGACTGCGAATCTTTGTGCAAAATAAAAATTATCCAAGACGATTGTAAGAAACGGAGATGAAATAACAATAAATCGTTTCTCTTAACAGTTTAAAAATAAAGATAAATTAGAAGTAAGATTAGAAATAAAATAAATAAAAATAAATTGTTTCTCTTAATAATTTTGACAAGCTGTGAATACTGTAGTAATATTATTCAATTTTTCTTTCGTCTTTGTAATCTTATATTTCATCTACTCATTTTTGCTACGTTTGCATAAAATTATGAATGCAATTTGAATGCATAAAATGCATAAAATGCATAAAATTCGCAGTCTAGTCATTAACATCGTCGAACTCGAACAGAAGTCGCTCGAAAAATCGTAATAGAAATTCTCTATCGGTCGAAAAGTTTTTCCAAAACGCTGGTCGACCTTCTGTCTCGGTTTTCTCTGATCTTTTGCGGATTACCGAACCAGCTGGGAATACTGAGTGAGGTCGTGAAAGCCGCGGGGAACGTATAGAAATTTGTAGAAAGCAAATGCTCGGTGCTAAAACGACAAACCCGCCGCGGCGACCAAATATTTGCCAATCAACCGACTTTCTCCGTGAATTCCTGGCCCGAATGGCCCGCAATCTTCTCGAGTTCGACAGTTTGATTGGTTCCGAGGTCTCATTTAAACGGTCCCTCTGTCAAAGGCTCGTCTCTGCTCGAAAGACCGGCTGCTTATTTACTATCTTGCCGAGTGTCGGGCCAGGACGCGGCCGTTCCCCCGATTCGATTAGCCAAAAGTATCGTTTTGTACTCTAATTGGCTTTCCAAGTTCTTGTGCTTCTGCTAACCGGTTTTCATCGTGAAGTTAATATTATTAGTCGTTGCGACGTGTCCGACGATGGACGTCTATTTCTACTTATTCCAAGTGCTGTCTCCGGAATTTTTTACTACCGAGCAAGTCGATGGAAAAATTTGAAATTTTTACCATGTTAAGAGAGTACTATAATGTAACACTGTATTAAATTTCATCTTGATCGCTCGATTTTTTCGGAAGTTGCGAGCAAATTAGTGAGTGATTTATGTTTCGAAGACGTCTCTCTGTTTCGACTACTTCAAAGTGCATTTTCCTGATTTTTTTACAGCCGAGCAAGTCGATGGAAAAATTTAAAATTTTTACCATATTAAGAGAGTACTATAACATATGTCTCTCTTAAATTTCATCTTGATCGCTCGATTTTTTTGGAAATTATGAGCAAATTAGTGAACGTCCGCTTACGTTTCGAAGACCTTCTCTCGGTTTCGACTACTTCAAAGTGCATTTTCCTGATTTTTTTACAGCCGAGCAAGTCGATGGAAAAATTTGAAATTTTTACCATATTAAGAGAGTACTGTAACGTATAACTCTCTTAAATTTCATCTTGATTGCTCGATTTTTTTGGAAATTATGAGCACATTAGTGAGCGTCCGCTTACGTTTCGAAGACGTCTCTCGGTTTCGACAACTTCAAAGTGCATTTTCCTGATTTTTTTACAACCGAGCAAGTCGATGGAAAAATTTGAAATTATTACCATATTAAGAGAGTACTATAACGTATAACTCTCTTAAATTTCATCTTGATCGCTCGATTCTTTTGGAAATTATGAGCAAATTAGTGAGCGTCCGCTTACGTATCGAAGACATCTCTCGGTTTCGACTATTTGATTAGTGCAACATCCTGATTTTTTTACAGCTGGAAAAGATTCGACGTATAGATCGATAGCGAAACGAAAGATCTGTCTGAGAAAGGTCGTGCCTCGTTAAATATTTCCCGCGTTAACAATTTTCGGCGGCGATTCCCGCGACGGATTCGCGAGCCGCGGCGTCGAACGCGTTCTCGCGCGGTCGGAGCGTCGCGATTTTTAAGGCGGCCGCGTCAAAGGGACTTCCGGTTCACGGGTTTCCCGAGCATCGAATTAAAACAAAGGCCGCGCGGGCCGATAATATTATCGCGGGCGACACGCAACGGCCAATTATTTGGCTCCGGTCCGAAGCCGGAGCCGCGCGGAGCGCAACAAGTTTCACGTGAGCGGAATTCTAGCGGGTGTGTTTGCTCGCGGACCGCTCGACCGTTTCGAATCGCCGCGTCCCGAACGATCAAAGCGTTCCCGGACGCCTCCCCGCCAACGCCGTTCCCCCATTTTTTTCCTTTTTCATAATCGTTCGCTGTCGAGGAATCGCGCGGCGAGAGACGCCTCTGCAAATTTTGCTCTCGCGGATTTTCACCGTTCTCATTTATTCGTCTGCTTGTTTATTCCACGCTTTGCGCTCTTCATTCTTGTCATCATTATTTTTTAAGAACGACGTGATTAATGCTCCGCCCGGGCGGATAAATCAAATTTATCCGTGCCGTTCCGTTCGCCGGTTTGGAAAACTGGCCGAATCTCGACCGAGAACGTTTAATGTTACAAATGAAATATAACCAAGTGGTAAATAACAGTGTGTATATATCTTTTTATTCGTAATTATAATTTCATGGTCATCAATTATTTTATTTTGTTTATGAAATATGTTGTTATTTACCACTGAGATATATTTAAGCAACATAAGATTTTCTCTCAAGGGATATATATGTATTTTTTTCTCTCTTTCAGAAATGCAGAAATGTTTTTAATAAATTATTTACGAAATCATTAACACACTGCAAACGTATCAAAAATATTAAGTCGTAAATTATTATTACATTATTCATAATTGCACTACGCAGCTTGTAAAACTTTTCGAAGAAATCAGAAATCAGAAATACATATCTTCGTCATTCTTAATTATTAAAATGGTTCATCTATTTTATTTATTTATTTTTTATTTACGTATACGGGTGAAAAAACCATTGTTATATATAATAGGGAATTATATATAATGTTATATATAATATAACATAATATTAATATTTGATTATATTAATAATTATGTTAATAATATATTATATTAATTAATAATAATGTTATATATAATAGGGAATAAAAAGAAAGAGATTTTATATAGTCGTTGTACGAGTACAATAAAAAGTCAAATAAATAAATAAGTAAATAAATAAATAAATAAATAAATATATATATACATAACTAAATAGATTAAGATCATCATATAAAATTTTATATTCCAATCACGTAATTACAGCCATTCCGAATTGTGCATTTTTGATAACGTACACCAATATAGCAATCTCAAAAATATAAGTTACGAGTTTTGGCCAGTTATTTAGGAAACTGTGCCACTGTGCATTGTGTTGAATTTATTCGAAAAATGACTGTTCTGTCCCACGTATTTCCTCGGCGATATTATATCCAGGTTTCGATCTCCAGCTTCAGGAAAAGAAACCGCGGTCGAGAGAGTCATCCTCGATAGCCAGATGATCTCGTCTGCGGCTCGCACGAAATTCGCCGGGCACGGTTTATTGATAGATTAGGGCAGATGCGTCGGCGTAACCGGCATCTTGACTCGATAAGGCGTTGAAGCCTCTTGCCTCGCGATCTCCCGCAATTTCGCTGATGGCCGGCAATTGTCTGTTGTGGGTGGACGACGTCGAACGCAGATTCACGGTTGTTAGGCGCATCTTCTCGTCATTATCTCTCTCTCTCTCTCCCTCTCTCTGTCTCCCTCTCTGCCTCTCTCTGTTTCCCTCTCTGCCTCTCTGTGTCCCCCTCTGCCTCTCTGTCTCCCCCTCTGCCACCCTCTGTCTCTCTGTGTCTCTCCGTCTCTCTCTCTCTCTCCCTCTCTCTGCCTCTCTCTGTCTCCTTCTCTGCCTCTCTCTGTTTCCCTCTCTGCCTCTCTGTGTCCCCCTCTGTCTCTCTGTCTCCCCCTCTGTCACCCTCTGTCTCTCTGTGTCTCTCTCTCTCTCTCTCTCTCTCTGCCTCTCTCTGTCTCCTTCTCTGCCTCTCTCTGTTTCCCTCTCTGCCTCTCTGTGTCCCCCTCTGCCTCTCTGTCTCCCCCTCTGCCACCCTCTGTCTCTCTGTGTCTCTCCGTCTCTCTCTCTCTCTCTCTCTCTCTCTCTCTCTCTGTTTGTGTCTCTCTGTCTCTGTCTCTCTCTTTCTCTGTCTTTATCTCTTTCTCTGTGTGTTTTTTGTCTCCCTCTCTGCCTCTCTGTCTTCCTTTCACTCTCTTCTCTTCTCTCTCTCTCTCTCTCTCTCTCTCTCTCTATCCGCGGCGCAGTCGGGTCTCTTGTTTCTCGTGCTGAGAATTTGATTCCTCCGGCGATGCGACACAACGCTCGCGATAATTGTAGTAAATTCTCCCTAATTGACGTTCGGATTGGGCGCAAAAATGGACAATCTTTTTATAGTTACCGATTGTTAAGAACTATAAAAACAAGCCTTGATTAGGGAGAATTTACTGCATCTGTTTAGACGTCGTTGACACCGTGCCAGCGATCGTGGCGAGTCTCTGAATTTATTTGTAGCGATCACCGAACGATCAACGATCGATCTTTTATGGAACGGAATATACAGGGTGTCGCATAAATGGCGAGACAACAGAGATAGAGGCCGATTCGAAAAAATATGTCGAATATATAGAATAGATGTTTTTGATCGGGGACTTCGTTATCGAAGGAATCGTTTGTCAAAATTGTCTCGGATGTCGCTGTAGATTGTCTTTTATACTTGAAAATCATTGCCGTTTTAGTAAACGTCGTCGACGTTATCAGTTTCCCTAATTTTTATTTCTTATTTTTGTTATTCTTTATTTCAGCCGTTTATTTTGAAAGTGGCATAAGTCACTTTACCGTAATGAAAAGTGGTGATTTTTTAATGTTTATACGAAATTATTTATACTGAGAAAAATATCAGTTTCTTCTCGAAAGTTAGCATCCATATTTTTAAACGTGTTAAAACGCAAACCCTTAAATATATCGACTTAAAAACAAAGTGACTTATGCCACTTTCAAAATAAACGGCTCATTTCTACTTCGCCGCGAAAATGTAAGAATCTTTTAAATTAAAAAATTAAAATTAAAAAGGAACGATCACCGTTGGATTTTTATTTGCGGAGTCACGTTATAAGTCCATGTTTTATACTGACGAACTATCGAGTATTGAACATTTATACAAAAAATTATCATAGCGTTCGAAAGACTATAATTGCAAAACAAGCCTTTAGGAACGTACGTAAAAATTTAACTCGAAGAGCACTATTACGTAAGAGACTTCGTGGACACAATTTTCATCGATATTTCCGTTAACAATGCTTCTTTAAAATTAAATAAGATTTACCTCGATATTTTCTAAAACGCGAAATCCTGAATGAAGGAAATTTATTCCACATTTCCGACACTTATTTCTTGACGTACAATAGGCGCCTGTCAAATCGCCAGTTTCAAAAGACACCCTGTATAACACGGTCGGTTCAAAAATGTTTCACAACTTTTATCGACCGAAGGAGAATTTTAATTAAACACCGACGTTGTTTCACATCGCAAGACGGTCTCCGTCTTGTTCCCGCCGAAGATTTACGTTCCTGCCGGAGATCTACCAGACTCTGTTCGCGAAGAGATTTATCCGTCTCTCGGAAATTTACTGTACATCTTTTTACGAGCGCTCGGGGCGGTCCAGCGTGGCCAGACTGTTTCCTCCGGGATCTAGGACAACGTCTTCGTTCGTCAATTACGCAGAGGATCCAGGGGATTGATGGAATCGTGCCTCGTTCGATCCTGCAGTAATACCCTCGAAAAATTCGTAATAGCGTTGACGAGTTTTTTTGGCTAGTTTTGGGGTCCAAAAAGAAATCACTGGAGTATAAAAGAATATTCCTGATGTCGAAAAAGTTCTCTGGAGTTCCCTAAAAATTTCTGTGGTTCATGAAAACGATTCTTGGGGCCAAACAAAAATTCCTGTGCTGGAAAAAAGTCTCCAGGGTCTTAACAAAAAATCGTAGGGTCCATAACAAAATCTCAGGGACTTTAACTAAATATATGGTGTTAACAAAAAATTCCAAAGGCTTAACAAAATTCACTAGAATTTAAAAAAAAATCCCTAAAGTACAAAAAAATATTCCTCGTGTCCAAAAAGATCCTTCGAGTCTCAAAAAATTTCCTGAGGTCCACAAGAACGATTCTTAGGACCAAACCAAAATTTCTGTGCTCGAAAAAAATCTCCAGGGTCTTAACAAAAAATCGTAGGGTCCATAAAAAAATCGTAAGGTCCATAAAAAAATTGTAGGGTCCATAAAAGAATCTCAGGGATTCTGACAAAATCTGTGATGTTAACAAAAAATTCCAAAGGCTCAACAAAATTCACTGAAATCTAAAAAAAAATCCCTAAAGTCCAAAAAAATATTCCTCATGTTCAAAAAGATCCTCGAAGTCTCAAAAAATTTCCTGGGGTCCACAAAAACGATTCTTGGGGCCAAACCAAAATTTCTGGTCACGAAGAGAAGTCTCTAGAATTAAAAAAAAATTCGCGGAGTCCACAAAAAATACCTCCATGGTCCAATCAAAATCTTTGGTGTTTACGAAAAATCTGAAAGGCCCAAAAATATATTCCCCGCAATCCAAGAAGAAATCTCGAGGCTGCAAAAAATTCCAGGCTCGAGAAAATATCTCCGACGTTTAAAAAAAAAATATTCCCGGAGTCCACAAGAGACGTCCCCGCGGTCCAATAAAAATCCTTGAGGCGCTAAGAAAATTGCCGGGATCCGAAAAAGACCGAGTTCAACAGGACGACCGCGCCGGGCGCGGAAAAAATTGATGGGTTCGAGGAACGGTCTCCGGGTTTTCAAAAAATATCGCCGGTGTCCAGCGTGAGTCCCCGACGATTCGTTCCTCGGCGAAGTAATTCTCTCGGACTTCCTTTCATTTACCATCTGCGCTGTAATTTATTTTTCGATTTCGCAAAATTTACGAGGACTTTGCCGTGCTCGGGCCGCGTGATCCTCCAATTCGTTTCTCCATCGAGCGACCGGCCAACCTGGAAATTCTTCTCCATTAATTCTTCCGGGAGGTGAGCGCGACGGAGGTGCGGGGAAAAATGAACGCTCGCTCGGAAGTTCCCGCGCGAATCCCGTAAATCCGCGATCGTAACCGGTCCTTTGGAAATACCGTTAGCTCGAGCCGGTTGAACGCTTACCCGAAAAAAAATCCCGTCTGAGGAGAATCCGCCGCGCGGATATGATTCCGGCGGAGCTCGGTCCGGATCCCCAATCATCCCTATTCACCGTCGTTTCCTGGCCGGCGCCGGCCTCGATCGTCCCTTTGATTTCTTTTAAGTGAGAAACCGAGGCGGAGAGATTCAATGGGGGGGAATCAGACGCGTTCCCCCCGCCCCGTCCTTCTTTTTTGCTCTGCGAACGAACGTAGGCGCGAGATGATAAATCGTTCGTCGGTTCGAACGCGTTCGATTCTAATTGTGAGCGAAGGCTCGAAGGCTTGCCAGATAACAGGCCGGACAGAAAGCGTCGCTATCTGCCGGGTGGTAAATGACAGCCGAGGTTACAGTCGACACGGAAAGTCGCCGCCCGTTCCAGAATCGCTGCCACTCGATGCCGCGTGTTTCAATTTCCCTTTTGCGCGCCTCGAACGATTTTTATTTTCCAACGTTGTGCCGGGCTCGCTCGAGGGCCGGATGTATGGGGCGTCTTCGCGTGCAGATCGATAGAACCGTGGACTAGCTTCTTGAACTGGCTGTACGCCACTGTATATACTTTGTCACCCGGTCGTATCACCGTATCGCGTCGTTCCGCCGCCCCTCGGATCGTCCGTTTCAGAAAAAAGCCCTCGTAATTCTTGGTTAACGAGATAACGGAAGAGTTCGCCGGTGTTCGCGCGGCAGCTTGCGCCTTTTTACGCGACGTTACGCTATTAGCGGCTGCGCGGACGCTTCCGAAAAGCTCGCCGCGTACAGAAATGTCTGGAAATACCTGGGGGATCAAGGAACCCCGGGAATTTAGGGACCGAGGGGAACTGGACGAGATTAGGGCAATCCTGAGGAACTGGGAAGCTGAATATCCTTGGCTGATCCGGCCAGCTTTTGCAAGCTCAGGGTCCGAAAAACTGAGGATCCTGGGATCCAAGAAGCTCGAGGATCTAGGAGCCGGGAAAGCTTGATGTCCTAAAAGTTGAGGAAGAAATTTTATGGACCAACAGATGAGAATTGCAGAGAGTAATAAGCTCGAGGACTCCAGGACTCCAAAAAGCTTGTTGTCCTGAAAAGCTAAGGATCCAAGAGACCAAAAAGCTTGATATCCGAAAAAGCTGACGGTACCAGAGTCCAATAAGCTCGAGGTTTAAGAAAGCTGCGGATCCAAGAGACCAAAAAGCTTGACATCCGAAAAAGCTGACGGTACCAGAGTCCAATAAGCTTGAGGTTTAAGAAAGCTGAGGATCCAAGAGACCAAATAGCTTCAACTTAATGAAAGGTGAAGGTCCAAGAGGCCAAGAAGCTTTAGGTCCCTAAAAAGCTGAAGATACAAGAGTCCAAAAAATTAAGGCCATCAACTTGGGATTTTGGAGTCGAATAAGCTCGAGGTTTAAGAAAGCTGAGGATCCAAGAGACCAAAAAGCTTCAAGTTAATGAAAGGTGAAGGTCCAAGAGGCCAAGAAGCTTGAGGTCCTTAAAAAGCTGAGGACACAGGAGCGAAAAAAGTTTAAGGTCCAACAGCTGAGGATTTCGGAGTAGAATAAGCCTGAAGTTAAAAAAGCTGAGGATCCAAGAGGATCCAAAAAGCTTGATGACCTCAAAAGCTGAGTTACCTAGAGTCGAAAAAGTTTAAGGTCCAACATTTCAGCTTCTCAGAGTCAAACAAGCTCAAAGTTTAAAAAAGCTAAGGATCCAAGAGACCAAAATGCTTCAGGTTGATAAAAAGTAAAGGGTTGAAGAGACCAAAAAGCTTGATGTTCTAAAAAGCTGATGGTACCAGAGTCCAATAAGCTCGAGGTTAAAAAAAGTGCTGATCCAAGAGTCGAAAAAGCTCGAGGTCCAAAACACCGAGGCTGCAAAGGTGTCCACCCACTCCTGACCCAAAACCTTTTGGCCTCGCACAGCATCTTCGTTCACGAAAAGCATCGGAAAGCATCGCAAGCTCCATCCAGTGCCGCAAAAGTGGAAAATTCGGCAAATTTGCCGCGAGATCGTTAGATTAGTCTCGGCGACAGCCGCAATAAAGCAGCGGGGACATTTTGCAGCCGCTAAAGCGCTTACAGTCCCCTAATGGTAAGCGTTCCAAGACCAAGACCCGAGTTCCGCGTGTTTTCACCCGAGCTCTTTGCAACACCTTAATAGCCCCGCCTCGGCGCCGGTCTGCGATCCTCTTTCCGCTCGGTTTGCGGACTCGCGACGCGAATCGATTAACCACCGCCTCGCCCCTGCCGCCCCTACGGCGTGGGTGCTCCCGTCGCGATCGACAGCGAACACCGCCTCCGGTGGAATCAGCCGCGGATTCGTCGACGGAGAATCGCGGCGACAGTTCGCCGATGCGATCCGTTTAAACGGGCCGCGCGACGCGTCGCGGCCGCGGCGCCGCCCGACGGGGGGAGGGGGGAACAGTTTAACCGTGAATTTCCATTAATTAGAAGAGGCGGCCGCGCAAGTTTCATCGAAAACATTTCGCGGCGGCAGATAATACGCTTACGGGAGCCCCGTTAATAAGCTTATCATAACTAAAAGCTTGACGTTTTCTTGCTGCAAGCCCCCTCCACCCCGTCGACCCCGTTTCCAATTAAACGATACTCCGTCGTAGGCGAAATCTCCGACCGCGGTTCGAAACGACTATAGGGTTACGGGTGGGTGCTTTTATGCGAATTTTTCCACTGATACGTGATTTTCGAGAACTCAGAAATTTCTCACGTTCATTTGGTAACTATCCGGCAATAATTGGACGCGAGTCGTGTAAAATGTAATTACGGAGTACGGCGGAAAAAATTGCTGCAGAAGCTGCGGAGGACGTTAACGAGGTGCATTAAAGCTTCATTGCGGCGTTAATGTTAAAGATATCGTCTCAAACATTACCTCGGCTTCGAAGAACGTCGCACCGTTCAGAAAAGAATCGCATGAAACGCGCCGGTAATGTTCAACGTTAAACAATCGATCGTTCGAACTCGGAAACAATTGCGGGAACGTGGATTGAAGCTACCCGATCAAAAATAGAGGAGAGTTTTCAACGCGATCGGACGGCTAATAGTTTCAGAGATAAAAATTTCCGCAGCACAAGCTCCGTAATCCGAGCGGTTAAACTTCATTATCTTTTATTTAATTAACAGATAAAATATTCTGGGAAACGGGGCGAAGTTAATCGAGCAATTTTCGGGAAAAACGAAGTTGGCCGTGTTCTTCCGATGAGATTGGAAAACCCGTACCGTCGCGGCGGTTCGATTCGCGGGGAGCCGGCCACGAGAATCTCTATACCGTTTTTTTCCGCGGCGACAGAAATTTTTCCTCGATGTTCCTTTTTATTTCCGCGGGCCGCGTGGACAAACGCTTCTGCCGTGGAACACCGGCCGCCAATTAGCCACGACCGTGTTCGCCGGGAACCGGCGCGGGGGCGTGATCGCGCGAGGAATCAAAGCGCGCGCGCTCTAATCGAAAACCGAAAGGGAGTTTCATTAAGGCCAGGCCGGCCGGGCCCCTGGCCGTAGTAACGCGTGAAAATTTAATGAACCGATGCTTTGACTAATATGGGAAATTTCCCAGTGAAAAGGGGACGCGCGCGCCTCCTTTTTGCGGAGAACTTTGCTGAAAGCCAATTCATTTCTCTAATTAATTACCTCGGCGCGATGACGCCGCTGAAAATAGTCGGCTGTCTTTCTAACGAGATCCTCCGGGCTTCCACGGTGTACCCGTAATTTTTCTCGTGCTCCGGCTACGTATCGGGATGCCGGGCTAATTATTTTCCCCGATAAATTCGCTATACCTTGCCTCTTGATGGACGGAAGCACTCTGGGGCATCTTCTATTAGAGGCTCCTTGGTCATTTAGTGATCTATTTTTTAACCTGACCGGTTCTCCCTACTTGTCTGACCTAGACGAACGTATACTACTTGCCTCGATCTGACGGACGTATTCTACTTGTCTGACTCTGGCCAGTAGATACTACCCGTCTGACTATGGACGTTGAATACTACTCGTTTGACCATGGTCAGTAAATACTACTTGTCTGGATATGGTCAGTGAATACTACTCGGTTGGCCATGACCATATTACTTGTTCAACCTTGACACTGGTCAATGCATACTACTAGACATGACAGATCCAGACTACTTGTCTGACCCTGACGAAGCTATACTTTTTGTACGACTTGTCTCTGACAATGGTGTAATACTTGTCTGATCATGATCAGGACATTATACTTGTCTGATCATGGTACGGACATTATACTTGTATGATCATTATCAGCACATATTACTTGTCTGATCATGATTAGCACAAATTACTTGTCTGATCCTGACCAGTACGTTCCACTTGTCTGATCCTAACCAGTACGTTCCACTTGTCTGATCCTGACCAGTACGTTCTACTTGTCTGACACTGGCCAATACGTTCCACTTGTCTGATCCTGACCAGTACGTTCCACTTGTCTGATCCTGACCAGTACGTTCCACTTGTCTGATTCTGACCAGTATGTTCCACTTGCTTGATCTTGACCAGTACGTTCTACTTGCCTGACACTGGTCAATACGTTCCACTTGTCTAATCCTAGCCAGTACGTTCCACTTGTCTGATCCTGACTAGCACGTTCCACTTGTCTGATCCTGACCAGTATGTTCCACTTGTTTGATCCTGACTAGTACGTTCCACTTGTCTGACACTGGCCAGTACATTCTACTCGTCTGACACCGACCAGTACGCTCCACTCGTCTGGTCCTGGCCGTAATATGCAACTTGTCTGCTCTTGATCACCCTCTCTGCTACCTGACCCCCACGCGAATTTATGTTCGCAAAGGGTGCAAAATAATTGCAGCCCGGCATTCGCTTATTGCTGGCATCAACGTAGGCAACAGTCGGAACTATCTTTGATTGCGCCGGCATTTTCCTCGAGATAAACAACGTTCCAGCATATTCGGGTGAAATCAGCGGAACCGGCGCGGGCTCGAGCACCCATTCGCCGGGCTCCTTCGAATCCATTCCACGAGAAATATGTCGGTTCGGCTGCCTTCCCGGTTGACGAGGTCTCTTTCAGACAAAAGAGCCCCGCGACTCGCTCGTTTCCTCGAGATGGAAGCCCATTTCCGGCCGCGCGCCGCTGGAGTGTGAGTGGCAGCATCCGCATTGAACAGAACGATACAGAGAAAGAGACAGGGAGAGAGGGAGAGAGAGAGGGAGGCCGCCGAAACGTCGCGGAGCGTGGCAACAGTGGAACGATTTTTCCGCGTTTCCGGCACCGTCGAGGAACCGTGGAATCCGGAACACGTGGCCGCGAACCACTCGAATCGCGCACGACTACGGACCGAACAGCCTTCGGAAGCTGGGGAAATTAAAATTGGTATTGTCTGCCGGATCGAACAGAGGAATTCCAGCGATTTCATTTCACCGTGCCGGAAAAATTCCGGATTTTCTTTTCGCTGCCGACCCGTCCCACGATGTTCTCGTTCGATCCGACGGCTCCTGGACAACGGCCCCTCATTTATTCCGCCCTTTTTCACGTTCCCTTTGAGCTCGCGTCGAATTCGACGTTTCTGGAGCCCGTGACCTCGCCGTATTCAGCTCGACTCGTGCACGACCGAAGCTGACGTAGGCCTAACTTATTCGTCGACCTAATCAGTTCCGACACATGCTCGTGAAATTTTACACCGAGCCACGCGCGATCCATCAACTCGGACCCAGCCTGATTTATTCGTGCATCGAGAGCAAAACCTAACATCGGCCTCTGCCATAATCATAATTCGTCATTACAAAATGCATAGAATTGTTTGTAAATGCAGATTGGCGCCGCCGCCGCCGCCGAAGGAGATACGTCGCCGCGCGCGGCACTAATTTCGAAAACAAAAATTGCAGATGAGCAAATTTATGTTCGACACCTATTTTCATAAATTAACCCTTAAGGGCGCCAATTTGCATAAACATTCGCACTACGGAGATAACATTAGCGTCGTGCCTCTGCCGGCAGATTTTCCGGCACGTTCTCACCGAGATCTCGGCGCAAACGAAATGCATGGAATACATAATGCCTTCTGTAATTTCGTCGACAGAAAAAACAGGCACGTCGCCGGGCAGAATCGTCAGATTTACTAACGTCCTCATTCGGGACCCCTCTAATATTCAGCGGGCTCGTTAATAATGTCATCGAGATTTACTATCCTCCGCGAGACCCGTCCGCTTTCCTGGTAAATAATAAACGAGTGTCAAGAGAACGGCTCCGTTAAAAGAAACACAAGTGGTATGAGCTCTCGAGCGTCAGACACAGGCACTCCGTTTAATTCTATTTTATATTTTATTTACGACTCGTATAAGCTGGATTGTTTGTATAATTCCGGTGGAACGTTTTCTGATAAGTCGAAACAAGTAGAACGAGCCAGTCTAGATCAGACACGAATTCATCAGATCTTATTCCATAATTTGTCTTCGTGTTTGATAAATGTTTCAATGCTTTTATACACCGCTCCAAAAATTAGAAACATTTTTAATAGAAATTGGCCAACTTTGATCGACGATAACTTCGCGAAAAATCATCGTAGGATAACTGTTTTTTTCTTAGATTAAAGCTTGAAATCTCTACTTTAAGATAATAGTTTTGGTTTTTGAGTTCGATGCACCCTCGCTACTGTAATCCTTTAAATACGAGGTCATGTTTGCGACATTGAAAATCGTCAAGTTCAAAGAAATGCACAGTCTTTGCAAAATTTTATTCGTCGATGCCGTTTGCATCTGAACGAAGTTTGATCCTTCGCCTTTAATTTAAAAAAACAGAAAGTCCGCTGCGATTTTTTCCCGCAGAGTTGCAGCACTTTAAAGTACCTCGTGCATCCAAATTCTGATAAAACGAATTAAGTAGAACGTGCTTCCCTAGGTCGGACACGTTGAATTTAATTTCGTATCGCCACGAATCCATAAAAATTCGTATTACTTTCAAGCAGACATTCGAACCAAATAAATCTACAGTACGTCTGTCGTAGAACGGCACATTCTACTTGCGCTTTTTGCCAGCAGCGTCTGCGGTGCGGCGGCTGGCTGGGCGCGTCAACAATAATTTTTATCGGGAACCGGAAGCCATCCTCCGGCTACACGGTACGTGTTTCTCGCGCTAGAGGTGAGAACGATCACCGCGAAGTAATTAGAGAAACTCCAGGATACGTGTTCGCAGCTCGCGCGTTCTGCCCCCTCTGCCGCGTAGTCTCGCCGGTCCCATGGCGTTTAACCATACCGCCATGATATTCGCAAACTCGCGCGAACTTCAGGCCACAATGATGAACCTGCCGGGCAACACCGTTTAATCTAATCTTCGCCGCCACGGCCGCGCGCTTGGTTACCGTTACAGTCAGAAATTCGTCTGGTTCGAGGTGTCCGGCAGCATCGGCAACGAATTGGTCCCGGGCGCCCCCGCTTCAAAAAAACCTCCCGATCACTCTTTGAAACCTTCCCGCTTCCACTTCACGATCCAAATAACCGAGAAAAATTGTCCAGCCACCGCGATCCTCGAATTTTCAAAAATACTTTTTTCCACACCCGTTATAAAGGTACATTTTAAACACGATATTCTTGTAGCCGGTGAAAAGACGAGTCGAACGAGTGGTCGCATATTGGCATTTCGATCACCGGTTGCACAGTCATTTCCGAGAGATCACAGTCGCGTGATTGTCGCCGCCGTGCGTGCCGCTCGTACTTTAACGGATAACTCGGCTTATCTATGGAGTGTCAACACGCCGCCTATCGTTGGAATGCATTTTTCACGGACTAGAAGTATCCGTCGCGAGAAACGGAGCGTCGTCGTCGTCGTGGTCGTCGTCGTCGTCGTCGTTGAATCGAACAGTTGCCGGCTGGGAACGCGGAAACTTTTCGAGGAAAATAGGTTACCGGAGTAAGAAACGTTCAAGGCCCGGGGGAAGAAGTTAACGGCAGAAGCCTAGTCGTTCAAAAAATCAGTAGTCCGCGTGTAGCCGGCAGGATGGCTCATCTCCATAGAGATCGAATTTTTATTCACGAGCCGGCTGGCTACGTGACGGGAATCAGTTTCGGCGGCCGCCGATGACAACCATAAAGATCGAGCGGTTCCCGGCGTTACTGTGCCGGATCGCGGACGCGACTAGCAGTCGTCATTAAATCTCGATCGAGCGGGGGATGACCACCGCCGGCACCGTCAATCCTTGTGATTGCGCCGGCCCGATACCTCGGACGTGTTCGTCAGCTTCGACAGTTTCATTAAACACGGCGCCGCTGCCAAAAAGTCCTTGGAAAATGGTCGAGCGACTCCGAGCGTGGTTCCGGACACGGAATTGTATCCGTTAGCATCCGGTTCTGTAAACTGTACGAAATTCGGCAACGCTCTCTCCGCTCTGGTAAACTGTGACTCGAACAAAACCGTTTATCGATTTCCGGCGACGCTGCCTTATAATAATTCGGTGCACCTGCGAGCACCGCCATTCCGCGACGCTCGTTCCGCTCCCTTGGGATCCTGTCCCAGCAACCGGCAGATGCCTCCGAGAACTCGATTCTCGACAATCGACGTTTGTCGTCCCCTCGGCCACCTTCGTTTTATTGTTCTCCCAGCACTCGACGCATTTTCCACGAGTGTTGTTCATTAGTTTCAGTTCCTACAGGACAGTTCCGAACGAAATTAATAACTCCGGGGCGCCTCATTTTGATCGTACGATTCCACAAGTCTCGTTCTACTTTTTGTCTGACACAGGCTGTCACGTACTACTTGTCTGAGGTTGGTTGTTACATGCTACTTGTCGGGCATAGGACTACTTGTCCGGTTCAAGAGGTCTTATACTACTTGTCCGATTCAAGACATCTGATACTACGTGTCTGATTCAGGTTATCATATTCCACTTGTCTGATCTAGATGGACACGTTCTACTTGTCTGACGCAGGACGGCTGATTTTAATTATATGACTTATGACGTCTCATTTTAATTGTCTGGTTCATTACGTTTTATTTTATTGTCTAATTGAAGACATATCATACTACTTGTCTGATTCAGGATGTCTCATTTCAATTGTCTGATTCAAGACGTCTTCTTTTACATGTCTGGTTCAGAACGTCTGATGCTACTTGTCCGGTTCAGGACGTCTGATGCTTCTTGTCTGATTCAAGACGTCTGACACTACTTGTCTGGTTCAAGACGTCTCACACTACTTGTCTGGTTCAAGACATCTCACACTACTTGTCTGGTTAAGACGTCTGATACTACGTGTCTGATTAAAGACGTCCCACACTACTTGTCTGGTCCAAATGGTCACATTCTACTTGTATGATCCAGATAGCCGTATACTACTTGTCTGATCCCGGTTGTCACAAACTACTTGTCCGATCCAGATTTTCACAAACTACTTGACTGGTTCAGCGTGTCACGTGCTGTGCGTCGCGTCGTGCCGACAAGCAATCACGTCGCAGTTGGTTAGGCAAAGGCAAAATATGAATTATTGCCAGTCCCGCGGACACGCCTCCATTGTTTGTCGGTTGGCTTAATGCGGCCCGCGATAAATCCGCTCCCGGGGAGCTTAACGATGCAAAGATCACAATAAATTCCGGCGCAGAGCGTGCCGGCCGAGCCGGTTGGCTCAATTATTTCGTCTTTTACGTGGGAAACGCTCGACGGCACGGAGTGCCTCTTAAATAACACTTTCCCCCGGTATTGTTATTTATCCCGGTTTAATGCGCAAACGGTATTGTTTATAAATCACTGGCCGCCCCACGATGAAATGGAAATTCAGCCGTGGCGAAACACGGCTTACCGCTTTATAAACGCGCCTCTTAGCGAATTGCCCCGGCTGAGGGGTTCCCACGAGTGTGCATTCAGCTTAAGAAAACTTCTCTGCCGAGTGTGCACGCAGCTTAGGAATTATTCACCCGCTGCACGGTGCTCTAAATGCGGCCTGAAGTGGTCGGATAGCTTCGAAGTCACTTCTGAATTAGTTTCAAGCGGATGCATTGTCTAATAATTATTTCCCAGTGTACACGCAGCTTAAGAATTGCTCCTAAATTATTTCGAAAGTGAATAGACAACTTGAACATTTCTCGAAATTATTTCTGAGAGGATAAGTAGTCGTGAAGTTATTTTCACGTTATTTTCAAGTGGATGTAGAGCTAAAGGATTATTTTTAAATTAAATTGATAAACTTAAAATTATTCTTAAATTAGTTTCAAGTGGTTATAGAGCTTAAGAATTATTTTTAAAGTACTCATAACTGAATACACAACACGGGAATTCCTGAAAATTATTTATAATAGGATAATTAGCCATAAAATTATTTTTATATTATTTTTAAGTCGTTGCAGAGCTTAAGAATTATTTTTAAATTACTCATAACTAATTACAGAACACCAGAATTCTCGCAAATTATTTACAAGACGATACCTAAACTTAAAATAATTTTTAAATTACCTCCAAATGGATACGCGGCTCGAACGAACAATCAGCCTAAGCCGCCAGCGGCGTATCAATAGAATCCGCACCCCGCGTCTAAAGCACCATAACATGTTTCCATCGATCGGATCGTCGTTCGAGGCAAATAAAAAGGCTGAAATGATTATCTCGATTCCCGGACGTGAAACGGAATCTTGTTAATCGTCGCGGGAACAAAGTAGCCGTTAAGAATTCATTAGAGCCGTTTATTGGCAGGGCACAATAGTCGAGAACGTGGCCGGGGAACGGCGCATTGAAATCGAATATCGATTCGCGTAAAACGATACCGCCGTGCCGTCTCCAGTTTCCTGTTTTACGAGGGGGTCGATTAAAACAATGTTTAATACCCAGCGCGAAAGTTCCGTATTAATTTCCTGGCATTCGGAAAACCGTCGCTCCATTCTCCTTTCGTCGTTCCGACGAGCGTCTGGCTAAACGAACCGTTACTTTCGCCGTTTATTTTTACGAGCCCTTGTAATCGAGTTACGGGGCTGACAACCCCGCAACTTCAAAAGCGTTTCTCTCGAAAACCACGCGACATGTACCAGCGTAACAAAAGAGAGATAATAAGTTCGCAGCGACGGCGCGCTGTGAGATATGATCAAAATTTTAGCACGTTGTTCAAGGACAGAACAAAAAACCTTCAGCGGTGGCTTTTCGAGCGTATAATTTTTTAAACAATGTTCGACCGACATGGCGGTTCTAAATACTCTTTTACTTAGCTGTCAAATCGTACAGTGCTGCTTCCAATTATTTTGACAGTCGTCAATGAAGGGTCCAAAACTAATTTTCGCCACCCCTTCCGAGGTGCCAAAAATTCTGATAAAAATATATCTAGCAACTAAATGTCCACTTGTAATCTACGTTTAATTTCGTTGAAATATCTCAAGTGGTGGTCGAGTAATGGCATTGTGAATTTAGCACCCGTTGCCATCCTAAAAATTCTTGAAAAAATATTTCCGCGAAAATGAATGACGATCGTGGGCGACGGCGGACCCGGCCGTCTGGTGTACGCTTCGGGAGGCCTCTCGGAGGGGGGAAAAAGCAATTAACGGGAGGAAAGGCCGTAATCTAAATTGTCGCGGAGTTAAAATCGCGAAACAAACGCGAGCCGGGCCGGGGGCAGATAAGAGTCGATAAGTATCGTGCAAGGGTAGCCCGATAAAAGGCTACAAAGGGAAGGACTTATATCCCAGGATATCTGACCCAATTTTCCCCGCTCTGAACGGGTAAACGATTCTGACGCACGCCAGTCTGCGGCGTTGCCGCGAAATACCGCGAGCATCGCGAATAAACCTCTCGATGAATTTTTCCGCGGAGGAAAGTGAATGCCTTTATTCCTGCCGGGCTCGGCATCCCGCGGATCCCACCCCCTCCCCCCGATGAGCAATTTTTAATTTCCACTCCCAACGCCCCGGTCGGGGCGCCCGCGCATTTTCCCCGCGGCCACGAAATTCCGGAACAATTTTTAGTCACTCGATCACACCGGAACCACGGAAACACGGCGATTTCATTTCGCAATTTGGCCAAACTAACGTCTGACGTATGTAAATGGTTCACACCCTCCCCCCACCCCCTTATCCCCAAGAATGGAAGCGAAAATAATTTGGTCGTGCATTCGCAATGTTCTGCGAGGAAGATAAGTGCCGTTGAAAAATTGATGCGCATCGGGGACACCGTGGGCCTCGTGCCAGACGGAAAGACGGGGCCAGTCTTTCTAGCAGCCGGTGCCGGAAGGATTGAGAAATTCGACGCAACCCTTCTCCGCCGTCTGACAGCTACGATTATGAGGCAGGCCGCAGTTCTAAATTATTCATTCGCCTTCTCCACGCCATCCTCTAAGCTATCCGTCCTGCCAGAACTCGGTCAGGAGACGCAGCTGCAACTACCACCGCTCCGCGTTCGCCTATACAGAGGCCACCCTCTTCCCCCTCCCCGTAGCAATCCTCCACACGAACCTTTACGAACTTCGCAACACGCTGCTTCCGCCGGGCTAAGTTCCGCTTCCGGGGAAAATGACATGACTGAATATTCTACTAAACGCAATAGAAACGGGAGAACGTGTTAAACGGATTTCGACGGAAGCCGGCGAGCGCTACGTCCTTGCCGCTCTCTACTCGCGTTCTTCCATCGCGAACTTTTGAAAAACATCTGCAGTCGATCAAAGGTTTCGTCCTTCGAACCGAAACTCGGTACGTGTTCCGGTTTACTTTCGGAACTACTTGCTGGTCTGGTCTTGGCCGTTCTAGACTACTTGTCCGACGCGTCACCTGCGTATGCTACTTGTCTGACAATTTATTGGTCCAATCTACCCGTTTGATAACTAGCATTGGTTGTTAAATAGGACTTGTGTGGTTCAGGATGCCTCATTTTAATTGCCTGATTCATGACGTCTTCTTTTAATTACTATATTACTTACTTGGTTTAGGTCGTCTCACTTTTATTATCTTTTTCAAGGCGTCCGATACTACTTGTCTGGTTCAAGACGTTTGATACTACTTGTTTGATTCAAGACGCCTACCACTACTTGTCTGGTTCAAGACTTCTATTACTACTTGTCTGGTTCAAGACATTTGATACTATTTGTCTGGTTTAAAATGTCTGATACTACTTGTCTGGTTCAAGACGCCTGATACTACTTGCCCTAGTTCAAGACATTTGATACTACTTGTCTGGTTTAAGACGTCTGATACTACTTGCCTGGTTCAAGACGCCTGATACTACTTATCTGGTTCAGGACGTCTGATGCTACTTGTCCGGTTCAGGACGTCTAATGCTACTTGTCTGATTCAGGATGTCTGATACCATTTGTCTGGTTCAGGACGTCTGATGCTATTTGTCCGATTCAGGACGTCTGATGCTACTTGTCCGGTTCAGGATGTCTAGTGCTACTTGTCAAGTTCAGAACGTCTCATATTAATTGCCTGATTCACGATGTCCCATATTAATTGTCTGATTCACGATGTGTCAATTTAATTGTCTGATTTATAACATTTCATTTACATTTGACTGATTTACTAAATCTCATTTAAATTGTCTGATTTACGACGTCTTATTTAAATTTTCTGACTCACGACGTCTCATTTAAATTGTCTGATTGCCGACGTCTTATTACAATGTCTGATTCAAGTCGTCTCATTTAAATTATCCAATTTAAGACGTCTCCTTATTAACTCTCTGGTTCACACTGTACAATACTACTTGTCGTAGCTCGATCATCCCGCGCTACTCGTCCGATCGTGGTCGTCCCATACCACTCGTCCGGCTCGGAACCACTCACGCTACGCGTCTGCCCCGAAAATCGTCTCGCACGCGACATCCTCGTAAGACGGCGAAGCGCCAACATTATTTATCCTCGATTCCGAGGTTCGCTAAGAGCCCTCGGGACGTTTGATAGGTTGGCGCGGCGTCGCGGAAATTATCCGCGAATTTCCTGCGAGCGATCGCGAAGGCGTCGAGCCGGCTCGGTCGATGAGATCGATCGGCGCGGGCTGCCAGTAAATCACGAGGAATCCCGGATGGCACGCGCAGGATCCTCCTTTTCCCTTTGCCCTCTCGCCCGGCCGTCCCCGCCCTCCTCGCCCAGCCCGAAATGAAAGGCAGACGTTCACCCGCGGGAGATTAAAGTCGAGCGAGCGATTCGCAGCAGGAAACTTTCGGTTAGATCCAATCAGTCGGAAAACTTTATTTTCCCCCAGCCGAGGCTCTCTTTCTCTCTCTCTCTCTCTCTCTCCTCGCTGGATGTTGATTCATGAGCCGTTCGTGGATCGAGCTCGTTAAACGGCCGTTCAGGCGCTTTAAATCGATTCGGCGAGTCGATTCGGACGTTCCGAGCCACCCTTAAACCCTTCGCGCACGAATCTCTCGGCTTCTCTAAGACCTTTACGATTTCGTGGCGTTCGAACGGTTTGCCGGCGTTTCATTCACCCTTCTTTGAAACGCCCTGTACAGTAAATACCTTGCTCGGCGCGGCTATAGCGCCCGCTAAAATTCTAATGCGCTCTCGAGCACCCTACGTGTAGGTCGGTCAATTGAACAGCGAAAAGAATTTCTGTCCTGCTCGCGTGTTCCCACTTTCTTCGTCTCGCATAAACAATTCAGCAAACGGTGAAGCATTCCACGTGTCCCTCCTTAATTTTGGAGCACAACTCGTACACGAGAAATTGCTCAAAAATTGAAGGGAACGAGCTTCGAATTTTTCCGCCAGGCCTTCTATTTTTCTGCTCATGTAAATTTCAACCCGTTGCGAAGATCCATTATGGATGGAACCGGTGGATTTCGGAACAGCCTGTACCGGCCGAATCCTTTAAGAATTGAAGGGAACGTACCGCGCCGCTTCTACCTTCGCCGTGCTTCATTCCATCTGCGTTTCAATTCGCAGCGCGGACGTCCGTACGCCGCCGCCGAGCTTTGTCAGAAGGGCGGACGTCTTCGGGCGAAAACTTCGAAATCGTCCGTGGAAAAATGAATTCTTTAGAAAGTTAAGAGAAAGACTTCGCGGTGCTTCCTTTCTCGAACCTCTGTTCCCGTAATTTTTAATTCCGCGGCGAAGATTCGTCATGAAATATTCACCTCTTCGGCTCGTAATCTGCCCCGCGGAGAACAGAAATTCTCTGGAGATCATCAGAAGTCACGGTGGCCCGGGCGAAAGCTCGGCCCATTTAGAGACATGAAAAGCGACGCATTCAACCGTTGGATGCGGACTAAACATGTCAACGAATTCTCGCAAGCACGAAAAAGTGAATTCATAAGTCCCACTTGCGGAAATTAGAGGGCCGGGGGCCAGCGGGAGGGAGCGGCGGTCGTCTATTCAGTCTACGAAAACGCCGGATGCATCGTCGCCGCGGGGCATCAAAGGAGTCGAGTGTCCCGCAGGAGTCTCGCGAGCCTTCTCTAAATGCAAATTTTCTCATTTTTCCGGGCCATCGGTTTCCCGGTATCAATGGGAGCCCTTGGATTCGCCGCTTCGCTCCGGTAGCTCGCCAGGTGTTCGAGTCGTTCGGAGCCTCGCGGCCCGGAACCGAACTTCGTGTCCGCTTAATTGCGATCCCAAAGAAGCCATTTAATTAATCCTTTCCGCTGCCTCGTCGACGGACAATGGGAAACTTCGTCCGCAATCCGCACCCGGAGCTCGATTCGCAATTATCGAGTGTCCAGGGCTCGATTAACTCTTCTAAGGGCTGCTTCCGCCAAGAGCCGTTCCATCCGCTCACTCTGCGTCCGGTTGTCGTTTACGGATTGCTTCTCTTCACGAAAAAGTCTGACGAGAAAGTCACGCGAGACGTCATTTCTCGGGAGATTTTTAACAACGATTGTAATGCAACCGCAAACTCTCTAAAACAGCCGAGGACAAATATACTGTATTTTTTATCAAAGATCGTACACATCAGTTTACAATGACATTGATTAACAGTAAATACGAAAGATTGCAAAATAATTAACTTTTCAGTGTATTTTTTATACGAATAACTATTTCAGAAATTTATTTACGCGACTTTATCGTCCGCAGTCGCACGATTCAAAATTAATCGAATTTCTCGAGAAACGTGATTTCAACCCTTCGATTTTAAGGGCTGTTTTCGTCTATTCGGTATTGACCGTGGTCGATTAAAAAATATGTGTCGAATTCGTAATTGGAAGAAGTATGTCTCGCGTGAGTTTCATTGAAATCGGTTAACGTGCGCTCGTTTTAAAAATAAATGAACAACGGTCACGGGATGCTGTAAATAAAGATTGCTGCAGCAATTCTCTTGATGCTTTTTATGCCGAAGAGTTCCGTCGGAAAGGAAATACGATAATTCAATCGCCGTAGAAAAAAGCTGAAGAAGAAACCGCCCCATCAATTTAGGGTGTTTCGCTCCTACAATCTAGACCGTGGTCGATAAAAAAGATATATTTCTCGGATATTCTTCAACGAGCCGTGCACTTATCGCGTTGTAAATAATATCAGTTTCTGTGATCTCGATTGCGAATACATTTAACGCTAGATTTACGGAGCACACAAAAAACAGCTGTTCTATATTAGTTTAGAAAAGAAACAATAAGACATTTATACCGATTTTTAATAAGCGTTATTGCAACATTTGCCCTAAGTAAATATAATAATATAAATAATATAATAATATAATGATATAATATATGATAATAATATAATAATATAATAATATAATAATGTAATAATATAATAATGTAATAATATAATAATGTAACAATATAATAATATAATAATATATATAATATAATGATGATAATAATATAATAATGTAATAATATAATAATATAATAATATATATAATATAATAATGTAATAATATAATAATATAATAATATATATAATATAATAATATAATAATATAAATATAGTAATATAAATTGAATAAATAACTCATAAATGTATCTTTTCAAATTAAAAAATTAGTGACCCGTCATTTTGACGGATTCCGAATAATTTAGTATTAATAACGCGAGATGCCGCGAGTGAAAGATGCGGCAGCAATTCCCTGGATACATTTTAAGCCGAAGAATTTCGCCAGATAAGAAATACGATAATTTGACCGTCGGAGGGGAGAAAAAAAATCGAAGAAGAAACCGGCCTCATCAATTAAGGGCTGGGAGAGCCAGCCCGACGGCAGGATCGATCGGAATCGGCCGTCGGCGACAGAGGGTGAAACAACGAGGGAAGTCGTCGTGTCGCCGGGGTCTCAGGAAAATTTTCTGGGACGCGAACGGAATCCAAGGAAGCTCGGGATTCTGGGCCGGCGTGGTTTTAGCGACTCGAAAATTTATGTTTCGGCGGGGAACGGGGCTTTAATGGCTCGCCAGGGAGCGGGTACGCGCGACTTCGGCATTTTTTCGGCGAGGAATTCCTGCGACGCGGCACCCGCGGAGATAGAGAGCGTTTTATTTGTCTCTTCCGGCGTTGCGGCGCTGAATAGTTGATTCGGATTCATGGCTGTCGCCCCTGAGATCACATCCCCCCCCCCTTCCCCATGAGCTTCTCTGGCGGAATAATTTTTTAGAGTGGCGGCACAACCGCATTTAGTCTTGTCATCCGCGAAAAATTGGTTCCTGAATTTTCGATGCACGGTGGAACAGCTCGGCCATTAATCAGACCGGCGGAGTGTCGGTTGTAGGTCAAACAAGTGACGCGACTCGATTACGTGTTGGGCCAGTAGAATGCGTGCGTCGTAAGTCAGACAAGCGGAGCGTGAATTATAGGTCGGACGAGTACTGTGACTCGGTCACAAGTCGGCCGAGTAGAGAGTGTCGAAATTATAGATCGCGCGAGTAGCGTGCCTCGGTTTTATGTCGGGCAAGTAGAGTGCCGCGATTACAGGTCAGACAAGTAGATTACCCCAATTAGAGGTCAGACACGTAGAGCGGCCCAATAATGGGCCGGGCAAGGAGAATGTCTCAATTATATGTCGGACAAGTAGAGTTAGCCAATAACAGGTCAGACATGTTCTGACCAATCGCCTTATGCTACTTGTCGGACCAGTTGTCGTGCTTCTCTACTTAGCTTGCTATCAATTAACCTTCCCAAAATAACTGATATCTTCTGTCCGACCACTTCTGCACTCTATCACTGAATATTTCCGCGAAAGACCACGCTTAAATCCTCCATTTTAAATTGCAATTCACCTGACGCGTGTAAATTGTAACCAGCCCCGCGCATGTTCCATCGCACACGCGTGCCATCGGCCGGGTGCAAACACGAGTTAAACATGTTTGTAGAGCTCCCGTAGGGCCGATTAAAGCCGGCACGCAAAGAGAGAACAGACAGACAGACAGACAGACAGACGGACAGACGGACGATCGCCGGTGCCGAAGCGACTTCGCCCGATTAATTCGGACTGCGGTTCCGCCGGGTCTCGTTACAGCCGAAGCGCGCGGCCACTTCCGCCCGGTTACCACGTCAGAGATATCGAATCCTGTCGCATCCGGTGATCGCCGTTGCGCGCGGGCGCTCGCCTACGTGCAGCCCGGGGAACTCTGGGCGCCGATTAGCCGGCGCCTGATCGAGCAAAATTTGCCCGACGGAAAGCAATTTGCGTGCGTCGCCGGCTCGCTGAAATTGAATCCGCACCGCGGCCGGCTCGCGTCTTTACCCTCATTAGAAAATTGGAAAATTGAATTCGCCGCGGCTCACGGAAGAGTTATCGACTGACCCCGTGGTTCGGATGTTCGCGCAGCACCGACGGTCTCGGTGATAAGTCCGACAGCGGAGCGTGTCGCTGATAAGTCGAGGTGGTGGATTGCCTCGGTCATAAGCTCGGCGAGTGGAGGTCCCCGAACATAAATCTGTCGTGCGGTGAGATACTTGTCTGACACACGGCTGTTTCGCACTACTTGGCTGGCCACCTGGTCGTCTTACGCTACTTGTATGAATCTCGACGTCTTGTATCATTTTTTCAACGATCTGGTTGGTTCGTGCTTCTTATTGGCGGCGAGGTTGTCTTGTACTACTTGTCTGGCTCATGAGCGGTTCATACTACTCGTCTGGTCCATCGTCGTCTCATACTACTCGTCTGGTCCATGAGCGTCTCATACTCCTTGTCTGGTCTATGGGTACTTCATGCTACTGGCCTGGTCCATGGGCATCTCAAACTACTTGTCTGCAACGTGGACGTCTCATGCTACTCGTCTGGTCCATCGTGTCATGCTACTCGTCGGGTTCATGAGCGTCTCATACTACTCGTCTGGTCCATGGGCGTCTCATACTCCTTGTCTGATCCGTGGGCGTCTCATACTCCTTGTCTGATCCATGGGCATCTCATGCTACTCATCCTGTACATGAGCGTCTCATACTACTTGTCTGCATCATGATCGTCTCATGGTCCATCGTCGTCTCATACTACTCGGCCGGCTCATGGGCGTCTCATACTACTCGTCTGGTCCACGGGCGTCTCATACTACTTTACGCCTCGGTGTCGCCTCACAGTATTTGTCTGGAGCAAGATAGCATCATACTACTTGTCCGACTAATACCGTCCCATTCTACTAGTCGGACCTAACGATGTAGCGGCACTACTTTCGCAGAATTTTTGAGCGGTTCCACGGCAGGTTTGGGGAACTGTGGCGGGACGAACGGCGCAACGGGACGGCCGGATCGTTTTAATAAACAAATAAGAGGATTATCGCGAGGACACGGGAGCGTGGCGAATCGAAAATTCGAAGGAGCGGCGGACGGATTTAGCCCGGCTGAAAGAATCCCGATTAATATCCAATTGCACGGAGATGAAATTCATTTAGCCGGCAGTCAGGAACACCGGAGTCGCGTGTAATTGAAATTTTCTCGTCGGCTGTGGCGCGAACGATACGGACACACTCGGCCCCTGCGAATTGGAAAACTCGCGGATGAAATATTGTGTTTGGAAAACGGCGCGAGAAAGAGGATAACGCTGCCTCGGACGCTTCGCTGATCCGACCGGTCGAGAGCCACGGGGAATTTCGGATTCCGAGGGACCCAGGCTGTGTGGGTCTTTGTTTGGAATTCCCCTAATTTCGGGCAAGTCGGCCCGAATGAGAGCGATTGTACGCAGCGGAGCTGGAACGTCAAATTCCCGCCATTCTCTCTGCAGCCCTTTCTCCCTCCCTCCCTCTCTCTCTCTTCTCCTCTCCCTCGCGCGCTTTCTATCCAGCTTTCTCTCTCGAGCTCTGCGAGCTGTAACGCAGAATTTCAACGAGAACCCAGAAGCGACGGGATTATGGGGCGTTTAAAAATCGTTTAAATATTTTCAAAGCTACCAGCTCGCTAACTGGTTTAGCCACGCAGCACCTATACTTTGATATTTTAATGGAATTGAAGGCGACCGTGTGGCTGAAACCGTCCGTGTTGAAAAAACCCTTCGTGATACGGTTATTGTGCTGCAGATCCGATTCACGCTGACGCAACGTTGTGTACGTGGACTCAAAAAACGGGCCAGAAGTCGGCCGGAAAGATCTTGTGCAAAATATACAGTATTTGCGAGTTGGTCGAATGTGTGGAAAACAATATTCCAATACCTTTCCTTTCATTCACGCGTGAAGCACTATATTTAGATATAATATGCAAAGCTTTTGTTACACAAAATTGCAGAGCTTTTGTTACACCGTTTCCCTCGTAACGAGTTTCCGTGCCGCAACGAAAGCATGTCATTTCTGAGCTCGGCGCCAAAATGTTTTCACGGAAAATAATCGGTGCAAAATATTCTACATTTAGTAAACATTATCGTTTCTTATCGTGCGTATTTTTTTTAGTAATCAACGAAGTTACTTCGATCTCGAACACTTGCGTTCTCAGAAAAACTGAAGCAAAATCATTCTCGACAGCATTTTTGGGACCAAAACGCACCATCGTGCAACATCGTTTCCGTTCGCTTGGATTTCCGTGCACTTGAAACTTTTGGTCACCTCTGTTCCGGCTGAAATTACGGTCCGGGATCGAGACAGATAGTAATTCACCGCGTGGCAAGTCCGCGTGAAGTCGAAGTCAAGTTTCGGGCTGGGTCAACGTTCGCCTCGCGGAACTTTCCTTGCATGCGCATCATTATTTATGTAGCGCAGCAATATTAGGGTACCCGGCTGCGACTGAAGGAACGCTTCCGGAAGTTCGGTTCTCGTTCGTCGGAGATGGTGCGCCGGCACTCCGGGCTGGTTGACAGCCACGCGATTTCATTTCCGTCGACGAAGAATGATGTCCCCGGCTGAAAGTCGAGTCGAAAGGTAGATAAATTACGGCGGATAAATTGCTGGAGCAGCTCTCGACGCGTCTGGTAATAAAGAATACTGCTCCCTAACCGGGACATAAAAGGTGAAACTCCTGCCGGGGTCGCCGGTTTCGATCCCGATTTCCCGGGCGTTCTTCCATCCCGTATAAATCGAGCCGAGACTCCTAAATCGCGGCGACCATCGCCCGTTTACGCTCTCGTCGCCTTAATCGTGTTTAGCTAGAGTGAAATTAACCCGTTGTTTTCTTTTTCGGACGGAACTGCCGGGGCCGCTGTTGCTGCGCTGCATTCAAATGCGATCCCGGCGTTACAGAATTCGACGGTAACGAGGAGGAAGTTTCGGAAAGTTCCCTAATCGCGACAGTCGCGGATAGCTGTCCTAATTGACCGAGAAACAGTCCCGGCGTTCTACTGGTCACTGCTCGTCGAGCAAAACGGACCGGGTCCGAGCTGAAATGGAATTGTCGTTGCAGTCGTTTCCTGTTAAACCCCGAATTCGCAAACAACAGCTGCGTTGGCCGTTGGAACTTTCAGTGTCTGATTAAAACAACGGAACCGGTTACAATTAGTCGGGAATATTCGGAGACCCATGTCCGAAGGTTGGAAACTTGCTGTCGTTTCTTAAAATTTGTCGAGAAGTTCGAGAACGACCCGGATTCGAGTGTGACATTCGGTGGAAGGCACGGTTTGCGCCGCAGTGACGTGATATTTGAGAACGAAATCGTTTAAATTAATTTTTGGTTCTGGATTTATCATATATTATTTGTCTGATTCAGGATGTCTCGTACTACTTGTCTGGTTCAGGATGTCTCGTACTACTTGTCTGGTTCATTATGTCCCATACTACTTGTCTGATCCTGGTCACCACTTTCCACTGGTCTGGTTCGGAACGTCTCGCACCAGTAGTCCGGTTCAACATGCCTTATACTACTTGTCCGGTTCAACATGCCTTATACTACTTGTCTGATTCAGTATGTCCAATACTACTTGTCTGATTCAGTATGTCCAATACTACTTGTCTGATTCAGCATGTCCGATACTACTTGTCTGATTCAGTATGTCCGATACTACTTGTCTGATACAGGATATCTCTTACTACTTGTCTGGTTGGGGACATCCTACACCACTTGTCTGGTTTATCGCGTCCCAGACTACTTGTCTCTTGTCCGACAGAGTTTGTTACAAACTATTGTCTGGCATAGATTATCCTATACTACTTGTCTGATCCTGGTTATCACTATCCACTGGACTGGTCTCGCAATAATTGTCTGGTTGAGCATGTTCTACGCTACTTGTCTGACAGAGATTGCTCCATACTACCTGTCTGATCCTGGTTGCCACTATCCACTGGTCAGGTTCGAAGCACCGATCGTCCAGTTCGGCATACCCTATAATACTTGACTGACTCAGCATGTCCCATACTACTTTTCTGGTTCAATATGTCCTATACTACTTGTCTGGTTCAATATGTCCTATACTACTTGTCTGGTTCGCGACGTCCTCCGCAACTTGTCTGGTTCAGGGCGTCCCACGCTACGGCCAGGGAATCCGCGTAATCTAGTTCCACGGCGACCTCATTGGCGCTTGTTTGCGCCGCAGTGACGCAATGTTTGAGAACGATGTAGATAGACGGAGTGGCAAACTGTTTACATTAATTTGCAGCGGTGTATGTCGGGGCACGTATCGCGGTGCGGATGGGAGAGGCACCGGGCAAACGGACGAGCGGGTACGCCGCGGTGGAACCGGGGAACGTTCATTGAAGTGTTATTAGGAAAGTTTCGACGATCGCGCGAGACCGGAAATTCCGGCGAGTGGATAGAAACTTGGCCCGTCGATCTCGAGAAACTTAACACAGTCGCGCGGACCACGACTGGCTCCAGGATCATTCGAATGCTCGCTTCGCCGAAATAAAACATCGTCGAGAGATTCTCTATCAGCCCGATTGTTTGCCCGCGACCGGCAAACAATTCCTTACGTCGGGCCATTTTACGGCTGTTCTACTTGTTCGACCAGTTACAGCTCCGTTCTACTCGCTTTATTAATGGCGCGGCTGTACTGCTTGGCTGAACCATGATTGGGCCGTTCTACTTGCTCAACGAGTTACACGGTTACTGCTTTTAGTTTGACTAATGACCGACTCGCGCTACTTGCGCCGGAGAACTGCTGGCTTGTTCTACTTGTACGGCGAATGATGGACGAGTTCCGTTCGCCTGGCCAATGATCGTTTTACTTTAGACTGCGAACAAGCTGCGTCGCTTGTTTGGACGGTCGCCGGGTCTTCGGTTCACTCGCGAAATGGCTGCACTACTCGTCCGACTAATGCGTGGACCGTTTCACTTGTCCGACTTATGACCGAGCCATTCTACTCGACCCAGCAGCGACTGAACTTCTTTCGTTAGCACGTTTACCGGGCTCTTTCACCTGTCCGACCAATATGTTTTATGCATCGCTCCGGGAAGTAGATCGAGTCAGTAACAAGTCAAACAAGTGAAATATCCCGGCCATTAGACAGACAACTTAACTATTCCGCCACGGACAAGTAGAACGGGGTTATCCGTGAACGGGCAAGTAGAATGAGCTTGCCAAGAGCCAGACAAGTGAAACGACCCGGCCATTAGTCCGACAAGTAGAATATTCCGGCAGTGCTTGTTAGTAGATCGTGTTTATCCACGCAGTCGCGAGCGGAGCGAGTTTATCTACGGTCAGACAAATGAAACAAGTCCGACGACGGTCGGAGGGAGCGGGGGAAGAGGTGTGAAAAATGTGCGACGCGGTCCGAGTAAGGAACTTCCGGCGGTCGCCGCGGATTATGACAACGATTCCGCAGAATTATGGAAATTGATGGAGACGGTCGACCGTTTCGACCGTCGAGCTCGATCTCGGGGGAAGTTTCGTAGACTTGGTTCGTTCCACGACGATATCCGGTGTCGAGGTAAGCACACGGCGGTTCGCCGCAGTGCTAAAAGTTGCCGTCGCTGGCTTAGCTAGACAAATAGGTGCGCCGGGCGAACCACTGAAAGTCCGCTCGCCGCTTTGAACGCGATTGCAATTAATGTTCCCGCTCCAGACGGGAATGGGACACCCGATAACGTAACTCGGTACACTTCTGGGAAACGGGCAGAATAGCGTGTCAGATTTACGGGGACGTTTCGTGTACGGTGACGCAATTATACCGGGGAATATTCTTCGAGGAGTTTCACTCTTCGTGAACGCTTTCGTCCCTCGTTGTTCCTTCGTTGGAACGTCCCAACGGACGGAACATTTTCCGCATCGAAATTTCAAAGTCGCGCAGAGAAACGGAAGAACAACGTTCCCGAAGAACATCGAGCATCGGCGACTTCAAGAATTTTTCTCGACGCAACCGACGATCGGACCTTCGCGAAAATTTACGCGCCTGTTCCGGCGGCTTTGCTCGAACGGAAAAAAATATCTCCGCCGCGAAATTCGAGAGAATATTATGGTTAAAAGAAGAGAATGTTCGAGGTTCGGAGAAACGTTGAATAGGCGGAGAATTCTCGATCGGAGAATTTTTCACGAAACGAACTATTCGGTTGGCAAGAAAGTTCGGCGAAACTTTGGCAAAAATTTCAGTAATGACGATAAGTAGTTTCAGCGATAACACAATTGCTTGAGTTTTTTTTACTGATAATCTGTGTTTTACGTTGAATAGGCGAAGTTACTCGTCCGGAGAGTTTTTCACGAAACGAGCTATTGGGTTGGGCAAGAAAGTTTGGCAGAACTTCTTAAATGGTAAAAATTCCAGTAATGACGATAAGTAATTTCCGTGATAACAGAATTGATTGAGTTTTTCACTGATAAGTACCAGAAGTTTAACGAGCGCGGAATCATGCAGTTACCAGAAAGATGGCAAAAGGTCGTCGAACAGAATGGAAAATATTTGACCGATTAAAGTTCATTGCTTGTATTGAAAAAATTCAGTTTTATTTCACATTGAAGGACCGAAAATATTATATTATTATTATTATTATTATTATTATTATTATTATTATTATTATTATTATTATTATTGTTGTTGTTGTTGAGATCATTTATTTGTATACAGGTTTTACAATAGACTTGAATATAAAAGGTATACATATATATAATATGATAGAAAAATTATAAGCACACTCGCTCTCACGGTTCTACTTGATGCGAAGCTCACACGGAAGTGAAAAACAGTCTCAACACAAACCACGCTCGATCACACAACCTGCAGGCATTGCTCACATGTATATTAGGGCGTATTTCCAACAATTATTATTATCATTATTATTATTATCATTATCATTATTATTATTATCATTATTATCATTATTATTATTATTATTACTATTATTATTATTATTATTATTGCTATTATTATCATAAATTAATTATTAGAAATTATTATAATTATAATTATTATTACCCAATAATTAGCCCCGAGCACCCCTCCCCGGTTTCTCATTGTCTTGGAGGGGCGTGGGCATTTCCAAAAAAAAAGGACGACGGTCCACCGCGGCGAGGAGCGTTCGCAAATTAAGTTTGCTTCGCATCGAGGCCCGCCGGGGGTCCCCGAGAGTGGCTTCGGGGTCGGGTTATTTATTTCCCCAGATGTCGTCGCCCCACCCCACCCCCCGCGGGCAAGGTAAATCGTAATTGTTCGTCGGCTTAAGCCAGCGCCGCAATTTATTATTCGACTGCTTGAATAATAAACCGGGCTCTGTCCGGAAATTTGCTGCGCGCCCTTCGCGCAATTATTCCCGGCGGGGGGTGGCCCGCCCCCGTCCGCCATCCACGGCAACAATGCGGGCGGAATTCATGGAGAACCGTAGGCAGGCCAGCCTCCTCGCGGATGCCGGGCCCCGCTCGCCGTAACCTTGCCGAGATCTCGCTGAAAGCTCGCCGAAACCTTACCGAGATCTCGCTGAAAGCTCGCCGAGCGCCGATTATCCGTGGTTCGGTGTCGCAGGGACGGGGCGAAGGGCGACGGTCGGCGTCGTTCAACGCGAATCCAATCTGCGCTCGGGACGCGTCTCGCGACGAAAACGGAGCGATCAGGCCGCCGCGGAATGTCCGAGCTGTTAACGGAGCATAATATCGCCGAGATTTTTGCCTGGCCTCCCCTCGGCCGGCAAATGGAATTAAAGCGAGGAGGGTTGGTTCGTCGTCGGAATCCGGGAAATTCGTGGAATTAATAACGGCGCTGTGTTTCCCATGCTTTCCCCTTGGACGGTGTCCTCGCGCGGAGACGGTTTTACGGAGAGAAGGGAAGTAGGTCAGCCCGCTCCTCCCATGTTTGATAAGCTCGTAGTCCTCGATGGGGGGCAGGGGGAGCCGGCCGATACGTTTCCTCCGATCCAACGTTCCTGTGCACATATCTTTTTCATGCATCAAGCAGGATGGAAATTAATTGATCGTTCGCGTCCAATTGAATCGGGATTTATAAGTTGGCCGAGCCGGCGGAGATCCAGAAATTTCTTTTCACGGAGGGAAGATCGATGATGGGGAACGACTGCCGAGTCCCGAGTCAATATTAGGACCAAAGGAGACCCGGCCGTCACCGCCGGGATGACATTTCAGCGGACCATTAAAGTTCCCCGAGGTGTGATTAAGGCCTTAAGTCCACAAAGTTTGCGAGCGCAATTTCCGGCAGCTCCGAGCCTCGCCCCGTGTCCGATGCTCGCGCTCGTTTTATTCCACCGAATCCGGGGGACTCGGCGAAAGTATCGGCGAATCAGGATCGAGCTCGTTAGTGCACGGATCCGCGTGCAAACACACGGTTCCGATACGTAATATCGGGCTGCTTCAACTTCGGCCGCGTTCGCGAGTTTTCGAGTCTGTCTGCGGATCATCGAACTCCACTTCGCGCCATCGCGTTCTGCGGATCCATCGCGCTCCGCTGTCAGCATTCGGGTCCAAGGGAAAACTTCTCTTCTTCGAGAACGCAGTCGAAGCGTGGACTTCGCGCTTTAGAATGAGCCGAAACAGATCCTTGTAGGATCTTTTTTCGCGAAGTTGTGGCACTTTGAATTGCGAAGGATTCTTGTCTGGGAGTCAAGTTATTAAATGGATGATTGCACAGTTGTGATTTGAAGTGATATAAAATGGCAATCGGAGGTCGTAGGAAAACTTTTTTGAGCTCGTTAGAAAGGGGAGACTTTACGCTTCAAAATTAATATAATCATGTCATTTAAAAAAATTTATTTAATTCCATAGAGGTACGCGAACTTGAAGAATAGCCATGAACGGACATGTTTACGTTATTATTCGTTATGAAAAGAAAAAATTTTTTATTAGGAAATGCCTTCGACGGTGTGAAAGAGTAGACTTTGCTCTTTACAATAAGCTAAGGTGCATCGTCATACGATTTTTTTTCAAAATGTTATACTACTTTGAATATCAAAGAATTCTTGCCTGGGATTTTGGGATTCCATGAGTCAAATTATTAAATAGATGATTGTACAGCTGTGATTCAAAGTGATATAAAATGGCAACCGGAGGTCGCAGGATAACTTTTTTGGGCTCCTTAGAAAGGGGAGACTTCACGCTTTAAAATCAATATAACTATGCCCTTTAAAAAATTTTATTTAATTCTATAGAAGTCCACGAATTTGAAATAATGGCCATAAACGGTCATGTTTATATTATTATCCGTTATCAAAAGAAAACATTCTTTATCAGAAAATGCTTTTAACGCTGTAAAAGCGTAGACTTTGCTCTTTACAATGTGCTTAGATAGATCGTTGTACGATTTATTTTCGTAAAGTTGTAGTACTTTGAATATCAAAGGATTCTTACCTAGGATTTTGGGATCCCATGAATCAAGTTATTAAAGGGATAATTGCACAGCTGTGATTCAAACTGCCATAAAATGGCAACCGGAGATCGTACGACAATCTTTTTAGGCTCGATAGAAACAGGAGACTTTGCGCTTCAAAACCAACACAATTATCCCCTTCAAAAAGAATAATTTAATTCTATAGAAGTCGGCGAACTTGAAAAGTAGCCATAAACGAATATATTTACATTATCATTCATTATAAAAACACACAATTTTCTTTCAAAAAATGCTTCCAACGATATCAAAGCGCAGACTTTGCTCTTTACAACGAACTAAAACTGATCTCCATACGATTTTTGTCTTCGAAGTTACAGTACTTTAAATATCGAAAGATTTCCTCCTAAGACTTCCGTCATCCACACTTTTTATTCAAAGTGCCATAAATTGGCAAAAAAAAATCGCTGCTCGATGCTTTTCAGCTCATTGGGAAGAGTAAACTCCGTTCTCCAAGGTCCGCGTGAATCTCGTATCGAGAAAAATCGTTCGAACTCCCCGAACCGAAAGCTTTTCGTAACGAACCGAATCGGATCAAGTTAGGATCCATCGCGAATTCCCATCAGCCCGAAGCTCGATACGAGAAATTACACATAATTTGCAGAGCTGGCCCCTTACACGTTCGGAATTTCTCGGAGGCGAATCAGGGCTCGAAAGAAATCCATTATGGCATGTTTGACGCCAGTCGGCTCGCTCGGAATCCGGCTTGAAAACTAGCTCCGGGAATCAGCGACACGTATTTACGTGGCACGGCATAAAGCAGCAGCGATCGCGAGGCGCCTCGCCGCAGGACTCGTAAAGTTTGCGTGCTCATGAAATGCGGAATACGTTTTGTTTCAGTTGGCATTCGACCGGTGCAATATGCATGCGTCGCGCGTCACGCGGCCGGTTTATTCCGAGCTTTCTTACGAGCCCGGATCCCTCGGCTGGCTGCGTGGCGACGTTATTTCCCTGTCGTCGACGCGACGCCGACGGACGCGAGAATTCTAACGGGCGATATTAACGACGGAAAGATTTATGCCGCGTAGACGCGATGCTTCTTCGTTTGTGCGCTATTCCGCGATAGAAAATTCATGGCTCGCCGCGCGACGGGCAAAACTTCGGCTTGAAACGGATCCGACGGAAACTCGAGCGGCTGCCCCAAAGCGGTCAAACATGTTCACCGATACAAATCGCATACTTACGACCGATTTCTATAAAATGATCGCATTTGATGATAAAAATGTGGTTGCCATTGCCTAATGTCATCGTTGAGAAATGTGAGACAGGCGAAGCTGTCCAAAGAAATTTATAGCATGGAAAAACTTCGAATAAAAATAGGCCAACTTTGACCGACGATAACTCCGCGAAAAATCGTCGTAGGACGATGAATATTTTTTCGAATTACAGCTTGAAACCTCTACTTTACGACCTGTTTCTCGATTTTAAATTGCACGCACCCGAACCATTGCAACTCGCTTATGTTAATGCGAGCTCTGGTTTCATGCGAGAAATGCAAGGGTTACTACAACGTGTTGTAACTCGGCGAAAAAAAATCGCGGCCAAGTCTCTTTTGTTTTATATTAAAGGGGAAGGATCGAGCTTTGTTCCACTGCGAACGGTATTTTTGGAAAAAATTGTTTAAAGCGTGTGCATTTCGTCGAAAATTGCAGTGCGTCGCAATTTTTAATATCATAAACGTGACCTCGTATTTAAAGAGTTACAGTGGCGAGGATGCGTCACATGTAAAATCCATAAACATTGTCTTAAAGTTTGTCGATTTTCATTCAAAAATTTTCTGTGCAATCATTTTTTTTAGCAGTGTAGAATGGAGTTGTTAAATGTAGAAAATGCGAGCTTTTCGAGCTTAACGCTGAACGTAAATTGGCCATTCTTCGAAATTCCGTAACATTACAAAAAAATGTCGTAAAATAATGAACATTAGCTCATTTTGAAGGTTGATGTATCCACTTTTCATTGGCTTAAGTTACATTTTGCAAGATTTCTTTAACTTGGAGCTGCAAGCAATAAAGTGAAAATAGTCGCTTCCTGATCGTATTTCCGATTCAACTGTCTCCGCACAAGTTAAAGAATTTTTTTGACTATCAAGATTAACATGATCTTGAAGCGTGAAGTCTCCTCTTTAAAATCAGCTCAAAAACATCACTCTACGATTTTTTTCTACGGATCTACAATTTTTTGAATGAAAAGTGTGCCGCGCAGCACTCGAGATGAAAACCCGAGGGGGATTCAGTTCTCGAAAGCATCGCTCTTCAAAATTCTACAACTTCGTTAAAAAAAATCGCAGACCAATGAACCTGGACTTATTTTGAAGAGCGAGAAATGTCCTTTCCAGTCGTCTAAGATTTTTTACGGTAGCATCGCTGAATCGTCAACGACCGCGATTTCAGTAACAACACCAATTTTCTGGTATTTTTATTTAAGCAGGTCACATTAATTAATACATTCGGTTCCGGCGTCATTAGCGTACAGAATTATATTTATTATCGTATAAAATGCATCGTATTCTCTTGTAAAAAAACATATTAAAAATGTCGTCAAAGGGAAGGTATAAATTCCATAAATACCATGCTACGTGTTGTAACGCGTGGTATTGAAATTGTAATTTCAAATAATTATACAAATAAAAATTACATAAATTATATAAGCTATACAAAAATTATATAAAAATTATATAAATTACATAAAAATTATGTGAATTCAAACAATTACATTCACAAAATTTCTTCACCCGAAATACAAAATCGTGATAAAAGTATAACAATAATTAACATCTTCAAAGCCGCGCCGCCTTCTTAAGGATTAATAACATTGAAAAAGATTATGCAACATTGCGGCCTCGATGTTCAATGAACTATTTCGTACGGCATTTATTCCATAGGCGCCGGCTCGTTTCGCTGCACTCCGCGAAAGGGTGGAGAGCTTGGCAAGGGTTGAAAAGGGTTGAAAAAGGAGGCGCCGGCAGGTTAGACGAGTCACCGGTGTCTATCGATTCGTCGCTGGCAACTTGTTGGCCGGCCTGACGATCTCGGGAGCCCTGCCCCACCCCCTGGGCCGAAACCACCCCTCTCCCCCCGGTGTTCTTCCACGTGGCAGCTCGAGGAGGGTTCGAGGGTCGCGTTCGCCGAGCAAACATAACTTCTTTATCCGAACAGGAAGTTCCGTTAGGGCGGCCACGGCACGAGGATGATATTAAAAGAAAGCCCTGGAACCCGCGGCACCCGCGGAATATCAAGATACCGAACTTCTCCCCCCGGCTGATTGGGAGGGGTGTAACGATCGGCGGGCGATAAAGGTAAATTTCGATGGGCCGGGTCGCGTACGGGAACGAGGGCACGTCGATTCCGTCCCCGGGGGTGGCAGGGCTGCTTTAAGGGCGACGGTCGATCGACCGGGGAGATAAAGGAAGGCTTACGAAAGAGAAGTGGCCAAGGCAGACCACGGACAGGGACACGACATTACCGTGGCTGCTCGTAAAGCCGAGGCCAACTCAAACACTTGTGGCTCGGCCGAGTGGTCGCAACTCGCATTAATGAGACGCCCTTCGCGTCGCGTCGCGTCGCATCGGTCCGCCGCGGGCCGGCGACAGGCACGCAAAAGTGGCGAGAACTCCCATAAGATGGTTCCGAAGAGCCCCAAAAATTGGATAAAAAGATTTATGTTGGTAGTTCGTTGAACATTTCGGTCACGATGTGGCACAATCTTTGTCGTTTTTATTAATCGTTTAAATATCTTCACGATATCAAGGACCACCTCAAAATAACGGAAACGCAGAATCTACGGTGCTATTTGAGTTGTGCGAAATTTCATTTCTATAGCACACATTCATGTTGCCTCATATGTCATTTAATATCATTTTTTGTTCTCAATTCGCGAGACCTGTTTAGACAAAAATGCAAGAATTGGGGATATCGTTATTAAAATCGCGATTGTTAACGCTACAGCGATGCCATCGCAAAAAATCTTAGACGACTGGAAAGGGCTTTTCACGCCCTTAAAAATGAGATCAGGTTCATTGCTTAGCGATTTTTTTTAACGAAGTTGCAGAATTTTGAAGAGCGGTACTTTTAAAAAACTGAACCACTCAGGTCTCCATATCGAGAGCTGGCGTGGCACACTTTTTATTCAAAAAATTGTAGATCGGTAAAAAAAGATCGCAGAACGATGCTTTTGGGTTGATTGGAAAGGGGAGACTTTACGCTTCGAGAATCCGTTAGATTCGATAGCCGAAAAAATTCTTTGACTTGTGCGGAAACATTTGAATCGGAAAAATGAGTAAAAATCGACAGTTTCACTTCTTGCCCTGTAACTCAGAATAAAAAAATTCTAATAAAACATAATTTCAGGCAGTAAAAAGGGGATACATTAAGCTTCAAAATGAGCTACAGATGATTAGCTTACGCCTTCTTTTTATGATGTCACAGAATTTTGAATATCGACGAATTTATGTCTAGCGGTAAGCTGAAAGTCGCGTGTTTTCACTTTCTCGATATTTGAATTTTCTTCGATACTACAGAATTTGTTTTCACGATGATTTTCTGATAAATACATAAATCTTCTACGTTACATTTCATCTAATCCACTGACTTCAAGTTTTTGAAATTGCGACCTGCGGTGTTCTTCCTTACCGCCACAGAATTGGTGAAACCAATTTTTATTCTGTTCCGAAGTCGACGAAAATCGATATTTGATCCCTGTCAGGTCGTTTCGTCCGACTGTTTGTTGAGCTATCCGGCAACCCTCTCGACCTCCCTGCCAACCCTTCCACGGTCTCCGGTTTCCTGCGACCCGTCTCTTTCTACACTTTCTCCTGGACTTTGCTCAGCCACGACTCTCCACTTTGTTTCCACCCTCGTCACTCTTCCTCGTTGCACCCCCCCCCCTCCGCTCGTTTCGAGCCCTCTGTCCTCTCCCATTTCCGTCGTTTCTACTCTGTTACTCCGCGCCACGAGACACATCGCAGACCTAACACGCAGCCTCGAGGAATCTCGAATATCCTCCGGGAACCGCCGGTAATTGAGTTCTTTCGCGAACGCCCCCGCACTCGGGGTCACTGCATCCGAAAGCGCGTCAGCTGGCGAAAACTCCGAGTCAACTATCACCCGGCCGACTTACCGGCTACCTATGTTCTGGAGACTTTACAAGCGAAACCATCGCGGAAACCGTCGACCCGCGCCACTGGATTCGGCGCTTTGGCCGGCCGAAACGTTGACTCGCATTACTGAGATCACTGACGGGTAACTTCGGGGCTGCGTAACTTCGGTAAAAAAAATCGTAGACGTGAGAGACTGGACTCATCTAAAAGGGGAAGGAAAGTACTTTCCAGAAACGTAGGATTTTGTGACGTACGATAATTTTTGCGCTGACAGCCGCGGGTTTAGTGACAGTACCTAATTTTTGACAATTTTTCAACTTCAGAGCCCACCGCAGGAGACTAACAATTTTTGTTAGCACTGAGGATAATATAGTCTTGAAGTGTAAAGTTTCCTCTTTCCAAAAAGCCCAAAATGATCATTCTATGATTATTTGCTACGATTTTATGACACTTTGATTCAGAAGCCCGACTCAAAAAAATTAGAATCCCGGTCAAAATTGTCTTAGGCGAAACTCCTTCGATATTCAAAGTGGTGTAACTTTGTGAAAAAAAATCGTACGTAGATCTATGTTAGCTCGTTTTAAAGGGCAAAGTCTACGCTTTCAAACTTTCGATTCCGTTTTTCAAGAAAAAATTTTTTATTTTGCTGGTGGGCGAAAACGTGGGAATGCACATTTTTTCACCATTTTTCAATTCAACGGCCCAGTGAAGGGTTGAGAAAATTTTCTTAACCTCCGAAACCAAAGTGATTATAAAGCTTGAAGTTTCTCCTTTCGATCGAGTACAAAACGACCGTGATACGATTTTTTAAATCGAATCTACAGTTGTTTAAACAAAATCCGTGCCGCTACCGGATCCACTCAGCTGCCGCCGAAGTCACGTACTTGTACCACTGAAACTCCAAACTTGTGCAGACCCTACGTTACCCATGAATCCCTGTGTCGCCGGTGGCAGTCGGACAAGCTATGAATGCGGTTCTAACGCGATAACAAGAAAGGAAGCAATATTTCTTGCCGTCTAAACGCTGGCACGTCGGTGCGGCCGTCGATTCGAAGGCAGCCAATTTCTGCCGGCGAAATTCATATTTCATCGGGGACAACGGGGCCGCCGTGTGGAGTAGGCGAGGGTACAGGGATTTTCGGCAAAATATTTACAATGTAAATAGCCCGACAGGTTGCTGGTATCGGTTCGACAGGAAATCCTTTGTACGGCGGAGGGTGTGCGCCGGAGGGGCGACAGGTGTGAGGCAACCCTTCGCTCGACCTGAAAGTTGGTTTTACCGGAGGCGGGCTTTTTGCATATCGCAGTGCACAGGGCTCCGGTGTGCCACACGCGTGAACCTTGCGAGCTAGAGAGAATCGGTCCGCACGCAGTGATAGGGATGATTTATTCGCTGCCGTTACTACTTGCTAATTTCTATTTCGCGTCTCGCGCAAGCTGCCGGAGCTGCTTCGATTCCGTTTCCCCCGTCGATCCTGTCGTTGCCGTCCTCACGTTTCTGTTTCCTTCCAGGGACCTACTTCATCCTGTACGACTTCATCGACTTCTTCGAGAAGGACCAGCCGAGCTACCTGGAGCGCGACAAGTTCCTCGGCATCATCAACACCATCTTCAAGAACATGTCGCAGATCGAGCGCGACGCGATCACTTTCCAAGTGAGTAGCAGAGCCGTATACAAATTTCTTTCGAAACGGAAATCATATGCATCATGAAGCGTGAAATCTCCTCTTTCCAACGAGTGCAAAATAATCGTCCTACAATTTTTTGTTGCTACTTTGTGACAGTTTGAATCAAAAGCGTAACGGTGATTCGTGGGGACACAGAATCGTAGCGAAAATCCTGCGATATTCAAAGTACCGTAACTTCGTAACGGAAAGTTGCACGATAATATACCTTGGCTCATTTTGAAGGAAAAAGTCTCTGATTTTGAACGTCGGAAGTTGCATTGCACTGGAATTTTTTTTCTAAATGTTGCAGTGCGAGAAGCAAAATAGTCGTTCCCCAGAAATGTTTCGAATTCAAACGTTCCCGCGGAAGCCAAAAATTTTCTTCGCGAATGAAATTACTTCGATCTTCGAGAACGAAGTTCTCCCTTTCAAACGAGCACAAAAACGTCGCTGTGCGAGTTCTTGTTACCATTTTACAGCTCTGCGAATGAAAAGTGTAAAATTATCCACTTGTGGGGTCCCAAAATCCTAGGCGAAAAATTCATCGAAATTCAAAACACTGTAACTTTGTGATAAAAAATCGCAGAGCAATGCACCTTAGTTCATTGTAAAGCGCAAAGTCGACACTTTTGCACCAGTAGTAGCTCCCATTCGGAAAAAATTTTGTATATTAATAGTCGTCGAAATCGTGAGAATAGTCGTTTCTGGCCACTGTTTTCGAATTCACGGGTATCTGAGGAGATCAAAAAACTTTTTGATGAGAAAAACCAGGCGTATCTTGAAGCTTAAAGTCTCTTCTTTCAAATGAGCACAAAACTATCGACGTACGACGGTTCGTTGCAATTCTATTGCACTTTGAATCGCAACTATAACGTCCTCCAAAACACGTCTCGATCGCGATCGTTTTCCAAGCGATCCTAGATCCTATCCAAAACCTTGATCGCTCTTCTTATCTATGTGGGTCGCGTTATCCGTTGACTTGCGCTACTCGAGCATCGGCTCGGCCAGGTCTATTGACCCGCGCCGCGGACGCCTTGAACTTTATCGCGCCGCCGAAATTTTCGGGAAAGAGCGTACGATTTCTGTAAATGATTTTTCATTCGCGGCTGGCAGTCGAGCAATTGTAGGAACGCCGCGCCTCGCGTGTCACCGGTGAATTTGCTCGCACGGCCGCCCAAAGTGCTACAGTTTGTCACTCCTCTCTCCGAAACCAGCCGAGACAGTCGATATTCCGCTCACGTTGCCCTGAGACACATCCGCCGCCGGATGAGTACTATAAGACGCACGGCGCAGTAGTAATGTACAGCGCGCAGTCAGACCGAGTTGTAGTTCCCGAGACAGTGGTAATGGAAGTCAAAAGTAAGACGCGGAGTATTCCGCTCCTGTTACTGCATCTGGGCACCGCGATATTCCTAACGACGGGCATCCTCCGAATCGTGCGCCAAAATTATTCGCCGAAGTTCAATTATTTCTGAGAACATTTTCACTTCCTCGGATGACAATGACTCCGATCAAAATCGAAAGACGGTGTACCTTAGATCATTTCAAAGAGCGAGAAAAGCGCTTTCCGATCGCCTGAGTTTGGTTGTCGTAGAATGATTGCGTCGCTGACAGCCGCGATTTTAGTAACAATGTTCTGGTTTTGACCATTTTCAACTTCACAGGTCTGTGGAGAGAAGGAGGAATTTTTTCTGTGAATGAGACTTACGTTGTACTGAAGCTTGAAGCCTCCTCTTTTCAACGAGCTGAAATATATCGCCGTATGATTTTTTGTTGCCATTTTGTGGCACTTTAGATCGAAAGTGCGACGTTAACCATTTAATGACTTGCCTTATGAGGCAGCAAAATTCTGAGTGAAAATCCTTTGATACTAAAAGAACTGTAACTTTGCGAAAAAAGATCGTGTTGCGATCTAGCTTGGCTCATTTTAAAGGGGAAAGTGTGCTCTCTGACATCGTTGATTGCGATTTTTGAAACAAAAATTATTGCGTTGTTAGTGGGTAAAAACGTGAAGATGGTCGATTCAGGCCATTTTTCTAATTAGTAGGCTCCTGGATAGTTCAACAAATTTTTTCGGATGCTGAAACCACGTGGATCGTGTAGCGCGAAGTCTCCCCTTTCAAACGAGCCCAAAAACATGCCTCTCAGATTTTCCGTTGCCATTTAATGACGCTAATTAAGACGGTACAGTAAATACTCTACGATTGTTCCTCAGCTCGTAAACAAAAATGGACAATATGGGAATATCAGTATATAATATAATTTTAATATAATTTTATAATATGTAATATAATTTTGAGAATATAGCATCTGCTCTTTCCAAATTGTTCATTTTTGTTTAATGTATACGTTATTTGATTATAACATCATTATAACAGAAATTAAAATAATGACACCATTTCGAAATCGTTTCTCAAAATTGAATGATTTCGGAAAACATTTTCACGCCTTTAGCACGCAATTGTGACCGTGATCGTCCCCAGAAGAAAAAATAGACTGCGAAAAACGAGGCATCCCTTGCGGACTAGATTTTCCGCACGAACGAGCCCACTTAACCCTGCGTGGAGGGGGGAGGGGTGGAGGTCACGAGATATCGAGGGTGTATCTGCGAGGGGATGAAGAATATTGGAAAGATTCGAAGAGTAAATATGTTAGGTCATTTCGGGGGCCGGGGTAGGGTCGAGGCAATTTTGTGCTGGTTCTCGGGGTAAAAGTCACCCCCTCGCCCCTTTTCGTCTCGTCAAGGGAGGACATTCAGGCGAAAATCAACTGCCAGCAATTTTCCAGATAGAATTTTGAAACTGTTCGTTTCGATAGCTCTTTTTACGCTGATTGGAACAACGCCAAAATTATTAATAAATATAAATAAATAATTTCGGTAATAAAAAAAAATTCTTTTTCATGGAAAAAAAACTCGCTGGAGAGAACTGTTGACAATTCTCTTCGACATCACGTGCACGAGCTGCTGTAAAAATTTCCGCACGAATGCTTCGCTATTGTTGCCGATTAAAAAATTAATCGACGAAATAATTTGCCCGTGGTTCGAATCCTCGCGAAAGAATTCCAACGAAAAGCGTATTGTGAAACATTTTATCCGGAAGATTGAAGATTACTTGTGGTTGATTTTCGCCCGAATGCCCTTCCTTAATACCGTGGATAGAATGCCGGGCTCCGCGAAGGCCGGGGAACACGTCAGAGCCGCCGTTGGTGTTGCGCACGATGCGATGCAGCATGCATGCGCCCGGCCAGCCCCCGGAACGGCGCTTTAAAGTGGTCCTCTTCGTTTTCGCGGAAACTTCGTTCCGCGAAATTCCCTATAAAACACTTTCGACCCCGTCGTTCCTGAAATTGAACGGTTATTCCGAGGCGAAACGATCCCGCGGGACAATGCCACCCTCCGAGGAGCTGCGGGCCAGACACTTTTCGGGAAAAACCTCGCCGGCCATCCGCCGGGAATCAACTTACCACCCCCGGCGGGCCAACCCCCTTGGCTTTCGTCCTTTGATGAGGCGAAAGCGGAGCAGTTCGGGGAACCGGGGACCGGCCGACCGGTTAATCGAATTTTTAATCGCGCATTGTCACTGATTTTCCCCCGGCAACGGGGGTGCACCACCCCCGGGGAAATTTCGAAACGGTAAACGGTGCCGCGCAGCCGGTCCACCGGGCGCCGTAAATACACCGCGGCCGGATTATTCGGTATTTCAATTGCTCGTCTCGGAAATAATTCACCCTCCGAGATTTCGTTAGCCACCCTTTACGGAGAAATTAGCGGGACAAGCAACCCCCGCTTCGAAATTGACGGGATTTAACGGTAGCACAGTTTTGGAGATAATGGTTGCTCGCTGAGGAAAAAGTTACTTCGAATCTCCTCGGGTACCACCCCTTTCCTGGGTGTTGACGTAATTATGGGACACCCTGTGTGTAACAGTTGTACTATTAACGATTCTTTAAAAGCAACGAAATTCATTAGATTACATTACATTACATTACAATTACATTACAATTGCATTACAATTACATTACATTACAATTACATTTACATCATTTACATTACATTACATTACAATTACATTACAATTACATTACAATTACATTACAATTACATTACAATTACATTACATTACAATTACATTACATTCCAATTATATTACAATTACAGTTACAATTAAAATTACAATTACAATTACAATTACAATTACAATTACATTACGTCACGATTACATTAAAATTACATTACATTACAATGTATATTATAAATATGTATATATATATAATAATATATATTGTAATATATAATAATAATATAATAATATATAATATATATAATAATATATATATTCTTTACGATTTGATTCTATATTTTCAACTTACGTTTTGACGTAGAATACACGACACCCTGTACATTCGTCGTCAAATATACACATACCCGTTGCGCCGATTATTTCGCACAACAAACATAGCGTGCAAATATATTTTATCCAGTGAAAATCACACTCTCCCGACGATGCATAAATATTTAATAAATGTTGGGGAATATTCTACCGGGTGTTTCATAAGCAGAGATTGTCCAACGTGGCATCAACCAGGCGAATCAGATCGGTGGAACGAACGGTTCCCGAGCAGGTTAAGGCAGCGCGCCGTTAATTCTAGTTCCGAGGGCTGCGGCGTTATCCACGTCAGCGATTGGAAACGCGGGCGGCGGTCGTGCGGGGGCGTGCTCGATCGCGATAAGAACCGGTGGCCGGTTTTCCAGCGCCAGGGGAAAACGGGAGGGACTTTTCCACAGGTGGCAGACGAGCAGGCCGCAGCCGAGATAAAAGGGAACGACGAAAATTGATTTCCGACAAGGTGGCCGCATTTACATGGACCCTCCGCCTCTCGGACCGCCTCACGGCGATAAATCTCGCCGAAATCCCGGCCGAAAGTCACATTTTCAAATCCGAGATGAATTGACAAAAATTGGAACCGCGCGATTCCGAAAGTGACAATCATATTTTAATATTAAACATTTTTGTGCAGCGATTATTTTAATATTGAATATCGAGCGCGACAGTCATTTTAATATTGAATATCGATGCGGCGATAATTTCAATGTTAAATATCGAATATGCGACGATAATTTTGATATTAAATGTCGGGTGTGCGTCAATAATTTTAATATTAACATATCTTAATATTATTATATTATTATTATATTATATTATATATATAATATATAATATATTATTATTATTATTATTATATTATATTATATATATAATATATAATAATATAATATAATATAATTATATATATATACTATAATATAATAATAATAATAATATTATATATTATATTATATATTATTATATTATTATTATTATATATAATATTAAATATATAAATAATATATATTTAATAATTAATTAAATTATATTTAATAAATTTAATTAATATATATATTATTATTATATTATTATATATAATATATTATATTTTATATATTAATATTTTAATATTTTAATCATTTTAATATAAGTGGACGAATATCAACTTTGTTAAATCTAACAAAAATTATAATAAAAGTCGTCGTTTCTCTCTTCCTTTCGGTTCGATGCTGGACCCAAAAAATTACTTGCAATTCTAGGACGAAAAGTGCATATTACAGTGCTAACTCTGACATCGAATATCGCAGATTATGCAACGAAAACTGGTAATAGTGAAAAATCCAGCTGCGGCGATCGCATCTGTAAATAAATAGGTATACATAGAAATGCCCGGGTTTCCATAATTTGGGAATATATATTTTGACTTTCGGCCAGGATTTCGGCGGAACGGGCGACTGTGCTGACACCCGTGCAGCCGCGTCTAGGCGTATTCGGGACGAGCACGATTTCCATTCCGCTGGGACCGACTTTTGTCGGACGCCTTCGTGTGCTCCGCTGCACCGAGAACGCTCCAAGACAGTCGTCGGAATTTCGACGCCGAACGCGTCTGCTGCAAACCTCGTTGGATCGCGCTGCCACCCCACCGAGCCCCGCGCTACCAGAAAGCACGCCCCGACGCCCCGGAGAACTTTTCCTCTCGCGAAGTCGCGCGACGCGCGCGGGAAAAATCGATCTGCATTGTTCGCCGCGCGTAACTTCCCATTTGTTTGTTCGGTCAGCGTACTTTCCAACTGATACCTCGCCACGCGATGACGAACGAGTTCAGCAATGCGTCGACCCCCAACGGTCGCCCGGTTGTAACTAGACCGTAGATCTTTCCGCTAGTTACCTTTTTACCGCGGTCTGATACAATGGGGGAATCGATCCCGGAAAGTCACTAGACGTGGGCTGCGAAGTTGCTCGCGTTTGACGCGTTGTAACTTCGGCGAGAAAAATCGGACGTTGATGTACCCAGGCTCGTTCTAAAGGGCAGGAAATGCGATTTACAGTGACCTAACTTTTTTTGAGGTAGTGGCACCGTGCGCTCGACAGTCGCGATTCTAGTGAACGAGGCCATTTTTTGACCATTCTTGAATTTACCGACCTGTGGAGAGCTCAAAAAATTGTTTTGGTTAGTGGGATCTATGTGATTTTGAAGAGCGACGTCTCGTCTTTCCAACGAGTCCAAAGAAATTGTTCTAGCATTTTTTGTTGTCGTTTTATCGCACTTTTAGTAAAAAATGTGACCCTAGCTATTCGATATCCTAAATGAGTCGAAAATCGTTCGATGTTCGAGGCACTGTAACTTCGTCCAAAAAAATCAGGGGACTATTTTGTTAAACTCGTCGGAAAGAGGAGACTTTACCCTTTAAAATCGTGGTAATTTCAGTTATGACAAAAATTTTTTTAATTCGGCAGACACTGTTGAATTAGAAAAATGTAGAGTAAATGGCCATTTTCATAATTACGCTTGCAAATTAGGGTAAAAAAAATTCCAGCAAGGTATAACTTATGTCGTTCGAAAACAGAGATTTCGCCGTTTAAAATGAATTATGGATCATTGTCCTGCGGGTTTGTTTCGCGAAGTTACAATCCTCTTTATTACGAGTTATTACGACCACAGAATAGTTAACGAGGCTCGAGTTATCGAGCTTCGACTGTAAAACTATAGACGAGAAGCATTTGAAATTTCGTCGAGAAGATATTTTTATTTGGCACAGCACATTGAACATTCTTTTTTAAAATTACGATCTTCCGGGAAAAGTTCGTCGAATTTTTCGAAAAGGTCGCTCCTCGATTTTTAATCGCCGTTTCACGGCACTTTGAGTCGGGTCTGTGAAATTCGCCGACTACAGACGCCAACGTGGAATTATTTTTGCCGGCGCGTCGCAATTTCTGTGTCCGCTGGGCCACCCGGTATATTGCGCAACATCCCTTTCAGCGCGCGACCCTTTGAAAGCGTGACAGGTGTTTTTCGCCGAGGAAGCAGAGGAAATAGGAGGGTTCTTTTGAGGGTGGGTTTTCGAATTCTAGCGCGGCAATTTCCAATTCAACGCCCGCCCCCCTCCCCCACCCTCAGCCACCCCTTTCACCGGTTGTTAATTAAATGGACACCGTCGACGACCCCCGTGTCGCCGCAGGTTTTACACGGGCTGATCTCCGACTTTGCCGTGTCGTGACACCGATGGGAAAATAATTAGCGTCCGGCGGCAGCCCCCGTCGACGTGCAGGGGGGAGGGAGGGGGTGTCTTTGAGGCGGCATTAACCGTGTACACAACGATATTGATTATCAACGACCTCCTCCTTGTCCTGGAAGCGACCCTCTCTCGTGGTTACAACCTCTGTTTGTTCGAGAGGGCGGGGGCTGACTTCCGACCGACCCTCTACCCTCGACTTTCAACCCTCGACCCTCGACCCTGGCAGCCCCTCGCGCGGCGAACCATTCCCCGGAGGGAACTCTTTCTTTCTTCGATTTTTCTCGAAGCCTGCACGGCGCACGCCACTTCTCTGATATTATTTATTGTAACATTGCGACGCCGGGTATCCTCTGGAACATTCGTGACCTGTTGCGACCCCGCGATATGACAATCGAAAACATTTCTGTGCTTGTGCTTCGGTTGAAAAAGATAGCGCGTTTTAGAATTAACGAAATTTTCATTTTTATTTGTCATATTGTTATTTGTCACAACTCAAGCCTTTCCGGAACGATAATTCTCCCTCCCTCTTTCTCCCTCGCAACTCTTCTCTCTATATTTCTCTCTTCCTTTCTCTCTCTCGTAACACTTCACTCTCTTCCTCTCTCTCTCTCTCTCTCTCTTGCAACCCTTCTCTCTTTCTCTCTCTCTCTCTCTCTCCCTTTATTTCGCAATCCTTCTCTCTATATTTCTCTCTCTCGCAACCCTTTTCTCTCTTCTTCTCCCTTTTTCTCTCTCTCTCGCAGCTTTTCTCTCCCTCTCCCTCTCTCTCTCGCAACCCTTCTCTCTCTATTGTAACCCTTTTCACTCTCTCGCAACTCTTTCCTCTCTCGCAACCCTTTTCTCTCTTCTTCTCTCTTCCTCTCTTTCTCTCCCGCAGCTTTTCTCTCTCCCTTTCTCTCTCTCTCTCTCTCTCGCAACACTTCTCTCTCACTATTGCAACCCTTTTCACTCTCTTGCAACCTTTCTCTCTCTCGCAACTCTTTCCTCTCTCGTAATCCTTCTCTCTATATTTTTCTCTTTCGCAACCCTTTCCTCTCTTTATCTCTCTTCCTCTCTCTCTCTCTCTCTCGCAATACTTCTCTCTCACTATTGCAACCCTTTTCACCCTCTTGCAACCTTTCTCTCTCTCGCAACCCTTCTTTTTCTGTCGTAATCCTTTTCTCTCTTTCGCAACCCTTCTCTCTTTCGCAACCCTTCCCCCTCTCTCGCAACCCTTTCCGCTCTCTCTCTCTCGCAATCTTTCCCTCTCTCTCACGAGCTCCAAATTTGGTCACAATTATTTCCTATCTCCTCTCTCTCTCTCTCTCTCCCACACACACACACACACACACATTCACTAATCGTACCGCTATAATCGCAGACGAGTGAAATGAAATTGAATTTCGCCGGTCTGAACAATTTTATTTTTCAAAAAGCAACAATTTGTATGAAAACACAGTTGGCCCAAATGATATCGCATTTAACTAAAAATTACGCCTTACATAATTCTACAAAATCGCAATACAAAATTTAACAAACTTGAATGAAAAACACCTAGAACACCGTGTCCCTTCTCAAACGACTTGTTTAATTTAAGAAAAACACGTTCTGCGTTAATAACTGTTGTTAATAACGATGGTTCTTGTGTTAATAACTAACTGGACGGCGAAGTCGCGGAGGAAACTTTCGCAAAGGGAAAAAGTTCCTTCGAATCGCCCGAGGAATCATCCCTTCGGGGTGTAACTGGAGCACCACTACGTATACCCGGTGTCTCGTTCGAGGCGAGTCTAAACTTTGAACCGTTCGTCGTAAAAACGACACCGAAACCGACGTTGCTCGCAATTCGCTGAGAACAGGAGTCCACGTGGAATGATTTTTCCAGTAACGCAATTTTCCCACCCCCTCTGCTCGGATGGAACTCCGCCGCGTCGCTAACGTCCCGCTCTTCAAATAGGGGTGGGTCAAGGACTTCGACAGCGGCTTGCTCATTCCGACGCAAATTCCATGTGCGTTTCTCCCTGTCCCAGTTCGCCACCCCATTCCGAGCCCCGGCTCTGTTTTCGAGGGTTGGAAAATACAGGCGGGGACAAATATATTTGGACACCCTTCGAAACCGTATAAACTTTTTAAAACTGGACCGAATGACTCGATGTTTTTTTTTAGGCGACAGAAGGACCAGCATATTACAGGATGACTGTAATACTTTTTTTCTAATTTTGCTGTCCCTTGGAACGACGACAAAAAATAAAGAGCTCACGTTTTTTAAAAATATTTATATTCTTTATGATATCAAGATTGCATCGATGCAAATGGACGTGACTGTTATCGAATAACCTTGCACTATAGCTCATTGAAATCATCTAAATATCCGCTACTTCGTTAGGAATTGAGAAGCATAGCATGTCATTTAAAAAAATGGACATAACCTAAAAGTCTTCAAAATTTCTCCACATGCAAACAAAAACTATTACCATCGCGTTACAACTCCTTTCGAACCATACAACTTTCGTTAATAAATTGTTTCTGTATCTAAAAAAATAACGGAGATATTCAAGGAGATGTATATATCCCGGACTGTACAGGGTGTCCCAAAATTTACTCAAAATCTGGAAATGGGGGACTCCTGAGGTGATTTGAAGAAACTTTTTCCTCAGCAGAAATGCAATCCGCGGCCTCGTTTCCGAGTTATCAACGAAAAACCGTGACCAATGAGAGGCGAGATCAGCTGGCGCGAGGCGGCCGAGCCAATGGGCGGAACTGGGCTCCGCGCGCTCGTTGGCTCGTGGGCCGCCCGCGCCAGCCGCGCTCGCCTCTCATTGGTCAGCGTTTTCCGTCAATAACTCGTAAACGAAGCCTCGGATTGCATTTTCGCTAAGGAAAAAGTTTCTCGAAATCGCCTCAGGAATCCCTTGTTGCCCGATTTTGAGTAACTTTTGGAACTCCGAGTGAAATCCTACGCAAACATTTCAGCGTTCGCTCGGCCACTCGTTTCTGCATCCGTCGATTTTAACGGCGACAGTTTAAAGCTCCGGCGACGCGTGCACCCCCTGCCACCCCCTGTACGGCCACCCGCCGCGTTTCCACCCGACGTTCAAAACTCGTGCCGCCCGGTCCGCGATCAGAACCGTCGCGCCTAGTTCCGAGACACTTGGTTCGCCAAGCAATCCGGGTCCGATCATGCATATTCAAATATTTGTCTTGGTTGGCTCCGTAAATACGAGATCCGTGGGAACGACGTTACCAATGTCGCGGAGAAAATCGGATGCAGCCCCGCGTAAATATGGATGCACGCTAGCTCGCAGCGCGGCCCCCTTCGCTTCGCCGCCCCTTTTTGTCCGCCCCCCGCCCCTCCGGCGATCCCCTCCCCGAGGTCGCAGAACAAGCATGAATATTCAGCCCGTTCATTACTTCGAATCCCCGGGAAACGAACCCTTCGATCAAAGGTGCGGAAATGGGTCACGTGACAGTCCGATGGATCTCTTTGTCAGGATGGCTCGCTGCTAATCCGCCGGCCGAAGACGCGGCCGATCCAGGTAGCCTAACATATCGAAACGAAAGGGAGTTCGCATCAGAATCGGGCGAGCCAAGTGTGTCGGACCGATGCCGGCCGGTTAATTTTGTTAATATCGATCGGGCCCCACGGTGTCCCGTGTTTCTGCGATAATTTAGCGGAGCCGATTGCGAACGGATATTATCGATGGCTATATTCGTCGCGAGTGGAAACGTCGAGCATCGGTCAGACGGGCGAAGCGAAAGTTTGACTTCGATTTTCTACGGAGCAACGAGGTCGCGCGAGGAATTCTGGTCGGACGTTCTTTGTCGGTTTCTGTTCATCCATCAAATATGAAATAATAATAATATAAATGTACCGGATTAATTCATCTAGAAATATATAATAATAATAATATAAATTTACCGAATTAATTCACCTATAAATATGAAATAATAATATCGTAAATACACTGGATTAATTCACCTATAAATGTGAAATAATATTAATCCAAATATAACGGATTAATTCACTTATAAATATAAAATAATAATATATTATAAATATACCGGATTAATTCACCTATAAATATGAAATAGTAATAATATAAATATACCGGATTAATTCATCTATAAATATGAAATAATAATAATATAAATATAATGGATTAATTTACCTATAAATATAAAATAATATTAATCTAAATATAATAAATTAATTTACTTATAAATATAAAATAATAATATATAATAAATACACTGGATTAATTCAACTATAAATGTGAAATAATATTAATCTAAATATAACGGATTAATTCAACTATAAATATGGAACAATAATAATCTAAATGTACCGGATTAATTCACCTATAAGTATGAAATAATAATAATCTAAATATACCGGATTAATTCAGCTATAAAAAAATATAAAATAATAATAACATAAATATACCGGATTAATTCACCTATAAATATAAAATAATATTAACATCAATATACCAGATTAATTCACCTATAAATATGAAATAATAATAATCTAAATGTACCGAATTAATTCACCTATAAATATGAAACAATAAAAGCATAAATAATGAAAATAGCAGGGCGGGAAAGGGATGATCGCCGTAGAAAAATGAAGAGGAAAATAAATATTGGTTCGTGGGGTGTAATAAGGGGCTGACGGGGATGATTCGGACGTAAAGAACGCCGCCATGATGGTAGTCAAAAATAATTGCACGGGGATGTTCGACGCGCCCTATATCCGCGCCTTCTGCTCCGAGCTATCGAAAATACGTGCCCGGAAAATATTCGAGGAACGTCACGAGGGCAAGCTTTCCGCTCCCGAGCATCCGGAATAAGAAACGGCGACGATCTTCTCACCCCGCCCCATTTATGCCCGGCCATATTCTTGGGGAAAATTCACTGGAGATCTGGTGAAAAATTAAACGCTTACCTCCCGGAGGTGAATTCCTGCTTTTCAGGTGTATTGGCCTTTCACCGGAGCGTCGCTTCGTTATTTGCGAGAAGAAACTCGCGGAGACGAACTTCTCGCCGGGAACGACATTGCGGTCTTCCTGGCGTGCTTTCAAGGCTTCGCTCAAGGTCACGGTAATCCCTGCAAACAGAATGGCACGGTTTCGTGATCGCCGGATCTTGGTGTCGGGCCGGTATTCAGGTCGCCGTGACTTCGGGAAGAAAAATCGCGCGACGACCATTGTTAGCTCGTTGGAAACGGCGAAGTCTACGCTTTGACAATGACTGTCGAGTTTTTTGGCAGAAAATTTTTTGGCTCGGCGGTGGACGATAACGTAAAGTGGACATTTTTTAACCATGTCCCAAATTCGCGTGTCTCTGGAGAATGCGAAAATTTTTGTTGAAAAATGAAACTACGACGGAATTGAAGCGCCAAGTCTCAGCTTTCTAACGGTACCAAAAAAGTCGATCCACGATTTTTTCTCGCCGTTTGACCGCGCATTGAATGACATCGTGCCCGCATTAGTGTCCGTGACAAAATTCAGATCATTCCAGTGCCTGGTCCAATTTTCAGTCAAAGTGCCATAAAAAGGTAAAAATGAGTAGCGCATCAATGTTTTTGGACTCGTTGGAAAGCGGAGACTTCGCTCTTCAAATCAGTCGCAGTTTGATGTTCCAGAATAATTTTTTACGATCTTCCAGAGTTACGGGAATTTGAAAAATGGCCGAATAATGAGCACTTCTATATCTCGCGCCACTTTCGAACCGGAAACCGTTAACAAAAAAACGATTTAGAATTATAAAAGCGGAGACTTCGCCCTTTAAAACGAGCCGGGAAACGTGGCGGTGCGACGTCTTTCTCTCGAAGTCACGCGAAGTTGAAGATTCCCGGCGAGAGAGGTTCATTGATTGGCATTTATCTTTTAAAGAGTCCGTAGCTTCTTAACGATTCCCGAGTCGATATTGCAACGGCGTCGCGGCGGAAATGCCGGACAGGTGTCGGCGGCGCATTCCTCGTGGATTCGCGAACAGTTTCGCCGGGGGGATTGTTATTTTCGCGTTTGAAATTGCGGCCGGGACCGCCTCAAAGAACGGTTCGAGGCAGCGCGCGGGGCTGTCCAGATCTTTTCGAAACGTAACGGACGATACGCCGGGCGTTTCATGCGCGTTATCTCGGCACAAAGGAGGCACGAAAGCGGAAGGGAAAGGCCGCGGCTCGCTGTGGGATGCCTGCATAATTAAAAAGAAGCACCTGGCCGCGTGGCGCACTCTCCGAGTGCTGGCATTTTCTCGGCGCGATCGAAGCCCGCGCGACCGTGTCTTGCCGGCTCGCGGCCACAATCTTTTAAACGTTATCAGCGTTACTTATCATTAACATGATCACCGTCGCTGAGAAACGACCGGCACGAAATTCCGCCGGCTGACCCAGAAGAGAGACCCCGGCACACCAAATCATTTTAAAAAGACCAGCTCCCCCTACGTGTTTTGTTTCCAGAGATAAAATTCCCGTGTCCGACCATTGTCGACCGTTTCCACTTCAAACCTATTGCATTAACCTAAATTTGCATAACGCGTGCGTTTTTTTTTATTTTCTCGAATATTCATTCGGTCGTCCGTTTTATATACGCCGCGAAATGTTTCACGCTCGAGAAATTCCAGCGTCTGACCGTGGCTGTCCGTTTCTACTGATATTCGATTACATCGTCTCGAAATTGAAGTACAATTGTTATTATTTTGTATCGTCGTAGCACCGTGGTATTTGGTCTTCTATTTTTCAAGTTCCAAAATGGTGCGCGTCACAAGAATCGCGATGTCTGGCCGTGACAGGCCGTTTCTACTTAAAACCTATTGCATTTGCCTAGATTTACATAACATGTGCTTTTGTTATTGCGAATGTTTTAGCGCGATGTTCGTATTTTATATGTGCCTCGAAATATTTTACGCTTAAAAAATTCCAGCATCTGACTATGACCGACCATTTCCACTGATACTCGAGTACGTTGTCTGAGATTGAAAGTACGATTGCTTCTATTTATGTCATTGCAGTACCGTGAAATTATTCTATTTCGCGAGTTCGAATAATTTTGTGTGTCACGAGGATCGCGATGTCTGGCCATGACAGACCGTTTCTACTTAAAACCCATCGTATTAACTTATGCGAGCAGTGTACATGTTTTCATTTCTACTAACGCAGTACCGAAATAATTCGTCTTTTATGTTACATGCCGCGAGATATCTGTTGCGTAAAAAGTTCCATTGTCTGGCCAATGGCTGCCCGTTTCTACTGAAACTCGGCCGCATTAGCCGAGATTGACAGTGCGAAACCGTTGTTATTTTTTGTATTAAAATATCAAGTCGTCCGTTTTGCCTGCCGCGAGATATTTTATTCCAGAACACGGATGTGTCTGACCATTGGCAAACCGTTTCCACTGAACATTCATACTTAATCCTACAGCGAAAGTGCGAGTGTGCTCGTTCATATTTTCGTAGCACTGAAATATTGAGTTTCCGGTATCGCTTGCCTCGAAATTTATTCCAAAAAATATACAGGGTGTCTCAGCTAAAAGAGGCCACTTTAGTATCTCCGTTATTATTGGAGCTATCGAAACGTATTGTTAACAAAATTTTTTCGGTTCAGAGAGACGTGTGATGTGAACGCAATAATATTTCTCGCGGCTGGAGAATTTTCGCAGATTCCAAGGTCATCTCCACTGTTTTTTAATTACAATCGTATATTTTTTCAAACATCGGTTGATGCAGTTCGATATTTTTTTATTAAAAGGTATCGACCTATTTATGTCGAGAAATGTGTTATTTACATATTATTAATGTGTTATTTATTTCCAGTGATATTTTCCGATGAAAGCTTTCGGCTCGGCAAAATCCACGAAATTAAAGTTAAAATATCCGCTGATCTAATGAATTCTCGACATTCATAAGTTAGTACTTTTTTGTAGAAAATGTCGAGCTGCGTCGATTGATGTTTAAAAAAGTATACGATTATAACTAAAAAACTGAAGATGACCTTGAAATCTCCGAAAATTCTGCAAGCTACGAAAAAATGACTATGTCTATATTATACATCTCTCTGAACTGAGAAACTTTTCTCAATAAACTTTCTCGATACCTCCAAAAAATAACAGAGACACTTACACGACCCCTTTTTAACCAAGACACCCTGCATATTACACGTAATACAATGTAACTTAAAATAATCGTCGCGTCCGACTGTGACGTTCCTACCGAAAGCCGCTCTCGTTACCATAAATTGCGAGGACGCGGTTATTTCCATTTTCATTAGAAAATCTGTTGCTCCGCGAAAAATGTTTGGCGTTACGTGCCGCCCGGTTGAAACGAAAAACCGTGGGAAACTGTACTCCGCGCGGCAAAACGTTGTCTAAACGTGCACGCACGAACAGCAGGACCTCGCGGCGCGGCGAAGGCCGCGGGCTCCGCTCGCGCGCGATAAATTTCACGCTGCAAGCTCGAATGCGCGGCGACCGTGTGCCACCGGCTTCGGTTCTGCATTTAATTATCACTAATTTAGGCCATACCGGCGGCGCGCACCGGGTCGCTCTCTCGATAATTCACCGCGTAACGGGTGACTTTTCGAAAGCCGGCCACCGCCCCCTTTCCACCCTTCACGACTTTAATCAGCCGAGGCACCGCCGCGCCGGACGACGGTCGGTTTAATTATTAACGGGCATCTTGGACGGGGCGGATGTCGCTTGAAAAATTCACGGAATCTGACCCGAGGGGGTTGGGGGCAGGCGATCGATCTTCGCCGAGAGTTTCAGGGGCTGTACGGGCATCCGCGAACGCGTGTTCATAATTACCGACCCAGATCCCCGTTACCTCTGGTTTTAGGGTTAATTATAAATTTTCCCGCGCGGCCTTATCTTCGTCGTCTGCCGCCACGACGGTACGTCGTCGTCGCCGTCGCGTTGAACGACGCATTCTTCCGCGTACGCGACCCGTGAAAAATCGAGCTGCGGCGCGCTCGATGGCTCTGCAAACGATTAGCAGCACCGGTGGCCGGAGTTCGTTAGCCGCTCGAAGAAGCTAATTTATTTCGGCGGGCCGGTTTCGGCCGGGAACGCTGCGTACAAGGTGAAAAGAACAGGCGGCGCGCGGGTGTCCGTGGCCGTTGCACGGGAAACCAGACGGCATGCGGGATGTGCTGGTCGCGTTCGCCGCTTGATATTAATGGTCCTTGGTTATCGAGCCAGTAAATCAAGCCGCGCGGTTACGCGGCAGTCTCGATAAGTGGCCACCCCCTTAAATCTACCTCGTGGAGTCGCGGCAGCCGACCCGCTTCCCATCCCCCGGCAACTTTCGTATTCTCATTCCGCCAATAAAAATCGCAGCGGGACGAGCCTTGGCTCGTTTTAAAGCGCGAGAAACGCGCTTTCGAAGCGCCTAAGTTTCCTCGTAGCGGCGTCGGTGTGTCGTTGTCGGCGGACTTTTTAACGACGATGGGCGATTTTTGGAACATTCTCGAACTTGCGGACCGGAGGACGACCGGAGGAATTTTTCTACCGGCTGGAATCGGGGCGACTTTAAAGCGCGATGTTTTCTCTTTCCAATGAGCTGGGAAACATTGCTCTGCGATTTTTTTTAACGGTTTTACAGCCGTTCGAAGCGGAAACGTGCCGCTCGTACGATTTTCAAGCTTATGGTTCGATGTATGTTTACCAATATTCGGAGGTCTGTAACCTCGACGGAAAAAATCGCGATGAGATCAGCTCGTACTCATTTTAAAGAGCAGAGAATAGGCTTTCTAGTGGAGTAAGTATTTTTGTAGTAGCAGCACTATTTCGTGAACAATCGCGATTTTAATAACAATGTCTACATTTTGATCATTTTTCAACTTTTCGAATCTGTGGAAAGTTCAGAAATTTTGTTCGCCGACCGACGCTGAAACAGCTTTAAAGCGCAAAGCACCCTCTTTGTGACGAGCTAAAAAACATTGCCCTACGATTTTTCTTAACAGTTCTACAACCGTTTTTATCGGAAGGGTGCTGCTCGTATTTTTAAGCTTATGGTTCGATGTATATTTACCAATATTCAGAGTTCTGCAACTTTGACGAAAAAAATCGCAATGAGATCAGCTTGTACTCATTTTAAAGAGCAGAAAATGGGCTTTCTAGTGGCATAAGTTTTTTTGTAGTACCATCACTGTGTCCTGAATAATCGCGATTTTATTAACAATGTCCATATTTTGACCACTTCTCAACTTTTCGTACCTGTGGAAAGCTCAAAAATTTTGTTCGCCGACCGACGCCGACACAGCTTTAAAGCGCAAAGCACCCTCTTTCCGACAAGCTAAAAAACATCGTCCTACGATTTTTCTTTACCGATCCACGATTTTTCAAAGAACTCGATAATCGTACCTCCTCTTCCCAAATTGTCCATTTTCGTGTAGAATCCGAGCGTCGATTATTGTGTTCGAAATTCCGTCGCGTCGCGAAGAAAGATCGCGCGACAATGAAACCACGCTTATTTTAAAGGGCATCGTCTGCCCTATTTCCCGACGTTTCGCCACCTTCGGCGCGCTTCCCCGCGACCTGTGGACAAATCGAAGAGTATCGATCCGCGTCATCGATCGGACGATCGGTGTCACGTTGGTTCCCGGGCCGGGAGACCGAGGAGGAAAACCGGCGGGAGGAATTGGGGCGTTAAAACGGCCGCATATTTCAATTGAACGAACCGCCCCCGCCGCTAAACAAGATAATCACGTTGCACGAGGATAGAGAGAGAGAGGGACCGGTATCGATTCCCCACGCTTGTCGTTTATGGTCGTGCCGTAAATTACTGGTAAATACGGCCGGTGCTCTGAAACACTGGCCGACACTCGTAATAGCTGTTGCCACGTACTTAAGGCCGGCGATAGTGAAGAAAACGGCCGGCCATATTGGACAGCAATCCCGGCTGCGTCAACATTATCTCTTGCGTCAGCAAAATAATTCCATAGTTCCCGGTAAGCTCCTCTACGACCGGGATCCTTCCGATTCGGTTGCTTTCAGTTCGCTCCGAGCAATGTTCCACGGTGGTACGTTCTCTAAAAAATAGTTTGACGAAAGTGAAAGTTTCTGGCACAATTTATTACTCTGTTTATTGCATTCTATTAACGCTGGATTTACGAGACACGAAAAAGACAGCTCTGTTTTATATTTGTTTATGAAAGTAACAATAAGACATTTATTCCGATTTTTAACAAGTGTTATTGCAACATTTGAAGTAAATAACGTATAAATTGAATGAATAACTCATAAATGTATTTTTACGATATGGATAATTGTAAATTAATAAATTCCCGTCGTTTTGACGGGTTAATCTAGTGTTAAAAACGGTTCGGCGACATTTAGAATGTGAACGAAAACAATGGTAATATCAACCCTTTGTACCCGGAGACGATTCTGTGATTTGTAATTAGTGCTGTTTGGAAGGACGATGTTATTATCGTACAACGCTTTTAAGGGCTTTTTAAGTGTAAACAATTTTGTTAATTCGAATATTATTTTGGGACAAGATGTAGCAATTTTTAGCGGTGCCTTTGAGTCGCCTCTCGAGTGCAAAGGGTTAAAGGATTTTAAGAACGTCTATGTATTATTTTAAACTCAGTGGAATTGTTTAAGGAAGACGAGAATTTCTATTTTGGATCGTGTTTGTTGCAGTTGATGAAGATAGTTTTTATTTTGCGTGAAGATCCGCGGTATATTTATTACTGTATACGTATAGTAGACACAGTTAATTATTATTACACCTGTGTAGTAGGCAACTCATTACACGTTGTGTATTATAGGTAATTTATTATACTTGTGTATTAAACAATTTGTTGTGGATTTTTAGAAGATAATTTTTATTTTGCATGAAGATTTCCAGTCTACTTATTTCTGTACATATATATTAGACAGTTAATTATGATACTTGTGTATTAAACAGTTAATTATTATACTCGTATATTAGACAATTTATTATACTTGTATATACACAATTTATTGTACATATTAATCAGGCGCGTATTTTGGGCAATTTTTCTACCACATAAACGCACCAGACGACATCCAAAAATATTGTACGAAGCAATGCACTGTGGTCAGAGCTATTTGGGAGAACCTGGCCCGATGGATCATCCAGCCCGAAGTTAGGTTCGCATTAAATTTAGGGAGGCAGTTCCAGCTCGCCGGACGAATTTCGGAGCATCGCGGGGCTAATCCTGGCGAAACAGCGGACGACCTATATTTGATCGAAATAGATACGCTAAACACTGGCCGGGAGGAGGTTGTTGAAGGAGTCCTTTCTCCTGAAGTAGGTCAAGCGAAGAAAGAACACGAGTACAGCCGAACAGAAGACGTCCGGATCTTTTCTTCTCGAGCGGTCACACGGCCTGTCAGGACCGCCGACGAGGACGACGACGACGACGAGGACGACGACGAAGGCGTCACGACGATCCCGAGGTGTTCCACGGATCGGCCAAGATTATTTAAACAAAAATCTTGGCAGCCATTGTCGCGGCCCCCTCTCGACGGCCGCGAACGCTTTTGTCTCCGGGACGCCGCCGGCGGTTTTCTCTCCGCGCGAAACAACGATCGCGCCCCGAAACAATCTTCGGCGGGGGTGGAAAAATAGTGCTCCCTTCTTTCGGGAAAGTTCGACGGTGCGGCAACTCGCGCCGTAAACGGCGAGGCCAAATTTTCCGCAGGTGCCGGCCGTACGTTGGCGTTTTTATACAGCGCGGTCCAAAACACCGACCGACCCGGCGTACTAAAAGGTTGCGGAATTGCGGAATTTAGGGCCTGCTGTTTCCTTCGTGCCGTCGTCTTCCGCGTCGTAAACTGCAGTATTTGTTTCGGGTGTACAGGGTGACTTCGGTGCAACGTCGACGATGCATACAGCCCGGGCCGGATATATCGCTGCTCTGATTCGATACGATATGTCCGAACAATGGGGAAAAGGCATTTAAGGTTTTAAAAAAATGAATGAAATAATGAAAATAATGAATAATTATTTTCAATCGGTTTTCTGTTAAGGTAGAGTGAAATTGTATTGACCGATATTGAAAATTCGGTAACTTCGTTGGAAGAAATCGCAGAAGGGTCGGCCTTAGCTTATTTTGTAGGTCAAAGTCTTCTCTTTCGAACGTCCGTAGTTATATTTTGCTAAAAAATTTTATACTGTGAGTAACAATCTGAAAACTGAAAATAATCATATTTTGATCATTTTTCAAATTCTTCGATCTCTGGAAAATTCTAAAGATTTTCTTCGCTGCGGATACTAACGAGATATTGTAGAGGGAAGAATCCTCTTTCCAACGAGTCAAAAAATAGCGTCTTATGAACTTCTTTTGCCGATCTAGGATTTTTTGAATGAAAAGTGCGTGGAAGATCGAGATTCAAGAGATCCAGTTTTCCAGCTCACCGCCATAAGATGATTTTATTAATTTTCAGAATTCTGTTACTTCGTTAAAAAAAATCGCAGGAGGATCGATCTTAGCTCATTTTGTAGATCAAAGTGTCCTCTTTCCACTATCTGTAGTTATATTTTGCTAAAAAAATTTATACTGTGAACGACAATCCGAAATCTGAAGAGAATCGTATTTTGATCATTTTTCAAATTCTCCGACCTCTGGAAAGTTCCAAAGATATTCTTCGCTACAAAAACTAATAACATCTTGTAGCGCGAAGGTTCTTCTTTCCAACAAGCCCAAAAGCAGCGTCCTACAATCTTTTTTTACCAATCTACGATTTTTTGAATGAAAGGGGTGTGGAAGATCGAGACTCGAGAGATCCAGTTTACCAGCTCACCGCCATAAAGTGATTTTATTAATTTTCAGAATTCTGTAACTTCGTTAAAAAAAATCGCAGGAGGATCTACCTTAGCCCATTTTGTAAATCAAAGTTTCCTCTTTGCAGCATCTATAATTATAGTTTGCTAAAAAATTTAATACCGTGAGCGACAATCCGAAAACTGAAAATAATCGTTTTTTAGTAATTTCTCGGATTCGAATGTCTCCGCAAAAGTCAACGAATTTTTTAGGCTGCCAAGCCTAACGTGCTCTTAAAGTGCAAAGCATCCCCTTGCGAACGAGCCCCGAAACATCGCCCTATGATCTTTTTCTACCGTTTTATCGCACCTGGAACGAAAAGTGTACCGCCATCCTTAACAAAACCGCCTCGCTTCTCGCAGTAGTGGTGTTAAAAACGCCGACAAAAAAATCGCAGATAAATTGTTTCGAACTCGTAAAAAAGCGGGGAACGTGTTGCTGCTCGTGCAGGGCGACTCTCGTGCGGCGGAATTTCTGGCGATCGATTCGGAAGATCCGGTGGATGTGTTCCCATGGATTTTCGAAAACGCGACGTTATCGTCGCGACTTCGGTTTAATTACAGGATCGTTAATTTCGCGGTCCCCGATAACGGAATTTATCGGCGGTGTCGATCGACTGCGATTCCACGGTTCATCATGCTTCCGGACATGCGATCCACGGGGTGTGCGAACATTCCCAGCCCTCGACCCGTATCGTGAACAATGCCCACCTCAAAAATCGATCGTAAAACACGAGCGTCCATTCTTCTTTTTTTTTCACCATTTTTCCTGGACCTGCGAAGAAGGCAACAAATTTTTCTACCGACTGAAACTGACGCGACCTTCAAGTACGTCGTCTCCTCTTTTAAATGAGTCCAAGAACATTGTTCGGCGATTTTTTACTGCGATTTTACGACGGTTAGAAGCAAGAGTGTGAGATTAATCATTCGTTGATGGAGTTGCAAAATAAAATAAGCAAAATGAGAAACTAAAATAAAATGAATGAAATAAAAAAATGCAACGAAGTAAATAAAATATGATGGTAAAATGAAATAAAATAAACGTAAAGAATAAAGTGAAATAAATAAAACGAGGAAATCGAACGAAATAAATAAAATAAGAAAATCAAACAAAATAAAATAAATGAAATGAGAAAATGAAGTAAAATAAATGAAACAAGAAAATCGCGAACGAAATAAATAAAATATGGAAGTAAAACGAAATAAAATAAATGAAATGAAAAACTAAAATAAAGTGAACGAAATAAGCGAATCAAACGAAGTAAATAAAATAAGAAAATCACAAACCAAAAAAGAAATAAATGAAATGAGGAAATGAAGTGAAATAAATGAAACAAGAAAATCAAACGAAATAAATCAAATATGAAAGCAAACCGAAATAAAATAAATGAAACGAGGGAATAAAGTGAAATAAGAAAATCAAATGAAATATAGAAAATATGAAAGTGAAACGAAATAAGATAAATGAGATGATGAAATAAAGGGATATAAATAAAACAAGAAAATGAAACGAAATGAAACAGATAAGACGAGAAAATAAAAGAAAATGAAATGAACCGAAATGTGGAATGCGATCATTTATATAACGAATTTGAAATAGTACAAGGGTATTATAAATATTCGACAAGAGGACGTCGCGATTGAGAAATTATTTTCTAGTCTCATGTTTCATGGATGTCCCGGGGGATTGACGTGTATGGGCCACCCTGTACAGCGAAGAAAATCGGAGAAGAATGGAATCGAACGTTTCGGGTAGCCGATAGACCCGATAGAGCCGGCTGCCTCGCCTATCCATCCGGTTCGAAAAGTTATCGCGAACTTTTAATAGCCAATTCCGATCTTTGGTTGATATTCGCGGAAGAATCCCGGCCGACGGCGGCCGACGCCTCGACGGCCGAGCTCCGTCGACGGAGTGACGCAAGCAGCACCGCGAGCATGCGTCCAGAACAGAAACAGAACGGCGGAGAGACCGGCATACGAGAGAACGAGAGAGAGAGAGAGAGAGAGAGAGAATGAGAAAGCGAGAGAAAGAGCGAGATAGAGAGAGCGAGAAAGCGAAAGAGAGAGAGAGAGAGAGAGAGAGTCGAACGAGCCTGGAATACCATTCCTCCGCTGCTGCTACAATGGATTTATGTAGATCAACCTTCGATTAGGTTTCCTTTTGATACTCCGTCTGCTCTCGCGAGCAAGGGGCGCAGTTCGTGGAATAAATGCGGGACGACGGAAAATTAAATGATGAAACTCGCGAGCGGAAAAATTCGGGGGAGAAGTTGCAGAGACGTCGGGAAAGGATGGAACTTCGAGGCGAGCTATGACGATCGATTGTCGCGGTATCGTTCCTCTGCTCTGATTTATTCTGCCGTCCGTTCGATTCTTGTCGGATCGGTAACAGAGGGGATGGATGTTCTCGCGGGCGAATGTAAATTGATCAGGCAAGAAATTGCGGGTGCCGCGGCGGGCGGGGGTGGTGGACGCGTACTGCTCGAGCCGCGGAATGCCTCCACGGCGAGTTAAGTCGATAAGCTAACCGCGTGGCTGAATTTAAAGCACAGCTTGCGGTAGTTACGGCGGGGTTCAACGCATGAGAATTGCCTGTCACGTATAATTACAGGGCCGATCGGGAATCAGATTTACCGGTCGGCTGCGATCATCGACGAGAATCCGGGTCACACCAAATAAACTTCTCCTAATATCACACGAAAATTACCGACACCTGCTATCCGCTCGATTACGGGGCAATTACCCTATATTAAATACCAAAATAGTCGGGGACTCGAAGAACCATCGGCGTACGAACCGTTGTAACTTTGTTAAGCGAAATTTGAGAGGGACGAGTCCCGGGCCGTTTCAATGGGGAAGAAACGTGCTTCACGACGGTATAAGTATTTTTGCGATAGCTCCGCTGTGCCGTTAATTATCGCGATTTTAGTAATAGAGGCCATTTTCGGACTATTTTCAAATTCATGGACACGTGAGGGAATTAACGAATTTTTTCTCGACGGTGAGACTAACGTGGTTTCGAAGCGCAAAGTCTCCGCTTTCCAACGAGCCCAAAAGACTTGTTCTGCGATTTCTTATGGGTACTTTATGGCACTTTGAATCAGTCTGCTCGTTTTATAGTCTGACTCATGGACTCCGAAAATCCGAGCCGAAAATCGTTCGAAATTCGAAATACTGTAACTCCGTCAAAAAAAATAAGAAGACACTCTATCTTAAGTCATTGGAAAGAGCGAAGTTCGGGCTTTGATATCATTGATCGCTTTTTTCGACAAAAAAATGTTTGCTTCGATAGTGCTAATAAATGTAAAAGTATCCACCTTTTTACCATTTTTTAAATTACTGCTCCTGTGAAGAGTGCGCGTAATTTTTGTACCGAATGAAACTAATACAATCATCAAGCGTGATGTCTGACCTTTCCAACGAGTACGAAAACGTCGCTCCACGATTTTTTCATTCCATTTTACGCCACTTTGAATAAATATGAAAACGGCCATTTGATAATGGGATTCCAATATTTTAATACAATATTTCATTCGAATGAATTCTTTATTCGAATATTTCATTCGAATAATTCTTTATTCGAATACCTCTTTATTCGAATAATTCTAAATTCGAATGATTGTTCATTCGAATAATTCGAAAAATTCTTTGATAGAATAATTCGAATAATTCGAAACATTCTTCAATCGAATAATTCGAAAAATTCTTTAATCGAATAATTCGAACAATTCAAAAAATTCTTCGATCTAATAATTCGACAAATTCTTTGATCGAATAATTCGAATAATTTGAATAATTCGAGAAAGTAATATGGAAGAAATAAATCGATAACTCTGAGAAGATACTTCATATACTATGCATACATACTACACATAAACATATTCTTATTCGAATAGGATCTCATTCGAACGAATTCATCCCCGAATTAATTCACCTAACTTATTATCAGGAAAAATGTTTAATCGATCAAGTTTAATTATATATTCGACGCTGTCGATTAAAATTTCATTCGCCCAAGTCCTCGTCTCTGATCCGTCATTCGACTAAAATGTTTCCGAACTTTGGATAGAGCGTGGTAAACAACGACAGCTTTTCGGCTTAGATTTAGCTCCGGAATCTGTTTTCCTAGAAGCTTTCCGCGTCGGGCGAAATATTCCTTAGCACTCGAAAGTAAAAGAGTGTTCTCTGCGAGTCTCTTGAACCGAGACCCGGCTTCATCGGAGGGGATATCTGTCGCCCGAGAGAGAGAGAGAGAGAGAGAGAGAGAGAAAGAGAGAGAGAGAGAGAAAAATGAACTGACGGCTGAGAGAGGGGATTCGGAAATTGACGCGCGGGGCGCAGCTGTTTCGCAGCCAGCGAGAGACCGGCGCGAATTTGTCGTCAGAGGCGAGGAAAGTTGTTTAATTTCCTAGCGGAACGCCACGCTGAATTATCCACGCCGGCTTTGATGTCGGGGCTTTCGAAGTCCCCGTGAGCGGGGCGACGCTCTTTCGCTGCATGCCCCGAGCCTACGCTGCTTTCTCGGTGCTCCCCGGCCGAGGGAAAGCTTTGTTTCCGCGCGTGCCGCGTCGTTTCCACGGCCGGAACGATCGCGGCCGATCCTCTCTCTGCCCTCTCTCGTTGCCCTTATTCCGGGAGCTCCTTAATGGCGGCGCCGCTCGTAACAGCTGGAACCGCCGGGAAACGTCTTGAATAGACTGCGTCGTTTCGACGACTTTCAATTGTCCGCCTCGCTGCCAACGACACTCGCTCCCTGCCTTGTCCTCCCTTCGACCCGTTCCTCTCTTCGTAATTCGAGCATTAATGCGTTCACTGGCGTACAGTCACCGAAATAATGATAGATCCGTTCCTCAGTTTTGCGACACAACGACGTGCTTAACGCGCAACGCACCTGTCCCTCGTTGTTTCAGTAGGTGATCCGTTGAAACGCGTTCAGCGAAACTGTCACAGTTATTTGATAAATCGTCCGATGCGCTATTGTAACTGAACAGCGCTTTATTAACGTAAATGAACAGGATAATATACAGGATGTTCCAAAATTATGGTAATTCCGGGAAATGGAGGGCTTCCTCAGATCATTTGGAGCAACTTTCTCCTTAGCGAAAATGCAATCCGAGGCTTAATTTACGAGTTATTGACGAAAAACTCTGACCAATGAGAGGCGTGCTCTAGGCAGTGCTAGGCGGCGCTAGGCGGCCGAGCCAGTGGGCGCACGGAGCCCAGTTCCGCTCATTGGCTCAGCCGCCCCGCGCCAGTCAAGCTCGCCTCTCATTGGCCAGTGTTTTTCGTTAATATCTCGGAAACGAAGCCTCGGATTGCATTCTCGCTCAGGAAAAAGTTACTCCAAATAACCTCAGGAACCCCTCATTTCCCGGAAGTACTGTAATTTTTGGACACTCTGTATAATATATAATTGAATCGATACACGAACTGGTCGAACGTATGAAGTGTCCTGTACACTGTACGTGATAAATAAAAAACATCTCAACGAAAGCAATGACATCGATGCAACGGGAGCGCGAAATTTTTAAAGAGCGCGTAATTTGTTAAATAACGTAATTTTTATTAATGCGTCTATTGTACCAACATTGCCAGAATTTGGAAATTCCGTGGGAAATAGGTTATAATTATTCATCATTTGTAATCAATCATTTTATAATTATCGAGATCGTAACGCTGCTTTCATCGACGATCGTTGAACGCATCTTTTTATTCGGACACACGCTGTCGCAAAATTTACAGGAAATTTTAAATAAATTCGATCGTACAATTTTTATGAGGCAACGCGTACCAGTTGCTTTTAAAGCTAGGTGTACAGTGGCTCACAAAAGTGTTCGTACAGCTTTTAAAACGCAGCAACTATTTTAAAACTGAACTAAATGACTTGAATTTTTTTTAGATGACTATGAAATGCTTTTTTTCCAATTTTGCTATCGCTTGGAATAACAAAAAGATAAAAATCTCTCGTTTTTTCACTTTTTTATCCGAGCCTGTAACGAAAATTTAAGAAATGTCTCTCGTAGATCTCGATAGCTTATATGCACCTTGAAAATGTTATCGAAATCGGTTCACGTAATTATGAGTTACAACAAATTAAAGATCGCAAAAGTCGCAGTTTTATCACGATTTTGACGAAAAACTGTAAGAAATCTGCAGTTTTGGAAATCCTTTAACGCCTGTAGCTCGAATATAAGTTACCGAGATTTATAACAAGCATTTTTTAAATTTTCGTTACAGTCTCAGATAAAAAGTTAAAAAACGAGGGTTTCTAATTTCCTCTTTTCATTCCAAGTAGTATCAAAATTAAAGGAAAAAGCTTTCTCTGTCATTTAAAAAATCTCTCTGTCACTTAAACAAAATTCAAGTCACTTAGTTCGGTTTTCAAAAAATTATGACATCTTAAAAGGTATGCGAACACTTTTGTGGGCCACTGTACATCCGGTATTGAAAACATCGCTTTCCGATATTTCCTAGCCGTGAAATCAGCGTTTCGGTCAACTTCGCGAGCGAACAAAAAGTCGTGGAACAATGACGTTCGGCTAATTATCGTGCGGTGTTCTTCCCGCTCGTTCCGCTCGATTGGAACACCGTGCTCCGAACGTTTGGCCGATTCGTCCCGTTTCCACAGATTTCGGAGACATTTCTCATCGTCGAAACCAGCTCGAGCAACGTCCCCGGGCCGAGCAAAAATTTTCATTAGATCGAGAGAAGGATCCGCGGTTCCAGCCGTTCGCATTCACTTCGCCAGTTTATTTCGCGATAACGCGATTCTTACGATCGTTAAACAGAGCCGGATTTACGAGGACGATCCAGAAAACTCAAGGACGTGAAATATATCGTATTTATGGGAGGAGCCGGGGCGGTAGGAAGAGAGCGCGTCCATATTTAATGGCAACGACGGCCGAAATGGACGCATATTTTCCCAGAGTTCCGCGGGCCTGTGGACCAGCCGACGTTGCGAGTCACTTCCGGCTCGTTAATATCTACCCGACTTAAATGCTCGAACTACTTTACATGTTCATTCTACGCCGGTGCGTCTGTCAATTTATTAGCGGGAGAGCCGGCCGGTGCTCGAGGCGACAGGGTGGAGGACCTTCGAGTCGCGACTGGAACTAATTCGTTCGTAGGTATTGTTTATCGCGGCGATAAATTCGGGCCGGAATGGAGCTGGACGGGTTCCGGTTTATTATGACTGTGCTGCGGATCTTTATGCAAAATTAAAATCGTCTGCATCAATTGCGAGTGCGTACTATTTTGTAACAATCATAAGATTGAATTTATTTAATTTAATTTTGATTATAATGACTCGGATATAATGACTCGGATGAAAAAGTTCGTATAAAAATTTCTGACATAAACGTTTTTTTATGGTGTCAGCAGTTGTAAAAGGAAAAATCGGAGCCGGGTGCATACTATTTTATAACAGTTACAAGATTGAATTTATTTAAATTTCCCACGATTTTGATTATAATGACTCGAATGAAAAGAGTCGTACAAAAATTTCTGACATAAACGTTTTTATGATGTCAGCAGTTGTAAAAGGAAAAATCGGAGCCAAGTGCATACTATTTTACAACAGTTACAAGATTGAATTTATTTAAACTTCCCACAATTTTGATTATAATGACTCGAATGAAAAAAGTCGTACAAAAATTTCTGACTTAAACGTTTTTATAGTATCAGCAATTGTAAATGAAAAAATCTGAGACCAGTCATTTTTACTGATTTGGTAATTATACTGTTAAATAATTTTAATAAGTTGTAATTAACGTGTGAACGTTTTTTTTTTAGTTTCTTTGAATACTTTCATTATTCTATGTTTCACCTATAGATTTTTTATCCATGCAGATGTATGCATAATACGTATATGGGTGCCAAAATGTCTCGTCATATCGTTTTCTTGTAGCAATATATTCTCCAGGTATGTTCGAATAGGTGTAGTTCTTTTGTAAACAGTTTATAGAAGAGTAAATTAACAATTTATATTTGTACATGCTGGAATACATTTGTATTTAAACTGTCATCTAGTGGTACGAGGTTATGTTTGAAGAGGAGTTCCGGTCCATTATACAAATATATTAGGTTATGTCACGTGTAGAAGATTAATTAATGAAAGTTTAAGTAGACATAAATTAATGAAAATTATATAGGAATAAATTAATGAGAATTATATAGGAATAAATTAATGAAAGTTTATATATAGAGCGAAGAAGTATTGTTACTCACGCGGCCTTGTTATACATAACAATATGTATATAATATATTTAATATATATATATATATATATTACATATATTATAGTGTGCGGTAGTATAGTATATAGTATAGTGTGTGTGTATACTATATAGTATAGTATATAGTATATATATAGTATAGTGTGTGGTAGTGTGCAATATATATATATATATATTGCACACTACCATAAACAATAATTATCATTACGCGTTATCGTATTTCATCGAGAATGTTCAGATCATAGATGTCGCCGTTTAGACCAGCGGCCGTCGCGGCGCGATTTTCCGCGTGGTCCAATCACGCATGCCGCTCGTTACTCTCGGCCCTGTTCCGCTCGAGTTTCATTTCCACCGTCTCGGCCGGCGTCGTTCCGCGATCTTGCCGGTCGTCGGGAAACGCTGAACGACCTTTTAATTGCGCGACGGTTCTCGCTCGCGGGAAACGCTCGATTTCACGAGGCCCTAGCGCGCCACTCGAGCCCCTAACAACCCCCTCGAAATCGGCACGAGAAGTCGACGTAAACACCGCGATAATCAGTGTCAGTATCAAGTCAACCGCGACGACAGAAATTTCTCGTACCACGGGTTTCCCGGAATCGAGAAAAATCATTTCGACCGCGGGTGCTCGAGAAATTTTCCTCGTTTAATTAATCGAATGGAACTGGCCGAGCCGCGCGGCTGAACATTTTAACAGGTCCGCGACGCTTCAATTAATTCCGCCGGCGACCCTCGACGGCGGAGAACCGCGAGTATCGAGCAGCGTTTCGAAAAATAAGCTAACGAGCAAAGAAAAGTGGTCGTTGGGAATTGTTGGGTCGTGCTGCCGACCGGCAAGAAACTTCCTCGGCCCTTGTATTATACGTTCGAAGTAATTCTTCGCTGCACCGGGCACTTCCCCGAAGTCTTCTTCTTTTTTAGGCACGCCCATTTTAAGTTAGGCACGCCCATTTCAAGTTTGACCTGCCTAGTTCAAGCTTGGCCCGCCCACTTCAAGTTAAGTACGCCCATTTCAAGTAAGACACGCTTATTTCAATTTAGACCCGCCCATTTCAAGTCAGAGCCGCCCACTTCGCTCAGGCCCCGCCCACCGACAATTTTTTCCTTTCTAAATGAAGCCTGTGCAATCAGATCTTAAATACAATTAAAGCTAGTCTATGCAACTAACGATCAACTTGTTTCCGAGATAACTTGTTTCAAAATAACTTTACAACAATAAAAGCATCTCATTTCCTCCTATAATTCCAATCTACAATTCATCGGTTTGCAAATGCAACAGTTGAGAATTCCTGACACGTTGGCGTCAAAAAAAGTACTTACCAACGGGAACAATATCCTTTTTACAGAAACTAACGTCCTCCAGAACAAGATACGAGTTTTACCCTCTGCACTTCTCCCTGTCGCCCGCGCTCGCGAGTAACGACCGGCCAACAAACACGAAGTTTGAAGTGCAGTTGCCACTCGGCCGCAAAAGTGTGGCTCGTCTCGTTGTTCCCAGTCCCATAAAGGGATCGTTAAACTACCAAAATCCGTGACTTAAAACCTCGCCGCCGACGACTTCGATTATTCAGGACTTTAACCATGATTTACCGTAGGATCGTGCGCCGCGACGAAAAAAATTCCCGGACACCCGGTATGCCGGCGGCGGAGAAGGGAGTGAATGAATTTCCAGTAGACGTGGCACAGCGTTTGTTCCACGGAGCCGAAGTTTCTTCGTCAAACAAATTTTCCAGCCAGGCGGACCGTAAAGGGAACGCTTAGGGATGCCGAGTTCGATTCTCGTTCTCCAGGCCTACCGTCCGCGAACCTGTTGCCGGCTACGGTCGCAGGCCGCGCGTCGACCGTAAAAAGTGGAAACGGATACGCGTGACTAGTTGCACGGTGAAGAGGATTGTTCGGTGTTCCGTTCACGGCGCTCTCGGAAACTTGCGCTTCCGTGGAAAGCGTGCGACCTCGATTTCCTCGACGCGCCGGTTAACTTTCGATTAATTAGCCTCCCTAGCCCTTCCTCCGTCCTCCCCTCCCTCACCCACCCCCCGGTGATAATTAACGCCGGTAGTCGATCGATCAACGCCCCGGCCCCCCTTCAACGCCCCGCGTTTTCTCGCGTTCCCGTTCCGATCGGGCGCGCAGCCTGTGCCTGGTCCGAAGCCGCGCGAAACTCCGGGGCAACGCATCCGGGAATATCAGCCGCGGGCCGGTCCGGCAAAGAGGCGAGGGCCGCGGCTAACTTGATGAATCGGGCCCCGGTCAACTTTGATTGCTCAAAGATTACTTCGCGACCCGTCCGCCAGTTTAATGAAACGCGACCGAGAGCCGTGGCCGCCGCTGCGTCCTGCCCCGCGGCCGTTCCGTCTGGCCGTCACGCGAAAAATATGCATAAAAACGGAACGACGGAATTCCGTGGAATTTCACGTCCTTTAATATCGCGACGGTTTTAATCGCGGGATACGTTTTTCGGGGTCCGAACCTCGACGTTTGAAGTCGGAATGTCAGCAAAAATCCCTATTGTCGTTCTTTGTACTGTAACTCGGAGATAAAAAATCCTAGCGAAACGTAGCCGACAGCGATCGAAAGCGGAGTCTTCGACCGTCAAAACGAGCCATGGTTCATTGCCCTGCGATTTTTTTTCTTGAATTTACCGACTTGAGTCTGACTCGAATGACCTGAGAAACGACCATGTCACTTTTCGCACTGGAACTTTGACCGCAAAAATTCTAGTATAGTGCGCCATACGACATTCGAAAGAGGAGACTTTTACCTTCGAAATGAGTCTAGGTGCACTATCGTACGATTTTTTTCACGAAATTACAGTACTTTGAATGTCGAAGAACTTTTTGGAAGTTATTTCAACGTGCGAGACGTGAGTTTCTATCTCGCGAAAATTTTCTGTACGGCCCTCGACGAGCGGAAATCCTTCTGGAATCGCAGCTACGGCCCTGCCTCGTTTGAAACAACAAGCACCGGATTCGATTGGCCGACTCCGCAACGGCCCGAGGAGGGACCCGCTGCTTCATCAAAGGATTATCGTCGATGGCGCAGCGCCGATTTTAAATTTCGGTCATCGGATTCCCTAATTTTCCACGCGCGAACAAGCAACGCCGTTCCGCGAAGCCGCCGGGCCCGATTAAAGCCGTCGCAAACGAGCCGTGTCCCATTGTCTTTTTCCGAACGATTGCAGCCACCGTCCCGGCTCGGGGCGTTGTTAATGAAACCGGTCGCACAGACACGGTTACCCGTGTACCGAGCTGTTCCCGCGGCGGATAGGCCGGAATTAACGGGGCTCCAGAACCACGGGATACGACGGCAACGTGTGGTTCGAGGCTTTAATCAAAGTTCCCGTGGAGTGTCTTTGCGGCGAACACGTAATCCGGCGGGTGTAACGCGTTCTTGTAACGCGGGGACGGTACCACCGCCGCCGAGGACAGCCGACGCGATGGTTTCCTGAATTACAAGCGCCGCCGCGGCAACGACCGTGTCCCTTTTAAATCAAGATTACCATCTCGACGGAATTTCTCGCCTGTCTGAAACAGGAGCCGCGGATATTTACCTGTGGCCCTCGTTGTAGCATTCATATTCGGGCAAACCGCGCTGGGAGGGGCCTATACAAAAGTGGGAGGAATTTACTGTGGCCGTGTGTAAATTGGTGGAAAGGTAGGGCCCGATTCAGCGTAGACGGTTCTAGTTGGTGGGAGGATCTACTTGAATATGGGCGGGCAATGTTGAATGTGGGAGTGGCTAGAAGAAAGTGGGCAGGTACATAGATAGCGAGGAAACTCGATCGACAATAGGCAAGTCAAGAGGAAACGTCGGAGGGTGGAATTGAATGTAGGTGTGTCTAGCGAAAAGTAGGCGGTCCTAGTGGACAGTGGGCAGGTCCAACAGAAATGTGGGCGGACAGAATTGAATGTAGGCGTGTCTAGCATAAAGTAGGCAGGTACAGCAAAAATGTAGGTGGTCCTAATTGAATGTAGACAGCTCAGTACAAATGCAGGCACGCAGATTTGAATGTAGGCGTGTCTATCGATAAGTAGGCGGTGCTAGTGGACAGTAGGAAGATCCAACAGGAATGTAAGTGAGCAGGATTGAATGTAGGCAGGTCCAGTAAAAATATAACAGGTCCCAATTGAATTTAGACAGGCTCAATACAAATGCAGGCACACAGATTTGATTATAGGCGTGTCTAACAAAAAAGTGGGCGGTTCTAGTGGACAGTAGGCAGGGCCAACATAAATGTAGGCGGACAGAATTGAATGTATGCGTGTCCTAGAACAAAGTAGACAGGTCCAGTCAAAGTGTAGAAGATCCCAATTGAATGTAGACAAACCTAATATAAATGCAGACACACAGCTTTGAATGTAGGCGTGTCTAACAAAAGGTAGGCGGTTCTAGTGGACAGTAGACATGTCCAACAAGAGCGTAGGCGTGTCTAGCAAAAATAGATGAACCTAGTGGACAGCAGACAGGCCAGTGAAAATGTAGTCGCGGTGGAAACAGTATCCATTCGCAGTTCAACTTGGATAGCAGCACGGCAGTTCCAGGGGAATAAATCTTTATTCACGACCCCCTAGATTCGATCCAATTAACGTCCGTGTTGCGTAACGCCTCCAGTTCGTTAAGAATATTCATGAGGCGAGAAGATTGACCAGGACGGCGGACCAATCGAGGAAATTTTCTTGCCCGGGCGGCGTCAATGCTCGGAAACCTCATCGTTCGGAACGATTACCGCGCGGGGCTAGCGCGGAGAGGCCGGCCGTCGTTCTATTTACACGAAAACAGGAGCAATAATCGGCGCGTATTGAACCGAGCCGGGCTCCGGCGAGCCACCGTGATAAATGGAGCTTGATTGTGCCGCGAATTTTACCGGGCTACCGAACTCGCGGGCGCAGTTTGTTGCCCGAGCGTAACAAACATCGGGGCGCGCGCCGATACCGTTCTTCTTTTATTAAAAATTCCACGGTGGCGTCGGCCAGCGCTTAACCACGCCGTAGATCTATCGGGCCCCGGCTGCTTGTTTATTTCTCGAACCGACAACATCATAAACGCCCCCGTTTCCAGAGTCGTCGGAGTATTTTCCGATCGTGGCGGAGATTTTTTTGTCCACTATTCGCCGCGGGAAGAGGAGATCCCGTCCCTTGGAAAACACTGTCGGGAAAAATAAATGCCGCCGGGAAATATAACGACAATGGAGCGTCGCAAGGCACGGAGAACTTCCAAGATTAAAAAAAACACCCGCTGGGCGCATTTCTCGATTAACAATAAACGTACCGAGATTTAATGTACACTCGTTTGTATCACAACCGGTCCAACTGATCGGTTTTTAGACGAGGTTATTAGATCATTTCATTATTCAGTTTTATTTATTTGTTATATATTTATTTCAATTATTAAAATTATTTTTTGTAATCATTATTTTTTCATTTATTTATTTTTAAGTTTTTAGATGCATTTATTTTTCCTGATCGAATGGAGAAATATTGATTTTCAGATTTAACAAATACAAATATAAATAAATGGTAAATATAAAATAAAATATACATGATATAAATAATTTATATATATTATAAATATTATATACATTATATATACTATTATACTTTATATATATTATAAATTATAGATATAACAAATATATATAATATAAAATAAAATATAAACAAATAATTCTCCAAATTTAACAGAAAAAGTCGCGAAGTAAAATATGAAAAAGCGACAACATTTCACACGAATTTTCCAATAAAAAATTAACGACCGGTCCAGGTACGTTCAGCGTTAAAGTCGTTCTAACGCCGCGACGCTTTACGTTCGTCGAGGCGCCGCGAAACGGCGACGAAAAAAATCGCACGTCGTTCTTTCCGAGCGCGTTCCAACCGGGAAACTACCGGCCACGCAACTCCGTCGGTCGGTGTCTCCGGGAAAAAAATGTTGTTACAGTTCGCGGAGAGTCCCCTGAATTCGCAAAACATTGAGCATCGGGACGTTTCAACATTTTCGTTCGGACTCCCGCCGCGACATCGATACGTACGAAAGAAATTCCATTGTCAGAAGTTCCATTGTCTCGTTGCAGTACACGGACTGGGAGCAGGTGAACAACGGCTACATCTACCAGAAGATGATCGCGGACGTGGTCGGCGACTACTTCTTCATCTGCCCGTCGATACACTTCGCCCAGCTGTTCGCCGCCCGCGGCATGAAGGTGTACTACTACTTCTTCACCCAGGTGGGCGACGCGACAGATAGAGAACCTCTTTCGTATGTTTCCGTTCGTTCCTTTTTTTTTCTCTCTCCGGCGGCGGTGGCGGCGGCGGCGGTCACGTGCGCGGGTCACGCGGGGCACGGCGTCACGTGAAACGCGGAGGCCTGGTCCGATCGATAGACGGCCATTATATTATAGTCGCGGCGCAGCTTGACATTTCCGGGGGACGCGACGCGACACGACACGACACGACACGACACGACAGTCACGTGGCGAAATGGGAATGATAACGCGACCCGCGGCTCGTGATTCTTTCGCTCGATTTAAGCCGGCCCCCTTATCGCCGACCGCCGGGAATCGACTTCCAGACGAATCTATTATTCAACCGAGGAGAAAGATCATCGATTTCCCAGGGAAACGCAAACACGAAGGGCTCCCGGGCTCAATGGGTCGCGTGATTCCCGCGAGAGACTTATTTAAACCGAACCGGCGCGCCGCGCCGCGCCGCACACCGGCGCTACGCGACGCCTTCGACTGTCTATCCGGGCTCGTCGCACGGCTCCGGAGACCGTTCAAAAATTTCTCTCGGCGAGAAATAAAATATCAGCGGGCGGACACCGGGCTCGTTATAGCTCGGTATTGCAGAGAAACGTATTTCGCCGCAGAGGAAGGAAACGGTTAGAGAAAAGATGTGTCGCTGACGGAATATTCGAGTTTACGTTTCACTTTTTAGTCCGGACGAGGGACGGTTGTAACGCATTGATTTTACAATAGTATTACACGCGAACTGTTGTATTTACAACGACAAATATGTAGTCGTATAATATATAAATATTATAAATATTTTATTCGTATGAATTGTAATATTATAAATATTATAAATTATGATATTATAAATATTATAAATTATGATATTATGAATATTATAAATTATGATATTATAAGTATTATAAATTATGATATTATAAATATTATAAATTATGATATTATAAATATTATAAATTATGATATTATAAGTATTATAAATTATGATATTATAAATATTATAAATTATGATATTATAAGTATTATAAATTATGATATTGTGAATATTATAAATTATGATATTCTAAATATTATAAATTATGATATTATAAATATTATAAATTATGATATTATAAATATTATAAATTATGATATTATAAGTATTATAAATTATGATATTATAAATATTATAAATTATGATAATATAAGTATTATAAATTATGATATTGTGAATATTATAAATTATGATATTATAAATATTGTAAATTATAATATTATAAATACTATAGATTATAATATTATATATATCATAAATATATACTTATTTTTATAAATATTGATAATATAATAATATTTATATATAATAAACAAATATTCGTAAAAATTATTAATGCTAATTTTATCGTCAACATTTCTTCAAGACATAAGAAATGAGAGATTTGAAACGAGGAAGGAGGGGGGGGGGTATATACAGTGGCCCACAAAAGTGTTCGTACACCTTTTTAACCTTAATAAACTATTTTAAAACTGAATTAAACGGCTTCAATTTTTTTTATATGATGGAGAGACTAACATTTAAGTCGTCGTCTCGTAGACTAGTCCCTCTATCACCTAAAAAAGGAATTCAAGTCACTTAGTTCAGTTTTGAAAAAGTTATTGCATTTTAAAAGGTGTACGAACACTTTTGAAGGCAACTGTATTTGCTGCAAAAAGCACTCGCGTCACAATTTTAAAGCAATAAGGAAAGTTAACTTTTAGATAACAAAAAGTTATTTTCTTCCTCGTGCAATTACATATTTCATATTTACCTATGTACGACAGATCAATGTATATTTATTTATATATTCATATAATTATTTATATATTTCGAGATATTCAACGTATTATTACCGCACCGGTGTCCCCTACCGTCCCTGGTCTCCCCTACTGCAACTTTGTGGAGAAAAATCGAAGGACAATTTTTTTTATCCCGTCGGAAAAAAGAAACTTCGCTCCGCGAAATCGCGGCGGTTTAAATCGAGGAAAAAATTTGTTGACTTCTGCAGAGACATTTGAATCCGGAAGAAAATGGATAAAAAGGCAACTAATTTTACAATTTCGCCTGCAACTTAGGATACGCAAACTCTAGAATAATGTAACTCACGATGATCAAAAGAGGAGATTTTACTCTTTGAAATGAGCCAAAGTCCATTGCCCTACGATTCTTTCTCACGAAGTTACGGCACTTTGAATATCGACCTACGAGTCGACTTAACGCAACTAATTTCACAGTTTCGATTCGAACAGCTATAAAACGGTAACAAGAACTCGTACAGCGATGCTTTTGTGCTCGTTCGAAAGGAGAACCTTCATTCTCCAACATCGCGTAAATTTTAATCGCGAAGAAAATTCGTCTGCCCTCCCCAAAGCGATTTGAATCCGAAGAATGACTGAGAAACGATTATTTCACTTATCGCGCTGTAACTTAGACAAAAAATATTGCAGCAAAATGCATGCACCGGCATTCGAAAGCGTAAACATTCGCCTCAAGAACGCGCCGAGGTTCATCGACCCACGATTTCTCTCCGCGACGTTACAGCGCTTCGTGCATCGAAGGATTTTCGCGCAGAATTCCGCGACCATCGAACGACAGATTTCGCTCGGCTCGCACGAAGCGCGACACGAAACGTTGAAAGGGAATCGTACACGAATTTCCCGGATCTCGCCTGATCTCGCTGAGACTCCGTTCCTCGCGGTCCCGTTGTCTCGACGCGGGCGAGGAAAAAAGAGAGATGTTCGCCGCGGCGCGCGGACGAATTTGAATTTCAAAGAGCGTGAAACAGCGACAGAAAAATAATGAAAGATAAATCTTGGCTGAAACAGCGCGCGCCACCTCTAACCCCTAGACGGTTCTGCCTGGGCAGCCCGAGAACGACAAAAGGTAGTTCCAGGAGCTTTCGGCTCGCCGGCGCCGATCGATCCCACAAATAAATTCATTCGGTTGCCTCTCCCCCCCTCAGTCTACCCCCGTTCCCTTTGTGGTGATCCTCCATCATTTATTTCCTCGCCGGCTGGAATATCCGTTCTCCGTTAATGGCGGGCTTAAAAAAGCTGGCCCGCGAGTGGATGGGATCGACGTGGAGCTCCCGAGATATCCGCCATTGTGCTTGGCTAAAGCTCGGCCGGATCATAACCGCGGCTCTGCTCGTCGAAATTTTTTCTCGATTTTCATCATCCTGGACACCGGAGAGGAGCCAGTCTCCTCTCGGCGCGGCGGCGTCTCTTCCGGCCGAGGGAACGAGCGTCGCCGGTGAAATACCAGTCGATAACTGGTCGGACACGGCTCGGCGAAGTAGCACGGATCCGGCATAAGTCGGACGGCCGGCGAAAACGTTCGTTATTCGGCGGATACGACGTCGGGCTCGTTTCCGGCGAGCGGCGGCGGCGGCTCCGTCACTTTCGACGGTTTTTCGAAATTCTACGGGCTCCGCGGCTCCTGCCGCCGTATATCTGACCGCGAGCCGAACCGAGACGCCCCCGCAATTTCCGCGGTTAAGCCCCGTTTGTGGAACGTCGCCGACACGACGCTGGATCACGGCGAGCTCGAGTTTATCAAGGAACGTCTCTCGATATACATGCACGTTCTCCGCGACCAAGTTATAAAACCGGGCTATGTGTACGTATATATATATATATATATGTATATACGTATATGTATGTACGAGGAGGGAGGGGGAGCCTCGCGAAGGGCTCTTGAACTTTCATCGCCTCTTTAGCTCGAGAGGACATTAGAGTTCCACAATTTATGTAACGCACGAGCGGAGCGTTACGAGCGCCCGGAAATATCAAGCCCCGGCGAGCCGGGGATTGAACGCTGAAACACCGGCGACGGGACTTGAGAAATTTTCGAAATTCGCTGGATTCCTTCGGCCCCGCGCTCCCACGGCCGCAGCCACTTCATCCCCCGGAGACCTCCGCGGGAACGTTTCATTCTATGCTGGAATTCCGACGGAATCTTTTAGCGGAAATATCGCGAATTCAAATTCCAAGCGTCTCCGCGGCCCTCGCGATATTTTTCATTTCGCTGGTACCACTGCGAGCACCGCGGGGACAGTCTCCGCTTTCCAAGGGGACCGAGAACTTCGTTCGGCGATTTTTTTTTCTCGCCGGAGTGCGAGCTCTTTGGAGCGGACGCGCGAGATTGGCCGTTCGATGTGCCGAGGCCGCGGAATAGGCGATTTTCAGGATTTTGTAACTTTGGGGAGAGGGATCGTAGGACGATGAACTTTAACTCATTTTGAAGGTAAAAGTGTCCGCTTTTGAGTACCGGCATTCTCAGGCATTTTTCGGATTCAAATGACTTTGCAGAAGTGAGAAAATTTTCTTTGAGGCTGTAGTTAAGTTGATCCTCGAGAACGAAGTCTTCTCTTTCAAACGAGCACAAAAACATCGATGTACGAATTCTTGTTAACATTTTATAGCTCTTTGAATCAAAATTGTGACTCGACTCGTAGGTCACAAAATCGTAGGTGAAAATCCTTCGATGTTCAAAGTACCCTAATTTTACGAAAGAAAATCGTAGGACAATGAACCTTGGCTCATTTTGAAGATAAAAGTAACCGCTTTTGAATACCATAATGTGCATTTTATTAGAATCTTCTTGCTGCAAGTGGCAGATGGATTTATGAAATTAGTCGCTTTTTCCTCATTGTGCGAATTCAATTGTCGTTGCAGATCTTAAAAAATTTTGTTTGCAATCGAAATTACCAAGATTTCAAAGAACAAAGTTTCCTCTTTCCAACGCGGTCAAAAAAGTTGTCCCACGATCTTTTCCCATAAGGTTACAATAATCCACATATCGAAGGATTTTCTGCTAGAATTTTGTGATCTCATCATTTAAGCTATCGAACGGCTGCTGTCGAACTTTTGATTCAAAGTGCCATAAAATGACAGAAAGAAATCGTAGGACAATATTTTTGGTCTCGTTGGAAAGAAGAGACTTTGCGCTTCGATATTCATACAGTTTGCGTCCTCAAATAAATTTTTAGCACCCTGCTACGCGTCCGCGATTTTGAAAAATGTCCAAAAATAAGCATCTTGACATTTTGGTCCACTACTAAAAGAAAAAATTTTTTTATGAAAAACCAAATAAGGGGTGTGGAAGCGTAGACTCTGCTCTTTACAATGATCTAGTATAGATTGTCATACGACTTTTTTTCTCGAAGTTCCACAAGGTTAAACATACCACATTGGCCAATACGCATTCTTGAAATGGCACTGTCGCCTGGACGCAGAGTTGAACATTATTTAAGTAACTGTTCGCTTAATTAACAATTGAAATAAAAAATTCTTTGTTATTCGCAAGTTTCAATAAAAGGTAAAAAATTAATTACTTGCTATTTATATAAATCTAAATACATTATTTAAACCAATGGAACTTATTTCTTATTCATAGAGACAATTTCAATTGTTAATTATCGCTTACCATTTAATTGCTCATTATTTATTATTTATTCGGCACAACGCGTCGAACACAGTCAGCAAATAATGGTCTTGAGACGCTCCAAGCGATATCATATCGAGTTCACGAAGAATAATACAATAGAAAAAGAAACAGATATATTAATTATTCTTTGCTTTCTAATTAAATTTAAATAAAAAATAACATTTCATTTTCAAATAAGAAAATCGATAACTACAACACTTATGAAATTACTTAAATGAGATCACTTAATTAAGTGAAAAATTTGAATTATTACTAGCGAACGAAATATCCAATTAATCCTCAAAATACCTTATTTATTATTTAAAGTCATGATCGTCCAACTCTGTCCGGAGGATCGTCCGAGGAACCGATTAACGCACTAGCAATTAAATCGGCAGCGGTACCACGAAAGATCAAGGACCCAGGGATGGAGGGAAAGCCCGTAAACAAAGCTAGGCTTGTTTCACTTTCGTAGACACTCGATCTCGGCCGGTTTCTCGCGGCGTGCGCGGGTAACTGGGACGTGAAACGCGCGTAAGCGGAATACCGAGGCCCAAGTAATTAGCGAAGGAGGTAATTTATCAGGGAGCGGCGGTGGAAGCAAAGGAGGATGTCATTACTCATGCGCGCCGCCCGTAATCTTAATAACGGTTTCGCTCTCCGGTTAAAGCAACCCCCTTAACGCTCGACCTAACCGCCCCCTCCCCACCCTTAAGGCCGCGTCTTCGGGTCTTCCATATTCCGTCACGATTCGCGTACTCCTTTTCCGGCTTCGAGCTGTTAATATCCTCGCCGATTCTCCATCCTCGTCCCGCGTGCTCCCGCGAAATCGACGTAATTGTCTCCGCACGGTCGGATTCCTCCGAGAAAGATGTTCTCATCTGCTTAGATCCTCCCGCCGGATTCTAATTTCTGAGACGTTTAGCGTTAAAGTTGTTAGCAACAATGCCGGAAAGATAAGCTGCATTTCGGGCCCTGGGACCGTGCGGCGGAGTGGGGAGGCGAGGACGTCGGAGAAGTGGTCGCGAGCGGTGGAGTGGGGGAGATGGAACCAATGGGATGACGCGCTCGCGTCCGTTCCTAGCGCTCCCTTTCTAGTGTTCCCCCACCACTCGCCAGCACTTCTCAGGCATTCCGAAATGCGACGCGCAGTGGTCCCAATCGATGAAACAGCTGTTCACGACGATTTTAGCAACGTTTCAAGACGCAAAGACAGTTTCATACAGGTCGTTGAATTCGTCTCAACGTCAGCTATCACATTATTGAGTAAAAAGGGTACGATAACGATTAAAAGATCAAGGTGACCTTAATTTTTTATTAAAAAAAATCTTTTTCTAATCTTTTATATTGACGTTCATAGAAGACTGAGTATCAATTAATAATTGTTCGATGCATTTTTTTGTAGAAACATCGGAAATCACTGGAAAAGTGCGATAACGTGCGAATAATAAATGATGTTTGCAAAATGTTTATTTTCATAATTATTTGTAATTGTTTATGTCAATAGTACGTTTCTTAAAAATGCTGTTATCCGTAAGAAGTGTCGCTTATAATTTATTTGAACGTTAATATTCAATTGAACAAGGAGAACTGTCAACGTTGTTATTATTAGTATACAATTAACAATCAATATCTGTTGAGTCCCAACTGATCGCGCTTTCTTCCGAAGTAAAATGACGTCTATATACTTTTGCTTGTACAATAGTATCAATACCACTTCCCCCAACGTCCAAGGATGAGAATGATCATTTTCTTATATTGACTCTGTGGCTGAAACCGCGCGGAGCGTCAAGAAGTTATTGTTGTTATTTCTGTTAATTTATAATTTTTATATTATAATAACGATATTTCTATTGTCACCTAACATTATCGTTGTTCGATTTACCACCATGGTGGCTTATATTCCTGGCTTCGTACTAACAACTTCGACATTAAACATTCCAAGAACTGTGAACCGTCTGCACCGGAAAAACGAGCATCGTCAGATTCAGTTTCACGAGCTCTAGCATTGTGCAAAATATCATCGAAAAGCGGCAATGACACCTGGGGGGGGACCTCTCCTCGTCATTTCGGACCCCTCGGAGCCCGCGCGGACCCTTCTGACGTCAACCAGACGAAGTCGAGACGCCACGCGGTGCCCACGGACTCTGCTCGGCTCTGATTTCCCGGCGAGCAGTCTTCGCAAAGATTCGCAGCGGCGGCGGCGACGGCAAGAAAAGATTGTCGATCTTGACGAGGCGAAGTAGGATCTTGTTGCGCGGCGGATCTCTTTAATTAAAAGAAACGAGCCTCGGCTCGCGCCGTTCGCCGATGTGAATTACGTCACCGCCGAGAAAAGGAACCCGCGGCCCGAGGCGGGGATTAGGTTTAGCACCACTCTCGCAACCTCTTGATCCCGTTTGTCTTCCTCTCGGGCGCCACTCGTCGCTACGGACTCGCTTTTCGCCGACGATAGCGAGCGCGGAACGAGCCGAGACGAGCCGAGACGAGGCGCGCCGATCCCCCGCTTCGTCCTTGCCGTCTTCAGGACCCAGGGCAATTATCGTCCCACTTTGAATTCCCTTGGTAGCGGACACGAAAATCGACTTAGGTCCATTCGGCGTCCTGGGCGAGCTACTTAGACCGGTTCTCGCAGCCATCCGGCTCACCGTCGGGCAAAAAGGAGCGCCGAAAGGCACGCGGATAGAGAGATGGGATAAAACGACTCGTCCCGCTTTCTTGTTAATTTTTTAGCACCGGCAACGAGGAACCGTGAGACGGGGTCGAAGAAGAAGAAGAAGAAGAGGAGGAGGAAGGAGAAGACGGAAGCGAGCCACTCGAATGCCTCGAAAAAGTTCCGCAACCGAGGGAACCGGGCGAAACGAGTTCAAAGAGGGTAACTGGGTCGGAAACGGGTTAACGCTGGAACCTGGGAACGATCCACGGGAACACGTGTACCTTGTAGACTTACCGGAGCCACCTACCAACGCGCCCAACACATTCCCTCCATCAGCTCGCGTTAATTTGAATATACCGTGCGCCGTGGATTTTAGAACGCGAGCGGGAAACGCGGCGCGCCGGCTTCCATCGGCGTTCCTGAAAGTGCGCTCAATTTGGATTCAGCGAACGCTTTGAACACGCTTTATTATATTCCGCGGATGGGTAACGAGGCCCGACCCGCCTCTTCTTACGCCATTGCGCGCTGTTAGGCTCGTCGAAACATCGGTCTGGCGCGCGTTTCGACGACACACGTGGCCCGACACTCGGCGACCCAGACTGGACCGAGACTAAGACGGAGCGGGCCGAAGTGGGCCGGATTGAGAAATTCGCGGACATTTTGGGAAAATGTTCGCTTTCGAACAATTGTAAGAAAATTGATCCGCGATTTGTCGCAGTTTTAATGGAAATTGTGCAGGCGTTGTTACAATAACGATCGGTGAATCTTGCGTAGGAAATCGTCGATATTTGAACTACTGTAACTTCGTGAAAAATAATTGGCAAACCATGTATCCAGGCCCGTTTTAAATGGTGAAGCCGTGGCTTTCGACGCACGTATCGTATTTTATTGTAAACAAATTTTACTCCAATGTGTGAGTGAAAACATGAAAATGGTCACTTTTTGGATTTTTTTCGATAAGTGTCTCTGTAGCAAAGTCAACAAATTTTTTTGATCGCTGAAACTGTAACAGTATTGAGATTGAAGTGTCCTCTTTCTAACGAGTGCAAAAACGTTGGTCCGCGATTTTTTCTTACCGATTTGCCGCAGTTTGAATGAAAATTGGGAAGCCATCGTTACAATAACGATCGGCGAATCTTGCGTAGGAAAGCGTCGATATTTGAACTACTGTAACTTCGCGAAAAAAAATCGGGAAACCATGTATCCAGGCCCGTTTTAAATGGTGAAGCCGTGGCTTTCGACGCACGTATCGTATTTTATTGTAAACAAATTTTACTCCAATGTGTGAGTGAAAACATGAAAATGGTCACTTTTTGGATTTTTTTCGATAAAAATCTCTGTAGCGAAGTCAACAAATTTTTCTGACAATTGAAACTCTGCCAACATTTAGATTGAAGTCTCCTCTTTCTAGCGAGAGCAAAAACGTTAATCCTTGATTTTTTCTTACTGATTTATCGCAATTTGAACGATAATTGTGCAGCCATCTTTAGAATAACAATCGATAAGTCTCGCCTAAAGAAATGTCGATATTTGAACAACCGTAACTTCGCGAAGAAAAAATCGCACGAAGATCCACATAGGCTCCTATTAAAGGCCAAAGTCTGCTCTTTCAGAATCTCTGAGTCATTTCTCCCAAAATAATTCTTACAGCACTGCACAAACAGAAACATCAAGACCTGCCTCGAACCTGAAGTTCGAGGCTCTGAAGTCCTTAAATCTAACTCGTACTGCTCGAACCTAGCCCGGACCCTAATACCTGGAACCCACACACCGGAAAACCAAATTTGGGCCCATCCGAACCCAGAACTAACCCAGATCTAAGTCGCACCGAACCTAGTCCAGCGCCAGCACAGGCCCAGGTCGTGTACCCATGGCCAGCAATCTTCGAAGGTGGCTGGAACGTTGTCGGCGGTATTTCTCCGCGGGTCGTTCGGGCCAAGGAAGAATAACGGGTTCGAGGGGCTCCTTTCCCGGCTTGTTAATTGAATCGGCCGGACGCGGGCGAAGCCGCGGGCGAAACGCGCTCCAATTTCAGTAATCGGCGACCCTCGAAATCTACTTTCTCCGCGGGACGGTTGAAAAATAATTGCTCGCCGGTGAACACAAAACTCGACCGATTCATTAACGGGGCTGAATCGCGTCCAGCGTGTCGATTGGCCCAAAGGAATTAATGGGAACGAGATGGTTGCAACCCGCCGCGCAGTTGCAGGCCGTCGAGTCGTTGAATGCCGCCGTGTCCCGACCGCACCCCCGCCAGCACCCATCGGGGCATCCTTTCAAGCCGGTACACCTCGCGTGTCTTCAGCGCGCGAGATTCATTATCGACCGCGAGCGGATCGCGTTGTGCGAGCCCTCGCGCGAGGAGCCGTTCAATCCACGTCGAAACGGTGAATCGCGGGCGGCCGGGGACGCCCGGGAATCATCGTCCGATGAAAAGAATCGTTTGCACGAAGATGTTACAGGGCTTGGCAAGAAAGTAATTTCGGTTTGCATCGATAGATAGCGTTACGTTTGCATTGTCATTCTTTCGTTAAGATTATAATTTGTTCGTCTTCGGCTTTGGTAGTTGACTCGTTTAGGTTACTATAGAAACAAATTCCGTGTAGTTTTGTTCGCTACCGTTTGCTGTCAATTTTAACACGGGGTGCAAAAATGTACATTTTCGATACATTTTACTTTTTTATTTTCATAAAGACGAGAAAGCGACCGAGGCTCGCAAAGAGATATGCGAAATTTATGGCGTAGATTGCTTAACAGAACGTACGTGTCAGAATTGGTTCGAAAAATTTCGTTCCGAAGATTTTTCACTCAAAGATGACCAACGTTCTGGTCGACCTTCCGATGTTGATGAGGACATAATCAAAGCCACAATTGAATCGAATCGTCGCATAACTGTTCGAGAGATTGCAAAAAGGTTAAATGCATCACGCATGACAATTGAATATCGCATAAGATGTCTTGGACTTGTTAAGAAGCTCGATGTTTGGATTCCGCATGAATTGAAAGAAATTCGCTTAACACAACGAATCGGTATTCGCGATACGCGTTTGAAACGTAATGCGATCGACCCCTTTTTGAAACGAATTATCACTGGTGACGAAAATTGGATCGTTTATAATAACATTAATCTAAAAAGGTCATGGTCCAAGCATGATGAAGCAGCACAAACCATATCGAAAGCCGAATTGCATCGGAAAAAGATCATGCTGTCAATTTGGTGAGACTATAAGGGTGTATTTTTAGCTGCTTCCAAGCAACCAAACGATCAACTCGGATGTTTACTGTCAACAACTAACGAAATTGGAGGAAGCGATCAAAGTGTAAAAGCCAGAATTGGCAAATCGCAAAGGAATCGTGTTCGACCACGACAATGCGAAGCCTCGCACATCTTTAGCAACACGTACAAAATTATTGGAGCTTGGTTGGGAAGTAATGTCGTATCCTCCATATAGCCCCGACCTTGCACCATCGGATTATCATTTATATCGAAGTTTACAAAACTTTTTAAACGGTAAAAATTTCAATAATAACGATAGCCTCGAATCGCACTTGATTGAGTTCTTTACTGATAAGGACCAGAAGTTTTATGAGCGCGAAATCATGAAGTTACCAGAAAGATGGCAAAAGATCCTCGAACAGAATGGAAAATATTTGACTGATTAAAGTTCATTTCTTGTATAGAAAACAATTCAGTTTTATTTCACATTGAAATACCGAAATTACTTACCTGCCAACCCAATATTTAAAACGGACGCGGCGCGCGGAGGAGATTAAGAACCGCGTTTGAAGAATCGTTCGCGGGACTCGTTCAGGTCCGTGGCTCGCGCGTCATTTTCCACGAGATTTCTCTTTAGGAATGTTAATAACGGAGAAATTCATGCACGAGCTCGCTTTGACGTTTTATCGCACCCGCGAGAGCAAATGTCGCTCGCGGAATTGGGGTTATAGGACCACGAGGCACCCCTTCAATTCGAAGTCCGATAAAACGGCGAACAAAAATCGCAGAGCAGGTTTTTCGGGCTCGTTGCGAAGCGGAGGCTCCCCGCTGTAAACTCGCGTCGGTTTCAGTGGGCAAAAAAATTGTTCAACCTCTCCAGGGACAGTTGAATCGTCGGATAATGGTCGAGAATGACCGTGTTCGCGTTTTTAATTATCACGAGAATAAGAATTTTTTTCTCGGTGGATGTAATCAGCGGCGTCGAAGTATGTACTTTTCCCTTTACAACGTGCCAACGTGGATCGTGATACGATTTTTTTCCCCGAAGTTACAGTTGTTTGAATATCGAAGGGTTTCGCCTCGAATTTTGCGACCTCCCGGGTCGGGTTATCAAATGGCTGGTTTCACGCTTTTGATTAAAAGTGCTACAAAATCGGAACAAAAAATCGTGGCCCGATGTTTTTCAACCCGTTTGAAAAAGGAGACCTCGGGCTTCGAAACCGCGGGGATTTCATTAGCCAAAAGAAATCGTTGAGCTCTTCATAGGAACGCGAAGTTCGGAAATCGTGACGAAGAGAACATTATTAGTGAAATAATGACTGATAAAGATACGGCGGTTCTATCACGGAATAACTTAGGTCCCTGGAAAGCGCAATTCTCGACCTTTAAAATAAGTCCAGGCTCATCACCCTACGATTATTTTTTAAAAAGTTACAGAATTCCGAAGAGCGATAGAAGTGGCGTTTTAGAAAACCGAACCTTCCGACCCTCGATTTCGAGTACTGGTGGTACGCTTTGAATTCAATCGTTGGTAAATCTGTGAAAAAAAATCGCAGGACAATGATTTTGGGCTCGTTCGAAAGAAAAAACTTCGCTCTTCAAAAACGTAGAGGCTTCATCACCCAAACAAATTTGTTGACCTCTCCACAGACGGAGTTTTGCATGGTTCGAATACAATTTTATTCGAGTAACATTTCGAATAAATTTTTCGAATAACACTTCAAATAAATTTTTCGAACACAGTTTTAATAGAATAACGATTCGAATCAATTTCCCGGATAAAATTTCATTCGAACAACGATTCGAATCAATTCCACGGATAAAATTTCACTCGGACAACGATTTGAATTAATTTCATGGATGAAATCTTATTCGAATAACGATTTGAATAAATTTGTCGAATAATTTTGAATAAATTTGTCGACTAACATTTCAAATAAATCGTTCGAATACAATTTCAATCGAATAACGATTCGAATCAATTCCTCGGCTAGAATTTCACTCGAACAACGAATTCACTAAATTCCGCGGATAAAATCTTATTCGAATAACGATTTCAATAAATTTGTCGAATATAACTTTGAATAAATTTGTCGACTAACATTTCAAATAAATCGTTCGAATACAATTTCAATCGAATAACAATTTCAATCAATTCCTCGGCTAGAATTTCACTCGAACAACGAATTCACTAAATTCCGCGGATAAAATCTTATTCGAATAACGATTTCAATAAATTTGTCGAATAACTTTGAATAAATTTGTCGACTAACATTTCAAATAAATCGTTCGAATACAATTTCAATCGAATAACGATTCGAATCAATTCCTCGGCTAGAATTTCACTCGAACAACGAATTCACTAAATTCCGCGGATAAAATCTTATTCGAATAACGATTTCAATAAATTTGTCGAATAACTTTGAATAAATTTGTCGACTAACATTTCAAATAAATCGTTCGAATACAATTTCAATCGAATAACAATTTCAATCAATTCCTCGGCTAGAATTTCATTCGAACAACGAACTCACTAAATCCCGCGGACAAAATCTTATTCGAATAACGTTCCGAATAAAATTTCATCCGAGCGACATCTCGAATAAAACTTTACCCAGATAATACATCGAATAAAATCTGCGAATAAAATTATACTCGTTCGACCACGAAAACGGTCAAAGATCGCGCTTTTTGCTGCAAACGTCTAAACTATCACGGAAAAGAACTTGGACGTCTAGAAAACGGATCGAGAGAAGACGTCGGAGCTGGGGTTGGCTCGCGAGTTTAATTTTTCGCCGGAACGTCCGCCGGCGAAATGGCGCGCGCGTAACAGCGATAATGGTGTGTACCGTAGGAAATCGCCGGGTTAATTAAGAGATACCGCCCGATGCACGTTTATTAAGCCGGCGTAACGAAATTCCGGCCTTCTCTATCGAGCTCCGTTGGGCATTATCGATCGCCATATCATTATGCTCGCCTCCGGGCGTCCCTCTGGACGATCCACGGCAGCCCTCTCTCCCCTCCCCGCCGGCGTTGCCTTTGTAATTTTAAGGATCGTTAAAATTAACGACGTTTACCGAACGCCGGGGCTTGTCGTAACAGCCTGTCGGAGGCGCGTTCGGCGGCCGCGGGAGACGCCGCCTCGCGATTTCCCGGCGAAACAGAGCCGCAGGATCGCGCCGGTTCCCGAAAAAAAAGAAAAATCCGGCGAGAATTTTCCCCCATCGATCCGTCGGACAGCGGACCGCGGACGGCCGGGGATTTATCGGGGCCGATTCAATCGACCGCATTCCGCCGGAATTAAATAAATTCCCGGGCCGGCCGGTGAATGATCGCGGCCCGAGAAGTTCGAAGCTGCGTCTGAAAAAGTTGGATTACCGCCCCCGCAATAGGGGGAACAAGTTCGCGAACGTCCCCGCCGCGGAAGTTCATGCGAGGGACCGTCAAAGTTCAAACAGCGATTTTTCGCGGGGAACATAAACGGACGGGAAGCGGCGTTATTTACGGCGCGCGTGCTTTGCCCGCGCTTTTACGAGCCTATCGGCGGACGCGTCCCGCAGATGTATAAATTAAAAATATTCTCGGCTCGCCCTTGGCACCCGCAAACATCGCCGGTACACGCACGGGCCTAATTTATTCCGTCGCGCCGGGGGAGGAGGGGGGCGCGGCGGCCATGCCGAGCAACGGCGCGATCAAACCACGTCAATCGCTCGGAAACCGGCGTCAATTTCACGGGGGCCAGGACCAAATTAATTCGAACGTGATGCGGTGATCCGCCCGCGTGTACCATCGCGATGCTTCGAGGGGGGAGGCGGCGGAAGTTAAACAACGTTCTGTCCCACCCCCTTGCCGACACCGCGCGACGTGTAAAATTAATCCATTTCGCGTCGCAGCCGAATTAAACGCGAACCAACTTACGCCCGAGTTCCGAACTGAATTGCATTTCCCTTCGGACACGTCAACCTGTTCGCGGCGAATCGTTCGACCGAACCCGAAGACGTTACCGGGCCCGCCGATTACCGGCAACGCGGTTATTAATGTGCGAGGGTGACGGCACGATATCACGGTCCGACGGATGGCAATTTGCGGTTGCAAATGCGGAACTAATACTGCGGAATAAAGTCGGCTCGGGGTGACTGATACGGTCGCTGCTATTTGGGACCGATGACTCCTTCGGACTCAATCATACCGTCTGTTAATTCTTGTTCCTTTTTGCAGCGTTGAACGAAAAAAATCGCAGGAAGGTCCACCTATGCTCATTTTAAAGGGCGAAGTCCGCGTTTTTAGATGCCCTAGGTTACTTCTTGCGAAACAATTTTGCAGTAGGGCACAAAGAGGAAAGTAAAAGAATTGCAATTTTTTGATTCCTCGAGTTCAGATTTTTCTGAAAGGATGAACAAATTTTGTTCCCGATTAAAATCAAAGCGATCATCAAGAATAGAAGCTCCCCTTTCGAACGAATCTGAAAAAATCGAACTATGATTTTTTCTTGTCGATTTGTGGCATTCTGAATGAAAAGTGTGCTACTAGTGTTTGAATAGCTCCATGATCACCACCTCTTGAAAAATTATCGATTTTCGAAATATTGTAACTTCGTGAAAAAATATCGGAGGACGGTCTATCTGGGCTTGTTTTAAAGAGCCGAATCTCTGCTGTAGAGCTCCGTAGCGGATTTAATTGTGACAAATTTTTACTGCGATATCTGAGCGAAAAAATAGAAAAGATCAATGTTTGGTAGTTTTCAGAAATAAAATGTCTGTAGCGAAGTAGAAAACATTTTCACACGATTGAAGCTTTAAGAATTTCAAGAGTGTAGTCTTCTCTTTCCAACGACACCAAAAGAATTCTTCTACGAATTTTTCTTCCCGATTGATTGCAGTTTGAATGGAAAGTGTGCAGTCAGCATTAAAATAATGATCGGCAAGTCTTGCGTAAAAAGTTGTCGATATTTGATCTGCTGTATCATCGCGGAAAGAAATCGCAGCGAGGTCTACCTAGGCTCGTTTTAATGAGCGAAGTCTGTGATTTCAGATCCTCTTGGTTATTTCTATCGAAAAAGTGTTTGAAGCAGAGCACAAAGAGAAAACTCAAGAATCGTCAGTTTCGTTTTCTCAAATTCAGACTTTTCTGAAAGGCGAAACAAATTTTATTTTCGATTAAAGCCGAAGCAGTGTTAAAGAATAAAGTCTCCCCTTTCCAACGAGTCCAAAAACATTAGCTTCCGACTTTTTCTTACCACTTAAGGCACCTTGAATTTACAGTGTGAAATCAGGCACTCGATAATCTGACCGAGGGGGTTACAAAATCCCAGCCGCAAATCCTTCGATATTCAAAATTCTGTAACTTCGCGAAAAAAAATCCTAGAACAACGTCCCTCAGCTCATTTTAAAGGTCAGAGATTTCTCTTTTGAACATTAGAAGTTACACTTCGCTACAATTTTTGTCCTTCATGTTGCAGTAAAAATTATAGCGAGTGTCAATTTATTGGTCATTTTTCGAATTCCAATGTCTCTGAATAGGTCAAAATTATTTTTAACAAACTAAAAAGTAGTCGGTCTTAAAAAGCAAAGTCCTCTCTTTCCAACGAGCCCAAGAAAGCTCCTCTAGGATTTTTTTTTGCCGATCTATCACGGCCCGAACTGCGATCCAGTTTGAGCCGTACCGATAAGTCCCCTATCATGCCTGTAAAGTAAGGCTCTTAGCACCCGATCGTGGAATTTTCAGCGACCGTATAAATAGTCTCGAAACTGTGTCAAAGTTTGTTATTAACATACGGGCAATTATAACGCGACGGTGTTCGAGGAGTCGGTGTTGTATGCTCTGACATTTCCAAGTGGCTCTAAGAAGTTTTCGATGGGCTGCCCTCGTCGTTTATTTCGGGCAGTGTATTCTATTCGCAGAGGCGGCTCACTGTATTCCGGCGTAGGTCGCATTATCAACGGAGGCGTTTATTGATTCAGCCGGCACGGCGCGGCTCGGCCCAGCGGTCCTGTCCGCGTGTTCTCAAATCCGTGGCGGTTCATCCCGTCCGAAATAACCAGCGATGCGACGTCTCGACGTGGTTATAAAAAGGACGCCGAGCTGGAAATCGAGTCGGAACCGGGCGGAGCGGGCAGGTTCGATTTAATTTACTTGATTCGAGCCCGAGGTCGGACGGAATTATCGGGGCCACGTAATGGATACCGTTTCGGGAGGCTCCGTGAAAATATTGCGGTAGAACGACGGCCTGACGTCAGGAATGCGTAATAGAACCGTTGGTCCTGCCCTGCCTCTCGCTCCGAACTCCGAATTCACTGAAACCTATGGGACCTGATTGGAATCCTATCGCCATGAGACCTACATCATGGACTCCAATCTACTGAGTACACAGCAATCCCTAGGTCCCTGGCAATTACGAAGAAAAGAGAGAAGGGAGCTTTACTTTATAGGCCTGATAGGGGACTTATCGGTACGGCTCAAACTGGATCACAGTTCAGACCGCGATAGATCGGTGAGAAAGAATCTTAGAGGAGCTTTCTTGGGCTCGTTGGAAAGAGGAGTCTTTGCTTTTTAAGATCATGTACTTTTAAGTTTATCAAAAATAATTTTGACCTATACAGAGACGTTGGAATTCGGAAAACGACCAATAAATAGACACTCGCTATAATTTTTACTGCAACATGAAGGAAAAAAATTGTAGCGAAATGTAACTTCCAGTGTTCGAAAGAGGAATCTCTGGCCTTCAAAATGAGCTGAGGGACGTTGTTCTAGGATTTTTTTTCGCGAAGTTACAGAATTTTGAATATCGAAGGATTTGCGGCTGGGATTTTGTAACCCCCTCGGTCAGATTATCGAGTGGCTGATTTCACACTGTACATTCAAGGTGCCTTAAGTGGTAACAAAAAATCGAAAGCTTATATTTTTGTACTCCTTGGAAACAGGAGACTTCATTCTTTAACACTGCTTCGGTTTTAATCGAAAATAAAATTTGTTCCGCCTTTCAGAAAAGTCTGAATTTGAGGAAACAAAAATGACGATTTTTGAGTTTTCTCTTTGTGCTCTGCTTCAAACATTTTTTCGATAGAAATAACCAAGAGGATCTGAAATCACAGACTTCGCTCATTAAAACGAGCCTAGGTAGACCCCGCTGCGATTTCTTTCCGCGATGATACAGCAGATCAAATATCGACAACTTTTTACGCATGACTTGCCGATCATTATTTTAATGCTGACTGCACACTTTCCATTCAAACTGCAATCAATCGGGAAGAAAAAATCGTAGAAGAATTCTTTTGGTGTCGTTGGAAAGTGGAGACTACACTCTTGAAATCCTTGAAGCTTCAATCGCGTGAAAATGATTCTTACTTTGCTACAGACATTTTATTTCGGAAAACTACCAAACATTGATCTCTTCTATTTTTTCGCTCAGGTATCGCAGTAAAAATTTGTCACAATTAAATCCGCTACGGATTTCTACAGCAGAGATTCGGCTCTTTAAAACAAGCCCAGATAGACCGTCCTCCGATATTTTTTCACAAAGTTACAATACTTCGAAAATCAATAATTTCTCAAGAGGTGGTGATCATGGAGCTATTCAAACACTAGTAGCACATTTTTCATTCAGAATGCCACAAATCGACAAGAAGAAATCATAGTTCGATTTTTTCAGATTCGTTCGAAAGGGAAGGTTCTATTCTTGATGAACGCTTTGATTTTAATCGGGAAGAAAATTTGTTCAACCTTCCAGAAAAATCTGAATTCGAGGAATCAAAAAATTGCAATTTTTTTGCTTTCCTGTTTGCGTCCTACTGCACAAATTTTTTCGCAAGAAGTAACCTAGGGCATTTAAAAACGCGGACTTTGCCCTTTAAAATGAGCCTAGGTGGATCTTCCTGCGATTTTTTTCGTTCAACGCTGCAAAACGGAACAAGAATTAACAGACGGTATCATTGAGTCCAAAGGAGTCATCGGTCCCAAATTGCAGTGTCCGAACCAGTTACCACAAGCCAACTTTATTCCACAGTATTAGTTTCGCAGTTGCAACTGTAAATTGCCATCCGTCGGTCCGTGTTATCGTTCCGTTACGTTCATACATTAATAACCGTATTGCCCGTAAGCAGCAGGCCGAGTAACATCTTCGGATTCGGTTGAATAATTCGCCACGAAAAGCTTGACGTGTCCGAAGGGAAATGCGATTCAGTTCGGAACTCGGGCCTAAGTTAGTTCCCGTTTAATTTACATGGTGTTAGTCGGAAGAAAAATCTACTGCAGTCTCCACAGCTTCGGAAAGTTGCAAAATCATTTTAAAAAATGGACGTATTCAGGTTTTTCCGTCCTGTCGAAACAAAAAATTTTTTTTGACAAAAATGCTATCAAAGGTGTCAGAGAGCAGACTTCGTCTTTTATAATAAGCTAATATAGATTGTCGTGCAATTTTTTTTCACGACGTTACAGTACTTTGAATATCGGAGAATTGTTACCCTGTGAGTCAGTTTGTCAAATGGCTAGGGTCGTACTGCCATATTCAAACTGTCATAAAATCGCAGGAAAAAATCGTGGAACAATGATTCTTAGCTCGTTGGAAAGAAGAGACTTCGCTCTTTGAAAGTATAGAAGTCTTGTCATCCAAGAAAATTCTTTGTGCTCTCCACAGATCCCTGAATCTCAAAAGTGTCAAAAGAATGGATGCTGTTATTAAAATTGCGGTTGTTAACAACTCAGCTATGATAATGGAAAAAAGCTTAGGTGTCTGGAAAGCATATTTCTCACTCTGTAAAATGAGTATAGGATCATCGTTCTACGTTTGTTCTCAACGAAGTTACAGATCTTTGAATATCGGCAAAGTGGTATTTCCGAAAACTTGATTTTCGCTGCTCTCGCACACTGTCACCTTACAATTATTCATACATTAATAACGAACTTCGAAGCTGCTTCGAAATTATTTACACGGTCGCTGAAAATTCCATGCTGATTCCCAGGAGACGAAACAGAAGGATTCCAACGTCTGCGGGGACACGAATTTTAATTAGCCCCGCCCACCGTGTTACTATTCCCGGGATCCTAATTGAATTCAAACACAAAGCCTGTCTTGAGGCGATTCGTTTCGCATCGATGAAAGGTCAATGGTAATCATAAACCTATTGTTCCCGGTGACTCTCTCCGTGGGAGGAGAGATACTACGATTTTCTAACCCTTAACTTCTCCCCGTCAATTATGATTTTTCTCGCAAAGAAGTCGAAATAGTCGGAATGTACCAGCGTTCTCGGACGTATCCGCAAACATGGTCGAGTGTGTACCCGCGTTGTAAACGGCGCGATTTAAATAACGTCGTTACGTCCGCGTGTTTGCCCGCCGCGCAGCCGGTTACCAGCATCAACAGAAAAGCTGCGGGTAATTTTTAATTTTAATAATTAGCGTCCAAACAGCTTAATTCGCTGCTCTGGCCAGCCGAAATTAAATCATTGCGTCACCGTAAAACTGCATTACAGTTGTTTGTACATGGTTAAATTTACACGATCTATCCCGACTCACGATGGAGAAATTTTATTTCCAGTAATTTTCGTCTGATTCTTATAATTGCAGCACCAATGGATAGCCGAGATTCTTCCGATTAAAATGAGTCCAAACACGACGTAAATCGGACTACCTTCGTCGAAGTGCTTACTATTATACAAGGTGGGTCATGTAACTCGTGCACCTGGGATAACTTTAAATTAACCGTTCTTAAAAACTTGAAAACCTCTTTGCAAATAACTTCTACTCGCCTTTGAAACCGTCTATTTAACCATTTTTTTAATGGAAAGCATAATTGAAAAGTTATCGGAGGTATGCAAGTTACTCGACTCACCCTGTAGATAGCTTATTAATTAAACTAATCCGATTCATACCGTGTTTGGGCTCATTTGAATCGGAAAAATCTCAGCTATCCATTGGCGCTACAATTACAAAGATAAGACAATAATTACTGAACGACGAACAACGAATGATGGGAAGAAATGATTTTAAAGACCATTTCGGACCACCGCGCGACGTTACCAATAGAGCAACCTGTTCAGCCGATCTTTCCAGCGATCGCAGCCATATTGATCACCGGCGGGGCGGCGTTGCCGCGTCTGCAAACAAGCAGCGATAATTCTTATCTGCAGAATGCATTTCATCCGGCGAGCACCGTATCCCTGTCACGAGATTAAGTCGGAGCCTTAACTGATTCCCCGTCGGAAACATCTGGCCCCGCCTTATTGCGTCGGGGGATCGATCGATCAAGGCCACTTTCCTCTCGTTGCAACCTCGAGCCTCGAGGATCCTTGTCGCTGGAATATTTTTTTTCGAACCGGCGGCCAGGCGACGGTCAGAGATTGGAAATTAATTGGAGGAGCTCGTGGCTGGACCGCGCGTGTCCATTGCGCCGCGACCCGTCGGAAAATTCTGATTACAGGGCCGGAATTTCCCATGGGCTGGCTCGGCCGCCGCTCGGGGGAACGTTCGCGCGTATTTGTTCCCGGGGAAATTTCTTAACAAAGACCAGTCTGCTTCGATTTTCGATCGTCCCGAGGCGGCGGGCTGTTTTCTGTCGCTCCGCTGATCCCCAAAGACTCTTTAGCCGCCGTGCAGCCACTGTAAGACTTTACAAAGTGCCTGGAACGAAATTCCTGCTGGCTCGAGAACAAATTTAGGCCTTCTCTGCCGCCGTTGAACGGTATAACCCAGCAAGATAGCCAAAAACTGCCTCTCGAACGAGACCGTTCGAGGAGAAAGCTCTCAGCCAAGTGTCAAGTCGCTGCCCTCGCCACGAGGGTCGGCAACAGATTACGCTCTATTTCTCCCGTTCTGCTGGATCAAAAATTATGAAAAAATTCAAGAACGTTCCTCCCATCGGGGCACAGTGCCCGGAATTTTTTCAGAATTTTCACGTACAAGATCGATTTTTTAAAAAATCCGGAAACTCCGGTACAACGTCAACGTGTCCGAGAGTTATCGGCGCTCCAGATTTTTATTACTCTTTTTTTTACAGTAGCGTATTATTGTTCACGCGTACTTTGATCGCATTTTCGAAATGTTTAATCAAAAAATATCTGCCGAAAGGGAGCGCCATCGGGAGAAATCGTTCGCCGAAATCGTTTTGCACCGGCATCCTTGCGCACAAAGACGTTTCTAGTGGTCTAAACGAAAATCAATTTGATCGAGGGTCACGTTCGACCGTCTCGTTCAGCTGTACCCTGCGGCCTAGATCATACCTCGTTTCAATTTCCATTGAGTTATGCCCGAGCTAAGCCGCGTCGGGCCGTTTCGTGCCGGATCCATTGATCTCGGCCGTGTTTCGTGTAACCGAAGGGATTGTTTCGCAAAAATTCATCGGGAACGATAAAGCCCATCGGTGTAGATGAATATTGGCAAGCTGTCAGTACTGTTGAACGGTTATTATCAACGCGGTCCCCGTGCCGAAAGCGATCGGCGCCGACGTGACGGATCAGCGAAAATGTTTGTACGAGACCGTTTCATGGAAACCCGTTTAAATCGGCCTGTTACAGAGGACGAGCACGAACCTATGGGGCGAGTGGATGGGCGTGATGCACGGGGACGAGGTGGAATACGTGTTCGGCCATCCCCTGAACACCTCCTTGACCTACAGCGACAAGGAACGAGAGCTGTCCCTGAGGATGATCATGTCCTTCTCGAAATTTGCCTACACCGGGTAAGTTTCCCGCAAACTCAATTTTCAACAAAAACCTACGAAAGGTTCTCTTATTTCCCGATTGACCCTCTGTCTGCGGTATTCGGCACGCTTTGATACAGCGTATTTAAAAATCGTCACTTAATTAGTGAAGTTTCGGCAAGTTATAAATGAGTGTTAGAAAGGACAGAAAGACTAATAAGTTCACATGATGTGTTTATAAAAATATGTTTGGAAAAAGTATTTAAAAAGTATTACATTTGTCTTATATTTTTCTATATAATAGCAACATTAGATAAATAATAATAGAGATCGAATGCCGTTTTTCTGATAATTTTAAATGTTGTCTTATATTTTTCAAGATAATATAATATAGTTCTTATATATAATAATAACATTAGCTACAAGAAACGCGTATTAAATAGTAATAAAGATTAAAAGTCTTTTCCCTTATAATTTTAAATTTTGTTTTATAACTTTTCAAGATGATTAATATAGTTCTATAATAATAGCATTAGCTATAAGAAACGAGTATTAAATAATTATAAAGATTGAAAGCCTTTCTTCTTACAATTTCAAATTTTATCTTATATTTTTCAAGATAATAAAACATAGTTCTATAATGATAACATTTGTTACAAGAGAAACGCGTGTTAAATAACAATAAAAATTAAAAACCTTCTTGTGATATTAAATTTTGCCTTATATTTGTCAGTATAATATAACAAAGTTCTTCCATAATAATAATAATATTTCGAAATGCAATTGAACTCGATAAAGCTTAGAAAAATAAAAACAAAAAATTCATCAAATTCACAAACTTTGTGTCCCGGAAGACGATCGGGGGCGACTGTCAAAAATAGCCAACCGGCTGGAAGCGCGTGGCGAAGTGGGGGGAAGACGTCCGTCCACGGGGACAGTACGGAAAAATTGCTGCGGATTGTCGGGCGTCGATTTCGCCGCGGGTTATTTAAAAGCCGGTTCCTCTCGCGGTCGCCTAAAATTGCATTTCATATTCACGTCCGTCCTCGTTCGAGATGTAACTCGGTTGAACGGGGAGCTTCCTCGAGAACAGCTCTGGCCGCGAGGAAGCCGGGGCCGAGCGCGGCGAGCGGGGAGAGCGAGCAACAAATTTGACTTGCATGGGGAGGGAGCGCGCGGCTCGGAGCGGCCCCGTGCGCGCCGGCAGCCATTACTCCGTCCCCTGCCCACCTCGTCACTTCCCGCCAAGATATTAAACCATTTACATTGCTCCGCCGGTTAATTACACGCTCATTCCACGGCCCCGCAGTGAACAACGCTATCTCCGATGATTTCAACGCGTTGCATATTAATTCGAGCCTGTTATCCCCGATTAAAGTCGACCGTCTCGACGGTCGGCCATCTTGAATAGCCGCGCAGGCGGTCGGTTCAGCGGCCCGCGGAAATTCCGCGATTTCGTCGTTAAATGGGTGCGAAACGGGGCACGCGTTCGCGCGTTCGGAAATAGAGGCGGCGCGCGTTCCGTACGAGACCGCCATAAATAATTCCGCGGGAACCGCTGCCGAATCACGCCGCCAGTCAGCCGAGAAGTCGGACAGCCGTGTTAATTCGAGAAAGTGGCGCAGCGTATTTGACGACAACAATTAAATATGAACGACACACGTGCCCCCGCCCGCGCGCGCGGCTTTTCAATCTGGGTTAACGGGAATTATTCAACGGCGCCGATACGAACGGACCCGACGCCACGGCAACGCCGGTCATTTGTCGGTCGCGGTCCTGTCTTCTCGGCGCGTTCCTGCGCCCCCGTCCTTCGAACATCGATCGAACACTCTTCCGGCATTCGGGAACGACCGGCGTCCGCCGGTAATCCTTCGCGACCGTCGAAATCGTTTTTCCGCGACGCGACGGAGGAAAAAGAAAGGGGGACGGGGATCGACGATGATTAATCGGCGGACGGAAAATTGCCGGTGAAATATTTAAACGGCCGAACCGGCTACTCCCAATAATTAATAAACGGCCGGGGGAGGGGGGAGAGACAGGACGTGGAGAGCGGCGCGCGGAGTTTGTTAGCACGTTGTTAATAATTTTAAACGAGCCTAGTTAACCGTCCGCCGTGTCCCCGGTCGCGTTACGCGGATTAATTATCGGCTAACAAATCGGTTGCTCGCGCCGCTCCGCGCGGCGGATTCAATTAAAGTCCGGCCGGCGCTCTATCAATCATTATCATTATTCGACTACATAATCGCGCGACAATTTTTCTCTCCCCGAAAGTACACCGATCGGCGGCAATGGGAAAAACGTCGACGTCCGAACGACGTCCCCGCGCGGGAGTTTCGCCCTCGCTTTCCTTTTTTTTATGCTTCTCCGGCGACGTTTACGGCGGCGCGATAAATAAAACTGCCGTCTACATCTGGCGCCTCTGCGATTATGTTCCAGCAAACCGACGACCGAGGAGTCCGAGTGGCCGCCGTATTCGAGGGATCAGCCGCAGTATTTTATTTTCGACGCGGAGAAGAACGGGCTGAGCAAAGGACCGCGTACCACGTCCTGCGCGTTCTGGAACGAGTTCCTGCCCAGGCTGAAGGGCGTGCTAGGTAGCTACTAATTCGTTCCGGAATTCCTGCGACGGTGCACTTGTTAGCGGGGATTCACCGGGAAACCGGGACGCGGCTGTCCTCGTGCAACAATTTAATATTGTCCCGCGCCCCGTCTCCAAGAAAATTGAAATGCCTTCCCATTAAGCACGCCGTTCCAAGACAAAGGGAAACGGCCAGGGAATTTAAAGATCGGCTTGGACCGGCACTGGGCGCTCCTTCGCCTGGCCCCCGGCCAGGTACCGACGGAAAACCACTCTGGATTCGTTTACGGTTGATGGTGGATTAATTCGGTGATAGGGCTGGAAATGAGTCTGAGGGGGGCACTAGGGACTGCAAGAATACCTAGGACCTTCGTACCAACGGTTCAAGAGCTGACTAGAATCGAAAGACTGATAGAAACAATTCTATACGGTGTTCCATAATTATGTTAATTAACATAAAGGAGGAGATTCCTGAGGTGATTTCAAGTAACTTTTTCCTTTGCGAAAATGCAATCCGCGGCTTCGTTTACGAGTTATTGATGAAAAACGCTGGCCAATAAGATGCGAGCTCGGATGCCGCGAGGCGGCGCAGCCAGCGAGCGCACGAAACCCAGTTGCGCTGATTGGCTCCACCGAGTCGCGACAGCCGAGCTTGCCTATCATTGGTCAGCGCTTTTCGTTAATAACTCGTAAACGAAGCCGCGGATTGCATTTTCGTAAAGGAAAAAGTTATTTCAAATGACCTCGGGAATCAGCCCTTTCAGGGTGTTAACATAATTATGGGACACCCTGTACATTAATTTGGTAGTGATGGCAGTTAAGTACTACATAGTATATTAAGAACTATAAGGCTATATAGGGCTACCACCAATGATCCTAGTCCCAACTAAAGTCTAAATTCTGATCAAAGTCGTCCTAGATTAATGGTATCAAAATGCAATGCAAGAGATGGAAATAGGGTTCTCTGATGGGGTTACTAGGGATTATAAGGCCACCTAGGGCTAGCACCAATGGTCCTAGTCCCAACTAAAGTCCAAATTCTGATCAAAGTCGTCTTACATTAATGGTATCAAAATGCAATGCAAGAGATGGAAATAGGGTTCTCTGATGGGGTTACTAGGAACTACAAGGCTACCTAGGGCTAGCACCAATGGTCCTAGTCCTAGCTAAAGTCCAAGTTCTGAACAAAGTCGCTCTAGATTAACGATATCTAAATGCAGTACAAGAGATGGCGATAGGGTTCTCTAATGAGGTCATTAGGGGCTATAATGCTACCTAGGGCTAGCAACAATGGTCAACCAAAGTGCAAATGCTGATGGAAATCAGAATAAGTGCTGTGCATAATTACATATTTGGACCCTTGCACGTCATTATAAAAATGCGAGCAATATTATTAAAAACAACCCTCCGTTACAAGATCGATCAAACATTTCCATTTAGACGATCATGCAACGCCTATAAACACCAAAAAATATGACACATGTACATTTGTTGAAACTGATGGCAGCTAAAAAGGACATCACGACGAGACTCCCTCGTGTCGCTAGGGCTTCCTAAAGAGGCCCCAAGACCAGGGCCAGTCCCAATCGCTCTAATCACACTAACCAGCGTCTTTTCGATCCGAAGTAGCGTTCGGGACACCCGGTACGCTCGCAGAGCTCCAGATTTCCGTTCCAGAGGCTCGGTCTCGAATCTCGGCGTCCCGATCGCAGCCGTGACGGACCGTCGATAAATAATTCAAGTCCCGGCGATCGATATCGACCAGATTGCCCGTGTACCCCCGCCGAGGTTTCCGTGTTTCATTATCCTCGGCGGTCGCGTGACGCGTGAACCCCTTTCGCTCGCTGCTCCCCGCGCGGCCCCCCTCGCCGGCCGCCGCCGGTCGGTCCAGTAATTCCACGGTTCTGTTTATTCGAGATCCGTCGCGGATTAAACCTATTGTTCGGGTCGGATGGAGGCGCGTGGGCGGGCCGTGCGACCGCGTTCCACGGAAAAATGATTTCCGATCGCTGTCGCAGCCTCCGGGACGGTCTGCCGCGCCGGGCTGCCAAGCGGAATTCGGGTCAGGGTTAGAGGATCGATCGGAATCGGAGGCCGAGGGGAGCCTTGAAATGAAATTTTTAGGGAGAACTCGGTCGATCCCGAGACCATGGGAAATGGCCTAACCGGTGCCTAGGCCGGGCCACAGGAGACCAGCCCCGGGTCACCGTGACCCGCATGCCTGGTGGCTCGCGAGGCCGGCAGCAGTCCGAGCAAAGTTAACCCTTTTCTCGAAATCTCTTGCGGCCTGGAAATCGCCTCTCGGGACTCGCCGGGATCCGTGGGCTTGGAACGATTAGGGTTGCGAGCGATCGGGGCTCGTACAACTCAGGGGCGGTTTAATATACGGTTGAACGTTCCAGCGGAACGGGCCCGGTCATTAGAATGCTCGCTGGTTCCCAGCCCCGCTTTTAATTAACGGGACACTTAATTCACCTTTTAATCGGATCGTAACTGCCTGCTACCGGTTCCCTGTAATAACTACCCCCACGTGATTCAGCATATACTTCACCGACGAGCCGAGAAAATTTTTATCGCCGTTACCGTCGTGAACGTTTCCCTGAAGTTGTGCTTCACGGCCGTCCTACCTCGTCCCGCTCCGAATAAAAGAAGCAATATCGCGCGATAAAAAAAATATCACGTTGTTCCTCGGACGACGCTGAATACCTCTGCAAAATTGAGCGCTTCTCGCGCGAACCGTTTTCGCGGGAGAAATTGTCGAGCGGCGGCGTTCAAGCTTCGTGGTCGCGTTGTGAGTTCGAAAATTTCGCAAAAATTGCTGTTGTCATATCCTCGTCCACTACCGGGACAACAAATTTTTTCTCGGGAAACGCGATAGGAGATATTACAGTGTGAACGTTGCTCTTTACAATGAGCTGATATAGATCGTGATACGATTTTCTTTCACATAGTTACGACACTTTGAAGATCGAGGGATTTTCGACTAGGATAATTGTAATCACATCAGTCAGGCTAACAATTCAAAGTTTCATAATATCGTAACAGAAAATCGTAAAACAATGTTTTATAGCTCGTTGGAAAGAGAAGACTTTATTCTTTAAAGCAGCATAACTTCCGTTAGCAAAGAAAATTTGTTGAGTTTTCCATAGGCCCCTAAATTTTGAATGTGTCAGAAAATGGATATTGTTAATAAAATCGCGTTTACTCAAAAGTCTGCAATGCTATCACAAAACATCTTAGATGCCTCAAAAGCGTATTTCTTGCTCTTTAAAATGAATTCAGACTCGGTCTTCTGACATTTTTTTTAACGAAATTGCAAGACTTTGAATAGCGACGAAACTAATATTTTCGAAAACTGGATCCCCACTCCTCGGACACAAAATGTCACGGTATTCCTCGAACATCGCAGAATACCTGCGTGAAATTTAGTATTTTTCCACTGCTTCATTTTCAAGATAAAAATTGTAAAGCAGCCGCTGGAGGTTTTATAGAATCGTGGTAAATCAGGATCGCGTGATTCGGCTATCACCGACCGCCTCCGCTTAATTGCTGCTCCGAGCTCGACGAATTGTCGCGATTTTACACGAGATCGCCTGTAATGCCCGCCAACCTGTTAATCTCCCGGAAGTGATCAACGACGATATTAATAAGGCTCAGAGGGCAAATTCGTTTTTTTCGCGCTCCCGACATTTACGAGCGAATTACGCTGTTCGAAAAAATTACAGCATCGAAAAATATTGAACGAAAATTGGCCAAAGTTAACTGACGATAACTCTGCGAAAAATCATCGTAGAGTGATGACTATTTTTTCGAATTATAGCTTGAAACCTCAGCTTTAAGACAACGTCGCTCAATTTCAAGTTTGACGCACCATCGCCACTGTAACCCTTCAAATATGAGGCCATGTTCGTCATAGGGATACAATGTAAGGGTTACATTAAAGTGCTGTAACTTCGCGAAAAAAAATCGCAGTCACGATTTTTTCCCCTTAAATTAAAGGGAAAAGATCGAACTTCGTTAAGCTGCTAACTGCATCGCCGAAAAAAATTTTACAAAGTCCGTGCATTTCCTCGAACTTGGCAATATTCAATACGGCAAACATGGTCTCACGTTTGAAGGGTTACAGCGGCAAGGGTGCGTCAAACTTAAAATCTAGAAACAGTATCTTAAAGTTGAGATTTCAAGCTTTAATTTAAAAAAAAATTCGTTATTCTACGATGATTTTTCGCGGAGTTGTCGTAGGTCGAAGTTGGCCAATTTCTATCCAAAATTTTGCTATGCTGTTTTCTTTTCTTTGCTACGCTCAGCCAGTTCGAAAAGCGGCACTGAGATCGCGTGATTAGGCGACGAGGCGGCCGGGAGCTCGTTATCCTTCGGCCTATTTTTTCCCTTATTCTTTGGCGACGCAATCTTCGGATTTCTTCGAATTCCTCCCGCGTCCCATGGTCACAAAGGCGAGCCCTGTTCTTTATTCTTGGCTGTTTTCGGAGGTTCATCAACCGTCAAAGGGAATGCAAAATCAGGCGGTGCTGGATCCGAGACGTTCGAGCGTTTCGGTTAGACGAATCAAGTCGTGGCAGTTAATTAATCCTCTACACGGAGAGGTTTAATTGGTGTACCCTCAGACTCGAGAATTAGGTAATCGCAGAAAAACTAGTTCCTGGAACTGGAAGATTAAATTGATTCTGAAGCCTAATCAATTAAGGAGCTCCAGGATAATTTAATTATTGTCAAGCATTTGTAGTCGGAGTCATTTCAACTCGAAATCCGAAACAGTTTTTCTGACTTACAGTCTTTTCCATTTTGAATAACCTGGTATAATTATATTTCAATTTATAATATTATAATTATAATTATATTTTAATATATAATATTATAATTATAATTATATTTTAATATATATTTTAAATAGCATGGAATAAATAATGAATTATTTATTCTTTACACTCAACGTACAACCTTCTTTATTTTTAACCTTAGGGTCGCCACTCGACCACGTAGGGTTAATTTTGTAGCTCGAGGGTTAAATAATAACAATTGAAAAAGTTATTTGCATGTCTCAAGTACGATAGATATCTTGGAACACATTGAGTAATGCAAGTACGAGTGGTATCAACGACCAATTGCGTCGATAGTAGTGCGATCAGGCAAGTATAGCGTGTCTGGTGTGGGAACGCGATGTTTCCCACTCAGCTGCTACGGGTTCTTCGATAATCCTGAACATCTATCGGGGAGATTAGCTAATCGAAAAATGTGGATAAATAGTCTTGAGTCTATCAGATTTAAAAATACTGCAAAAAAAACAAGTCTCGATAGATCGAAATAATTAATTCCGAAATATAAACATGAATGAGTTGTAATCAAGTCACCATCAATTTAAAATCTTGTACCGACTACCTGATGATCCTCAATGAAATATAAACTGTCCTTTGAACATATTCAAGGATCTTGGAGAAATAGAATGAATTCTGAAACTTCTGAAAGCAAATTCCTGCATTCTGGAACATCGAGATTAGGATAGTTTAAATGGATCTTGAATTTTTCAGAAACAGAATTGTCTTACGAACCTATGAATCCTGAACCTTTTCAGGATCGGAATAGTCTAAAATACAGTTGAATTCTGAAACTATTCAGAATCAGAATAGTTTAAAAAATAGTTGAACCCAGAAACTATCCAGAATCAGAATAATTCGACAAATAGTTGAATGCTAAAATTATTCAGAATCAGACTAGTTAAGAAAGTAGTTGAATCCTGAAAATATTCAGGATCAGAATAGTTTAGAAAGTAGTTGAATTCTGAAACTATTCAAGATCAGAATAATTCGAAATATAGTTGAATCCTGAAACTATTCAGGATTAGAAAAATTCGACAAATAGTTGAATCCTAAAATTATTGAGAATCAGACTAGTTCAGAAAGTAGTTGAATCCTGAAAATATTCAGGATCAGAATAGTTTAGAAAGTAGTTGAATTCTGAAACTATTCAAGATCAGAATAATTCGAAATATAGTTGAATCCTGAAACTATTCAGGATCAGAATAATTTGAAAAGTAGTTGAACCCAGAAACTATCCAGAATCAGAATAATTCGACAAATAGTTGTATCCTAAAATTATTCAGAATCATAATAGCCCGAAAAATAGTTGAATCCTAAAACTATTTGGAATCAGAATAGTTCGAGAAATAGTTGAATCCTGAAACTATTCGGAATCAGAACAGTTCGAAAAATAGTTGAATCCTGAAACTTTTCAGGATCAGAATAATTCGAAAAATAATTGAATTCTACAATCTTTCAGGATCAGAGTAGTCTGAAAAATAATTGAATCCTGGAACCTTTCAAAATCAAAATAGTCCAAAAAATAGTTGAATCCAGAAACTATTCAAGATCAAAACGATTCGAAAAATATTTGAATCCTAAACCTATTCGAATTAGAATAATTAAAAAAATAACTGAATCCTAAAAACCTTTCAAGATCAGAGTACCTCAAAAAATACTCGAATCCTGAAATCTTTCAGAATCAGAGCAGCCCAAAAACTAATCAAACCCTGAAACCTCTTAGAACCAAAATACTCCGAACAATAAACTAACACCTAAAACGTCATTAAGCAAAGACCAATCAACAAATTTGCCATCCAAGTCAATAACGAAATTGAACAAGTCGAAACAATGTGTTACAGACCCGGCCCCGGAGGCGTGCAACAGCGCGGTGGCGATAGTATCGGCCTCGAGGGAACTGCGGAACTCCCTGGTGATCACGGCCCTGTCGTCGATCCTGGTTCTCTCCAGAGTGATCTAAGCCATCGGAGGGAGACCGGCCCGTATCGATCAACCCTTTCTGACAGCCGACAATCCGTTCGTTCGAACAGCCGCGCACGGGAATCAGGGGTTCGTTGACGGTCCGAGGTCTGGACAAGCGGTCGCCAGCCGTTCAATTATTGCCGAACACCGTCGGAGTGCTTTCGGAGGAGGACGCCCCTACGTTGGACCTCGGCTCTTTCCACACCCGGTCCTCCCGCGCCCTCGCCCCGGCCCCCTGCAATCGACGCAGCGCCCACGAACGCGCTATCGTCCGAAAGCGCCGATCAGCCCTTCCCGCAGCTGCACACCGAATCCGGAAGAGTCGCCGGCCGGCAAATAAGAGCGTGTCGTTCCGGGGACAAATGAAGCGACCGGGAGAGACGGTCTTGTCGGACGGTTGAAAAATCGCGGGTGTTTCGGGGCCGCGAGCACGGAGCCAATTAAATTCTCCTGTGTCTCGGAAGACGGGAGCTCCGGCTCAATGTCCCGCGGGATTTCCATTTCCGGTCCGTGGCGCGATCGACACGGGGCACGGCGGGACAGGTTAACGAGTTCCTCGAAGAAGTGACACCTCGATTCCGGAGAGCTATATCGACGCGACGGGACGGCCGTGAAGCCTCGAAACTCTCCCCTGTTTACGGAGTCTGGGCAAACACGCCGGCGACGAAGAAGGAGATCGATCCGGGCGATCGCATGAGAGATCCGCGCGACGTGACGCGACGGGTCGTGTCGGGGTTACCTGAAGACGATCGATGCTCGACGGGAAAAACCGAGCCTAAACGGACGTCCGTCCTCGCGCAAACAACTCGCCGGACGGCTTCTAACCACCTGTTCGCGGAATCGATGGCTCGCGACAGAAGATTCATTAGCGGAACGCAACAAGTGCGCCGTTCTACATAAGAACCGGGGGGGTGGGGTCGGCGACGGGGGGTCCAGGATCGCTTGGATCGCGTCCAGGAACACCGGCGCCTGATTTTTCGGCCGAGGTTGCCAAGCAACTCGGCTCCGAGGCCCGTGGAACCGCGCGGACCAGGACGGTTCGAAGGGTCGGGAACGGGACAGCCGGCTCGGGTGCCCCCGGAGAACCCTGGGAGATCATCTTCCTCGCTGTCGACAGCTCCGAGATGCCGGGGCTCCATTGAAAATTGAAGACGGCAGCCGTGGGAGCCCTCTGTTTGATCACGCCGCCGTGAAAATGGGTCGGCAGGGCGGGCGGGCCGGGGCGAGGAGCCTCGCGGAGCCGATTTCCAAGCCGACCAAGAGGATCTGCGAGTGTTGGATCGCCGGACAAAGTATCGGCCGCCTGTTCCTGTGCAAGATCGACTCGGGAAACGGCGACAGAAACGGTAAAACGGTTCGGGGTCTCGAAAATTCAACGGGTTAAGTGCAGACCGGTGTCCCGATGCGTCTCGAGGACATCCGCGAGCCCGGGACATCGCCGGTTGCTGCTCGCCCGGAAAGGAGGAATTGTGGGGGGAGGGAGAGCTCGCACACTGGCGTCGTTTCGACGAACAGCGGCAAAAAGTCCGGACTGAACTCTGCTCGAAGGAGTTCTGTTGCCTTTAGATTCGGGTTTTACGAGCGGCGCGGACGGTTCGCGATGATTCCTGAAATAATGGTCGAATTTGTTTCGGACTGTTTTACGCGTTTACACGTAAGCACGCTTCGTAATGATCGGAGAAGTAAATCGGTTGAATTCGTTTCGAATTGAGGATTGCTTTGCAACTTGTTCGACTTCGAACGATGATGCTGAGTTTAAACGATTTGTTCAGTGAAAATCATTTTTTTTTAATATTTAAGATGTCGTAAAGGAATCTTGAAATACTCGTTTTACGTGATACGGTAAGTTCTCCCTAATTGAGGGATTGTATGAGTGAATTCTCCCTAAGTGCACGAAAATGGACAATTTTGGAAGAGGAGATACAATTATCCGAGCCTTGCAACATTTATTTTGTTTTTTCAATTTATATCTTTTTGTTTTCTTTCTCTATTTACAGTAAGTTCTCCCTAATTGTAAAAATCTGCTTGTAAAAATGGACAATTAGGGAGAATTTACTGTAAATAGAAAAAGAAGAATATAAATGAAACAGGAAAAAAAACAAAATAAATGTCGCAAGATTAATTATTAATTGTATCTCCTTTTCCAAAGTGGTTCATTTTTATGTACGATCTGAGCGTTAAATAGGGAGAATTCACTTCCAAATGTACAGTAAATTCTCCCCAATGGTTCTTCAGCTTGTAAGCAAAAATGGACAATTTGGAAGGAGGAGATGCGATTATCGACAACTATAAAAACGAGGAAAATCGAATAATCAATCGTCCAAATTGTCCAAATTGTCAATTCCAAATTGTCCATTTTTGCTTAGAAGCTGAAGGACAATTGGGGAGAGAGAATTTACTGTAGTTATTACATTACTTTACCGGAGATGATTTATTAGATTCACTCTTAGTTGGCAAGTGGCATAAGTCCCGTTTTTTAGTATTCTGAAAATTGTAACACCTTGTAAAAAATTCCGAACAGATCGTAAATTTATTGCAAGAACGTCAAGTGAAAGAATAGCAATTACAAATTGAAATTGAAATGTTAAATTGTACGGCATTGACGTAAATCGTTGCCACAAATATACAGAAACTTTAAACGCTAAATAAAACCAGTTATTACATTAATATATTATTTTTATATATATATTATCATATACTAATATATATTAATATTAACTATTTCCACAATCAACTCATTTTTCATAAAATTGGACTTAGGCAACACGTCAACTAAGAGCCTCAAACTGCATTTCCATCGAACCCATAAATTATAAACTGTCAAGAATTACGGTATCATCGCCGGTAAACAAATGCATCGATCTCGAAGCAGCAACGTGTGCTAATCGAAAGCCACTTAGCGTCGCGTTCCTTTTCGATTTACGCAGGCGTGCGAGAACTTGTTTGAAGCTGCTCTAATCTGGGACTAATTTGAAGTCGTAACATCGAACTAAGTGAACTTTCGAATCGAACTTCGGCACACTGCGCACACCCGATATCAAGGAGAGGCAACGGAGAAGTAAATTTTCGTAAAATTCGCAGATCCGGTAAACGGATTTTGCGCCGTCTCGACGCCACTGTGCGAAGGGTGGCGGCTCGATCGTGTCAGCTTCCCAAGGAATTCACGGTCCGCTCGTTTCCCGCGCCCTCCCCAGCCTGCAAATAAATAGACTGCGGATCTTTGTGCACCCGGGGCCGGGCTCCCAAAAACGTCGCAGCCTCGAGGACCCGATCGAATTTAATACGGTCGCGTAATCTTTCTCGAAAACCATCGCCCCCCGGGCCGGTTACTTCTCTCTGTTTCGCTTCCGCGGGGCAGAACTTCCGGGGAAGTAGAACGGCTCGCAAACATCCGTAGCCCGGAAGCAGATTTCTCGGCTCGGTTCACCGGAAACGGGGCCGTTCTGCCGCGCCGAGAGCCTCGGATCGCTTGGATTTCCTCGGCTCTCCGATCCGCGACCGATCTACATCGAACACGATATTGTTCCTCGAGGAGATCTCCAGCCGATCGACGGTCGGATTCGCGGAAGCGACGGCGCGCGGCGCGGTCAACCGGTGATAAAAGTCGAGAGGCCGTTTTGCTCGATTTTCGATGAGTTTAGCTCAGTGTGCAGTCATTTCTCCCCAATTCGCGCCGAGATTGCGCGCCAAAATGGACGTTTTGGGAAGAGGAGATACGATTTTTGGAGTCTTGCGTTATTATTATAAAGCCTCGCGGTAACTATAAAAACGTGCCGCGAGGTTCGAAGATTAGAATCCTCTTTTCCCAATTTGTCGACTTTTGTGCGCGATCGAAGCGCGAATTAGGGAGAAATTACTGTGCCTCGCGACATGGCTACAAGAAAATCGGCTCGGTTTTACAATGTACAGTAGAGACTCCCTTATTTGAACGTTTATTATTGTCAATGCCATAGTTCTATTATCTAATTACGGTACTACAATAAATTCTTTCTAATTGACATACAGATTGTACACAAAAATGAACGATTTAGGAAGAGGAGGCGCTATTATTCGAGCCGTGCGGCTCGATTTTATAATTACTGATTGTCAAGAACTATAAAAACGAGCTGTCCACTTCCCAAATTGTCCATATTTTTGCACAATCTCAGCGTCAATTAGGGAGAATTCACTGTAGTTAACTGAAATTTTAGTTCCAACTGAATGACGTATTTTTTGGGAAACTTTGCAGGATTGTTTAATATAATAATGATTTTTTAATAATAATACATTATAAATAATATTAATATTATAATTATACATAATATATTATATATAATATTCTATAATATATTATATATAAACATTTTATAATAATTTTATAATAGTCTATATAAAACTATAATAGTTGTTCAGCGAGGAAGCAGATGATTCTTTCCAACACTCATAAATCTGTCATTAGGAAGTCACCTCTCATTTTTATTGAATAAACTTACTCGCTTATTTAGATACATTATCGACAATCAGAGAAATGAAATTGTTGGATAATAGAACGTTTCTCTACCGGCATATTATAAAAAATATACCTTCGGATAAAAGAGTCTCTACTGTAAATCATTATTTTTCTTCTTTTTTACTTACGTGATGAACGTCGCGTCATCTGCTCTCGTTATTAGCGACCGTTCTTCAGAGATATTAATCCTCAATTAACATTAAACATACTGAGCAATAAAATTGGCCTTGTGTATTAGCTCGTAAAACCGACGAGATCCAATTTATTTAGATTCGTACAATTCTCATTATAATATTTCCTCCAATAATGCAATTTCCTCAATTAATTCCCAGTGAAAGTGTTTCTATAATTTTTACAATCGTAAAATGAGAAACGATTCCTTCGACCATGATAGACTTAGCGGTAAAAAACTTCTAAAGAACGCCAAATGCCATTCGTCAATGTTTACAAAAAGTTCACAGAGAAAAATCCTCGAAAAAGCTTGACAAAAATCGTCCTAAAATCGAAGAATTCGACCTCGATAAATCCGTGAAATCTCGATAGCTAATTTTACCAGAAAAATGCTTCGATTTTCGTGTCCGAAATTCTTCGATTCGCACTGCGCGGCGTCTTCGGAGCTCGCCAGATAAACGGATCGAAGGAATCGCTTGGAAGAAATCGGTGCACGAAGATCCGCAGTCCGCGACGACGCGATCAATCGGGGAGTATCGAGTGTTCTCGACGGGGATCTGACCGGTGGCGAGCACCCTTGCGAGCCAGGAAACGGGACCGGGGTCGGTCGTCTTTAAAAGAGCGAATTTTCCCGGTGGACGGAAGGTGAACCGGGTCAGTGGAGACTAGATGGCAAGGTGGGGGAGGCACTCAGGGGGTGAATCGACGTCGATCAATCATATCTTCTTGTTTTTTTCTTCTCAAACGGACCAGGAACGGGCATGACGACGGGGGGAGGGCGGGCGCAATTTTGATCTGGACTTGGACGATGGGCACAGATACCATGACAATACCGTCGGTAAAGTATAGTTATACTTGTCTACTGTCGTGTCGTTCGCTTCTGAAGCGGATCAATTAAATTACTAGGAAAATCACTTAAAAGGGACAAAAAAAAACAGAAAAAAATCTATCGGGCGGGGGGAGAGGTGGCGTGAACGTTTCCACGTGGACGAAAGGGATCCATGTTACGAGGAGAATTCGTAGACGAAGAGAGAGAGAGAGAGAGAGAGTCCAGGTCAAATTCGATCGGTGCAATCTTTTTGGTTCCTCGGATTTTCGTTCGTCTTCGCGGTTTCGTCCGACGAAAATCGATGAAATTTTTAGCAAAGAGTAAAAAAAAGAGAGAGAGAGAGAGCAGCGAGCATTGGATCAAGGGAGGGCGGAACGAAATAATTTTGTCGCTCGGTTGCGGTCTTGTTTTTTTTCTGCCGCCGTTTTTTCTCTTTTTTTCCTTCTTTTTATTTTCGTTTTGACCGTTCGCTTCTTTCTCGCTCCCCGGTGTTCCGGGGCGGAAAACTTGATGCACCGGGTGAAACGGAGCGAAAGCGGGGTCCGGCGCGGCGCGGGGCACGCGGGGGCGGAGGGTTTTTTTCGGTTCGGTCGCGCCGCTGCCAGAGATATCGCGGGACGACGCGAGGAAAAAGGACAGAAATAAAAGGTACACGGCACCTCGTGAATTAATCGTGAACACGTTACAAAAGAGGACAACCAAAAAAAGAAAAAAATGGAAAAACAAAATAGACACTTAAGGGATGATACCGTTAAGCGCTGTAAATATACGTATAAAAAATATACATATATATATATATATACGTATGAGGATGATACGTCGGTGATGTTGCGCGCGAGACCACCGAGAGATATTCGCGGTTTCTATTTCTGCGTTAACGTTTGCATTAAACGCTTGCGCTGGAAATACGTGCCGAGATGTTACGGCCGCGGCGATGACTTGTGCGCGTCGAAAGAACGCGGAGCGCCGAAACTGAAACGGTCTGAAGTTGTTCCGAAATATTATTGCAAAATGGAAAAACAGAAAAGACGTAAAACATAAGTAAATTGTAACCATAGAAATGGAAAGAAAAAAGTGGAAAATTATTATGTATTAATTATCTTCTTTCTTCGTCGATCACAAAATATGTAAAAAATAATGGAGAATATTTTTTTATTTATTGTATGCTGCAGTTTTCAATGGTCGCGTCTCATTTTCCGAGAGAATTGATATAGCAAAAAGCAAAGAGTACAATTTTTTGGATTTTTTGGCAGGCCTAACGACAGTTTCCAGTGATACAGGTCAACGATAATCGAACCGGAACTGGGCTTTGAACTTTAAAAGACTCGGCTGCTTTTGAACTACTTCAGACTTAATCTTAAAGTGACGATAATTTAAGAACGGTGCAGTGAAACATTTCAATTTTTCAGTAGTATAAATCAACGATAACGTAGCCACGGCTCGGAATGAATTATAGACCGATCGAAATCCAATTCAAACGTAACAGAATCTCGTTCCAGAAATAATACATCGGTATCTGACTCGGCTCGTACTTCGAGGACGATTTAAAAAGGCCTAAGATCAACTGGCAGTGTTCTAAGCCCACGTTGCCGCAAACGAAGACGCGAGAGATACGTTCGAACAGAGGCTAAAAGCGTTGGCAGAATTATTTCTGATCGAATTCCAATTATATTTACCGGCGATATAGACCAACGAGCCGCAATTAAAATAGCTCTGATCTCACGATATTAGACTCGGTGACATTTTAAAACGACGCTAGTAATACCGTATCTGTGCTCCGGATCAAATATTTACGAAAAATGCGACAACTTAAAACGATTTCGGCCGCGAAAGCTGGAAACGTCCGCGGTAATGGTGTCGCATAATGAAGTGTGTCGAACAATACGTCGTTACGCGTCGCAGATCGTTTCGAAATTTCGATCTTATCAACGCGTCGACTGCCACAGAAATGCTCGTATAAATCGCGCGAAATCGGAGCGAATTATTTCGTATCGAAACAATAGGGAGCTGAAGAATAATTGCAGAAATTACGTCTCGGCAATACTCTTGAAAAGAATTTTAATTTATTCGATACACACTGCACCGTATCGCAATAAACGGACGATTTCCCCTCGACCGAACAATGCTCGCTTCGATCAAGGTAATTGCAGCTAGCATAAAACTACGTTGAAAGCGCGAGCGAAAATGAAAATTCACGAAACAAATATTGAAACGTGCTGTATCGCGTAAGTTCGCCGAGCAGAGTTGAATGTACGCGACGAACGTGGCAGTCAAGGTTTTAATGAACGAAACCGTTCGTGTCTCTGTCTCTGTGTAAAATTCCTGTCTCGAGACTCTCGGCGAGTCTTCTCGGCCATAATCGGCGCACCGTTTCGGTTACGTCCGCGGAATCATTTTCCAGCGCGAGCGGTTAATATTCCGCGATGAGTCGCGGAGTCGTCGCGACTTCCCGCGACCCGTTTCTCCGTTCTTTGAATAACGTATTATCGGGGAGGCGGCGGGTCAACGCGACGGGATTTCCCGTTCCGACGGTTCATTTTTTCTTTCTTTTCTCGTCGGGGCAAACGGAGAGGGATTAAAAGGGGGGGATTACGCGGAGCGAAAAAAATCCGGGGTTCTCGCGCGCGACAGCCTGACAAGTACGCCAGCTGTATATCTAATTACGTGTGCCGTCAGGTCGACGTAGAACGTAAGACAATTAAGGCACCCGTGTAATTTTCTTCCGTGAACTTAGGTCCACAGACACACAGACACAGCGACGTTCTAGAGAGCGAGACAGAGAGTACCAATTAAGATAGATCTAACGTTCTAAGGGCGGCCCGGCGATCGAGAGATCGCCGCGACAGTGATCCGCGATCGATCTCCGCGGGACAGCGAAGCCTGAACCGGCCGGCTCGAACAAATTGCCCGCATTTACTGCGTCGACCGCGGTTTCGACGAAGGGAGGAGAAAAAGGGTGACTGCAATCCGATGGTGGACAATTCGGCGGGCGCGCCGTTTTTCGAAAAGCTCTCGACTCGGACCTGGAGACCCGTTCAACGTGTCGAAGTTATTCGAACGTAACCGTTAAAAAAAATCGAGATCACCGGAATTTTGGAAAAAAAAAGAACGCGAATTCCGAGCAACTTCCGTTCGCAGCGATTCTTCGAAGCGTGACTCTTCGTGGCTAAAAATGCTTTTGCGTCGAGTCGTTTTCAACGACATTGTGCCATTGCACTGACACATAAATAATAAACGGGAAAGGAAACGGTATAAGTACAGTTAATATAATAATTATAACACGTGTAAAGACAATTGTTTCGAGGTTTAATTCTGCGCTAATTAAGCGATGCGTTTTTTGAGAAAATTGAGTAGGCGAGGTACGAAACAGTGCAGACTTCGAAAGAATTAAAATACACGGTCGCGCGGATAAAGGTGATATTCTCGCAGATAAAGGTGATAATTACTGCGATTTAGAACATTCCATTTTTACAGTCTTTCTTAGAAGGCTTGAATCATTGCAATCCATTCCATAGAAACGACGTGCGTTTTTCGTTTCTCAACTGCACTGGCCGTGCCTACTATTTACCGTTTAATTGTTTTGATAACGAAAGAATCAAATTGTATTTCGATTTCGATGAAACGAATTGCTTCGTATTTAGTAGATCATGCATCGTCTTTATCGTTAGTCTGACTCGTTATACAGTGATATATTATTATATTATATTACTATATTATTTATTACTATATTTACTATATATTGTAGTATACTATGGTTTATATTACTATATATACTATATATTGTAATATACTATAGTTTATATTACTATATATACTACATATAGCACTATACTGTAATATATATAGTATGTACATAGTACATATATAGCATATATAGTATATATAGTATGTATATGTATAGTATATACGTAGTATATATAGTATATATTACCATATATTACCATATAGTAATATACTATAGTACATACACATATATATTAAATATATATATAGTAATATAATATTTATACTATTTATATTATAGTAATTTATACTATAGTAATATACAATATATATGTCATTATATATTACTATATAAATACTACATATATATTACTATATTATATATTATTACATATGTTAATATTTATAAAGCATTCATTCAAATCCATTATCCCCACGAATGAGTTCTCAGACCAATCAGTTTCTCTGTGACGTATCCTTTTGTCTCTAAATGCCATCGCGCACGTAATTCCCTAAAGCGGCTGATATATTGGCCCTCGAACTATAAATGCATAGAAATGGCGACGACGAACGGGTTTCCAGGCGAGCGATGTTCGACGGGAAAAACGCGGGTGAAGATCGGACAGCGGCGTCGAGCTGTCAAAGGTGGAAAAGCTGTGCCCGGTTCCCTGCTCGACGATCGACGAGCCGGATCCCGGCTGAGCAAGGGGGATTTGCTTGGCCTGACCGCGGCCGACCTTGACCCGACTGTGCGCCGGCCGAATTAATCGGACCTAAACCCGGTCGGAGTTCGCCGCGGAGGGGCTCGAACACGTGCAACAAGTTCCGCAGCGAGCTCTGACCGGCTTCTGAAAGAAAGTTTGTCTCTGAAAGCCGCGTGGGAGTCGGGGACCCGCGATCCTCGGGCTCTCGAACAGCTGAGGACGCCGAAAAACAAACTGGAAAGTGCGAGAGAGTGAGAGAGAGGAGAGCTTAACGAAGGGAGCCGGGAACGGCTTTGCTGTCTCGCGAGGAACGCCGCGGCGAAACATGAATCTTCCATTTCGTACATATCACCTATATAAATATATCATACAGCTGGAGAGCTCGAGTTCTATATCGTGTGAATGCGTGAGAGATTGCCAGAGTGAGAGAGTGTATGAGAGAGAGAGGAGAGACGCGTTTTTTTCGCGGATAGGCCGTGATCGAGTGTGACTAGCGCGTGCACACGATAGCGAGGACAAAGCGAGAACAAAGCGCGGGAAAAGAGAATAAGGATTTGGTATTTTGATTAAAATGAGAGCGAGAGAGAGACAGCGAGAGAGCGAGAGAGAGAGAGAACGTGTGAACATATTTTCTACGTGAGTGTGATAGCTGCGTTGGCTCTAGACTATCGTCCGTCGTCGCAGACTTCGCGATCCGCGCCACGAAATCGCTCCAGTTTAGGTCCAACAGTGGTGCAGGTCAGCCATAACCGAGTCTCAACTTGGATTCGATTATGGTTGACACCTGATTCATCTGCGAAGCAGGTACGATTCGAAGATCCGGCTGGAAAGTTGATTTTTACGGATTATTTTGAGTTAGCAGTAGTATGGGTCAACCATACCTCGGCCAGGGCATGGAAATTAATTCTAGCAACGGCTACAGGTGTCTCGCAGCTTGTGAAATTATAATTGAAACGTGGCGGAATTGATTTACAGTTTTATGAGCACCTAACCGAGGCCTAACGTCAATCGGCAGTGGTACAAGTCGACGATACCGCAGCCACGAGAGAAAAATTTATTTAAACGAAGATCAAGGGTGTCTGAAATCGTATGGAATTTTAATTTCGTGGCGGCCAAATGATTTCTGGTTCGATTCGAATTTTACGAGCACCTTACGCAGGCCTAACGACAGTTTCCAGTGGCATAGATCGACGATAATCGAACCGGGACTGGGATTTTAATTTTGGACTTGATGTCCGTTTAAATTGGCCATAATAAAGCTGCGCCTATGCTTCAGTTTAATTATTTCTCGAAATAACTACGATTTGCGAACGGCGGAGTGGAAAATTTTAATTTGTCGGTAGTACGAGTAAATGACAATTGAGCCAGGATTGGAATTTTAAGTTTAGACTCGGTAGTATTTTAAATTGCTCGTATTAAGCTGTACTTACGCTACAAATTCCAGATGTGTCGAAATAACTACGATTAGAGAATGGCTAAGTGGTAATTTTAAATTTGCAAGTAGTACGTGTCAACGATAATTGAATCGGTGCTCGGAATTAATTATGCACCAGTCGACATTTAATTTGGACCTCGTATGAGCTAATTCCGGAAATAGCGCCCCGACATCTGACTTTGTTTGAATTTTGAGGACAATTATAGACGGCCTAAAATCGAATTGGCAGTAGCGTAGGTCAACGATATCGTATCCCAAATAGAATACTAGGATATTTTCTGTCGGGAGCAAAAGAATATTTAACCGACGCGGAGATAGTGTCTGGAAGATAGAGAGAGGGGGGAGGGGAAGACTAGTTCGGCTTTACCAGTAGTTTGGGTCAATGATAATCGATTGCCAGGGCGAGACATGACCCAGGCCGAGCGATTCGTGGCGTTTTCGCGGCAGGAAATCGACGTGTACCTTCGGTAGAGTTTATTCAGGGCCGTATTGCGCTTCTCGGCGTGCAACGCAACCCTCTCATTAACGATTAAGCACATCCTCACATATCATTAGCTAATTACCCATGCGTCTTGTCGTGAAAACTTAATGTTAGGATTAGTGCCTCGACATCAAACACGACCGGGCCCGTTTTCCATCGGACTCCGAGCACAGGAACGCGCGTTCTCTTACGACGGATTAATTAAACCCGACGTGTCCGTCGTGATCCCCGATTAGCCTATAATTATTAATCACGCGTAATTATTAGCCAGACGAACCGACGAAGATCTTCGCGGCAAAATTCTTCGCGTTGCCGACTCGGTGGCCACGACTTAAACGTGGACTAATTCGATATCGAACGTAGCCTCGATTCTCGCCTAATTCGAGTACTAATTAGGACCTACGCTTTGAGTATTAGTCCGAGGATGATTAGGACCTGTGCTTGATAAATTAGAACACTACCTAATTCTTACGACCTCCGAGCTTAAACGCAGGCCTAATTCGGATTTAACCGTGAACTGGATCGCTTGGGACCCAATTTTTAGGTGTAATTGGGGCCTGATCCTCGGCTCCAGCGCGATTAAATTCTGCGTCGGGCCTATGTCAATTATACAATTGGATATCGTTTAGGACCCATATCAGAGTGTAGCGGGGACCGACTCGCGCTTAATTCGGCTCCAATTAGCGTCTACTTGAACTCAGCTCTAATTGGAACGCGGTGCAATTTAGATCTGATTAGGGCCTGCACTGACTGAGTTCTAAGCAGGGCCTGGTGTAAGTTAGACCCAATTAGGACCCAGTCCAACGAAGTTCTAATTGGGACGCGGTGTAACTTAGACCTTAATAGGACCTGCATTAATCGAGTTTTAAACAGGGCCTGGTGTAAGTTAGACACAATTAGGACCCAGTCCAACGAAGTTCTAATTGAAACGTGGTGTAACATAGACCTACTTAGGGCCTGCATTAACTGCGTTCTAAATAGAACATGGTGTAAGTTAGACCCAATTAGGACCAGTCCAACGAAGTTCTAATTGGAACGCGGTGTAACTTAGACCTGATTAGGGCCTGCATTAATCGAGTTCTAAACAGGACCTGGTGCAAGTCAGACCCAATTAGGACCAGTCCAACGAAGTTCTAATTGGAACGCGGTGTAACTTAGACCTGATTAAGGGCCTGCATTGACTGAGTTCTAAGCAGGGCCCGATGTAAGTTAGACCCGATTTGGACCAAGTCCAACGAAGTTCTAATTGGACCGCGGCGTAACTTAGACCTGATTAGGGCCTAGTCTGACTCAATTCTAATCGCGGCCTGATCAGTATAGCTCGCCTAAAATCGACTCGCCGATTCGCGGGCCAGCCGTAGGCTAATTTCGGCGGCGTTTAATCGGTGATTTTCTTATTGCACGAGCTCGAACGAGAGGCGGCGGGAGAGAGCGAGCCAGTTTTTGACCGGCCACAGGAGAACGCGTCGGATTAATGGAAGCCTGGGTGCCGGTGACGGGTCAATATTTGTCTTTAACTAGTTCGTTCTTTCGTGTGCAATTTGTAGCGTGTAATTCATCGCGGTCGGCGCGGCCGGCGCGCGACTGCCCAGAAAAAACACCGCGTTCACCCAGCACCCACCGCGGTGGGGCGGAGGGGACAGGCTGTCCCGGATCGTTTGATTTTCGCGCGGGTAGCGAACCCGTCGCGACCACTTTTTAATCCGTCTTTTTCCCGCCTCTGTTCGGTCGGGGCTGTCTCGCTCGAAGCGAGCCACGCTCCGTCGCGCTTCTATCGCACGCCTCGGTCCTCTCGTTTTCTTTCGTTTCCGACGAGCCGCGAACCCCATAGCAGACTAATTAACAGAAGAAAACTATATTGAATATAAATAGGTATATTTTTCGCTATACACGGTGCCCGGGGCCGGACGCGCGAGTCGCGAGTCCCGCGGGACTCGCGACTCGCGCGTCCGCCGTGTCGGCGACACCCTGTAGAATCGCTTTGAAAACTCGACAGGCCTAAAAGAAAAATCGACTTTCGACGGAAACGAGTACGCTTATGCATCGTCGCGATTCCGGGGGTAATAACGGGGACCGACGTGGGCGGGGTCTCGCGTCGCGCGGTCCCGTCACGTGACCGGCCCGCGACCGCGGCGCCGCCCACCGCCGGCAGCTGAACTAGAACGAACAATCTGTTTGAACGGCGGGAATTAAGTTTTAATAACGAAACCAACGAGCTTAAAAACGAGATCGTGCGGTCGGGAATTAATCAATCGCGATTAATCCAACGACGCCAGACGAAGAAATCGATTGAAAGTAACCGGAACAGAGAACGTGATTGGGGGACGGGGTTAGGGGTGGGAGGGGGTTAGACGGATAAACTGAGAGAAAAACGGAAAACGGCGAAGAAAAAAAAAGCAACAAAAGTCTATCGAACAACGCGGTCATTTCGCTAATTAAATAACTCGATCGCGCGCGAACGCGTCTCGTTCCGTTCCGTTCCATTCCGTTTCGTTTCGTTTCGTTTCGTTTCGTTCGGCAGTGTGCGGCGGCCGCTCGCGGTTATTCCCCGGCGCGATGTATCGATATATCGCCGGTTGGTGCGCCCGCGCGAAAACCAATCCCGTGAAATTTATTCCGCGGCCGGGCAATTAAGAATTCACCAATTTCCGGTCGGATAATTGGCTTGTTTTTTTGTTGTTTTTTCTTCTTTTTTTTGGGTTTCCGGCCGCGTGCCCGACGAACCAAGGCGCAGCAGAGAGAGAAAAAAAAACCCGTCGAATTGTTTTGCTCGCGCGTCGATTTTCCGGATTTTCCCTCTGGTTTCGACGGTCGTTCAGAATTCTGTTTGGCGAGAGAGGCCTCGCCGCGGGGAAAAAAAGGACGGGAGCGCGGAAGACGGCGCGGCGACGCCTATGCGCGGCAGGCGCACGCAACCCGCGCTGCACACTCGTCGAGCGTGCTTCACAGCCAGACGTTTGATCACTCCCGCGGGGCGAACTCGGCCTAAGTGGGCCGCGGCACACTCGGATCCGACCGCGGCAAACACACGGCCGCCGCTTTATTTTTCGCGTACAATCGTGGCGCGCGACTGCCGCCGGCTCCTCGAGTTTTCTAATTGCGAAGTGACCACCACGAATCGCAGGGACGGGCGGGACACGCCCGTTAGACAAACTTCGCGTCAGCTCTACCTTCAACTCCTACGTCCCTGAGTTAGAGCAAATTCGGAGCACTCGCAGTGGCTCCAATGAGCGGTCCACGCTCGATTCCGCGACTCTAGTTTCTCATTTTCATTCTCGAGGATACTGTGAGTTAATTTTCAAATTCTTCTGGAACGTTTGAAAAATTTTTCTCCCGATTGGAAACGTGCAATACCGAAGAATAAAGTCTCCTCTTTCGAAAGAGTCTAAAAACATTGATCTACGATTTTTTTGTCGTCCTTATATAGCACTTCGAATGGAGAGTGTGCCATCGGCGTTTGAACAACTCGACCATCATCGAGAAATTGTCGATATTTAAAATATTGTGACTACGTGAAAAGAACATCGGAGGAGAGTCCACTTGGGTGCGTTTAAAGCACGAAATCTCTGCTTTCGGAGTCAGTGGCGTATTGTATCGTAGAAAATTCTTACTCCGAAATGCGAATGAAACATGGAATATTGTCATATTTTCGAAAATTTTCCAATTCAAATGTCTGTAACGGGACAAACAAATTCTTCTCGTCGCCAAAACTTTACGAGTTTCAAAAATCGTATTTTTCTCTTTCAAACGGGTACAAAACAAATAGAAGCACGATTTTTTCTCGCCGATTTATCGCGCTTTGAACGAAACGTGTGCAGCCCACGTTAAACTAATGGTCGATGCTTCATGCATACGAAAATGTCGATATACGAGGTGCTGTAATTTGACGAACAAAAATCGCAGGGAGATCTACCTAGACTCATTTTAAAGGGTGTAACCTGTCCTTTCAACGCCGGTAAATCATTTCTTCCGGAAAAAATGCTTCCGGCAGGATAGACAGCGAAACGAAAGGACTCGTCAAATTACATGATTTTCGAATACAAACGCTTCCAAAAAGTTCAAAAAATGTTATTCTCCATTGAAGCCAACGGGACTATCAAGAATGGAGTCTCCGCTTTCCAGCGAGCCCAAAAATATCGATCCACGATTTTTCCTCGCCGATCTATCGCACTTCAAGCGCGCCGCTGTCAAGGAGCCACTGTCCAGTTTCATTTCCCAAAAATCCTCGTCCCGCCCGTCTCCGCTGCAGAAGACGGTCGCATATTTTTCCAGTAGCTCGCATCGAACAATTCTCGGCGCTATCCTTGTACATTATCCTCGCAAACCTTCTCGCAGCTTTCGCGTGGCCAGGACTCAGCCCCGAAACGAAGAAACGAAAGGAAGTGCTCAATTAAATCGTTCGTCTTCTCGAGAATTAAGGTAAAACAGAAAGAGAGAAAGAGAGAGAAAATGATGCTCCGGTGCTTTCTGCGAGTTGGTCGCTCTCTGTAGAGCGGCGCGTCCGCTCGACAGCGGACTGAGTTTTATTTTTTCGGGGCTCCGGAAGTGCGACGCCACTGGGCCGCGTCCGGCGCCGAAAGAAGCGTCGAGCGGACGCGCGGCGATCAGCGGCGACCGCATCTGTTTCATTTTTCTTCGACGAGACTCGGCTCGTTAATCGAGAAACGCTGACAATGGATGTATGTATATAATATATATATACCGGGTGTCCAGGTTCGACGGTCCCCGGGCCGCGGGGGCCGTAACCGAACGAAACACCCTGCGTAACGATGCAACGCGTGTCACGCGGACATACTATACATATATATACACACACATTGAATTTTATATATTATATATATATATATATATGTATGTATGTATGTATGTATGTGTAACACAGTCGCACGCGGAAGTCGCGCTTTCGCTTCAAGGAGAGACAGAGAGATATGAGTGAAAGAGTGTGGCGAAAAGAGATACATTAATTAACAAAGAAAAAAGAGAAAAATATATATATATATTATATTATATTATAAAGATAAATCGAGCGAGTGTGTGCGTGCGTATGTGTACGAGTGCCTACGTATGAGAGTGAGAGAGAGAGAGAGAGAGATGTGAAGAATATTCTGTGAACACTGTGTGTCTCGCGTTAAACGTTGTTAGATTATACATAAAAAATATTATAAATGTTACACCGTTGTACGTAATGATTACCGGGAAAGGAGAGCAGAAGGGGACGGAGAGAGAACGAGAGAAAGAGAGAGAGAGAAAGAGAGCAAGGAGAAAAATAAATGAAGCTATGTATAAGAGAAAATTAATTAATGTAGTTAACGATGAAAATAAACGATACGACGATTACTACGTGCTCGTTTACATCCTTGGTGTCCCCTGCTTTCAGAGAACTGATGGCGGAACAGTAATTAAGGTTAGGTCACGTCGGACAGTTACAATATGTCTGCCTTACGTCGGTTAGATACGGCTGAAAAAAAAATTGGAAAACTTCCGGAGAATATTAATGGCAGTCGTTAGTCCGGGAAACTAATGCATCCGGCACGTGACGTCACGGTGAGATACTTTTATATAAATAACCTGTAATCCCTGATATACTTGTGCGAAAAAAGAATTCGGAAAATTAGGGTCGTCGAGGGATGGAGGAACCGGTGGATTCGCCGAACCGGAAGCGATCCTGCTGTTGACTGGAAGGAAGTGACGGCTCTCATTTAACCCATTATCCGCCAATGTCTCATTTTTGGAACACTTTTTCAAACTTTTTTACAGGCGTTAAAATAGTGAGAACATATCACTTGATCCGTGAAAGTATTCAGAATTCCCGCTATTTTGTTTTAAATTATTGTGAACTTCAGGTTGAAACTAATAATCTCAATTTAATTTTCTTTTTCCTGATAAAAAAAATCTGATATAACATTGCCATGTCTCGGAGGTCGAGTCGTCGGTGCAACTTGAATTTCTAGCCTTTTCATGCAACCGGAAGTTCTCTGGTGCGTGCCAATGACAATCGAACCCGAAAACACATTCGCCTCCTTCAAATATAATACAATAATAATACAACCTGAGAAACGCATAAATCGGAACGTCGGAGTTTGAAGATTCCAATATGGCGGCCACGCATCGCCTGAAACATCAATCGCAACAAATGTCAGGCGAGAACAATGGAAAATTTGAAATCGTCGACGCCAAACGGTTTGTTCAATTCTGCTTCGTCGCTCGAGCACAAACACGAGAATTAAAACGTGGACCGAACGATTTCTCAGCCTTAAGAAGTCTCGAGACGCGTGACTTTCCGCGGGACATTCCGCGACGTTAATGGCGGCGGTTACGTCAGCCTCGGGACAAAGAACGCGGGAGTCATCGATGATTCAGAGTTCCTCGGACAATTCTGGAGAACACGTACGATACGAGCGCTAGAAAAAGGTGAACGAAAATAGTGGAATAATGAGACTGTAAATGACAGGAACGGGATTCGAACGGAACGGAACGGCGTGGCGCGGCGCGGCGGGAAATTTGAATTGTATGCCGGCGAAAGTTTCAACAGAGAGGCGGTGCCAAAATGGCGGGAGCGAAGAATAATTCGAAAGGGAAACGCCGGGCACGTTCTCACGTCGAAAACTTCCTCGGCTGCCGCGGCAAGCGTGAATTTGCATTTCAAAGTGCACACGCGCGGCGGTGCAACGTGTGCATCCGCGAAGCAAGCTTCTCCAGGCGAAACGATAAATGCTTGGAACGAGATAAATCATTCGGCCCGTCGGTTTAACAAAGCCCCTGCTGCCGGACTTTTAACCGTCGAATTTATATTTTCGCTAAACTCCGACGATCCCTTCGCTTTAAGCCGCGTCCACACTTCTCGATCCTCTTTACGGTTGTTCGACCAAATATCGCCGACATTTTCAGCGATAACACTCCTCGGTGTGAACGATAAATATCGTATAACCTTCTTTCCTCCAAATATCGTCGACATTTTTATCGGTAACACTGCTCGATGTAAACGAGGAAGACTGCACACCTCTTTTTAATTTTGCAACAGTGGATGCGCGGTTTAAGAATTCTGCGAAAAAGCCGTAAAACTAGCCAGTCGAAAATCCTCCCGACACTGTAAAAAGTAACTTGGGGTCCCGCGGCGTCTCCGGCCGATAATTAATTCGTGGCTTCGACAAAAACAAGTCGCCGACACGGACGGAGCCTGGCTGTCTGCCGGCTTAAATCGCGGCGGTCGCTCGATCGGAACCGGTCGATATCGGTCGACCGTTTTGGTAAAAACCGGATGCATAATCAACGACACGCAGGTGTCCAGCGTTTACTTTCTATCCGAACTTGAAATGCAGATTCGGCATTCGGGTTTTCTTGCTCGAACGGTGAACAGTGTTATTCTTACGAAGCTGTTAGCGTTCTGATAACTTACCAATTCAACAAGACTTTTAATTGGCAAGTCGAATGTTTGATAAACAATATTTAGCGCGACCAAAAATTAATGTTAATAAGTTTAATCAGCGTTACAATTTTTGTAATCCATATCAAAACTTTTTAATCCATAACACAGTTTTTAAAATCGATGTTATATTATTTAAATCAATGTCACAAGTTTTTTAATCAATGTCAAAATCTATTAATCGACATCATAATTTTTTAATCTATACAACAATTTTTTTAAATCGATGTTACATTTTTTTATCATTGTATCAATTTTATAAACCACAACACAATTCTTTAAATCAATGTTATAATTTTTTAATCAATATTATGACTTCTCTCAATCAGTGTTACAAATTTTTTAAAAGATGTCAAAATCTTTTAATCAACGTCACAATTTCTCAATCAGTATAACAATTTTTAAATCGATGTTACATTTTTTTATCATTGTATCAATTTTATAAACCACAACACAATTCTTTAAATCAATGTTATAATTTTTTAATCAATGTTCCAACTTCTCAATCAGTACTACAAATTTTTTAACCGAAGTCGTGATCTCACAATCAATATCACAACTTTTTAATCGACGTTACATCCTTTTAATCGACGCAACAATTTTTAAATCAACGTATTAATTTCGGATCAGCGTGACGATCTTTCAATCAACGTGGCAATTTTTTCATCGACGTGGCAATTTTTCAATCGACATCACGTTTTTCAAACGAACGTTACAATTTTTTCATCAATGTTGCAATTCGCCTACGACACACCGAGGACCGAGGAGGCTCGGGCACTTAGGCGAACGGGCGTCCCCCTTTCACAGCGTCGCGTTTAAATTAACGACGATGATCTCGAGATGATCTTGAGGCGCTGCGTCCTCGTGTAAACCGTCTCCTCTCAACGATTACTCCAGCCAGACTAATTAATATTCGCTCATTAGGGGCCAGAAGCTCGAAAAGTTCGGCCCGGCCGACTACCGAATTTATATTCGAGCCCGGGTAGCCGGGAACGCTCGTTAATCTCGCCACGGGCCGCATTAATTATCGAAACACGCCTCTGCCGCGAGTGTCTCGGCCTTGAACTTCGCGAAAAGTGGTCATTCCGGCTGAAGATGCTCGTGACTCAACGGTGGGTGTCGTTCAAAAGCCGGGGAGCATGCGGTCGATTATCGAAACGCACCTGCTGCCTGCTCGCTACACGGGAAAATCCATCTGACCCTGGGACCCAGCGTTCACCTCCAGCTATCCATGAGTCATCTCGTGAGGTCATGGGTCTCCATCTTGAACCGCGAAGCGACAAAATGAACCGTGAGCTAGACTCGTTGGAACCTACATTCGTTGGAGCCTAAACTGTTTGGAGCCTAGACTCTTCAAGGCATCGTTTGACTTAGTGCAATTTCCTCAAAAGAGTAGCAACATTCTGAGATCCAAATGAGGTTTTCGTCTAGGGCAAGTTCGAGGTTGCTGGAATTTTCAAAGACTTCAAAGAGACTTCAGAATTGAGGACCTGGGACCTTGAACTATCTAGTTCAACTGTGTCAAAGGGTTGGATTATTAAGTTGTCTCATATAATTCTTGGTCCAGATGAAGTTTAAAGGGGCTAGGGTCTTCTAGGTGCAGGAATATTTTCAATCTTGATGATCTGGGATCTTGAACTATGCAGTCTAAATTTGTCAAATGATTAGCTTATTACAATGTACTCTATAGTTCTTGGTCCAGATGGAATTCAAAATGACTAGGGTCTCCTAGGTCTAGGAATGTTTTCAATCTTGATGATCTGGGGCCTTGAACTATGTAGTCCAACTGTGTCAGAAGACTGGTTTATTACAATAGAATCTTCTACGTCTAGGAAAGTGTTCAATTTTGTCGATCGAGGATCATTGATCTACGTAATTCATCTATGTCAAAGGACTAGCTTGTTACAATGTTCTACATAGTTCATGGTCCGAATAAAGTTCAAGGTTTCTGGGGTCTCTTAGGTCTAGGAATGATATCAATCTTGATGATCTAAGACCTTGAACTATGTAGTCCAGCTATGTCAAATAACTAGCTTATTACACAATATCCTCTATAGTTCTTGGTCCAGATAGAATTCAAGATTGTAGGGTCTCCTAAGTCTAGGAATGTTTTCAATCTTGATGATCTGGGACCTTGAACTATGCAGTCCAACAATATCAAATGACTAGCTTATTACAATGTCCTCTATAGTTCTTGGTCCAGATAGAATTCAAGATTGCTAGGGTCTCCTAAGTCTAGGAATGTTTTCAATCTTAATGATCTGGGGCCTTGAACTATGTACTCCAACTATGTCAGAAGACTGGTTTATTACAATAGAATCTTCTACGTCTAGAAAAGTGTTCAATTTTGACGATCGAGGACCATTGAACTACGTAATTCAACTATGTCAAAAGACTGGCTTGTTACAAAGTCCCGTATAGTTCTTGGCCCAGATGAAGTTCAACGTTTCTAGGATCTCCTAGGCCTAGAAAAGTCTTCAAACTCGACGATCTGGAACCTTGAACCACGTAATCCAACTACGTCGAAGTTCCACCTGATCCCAACGTCGCGCCTTAATCCTCGGTCGAATCCAAGTTCAAGATTAGCATCTCCATATCTCGTCTAGACCCATAAAGACCAGCAGAAAGACTGTCCAAGATCCGCAGCTCCATCGAGGAATGCTCTACCGAAAGCTGGCATAAATAACTCCATTAAGCGTCGTCTCGTCGCGAAGATAATTGCCCGGTTAATTGCCGTGGCGAGATTAGCAACCCGTCCTTTGACCTTGGGCCCCCGCGACAGTCACCCTGACCCGCGTTAAACGGTCCCCCACCGTGTCGACACGGACAATTACACCTGGTCAGGTGAGTATAAAGCGGCGAAGCGCGAGCCCGGACAGCTGTTTAGTGGGACCGGTTCTCTCGCGCGGTTCATTTCCGAGAGCGGCTCGTAGGCCCGGCATTTTTATCGGTCGATCGGCCCGGTGTACACGGTCCCTCGATCTCCCCGGTCGGATCTACCGCAGTCGGTGTGCCACGGTCGCTCGATCACGATCCGAAGGGCCGGAGTCTACTTTAAGGGCGACGCCGGAGCCCTCGGAATCGATCCTACGTCGGCAAAATGGCGCCCGGAGGGTACGCGATCCCGGTTACGGTGACGTTAATGATGGTCTACACGGGCCTGGCGGACAACACCTGGCCGTCCTGCGTCGGCAAGACTATTCTCAGTGAGTATTTTACGGTTTTCGACGTGGGAGCCGTATCTTGCCCTTCGCGGCCGTTCCTCGGACCTAGAGGCGAGGCCAACATACCAACATTTAGGGTACCAAAGATCCGCGCGATAGAATGGTGGCGAATTCGACGCGATCTTGATAGAAATACAGCAAAATTCTCTGAAATTGTTCCACAACTTGTAAAGAAAAATGCAGGGCTCGGGAAAAATAGATTTTCAAAATAGTAAACAGACTATAAATATTTTCATCTTCTCGTTTGGTAGAATAATAATGGCATCCGAATATATTTGAAAGGCTGTTTCCATATGTAATTACTATTTTTACAATTTATTTGCTAAATTCAGTAGATATTTAAATGTAAGATATATTAAGATACATTAGGGAGAAATTGCCTGTACTGTATGAGATTACAGTAAATTCTCTCGAATTGTCCCGCAGCTTGTGAACAAAAATGGACAATTCGGGAATAGGGGATACGATTTTTCGCGTTTCTATATTTGTCGATAATCGACGGCTATAAAAACGAGCCGCGGGGCTCGAACAATCGTATCTCTTCTTCCCAAATTGTCGATTTTTGAAGGGCTTGGGAGTAAGTAGATTTATAGTTTACAAATATTTATAGTTTATTTACTGTTTCAAAAAACTATTTTCTCCCGAGCACTTCAAAAATCGACAATTGGGGAAGAAGAGATACGATTATTGCAGAGCTGGGGAAAAATAGTTTTTTGAAACAGTAAATAAACTATAAATATTTGTATCTTATATTTATCTTATATATAAATCTACGGAATTTGGCAAACAAATTTATTTCTTAAATAATAGTTACATCAGAAAATAGTCTTCCAAATACATTTGGATGCTATTATTATTCTATCAAACGAGCAGGTAGAAATATTTATAGTTTGTTTACTATTCCAAAAATCTATTTTTCCCCAGCTCTGCAATATAATCGTACCTCTTCTTCCCAAATTGTCGATTTTTGAAGTGCTCGGGAGAAAATAGTTTTTTGAAACAGTAAATAAACTATAAATATTTGTTTCTTATATTTATATTATATATAAATCTACGGAATTTGGCAAATAAATTCATTTTTCAAATAGTAATTATATTTAAAAATAGTCTTTCAAATACACATTTGGATGCTATTATTATTCTATCAAACAAGAAGATAAAAATATTTATTGTTTGTTTACCATCTCAAAAATCTACTTTCACCAGCAGTGCAAAAATCGCGGCCCGATTTTTAATAATTACCGATTGTCAACAACAGCCGCGACCTGAGCGCAAATTAGAGAGAAATTACTTAAATCGAAAATTTCGCGGCTGAAGGTTCGCGCCGGAAACCGCCGCCGGCGGCCATGTTGTCTCTCTCGATAGCGTGGGTGATTCACCTGTCCGCGAAACGATTTGAATAATCGTCGCAGATAAGAACGTGCCTGGCCATAAGCACGTGTTTAACGAGCCTCTTGACTCGATCAACGTTCGCTCGTGTATTACCAGGTCCACTCGACAGCGGCCGACTTGTCTCCGACTCTTCGCATTGTCACCGCGCGTTTGCCCCATTATCATACGTTCCCCGGCGAACCTAAACGTCGGCCGCCAAGAAAAATCGTTCCGCTGTCGCCGGTTGACAGCGCGCATAAATTCCGCCAGCTTAATTTCAATTTTAGCCCCGAGAAAGATTTGTTTGCCACCGCCGCGGAACACAATCGAATTCGTTTCCGATCACCGATCACACCGAATCGGTTCGTCGCGAAATTAAGCTCATTTCGAATTCCAGCACCGGCCAGAATTTCTCCGTTCTCGCCGGTTCGAAATAACGTAATTTCCTCCGGCCGGTGCATAAAGCAGCTCGAATAATTTTATTAACGGCGATACGAGGAACGGCCGGGCAGAGGGGGGGAGGGGGCCGAGGAGGCGGTAAACAATTTATTGCCGATCGATTGTTCGTTGCGCCGAGATAAAGCGGTGCGGAATCGGAAGGCGGCGACGATGAAAAAGCAGACAGTGACCGGTGTTTACACGAATTAATCAATTCGGCGAATTTTTATCGAGCGACGCCAGCTTCCGGTCGCCATTGTCGCGGCACCCTACGCCGCCGACGATGGACAATGAGAGATCGGCCGAGCAGATTTTTCATTTGCCTCTCGGCGCGCGGCGGAAACGAACGAAGAAGTCGACGACGGTCGAATCGGGAATCGGAATGGTGAAATCGCGCGGGCTGAAAATACATCGCGGGGACCGGTTCGAAGGACCGATTTCTAATTTATTTCTCGACCGCGGCTTGGCTTCCCCGGTCCGCGCGTGAACGGACCGATCGATATCGGTATCGGTTTCGGCGCATCGGTCCAGCAGCGATGGAAACTGACCGGCAATGTTTGTACGCGGCACCACCGCCGACCACTATTTATTTAACAAGCACGGTGTTCCCACGAAATCCATTTAATCGCGGGCCACGAGACAGAATGGAGTTAGCAGGTGTCGGCCCGAATCGTTACGTCGCCGGCCAAGCCCTGCTCATTTCCGGTGCAAAAAGAAGCCGCCTATACCCTTCCCTTTCTCCTCCCCCTCCCCCCATGTCCGTGCCGTTGCAGTCCCTTCTCATTCATTTGACTCGCCCGAGGCCGCGAGGCCTATTCTCCTATTGCAGCCTATTTTTGCCGCGAAATTACCGAGTTCCCATAATTTAACATTTTATTAAACTGTGGCTTGGCGACAGTAATAATATAATAATATAAAAATAATAACGATATAATAATGATATAATAGAAATATTGTAATAAATAATAGTATAATAAATAGTATAATAAATAATATGATAATGACTTTATTTATCAACGGAAGGAACCCTTGTCAATAAAGAAGAGAGAAAAAGAGAGAGAGAGAGAGAGAGAGAGAGAGAGTAATAATATGGTAGCAGTCACGCAACGACGGATGAAATAAAAAAAACAAAAATCAATAGAGGAGAAGAAAGGGAAAAAAATTTACACGCAGGAATATTATTTTTCGTCGCTATTGCTTAATTAAATAAATTACTGTCGACGTTGTTTCTACGGAATTGCAGAAAAATCGGGGAACAATTTCAAAAATTTGCGGGCGCGGGAAATTTGAATCGGCGAACGGCTAAAGCGATGAAAAAATTCTGCAGTCCAAAAAAAGTAGTTTAACGTCTTGATTGACTGTTATTACTAATTAAAAATAATTTATTATTATTATTATTATTATTATTATTATTATTATAAATTGGTTTACTTTTGCGTGAAATTCTCTAATAACGGCGGACCAATTTGAAAATAGACGAGCGCGGCGAGCAGTCCGAGCGCGGGAAATTCGAATCGGTAAACGGTAATAAACGATTTCAGGGCGTCTTGTCCGGCGCACGGATTTCCCGTGATTGAGCAAACCGTGCTGCTTTTAATTCGCTGATCTAATCGAGCCTGGTGGCCGCGCATCCAGCCGGCCCGGGCTATTTTTAGAATCGAATCGATCCTCCCCGTCGTCCTATCGAAATGTAATAGATTCCAATTTTCTCCCCGTAAATAATGTACGAGCTGAATTATTCATGAACCTGGCCCGGGGAAGTAGTCGAACGAAAACCGGAGCAATAAACCTGTCCCACCGATTCGACTACTTTTTTCCTCTCTGCCTCTCTCTCTCCCTCTCTCTCTCTCTCTCTCTCTCTCTCTCCCTCCCTCCCTCCCTCTCTCTCTCTCTCTCTCTCTCTCTCTCTCTATTTCTCTTTCCTTCGTCGCTGCCTCTTTTTCCAGCTGTTAATCGCGCGGGGCTTCCGCGGAGCGGATCAATCAGTCGTCCATCTTGTAAAATGCCTCTCGCACTTAAAGCCGACGACGAGCCGCGGCTCTTTCCTCGTCCGACGAAAATATTATCCTCGAAAATTCCGAACCGGTCCCCGTCCACGTGTGCCCAGTTTTTACAGTTACCGCGCTATATTTAATTGCCGGTTGCCTAATTAACTTCAAATTCAAATCACACGACGCGTCCCGTCGCGTCAACAACGACCGCTCGTCACGATTTCACCGGCTCGTTTCGGATCCCCAAACGCGAAGAGAATCTTCTAGATTTTTTCTATTCCGAATCTTTTATCCAGAAGATATTCGATGCTTCTTCTTCTTCCTCTTATTTTTACCTCTTCCGAGAGATTATACTACGTTGGCAAGAAAGTAATTTCGGTTTGCACCAATAAATTGTGTTACGTTTGCATTGTCATTCTTTTGTTAAGGATATAATTTGTTTGTCTTCAGCTTTGGTAGTTGACACGTTTAGGTTACTATAGAAACAAATTCCGTGTAGTTTTTTTCGCAACCGATGGTTTGCTGTCAATTTTAACACGGAGTGTAAAAACGAACATTTTCGACACATTTTATTCTTTTAGTTTCATAAAGGCGAGAAAGCGGCCGAGGTTCGCAAAAAGATGTGCGAAGTTTATGGCGTCGATTGCTTAACAGAACGCACGTGTCAGAATTGGTTCGAAAAATTTCGTTCCGAAGATTTTTCACTCAAAGATGACCAACGTTCTGGTCGACCTTCCGATGTTGATGAGGACATAATCAAAGCCATAATTGAATCGAATCGTCGCATAACTGTTCGAGAGATTGTAAAAAGGTTAAATGCATCACACACGACAATTGAATATCACATAAGATGTCTTGGACTTGTTAAGAAGCTCGATGTTTGGATTCCGCATGAATTGAAAGAAATTCGCTTAACACAACGAATCGGTATTCGCGATACGCGTTTGAAACGTAATGCGATCGACCCCTTTTTGAAACGAATTATCACTGGTGACGAAAAATGGATCGTTTACAATAACATTAATTTAAAAAGGTCATGGTCCAAACGTGATGAACCAGCACAAACCATATCGAAAGCCGAATTGCATTGGAAAAAGATCATGCTGTCAATTTGGTGAGTCTATAAGGGTGTATTTTTAGCTGCTTCCAAGCAACCAAACGATCAACTCGGATGTTTACTGCCAACAACTACTGAAATTGGAGGAAGCGATCAAAGGGAAAAAGCCAGAATTGGAAAATCGCAAAGGAATTGTGTTCGACCACGACAATGCGAAGCCTCGCACATCTTTAGCAACACGTACAAAATTATTGAAGCTTGGTTGGAAAGTGATGTCGCATCCTCCATATAGCCCCGACCTTGCACCATCGGATTATCATTTATTTCGAAGTTTACAAAACTTTTTAAATGGTAAAAATTTCAATAATAACGATATTCAATAATAACGATTCTTTACTGATAAGGACCAGACGTTTTATAAGCGCGGAATCATAAAGTTACCAGAAAGATGACAAAAGATCGTCGAACAGAATGGAAAATACTTGACTGATTCAAGTTCATTTCTTGTATAGAAAAAATTCAATTCTATTTCACATTGAAATACCGAAATTACTTTCCTGCCAACACGATAATACCGGACCGCTCGGATCGTCAAAAATTGTACGGCGCCGTCGATTTTCCATCACCGGGATAATCAACTCTTTTTTTCTTCGTCCCGAAGTCGGAATCGCGAAATTCTTGCACGGCCGAGAAGTTAATCGGTGGAAACAAAGGCGATAAAATAGAGCCGGTCGGCATGCGAGGAAACTCGATTGCCGATCCGGTCTCTCCGGCAGGCTGGAAATTTGCATAAGATTGCACGGGGCTGTGGGGCTGGGGGGGGAGGGAGGGAGTAGGTTGTAGAGGCGAACAGCCGGAACCTCGTTTTCGTCGGAGGGACTAAAAGTTATTAAGGGGAAAGAATACGGTGGAGCGAAAGTTTCCCCCTCCCCCTCCGCCCGCCCCTCGGAAGACAGAGGGAACGTCGTTAGAGCAGATTCCGTGAAAAGTTTTCCGGCGAGTTGGGCAATCTAGCGGCTCGAGAAAACGGATGAAAGACTGACGAAGAGCGACCGTGGCGTCCCTGGTGGGGGCGACGGGGGCCGCGGCGGCGGGGGAAACGGGGCGGCTGAAGGATAGACTTTCCGCGACGACCAACGATGGACATTCGATTTTCCCTCCGCCACGAATTATCTTGACTATCTGGCTGCATAATAAAGCAACTCCTCGCGCGCGGTTCGTGTTTTCTTTGTAAATCGCCGGGAGTGGGGGGGGGGGGGGCGTCGGTGGGCGTTTCTATAATCCTATCCCGCCCACGGACTTTGGCATTGCGAATCTTACGCTTGAAATATTCAGAACGGGTTCTCTGTGAGTCCTCGTTTTTCTTACAAGTTGCATAATGGAACATCATGCTACTTGGCGCAGCGTAACGCGGTTTAAATGAAAATAAGGAGTGAGGGGAAGGGGTGGAGGTGTACCTCAGTCGGGAATAAAACGGCTGTCACAGCCGGAGTAATGCCTTCTCAATCGTAATGAATTTTAAGGGAGCTCGTACCCTCGTCGGCTTCTGAACAACGGACTGTCTTATTATTTTCATAAAAATAAGGGGCGGGGGAGTGGGGGGAATGGAAGATCGAGAAACGGCTGGCAAATCGTCATCGTCGATCAGCTGGAAAATTACCGTCATGGTCGAGGAAATACTTTCTTCGTCGCGATTGAATTATCGGGACGCTTCGACCCTCCGCGAGCCCTCTGACAAATGTAGAAATTCCGGTGAAATATCCAGCGGAATTTTTCATAGCGAACCCCGTTTTGCAGGATCCGGCGGCTTATCTTGCGAGGAGAAGCAGGCCATTCTGGACGAGCATAACCGGCTGAGACAGCTGGTGGCTCTGGGACAGATCCACGGCCAGCCGGGGGCTGCGAACATGAGAGAAATGGTGAGCATCCCCTCGCCTAATAACCCACGGTAAATCTTAAGAACGTTTTTAAAATCGACCGCGAGAATTCGCGGCGCAATTCGGTCCCGAAATTCGATTCTGCTGATCGGTGGCCGCTTGGGGGTGGGGCGCGACCATAAGCGACTGAAGGGGGTAGTTCTTGTTAACACTAGATTTACGGAACCCGTCAAAATGACGGGTCACTAATTTTTTAATTTTTCGATTATTCATACCGTGAGAACGTACATTTATGAATTATTTATTCAATTTATATGTTACTTTTGTATTTATATTTAGTATAAACAATTTTACAATTAGAAACAATATTTATTTAACGATTTATTATAAGCAAATTTAATAACTTTTATAAACTTTTATTGTTACTTTTATAAAATAATATAAAACAGCTGTTTTTAGTGCTTCATAAATCTAGTGTTAAGAAAGAAAATTCGAGAAAACGTTTGCCGAGTTTTCGAAGGAATAGAATAGCATCGACGGAGCAATAAATTGCAAAGGCGTAGAACCAGCCCAGGGAAATTCGCAGCAACCCGAAATTCGGCAATTCCGGGAGAAATTGCACGGATCGAATTTTTTGGCGGAATTTGAATTTTTAAGGGAGCAGGGATTTTTGGCGCAGACATTTTTCAGAACAGGAAGTCGTTTTTTACAGGTGTGGGACGACGAATTAGCAGCCGTCGCTCAGAGGTGGGCGGATCGATGCGCGGAAATGCACGACAATTTGCGAAACGTTCGTAAGTAACATTCCCGTCCCATCGGCGATATTATTCGATGCAGGTTGCTTCATAAGAAATTCAACCGACTAAATAATACTGGAATAAACAAGAAAGAAGAACGAGAACTGTACTTTATGGTAATTTATTTTTGTAACAAAATGTTCGCGTTGTTCTCGAACGACAGAAAGATTCGCGGTGGGCCAGAACATAGCCAGAACGTGGACGACGAGGTCCCCAGGGCCGTACGACGACCAGCCGAACTGGAGGCAGCGGATCTACGACTGGTTCAAAGAGGTGCAACACTATCGCGCCGGTTACAGCGACGAGACCGGTCACTATACCCAGGTGAGCTCTGACTGGATCGTCGAAAAAAATGCTTTCTTCGCTCGAGAATCAAGTTCGAAATCGAGTTTGAACTGGTTTCAGCTCGTCTGGGGCGACACGTTCCTCCTGGGCTGCGGGTACTCGTTCTACTACGATCCCGCGCGCGGCTATACGAAGAATTATGTTTGCAACTACGGTCCCAGGTGAGAGCTTTCCGCTTGTTCTTCATTTTTCCAAGCGCCGTGAAAGTTGAACAAAACTTTTCCAAACGTTTCCCGACCGCCTGAAGTCGATTCTAATTTCACCGAAAACGAAGGGGCGGGTTTCCGAGTTCGGACAGCTTTTTTTCGAAAACTTTATCATCACGATCCATTTATTCTGTACGACGAGTTAATGTTTGTTAAACTCTCTCTCTCTCTCTCGCCTCCGGAAGTCGAATAATATTTATCCGAAAATGAAGAAGCATTCTCGGGGAGAATTTAATAACGCGCACGAGAGGCAAAAGGGGTTTGCATTTAAATAACGCGGGATTTTTCTAAAATCGAGGGAAATACTCGACAATGTGGTCGGGGGGAGGTGGGCGACCGCGACGACGCCCGGCAAAAGAGGGGAAAATGAGGGAAATCTGCGGCGCGATATTTCAACTTTCCGACGTGTTCCCTGCAGCCGTGGAAAAAGAAAACGGAATGCAACGTGTATTGAATCCGGCCGAAGCTTCCATAAATTTTCCACGCTCCTCGAGTATTTCCTGTCAATCGGTAGCTTATTACTGTCGACAAATTGAACGTGTCGTCGTCCTCGTCGTCGCCGCCGCCGTCGTCGTCTGCAGCCTGCCGCCATTTCCCCTTCCCCTACGGGGAAGCGAAAAAAAGTCTCGACCTGCCACCGGGAATATTTATTCCCAATTTCATCGAACGTGACAAAAACGAGATCCGAACGCCGGCAAGAAGAGATTACGTCGCACCCCTGAAGCATTGCTTAGAAATTCACCGATAATTATAACCGTGCCGTTTTACTGCGGGAACGATCTTCGGGCCAGAAGCAAAATTACCGTGCTCTGGAGAAACATCCATCAAATCGACGAAAATATTCATCAATCCTTGTACAATATTCATGCATCGACGAATATATTTTTGTACGACGATATTTTTTTTATTCTATTTATTATATATGCATATAACCAGGGGATGGGAAATACTTTCGATCGGTGTAGAAAAATTGCGCGAGCGTCGCTGTATAGGGCGATTGAAAAAGGTCGATAATTTATCGACGTATACGAAATTATGTAAATAAAATAAAAACGAAAAAATATGTGTAATAAAACAAATATTATTTTATTTATATAATTTCGTACACGTCGATAATTATCGACTTTTTTCAATCAACCTATACAGCAATACAAACATTTAACGAGGCTCGCGCAATTTTTATGCACCGATCAAAAGTATTTACCGAACCCTGGCTACAAATCGCAGATTTACGGGCACGCTATTCGCGCGGAATAATTGGGCACGGCTAATGGTTTTTCTATGATAATTACGGTGGGGGGGATGGAAGTTGTTCGAAAGGTACAACGGCGCGGATAGAGATCCCGGTAGCGGGGAAAGTTGGCGAACAAAAATGGAACAGCCCTCGTAAGAAGGCCGAGAACCGGAAGTAAGAGGAGGAAGTTAACCGACGCGGCGCAGGGGTTTCCCGGAGATTTACGGGTATTTTCCCCGTCGAGAAGTTCTAACGCGGCGCGACGTTTTCGATTCGACATAAATCATCCCTCGGCACGGCTTACGGGTTATGTTTTCATTGTTGTGCAGCGGCAACGTGCTCGGCTTTCAACCGTACCAATCGGGACAGCCGGCTTGCGGCACCTACGGGATGTCTTATTCGAATCGATACGCAGGACTCTGCGGTGAGTATCGAGCATCGTTCCCGCTCTTGGACGATGCTCTTTGTCCTCGGTCGATTATTCGCCCCGGCGAAACTATTACGTTCGATAGTGAATCGATTTTGACAAATATTCGAACTGTTCCAGCTCGCGGCAGCTACTATCATCTGGGCGCCTACTGTGCTTATGGTTAACGGCCAACGTCCCTTCTGAAATCGTGCGAGTTCGAGGAAAAGCGTGATTTCCCTATCGAAGCTCCTCGCCGAAGAAGAATAGCGAAAAGGACACGCAGGGTTGCCATTTTCTGTGTCACGATACAATGTTTCTGAAACCGAATTGCCCCGAAAGCAATTATTGCAACTGGAAGCGTAGCAAATTGATTTCTCGATCGAGCGAAAAATGGCGGGGTTGTTGCGGTTGCCTCGGTATCGGGGCCACGGTTTGAGAGACACTGGTCTAGTTAACCTTTTCTAGTCTGCGAAAGATAGTCTGTGTACCGTAGTGTATAGTTAACAAACGAAAGTTAAGAAAGCCGTGTGAATAAGTTAGGGGGTCAGCGGTGGGGAAAAATAAAGCGTTGAAAAGACCGTAATCTGGCGCTGGGGGATGAAACGGGGGAGCTGTGCAACATGCTGGTAGGCTGTTGCACCCCGCGCACCATGCATTTCTCATCGCGTCCCTTACGTGACCCTGCCACGCATAAATATTTAAAAGCCACAAAGATACGGTGCACGCTTTTTTTCCCCCAACCCTCTGCAACCCTCCTGCACGTTGATTACACTCGGCGCGAGCTGTTTCGATTAATTTCAGCCGTGCCGGGAACCTATCATCATTGAATTGTCATTAAGAACGATGACTGTACGCGCGTCGACCGCTATCGTTAATAATCTGAAGTATTTATTGACAAAGTATTGTAAATACGTAGCTGTTACGTTCGAAATATTTTTAATAAATGCGTGCAATAATAACTGGCCGATGTTTTTCACTCCCTAGTATATTCTGGTAATTGTTATAAAATAGCAATTATTTTATGTTAAAGGGCATTCTTCGAGCTTCAATTTGAGTACACGAACGTCAAACAATATCAACGGGAAAGCGTAGAAAAGAATTTTTTAAAACGCATCGAGTTCGGGCGTTTGCTTCACCGAGCAACCATTTCGTAATTTTAATTTTCAGGTGTGCAAGGGTGATTGTTTTTTAATTGAAATATACTCGTCGTGAAGTGTATTTTCCAAGGTACATTTCGAGCTAATTGCATGTTTAATTGGAGCCCTCAATCGTTCAAAATTTATTACGGTATTAAATGGAATCGAATAATCTCAATTCGTAGCTGAAACGAAGTATACGATATACTCGATTCGATGAATAGTTAAAGGTGTTTGTGCTGCCATCCGCGGTAGAATCGCCAAGTTTGTCGCCGCGTTAGTTCCAGTATTCGCCGCTAGATGAGGCGGTCGGTACCTTTGTTGCGCTGTGAATATCAGATCTAATTCGGCGACAAACTTGGCGATTCTCCCGCGGATGGCAGCATAAACACCTTTAACTATTCATCGAATCGAGCATACCGTATACTCCGTTTCAGCTACGAATTAATACCATCAGAATCCATGAAATACCGTAATAAATTTTGGACGATTCCGGGCACCGATTGAAGATGTAATTAGCTCAAAATGAGCCGGAGAAAATATACTTCACGACAAACGAAGTTCTGTCCGAAACCAATCGTTCTAACCTTCTTAAAAATTCGAACTACGAAAAGGTCGCTGCTCGGATTAAACTCTCAAATCGGCTAATCGTAAAAAAATGATTCTCCACCCTTCCCATCGTGATTTCCCAACGTTCGAGCACTCGAATCCAAGCCGAAAGAATGCACTTCGTGTTAGGCGCACAACGAAATGAGAATAATTCCGATAACATGCTGAATACCTAAAGATAGCGAGCGATTGCCCAAGGACCAAGGTCGCGACGGCTCTGCAATGCAAATTCGATTCCGCCGATATGCCGATATCCACGTAAAATCATTGAAAAAATGTCCCAGCGAACGATCCCAGTCCGATCCCGACGAAAGTTTCGCGTCGTTTTAGCCACCCTTGAAACCAGCAAACCGAACCATAAATTCGCCGGGACGACAATCGATTGCGGCCGACTAGATAAAAAAATACTCGGCGCGACCACAGAACGCGGAACGGTATAAATTACTCGCTAATCGGTACGTCACTTTTACTTCGCGGTGTTGCGCCATCGTTATCTGCGCGAATTAACGCGGAAAATGGGAATCGGCGCGTGTTCTCCCGGCCGTCGCGTCGCGTCGCGTCGCCTCGCGCCGCCTCGCGCCTCGCTGCGCGGCCTCCTCCGTTACCGGAATAAAAGAGTCTTTGGATATGACGCACTTTATCGTCCGTTCTTTTTCTCATCGGTTCCCGATTGGATGCTGATACATGGTGTACGATATACGACGGGATGACGACGTCGGCGTGTGCCGCGGCTCCGATGGCGGCGAGAGCGTGTGAGGAAACCTCTCTCGGCGAACTTCACCGTCGCGCGTGTGACATCACGCTTCATTGTTGGAGGTTTACGTCATTCTCGGGTCTGGTCTCGAGTCGGTGCGCGCGGTCTAAAGTAGTAGCCTTTAGACGCGTGCGGATCGGTGGCGGGAAGTGATAGACAGAGAGTGTGTGGCCGCGGGAGAAACGGAGACCGAGACGTCGAAGCAGAGAGGAAGAGTGAGTGAAAGAGAGACAGCGCGCGAGAGAGAGAGAGAGAGAGAGAGAGAGAGAGGAGAAGGAAGAAAGAGGGAGAGAGAGAGAGAAAGAGAACCGTGTGTGGCGAACAAACAGAGGCGAATATCACGGTGTGCCGCGGCTGCGCGAGAAACACAAGTCGGGCATGTCGTTTCTCCTCGAGACCGTTCGGTGTTGTCGCGGAAACGGCCAGGCTCGCTCGTGCCATGAGATCCGTCGAGGATCGACCCGCCGCTGCGAGGGATCAATAAAAAATTAGCGTTTCGACAAACCGAAGAGGAGAAACGGCCAGGCCGTCCAGGCAGCGTCGTGGAGAGTGGTGGTGGTGGTGGCCAACAACGCTGCTGTTGAGGAGAGGAGAGGAGGCGAGAAGAGAGAGAGAGAGAGACAGATAGAGAGGCGAGTAGCCGGAGAGTGAGTGAACAAGAGGAAAGACGGGGAGAGAGAGAGCGCGAGAGAGAGTGAGAGAGAGAGAGAGAAAGAGGGAGGGAGAGAGACGGACACGAAGCGCGACGTTCAACGGTGGCGGAGCGCTGATTTGTGATTTCGTCGTCGGTTACCGATATTTCCGAAGAAACCAGACGACCCGCCGTCGGGTACGGGACCCGTCCACACGCTGCCCAAACCGGAGGGTACGTTACGCGCCGTCGGGACGCGCGCCCTGTCACTGTTCCTAGCATGTAACGACAACGGCCCCTTCGACGACGCGCTCTTACATTTTAAATATAACGGTGTGTATAAATAAGTATGAGCAATAGCGGGAGTGCACCGACGGAGTACTCGACGCACATTTTTCCAAAGAGTCCGCGCCGCCTCTGATACACCCGTTCCGTGACGGCGCGTCAAATGCAGCCGGATTCCACGGTCTCCGCCGAGCAGTTCACCACATATGTTCTTGATGCGTGGGCACGCAGCACCGAACTATCGTCAAGGTTAGTGTGTCTGACAGACATACCCGTTCGCGTACGGTGGCTCGCACCGACGCACTCTGCCGTTTCGCTCTCTCACGAATTATCCGGAGACTTTCTTGTCCGGGGCCCTACGGGACAAGAAAGGCACTCGCTTCGATTCCCATCTACATACATATACTTCGGCAGGATCCCGTTTGGGGACTTTGGTGCGCTGGAAAGGAACGTTGGGAGACGCGCGCGTCCACCGAGTGGTGTATGCTTATTTATGATCGCGCTGAGATCACGTTGCTTCTAGCATATAATAGAAAGGTTAGCTCGGGTGTCGACTTCCAACTTAGACCGTAGGCCGGCGCGACTCTAATTCCTGTTTTCGATGGAGCTGTGCCCGTGGGAAGTACGTGGTCTTCGGTTTTGGTCGCGGGCACTTTCGAGCCTTTAAGTTCCTCAAGGTTGCGGCTAGTTATTTCATGTGCGTTCGACGTGAAACTCTGTGATTTATCCAGCACGTTTCCCACGTAGGTGTATGCCTGCGATCAAGGGAAAATCTTGCCCCCTCCCCATTCCCCTCTCCCGGGTTCTCAGTTGTTTGTGCGAAACAGTTGGTTAGGGACTTAAGTCCGTTTTACTTGTGGCACTTCGTAGCGACGGTCGGGTAACTAACGAAGATCGGTACGTCGGTGTCGAGGAGGAATAGGAAAAGCATAGTTCTCGTTCTTTGAGAATGCGAACGAACGTGCAGGCGGTTTATTAAAATTTTCTCTCTCGTCCCCGAATAACACCGCACGCGCACGCTTTTTTTCTTTCTGTCTTTTATTTTTGACACTTCCGATATATAGGTTCGCAATGTTTACAAATATTTTGGGGAAACGTAAACACAGTTTCGAGCATCGTCGAATCTCGATCGGCTGCTCCTTTTTTTTGCAAGTGTATCCTTCCATTTCGCTTTCTGTAATTGCGTGTGGTTTTTAGTAAAAATTTTGTACACAGGTCCGATTATATTTACATAACTACGTCGGGCAAATTTAACACCGAACTGTTTACGTTCGGAATGATGTTTGGCCGACGACTTCATCCTGTGTCACTTTTCGCTGACAACGTTCTCTGCCTCTTTGAAAACAGTTTTCACCCCGACCAAACAATTTATGAACTGTGACTTCGTTTGTCCCTAGATTGATACCCAGGTTGCATTGCAACCCTGTTGTTTCTGAACAACACAGGAAACACGCGAAGTAATTTTCGTTCGTGATCGATGATTTATAAATAATAAGCGGTATACGTTTCCGTTAAAATAATGCAATAAACAAAATATTCCAGATCCAAAGTGACACTAATTTTCTATCTTCCGCAGAAAAATCAAGGATTGTCCTTCGTTGGACAATTAAGTACAGACAAATTGGATGAGAAGAAGTTCACTCTATGCTCTCTGAACAATGAAGCTTCATTTTACACACATGGAACTTTGCATCGACCAGTGTCAACAAATTCTATGTGAGTATCAAAGCGGTCCGAGCGCGACACGGTCTTATGGTAGGCATGTTCCAGGGGTAAAAGGTGCACGTAATGCTGTTGCTTGTTCTACACTGGACGCGAAGCCACAAAGAGTGCCCAGCAGCCCTAGATCGTATCCCAGTCGGTTTTGATCTTTATATGATGCACCAAGAATTTTACATGTTCATCATTGTACTGGCACGCTTGTGCAAGGAAGGGTAAGCGAACAGACCGGCACTATGCAAACGCTGCACAGCTATTCTGATCACCCTGCGTCGCATGTGACCAAAGAAGGTGAAACTGTGTTGTAGGTTCGAAGCGACAAATGCCTGGTTATAATTAATTGCAGCTGGAAAACACTCTGCCGACGATGCAGCGTAGCGTGCTTTTCCTTGTTGCAAAAGGATTTGATATTTGGAAGTATGTTCGGCGATTCGCAACCGGTTACGTTTACCTTAAATCGATTTTGTTACCACACTCCAACGAAAATCGAGTACGCTCCAAGTACATCGAGCTAACGACCGATTTTATAACTGTAACTGTGTATCGAATCCTCTTGCAATCCTACACAAACGATTGACACATTGGTTCGAGTGTGATAATACATACATTTTAGAAGTTCACTGAGAAACTCTTGGTCTTCGCTCAACACGATCTATTTTCAGAACAACCGTTCCTATGAGCGCCTCTCGTCCGTTAAACTGTGATGGGAAAGATAATAACAGGACAAACGGTTCCAGTAAGTCTCGATTACATTTTTCCCGCGCTTTTCGGCTCTTGCTACGGTACCCACTAGCATCCAATAAGATTAGAGTCCAAGTAGTAAGAGTCCTGATCACGGTTCCACTGTACCATGATTTAATGACTAACATTATTGTATAACTTGCAGAGAGAATGGCATATGAGGTATTTCTGGGTGGATCTTGTAATCCAACTACATGGAGATCAGAAATAGCGATACCGACTCTGCAGAGCCTCGGCATAACTTACTACAATCCCGTACGTGTTTTCTTCAACTTTACAGGGTAGCCTAGTTTTAGCTAAAAAGTTATTCTTTCCAAAACTTCTAGAATAATATCAAGCCCATATTCAAAGAGTATAAACTAAGTTCTCTGTTGAAGAATACAAGGCAGAAGTAGTTTTGCAAGAATTGCATCCTTGCGCAAAGCAATCGATCGAACCAAGATCCAAGGTTCTAAACAAATATTTATGTAACACCACTTCTGCCGCGTATTTTGCAACGCGAAAATCACCACGCAAGTTTCAGTAAAAATTGCGCAGGGAAAGAATCGCAAAGATCACTTCAATTTCGTCATCCTAATCCGGGCTATCCTCTTGAGTCATATCTGTTCGAGTCACCGTCACCAGTTTCTCGCTCCAGACAATGGCTGACGGTTGGCATTATGGGTTTCAGCAAGTGTCGCAATGGGGGCCAGAACTGATAGCTCAAGAGTACGAGGCGAAGCAGACGGCGAAAGTATTACTGTTCGTGATAGATAATCAGACGCGTAACAGCGCGGGCATCATCGAAGCAGCGCAATTGGCAGCTACGCGTCGCGAGTCCTTGATCCTGGTGATCTACCCGTATCGGCAGGATCAAACGATCCTCGGCGAGCCGGTGTCGATACAGTAAGTAGCACACATAAACAAGATTGTCAGACGATGCATGCCTGTGGAAAAAAATAGAACAATGACAAACACCGCATGCCCTGTTTAGGGAATATTACGACTTGATGAATGGCCTGTTGGTACTGCAGTACCTCATGGAGAGGCAGAGGATACCGATATTCGAGAGCGTGTCGGTCGCCCTAAATTGTACGTCCAAGGTAATCCGAAACGACCGGGAATAACATACACGTGTAAAACGTATTCGTTACCTATCTACAGAGCGACTTGGTTGCTAACTAAAATAATTTGATCCACGCCGTAGGTCCTGCGCGAGGAGATTAAAGTACAAGATCTGCATTCCGAGGATGGCATTCGACCGGCCAAAATTTCGCTCAGTCAAAATGGAACGGACTCCGTGTAAGAATAACTTTCTGCTAAGCATCGCGTACCTCTCGTAACATTCCTCGCTGTTTCATTCCTCGAATTTTCCCAATCGCAGCACGCTCAGAGACATTTTCAAGTCGATGGACATAAACGACACCGGCAGCGTTAATTTGGCCGAAGTGAGTGACTCTAATTACGAGTTATTTTCAGACGATATTCTTCGCGATTAACGGTTCACGTTTGGTTTTGCAGGCTTGGCTGGCGCTACAGTCGAACGTGTCGGTCTCGGATCTGCTGAATGTGGTAAATAAGTCGGGTAATAGATTCTTACTTGATTTTTTTAAAAGAAAGAAACAAGAATTATTGCGTAGGACCGCCGCGAGCCAACCTTCTACCGGTTCTCTCGTTGTCCGGCATTCTCTGAGCTCGCGTGTATGTTCTAGAAACGTACAGGCGGTTGATAGACGACGGGTTTCCGGTGAAGAAAGATCCGACGGAATTACGGATCAATTTCGAACAGTTCAGCGCCCTAGCCAGGGAATCGGCGTGGCGGACGAAGAGCAACGGCGTCTCTTGTGAAAGTGAGATATCTTCAGTTTGGAGTATAATATGTAGGAAGGCCTCGAAATTTCTTCGCAGAACTATCGTGCAACCTTTTAGCCGCTTCCTAGGTATTTTCTATTCTCAAAAGTTTCCAGTGCTCGGTAGAACGCGCGGTGTACGCGGAAGCGAGCGAACGACACCGGTCGCAGAGACAATTGAACGGCTGTCCGGAAGAAGGGCTCGCGTTACGTTTCACGAAGCTTACAGTAAAACCTTGTAAACCGACTCGTTGCTCGCTGTCGCGATTCAAGAAGCAACTGGTCCAACCCTCCTTCCATTACAGAAGGAAAACTAAAGTAAACTAAGTAAATAAAAGAAGCAGAAGAAAAATATAGACTAGCACACTCTAAGAAGACGAACGTTGCGCCAGGTGCTTCTTGAATTGCTGCTGCAAGCGTCGCGAAACGTAACGGAATTTTTCCAGGCATTCGTTCAATTAGCGTAACTCGAGAAGTCGTGACGGAACGTTGACCTTGACTCGCAGGAACGGATACGATTTTACCGGTGACACTGTTTAGATTGGACCAACTCGATCGTAATGGAAACGGAAAAGAGGGACCTGTACGTCGGCGTGATCGGCGAGGACCAGTTCTGGCTGGAAACCGCCGCTAAACCCTCCATCGAGTGAGCATTCTAGCTACAAAGTCCGTCGACGGCGTCGTCGAGTCTACGTGGAGGTTTGTTCTTCCAGGTCCAGGGGACTGACCTTGAACCGGCCCTGCCTGAACGAGTACAACGAGTACAACGTGAAGGTGTTGCCGCAGGAGTTGCAAAAGATGAAGAACTCCCGGGTAATGTTACTGGTCGTGCCGCAGCACTCGCGCGGCATCACTATAATGGCACTGGCAGCCCACCTAATCGGACTGCGTGCCAAACTGGTTTTATGCGTTCAGACGCTTCCCGAGGGTTGTGTAGTTTCCGGTGAAAAGGTGAGACTTCAACGGCTTACCTTATCCTTCACGCGGCTTCCGCAGTTTTCCTCCGTAACGTCGCGCCTCCGTCGCCCCGTCGCGCCACCTAGCTCTTAGTCGCTGGCCAATCAGAGCGGAGGTAAAATAGCTTCCGCTGGCCCGGACTGACCCGCTTCACGGTCCCGGCTTACGGAGGAATTACTGTAACATTTTGTTGTTGTTTTTTACTTTGTTTGATTAACCGACGATATTTGTTGTGTCCAGCTAACCGAACAAGCCACAAAAGACTACAACCGGGGAAGAATGTACCTGTCGGACTACGCGACGCGCGAAGGTGTACCTGTCTTTCAGAATATCGCAGAAGCTCTGCAACACGCGATACAGCTAGTTCAAACCGTTCGTTGACTTTCTTCTACTCCTTCTCTACTACCCCCGCCCGTTACCCTCTCGCCGCCCTACCAACCCCTCCGCCACACCGTCCTCCTCACCCGATACCCTTACTTTTTCTAATACTACTTTTTTCATCTTCGACACTTTTTTCTATTTCTTTGTCGTACGTGTAAGCTTTGCGATTCATCGATTAATTTATTTTTACACTTAGTAACGTTCAACTACCGATCGAGATCCGGATAACAGAATATGGAAAGCGTGTCGGATTTTGTTACTCAGTCGTTGCTGTGACGATACAGGGGTTTGTTGCGATATACGTATACTCAGCACACGCGCGCGCGCGCGCGCACGTACACCGCCGATCAAAAGTTATTACGGCGAACCTACTTCGGATCGAAGGTAAATCGGAAATCGGTTCTTTTCTTTTTTTTCTTTTGTTTCGTTTAAAACGAGCCCCACCCATCCAGACTGCTCGTCGAGAACGCAATTTCGTGGGTTCCGCGAGGCAGTCCACAAGGGTGGTGGATCATCTTTCGGTCGACGGTGTACAGAAAAACTAGCGTTTACTTACTCGTTCCACGACCAACGCGTCCACGATCGTTCGTTAAACGTCACGCGTTCGACGCTTATCGAGGTTCTAGTGAAACGTCTCGCGGTAATTGAACACATTTTTTTATAGCGATTGAACTTGGTAATTTTGTAACCTTTTTGGTAACTACTACTGGTTGAGGATTGATACACATGTATTGTACATAGATTACTAGTTGTTTTTAACGATCTAATGATAAAGTAATTTGAAAAATTTTGGTAAAACGAAATGTACGTAACTGTGGGTATGCGTGCTATAGAGACACTATTGAATGATACGTGCCGTGCGACTGTTTCCGTGTGTATGTTAATTTGCGTGCGTGCGTGCGTGCGTCCGTTGAGCGAATGGATATTATGTTGCTGACTGCTTGCTCGCGTGTGTGTGTACAGTGAGACGAGACATACGTGTACCTGTACGAACAAACATCTTATTCAGCGCTAACTGAAGGTGTTGTACACCGTGACGCGTAACGCAAGAGAACATTGTGAACGTATTATCCGTGCACAAGAATTAATAACGAGAGAAAAGTTGGGATTCCGGGCACGTGCGTGCGCGTTGTCGATGTACAGTCGAAGAGGGGGGGAAAAAAAGTCATGTCAACAACGCTCGACGAGATGGAATACCGACTGGCTCAATATATTTTTTTCTTTTCTCTAGTTCCCTCCTTTTTTTTCTTGCGAACACTTTATTGCTACCGCTTTCAAAATACTTAATACACAATGTTTCGTCCGAAATGCTACGCCCTTGCTTTCCCAGTGACGTAGTACCTGTGTATTTTCTTCAACGAAAGCAGCACCGGCACCATGGCCGGCAGAAACAGAGGGATGTACACAGCGTACCTGTAACGATGCAACAAATTAATTAATTACGATGCGAAAATAATTAATCGGTCGTCTAAGTTGATCTAGTAGGATCTAAGTTGATCCAAGATCTAAATCGATCTAGGATCCAAGCTGCTCTAGGAGCACCTAGATCCAATTCTCTGACGACCTACTTCTGGTCATCCGGGAAGTACAGCAGGGCTAGAAGCGTGGGGTCGGAGAAGGCAGCCTCGGCAGCAACGAACGCTTCCTCGCTGGCCAGGAAGCCTTCGACGAGGTTACCCTCGGCCAACCGTTGGGACGAGAACTCGACCAAACGCAGGGCCGTCTTTATTCTGTCCCCGACGACGTCGGTGATCACGATGTTCCCAATCTTCTTCAGGAGCTGGGCCAGCGACTGCAGAGTCAGCTTAGCCGAAGTCAGCTGCTCTATTGTGCGTACACGCATCAGCGCGTCGATTTCCCAATCGGACAGCTTCAATCCTACCGACGAGGTGCTGGTCACGCCCGGGATGAACCTCTGTAAATAGGAATTCGGGGTCACGAACGACGAATCCGGGTTATCCTCTGTGAACGGCAACCCGGCGCGCGGTTATGCATATTGAGAAATCAACGGTGACGCGCCACTGTTGCGGCAACCCTGTGCACACCGTTGTATGCCGGGAAAGCAAGCGACAGGCGCGACGAGGATCTGGCAACGCTGTGAGATGGGAGGCGCGGCGAGACGTGATCACGGAGAGAGGGGTGTGCAATTATCGATGTAGGAATCGTTGGTTGATTACCGGCTCTGGGATACCTAGAAGAAGCTTCAGTTGGGCCAGGAACGTGCCGACGACCGTGGCCTCGGCGGGGACCACGGTGACCGGCTGGTTCGTCTTGTTGCCCGTGCAGGAATCCATCGGGGGATTGACCAGCACCACACCGCCCCATCTGCAATCGAAATAGCCTGAGCAACTGTCGGAAAGGCAAGCCGGTTGGCCGACGCACCGTTACCTTGGCGAGAGGAACGCCTCCACGTTGGTGTTGACCTTGGACCGGTGGCCCGACCGGGTGTAAATGTGCAACGGCGCGCTGTCGCAGGGGACAGCGTAGATGACGAAGTTGATGGTCGGGTGGAGGCTCACCTGGGAAGCTGAAACAACACCTCTACCCTCAGACTTCGCGATGTTTCCAAGGTCAGCTCGGCGAACCTACCCAATTTCTTCTCCAACGGCGTGATCAGCTGCGGCAGCACGTCCTCGGGCAACGCGAAATGTCTGCCCAACGGGCTGCTGTCGGGCACCCTTTTCGGGCTGACTTCCAGGGGCAAGAAGTAGAGCCACTGCGACTTCACGGAGAAGCTGGAGATCGGTATCTCCCGAAGGAAGGGCTCGACGTATTCTGGAAGGGAGACGAGAGCTGTGCGCTGAGAGCCGAAGGAACGTCGCCGGAACGTTCTACGTACCCTCGGACATTTTGCGCAGGTCCCAGTCGACCTTCAGCTTATCGGGATCGGGGTTCACGAGAGTGACCAGCACGTCGTAGGACGGACTCGCTGGGAACCGCCTCCTGTTCTCCTCGTCCAGACTGTACCGGGTCGGCTCGGTGAGCGCGTCCTTCGTCAGGGTCAACGACTTCTCCCGGAGCATCCATTCGGACAGCACCTTGACCAAAGTCGAGCCCTCTGGAACCAGATCGGCCGGCGTGACGACGCAGAACAACGGGAGACACGGAAACGAGAATACCGACTGGTCTTCGTGGGGAAGAACAGGGTCCTCTTTGATCCGACCAGGACCGTGTCGTTCGGTGTCCGCGCCTCGAGGAGCAACACCTGACCCACGTCCGTGTCGAAGCTGGTGGCAGCCACCTTCTCCAGATTGTGTCGCGTGAAAGCCGTTGCTACCAAGCTCGGCGATATCATCCGCTGCTCCACCTGCACGTCGTAGATGTCTGAAACGAGCACATCGAGCTTGACATAAGCTTGACTAGGGGACAGGTCGAAGGTCCGCTTCGCCGATGAGCCGAGGAACCCACCAGCTGACCCGAAGGCCTCCATTATCTCGCGGCTGAGAGCCTCCCCTCGGTCCTTGGACGTGGTTGCGAGGACGATCTTGGTTCCAATGGTGACCTTGAGGTCGGACAGCCGCTCGATGCCGGCGTAGGGCAGCGAGACCCTGGGGACGGCGGTGGTGTGCCACCATAACGGGACTCCGATGGCCAATAGCAGCACGACGAACGATATGCTCGCGTACACTCTGTACCTTTCTGTAATTTTAGATGCTCAAGGTCATCGATACTCAACGTCATCCGCGTGTTATTAACGGTGGACCAATTGTTCGATGACGTTTATAAGAAGAAGAGGAACGATAGGCGAAAAAATAGTTATGTCAAGGTTATTTCAAGGCTTCAAAAATGTCTCGCAATCCGGAAATGGGTTCCTCAGGTCATTCGAAGTAACTTTTTCCTCAGCGAAAATTCAATCCGCGGCTTCGTTCGCGAGTTATTAACGAGAAACGCTGATCAATGAGAGTCGAGCTCGACTGGCGCGAGACGGCCCAGCTCCGCTGACTGGCTCGGCCGTCTCGCGCGCCAGCTGATCTCGCCTCTCATTGGCCACTGTTTTTCGCTAATAACTCGTAAACGAAGCCGCGGATAGCATTTTCGCTGTGGAAAAAGTTACTCGTAATGACCTCGGGAACCTCTCATTTCCGTATTGCGAGACATTTTCGGGTCAGCCTGTAGACCCGGCGTTTCGAAGGTGCGCCGTCGCTCGGACGTCACCGAGAACAATCGGACAACGGTCGCCGTTGAACGGCGCAGCCAATTCAGCTTCCCTACCGCACACTTTTTTCTCGTTATCTTCGATTGGAAGATGAACTGTGTCGCCTGCGCAGTGACCGCCGACTTATCGCGAGCACTATAGCAATAGGTACAGCGCCGGGGATCGCGGTTATCTTCGTTGTACGGTTCGCGACACGTGCCGGGATTAGATCAGACTTTCGTATCCCTTCGAATTCGAGCGCCGTTCCCGCCGAAACCGAGCTGTTTCCATCTGCGTCCATTTTGGTAGCGCGACGACGACCATTGGCGGTGTTGTGTCGCGGCTCGCGAGTAATAAAACGAGCCAGAGAAAGATCGGTCGCGCGCTACGGACGGAATACAAACGAGAGGAGCGAAAAGTTGGCCAAGTTCGGCCGGCGACCGTGCACGGAACGCCTCGCGATCGTGTTTACGTCCTCCTCGAATCGTGACGGGTTACGCAACGCGAACGAGGACGAGCGGTGCCGTGAGCGGGTTTAATTACCCGATTAGATTGATTTGAATGCTGCTCCGTCGACTTTGTTTCCCTCCCCAATGCGCCCGCTCCGGCATGCCACGAGACGTAAAACGATCGCTTTAAGTGATCCGATCCCGAGACTCCGGCGCAGGTTCAAACGATTTCGACCAACAGTAAATTCCCCAATTGTACGCCTCGGCTCGCGCGACAGCCGCTTCTCGCCAGACCGCTCCTCTCGAAGGGCACTCGCTCGCAACCCCCTCCTTATCTTATCTGCCTCGTAAACTTTGTAAAACAACACCCCGGACCGGCATCCTAACCCCGATAACACCCCAGGAATTTAGAGACTGCGTCCAGCATCCAGCATCTTTGAACTGTTTCGAAACCGTTTCAAAACAGGGAAATATTTGGTTGTTATAAAATTCGATCGATGCTCCGAATCGTACGTAGAATAATTCTGCGGACTCTGTCAAGTACGGCGGTATTTATTTTTACAATGTTATAAACATTTGAACACGGCAAGGAAATGTTTTGAAAAATGTGAGACGTCGTTAACAGACATTTTTGGGGCTTTGTGTCTTTCCCTTTGGAAATTGTGTAAAAATATTTATGTGCGTAGGATGTGATTAAAAAGTATACTATTTTATTCGGGAGAGTCTAGAGGATTATTCTGTGAAAGACTGATTCGCATAACTGTGATAGTTGCGGTAGGAAAAATTGCAGGAGAAGACAATTCGTTGGGCAGTGATCTTTCTTCGAACTCGACTGTTTCTTTCGATTTGGAAATTTTTAAACAATGTTTATCTATATACAATTCGATAAAAAATATACCATTGTATTCGGCAGAGTCTACAGAATTATTCTGTGCGAGAGTGATTCTCATAACTGTGATAATTACGTCAGGAAAAATTCTAGAAGAAGACAATTCGTTGGACAGTGATTTTTCATCGAAGTCATGACTTACAGATTGTCTCTTCCTTTTCGAAATTTTTTAAAAAATGTTTACCTACATACAATTCTTTAAAAAGATATACCATTGTATTCGGCAGAGTCTACAGGATCATTCTGTGCGAGACTGATTCTCATAACTGTGACAGTTGCGACAGGAAAAATTCCAGAAGAAGACAATTCGTTGAACAGAGATCTTTCGTTGAAATCACGAATTACCGCTTGTCTCTTCTTTCTTGAAAGTTGCTAAAAAATCTTTAACAATATACAATTCGATAAAAAATGTATGCGGTTGCATTCGGGAGATACTACAGAATCGTTCCACGCAAGAGCAATTTCCATATCTGTGACGGTTGTTGCAGGAAAAATTCCCGAAGTGGGCAATTCCTCCGACAGTAATTTACAAATTAATGATTTTTCCTTCCTCCTTAGACATTTAAAGAACAAAAATGTCGAACGACTTACGATTCGCTAGAAACATGTACCATCGTATTCGGGAGAGTCTACAGAAGCATTCTACGCGAGACTGATTTCCCCACCAACGACGGTTGCTGCAGGAAACATTCCAGAACATGTGAATTTATTCGACAGTTATTCGCGAACGAACGATTGTCACCGGCCATGGACATAATACAACTCTTTCTCATGATTTCCAAGCAATTCGATGCTTGAGTACTCGTTTGAGTGTTTCGATATGTATCGAAAGATAAGAAACTATTCAATTGATGATACCACCACATGTTAAAACGATAGCAAATAACACTGCTATCACGGCAACATCGAATATACCGAGCCGACGTCACATCAACTTCTCCTCCAAAAAATCGTCAAAAAACTCGGCCACCAAGAATCTATCTGTACAAAAAATATACCGTTGCATTCAGGAGACTCTACGAAATCGTCCTACACAAGACGAAATCCCATATCGTCAACAGTCGAAGCAGGAAAAATTACGGAACTCGAGAAACCGTCTGCCCGCTGACGGCGGCGGTCACCGACAAGCAAATCAACACCTGTTTGATCCGCGATCGACTACTCGGTCCCGTTCAGCGCCCATCGAGGGCAGGCGGTCCAGGGGCGGCGGTTTTCGGGCGGGCCAACCGCGGAAGAAGCGCGTTCTTCTCGTATCAAGGTCGATCGTCCGCGTCGGCCAGCGACTTTTGCGACGATGGTTTATCGAGTTCACGTAGCAGTCGTTGAAGAGTGCCGCGAGCAACCGGAGGACTCTCCTCTCCGTCCCGGTTGGCAAAAACGTCGCGTGGAGGAGAGGACACGAAGAGGACGCTGCGGCGGACAAGAAGAGGAGCACGAGGAGGAGGGGGGGAAGGGAGACGAGCACGGCGAGAAGAAGAAAACGAACCGGCGCTGAATCGAGTGAGTGACACCCGGGGGAGGGAAAGAGCGAGCGTCCGGGGGAGGGAGAGAGAGAAAGGGCGAGATCTCTCGTTAGAGGAGAGGGGTGATAGCTTAATCAAAGCGGAGGCCCGCGCGCGGCCCGAGCTCTGCAACCGTCCGAGTAGATCGACGGCCAGTGGTGCAGCGGCGTGCGTGCAGCCGTCGAAACCGGAGCCGCCGCTTTTCAAAAGCCGTGTGTGTCCGAAGTCGCCCGGCCACGGCGAAACCGAGCCTCTCTTTGCTTTTGTCCGGCCAGAGAAACAACCGGGATTTATTTATCGATCGACGCACGCACCGGATGGTACGGAATTCATTCTTCTCATCGCGCGTATACGTGTCCATCGCCGCGGCGCATCGCGCCAAGTCGCGTCGTACGTCGGCCGCTCTTTGATCGGATCGCAAGAAATCGCGTTGTGCTACGAACGATCCTGATCCGTGGAACGTGCCCGGAGGGTGGACGCAGTGATCGGTTCGGTTTCGAAGTCGACACGGGCTCGGAAGTCGACCCGACACGTCGTTCGGCTACGCGGAGCCTCTTTGGGGTTGTGACTTCGTACAGTGTGATCGTGGAGGAACGTTGATTTATCGACGATTTTTCTGGTCGCTCGGAAAGGAAACGATCGATTTTACGGTGACGATAACGCGAGCGTTTCACGCGGCTTCGACGAAATCGGCCCGATAGATTAGAAACGGCGTTACGCGTGATTTTCGCGAAATCGTCGGAATTCGACATTCCGTGGTTCCGTTGTAAGAGGTACTGTCACGGTGATCTTTAGCTCGTTTTGTAGTTAAAAGCGTATACTTTCGCGCGACGTTACTCGTTTTTTTCGTTTTCTGTCTTTTGGAGGAGAATTGTTGCACGATACGGCGGGAGGAGGACGGAAGACGCGATTTTAATTGCTGCAACTTTGAAGGTTCGTGGAACGATTGAACAATTCTTTTTTTACACTGAAAATAACGTTGATTTGAAGGTCGAAGCTTCCTCTTTACGACGGGTATTCGAAACTTGGCGTACGATTTTTCTTTTTAGCCTTTTCAGGACACGGAAGCGATCCTTCGAATCCCTTGAATCGCAGCAAAACTCGCGTCTTTCGTTCGAAAATCGATCGGCCGGAGAAAATCGTCGATGAAAATTTAAGACGTTGTTGAAAAGGGGGAGCTTCGTTCTTCGAATTCGCGGTGATTTCGAAGAAAATTTTACGGCGATCTAACGAGACGTTCAGCGTCGCGGTGCATCCCGCGAAGCACACCTTCGGCCAGCCGCTTAGCAAATCGCGATAAAAAAGAATTAATGACGCCTCTCGTGAAAGTCGTGGTTTCCGATCTTCGAGATGACCGCGCGTTTATTCGCGCGCGATTCTCCTTTTCAGAAACCGTAACGGTCTAAGTATCGATCAGAAAAAACGAATCGATCGCGACGGTCGTTCCAATAATTTTCATTGGCCTCTCAAATCTTTGCGGTCAACGCGTAATTGAACCTCGGCAAGTAGACTTTTAGGGCATCGAAGTTCGTACAGCGTTGCACTTTCGCGGCGCCGGAATTGCAGTGAATTCTACCGAATTTTCCTTCGTCTTTGTACACGCAAAAATGGAGAATTTGGGAAGACGATTATAAACGATTATGAAATCGTAAAAACTTGGAAAAACTTGTCGAAAATTCTATGTCGACAATTGTAAAAACGAGGTACGAGTATATAATATAATAGTGATTAATTTAATAATTTACTTTAATTTTGCGTTAATTTAATTCATTAACGTAAATAAATGAATTGTTAATTAAAATAATTTTTCTGCTCCACGGTATTTCTATTTTATATAACCTAGTGTATCTTCAACATATACGAAACTGAATGTTGCGAGCCGTGCAACAGTTACGCTTTCGACAGTTCTTTAAATATAAACAAATTTGATTAATGAAATTATTTTCAAACTTGACGTAACAGTTCTAAACGGCGCCTCGGAGTCGCCAGTCGAGTACAAAGCGTTAATGTAATGTAGTATAATTAGTAGTTAAAATATAATATAATATAATAGTAGTTAATATAGTATATAACATAATTAGTAGTTAATATAATATAATATAATTAGCAGTTAAAAAATATAATATAGTTAGCAATTAAAAAATATAATATAATATAACTAGCAGTTAAAAAGTATAACATAATTAGTAGTTAAAATATAAAGTATATAACAATCGCATCTCCTACTCTGATTGCCCTAATAATCAATTTTCGTTTACAAGCTGAAGGAGAATTCAGAAAAATTTACTGAAAACGTGGCGCAGTCTGGAAAAGCTGACGCCGTTATCAGTTTTTCCTCCTGACATCGTATCGGTCGCGAGGAAATAGCGACTTTCGAAGAGCCGTTTACCAGCGTGTAACAACTTATTAAGCAATTATCGGCATTCCGTTTCATAGCGCAACGCGATCGCCGTGCATTTTCAAGTAGCTCCGGTCGGCAGTGGGTTGGTTCAATGTCGCAGAGCCGCAGCTTGCGACAGTGTCGGAATCGTTTCACGAATCGTTTTCGGCAACGGTAAAGAGAAACGAGAACGTGCGGGGAATAAATAGGGCCGCGCGGAAATCGCGGCTTTCGAAATTCCCGCGGCTCGAAATTCGGTCGGCGTTTTCCGCGTGTTTTCCCGGTTCACGGCCGGGTTAAACGGCGGCTCGGGGAGGTCAATTTCGCGCGGTGTCGCTCGGCAAAATTGTTTAACCGGTGATCCGCGTCGTGTTATGCAACGCGGCGTCGAATTCGACCGAGAAACGCGACGCGCACTCGTGCCGCGCCGCCAGTCGGACACCTGCGAGCCGATTCGCCGGCCGCTCGCCCCTCCTGCGACCCGCGGAACACGCCCACTGCCCCCACTCCCCCGAATTTGTGTTTGCACGGGCGTAGAGGACCGCGTGAAAATATATAATATTACATAAATATAAATATATGATATTATATACTATATAAATAATATATATCTATTTTTTTATATATTATTTATATATTATTATATATTATTTTATTATAATAATATATATATAATTATATAATACTATATAACTAAAAATATATAAATATCACTCCCACGCAATCGCGCCGCGCAGAAAATTCGCGTCGATTTCCAACGCGCCGCTTGATCACTTGAAAAAAACGAATTCCTCCAAAAATAAAATCTCTCGAGATTCAAAATTTTTGCCGTCTGAACCGCGACAGCTAAACGGACGATCTCCGTGCGGCACGATTCCACGGGCTTTCCTGGACACGGGCAGCGTATTTGTTTAGGTGCCGCGCGTCCAAGCTGCTCTCGAAGTGGGGGGACCTTCGCGTCGGTATTTTCGCGCCGTAGCCGGCACGCGTTCGACGCGGAGAATTTTCCGCGTATTAAAATGATTAAAGAATTACACGGTTTGGCAACAGCTTCGCGCAATCGATTCTACGGATCGGAGCATTTTACAACGGAGATCCAGATAACGGACGGCGGCTATCTTTTCTCCCGTTGGCGAATAAAAAGGAAGAACAAACAAACGGATAGAAAACAGCGCGGATCACGGGCACGTTTTTTCTTTTCTGGCTGCGCAGGGAGCAATGGCCACGCAGCCCGGCGGTCCCTACCCGGAAATGAACAATTCCGTGGACACGAGGTACGTACGCACGCGTTATTGTGCACGAAAACACACAGTCGACGCCGTATGAAAGCCGGTCACCGTCTGTCCGTCTCTCCGTTGTCTCTGTTATCCAATCGTCAGCTGTTTCAGGAAGACAACGAACTGCGGGGCTCTGCTCCTCCGATTTCTCTCGATCTACTGGAGGTCGTTCGTGATCGTGCTATGGCCGCTCGTTTTGCTGCCGGTCGTCCTCGCCGTCGATACCGAGGAGGTTCGTGGAACGAGCAATAATTCACATTTTTACGGCGCGATTCTTACGCGCCAACCTAATACATATTAGGTCGTTCAGTGTGAAATGTTCGATTACCTAAAGCATCACGTTTGATATCCGATGTTTCCGATATTTCGCTCCGACCGTACTTTGTTTCTTTTTTTATTTGAGAAGGGATACGCCACCTGGCTTTCACAGATGCATTCTTTTGTTTTTAATATTGTCGTTGTTGTTGTTGTTGTCTGAGGGTTAAATATTGTAAGCCATGGAAAAAATAAAAAATAATAAATATATATAATAAATAATATATTTTATATATATATATATATTATATATAATATAATAATAAATATATAATATATTATATAAATAATAAATATTGTAAGTCAAAGATTCGCGTTACTTTCGAATATTAGTTCCGTCGTGGAACTAATGCAGCGCAGACGAGTCGAAATGTTAACAAGCTGTTCGGCATGGTTTGAAAAATTCCGATTTGAAGGTTTTGAAACCTCCTTTTGAAATGAACCACGCGGACGACCAAGACCCGAGATATAATAAACCAAACTTTCAGTCTCAAAATCGGACATTTTATACCTGATGACCTAATATTAACCCTTTGCACCCTCGAAGCCGTTTTAACTGTATAAATTAAACTTTATATATATAAACTTTAAACTATATAAACTATATAATTTCGTATGCATAAAATGCACTTTGTCATATCAAATGGAAATAATATAAGACGGAAAGTTTAATTATATATATATATAGATATAATAATTAATATAATTATTATATTTATAATTAATTATATATATACATAATTAAACTTTCCGACTTATAGCATTTCCATTTGATACGACAAAGTGCATTTTATGCATACGAAATTGAGTCTCGTGGTGACTCGTACAACAGAGTTACACTTTTCACAATTTTTTAAATCTAATATTCAAACCAACGCTCTACTTTTCGATCGTTAACAGTATTTGCAGCATTATTATGAATTTATTTATACTCATTTATTTATACTAATTTAGTTTATACTCGGATAGAAATATTACACGTTGCAGCATTATTATTAATGTATTTATACTCATTTATTTATACTAATTTAGTTTATACTCGGATAAAAATATTACACGAATATCAGTTAAATTCGTATATCCTCGCGAAATTCAAAAGAAATAACAAAATGGGACACTTTCGAGAAAGTCTTCTTCGTTGAAATGCGACTCTGGCAATGAACAAGTGCGACTATAAACGAGATTATGCGAAAAACAAAAGATAATAAAAATAGGGAGACAAACGTTCGCACACGAAGAAAATCCGACGTTTCATGTGCGCCAACCTAATATTATCTCGAAGCACCGCTGCATTTCCTGCACAGTTTTTTCGCTGTCGTTTTTTTCTTCTCTCTCTCTCTCTCTCTCTCTCTCTCTTTCTCTCTTTCTCTCTGGCTCGACCTGTGTCGCGAACGAAACATCGGTCACGATTCTTGGGTTCAGGTGTCGGCGATGCGGTGCCTATTCGTGGTCGGGCTGATGGCCATGTTCTGGATGACCGAGGTGCTCCCGTTGCCGATCACGGGCCTGATCCCGGTGGTCCTTTATCCGCTGATGGGCATCATGAGCACCGGGGACACTTGCGCGTGCTACATGAACGACACGACCATGATGTTTATCGGCAGCATGGTGATAGCGATAGTCATCGAGAACTCCGGCCTTCACATGCGGGTGGCGTTGCTGATCATCAAAACGATCGGGTGCAGCCATCGCAGGTGAGCTTTTTTTTCTGCCGGCGATGATCGCGGATGATTCTCGATCGTCGTCCGTTAAAGGCCCCGGTGAAAACGGCGCCCCCCCCCCGCCGGTATATTTTCTCAAATTTTTCGTCAGTTTGGAAACGAAAGGAAAAGTCACTTTGGGAAAAGATTCGCGGCGCATTTTTATTGTAAATCGATAATCGGCGAATGTCGGGTCAAGTCATAAATAACTTCGGATGCAGCTAGATTGAATTTACTTGCTAAATCAATTATAAGATGACCTTGCAATAACCTTGACTTGACTAGGTTTTTGCTTTTGCTAAATAGATAACGGTTTAAAATGAATGAAATTATAAAATTATAACATAAGTTATAAGGTGACCTTGCAGTAACCTTGACTTGACGAGGTTTTGCTTTTGCTAAATAGATATAACAGTTTAAAATGAATGAAATTATAAAATTATAAAATAAGTTATAAAATAACCTTGACATAACCTTGACGTATCGAGATTTTGCTATCCTTAAATGGATAAGAGTTCAAAATGAATGAAATTACAAAATTATCAAACAAATCATAAAATAACCCTGACATAACCTTGACGTAACGAGTTTTTGCTTTCGCTAAATAAATAAGAATTGAAAATTAATGAAATTATAAGGTAAATTATAAAATAACCCTGTGACATAATCTTGACATAACGAGTATTTGCTTCCGCTAAATAAATAAGAATTCAAAATGAATGAAATTATAAAATAACCTTGACGTAACCTTGACAAAACGAGTTTTTGCTTCCGCTAAATAAATAAGAATTGAAAATGAATGAAATTTTATAAAATTATAAAATAAAACAATATAAAATAACCTTGACAAAACATGTTTTTGCTTCCACTAAATACATGAAAAAAAGTAGAAAAATAAATAAAAAAAGAAGAGCAAAATAAATGTGTAACAAAATGAACGTCAAATGAACGATAAATGAACTTATGACTCGACCCAATATAAAAACGAGCCACGAGACTCGAAACAATCGTATCCCCTGTTCCCGAGATGACCATTCTCGTTTCCAAACCGAGGGACAATTTCCGAGAATCTACAGTGGTCCCTGGTGCAGCGGGCGATCCATCTGGCAACGCTGCCGGACCACCGTCATGGAACGGTCGCAGAGCCCCCTAAAACAATCAGCGTGTGCACACCGTTCGTTTTCCAGGTTGACCCTAGGCCTGTTCTTCGTCACGATGTTCCTGTCCATGTGGATCTCAAACACCGCAGCGACAGCGATGATGCTGCCCATCATAGAGACGGTGCTCCTGGAGATTGAAGCGGTAAGTGGGTCACCCGTTAGACAGGGACTGGCCCTACAGCGACTTTCTCCTGTTTTCAGCAAGGTCTGGGTAGCATGTTCGTACCGGACGAAGAAGAATGCGGTGGGGAGAACGGGCCAGCCGAAGAGTCGTACGTAGCCGTAGATCAAGTACTTGTGCAGCTTGTTTTGAAACAAAGAGCTCCGCCGCCTTGTCGTCAATGTTCTCATGATGTTCGTGTTTGCAGGCCGAAGAAGCCTACGCGCACCACCATGGTCTACTACCTCGTGGCCGCGTACGCTTCCAGTCTTGGTGGGGTCGGCACGCTGGTCGGCACTGGGACCAATTTGACGTTGAAAGGATTCTTTGAGAAGTAAGCGTTCGTTCCTTTGTTTTCGTCGGAAGTCGATACGGAATGCTCGGTAACGGTGGCAAATGTTTTACCGACTGCCGGCAACCTCGGTTGGCGTAGATGGCGCCACGGTACAGTATCTAAAGGTATCTTTTTTTTGGCTGTTGGCCCAGATGGGGCCCAATGCCTTGTATTCAATAAAAAAGAAAAAAACAGATATCTTTAAACCCCACGCTTATGGGGCATACCAATCAACCCCGTACAATGTAAAGGTGTAACCTGGCAAGTCCCATCTCCTTTTCACCATAATTTTCACACCATGGTCCTTCCATATTCCAGGCAAAGGAGAAATTAAATTCAATAAAAAGAAAAAGATATCTTTAGACCCCACACTTATGGGGCATACCAATCAACCCCGTACAATGTAAAGGTGTAACCTGGCAAGTCCCATCTCCTTTTCACCATAATTTTCACACCATGGTCCTTCCATATCCCAGGCAAAGGAGAAATTAAATTCAATAAAAAGAAAAAGATATCTTTAGACCCCACGCTTATGGGGCATACCAATCAACCCCGTACAATGTAAAGGTGTAACCTGGCAAGTCCCATCTCCTTTCCACCATAATTTTCACACCATGGTCCTTCCATATCCCAGGCAAAGGAGAAATCCTCGAGATTCCAATACCTAGAGAAAGATGGTTCCTGTTTTATGGTGCTGTGTTCCAGGCGTTTCCCGAATAGTCCAGGCATCAGCCTGGCCTCGTGGATGCTCTACTCGGTGCCACCCATGCTGCTGATGGGGTTCCTGACGTGGCTCTGGCTGCAGGTGATGTACATGGGGATGTTCCGGCCTGAAAGCAAGGACGCCAGCGCCATCGACATAGGCTCCCACGGGGAGAAGGTCGCGGCATCCGTGATTGAGACCAAGTACAAGGAACTTGGACCGATCACATGGCACGAATCGGTGGTGGGCTTCCTCTTTATGCTGGTGGTGTTGCTCTGGTTCTTCAGGAGCCCTGGATTTGCCAGCGGTTGGCCCACCTACATCACGAACTTGTGGGTATCCGGAAAACCGGACTCTCCCCGTGGAGATTTTAATGAATTGCGGGGCCTTCTGGTTGCAGAAGTGTCAAAGACTCGACGGCAGCCACTTTTGTGATCATCCTATTCTTCCTGCTTCCGTCGAAGCTCGACTTTCTGCGGTCCTTCGACGCGGACCCGGCCAAGAGACCCAGCAAACCGTCCCCTGGCATGATCACGTGGAAAATGATCCATCAGAAGATGCACTGGAGCCTGATCCTCGTTTTAGGAGGCGGGTTTGCCATCTCGGCAGGCAGCACCAGCTCCAACCTGTCCTCCATCCTAGGTCATGCCCTCATAGCTCTGCAGTCTATCGACCCCTTGGCTATACTGTTCATCGTTTGTCTGTTTGCGGAAACCGTCACCGAACTGACTTCAAACGTTGCCGTTGCGAACATCATTCTACCGGTCCTGGCGGAAATGGTAGGTCTTCTTATTTTATATCACAGATATAATATTCATTCTACATCGAGGATTTTGGTTCCAGTGCATTGCCATGAGGCTACACCCTCTTTACTTGATGCTGCCGGCCACTTTGTGCTGTTCCTTTTCTTTCCACCTACCGGTAGGCACACCTCCGAATGCCATAGCCACTGCCGCGGCTCATATAAAGACTAGAGATTTCGCTATAGCTGGAATAGGACCCAGCGTTATCACCCTCCTGGTCACAACACTCGCGTTCGCCACTTGGGGGGCCTACGTTTTCAATTTGTCAGAGTTCCCTGACTGGGCTACTTAAATTTTTCCATCGACTGCTCTAGGAAAGTTTCCTGTGCCTTCGCTATTGAAGGTGTCGGTTCGACACTTATGGTTGGTGATAGACGCGTCCCTAATCTTTGTACAGTATAGAAATCGCGTAGCATATTGCTTAGTTTCGAGCAGTATTAGTGTCAGAGAGTTTGCTGTGTGCCTTAATAAAAGATAGAGGAAGGGAGAACGAAGGGAGAAGCAATAAAGTAGCTTACCATCGATGGAAGTGTCGTATTCTATGGTAGTTTTCTCCTCTTTCCCCATGATGTGGCTTCCGGTACTCCAAATTCGAACCGAGTAGCGTTAAAGCGTTCCTTTTATCATCACTTTACCGATATATTTATTTATCCGTCGTGGAACATAACCTGTAAGAAGCAAATCGGGGTATGTTAATCTGTAGCGAAAAACGAATATTGATTGTTTATGGTTTTATTGCACAAATGGCTGGAGATTGATTAGCGATAATTGAAGAATACTTACACACTTATTATCTTGTAAATATCAACTGTTCGGTAACTTCTTAGGTTAGCTTTCACGACACCGACTACGATTCATTTAAATTCACTTCTGCTTCTGAGAAGTACTGACTACTTCGTAATTTTCGTGAGGATCGCAAGAGGGCGCACGAGTAAAAGTAGAGAACACGAAATCTGTACAGCAGATAACAACCTACTTAGTCAGTAAACTCACGCGAATACTCTAGTTTCTTGAAATGTATTCCCGTGGAAATTTTCAAGCTTTCTGCTTGCTTCAAATGATAGCTGGGAAAATGGACATTACGATAAGATTACTTTCGTTTCAAGAAAAATCCGAAATCATGTCGAAAAATCAATAAATCTTGGTAGGTATCGCCAAATTGACATTGTGGCGCCATCCTACAGCGATTGCCTGAAACTGTTCAACGGAGGGGGTTCACCGTTTTCCCGTGGATGGCGCCACATGTACCATTTCGTGCATTTTAGTCGGTTTGAAGCTTGAGCATTTCGACGTCAGATGGCACTACATTGTCAATTTGCGTTTATAAGGTATATCAATTAATTAATATGTCAATTTTCCGTCCAGTTTTCTTCATTTAACAGAATCGAACACCTCTAACGATACTTTGCACCGTCTGAAATGAAATTTTAATACGCATCAGTAATAATTAACTCGAGAGAGAGTCTGATTTTAAGTATATCTTATTGTAAATAAATTATTTCATAAAGAAATCGCTTTTGATATATAAGAAAATGATAATTAATGCAACGTTGATAACACAGAGTATTTAGATAATGTTCAACCACAGATGACGCCAGCGGTATAACAAAGTAGCATCTTCAGAATTTAATTAAAAATCAATTGTTATTAAGTATTCTCCTCCATAGTCGATTCTATTAGCATAATTCCTTGTATTTTCGACGTCGGTTTGTCCAGCCATAATTTATCAAGGCTAATAAACACAGAAGCAATGGCTACGATCACTGTAACACAAAATAATTCATTAATGTTGCAACGCAGTTGCATTCCTGGATGCAGGGCCAATTGTTGATCGCAGCAGAGTGCATTCTGCATCAAATGCAGTAATTATTTCAGCTCTATTAGGATACACTCGCGCCACAAAATCGATGATGCACTGTGGCCCGGTGATATAAGCGCCAAATTAATTGCACAAGTTAAAAACTAAGTTGGAATTTCATTTATTGAATCCAAATGAATCCCGTTATTGAATCCAAAGAGACAGGACATTTTGCTTCGAGAACTCGTACGAATTTTATTTTTAGCGACGTTTCCTAATCTACTACCATTTCTGAATCTCTCTTTCTATTAGACATTTAAAGAAACATGTTTAACTATTTACAATTTGATACAAAAATACACCGTTGCATTCGAGAGAGTCTACAGGATAATTCTGTGCAAGACTGATTCCCATAACTATCATAGTTACGGCAGTAAAAATTCCAGAAGTAGACGATTTGTTGGACAGTGATCTTTCGCCGAAGTCATGAATTACCGATCGTCTCTTCCTCTTTGAAAATTAAAAAAATATGTTTAACTGTATCCAATTCGTTAAAAAAGTATATCATTATATTCGGGAGAGTTCATAGAATCGTACTACGTAAGAGCGATTGCCATATCCATGACGATTGCGGCAGGAAAAATTCCAGAAGTTAACAATTCATTGGACAGTTACTTTCGAACGAATGATTTTGCCACTTCCTCTTTGAAAAATCCTTGAAAATGTTTAAACATCTAGAATGTATACACAAAATATACCGTCGCATTCAGGAGAGTCTACAAAATCGCCCTACGCAAGAGCGATTGCTATATCCATGACGACTGCAGCAGGAAAGATTCCAGAAGTTAACAATTCATTGGACAGTTACTTTCGAACGAATGATTTTGTCACTTCCACTTTGAAAAATCTTTGAAAACGTTTAAACATATAGAATGCATATAAAAAATATACCGTTGCATTTGGAAGAGTCTAGAGAATCGTTCTACGTAAGAGCGATCTCCATATCCATGTCGATTGCGGCAGGAAAAATTCCAGAAGTTAACAATTCATTGGAGAGATATTTTCGAACGAATGACTGCCACTTCCTCTTTGAAAAATCTTTGAAAATGTTTAAACATCTAGCATGAATATAAAAAATATACCATCGTATTTGGAAGAGTCTAGAGAATCGTTCTACGCAAGAGCGATCTCCATATCCATGTCGATTGCGGCAGGAAAAATTCCAGAAGTTAACAATTCATTGGACAGATATTTTCGAACGAATGACTGCCACTTCCTCTTTGAAAAATCCTTGAAAATGTTTAAACATCTAGAATCTATATAAAAAATATACCGTCGCATTCGGGAGAGTCTACAGAATCGTCCTACGCAAGACCGATTCCGGTAGCTACAATGGAATTCGCCAGAAACGGTCTAGATCCGTTCAGAGTCCGGCGAGGTTTTCCGATCAGCTATAATTTCGAGAAACGGCGTTGCGAACTCGCGGTTCGATCGATCTCGTCGACGGCAACGATTCCGCGAGCGCGGCTCCGCCGTAGGCGCAAGAAACGGTTTGCCGAGAAAAGGGTAGGTAGCATAATTGGTCGGGAGGGATCCGTTGGCGCGGGCGCCTCGTAATTCATTTAGACGGTGGCTCGTCGGGACGGGCTCAATTACATCGGTCGCAAAAAAGCCCCGGGGGCAGCTTCCTCGTACGACGTGCGTGGTCCGTGCGCGGTGTCGCCCCGGAACACGCGTCGCGTACTTTTCTTTCAAAGGGCCCCGAAGAAACCGCCGCCTCGCGGCTCGTGTCCTGCGTCACTCAACCGAGCGCCGACTCTTTAAAGACTCTTAAAGACTCTTTGTCGTCCGCGGGGCCGAGCCTCGCCCGCCATTAAGACGAGCCTCCTGTACGTGCAGAACGCGAGGAATCCGCGCCAAGGATCGCCTACTAGGAGGTCCACGCATTCTGCTCCAGCTTCATCCAAACCCTGGCCCTCTAATAACTCTCTCCAACCTTGAAACCCTTGTTCTCCCACCAAACTTGCTGCTTTCCGAACGATTCGCACTCGTTCGGACATTTCTCGTCGCTTCTGGACGATCTCTCGACCCCCGGGACCTCTACCGACGCTGTGCGATCCTGCACTTCACTGGTATAACAAATTTCAACTATCTTGAGCTAGGAAATTTCTCCAAATCCGCTTTTTTCGCGAATTTGTCAAGTCGCGCATAGGTCCTTGATACTTTTCTGGGGGTAACACACCTTCGTCGGGGGACTTCAGCTTTGAATTTGAATAACTCGATGGGAAAAAATCGCAGCGCACTCGACCTGTACTCGTTTCAATCTTGAAAGTAGCCTCTATCGAATGGCATAGGTCTCGTTCGTGTAAAAAAATTTCTTCGCCTCGTACGATTTTGTAAATGTCGACGAAATTCTGACGAGGACTCAATTTTCCCACTTCTCGCGTAAAATTCGAGCTTGCTTCGAAGTGGAATTACTCGGCTGAAAAAAATCGCACGACTACGAATTCATGCACATTTTACTCGGAAAAGTGGCCACTTTCGATCAGCTTAAGCGGTATTTGCGGAAAAAATTCTGTTCGTTGCAGACAGCGTTGCAAAGTTGATCGAAATTTTGATTAATCGTCAATTTTTCCTCATTTATTGTAAAAAGTTACCTCGCATCGAACTTGAATAACTCGGCTGAAAAAAATCGAGCGACCACGAATCTGCACTCATTTTACTCGGGAAAGTAGCCACAATCGACTGACATAAGTGTTGATGGCGGAAAAAATTCTGTTCGCTCCGGACAGCGTTGCAGATTTGACTGGAATTTTGATCAATCGCCAATTTTTCCTCACTTATAAAAAGTTACTTCGCTTCGAACTCGAATAACTCGGTCAAAAAAAATCAACTGACCACGAGTTCATGCTCATTTTACTCGGGAAAGTAGCCACAATCGATTGATATAAGTGTTGATGGCGGAAAAAATTCTGTTCGCTCCGGACAGCGTTGCAAATTGGACTGGAATTTTGATCAATCGTTAATTTTTCCTCACTTGTAAAAAGTTACCTCGCTTCGAACTCGAATAACTCGGTAAAAAAAAATCATCTGACCACGAATTCATGCTCATTTTACTCGAGAAAATAGCCACTTTCGAACGGCATACGCGTCGTTTACGGAAAAAATTTTTATTTATCCCAGGCAGCGCTGCAAAGTCGCTCCAGATTTCAATGAAAATTTCTTTCGCCGCTCTCGTGCCGTAAGTTCGCCGTCAAGCGTCGCAAGAAACACTGACAGGCCGCGTTCAAAAGAGCGGATTCCGCCCTTTCGACCGCCAGTTCAACGAAATCGATGCGACCATCTACTTCGAAGTTATAGAACAGTGAGTTTGACCATAAACGAATCTGCTGACTCATAACTTGATTCATAGCCGGGCCGCGAAATAAAAATTGTTTGCATTAACTGCAAGCAAACCGGCGCAATAACCGGTGTAACACATCGAAGATAATGCAACAGCATCCACGAGCTCGTTTAATCTATCCACCGTTTCGCGTTTCGCTCGCTGAATTTCGTTGTAATCGCATGAAAGCCGCGGTCGACTCGTAACGAACTCGCGCGATCGAAAGCCAGTTAAACCGTTCGAAAAATCCTCCGTTGACCCAGGTAGCCATCAAAGGACCCCCTCACGGTTTTCGATCGTGTATCAAACGACTGCCCTCGCAGCAATGTATCTGGCCATTCCCCGGCAAAGTATCGCAAAAAGCGGCCCGATGGAAGGGGAGGCAAAGAAGCCGTACAGATAAAGGCAGCTTTGTAGAACGGTATCGGTAAGTGGAAATCAGTGGTTGGGTGGCGCCTCCGTCCTCCGCCCTTAAGGGATTCTCTCGTTCGCGCTCCTGGAATCGCGTCTCCGTCGCCGGGCTGGCAGCCGGTACCGGGAACTTGCTAACTTCATTAAAATATTGCCATCAACACCGGGACCCATTGTCTCGGTGGCGGAGGCTCGCGCTTCAACCGGCCGCGATTAAAAGCCTGCCCACCCCGCTCCCTCCCCCTCCTCGCAGCCGTCTCTCTCGGGAACAGTAGCACCAGTATTTCTTTGTGCGTAGTTCTCGCCGCGAGGAATCTTTCTCCCGTCATGCACTGTCGCCTGCCACCAACAAATCATCGAGCACCGATGTTTTACGCTTTCTTGAACGTTTCCGTGTCGCGCGCTGAAGTCGCGATCTAGGTTGTTAGGAGGATCCTGAGGAAGAGGAGGCGGTAGCTGCGAGATGGAACAGAAATTCTTGAATAGAATGCGATTTTCGAGCTGCGCGTAATCGAGGTTCGATGTCCTAATCATGTTCAATGAAGGATAGAGGATGGAACATTCGGGGAAAAGCTTCTGCAAGATCTCGGTCGACTTTGGAACGCTGTCCGGAGCGAACAGAATTTTTTCCGCAAACGACACTTATGATGATCGATAGTGGATACTTTTATGAGTTAGATGGGTATAGATTCGACATCGTTCGATTTTTTTTGCCCGAGTTATTCGAGTTCGAAGCGAGGTCATTTTTGATGACAAGTGAGGAAAAATTGACGATTGATCAAAATTTTGGTCAAATTTGCAACACTGTCCGGAGCGAACAGAATTTTTTCCGTAAACGATCATTATGCTGGTTGATAGTGGCTACTTGTCCGAGTAAAATGAGTATAGATTCGTGATCATTCGATTTTTTTCGGCCGAGTTATTCAAGTTCGAAGCGAGCTAAGTTTTTACGATAAATGAGGAAAAATTGACTCTTAATCAAAATTTCGATCAACTTTGGAACGCTGTCCGGAGCGAACAGAATTTTTTCTGTAAGCGAGACTTATGCTGGTTGATAGTGGCTACTTTTCCGTGTAAAATGAGTATAGATTCGTGATCATTCGATTTTTCTCGGCCGAGTTATTCAAGATCGAAGCAAGGTTGCTTTTTAAGCAAAATAAACGAAAATCGATAGTTCATCCAAATTTCGGTCAACTTTGAAATGTTGTCTGGCACGAACACAATTTTTTCATCAAACGCCCTTTATACCGATCGATAGAGACTACTTTTCCGAGTAAAACGAGCATAGACTCGTAATCGTTCGATTTTTTCCTGCCGAGTTATTCAAATTCAAAGCAAGATCGCTGTTCACACAAAATGAGGGAAAATTAACGATCCATCAAAATTTCGATCAAATTCGCAACGCTGTCCTGGACGAGCAGAATTTTCCCGGCAAACGCCACTTATGCCGATCGATAGTGGCTACTTTTCCGAGTAAAATGAGTATCGATTGACTTCGCTGCAATGTTTTTCTTAGCAAGTAACTGAAGTTCGAAGCAGAGGCCCTCTTCGGGATACGCAAAGCGGAGGAACAAAGTTTCGGACGAAGCTGGTGTTGTTTAGACGATGTTCTTCCCGTTTGGTGGACGGGGGAGCGCAGCTTGGAGAGGGTGGAGAGAGGTCAGAGGGTGATTTAGTAAGATGAAAAGCGAGCGGGAGGGTCGCTGGTCGACTGTCGGCGTTATCTAACGTAGACAGAGATTGCCTGCTCCTTAGAAAACTCCACCGGAGGGCAGCGACGCATCCCGGATATCTTTCGCCGGGTCTCATGGCGTGGAAAAGCGAATCTGCTCGCGCAAAGGCCCCGGGAAAATCGATGCTTCTTGTCCTGCGGAGTCTTTCTGCAAATTAACGCTGCGCAGCCAACGGTATTTTCATCGTACAAATCGGCGACACTTGGATCCGTCGCTCTAGCAGAATTTACTCTATTTTCCAGTAATCTGTGTAATAATGCTGTTAAATAAATATATATTAAATATAAAAGACTAATAAATTTTATTATACAAATTTTCATATATATTTCAATATATATTTCAATATTCATATATATATAATATTTTTGCAGGGTGTCCCAATCCGGAAATGGCGGGTTCCTCAGGTCATTTGAAGCAACTTTTTCCTTTACAAAAATTTTCTCCGAGGCACCGTTAACGAGTTATTAACGAAAAACAGTGACCAATAAGAATCGAGTACGGCTGACGCGAGACGCGGCCTAACCAACCAGCGCACGAAGCCCAGTTCCGTTCATTGGCTCGGTCGCCTCGCGCCAGCTGAGCTCGCCTCTCATTGGTCATTGTTTTTCGTTAATAACTCGTTAATGGCGCCTCGGAGAAAATTTTTGTAAAGGAAAAAATTGCTTCAAATGACCTGAGGAACCCGCCACTTTCGGATTGCGAGACATTTTTGGGACACCTTGTATAATATATACATAAAACTAATTTTATATTCATGTAAATAATCTTATAAATTAATCCCTAAAAATATTAATGTCACTAAAGATCTCACAAGAACAATTCTTAAATATTCAGATATCTCAGTGATCTAAATGTAATAACAAGTAAGATTTACTTTATTTTTAACTGATTTAAATCTAGCAAGAATAGGTAGTAATTTAATCTTTCCACAACGAGTGAGTTCTTAGTTGTGACGAAGGGAATTTCTCTTTAACATTGCTTGGTACAAAATTACGTATAAAAATGAGAAAATGTTTACGGTTAATTTCGCGATACGGTATTTCGTTCTGCGCGATAGGCCTAAGATTCTCGTGGCTCCGAACGGAAGAATTCATTTTCGGCGGCGCGTAATCATCTCGGCCCGGAAAGTTCGCCTATCGTTCAAGCTCTCAGCGAGAGATATAAAAATTTAATTGATCGCGAGGAATGACGTGCCAGAGCCGCGGGCCGTCCTCCCTTTTTCTTGGCGGGCCCTTTCCCGCCACCATTTCGGCCCGGCTCCCCTGGAAAAGTCGGCCCGGGGCGACTCGAGTAATCGTTTCAATAAAAACTTCTCCACGACCGACGTTCCTTCGAACGCGATAAATCATTTTCCACCGGAGGATTTCCCGGTGACCGTCTCCGCCGCGTTCTTCTCCGCCCCGGGAAAGTTTCGCCATCGTCGGGGTCGTTAGCGGAATCGTTTTCAGCCGAATTCATCCTTTCGATTGAAAATCACTGTCCGACGAACTTCGCGAATTTTTACTGCCCTAACCGCGATAGCTGCGCGAGTGATTCTTACGTAGAACGATTCCTCGCGCTCTTCCAAACACCGTGGAATATTCTTTTGTTAAGATTGCGAGTCTCTAAGAGTGTTGAAATAATTTCCAAAGACAGAGAGACGATTGCTAATTCGTGGTTTCGATTGGAAATCGCTGCCTAACAAATTGTCGACTTTGCGAATTTTTCCTGATTTAATCGCGCGAATTATGCTAATCAACCCCACATAAGATGATTCTGTAGACTCTCCCGAATACCACTGTATATTTTTTGTTAAGATTGTTTATCTGCAAGTATGTTTAAATAATTTCCAAAGCCAGAGTGACAATTCTTAATTCGTGGTTTCGATTGGAAATCACTGTTTAACGAATTGTCGACTTTGCGAATTTCTCCTACCATAATTGCGCTAGCTATGGTAATGAACTTTGCGTAGGATAATTCTGTAACCTCTCCCGAATACCACTGTATATTTTTTGTTATGATTGTTTGTCTGTAGGTATATTTAAATAATTTCCAAAATTAGAAAGACAATCGTTAATTTGTGATTTCGATTGGAAATCGCTGTCTAATAAATTGTCGACTTCGCGAATTTCTCCTGCCCTAATCGCGCGAGCTATGCAAATGAACCTTACGTAGCATAATTCTGTAGACTCTTCCGAATACTACCGTATATTTTTCCTTAAGATTGTGGATCTCCAAGTATGTTTAAACACTTTTCAAAGCGAGAGATACCAGAATTAAAAACCGCGACTTCAAACACTGTTCAAACACTGTTCAAACACATTAAAAACCTCTAGAATCCCATTAAAAATTATATCGTTGTATTCGGGAGAGTCTGCGAAATCATCTTACGTAAGAATCGCCAGCGTATCTTCCTCGGTTCGATCAGGAAAAATTCCAGAACGGGAGATCGAAAGTACGTACGTTGCGTTCGACGTTGAACCCGGCGCAAGCAACATTCGCTAAAGAGAATTTAGTTATTTAGCCTGGCGGAGGGTAGCTGGTTTATGGGATTAGGATTCCGCCGATTAACGTTAATAATCGCTGCGCACGAAGGCCAGATAATTTCGGGGCAGCGCTGACACTAGCAGATTAAATTGCGCGGAAGAAACGAACTCGATAGCCAGAATGAATTGGGAAGGCTGTCGAACCAATGTTCAGATAACTTTTCCAGCCACCAGACCACCGTTCTATCCTCCGTCCGCGATCCTGTTCCACCGCCTCGAGCTGTTTCCGTCGTTTAACAAACAATCCGCCGCACCGAAACTCGGGAAAACCGACGGACGCGTCAGAATTCGCGCGACGAATGCGCACGAAAACGCGTCGCGGGAGCGCGGATTTCTGACTTCGCAGTCTTTCTTGGAGCTCGACGGTGGAACGTCGTGCTAGTTGACGTCGAATGCGAACAGAAGGGGCCGGGACGGGGGCAGAGGAAGCGTAGAAGCGACTCGTAAAGACCCGAGGAAGAATGGAGTCGTAAGAACACAGCGAACGATGGAAATTCGGGCGGACGCGACGGCGAAAACGCTGGAAGAAGTCATAAACCGCGTAATCCCTCGTAAAATTTCCCTTATCCGTGGCCCTTCCAGGGACAGCTTCCTCCGCGAACCTTCCCGAAGACGCCGCGAGATTCATGCGAAAATCCGAGCAGCAGGAATCCGCACGAAAATCCTGCGGAACGCGTCAGAACGAACGTGTTTCCGACTTTTAACGCGATTCATAGCGCACGTTTCTGTGCCGAACGTTGCGGCACGGCGCAGTTTGCATGAGAATGCGTGTTGGACGACGATGAAATCGATCGGATGACGGAATCTCGTAATTTCGAGTAATTTCTCTGTAATTGTCCTTCAGGTGATACAGAAAAATGGAATATTTGGGAAGAGGGGATACGATTGCTTTATATTAATAATGCTTTATATTAATTTATATTAAATTTTATATTAATTATATTATGTATATTATATTAACTACTTAATATTATATTAATTACTATTATATTACATACTTGCATCTTGCTTTTATAGTTGTTGACAATCGGCGACTATTAAAACGAGGGGATACGATTATTATATACTTTATATTAATTTATATTTTTGTATTAAATTTTATATTAATTATATTATATATTATATTAACTACTATTATATTATATACCTGCATCTTGCTTTTATAGTTGTTGAAAATCGGCGACTATTAAAACGAGCCGCCAGGCACGAAAATCGTGTCTCTCCTTCCCAAATTCTCCATTTTTCTTCAGAAGCTGAAGGACAATTGGGGAGAATTTTTGGAAGTTTGGGTACAAAAGTTAATGGAAGCCAGAGTTAATGATAACAGAAATTATTAAAAGTACAGTTGAAAGAAAAATGTTGAAGCAAAAATTCGTAAAAGTAAAAAAAGTTATTCAGTTAGAAAATTATCGAAATAAAAATTAGTAGGAGTAAGAAAGATGTCGAAGCAAAAATTAGTAGAAGAGCAAGAAAGTTATTGAGATAAAAAATTATCGAAGCGAAAATTACTTGAAAGAAGAAAGGTGTTGAAGCAATAATTAGTAAAAGCAAGAAAAATGTTGAAGCAAAAATTAGTAGAAGCAAGAAAATCATTCAGTTAAAAAATTATCGAAGTAAAAATTAGTAGGAGTAAGAAAAATGTCGAAGCAAAAGTTAGTAGAAGAAAGAAAGTTATTCAGATAAAAAATTATCAAAGTGAAAATTAGTCGAAGCAAGAAAGGTGTTGAAGCAAAAATTAGTAGAAGTAAGAAAGAAGTTGAAGCAAAAATTACTAAAAGCAAGAAAGTTATTGAGATAAAAAATTATCGATGTGAAAATTAGTCGAAGCAAGAAAGATGTCGAAGCAGAAATTAGTAGAAGCACAAGAAAGATATTGAATAAAAAATTAGTAAAAGCAAAGTTATTGAGATAAAAAGTGATCGAAGTAAAAACTAGTAGAATTAAAAAAGCTGTTGAAACAAAAATTAATAGAAACGAAAAAGTCGTTATTGAGATAAAATATGATCGAAGTAAAAATTAGTGGAAGTAGAAAAATTGTAGAAGCAAAAATTAGTGAACGTAGAAAAGATGTGAAAGCAAAAATATATAGAAACAAATGTGAGTAGTCGAAAGAATTATTGATAGAAACATCAATAGAAGCCAAATTACTTATTTTACAAATGCATAGAACGGTTTTGTTGCCGTTCTACGAAGATTATGAGGATGATGACGTTGTCACGACCTCGAGCACTCGTTTCGGAATATCGAGAACGTTTTGCAGAGTGACCGAGACACGATCGGAATCAGATCCGCACCGAATACGTTGTAATTTTCCACTTTCTCTTCGATCTGAGCTAATTAATTTGCTTCCAATTAATTACCGACAATTGCTCTCGCTCTAATTACGCGCGGTCGATTAGAATCTACGAAAGTTTACGGGCGAACGGGGCGATCGGAACGTCTTGGGTTTTGCATGTGATTTCTCCCTAATGATACCGGCTTCCTTGCCTATTCCGTGCACCCGGACTCGAACCGCGACCATAGTCGGCCGTGGCCACTTAGTATCGCGATCGCTCAATCGGATCCGAGAGCCGATCGACCACGAGTCCTTGCCGTTTACCACTACGTTTCAACGAAACGACGATTCCGCTGCTTACGGGGAGCGCGGATGCGAAAATTCCGTTCTTCTGCGAGCGCAAGTATGTCGCAAGTTCGAACAGAGTCGAGTCGTTTATGGACAAATTCACCTGTTAATAACTCCGTGGAAAATGATCGTAGCGACTTGGTTAAATAGGCGTTTGAAACTGCGGAGTGTGCTCTTTCAGACGATGGTTTTGAATTGTAGTTATGTTGCTAGGTAGGGAAGTTATAGCACGAAGTGTTTGCGGTTGTAATTCTGTGATAATGCAGTTACGTGAAGAGGGAAAATATTAAAATCTAGTTCGACTTTGCAATATTGTTTGGAACGGAGAAAATTTTTTATCCAAATGGCACTTACGCCGGTCAAAAGAGGCCACTTTTACGAGTAAAATGAGTATTGGTTGAATGCGCTATGATCTTTTTTCAACGAGTTATTCAAATTCAAAGCAAACGTCGTTCTGGACGATATGCACAGTGGGGGGAAAATTTCATGAAAATCTAGTCGGAATTTGCAACGCTGCCTGGAACGGATAAAATTTTGTATCCAAATGACGCTTATGCCAGTCGAAAGAGGCCACTTTTACGAGTAAAATAGGTACCGATTAAATGTGCTGCGATTTTTTTCCGCCGAGTTATTCGAATTCGAAGCGAACGCTGTTTTTTGCACAAAAAGTGGAAAAATCGACAATTTCTAGAAAATTCGATCAACTTTGTAACGCTGCCCGGAGCGAACAAAATTGTTTAGACAAGTGACGCTTACGCCAGTCGAAAGCGTCTACTTTTCCGAATGTAACGAGCACAGATTCGTGGTCGTACGATTTATTTCGTCCGCGTTATTCGTGTTCAAAGCGCACGCTGTATTTGCACGAAATGAGGAAAAAGTGACGGAACACCTCGTCCAACTTTGCAACATCGTGCAAAGCTAATAAAATGTTTTACGCAAACGACACTTATGCCAGTCGAAAGCGGCTACTTTCCGTGTACATAACAGCTTTATGAATCACGCGTGTTTCTCAATGCAACCTTGTGAATGAGGAAGCCGACCAAAACAATCAGAACCTCGTTATAGTTGAGGTTAGTCCATAAACTGTCGTGGGAGGATCACAAGAAACAGAGGTGGATTTCGACTTTCGCTGCCCTGGGCTAACATATTTTTGCCAGACAGAATGAAAAAAAAGATAAGAGACAGGGAGCGGTCTCGAAAACATTTAAAATACTAAATTTAGCATTCTTGTGAAAACGTATATCATTCATTACTTTTTGTCGGAATTTGCAACGTTGCCTGGGACGGACAAAATTTTTTATCCAAATGACACTTACGCCAGTCGAAAGCGGCTACTTTTACGAGAAAAATGAGTATTGGTTGAACGTTCTGTGATTTTTTTCCTCCGAGTTATTCGAATTCGAAGCAAAGGTTGTCTTATGCGCAAAAGAAGGAATAATCGACAATTCGTAAAAATTTTGGTCAACTTCGTAACGCTGCTCGGAGCGACCAAAATTTTGTATCCGAATGACTCTTACGCCAGTCGAAAGCGGCTACTTTTTCGAGAAAAATGAGTATCGATCGAATGCGCTACGATTTTTTCCCAACGAGTTATTCAAATTCAAAGCAAACGTTGTTCTGGACGATGTGCACAGTAGGGAAAAAATTTCATGAAAATCTAGTCGGAATTTGCAACGTTGTCTGGAACGGAAAAAATTTTTCATCCAAACGACACTTACGCCAGTCGATAGAGGTTACTTTTGCGAGTAAAACGAGTACCGGTTGACCGTGCTGTAATCTTTTTCCACCGAGTTACGCGAATTAAAATGCAAGGGTTGTTTCATGCACAAAAGAAGGAATAATCGACAATTCGTAAAAGTTTCGATCAACTTCGTAACGCTGCCCGGAGCGAACAAAATGTTGCATCGAAACAACGCTTACGCCAGTCGAAGGCGTCTACTTTCCCGAGTAGAACGAGTACAGATTCGCGACCGCGCGATTTATTTCGTCTGAGTTATTCTCGTACGAAGCGAAGGCTGTCTGCCCGTCCGTAATCGCTTCAACGATTAAGAATTACAAAGTGCGAATCGTTCGCTGCCACGTCCGATGTTTCCGCTAAACCTTCGACAATCTCCGCCACGAGTCCGACGCACGTTGAACGGCGGCGAGGGGTTAATCGTCGCGATTGCGAACGAAAGGGACGAACGAGCTCGCGCGTCAGATACCGCGACGCACGCCGGATCGAAGATCGGGCCGAATCCGGAGGAGCGTTTACAGCTGTCTCAACAGCAGCAATATCGGGATTTTTCATCGAAACTGCGGCTGGTGGTAGCGCGTCGAGAGATCCGCGGGACCCGCCGTTCAAGATGTCTTCGTCGCCGAGCGACGCGGCTCTGCGGGGGTGCGGGGTGTGTAGGAAGGCGGCCATAAATCGAAGGAGGACCGTAATGTACACCACTCCTAGAGCAGATAGTCTCGCGCTTGTGAACCATCGGCGCCGAAGTCATTTCCTAGAGCGGGGTAGCAAGTTGGTACAGCCGCAGCGAACATCGGTGAGGTCCTCTCTCGGCGGAGGGTAATAAAGCCATCTTGCCAACGGAACGGGGTGGCTGTCCCGCGTCTCCCTCGCACTCGTTGCCCGCCCCTCAGGAGGCGGCTGGATAGCGATCTATACTGCCTGGGCACCCCTCTCGCCGTTGCCTGGCAACCGCTCGCCCTCTCTCCCTCCCACGCTCTCTCTCTCTCTCACCCTCTCGCTCTCTCTCCCTCCCACACTCTCACCCTCTAGCTCTCTCACCCTCTCGCTCTCTCTCCCTCCCACACTCTCACCCTCTAGCTCTCTCACCCTCTCGCTCTCTCTCCCTCCCACACTCTCACCCTCTAGCTCTCTCACCCTCTCGCTCTCTCTCCCTCCCACACTCTCACCCTCTAGCTCTCTCACCCTCTCTTGCCTTGTCCCTTTCTCTCTCTCCCTCACACTAGCTCTCGCCTCCTCCATTTCTCTGTCTTTCTCACCCACCCTCTCGCCTTCTCTCTCCCTCTCTCTCTCTCTCACCCTCTCTCTCGCCTTCTCCCTTTTTCTCTCTCTCACCCTCCCTCTCGCCCTCTCCCTTTTTCTCTCTCTCACCCTCTCTCTCGCCTTCTCCCTTTTTCTCTCTCTCTCACCCTCCCTCTCGCCTTCTCCCTTTCTCTTTCTCTGTCTCTCTGTCTCTCTGTAACCAACCCCTTCTACGCAGAGGGTTCTTCCGAGCTCTCTCTGCTCGAATACGGAGGACACGGGCTGGCTGAGGATCTCCGAGGGCCTCCACCAGCGGTCTCGGATTTTTACAACGAAAATTCTGACGCGAAATCAACCGGCAAATTTTAGCTCTTTTTTCGCGTGCACGGAGGGGAGGGGTTGCGCGCTGGTTCCAGGATTTTCACGGCATTTTTCATCACGGTCTTCGACCCCTCGCACACTGTGATTTCTTTCACGGTTACGTTGATCGGTGCTTCTTTGTTCTTCGCGATTACAAAATCTTAATAGAACGAGGCAGTTCTTTTGTTTCTTGTATGCCTGCATCTAATTTCATTGGTGCACGAGTTTGTAACGCTGCCTCGAGCGAACGAAATTTGTTGAGCGAATGACACTTGCGTCAGTCGAAAGCGACTACTTTTTCGAGTAAAATGAGTGCAGGTTGATTGTGCTGCGATTTTTTTCTGACGAGGAATTTGTTTTCGAACCAGAAGCTATTTTTATGCAAAAAGAAGGGAAATTGATAATTTGTAAAAATTTTGATCGACTTTGTAACGCTGCCTCGAACGAACAAAATTTTTTAGGCAAATGACGCTTACGACAGTCGATAGCGACCACTTTTCTGAGTCGAATGAGTATCCGATGATTACGCTGCGATTTTTTCCTGCTGAATAATTCACGCTGAAATTGAAGTCTGTTTTTCGCACAAAAAAGGGAAAATTGACAATTCGTCGAAATATCGATCGACTTTGTAACGCTACCTCGAACGAACAAAATTTTTTTAGCAAATGACACCCACGCCGGTCGATAGCGATTACTTTTGCGAGTAAAATGGGTATCGGTCTATTGCGCTGCGATTTTTTTTTGATGAGTAATTCAAGTTTAAATCAGAGGCTATTTCGTATACAACAGGAGGGAAAAATGACAATTTATCAGAATTTCGATCGACTTTGCAACGTTGCCTCGAACGAACAAAATTTTTTAAATAAATGGCACTTGCACCAGTCGAAAGCGACTACTTTTCCGAGTAAAATGAGTACCGGTCCATTGCGCTGCGATTTTTTTCTCTCCATCCCTTAACAAATGAATTCAGGCCTTATTTGAATCACATTCCTAGATTCATGACTTCGATTTCTGGACTTTATCCGACAAAATCCCATGGAATCTACATCGAAAAGTAAAAAAAAAAAATAGAAACCACCAAGGAAAAGTTTATCCCACTTTTCACAGACACCCGCCGAAAGTTCAATCTTTTAAGATGGAAACTAGCAAAAGGAGGCTGCGGCGCGACTAAAGCGGAGTAGAATCAGCTTCGAGAAGAGGTCCTTCTCGATGCCGGGCGACATCGTCGCCGCGTCGATCGGTCGTTTTGTCAGCGCGCCTGGAATTACGAAGTCCGCGAGACGAAAAAGTAGAGAACCCGGTGGAAAATCGAGTCTCCTGAGTGGACTGGCTCGGGCTCGCGCGGCGTCCGGGAGAACAAAACCCGGCTATTGTTTCCCTAGAACGAGCACGGACAGAAGCGTTCTGGCCTTCGTGCTCGAATCGGGCGATGGTATCGCGCGTGACCCCGCGTTGAAACGTAAACGGAGAGATTTCAAGTGGCTCGGCGCTAGGGGCCGCGGTCGCTGAGACGCTAAGGGGGGATTGGTGGAGAGAGAGAAAGAGAGAGAGAGAGAGAGAGAGGAAGACAAAAAGAGAGATGAATAGAGAGAGGAAGACAAAAAGAGAGAGAGAGCAAAATAAATGGAGTGGGAGAGAGGGAAAGAGAAAAAGAGAGAGCAAGACAGAAGGAGAGAAATAGGAAGACAAAAAGAGAGAACAAGACGGAAAGAGGAAGAGGATGAGAAAAAGAGAGACCAAGAGAGAGAGAGATGGAAAGAGAGAGAGAGAGAGAGAGGAAGAGATAAAGAGAGAGCAAAAAGATGGTGTGAGAGGGGAAGAGAAAAAAACAACAAGAGAGAAAGAGAGATGGAGAGAGAGAGAAGAAGACATAAAGAGAAAGAGAGTGCAAGAGAGGTCAAGAGAGAGCAAGAGAGGCCAAGAGAGAAAGAGAGAGCAAGAGAGGATAAGAGGGAGAGAAAGAAAAAGAGAAGAGAGTGCAAGAGAGGTCAAGAGGTCAAGAGAGAGCAAGAGAGGCTAAGAAGGAGAGAAAGAAAAAGAGAAAAAGAGAGGCCAAGAGAGAAATAGAGTGCAAGAGAGGCTAAGAGAGAAAAAGAGTGCAAGAGAAGCCAAGAGAGAGAAAAAGAGAACAAGAGATATCAAGAAAGAGAGAAAGAGAAAGAGAAAAAGAGAGGCCAAGAGAGAAATAAAGTGCAACAGAGGCCAAGAGGGAAAGAGAGTGCAAGAGGGACCAAGAGAGAAAAAGAGAACAAGAGAGACCAAGAGAGAAAGAGAGAGTAAAAGAGGCCAAGGGAGAGAGAAGGAGAAAGAGAAAAAGAGAGGCCAAGGTAGAAAAAGAGAGCAAGAGAGGCCAAGAGAGAAATAGAGTGCAAAAGAGGCCAGGAAAGAAAGAAAAAGAGAGAGAGAGAAAGAGGAAGAAGAAAAGAGCGGGCAAGATACAAAGAGAGACGGAGTGAACCGGGAAGGAAAACGGGAGGAGCTCGCCGTGCAAAAATTTCGCGCGTAGGAGGAGCGGAAGTCCTTATGGAAATGGTTCGCCGCGACTCGCTAACGGAAGCCGGCGAACGTCGAGTTTACAGTACCCTGGACAAAGTGGCCGGCCAGCGAGATAGAAGGCGATTCCTCTTCGGTGTTCCGCGGGTGTCGGGTTTCCCGGGCACGGTTCGGCTTCGGAATCGGTTAGGCTCGGCCGCTGCTTCTGTCTCCCGGGGACCCGGGAAAAGAAAACAGTCGGACCACGGCCGCGGGAGAACCACTTGCTGCTCCGCTCCGGGCCGGCTCGCATCGCGTGCCACCGCTATTTGCGTTCATTATTCATGATGGGATGTTGGCAGCGGTTCACCGAACAACCTCCATCCATGCCGCCCCTCCTCCCCCCGTGTGATCTATGATTTAACGGCGCGGGGCCCTGAACGAGCGGTTTTTATTCACGGGTCGTTTCGTTTCCTCGTAAACAGCCTCCGTTGGATGCCAGGCGATAAGTATTTTATTTATGCCGCGATCGCTCCGTTGCGTCGCGGTCCTCTCTACCGTCTCGCCGGTGACCCCGCCGACGTCGCTTAGCTTCGACGAACGCAGCACGCATCGATCATGCGACGACAACCGACGGTTTCTACGTCCGACGACCTAGCGAGACGATATTGGCTGTGCAACGGTCACTAGGTTTGGTCGATGTTTCTGCGATGTCACGGAGGAGTCCGGTTAGGGAAGGAACTGCGAGATACTGCGGCTTTTCTCTGTAAACGCTCTTTCAATTTGTAGGGTTTCCAAAACCAAGAGGTTTTGGGAATTTGGTATCCGATATTCGAGTCGCGCAAGATTGTACACTTTGTGTGATACAACGTGCAAGATATCGGGGGTTTTCTTTATAAGATTAGTATTAATGCATTTGTTTGCGCAAGCGGGACTTACGCCAATCGAAAGTGGCTACTTTTACGAGTAAAATGAGTATCAGTTGATTGTGCTGCGATTTTTTCTCAACGAGGGATTCATGTTCAAAGCGAAGTCTGTTTCTTGCGCAAAAAGAGATGGCATTTGTTAAAATTTCGATCGACTTTGTGACACTGGCTCGAACCAACAAAATTTTTTAAGCGAATATCATCCACGCCATTCGATAGCGATTACTTTTTCGAGTAAAATGAGTATTGGTCTATTGTGCTGCGATTTTTTTGTGCTGAGTAATTCAAGCTCAAATCAGAGGCTATTTTGTATACAATAGGAGGGAAAATTGACAATTCATCAGAATTTGGATCGAATTTGCAACGCTGCCTTGAACGAACAAAATTTTTAAAGCAAATGACACTTACGCCACTTGATAGCGACTACCTTTTCGAATAAAATGAGTATTAATGAATTATGCTGCGATTTTTTGCAGTTTAGTTATTCATGTACAAACCAGAGGCTATTTTTATGCAAGAAAGGGAAAACTGACAATTTGTTAAAATTTCGATCGACTTCGTAACTCTGCCTCGAGCGAACAAAATTTTTTGAGCAAATAACACCTACGCCAGTCTATAGCGACTACTTTTTCGAGTAAAATGAGTATTAGTTCATTAGGCTGCGATTTTTTCTGGCTGCGGAATTCATGTTCAAACTTGAGGCTGTGTTTTATGGGAAAAGAGGGGAAATTAACAATTCATCAAAATTTCGATCGACTTTGCAACGCTGCCTCGAACCAACAAAATTTTCTAAGCAAATAACGCTTATACCAGTCGATAGCGACTACTTTTCCGAGTAAAATGAGTATACGTTCATTACTCTGCGATTTTTTCCTGTCGAGTAATTCACGTTGAAACTACAGCCTGTTTTTTGACCCCCAAAAAAGGAAAATTGACAATTTATCAAAATTTCGATCGACTTTGCAACGCTGCCTCCAACCAACAAAATTTTCTAAGCAAATAACACTTATACCAGTCGATAGCGACTACTTTTCCGAGTAAAAAGAGTATAAGTCCATTACCCTGCGATTTTTTCCTGTCGAGTAATTCACATTGAAACTAAAGTCTGTTTTTCGCCCCCCCCCCCCCAAAAGGAAAATTGACAATTAATCAAAATTTCGATCGGCATCGTAACGCAGCTTCTCTCAGAACCCGAAAGATATCGGCGCCATCCTCTATAAGATCTCTCGTACCCCGTTCGATTCGCTCGCGACGGGTTGTTCCGTGGATTAAGATTCCGTAAGCCTCGCCTGAACACCGCGCCGGGGATGGAAAGGAGACGTTAAGGAGGGAACGCGGTGTTCCGAGGGAAAAACGGTGATAACGGTTGCGGTAGCGACCGTTTCGAGCGGCTCCGCCATCTTTCACTGCTCCTTTGTTAGCGGCGGGCCGGCACGGCGAGGAAAAGTTTCGGGTTAGATGGGCCGCGCGCGGCGGAGACGCCGGGAGAGCTCGGTTGCAAGTTTAATAACTCGTCGAAAGCGGTGCCGGTGGTTGGCTCTCCCGGGTGAACGTGGCGTTTTCTCACGGCGAATTCCGCCAAGGCGTGCATCGACTCCCCGCGCAACACCGGAGATGGAACCCCAGACGTAATTTCCGGTTTCGCCGCGGCGGCAGCGCGTTAGTCGAACCAAAAGACGATCGCTCAGCGAACGAGATAGCCCGAGATAACTTACTCCCTCGCGGTTCCCCGGCCACGTCCGCCCTCCTCCCTCCTTCTCCCTTGCTCCCCCTCCCCTTATCGTCCCCGCCGCGCTTCGTTCGCCTTCTCCCCCCTCCCCTCAGTTCAGCTCGTCTCCGCGTGGCACGCTCGAATAACATGGTAACGATGATTCTGGTTCGATCGCGCGGCCACGTTTTCCCGCTTTTTGTCGCTGGCCGATCGTTCGCCACGAAAGCCGGCCGTTTCGCAACGTTCCCCTCCCCTCCCGTCGATCGGCTCAGTCATGATTTCTCGCGATCATTTGCACACAAACGAGCCCGCGCAGCGCGCTTTTGTCTCCCGATCCGTTTCTAATTCCTGAGTCGTCGACCCGGCGGACAACGACGCCGGTCCCATTGCGCAATTTTTTCAGACAATTCGTTAACCATTGTACGGTTCTTTATTGAATACACGGCACACCGTTGTCCTGGTTTCTGGTATGAGCAGTTCATTTGCACGCTTAACCCGTTGGCGTACAAATCGAACGGAATTTAATGCGTCTGGAGAATATGATTTCATTTGGCTCGACTCTGAACAGTTAAGTGGCAGCTGAGGAAGGGAATGTTTTATTTCGAAATTTCGATCGTTTTATGATAACATTTAATCAGGTCGACGTATAATGTTAATGAACAACAGTACATTAAACAATATTATAAAATAATAATTTAGTTTCTGATTTACTGATTTGTGGATGCAACTTTGTTATTGCTACTGTCGAGAGGGTGAGAGGGTGGGGCATCTTGAACATTGTAAACAGATCAGTATTCTGGTAAAACCAGTAATCTAATAATACAGGGTGTTCCAAAATTATTTTTCAAGCTGGAAATGAGGAGTTCCTTGGATCATTTGAAGTGAATTTTTCCTTTGCGAAAATGCAATCCGAGGCTTCGTTTACGAGATATTAACGGAAAATGGTGACCAATGAGAGGCGAGATCAGCGTGGCGGCCGAGGCAATCAGCGCTAAGCGCCAGCCGCGCTCGCCTCTCATTGGTCACTGTTTTTCGTTAATAACTCGTTAACGAAGACGCGGATTGCATTTTCGCTAAGGAAAAAATTACTTGAAACGACCTCAGGAACCTCTCATTCCTCGCTTGTACGATAAGCTCGTTTGTAAGATAATAAATACATATAATAATTAATATATATAATAAATATATTAATAAATGGAAAGAAGAAAAATGTTCGATCACCTGTCGCTTAGCACATTCTGTACACACGACCTCGATCAAAAACGAAACTAAACACGTTACGTCCAATAAATCGCATTATCAGACCATAATGTTTCTCGAATAATCATCAGCATTATTAACAACGACAATAACTTAGAGAAATTTCAAGAATTTAAAGAATTTATATAATTTGAAGAATTCTTCTATTTTATTTTATTTTTGCTTTCGCGATTACACGTTCGAATATCCCGCGCTTTTTGACGATTCGGGACTTCTCCGGATGTCTAGGGACTTTTTAGGTTAGGGACAGATCGCCCGGTGAAATATTTGTTATCGGTTCTAGCGGAACGCCGCGGCGCGCACGACGGTGTCTCGCTTATCTGACAGAGATTCCTGGTGCCGGTGGCGCACAGCCAATAAGTCCGGGCCAGGATAACAAATGCAAAGATTATGCGAGGCATTAAACGGTTCCTCCCGCCCCTCACAGCCTAACGGTTCGAAACAATCGAACTTTTCATTGTCTCGCGGGTTATATGTACTTGGAACGACTGCCATTTTCATAAATCGAGCGAACACCGCTTTTCAGTGGCTCCGCTGAAACGACCGTAACTTCTGTTAGTATCGTTGACATTGCATAAAAATTGATGCGCATGCTCTTTAAATATATATTTTCCGCAATAATTTATATAATTATATATTATATGAGATAATACATATTATTATATAGTAATTACATAATTATGTAATAATTATTCAATTATATTATATTATACAATATTATATTACATTAAAATTTTTATTACAACATTTATTATAATTTATTATAATTACATAATTATTATATAATAATTACATACTTATATAATTATAATAAATTACAATAAATATTGTAACAAAAATTATAATATAATATAGTATAATAATTATTATAATTATATATACTTATATTATTAATTATTATTATATATAATTATTATAATAATATTAATAATATATAATAATAATAAAATACAATAAATCCAGTTCTATTGTTAATAAATATTTCCGTTTTAATTTAATCAGTCCAGCGACGATTTCCTTTCAAAAAATCGCTAAAATCGCAACCCCGTTCGGCAGCCAAATCGAAGTCACCCCCAAGGAAATAACAGAATACCGAATATATTTATCTAATTTATTATATAAAAAAAATTCCTAAGTCGTTCGATGAAAGCCTTCGAATCGGGCAGTACAGAGAATCCACCGATTTGATAAAGCGGCGAGGGGTGTGAATCGAATTTATAATGGCCATTGGTCGGCCTGAGAACCAGACCTCGAAACGCAACGTCATCCGGAATTCGTACGAGCCACCTCCGCCGGCGACACAATAACGATAACAAGGTAATGGTCTAATAAATAAGTAACCGGAGCTGCGGAGTCAACCCTTTCGCAGTTTAAAATTTAATCGGGGGAGGGAACGGGGTGGCCGATCGTGTTCGCGACGCGTGTGAAACATTCCAAGTATATGCCGGCGGATTCGTGACAGGGACAATATGGTTCGCGAGGGGTTGGAAAGGGGGGAGGCTCGGGCGACAGATCGAGTTTGGAACCCCATGCTCGAGGAACCACCCCTGCTCCTTGCCATCCCTCTTTCGCCTCGAAAGAATTTTCCTGCGATTCTCGTAAACTGAAAAATTAAATCGGGGGTGGTTCTTAACACAATTTTCGTATTAAATATACAATAAATATATAAATTATTAATATATATATATTAATAATTATAATTATAGTACAATAATATTATAATTATAATATATATATATATATATATATATATATATATATATATATATATATATATATTAATAATTTATTATTTATATATATAATATAAATGTATATAAATATATATATATATATATATATATATATATATATATATAATAATATAATAATAAATTGCGCGTTACAATTTCAAATAACTATATTCGGAAAATTAATTCGACGTTCTTTACGTGAAATACGAATTCATGGTCGTCGCGCATGTGTGACGCTGGTAGCGAGTGCGCGAAGGGTTGAGGGTGCGTTTTAAATAATTTTACAGTTTAACCCTTTGCAGTCGGAGCCATTTTAACTCGAAATTGTTGCACCAGTTGCACAAAATTCAATTTCGTACGTATGAAATGCATTTGTTTATATAAAATTAAAATATTATATATACTATTTAAAACGATAATTTATAATTATATTAATAAAACACTATGTACACAGTATTATAATCTTATACAACCAAGCGCATTGGATAATGTTGAAATTATTTCGAAATTTCTAGTGGCGCCTTAGGATCGCCATTCGACCGCGAGAAATTTGCGCGTTTGTAGTTGAAATTTCACGTCGAAAAAAGCGCGGGATTTTTCCCACAAAGGGGTGTCACCCTTTCCTGCAAGCTGGGCCCTCGTTAAACAATTTTTGAAGTTCGAAAGTTTCGGTATTTATCGTTGAGGTTGGAGTAAAAATGAATTGAGATTTCAGGGGTTACCACCCCTTCCCACGAACGGGTTACCTACGAGACTTCTCCATCCATCATTCCTCTCGTTCCAACCCCTTAACGACCATCCCCCCGGTCGTCGCGGCACGCGCCATTATAATGCTCGGGCTTAACTCGCTCGAAATTGAACTGCCCTTTAAAACTTGAACCACGGTTTACGAGGTTGCCGCGACGCTAAGCGACGCGCACACACCGGCCGTACAGCCACCTCGAAGGCGCTGTCTGTTTTTACGACCCCTCTATCTCGCGCCCTTTTGTTGCGCCGCCGGATCGACCAGGGAAAATGGAAATTTCATGCAAAAGATTCGGAGAAGATACACTCGCGGCGCTGCCAGCCCCCCCCCCCCCGGAAGGCACCTAAAGAAATTCACCGGGAAATTCGACGACGCCTACGACATCCGTTCTCAGAGAACCTTGGGGAACCCGAGAAATCATAAGGCCCAAAAAGAAATATTTGAAAATATATAGAAAACTCGAACAAAAGCATGACAAAATTTCGAGAAATTGCTCAATGGTACCTGCAAGGACTGAGAATGCAAATTTCTGGGCCTTACGAAAAATGATAAGGCCCAAAAAGAAGAAGCATAAGGTTAAACGATAAAATAGTGTCTTGGAAAAGTTGTAGGGAGTCTGGAAAAGAATTTTTTCTCGAAGAAAGATATCTAGAAAAATCTGAGTACTATGTACGAGTGGTTGGGCCTTACAGAACAATTTTAGGGCCGGCAGAAACCTCGCAAACTGATTTTTTCCGGCGGATGTAATATTGTAAGGCCCAAGAAGACCATTTCTAAGGCTCATGAGCAACCGGCGGAACTGCGGAGTCCAGGACGAGGCCCCGGGACTGTCTTGCGGGGCCCCAAACGCCCGGAAGAGGACGAGGTTTATCGGATATTCGGCGTACGTTCGCCACCACCTGCCTTATTCGATGGGACATTGGCCGAATATCTATTATAATTTGCCGGACGGCGAAATTCGTTGGTTCGCGACGGGGCCCAGGGGCCCGTGGGCCCCGGCCGGATTGCGGAACCGCTTGAACTCGATTCCCCGATCGGGCCATCGTGCCACCGGGCCACCGGGCCTCCTATCGTCCTCGTATCGCAGCCTATCGCCTTTATCGCCGCATCGTTAACTCCGGGTTGTAAGCGCATAATGTATGCGGCCATTAAGCGTAATGAACACGGGCGTGCTTTCTTCGGGAGAGGCATATTCGAGAGAATTTGCTCGGAATTTACGAGGCATAATGCCGGCCGAACGGCGACCAGAAATATTCTATCGGCCGCGTGCGGTTCGCACCTCTTTCTTCGATCTCCGATTTCCGAACGGTGTTCTTCGCGATCATCCGGCGAGCAAAAAAATATTCTTCGATCCGGAGGACAATTCTGGGACTCGTGTTACTCGAGAAATATTGCGAGACTCGTGACGAAAATTCTGTGGGGCATGTACGAATATTTTAGGTCTCGTACTAAACTTTCAGGGTTTATGAAAGAAGTTATGGGACACATATATCGAAGATTGTGGGACTCGTACCAAAGATTCTAGGGTTCATACAAAAATTGTGGAACCCACTTCAAAGATTCTAGGGTTTAAACAAAATTGTGGAACCCATGTAAAAGGCTCTGGGTTCAAAATAAATTGTTGGACTCATATCAAAGATTCTATGGTTCATATAAAAATTGTGGGAATCATGTCAAAGATTCTAGGGTTCATAAAAAAATTCTGGGACTCATGCCAAAGATTTTAGGGTTCAAAAAAAATTGTTGGACTCATATCAAAGATTCTAGGCTTCGTACAAAAATTGTGGGAACCATGTCCAAGATTCTAGGGTTAAAAAAAATTGTAGGCCTCATATCAAAGATTCTAGGGTTCATATAAAAATTGTGGGAATCATATCAAAGATTCTAGGGTTCATAAAAAAATTCTGGGACTCATGCCAAGGATTTTAGGGTTCAAAAAAATTGTTGGAGCCATTCCGAAGAGTCTAGGGTTAAAAAAAATTGTGGGACCTATATCAAAGATTCTAGGGTTCATAAAAAAATTGTAGGCTCATATGAAAAGTTGCTAGACTCGCGACAAAAATTCTAGGAGTTGTACAGAAATTCTAGGACTCGTATAAAATATTTGGGGCCTGTACAAAAATTCTAAGAATCGTAACAAAATTCTGGGACCCATGTGACACATTCTAGGATCCATAAAAAAGTTGTGGAGCCCATGTCCAAGATTTTAGGTTTCACCCCAAAATTTTGGGATCCATTCCAAAAATTCCAGGGTTCGTAAAAAAATTGTGGGCCCCATGTCAAAGATTCTGGGGCTTATAAAAAATTGTGAGAACTAGCGACAAAAATCCTGGGAGTCGTACAAAAATTCCGAGACCCGTATATAAAATATTTGGGGCCAGTACAAAAGTTCTGAGGTCAATTAAAAAATTCTGGGGACAGTATGAAAATTCTGGGACCCATGTCACGCATTCTGGGCCCCATGTCACACATTCTAGGGCCCATAAAAAAATTATAAGGGTGTATAAAGAATTGCTAGGTCCACAAAAACATTGTGGGACTTATAAAGCATTTTTTAAGGCCCACCAAAACTATTGCCGGTCCACCGGCTGCGATTCGGACGCAAGCAGAACGAACGATCGATCGGCCGGTTCGTTTCGAGGTTGACGCGACGCGGTGCGAATTCGTACGCTGATTGTTGGCCACCCCAGCGATTCCTTTCTGTCCGCCGACATGGGAAGCGAGCATCTCCACGGCCGTTCCTCTCGCTCCATTAACTAGATAATGAACCGACGACGATCGAGGCACGAGCTTGCTACTCGAGGGAGCGTGCCACCTCGGATTCCGTCGAGAAGCGAGTAAATTCTTCCGACAGCATCGCGCGATATTTATTGTTTATTTAAATCGATCGGCAACCGAGTCAGATTTTTTATGCCGAGTTAATGGAACTTCTCGGAGCCTATTGTGGTTGGATGTTTTGTCTATTTGGAACAGAAGCGAGTCAGCGCGGAGAAGGGTAGGAGAGACAGCTTATTCGTCCCCAAATGCGATTTTACGTCCGACCACTCGTGAATCCGGGGACGGCGTTAAAAGGGCGGTTAACTCCGGGGATGCTGGTTGTTATTTAATCTCTAATCCCGACACTCGAGGGTGGCTCTCTCCGTCATCGATACCCCAGATTTGCGTGCTCACCCTTAGCAATCATTTTCGAGGGTTGTTCCGCGCGCCCCCGACAGCCGCTGCGAGACAGGATCGATCGGGACTGCCTCGCGCGATCCTTGCTCCTTCCACGACACCCTGCTGTGTCTGTGAAATCGCGACAATTAAAGCAACATCGCCAATTTGCTCCGGTAGCTCCACTTTGTACGCCAAGAATTTCGTTGGAAATTTTTGATGAGCGGAAAACAGCGTGTTTGAAATTTAAGAAAATTTTCTTTCTGCAGGAGGACGTAATTGGGGCCCGTACAAAAATCGTGGAACCAATGTCAAAGATTCCGGGGCTAGGAAAAGAATTGTAGAACCAGTCAGAAAATTCGAATTCCCGCAAAAAAAATCTTGACACTCGTGACATGAATTCTGACAAATGCGCAAAAATGCTCGGACCCGTACAAAAATTCTGGGACCCATAGAAAATATTCCGAGGTTTGTGTCGAAGATTTGATGGCTTGGAAAAAATTGTGGGAGAGTGTACAAAATTCTGGTACCCATAAAAAAATTTAGGGACCTGCACAAAAATTGTGGATCCCGTAACAAAAATTCTAGGACCCATAAAAAAATTCTGGGATCCGTGCAAGAAATCATAGGACCCGTAAAACAGATTCTGGGACCCATGTCGAAGACTCCGGGGCTGACAAAAAGGTTGTCGCGCAATAGTTGAAATCGAAGGGGACGACATTTCTCCGGCGAACGTCGCGGAGAAAAATGGAAAATGCGACGTTAGTCGCGAACCAGGTCGTAAAAAAGACTTTCGTTTTCTCACGTGCCGCTCGTCCAGACGGTTGCGTCACACTAATTAAGGGAACGATGAAACTGCGCCTCGATGAAAAATTGTTGCGCGAGCCTGTGAGAAAATGCCCGCCGCTCGCGCCATTGTGCACCGTCCCGCGGATATAATATTTTTATTCGACGCATATTTTTCTTCTCGCGTTGCAGACGGTATCGCGAAATTCTTTTCACGAGGAATCTCGCATCGTAAATCAAACGCTGGAAAAATTACCGAGACACTTCCTAAAACGGTCGCGGAAACGCGGGCTGTGCGCTGCTGTGCTCCAACGACAAGCTGGAGCAAATAAGCCACGCCCACTCACAGATGTTCCTCCCAAAGACTCCACAAAATTTTCTTACGTTAACAAGTGGTTTTTCTTTTTTTAGGAAATTGTTCTGTTCTATTGAAGCTACTGTGCATATAGATTATCGTATTAGCCACTATTTTGGCTTTGTTAGGGGCGGGGACAACAAAGCCACGTCCCCTCAGAGCAGTCAGCAGCAAGCTGGGAAATGTTTTCTTAGATTAACGAGCTATTTCTTGTTGTAGTAAATTGTATTTCTTTTTTGGAGCAAGTCAGAGCACAGGATGTTCTATAATACGTTTTTTTTTGGTTTCCTTGATGGCGTGTCCAATAAAGCCACGCCTCCTTAGAGCAGTTAGTAGCAAGCTGGGGAAATTTTTCTTACATTAACGAGCTATTTCTTGTTGTAGTAAATTGCATTTCTTTTTTGGAGCAATTCAGAGCACAGGATGTCTTATAACACGCTTTCTTGGTTTCCGTGGGGATGTGACTAAAGAAGCCACGCCCACTAAAGAAAGAAGTCACGCCTTTTTACAGAAGAATTACTGCATTATCCAAATCTTCAACTATGCCAACGCGATCTTTGAATGTCCGAGGAACTAGATCAATACGGAAACTGAAATTTTGACGTTTCCGGGTCCTCGGCGGTCGCCTCGGTGTGCGTCAGGATGACGTCAGCAGCTCTCTAGGGCCACGAGGAGCGCTCCCAGGGCCAGGAGCGTCCGCGGCTACGAAAAATCATTGCGCGAAGAGGATCGGCGGGGTGTGGTGGCAAAGTGATGGGCGGGAGCGTGTTCTAGTGGGTCCGAGTAGGGGGCCGGGGGAAGAGGGGGCGATCGAAGAGAGCGTCTCTCGCGCGCTGCCGGCTCAGCGCGAGCGTAAATCCTCCGCGCGCAGGAAGAAACAACTAATCACAGAGGGGAGTATCCTCGTAAATCTCGGCTGCGTGTCATTCGCGAGTCGCAACTCACGATTTAATAACACGCCAGCGGACTGACCGGCGCAGCCTGTTATTTGAGTATGAGCGAATTCCGCCCGTGGGGGCCAGTCACACTTTCTCGCCAGGTCCTCTCTCTGCCTTCCATCGAGACCGTTCGATCGTCGTCTAACTGGAGCAATCGAACATCCGAATATTTTCGTCGTTCCACTATGGCAAAGTAATTTTAATTATATATATATATATATATATATATATATATATATATATATATATATATATATATGTAAGTCCCATTTCTTAGTATCCTAGTATCCTGAAAATCGAACATTCGCGCGAACATGCCACATAAAAAGTTCAAAAACCGATCGTAGCTTCATCGTAGAAAACTAAAACGAAAGAACAGCGATTGCGACGTCGTCGTTTAACAATTTGTCCTAGTGCCAGCTGTTAAATTCTGACTAAAGAAATTGCACCGTTCCGTTTAAAAAACGTTCGATCGATCTTGAAATCTCTTTCGCGTCACCGCTCACAAAAAATATTATTAACGCCGAACGTTGCGTTCTTAGCGAACAACTTTTGTAGGAACATTTTTGTCGCAACTTCGATAGACACTGTTCTCAAATTAAACAAAAAACGTTTACAGGTGAAACGAAAAATGATTTGAGCGTGTCGGTAACTGGGACCGTGGAACGTTTGGAAATTGTTCGCGAGACCCGGAGGACGGAAACGAGGAAGAGCGGCCAGGTCCGTGGCTGAAACGGTGCTCCGCGGTGCCGGGAAAAAAATGGAATTGCACGGCGGGGCGTTACGGGCTGCGAATAAATTGCAGTGGAAGGAGCAGAGGATCGAAAACTATAGAACACACCGGCCCATCCACCGTGGCAAGAAAAGAACCGTGTTTGAACTGGAACGGGAGCGAGGTGTTCGAGATAAAGGAGCGCAGCCCGTGGGGGAGAGGTGGAGGAGGGAGCCGAGGGGGGAAGGAAGGGCAGGGAAGGAAAGAGTGCGAGGAAGCCCGAGGCGAGCACGTCGTAGGTGCAAAGTTTAACAATGCGGCTCCGCGGAGTGCGGAGCGTACAGTGCGTTCACCTAGCACCTCGGCCTCTCGCTAGAGCGACGATTTATGTACGGACAAGTCCGCCCACTTCTAGTATCTTCATCTCGGCCGGAGGACGTGCTTCTTACCGTGTACACGAACGCCGAGAGAACGAGAGAGAGAGAGAGAGAGAGAGAGAGAGAGAGAGAGAGAGACGGCCACGGCCGAGAGAGGGCATTCCGGAGCCCTTCTAACCAATTTACAAACAATTCGTTACATTTGCGGACTTTTTTCACCGCAGAGTTGTGCAGCTGCTGCAACGAATGACTATGGGTTTTGGAGGACATGCTTTCGACACACGCTAGGAATTTTTTCATGTAAAAATATCGAAATTTGTGAGAGGTACACTCTGCGTACTGTGTGTACCAATTTTGCTGGAGAGAGCTGAAACATGTGCAAATTTGAGAATTTTTCCTGGAGAAACCAGCGGATCTTTTTTAACGAATGATTGGGCGTTTTAAAGGGCATACTTTCGATACTCAACGGGAATTTTTTCATTCCAAAATATCAAAATTTGTAAGAGATATGCTCCGTGTATTGTGTATACTAATTTTGCTGCAGAGAGTTGAGACTTGTGTAAATTTGAGAATTTTTCCTGGAGATACCGGCGAATCTTTTTTAATAAATCATTAGGAGTTTTGAAGAGCATACTTTCAACTCGCATCAGGAATTTTTTCATCCAAAAATATCAAAATTTGTACAAGATATACTTTGTAAACTGTGTATATCATTTTTGCTGCATAGAGTTGAGACGTGTGTAAATTTGAGAATTTTTTGTGAAAAATCTTGTGGGTCTTTTTTAATAAATGATTAGGAGTTTCAAAGAGCATGCTTTCGACACAAATCAGGAATTTTTTCACCCAGAAATATCAAAAGTTGTAACAGTTACGCTATGCGCACTACGTACGCGAATTTTGCTACAGAAAGTTGACTCACATGCAACTTCGAGAATTTTTTCCGGGAAAGTCTGTGAATATTTTTTCATAAACGATGAAGAGTTTCAAAGAGCATGTATTTGAGACACGTCAGGATTTTTTTCGTCCAAAAGTAACAAACATCACGGGAGATACGAAAATTTTTACCGCGCTGGTGCCGGTGAGGCGACGTTCGGCTGCAACTGCGTAAGTGCATAAGTGTATCGATGGATTACCAATGCGCTCGCGACTCGAGGCCATCGCTGCAGCGACAGTCCTCGTCCTCGGTTCGGAACGAAGGGAACCATCCACCGCTGTTCCCTCCCCCGTCGCCCTTCGCCCCTCTTTCGCGGCGAAGAAACAGTTCGCCGTTTCTCGACATCCTCGGCGAACCTCTAATTAATAAATGCACCGACAACGCTCTGCCCCCGGGAACACATGTACCTGGTAGGTGTTACTATCGGGCATCGGGCAGCACCGGGCTCTCGGAGGATAGTTTCCACGGAGGAAGATATATGTGACACCTGGAATGGAATCGACGGAGATCGAGAGACGTCCCGGCGAGAGACTTTTTGCATTTCAAATCAGCCAACAATGAAATTGCTCGTGGATCTGTGGCACGAGGTTCTCAAAGCGTTCTTTAATTCTCGGTGCAATTACTGTGTTCCGGGCTGTGCACCCCATTCGATAAGTACGACAACAAATCGTCCACGAAAGACTGCTACATCTCCCCGACACGAAACTTGCTGAACAATGTCTCGCGCCTTTGCGGAATCAGATTTTGAACTGAACATTTTTTCCTGGTAAATTGAACCTTCCTGCTTGAAATTGAAACAAGTTTCAACTCGATACGATTAATAGTTTTCGAGATACAATTTTTTTAAAGTGCAACTTGATCCTGAGCAAACGAGGAAAAATTTAAAAAATGCAAGATTTATAAACAAACTCGAATTCATTTACTGCAACATTTTTTTATTGATGCAGTAAACTCTCTTGATTAAAATGAAAATAGTTTGAACTCGATTCGATGAATACTTTGAGAGATACAAATTTTTAAAGTACACCCTGATCTTGGCTAAGTGAGGAAATATTGGAAAATTAAAAATTTATAAACAAACTCGAATTCATTTACTGCAACATTTTTTTATTGATGCAGTAAACTCTCTTGATTAAAATGAAAATAGTTTGAACTCGATTCGATGAATATTTTGAGAAATACAAATTTTTAAAGTACTAAGTGACGAAACATTAAAAGATTCAAGATTTGTAAACAAAATTCGAATTGATTCATTGCAACATTTTTTCACTTAATGAAATAGACTCTCTTCGTTAAAATAAAAAAGGTGTCAACTCGATTCGATAAATATTTCGTGAGACACAAATTTTGAAAGCGCACCCCGAGCTTGAGCAAGCGAGGAAACATTCGAAGCTTTAAAAGCTCTAAACAAATTCGAATTGATTTACCGTAAAATTTATTTCCGTTCGATTGAACGCTGCTGATTAAGATAAAAAAAAGTTTCGGGGATCGAAAACGTTGAAGCGCACCCCGATTTTGCGTGAAAATAAAAATCCGAATAAAAATCGGCGCATAGAAATAAGCACGATAGCAGGTAGGCCCGATAACGCAGTTTTTCGAGGGGTGAATTTATTTGCATGGTCCAGCGGAGTGTAAAAGATAAATACGCGGCGTTTATCGATGCGGCACCTTGACCTCTTTAGGGGGGAAGAACGATGCCAAGGAACGATAAAGGGTGGAATCGGAATGGACCCGTGCAAGTCCGATACTCTCTCTCTCTCTCTCTCTCTCTCTCTCTCTCTCTCTCTCTCTCATTCTGGTACGTTATAAATCAGCCGGCAAACCATCCCTAACTAAATCGACTTTGCGTAACCAAATCTGGGGCGGGTGGGGAGGGGGTTTGCGGTGGTTACCGGTGTGAAATGTTCCCATGGGGGGTCGGTCGCCCGGATAGAAAAGAGACGCCGCACCCCATGCTCCGGCGTCCCGTCGCGGAGGATCCCTAACACGACAATATGTTAGCCGTGTTTCGTTACGCTAGAAACCAGACATCCGATTATGCTTATTATACCGATTACACCGCGGACGGCCACCGATCTCTGTGAGAATCCACGAAACCATGACTTTTTAAAAAATCGCTGGATTTACCGTTGTTCATCGCCTTTAATGACATTTTACACATTTATAGAGTGATCCTTGACGATTACGACGACGTACTTTGTTTGTCCGAAATCGCTGTGTGAATGCTCGAAAAGCTAACCTCATAATGAAGGTACCGTGGTGGGGTGGAGAAGTGTAATTAAGGTTTAATTTGAAATGTTACCAGACTCGCAATTGATCATCGATTTGAATGAAACTTTGTGAACATGTAGAGTAATGCAAGAGAATTTTAGTGACGTACTATGTTTGTCCGAAATCGCTCTGCGAGTGCTCGAAATGCTAATTTCAAAATGAAGGTACAATGATAGGAAAGAAAAGAGTGTAATTAAGCTTTAATTTAAAAATTAACTAGACTCGCAGTTGTTCACCGATTTGAACGAAACTTTATTAACATATAGAGTAATGCAAGAGGATGTTAACGGTATACTTTGTCTGTCCAAAATCGCTCTGCAAGTGCTCGAAAAGCTAACCTCAAAATGAAGCTATAGTGGTAAGAAAGAAAAATGTAATTAAGCTTTAATTTGTGAAAAGTAGCTAGACTCACAATTGTTCACCGATTTTACCGTAACTTTGTGAACATATATAGCGATGCATGAAAATTTTAACAACATCCTTTGTTCGTCCAAAATCAAGGTGCGACCTTAGACAGGAAAAATTAACACCAAAGTTACCACAGTCGTTCAAATGACTTCACATTTCATAATTATCGAAGTCATAAAGCAACTGCCATTAGAAATTTCTTTACTCGGACACACAATGTTACAAAAATTGTGAAAAATTTGAATACATTCTATCTTGTAATTCTCGCAAGGCAACGCTTGTTTGTCGCTTTTAGACTTCGATGGGTTCAGCGTCGCAACAATCGTCGGTGCTGTTTTGCGTTCGCATTGTTGAATGCAGGGACAGCAGACGATCTAATGAACCGAGGTAAACAATAATAAAAGTAGGAGAGAGGACGTAACGAGAGGTAAACAAAAGTTTCTTCGAAGACAAAGGAGGGAAAGCAGCGTGGAAACGCGTCGGTCAACAGGTTACAGCTCGGATTACGCTCGCGATTAGTATGCGAGCTAGCTGCTGTCGCTTGGAATTCGCTTCCTCGAGGAATCAGAAGAATTCGCGATTCTCTGGTCTGCGAATAGACTGGAGGATGAGAGAGTGAGAGAGAGAGAGAGGGGGCGAAGGGAGGGACAGAGACGAGGCACATAATCGGGTTTAAAGTTACAAGGGAGATGACTCTCGGGCCTGGAGATCGATTCGATTCTAACGCCCTGCCCTAAACGATCCCACAGAGATCGGCACGTGGCTGGTCGCACCCTCTGACATCGGCTCAAAGTCGGGGGTTGTCAGCGAAGCATCTCGCTCCCTACAATCCCCACTGGCAAACTCGGATTCGCAGGGTAAACGGACGGCTAAGTCACCGACGTCAACAGGCATCATGCTCTACTCGAGTTTATTTGCTCGAGCAGACCCGTTTGTTTCTTTAGGATCAATGATCATTTGTTCGCGGCTCAGGCGACCTGGATGCTTGTTGTTCCTGCGAGCTCTGGCCACTCCACACCTGACTCCTCTCTTTCATACTAATCTTTGGAGACGCCAGGAAATTTCTGTGACGATGATCTGTGGAAACGTTGGGATCCGATTACAATATTTGTGAATTTTTATTTGCGAAACTAACAGACACATTGCGATGGAACTTTTTTCATCTGGAAGACTACACTTTCGAGCAACGTTCATATTTTTTTCATCCGGAAATATCGACGATTGTTAAAGGTGTAATTTTTTTTTTGCCAACCGTTAACGAAGGCTTTTGCGTCGGACGCAACAACGTGGGCTTCGGACTACGATATTTGTGAATTTTTCTTTTCGAAAGTAGAAGATCTATTGCAACGAAACATTTTTCACTTAAAAGACCATTCCTTCGAGAAACAATCACAATTTTTTCATTAAGAAATATGTATAATTGTCAGCGGTGTAATTATTGTTTTAGTAACTACCGATAAAGACGTTTGCGTTAGATGCAAAAATATAGACGCTCAATGACCATCTTTGAGAATTTTTCTTTTCGAAACTAGCAGGCCTATTGCAACGAAACATTTTTCATTTAAAAGACCATTCTTTCGAGCAACAATCACAATTTTTTCATTAAGAAATACTTATAATTGTCAGAGGCATAATTATTCTTTTAGTAACTATTAATAAAGAAATTTGTATCAAATGCAAAGATGTAAGAATTCAATGATCATCTTTATGAATTTTTCATTTAGAAACTAGCAAATCTATTGCAACGAAACATTTTTCATTCGAAAGACCGTTCTCTCAAGCAACGATCACAATTTTTTCATTAAGAAATATCAACAATTGCGAGAGCTACAATATTTCTCCTGGAGCCATGCAACGAAGTGGCCCCAGGATGGTACTCGCAGCAATGTCGACGAAGTAGCTGGAAAAGGCGTACTTTTTCGCTCGAAGCGAGCGTGGGGAGAAAAGATCGACGTTTCTGTGAGTGGTCGACGCGACCGTTTCCGCCGGTTCCCATGAACCTGCTTCCTCGTGACGTAATTCTGCGACTTAGCTGGCGCAGCCCCCGTCGCAGCGAAGGAGCACGCCGGTTCCCATATCGGGCATGCAAAGCTTGATGTATCGACGCTTTATGACGACACAGGGTCGCCAGAATACAGACCGCCCACCCCTGAAAAGCCGGGCCTCGTGCAACGGCCGGCTTCTCCTCGCAAAGTCACCCTAATGGCTGGATTAGTTGCCGATAGCGGTGCTCGAGTAGGCCGGTCAAAACTCCGTTAAACAAGATTCGCATTCATGAATGACGTTCCCCAGGCTTCGGCCCGTGGCTCACGAGCCAGCCGATATTAATTATTCATTCGCACGCGCGTGCACGTCCACGAATTTTCGGAAGAACATTTTGCCCGCGCGCCGTTCAGTGGAAAACGCAATCGTGCACGAAGAAAGTTGGCATTTTGACAGAAAATTTTTCCTACGACCGAAACTCTGGGCATTCTAAAGAGCGAAATCTTCTCTTTGCAACGGCGTGAAGAAAATTGTTCTGCGATATTTTGGGGCCATTTTGTGGCGCTTCGAATCGGACATGGGAAATCGATATTTTTTAACAGAATTTATTAGATTTTGAGATTGTAGGTTAAAACTCTTCGTTATTCAAGGCGTTGTAACTTTGGGAAAAAGCATCGTAGGTCAATGAACATTAGCTTATTTTAAAGAACAAATTATCTACTTGCGTTTACTGTTTGCTGTAGTTTGCTAGAAATTTTTTACTTAAGTTACAGACGGAAAAGTGATAATAGCAGTTTTTGGCCATTTTCCAAATTCAACTATCTTTGCTGATGTGACATAATTTTTTTTGGAACTGAGACCAAGAAGATTTTGAAGAGTAATGTCTCCTCTTTCCAACGAGACTAAGAGCGTTGCTCGATGATTTTTTATTGCCGTTTTATGGCACTTTCAATCGAAAGACTGAAATTAGCATTCGAAATTCTCGACGATTGTTTGATATTCAAAGTACTGCAACTTTGCGACAAACAATCGTACGACAACGAGCATTACCTTATTTTAAAGGGGGAAGTGTTCGCTTTTGAACGATATAAGTTATATTTCGATATATTTTTGTTTACTTTTTCTAGCAGGTAAAACAATGAAAATATCCGTTTTATGACCATTTCTCGAATTCAGAGGTCTGTGCAGCAAGTGTACAATTTTTTTCGGGAATGAGATCAACGCATTCGATTAGAGCGAAATCTCCGCTTTCCAACTGGACCAAAAAACTTGATCTGCGATTTTTTTCTCTCCATTTCTCCACATTTCTCTCATCGATGGCCGCCCGCGCCAACCGAAACGATAATTCTCGACAACTTTTCAACATCGTACGTCTCCGAGAATTCGTAAAAATTCCTCCGATCAACGTAACCACCTTCGAATCTCAAGAACGGGGTCCGCCCTTTAAAACACGACGAAAAACTGGCGCCTCCGATTTTGTATCGCCTCGTTATCTGCCGTTGAACGAGAAGCATCCGATAAATCGGCCGAGTAAAACTAATCAAATACCGTCGCGTGATTATTTATTCTGCCACTGACAGTCCGCTCTCTTGTCTGGCAGGCTTCCGTTGTCACTGGGGGCCGATTGGGACCCACGATGGTCCCCGTGCGTGGTTCTCGGACTAATAGATCGAAACGTTGACCGGGTCCACTCAATATCTCAATATCATTATCTGTCCTGTCCGGAGGGACGGAACGCGGTCGAGGCCGAAACGGGGGGGCGGGAGAGAGGGAGCGAGGGAGAGAGAGGGATCGAGAGGGATCCAGAGGGATCGAGAGAGCGCTAGCTGAAGGCTGGATCCTCTCGGGCCCTGGGATCGGCTCGGTATCTCCAGGAATATCTTCCTGGTCGCTCGAGGAAAGCTGGTCCGAATGGCTGACTGGTTGGCTCTCTCTCTTTCTCTTTCTCTCCTTTTCTATTTTTCTCCCTCTTAATTTTCTCTCTCTCTCTCTAGTTCTTTCTCTCTCTCTTTCTCTTTCTCTCGACTCCAAGAAGTTCCCGTAGGAGAGCACCGAAATGGAATCATCGATCGATAAGCGATCGGCTCGCGAGGCGAACCTTTCAATCATGCGACACCTATCAAACCAGAAAGCTTCCAGTGTTCCAAACGAGGCTGCTCTCCTCTCTCTCTCGTTCTCTTTTTCTCCCTCTCTCTCTTGCTCGCTCCGACTGTGAACCCCAGGGACCGAGCGTGGAACGATCCTATCAGTGATTCATGGCCAATGGCCGCGTATTTATTTGGATCACCGTTTCACCGGTTCCTCCGCGGAACGTCGACGCGACGATCATGCTCTTCCTCCTAATAAACCGTCGGAGAGACACTGCGATGGAAAATAATCGGCGCAACCTGTGCATGTGTGTACGTTTGCGAGCCGGCCAATGAAAACCTGCATCATTCTGGGCGTGCATCATGTTCGAACAGGATTAAGCGGTGTATTAACCCTCGGACGGCGTACCATTTTCACGACTATACAGTTGACGATGTTTGTAACAATTCTGTGCTTCGTTCAACAATTTCTCGAACATATTTTTTGAAGATATTTCACGTAAACTTATTAGGCTTCTCGTTGTTTTCAGTGTAACAGCCATTTGTTTCATTCATTGTTCTAATGCCGATTAGAGACCGCTCGTTCGAAGTGCGACAAGGTGGCAAGAGAAAATCGTAGATCAATTTTTTTGGTCTCGTTTGAAAGCGGAGACTTCCTTCTTTGAAAACATATAGGCTGCAGACGCAGAGAAAATTGTTTGAACATTTTACAGAGCTTCGAATTCGAGACATAATGGAAAATAGTAATTCTGATATTTCGGTTTATTGTTTAGTGTAAACATTTTTCTAGACCCAAGCAACATAGAGAAATACAAAGTGCAGGATTATCGCTTCAAAATGAGCCCAGGTAGGTCCTCCTGCGATTTTTTTTCGAAAAGTTGTAATAATTCAAATATCGGTACTTCTTTTTCACGAGCTTTAATGACTATTGCTTTAATACCGATTAGAGACCGCTCACTCAAAGTGCAACAAAGTGACAAGAGAAAATCGCAGATCAGGTTTTTTGGTCTCGTTTGAAAGCGGAGACTTTCTTCTTTAAACGTATAGAGGCTACAGCTGCGGAGAAAATTTTCTGAACACCTCACAAAGCTTTGAATTCGAGAAATGTTGAAAAACGGTAATTTCGATTATTTGATTTATAATGTCCAGTATACATTTTTTAAACGAAAACAACATAGCGCATTTGAAAGTAGAAGTTTAACGCTTTAAAATGAGATCAGTTGCACCGCTCTACGATTTTCGTACACAAAGTTACAGGGAATGAAACATCGCCGACGCTGCGCTGCACTCTGACGCACTTCGACGCGTTCTGGAAATTCGCAACTTTCTGCAACCGCGTGGGAGTTTCGGAGATTTTTGCAGTAGCCAAACGGGCAATTATGTTGATTTATTCGCGTGTACATTAGGCAGATAAAAGACGGTTTTGTCACGTGTTTTCTGGGAGCAACAACGTCGAGCTAATCCGCGGCTCATGCGTGCAAATTCTGGACGCGACTAATTACCCCGAGTTTTCCTGATAAAAAGCGGATAACTCGTATTATTGCCTTCCCGCGATCTAGGATAGCCGGAGGCGCGCGTTAATTAACGTGCTTCCTTCCGTTGCGCGCCCGTGAATACCTCGAATATTGTTCGAAGATTGTTAAAGAAAATTGTTGCGAACGTTTTGTCACCGTTATCGCGTGCGAGCTCCCGGCGGAACTTTGATGCGTGAAATTCCGATCCGTGTTTACCAGTTTCGACCAGAAAACTTGTCACAAATATAGTCGTTCCTTTTTCTTCATGATGACATAACCTTGCCACTTCGTCGCATCTTGTGTGTGCGGTCTCTAATCGGCATTAAAACAATAGTCATTAAAGCTCGTGCTAAAGAAGTACCGATATTTGAATTATTATAACTTTTCGAACAAAAATCGCAGGAGGATCTATCTAGGCTCATTTTGAAGCGATAATTCTGCACTTTTTAATTCTCTATGTTGCTTGGGTCTAGAAAAATGTTTACACTAAACAATAAACCACAAAATCGAAGTTACTATTTTTTATTATTACTCGAATTCGAAGCTCTTTAAGATGTTCAAACAATTTTCTTCCCTGCTGTAGTCTATATAAATTCAAAGAAGAAATCCTCCGCTTTCAATCGGGACCAAAATACTTGATCTGCGATTTTTTCTTGCCACTTTGTCGCTCTTTGAGTGAGCGGTCTCTAATCGGCATTAGAACGTTAGTCATTAAAGCTCGTAACTTCTCGAAAAAAACATAACTTCTCGAAAAAAAATCGCAGGAAGACCTACCTAGGCTCATTTTGAAGCGATAATCCTGTACTTTTCATTTCTCTATGTTGCTCCTATTTAAAAAAATTTTACTGTAAGCAATGAACCAAAAAATAAAAATTACTATTTTTCATTATTTCTCGAATTCGAAGCTCTGTAAAATGTTCAGAAAATTTTTTCCGCGGCTGTAGCCTATACAGATTCAAAGAAGGAAGTCTCTGCTTTCAAACGAAATCAAAAAGCTTGATCTGCGATTTTTTCTTGCCACTTTATCGCACTTTGAGTGAGCGGTCTCCAATCTATTAAAACAATATTCATTAAAGCTCGTGGAAAAGAAGTACCGATATTTGAATGATTATAACATTCCGTAAAAAAATCGCAGGAGGACCAACTTAGGCTCATTTTGAAAGGCGAACCTTCTTCTTTCGGTAGGTTATTCTCCTGGAAAAAATTTGTCCGCCACGGATACGAGCAGCAGCAGTCGATGAAAATAGGGACAAGGATGAGATCGCGGATAGGCATAAATGAATTGATCGGCCATTCGGCTGGCCTCGTGATTTCCAGTAATTAAGGCCTGTTGTCTCGCGTGCGATTGCCCGCGGATCTTCCCGATGATCGAGGCCCGGCCGGGATATAAAGGCGAGCGTGAAAGCCGCGGGAAAAAACGCGGCGGGTCGAAAATGGTGGCTGGGAATATTGTCACCGGTCACGAGAGCTCGTCCCGCGTGCGTGCGCGGGGGCGTCGACGATCTTCTCGGAAAGGAGAGCCAATGGGAGCGGAGAACACTTCGCGTGACACTGGATGGTCTTTTTCGCGCTCCGGAGCACGCTCCACCCGCTGACCACCGACGATCGACTTGAAATTGCCGCGTCGCCCCACCGCGATCGCGATTTCCCGTCGATCACCGCGCTAATAACCGCCGGTTCTCCTCGATTTATTTTCACCAGCCTCCTCTAATTACATTCGAATTATTTCAAACATTCTAGACCTTACGGTGCACCGGCGACTTGCGACGGAAAATGAAAGACCGTGCCCAGGGAAAAGGAGAAGGCGTGTCTGATCATGGCTGACCGTTTCTACTTGTTCAAAGAGCAGACGTAATCGGATCTTCGAGACGTTGCTGCTGCGTAAGAAAAAATCGTGGGATCATCTGTCTTGTCGCGTTTTGAAGCGTGAATCCTCTACTTTCAGATGCTCTGAGTTATTTTCGATGAAAAAATTGTTCGATCTCGCGGAGCTAGAAAAAATGAGAATCGTTGTTTTTTAACGTTTTTATAATTTAGAATTTTCTGTACAGTTTATAAAATTTCGTTCTCGGGTAAAGTCGACACGGTTTTCAAGATTGAAGTCTCAGCTTTCAAACGAGACCATGAAAATGGTTCTATGATTTTTTTTTCGTTATATAATGACATTTTGAATGAAGAATGTATCATGTGTTATTTGAAAAGACTATAAAATCGTAGACGAAAATCGTCTATATTCAAAATACTGTAATTTTCACAAAAAAAGTCGTAACACAATGATTCTCAGCTCATTTTAAAGAAAAAAGTCTCCACTTTCAAACATTCATGGTTGTATCTCGATAGAATTCTTTCACCCTAAGTTCCAAGCAGAAAAGTGAAAACAATCTTTCTTTGACAATTTTTCATATACGCAGACCTCTCAAGAGTTCAAAAAATTTTGTTCTCAAATGAAACCACGGTGCATTTAAAGAGCGAAGTCTCCTCTTTCCAGTGAGCCCAAGAAAATTGATCCACGATTTTGTTTCGTCGAGTTATCAAAGTTCATATGACGAGTGCGCCTCCCCAGCATTGACTCCAATAAATCTTGCACAGAAGAATGTTGATATTCGAACTGCTGCAACTTGGTGAAAAAAGATCGTAGTCTAAAGAACCTGTGCTTATTTTAAAGCCCAAAGCTTCTACTTTCAATCCCCGTGGCTCATTTTTGCCTAGCATGATTTCGCTCGACGAAAGAAACGAAAAACTGGAGACATAGATTTGCTCGAGGATGTTACAAATTGAAGCGTCTCCTTTTCGACAAATTGGCTCTGATAAAATTGCAACTTCGGTTATTCCGAGCACGGGAAGATCGCGATCTCGTTTCCAGAAGCGGCGCGAAATAGACCGTCATCGACGAGTTGGGACCGATTCGGCGATTCGCCTTGCAGGCCATTATAAATTCACGGAGTAATCGGCGTGCGCGATCTTAGCGAGGCGTGCGCGGGCGCGCGACGGCCATGCGAAACGCGAGAGCGCCAGATATCGGCCTAAGCATAAATTCCTCAAGCGTTGTGACACGCAGCGCCAGGCATAATCTCACTAACAGTGTCGGGGGCTGCGACGGCTCGAATCTGCGCGAACCGCCGCGCCGCGCCGCGCAATATCGTCTCAGATTTATGACCGGCAAAGATAGGCCGGGAGTGATATTCGACACACGATGAATCGGCAAACGGCGCCGCTCCGATCTAGATCCACTTCCTAATTGCCGGAATCAAGCCCGTTTTCATCGTCCACGAACGGCCGCCTAATTTTCCGGCTATTCAACAGACAACTAACGTTTAAACCAACGATTTCATATCGAAATTGAAGTCTTGTTTACCGCGTCACGAAACGGCGGATGAGATGAAAATTCGGCGCAACTTTGTCGAACTGCGAAAATTTCTTGAAAGAGCGATCTTCGACCTTCGAAATGAGCCGAGGTACATTTTTCTACGACGCTTTTTCACAATGTTATTGAACTTCGAATATCGGTCAATCTTTTGCTAGAATTTAGTGATCGTGATCGGACGGCTGATAGTACATTTTGCAGTCAAAGTGAGATCAAATGATGAGAACAAAATCGCAGGACTGTTTTCTTGGGCTCGTTAGAAAGAGGAAACTTCAGTGTTTGAAACAAGATAAGGTTCATCGTCGCACCATGTTTCTTTGCGAAGTTACAATATCTCGAATAACGTGAACTTTTTATCTGGTATCGAAATTCTAAATTTTCTAATGCCGATGGTTTCGATTTAATGTGCCATAAAATGGTGAGAAAAAATTGCAGACCCATTTCATCAGGCTCGTTCGTAAGAGGAAACTTCAGTCTTTGAAACAAGATAAGATTCATCGTCGCACGATTTTTCTTTGCGAAGTTACAATTTCTCGAATAACGTGAACTTTTTATCTGTTAACGAAAGTCTAAATTTTCTAACGCCGATAGTTCCGATTCAATGTGCCACGAAACGGTGAGAAAAAATCGTAGATCCAATTTTTCAGGCTCGTTCGAAAGAGGATACTTTGCCCTTTGAAACCACTACATCATTATTTCAAAACATAATTTCTGGAACCCGCGATATGTCTGCGAATTCGGAAAACTGTCCAGAGACGAGCGTTTACGGTCACCGCGCTGGTACCGTCGACTCAAAAACTCTAGTTCAAAACAACTGGACCCTGTCGAAAGCTTAAATTACACCGTTTAAAACGAGCCCGGTCACACGATCCTCCGATTCTTCCCGCGAGAGTTACGGTCCCGCGAATATCTAAAATCGTCGGAAAATTCGCGGATGCATTTCGGTGTATCGAGGGTAATGGAATAAGTGCATGGAGACCTAAACGCCGGTATAATCCGGAGTGCGTGACGGTCCGGAGTGCTCTCGCAGGTTGTTTGGCACGTGATCGTAGCGGGCTCGCGCGATATTTAAGAGTTACGCGGATAACGAAGCGCGAGGCCCGCTAATGAAAGGGCCTGTAGCAATAGGACCGCTAATTAACAGCTTCTCGGGGAGTTAATTTGAATACAAGCTGGCCGGGCAGGTTACACGTCCCTGGCAGAGAGCTCGTGCGTGTGAACACGGCGGTGTGCGCCTGTGCACGTGTGCGTGGATCCTCGTCCCCGAGAATACGTGTAAACGTGTAGCTCGATTCCCGATGCTGCTCCACTCTCTTTCTCTTGCTCTCCGTCTCCCTCCCACCCTCCCCACCTCTCTCTCTCTCTCTCGTCCTCTCCCTCTATCTTTGATTGCTCGCAACCAACCGTAGGAGCGACTAATTTAAATACACATGTCGATGCGTGCGAAGATTGCACCTATGCCGCATCCCTGCCGAGCTACGATGCCATCCAGATACAGCATAATGCTATGCGAGAGCATCCTCCTCGGCTGTGTACTCGCCGATGTAATACACCGCGAGGCGCTCGTCGCGAATACGCCGGCCAATAACGTTCCTCGCAGCGCGCCGAGATTGAAGGCGATCCTAGAAGACGGCCCGAGACTCATCGAACGGCTAATGAGCCTGAGAGTCGACAGGCCTGCGAGAAACGAGAAACTAGAACCAGCCGGGCCGGTTCCACCGACAACTCGGTCTACGATCCAGCTTCCGATCCTGTCCGCCGGTACCAGCTGTCTGTCACTGATCTAGATACCCTAAGTTGATCTGCGAGCATCCTGCTCGATGCTTTTTCGCTGCCGAAGTGTCTCCGTACCGATTTTCGGGGGGAACGTCGATATTCGAGTCCATGTAACTTCGCGAACAAAAATCGCAGCGGGGTCTACTCGGGCTCGTTTTAAAGCACGAAGTCTGTAGTTTAAGCGGTTTTAGGGTATCCTGCTCGGAAAAATGTTCGCAGCGGACTGCGGACGGGAAAGCGGAGAATTGTCGATTTTTAGAATTTTTCGGGTTCGGACTACTCTCAGAAGCTGGGATAATTTTTTTATAGGTTGGGAATAGTACTGTGGTCAAGAGTAGAGTCTCGCGCTTTCAACGAGACCAAGAATAGGGATCTGCGATTTTTTTCTGCTGTTTTATGGCAGTTTGAACGAGAACCGTATCGCGTGTCATTGGAAAATTTGACTTGGGAATCCTAGGTGAAAATCTCTCGGAATTCAAAATTCTACAACTTTTTGAAGAAAAAATGTGACGCAATGAGTCTGTGCTCATTTTGAAGAACGAAGTCTCTGCTTTTCAACGAGTCCAAGAAAGTTGATCCATGATTATTTCTATCTTACTTGGAATGACTAATGTATCGTTAGTCATTTGACGATCTGTGACAAAATCCTTGGCCAAAATACTTCGACATTCAAAGTGCCATAACTTTGTTAGAAGAAATCTTACAACAATGTGCCTAAGCTCGTTTTGAAGAGTGAAGCTTCCTCTTTCATAATACTTAAGTCTCATTTCATCGAATATACTTTCTCACCGGAAATTCTGGCTGGAAATCAAAGATGACCATTTCTCAATATTTTACAAATTCAATTGTCCGTAAAAACTTTTAAACAATTTCGTTCTTGCTCAAATCAACGTAGATTCGTAGCACGTAGTCTCCTCTTTGTGGAATGATTCGACTTTCGGAAGAAATCCCCTCGGTTGCGCTCCACGAGCATATCCTCGAGCTCGCAAAGCGTCGCGTCGCGTCGCGTCGGGGCTTAGGCGCTCCAATAACCGTAACTATGCGTGTCTCGTCGAGATCAGGGTGCACACGCGTATCTCGACACCAGCTACGATTAAATCGTCCCATGGATCGCAACTGTATCGCGCCGACTAACGATCTGAACCGGTATCGCCGAATTCTTAGCGAAATCCGTCACACTTTTCACTCAAAGCCCTGCCAAACGGCTGGAAAACATCGCGCAACGAAATTTTATAGCTCGTTGCGAAGCTGAGACTTCGATCTGTACGTGAAAAAAAAGTTGCGGTTGAAAAACCAAATTTGTTCAGTAATTACGTAGACAGTTGAATTAAACGAATTATCGAAAAGAGAAGATGGTACCATCTTCTCTTTTTCGCTCGATATTTTGTACAATTATGTTCATAAAGAATGACTCATGGCTGCTGAAAGCGAAAACTTCGCGCTTTAAAATGAGCTTCGATAGTTAATCCTGCGATTCTTTTACTCAAATCTGCAGGAGTTTAAATATAAACAATATTTTATTTCGGCGATAGGGAAAAACGTTCACATTCAAACGCCTGTGTTGAGATTAAAAAATATATTTTTCCAAATAATTCTAGCACCAATCTATAGACTGAAGTTTCAGCTTTAAAATGAGGTCAAAAAGTTGAACCTACGATGTTTTCTCATCATCTTATCGCACTTCGAATGCAAACTGCGCCCGCATTGTTCCAATAATCCAAAGAAGGAAATTTTACCGCTCCTTCCGTCGCCTCTCCGCGACGCAAATTCAGCCCAATTAAAATACGCCTGCGGTCGTTCGAAAGTAGATTCTTCGCCCTTGAAAACGAGCCGGGACAGAGGCTCGTGTGACTTTTGTCCATCAAGCTACAACAGGTTCGGTCGAGCCGGCGCAACGGCTCTAGCCAAGGGTAATCTTTTGGACAGAAAACGGCCGATAAAACTGTCATTATAAAATCGTGGTGCCCGCGAGTTGGCGGCCTAATGACAGCCAGCTGCCGCGCCTATCTTCCCCGGCCTAGTCCGTCGTCCTCGTGGCCGTGCTCGTTTTTTGCCGGATCCGAAACGGTCCGGGAGTATGATCGGGAACAGATGTCCGGCCGGGCAATAAAGACGTTGACCGCAACAAGTGCCAATCCCGTTCGAGGGATTTTGATCGAATCCGTCCGATATTCTTGTACACAATGTCGGGCGGCGTTGTATCGGCCGGGATCGTCGCAATATCGCGAGTCGCCGTGTCCCCGGACGTGCGCGCGGAACGCGTGTATGCAAATGGCCGAAGTCGCAGGCTGCTGCTGTTTGCAGTGTCCGCTGTCGCTGTTGCTGTTGCTGCTCGCTTAGCAGATACCAGGCTCGATTATTTTCTCCCCTTTGGCGCGACAGGCTTCCTCGGCGACACTTCTCTCTCTCCGGTGAGTTAAGGCCGGCCCGATATCGAACTCCGAATTAAACGGGTGTGTCGTGAAACACAGCTGCCGCCGACGCCGCGCCGCGCCGCGCCGCACCGCGCCGCGTTTCGATCGGATAAGCGGCTTAATTCCGCCGCGAGACACCTTTCCAACGGACATCGTCGGCCGGCCCGAGTGCATTAAGGGGGTGCACGCCTTCCTTCGCCGCAAAAAAAAGAAAAAAATCGAAATTTCGCCTGCACGAATGCGCTCCGACCGGTGAACGGCGTACCGCCGTTTTTATCGCGAATTTAAACTCTCTCCGGGCGACGCCATTTTATTTTTTATGCAGGCTAGCTATTGTGGGGGTGCGCTGGGGTTAGCCGGGAATATTTTCTAGGCGTGCGTTTAATTTTTTATGGTCTATATTTCTCGGGGTGCTCGGCGCAAATTTAAACTGTACGCGCAATCATATTTAAGTTTTGACGTAAGTGGTGTATCGTGGGGGTGCACTGGGGTTAGAGGGATGCGAGGAATATTTTCTAGTCGTTCATTCAATGTTTTATGCTTTAAATTTTCATCAAAGAACAGTTTCTCAGGGTTTTTGTCAGAAATATAAACTCTGCGCACAACCCTATTTAAGTTTTGACGTAAGCGAAGTACTATAGGGGTGCATTGGGGTTAGGTGGATGCGGGGAACATTTTCTAGTCGTTCATTCAATTTTTGATGCTTTAAATTTCGACCGAAGAACAATTTCTCGGGGTGTTCTGCGTAAATTTAAACTCTGCTCGCAACCCTATTTAAGTTTTAATATAAGTGGAGCACTGTAGGGGTGCGCCAGGTCGACAGGGATGAGAGAAAATTGTTTGATCGTGTATTCGAGAATTTAGGATCTGTACTCTTGTCAACGAACGGCATCCGGATTGTTTTATCGCAAGATTAAACTCTAAGTGCAACACTGCAAGTGAAGTGGTCTGAAGGGTGTATTAGGTCTAGAGGGTTGTAGAGAAATTTGTTTATTTCGTTATCCAATGGTTTATAGCACGCGGAACGATCTGCGCAAATTTTATGACAAATATAAACAGTTTTCATAAAGCGACACATTATTAAATTAGAAATATTGTCCACTAGGGGTTGCTACCCCTCACGAAGCCTTCACACTCTTGCATTCCATGCTTGTTCAATAATCTACAACTCTCGAGACAATCTACAATATTTCTCTTTTACATAATTGAGAGAAACCACCCTCGAAACTATCGTTAGAAAATTAATACTTCATCCACAATGCACTTCGAGGTCACGTTGTTTACGGAAACGGTTCTAAAAGGGTGCAGCAATTGAAAACAAATTTGATAATATTATCCTCGTAATGTTGCCCTCATTCAACGTTATTTTACGACACTTGGAACATCCTGCAACGATTTCTATTCGTCCAAATTTCGAAAACCACCCCGGCAAATTTGTACTACCCCAACAATGCCCTCGAAGGACATCGAGACTTTGAGGACAACTCGAAAATTGTGCATCGATTGAGAACGAAATTAAAAACGCGGTGTTACACAAATGATCAAAATCCACCCCTAAGTTGACCGCAGAAGATCCGTAGCCCACCAACGAAATACCGAGAGAACAATTCCAGGAGGGTGTCGCAATAAAAAGCAAATTAGAAACACAAGCCTTAAAATTCCGGCGAAACCATGGGAACTCGGAGGTTCGCTGGATTCTCGGAGGTGTACGCCATATTGGTGGGGCGGTAGGAGTCACGCCTATGATCTTCGTGGCGACGCGGCACGACGAATCAAAGTTAAATCCTCCAAGTAACAACCCCGTCAACAGAGGGTAGATGCTGTCTGTAGCCACGGAGATGCGATCAATATTATGCTTCTCTCTCCCTTCCTCTCCCCATCCTCCTCGCCGAGCGCGGTCGTTCCCTCTCCTTTTCACCCCCGCGAGAGCGTTCCTCTTTCCTTCCCGCGGCCCGTTCCCGTTCCCGTTCCCTCTAGCCGATTATTCCGCTTCCTCCTCCTGGACCTGGCCACCCTCTCGCTTCGTCCCCCTTGGGCCTGGGCCACCCTCTCGCTTCATCCCTCTCGGCGGCCAACCTCGTTCCTCGCACGGTTCTCCGTTTCCCGGTAGCGATGGCCTCGATACGCCCGAGGAAAACATCCCCTGGAACCACCCTTCGGATTTATGGACCCCCCAGGCACCCCGTAATCTCCAGAACTTTATGCAAAATCGAAATTCCAAGGGGGTAGAAACGGACAAAGTCGGGGCTTTTGTTTCTTCGGGTTCGGGCAACGAGTTCCCCCGCGGTTTTGGTTACCATCCCCAACTGAGGCCGTAATAGAACATCGGTGGATGTAGTAGGGGTGGTTTTGATCTTGAATAAACACTTTTTTCGTTCGGGATATAGTAAACTTTTTAGCGGAATTGCTACGGTGTTTTCGCTGAGGAGCTTCCAAGAACAACCCCCTTCGTTTCAGCTACGATAAAATAGGAAGAAATGAATGCAGATGAATTTGTTTAGACTCGTTGGAAAGGGGAGAGTTTGCTCTTTGAAATAAGCTGAGGTTCGTTGTCCTACGTTTTTTTTTCGCGGAGGTACAGAATTTTTAATATCGCATAATCTATGTCGTTTCATCACTCAAGATTACAAATGCTGATTTGACGCTTCGCATTCAGAGCGACACAAAATGGTGAGAAAAAATCGTAGATTAATTTTTTTTAATTCGTTGGAAATGTAAGACTTGGCTTTTCAAAACTTCGTTAGTTTCACCCGTAAACAAAATTTTCTTACTTTTTCAGAAGCATTTGAATCGAAAAATGATCGGAGGACAACTATTCTCGCTTTCCCGCTTGGAGCTTCGATCAAGAAAAATTTTATCAAAATATAACTCACGGTTTCTGAAAGCAGAGACTTTTTCCTTCAAAATGAGCTATGCATCATCGTTCTACGATTTTCTCTCACGAAAACACTTCGATCTGTATATAGACATTGAAAATTCACGTTTATCCATTGCAAGATTCATCGTACCATCTGCGCTGCCATTTCTAATCTGACGAACAACTTCGCTCGAAAAAATTCCTGCGCATTGCCAAAAGATCCCCGAACAACTCCAGAAAGTTTCAAAACCCAGCGTCGAATAGTTTCTTCCCGAAAAATTCCCGAATCCGGCCCTGGAAATGCCTAGCCAAAATCCCAAGCTGAACGTATTCGCAGAAACCATCCGCCCTTTCTCGTCCATGATTTCCGATTTGCGAAGGCGCAAAAGGATCACTTTTGCTCGAAAATTCGGCGTGCCAGTGCCCATCGCTAGAAAGCGCCCCCGTCCCAGCCCCGTCTTGCTCGCGTCCTGTTTTCCCTTTTCCACCCTGCTCCTGCGTTCGGTCTCGGTTTCTCTTCTCCTCGTCCTCTTCCATCTCGAACCGCCACCTGTGACGTCACTATCGTGGGACGCCATCTTGCCATCAGACAACCGAGGCCCTCGGTTATCGTTCCTCTATACAGTATAGTCGTACAGCCGCCGCGCCCCGACTGGCTTTTCCAACCCTCTCCCGAGGATTCCAGTCGTGGATATCCTTGTCCTCGTTTCCGAGCCCTCCGGTTTTCCACGGTAGCCCGAGCAACGCCGGGCAACGCAAATTAACGAGATTACTCGGGGGTGTCGAACCCACCGCCACCCACGCCCCCGAAATCATCGACTCGTCCGTCAAGAAGAAACGCTCAGCCGCGCAAATTTCTCCGTAACTCTCGCGATCTTTATTCGTGCTCCTTTAGCGAGGATCATTTCTCCTCGGTGAAATTTAGTTTCGTTCGGCAACGATCATTGTTCTTTAATAAAAATATTTTTTCTTCGTCGAAGGTAATGCTTCTTTGGTGAAAGTAATTTTTCTTGAATAAAGACGATGTTACTCCGAGGAAAATAATATCTCGTTGGTGAGAAATGATCTTCGATTAAGAAAAATTATCGTCGCATTATTTTTAGCGAAGAGAAATTATTTTCGCTGACGAAATATTGTTATCACTTAAAAGGAACACTCGTCGTCTTTATCCAACAGAAATTAAGACGACGGATGATCCTTTTAGGTGAAAATAATATTTCGTTGGCGAAAATAATTTCTCTTCGCTAAAAATAATGCGACGATAATTTTTCTTGATCGAAGATCATTTTTCTTTGGCAATTATTGCATCTGTGGTGATCACCAGCCATTTTATTTATTCGCAACGAAACCGAGAAGTCCAAATGCAAAATAGAAAAACCATTTTTGAACAGTTTGAAATTATCATTGTATCGCCCTTGAAAATTATTGAAAAAAGAAATAAATGTTTTTATAGTTTCAGTATCTTGCGATCCAAGCAGACGACATTTATTTCGCGCAAAAGTCCACTGTCTATTAATCACCAAGAGGTAATTAGCAGCCGCTTGCAACGGGCTTGTCAATTAACACCCCCTGTTGTTTAAGGGTGGCGATTCGAAAAGATTAGAGTCCGCGGGTCTATTAAAATGGGAACGTCGGTTTTGGGAAAAAGAAAAAAAATAAATAAAGAGGAGCACAGCTAGACGTTCGGGAAAGTGGAACGAGGGCTCTTGACTTAATTAAAACGAGCCAGCAGGAAGCGCATTAATTAATGGCAGCCGACGGTTTCGCGGAACAAAGAATATTCGAGCGGTTGCGTCACCGTGTTTCCCCGTTTCTGATCGAAATCGGCGGATTATTAATCTTCCATTAATTTGCCGCGGGCCCCCTGAAGCGTGGCCGTTGTTTGCCAAGCACTATGTTGACGCAACTATTAAGAAAACATGCGAATAACTTCATTAACACCGAGCGGACACGCCGTGCGAATGGACGATGCTTGAGACATCGGGAATCCAGACTTTACTCTTTACATCATAATATTGATGCGTTCGGTATTACCAGTTACAAAAATTTCTGTGCCTTCTCTAAGCATGTACGAACAACTTCGCAGAGTTGCAGGGTGACATCTGGAACAGCTATCCTTATAAAAATTCCGAACACCGACTTGCTAGTTTATATTGATTTAACTCTCGACATCGAAAAGCAGATCCGACATTTTATGCCATAATTTTCGAATGGGTGGATATTTCTGCTTACAAAAATTCTCATACATTCTCAAAATATGTAAAAACAGATTCACAAAGTTGCAGAGCGATATCTAGAAGAGCTACCCTTATAAAAATTCCAAACACCGACTTGCTAGTTTACATTGATTTAATTCTCGACATCGAAAAGCAGATCCGACATTTTATGCCATAATTTTCGAATGGGTGGGTATCTCGGCTTACAAAAATTCTCATACATTCTCAAAATATGTAAAAACAGATTCACAAAGTTGCAGAGCGATATCTAGAAGAGCTACCCTTATAAAAATTCCAAACACCGACTTGCTAGTTTATATTGATTTAATTCTCGACATCGAAAAGCAGATCCGACATTTTATATCATAATTTTCAAATGGGTGTATATTTCTGCTTACAAAAATTCCTACACATTCTCAAAACATGTACAAACAAGTTCACAAAGTTGCAGAGCAATACCTAGAACAGCTTCCCTTACAAAAATTCGAAACCCCGTCTTGCTAATCTAAACCGATTTAGCTCCAGGCATCAAAAAGCAGACCACACGTTTTATACCATAATTTTTAAACAAACGGATATTTCTGCTCACGAAAATTCTCATACATTCTCAAAACACGTACAAACAACTTCGCAAAGTTGCAGAGCGATACCTGGAACAGCTTCCCGTATAAAAATTCCAAACTCCGCCGGCCTGTTAAAGCGACATATTTCGAGACCGATGACCTCGCCTCACTTTTCTCGACGATAATTTCGAACGGATCGGTCGATCCCTCTTGTAAACCATGCCTAATACTTCCAGGAGATGGTGCGCGAGCGCGCGGGCGGATCCAAGATCGACAACGCGAGCGTCCAAGACAATTACGAACCGAATCCCGGAGCAGTTTCAAGATCTGTTTCCACGGGGAGTCGCGCGACCGCTCCGCAACAATGGAACCGTCCTAAGTTATATTATTGGATGGTCGGCCGGGGAGTTTGCGAGCTGAAATTGAAAGCATTGTCGGGGTGCCGGTCCCTGCCCTCCGGCCCCCACACCCCCGGACCACTCGGTCCGCGATCTTCCGCAACGAACTCCGCGCCTAGTAGCCTCTATAAGTTGAAACAATAAAGCTTAACTACCACCACGACGGCACTCGAGTCATCCCTGAAGTGTTCTTTGTGAGGGCACGCGCCCCTGTCGCGAGCCGGCCATACAGAGAACACCGGAGGCTGCGGTAGGTTTAGGTTTAGGGGTTGCTGCTGCCGCCGCCGTCGCTATTGCACCTAGCCGGAGAGACAGGCGACACACGTTTCCATGTGGCCATTGTGTTGCCCACCGAGGGCTGACAGTATGCTCGTTACTCGTGCGTTACGGGAGGTCGATGTCGGGGGCAACTCGATAGCGGAAGCTCACCCCCTCCTCCTGCCGCGTTCAGATCGCGCAATTCCAACCGTCTAACCCTGCGATCCACGAAAGTGGACTCGAAGAGAGGTGTTCCCTTCGCCACGACGATGCGAGTCGTCGTTCCCGAAAATCGGAGAACTCGTTCGTGTCGTTTGGCGCACGGTAACTGGCTCCGGAACTGTTTCTTTTTCTTTCTACCGATGTCCGAAAGAGACCCGATTGTACTTGTGACGTGGAAGAAGCGACATCGACGAGAGAAACCTGGAAATTTACCTCGATGTCCTTGAGAAATTGTCAATTTAGTCGCCGAAGTTGTTTGCAGCAGCGAACACTATCGATGACTGATCCCACATTTTAAACTATAATTTCCAAATGGGTGGATATTTCTGCTCACAAAAATTCTCATATATTCTCAAAGCATGTACGAACAATTTTACAGAGTTGCAGAGCGATATCTGGAATAGCTACCCTTATAAAAATTCCAAACTCTGACTTGCTAGTCCAAACTCATTTAGCTCTGGGCATCAAAGAGCAGATCTCACGTTTTATACCGTAATTTTCACACGGATGAATATTTCTGCTTACAAAAATTCTCATATATTCTCAAAACATGTACAAACAGATTCACAAAGTTGCAGAGCGATACCTGGAATAGCTACCCTTATAAAAATTCCAAATTCTGACTTGCTAGTCTAAGCTGATTTAACTCTCAACATCAAAAAGCAGATCTCACGTTTTAAACCATAATTTTCAAATCGGTGGATATTTCTGCTTACAAAAATTCCTATACATTCTCAAAACATGTATGAACAACTTCACAAAGTTGCAGAGCGATATCTAGAACAGCTTCCCTTCTAAAAATTCTAAACTTCGACTTGCTAATCTAAACGTATTCAGTTCTGGAGAATCTGTCTATCAATTTAATTCTCTACTAATTAAAATCTCTACATTTAATTATCAATTATTAAACACAAAAGTTTCAAATGTGGGAGGGAACGTTGTATTCACCTTTTTACATATAGCGTACTTTTAGAAATTTCAAAGTGAACTTCTTTTTTTTTAAATAAGAAAGTGTATTTTTCTATATCGAAAGAATATGAAATTTTAAGTAGAAAAGTATAAACCTATCTAGTCAAAAGTATAAAATACTAGGTGTCCCAAAAGTCACTCGCAATCGGAAAATGAAGGGTACCTGAGGTCATTCGAAGCAACTTTTTCCTTAGCGAAAATGCCATTCACCGTTTAGTTTACGAGTTATCAAGGGAAAACAGTGACCAATGAGAGGCGAGCTCGCGAGGCAGCCCAGCCAACGAGCGCGCGCAGCACAGTTCCGCTGATTGGCTCGGCCGTCCCGCGTCAGCCGAGCTCACCTCTCATTGGTCATCGTTTTCCGTTAATAACTCGTAAACGAAGCCGCGGATTGCATTTTCGCTCAGGACAAAGTTGCTTCAAATGACCTCGGGAACCTCTCTTTCCCCGAAGTATCATAATTTCGGGGAAAATTTACGTCAACCCTCGGAACATTTTCACAACTGTACACAGTCGTACACTTTTATAACGATTCTCGACTCTATGCAACAAAAACACTAACGAACAATATAAATCTATTTTTATAATCCGAATGATCGTAAATAAAAAGATTAATGACCCGTCGTATCAATGTGCTCCGCAAAACCTGGCGTTAAAAAGCTGTTAAAAGTGTAACTGTCGCCTGTAAAAATATGAAACATAAAAACATAAATATTGCGAGCGTGTCGAAGAAGTTATTGTTGCGTTACGCGAGCGAAAACGGCTCCGGTGGTTAAACCGGTCGGACTCGCCCTCGAATTCGAGAACTGGAAAGCGGCGGCGGGTCCTGCGCGAAGCTCGATCGAGATGATCGATAATGATCTTGGATGCCCGGAGATCTGTCTCAGAAAAGATCACGGGGATCTAATCGGTCGCTGGCGAAAACGACTAATTGCTCGTCGGCCACGGTAATCCGTGGAGGAACGGACGAATGGACGAACGGACAGACGGACAACGTCGGGCAACGCGCGAGAGAAGGTCAGCGATTGTGGCTGCGGGCTGGCGCCGCGTCGGCTCCCATGGTAGTCGATGTCATCTCAATATCAAGCCATCGTATCAGATATACGCGTCCATATCCCGCAAGGTATTACAATTCACTTCGGCACAATAGATATTGTTGCCGGCTGACGCGTGACTGACAGACAAGGCTTTCGCGAATGCCTCCGCCTCGCTCGGAGCCCCGGTCTCGTTTGCCGGCACGTTATCTCCGCCCCGGGAGGAGGATATGGATTTCTGATCGATTCGACGCCGATTCAACGCGAGAACCGTCTTCAACGAGAGCCCGTCTTTCTGCAAACACTTTTACGGCCGACCGAGCCGAACCCAACGGCTTACGGTGCCTGGAAGCTGCGCCGCGAATCCTTCGACTGGTTCGAACCACTCGTCGGACCGTCTAGCAGACGTACGAGGTGTCTTGAATGTACTGTACGGCGGTGGAACCAATTACTGTGCCCTGTAGGCAGCAATTCGATGCAATAACGAGTCGTTTAAAAGTTCGCATCGGAGTTGTGCTTTAACAAAATCTTATATTTATATTAATACTCTTTCAAAATATATGACTGAGACGAGTCGAGATTCGAGGTTATGTATTGTTACGTAGGTTATGTATGTCACCGTTCGCACTAGCTAACTCGTCGAGCGAAAAATATGTCCAGTTACTGTGCACGGCGAATGAACTACTGGAATTGTAATTAAGAACAAAAATTTTACTGATCTTTTAATTATATTTATATATGATTTTTATTCATTATTATTTTCTTGTTTACCAATATTTCGTAAAGATTTATTATATGAATCGAAGAAACTGCGGTTATCTTATTTGTATAAATTTTATAACCAATGAGTAATTTCCCTTATATATTCAATAAATAAATAAATGAATGAATAAATAAATAAATAAATAAATAAATAAATTATGATATCCTGTCTAGGACGATTTATTTTACTGAATATTAATCTTCATTTGTTCAGTATCTTCCCAAACTTTGTAACAAGCTTCGCAGAAAATTTCGCAAATTCAGTATCAACAAATTAAAATAATTTTCGTGGTATTTTAAGAACTTTCGTCTTTCACGACTTCCGTCTTCCGTTTATTCGAACAAATAAATAAGAAATTGAATTTCAGTGGAAAACCTCGACACGTGTTTTATGCGATAAATACAAAGTTAATTGTGCTGGGAAATAATCCAAAGGCACAGTAACTGGCTCCGCCGCCCTCTGGTAACAACAAACATCGTTCTAGCGTTCAAGATCGGCGGCGGATCGGGCCGCGGCCGTTCCCGGTCCTCGAAACTGCCGGCAGGCACGAACAGCGTCGCCTGAGCGCACGCATGCACCCCTCCCTAAAACCGATTCCCACCCACGATTTGAAATTCGCCCTGGCAACGCGGTTTTTCTTTAGCTCCGAGCCTTCCTTTTTTTCGTCGCGGGAGCGCGGCAATTAATTAGCGGATAGCATCGCCGCTCGGAGGCCACGTACGAGACCGCGCGATAAAACTAATGCCACGGAAAAATGTTTCTCTTTGGCTCTACGCGGGCAAGAAATCGTATCGATTTTTCCGCGGCGGAAATTTCTCGGCCCCGGAAGAAAATCACGGCGCGAACCGCGGCAGACCATCCGCGAGTCTTTGGAAGCTGTAAACGCCGAGGAATATATTCCTATACGGATGAGCGATTCCGGTAAAAAGAATCGATTCTCGAAAATCGATTCTCGTAAAACATACGATACGTTAGAATCGATACTTATAAGACGTCGATATATTTGAATCGATTCCTGTAAGACATCGATATATTTGAATCGATTCCTGTAAGACATCGATATATTTGAAACGATTCTTGTAGAACTTCGATATATTTGAATCGATTCTTGTAGAACATCGATATATTAGAATCGATTCTTGTAAGACATCGATATATTTGAATCGATTCTTGTAGAACATCGATTTATTTGAATCGATTCTTGTAGAATATCGATATATTTTAGTCGATTCTCGTAAAACATCGATTTATTTGAATCGATTCTCGCAAATCATCATCGATATATTTGAATCGATTCTCGCAAATCATCATCGATATATTAGAATCGATCCTTGTATGACACCGATTTATTTGGATCGATTCTTGTAAGACATCGATATATTTGAATCGATTCTTGTAGAACATCGATTTATTTGAATCGATTCTCGCAAATCATCATCGATATATTGGAATCGATTATTCCTAAAATGAATCGAAACATCGAAGACAACAACGATTACGAATAATACGAAACGAATTTGATAATATAACAGAAAAAGGTGTAAGATAGAAATTAGTGAAATTATCACCCGTGAAATTAATAGATACATACATAGAATAATAAAGAAAAATATTTATTAAACAATTTGTTACGTATAATTAGGTTCATTTAGTAATTCCTTCAATATAACGGGTGCGCGAATTTGCCAGAACGCAATGTAGAACAAAGGAGAATTTTTCGCATCGAGAAACGAGTCTAAAAATAATCGGTGAAACAGTCGATTCTACAGAAAACGAATCGTTCGATTCTCTCAGAGCGAAGTAGAATCGGCGATGTCTGCCGAAGAATCGGCAGTCTAGCCCGACGATCCTCGAGGAGGTCTTAACGGGCTCGGAAGTGTCTCTTCGGTCGGCGGCCGGCTATCGCCACGTCCCGACGTCCCGACGTCGACGTCCCGACGCTTATGCCTGCGGTGTGTGGTCTCGAAAGGGTCGGGGCCGGTGGTTGGCCTTACGCCCCGGTGTGCCCCGGCACCTACGGCTCTCTTTCTTCCCTCCTCTCTCTCTCTCTCTTTTCTCTCTCCTTGAACGATGAAACAACTCGAGAACCGGCGAAGCATCCTCGAGGCACGAGCACGCATTGTGCGGCACGCGCCCCGCCACTACAGATGCCGCGCACTTCGGCACATCGAGTGCGCCGCATATGTTTCGAATCAGTTGCGAAAACCTATCCGGTCGATTGTCTGGCCCCGCTTGCGGCGGCTATTGGCCGCGAAACTTCCTCCTCGGGCCGGCGGCGAGACGCGGCGCGCCGCCACGTCGCGCCGCGCCGCGCCACGTTCGGGGCCCTTGCGAAACGCGAATTCACAGCTCGTCGAGCGTGTCGCGGATTACAAGAGCAACCGACCGTGGAAGGACAAGTTTGGAAATCCGCATCGCGCAACCTGCAACCGACGCTCCTTTCCTCGGCTTATTCCTTTATTAACCCTTTGCACTCCGGATTGCTTTAACACCAGATTTACGGACACCGTGGAAATGACGGGTCACTAATTATTTAACCCTTTGCACTCGTGTGGCGACTCCGAGGCACCGCTAAAGTTTGTTATATCACGTTACAAGATAATTTTTATACTATCAAAGCTTAGATGTAAAAAGAATTGTTAAAAGTCTAACTGTTGTATGAGTCACAAAACTCGATTTCACACGCGTGAAATGCACTTTGTCGTATAAAATGGAAATACTACAAGTGAGAAAAGTTGACTTGAATTTAGAGTTAAAATAGCTTCGAGCGCAAAGGGTTAATTTGCGATTACTCGTGTCGTAATGATACATTTGCGAGTTTATCCATTTATATTTATACATTTATTCAATTTATATGTTACTCACTCATTTAAACGTTACAATAACAAAAATGTTCAAAATCAGAATAAATGTATTATTGTTACTTTTGTAAGCTAATATGAAACAGCTGTTTTTTGTGCTCCGTAAATCTAGTGTCAACTTCAAAATTAAGACATTTGTTTCAAATTACATCAGATATGAAATTGAACGTTTATGGGAGGCTTCTGTTATTTGACAATTTGTCGAATGCAGACGAATTTAATAATGTCAAAGTTCTCTTGAAAATAGCGCAGCAATTTTTACCGTCGCCTCGAGTGCAAAGGGTTGACCCTTAACTCGACGATCGTTTTTTCTTGCTTCAGTATCGTCATCCGCCGGTTCTGACGCTGTTTTACGCCGCGAGAACTCGAAAATGGAAACTTTAATTTGAGAAAAAGAAACCGGGAGGCAACTGGAGTGCATCTTTTTGTCATACAGGGTGACCCGTTCGAATCAAACCGATCAAAGTATCTTCGAAACCGTTAACTATACTGAAAAATGTTTCGAACGAAAGTTGAATGGTTTCGGAAGGCGCCTAATCTGATCCGAATAACATTTTTCTAGGCGGACAAATGGAGGAGATACGAAGGTGAACTTTGTTCTTTTTTATAGAATTATACACTTTTTAATGTATCAATCGATTCGGCTTAATATTCTGTTCACAAAAACCCGGAGCCATTTATCGCGAAAAAATCATTGATTTAGAAGATATGTCAAGTTCGGTCTGAAAAAATCGCTGTGATAATTGTTGTATCTGACATGCCGTGTTCTGATGGATTTTTTTAAACAATTTAGTGTATACAGAGACTATCGTATAACGCTAAACTCCGAATACCTAACAATAAACTTTTAAATCTCTAATTTCATATAATTCGTTTGCGACATTTTCCCGTCTGCCAAGTATTTTATTAATAACTCGAACATTCCTCGAAGCCCAACGAAACCACAGTAACCGAATAATCTCAGATAGCCGCAGATAACCGGTTCGTACAATAATTGTCGTCGTAAACGCGACAGTTCGCGCGTGATCGTGCTCCAAAGTCAAAAGATCGCAACCGTCCACCGGTCTCGCCTATACAAAAATCATTGAGCCGTTTGGTCGGTCGTTTCGCCTCGAAATGAAATTTAGAAAACGGTTGTTCGGCTGCGCGGAGAGTTTCAGCGGTGCCTGCGTTGTAATATCGGCTCGCCCGGAGGAACGTCGGGTGCATGCGAGCGTCGCGGCCGCGCGGCGGCGGAGGGGTACGCGGCGCAGGGGTTGGCCGAGGCGAGGGGTAGGTGTGTACGCTATAAAATATAAAGTATAACGTATATAAGACCATAAAGCCCGATAAGGGAGCGGCATAGATATACGGGCGGGCCGTGGCGCACGCGAAAAAGGGTTCGCGAAATTAGAATTTTTACGGTGGACTGCCGGGAGAATAATAAAAGAAGAGACGAGCCTGTAACCGCGCCGCGATACTGCCACCCTTTCCCTCCCTTCTCGGACGCCCTCTCACCCCCACCTCTCGCTTTCTCACCGGCGTTTCTACCGGAGAGCCGTTAACGAAGGGTTCTCGCAGCTTTCTCGCGGGCTCTCGCAATCGAAATTTCGGGAGTCTGGAGCGTTCCCGGGTGGAAGATCGACGAAACGCGGCAATTCATCGGCGAGCGGCGCCCCGCCTCGCCGAGGAAGAACGTAAAACGCCAGGATACGGTATAAAGTCAGATAAAAGGAGGCCAGATATACGAGCAGCGAGCTCGCGGGCCCGCGCGCGCGCACGGAGACCGTTCGTGAAATTAGAATTTTTATGGTGACCGTCCGCTCTCCGACCAGAAACAGGAATAATAAAACGCGACGAGCTTCCGCCTGGATGGCGGTCCTCGCACCGACGTCCAGGTGCTCGTTAATCTCGTTGTATCTGCCGGCTTATAACCGACTTGCGTCCGGAAACCAAGATATTCCCGGACGCGTGCGCGCTCGCTGAAATCGCGAACGATTCCTCGCGTACGCGATCCTCCGCTTCGTCGAATATTCGAGGCGGTGCCGAAAATTCTGGAGGTCGCGGAACAATTATGAGATCGCTGGGAATATTAGTGGATCGTTATTCGAGTCTACTGGGTCTGTGAAAAAATTGCAGAGACGTCAGAAAGAATTCTGGACATCAGGAGAGTGCAAAATCCTCGGAGCAATGACACGTCGCGCGGAGGGCGAAGTTTGAGTTATGGGAACTGATCAGGAGAATTTTGTATATGTATGACACTGTACCTGGATCCTTGGCAGATGCTGTAGAGTTTTCGAGAAAATTGCAGCGCTCTGAAAAAATTCTAGAGACTCTGGAAAAAATTATATAGTTTAGATTGTTGCGAAATCCTGGAAGCTCTGACGCGATGCAATGAAAAGTGAACTTTGACACGGGAGAACTCGTCGAAAAAGTTTGTTATCCGCGCGAAAATATAATCTAGGCTCTCTGCAGACCTTATAGAGCGTCCAAAAAATTGTAGTAGTCCTTAAAAAATTTTGGAGCGTCCGGAAAAAATCCTAGAACTCAAAATATTGCGAAATCCTGGAAGCTCTAACGCGATGCAATGAAAAGTGAACTTTGACACGCGAGAACTCATCGAAAAGGTTTTGTATCTGCACGAAACTGTAATCTGGGCCTTCTGCAGGTCTTATAGAGCGTCTAAAAAAATTGTAGTAGTCCTTAAAAAATTTTGGAATCCCCGGAAAAAATCCTAGAACCTGAAATATTGCGAAATCCTGAAATCTCTAACGCGATGCAATAAAAAGCGAACGTTGACAAGCGAGAAGTCATCAGAAAAATTTTGCATCTACACGAAACTATACCTAAACCCTCGGCAGAGCTTGTAGACTCTCAGAAAAAATTGCGGCACTCTTAAAAAAATTCTAGAGGTTTCGGAAAAAATCGCAAAGCGTACAAAATACCATTTGACCAACGAACGAAAATAACTTGCAGAAAATTCCAATAAAAAGAACTAACCGCAAAAATTGCAGGAGTGCGGAGGGCGCAGAGATGACAAGATACGTTACTGGCAGGGCCCAGGTTTTCAATCGCGCGGTAAATTCCAGTATTAATCGACCGTTCGCCGAGGTTCCAGCCAGAGAACACGGTGAACGTCGCTGGAATCTAATTCCCTGTCGACGTCGGCATCGCCCGTCTCCATGGAGGACTCTCTCGGTAGTCGGGGGGTGGCTGGAGGGTGGAGGGACGGCGGGAGGAAAAATCAGAGGCCTAGCTACCCTATAAGCGCGGCAGTAAAGCGAAACGAGCGACATATAAAAGCTCTCGTCCGGGTCGGCGAGCCAGCAAACAGGGGTTGATGGGAGTGACGTTGAAACCGCGATGTCTACCCACCCCCGACGGGGTCCAGGGGGATGAGCAGATCTTATCCGGTAACTGCAACCCGCCTCGCACCCCTTCTTCCGCCCCCGACGCCACCAGAAAATCCGCGTCGTCGATGCGTATCTCCGCGCAGATCGAATCAACGCCGCATCAACCTTGTTGCCCGCTGGTTCCACTCGCATTCCCGAGATACCTGTGCGCGACCGTGCTGCCGATAGGGCCCAGAAAAGTCCGCCGCCATTGTTTTGAAACCGCGGAGGAAATTTTCCAAAATTTTGCTGCGAACGCTGCTCCAGAATAATGAAGATTTCGCTTGAATACTTTTTCGATGGGATTTTATTTCACCGTCGAGACGGCATTGGGCCCCGAATAAATTCCACTGGGCCCGGACCGAAGGAAATTTCCAAAATCTTTCACTCGAAAACTGAGCGACGAGGTTTAAATTCGTGTCGATTTTTCTTATTCGGATCTTTTGAGAATTTTTCTTTTTTACAGCTGTAGAGACATGGGCCACAAGGCCCAGATCGAAAGGAATTGTCGAAGACGTTGCTCTAAATACCGTTCGAAAGAAGAATTCAAGCTTCGAAGTCGCATCGATCTTGACCCGACGGATATTCCGAGTATTTTGTTTCACTGTCGCTAGAGTATCGGGCCCGGAGCGAGGCCCACTGTGCCCGGACCGATTCCCGGGAAGGAAGATGACATCTCTCGAATAACAAATGAAAGAGAACGTTTCAATTAGGGAGTTCTCGTCTCTCTCAGCGTGGCGTCCCACTCTCCGCGTTCCGGGACCACCCCCAACGTGCTCCCCGGCTACGGGGCAACCCGTCGGACCCATCGGAAGAGGTTCAGTGGGCCCGATGTGCTGGCTCGGCTGCGTATTATACGCGCGCATAAACTGCTGCCGCCGTGGAAGAAAGAGGCGAGCTCGTGACGAATGAGGACATTATGCGAGGGCAGCGTTAGGTGTCTAGCTGGAGGAGGGAGGGAGGCCTTACTGCGGGGCCTTAGCGGGGCCCGCCTGAACCTTCGGCATCGTTCTCTTGTTATCGATTCCAAATAAATTACACGGAACTTTCGTTCGAGAGCAAACATTGCAATACAATTTTCGGCGCCAATTGGAGTAGCTTGGAATCAAAATGGCGTAAGTCCCACTTTCGAAAATTTCGTCTTACGTCTTAGAATGTAATCTACGAAGATAATACTTGTCCGAGCTGTTGATAAGAAAGAAAACATAGTCTGAAAATTATAAAAAAGAAAATGTAATCGAGCAAAATAAAAATTATCTGATCTAATGCCCCGTTCAATGTATGCCCAATTCGTGGCAATTCTGCCCCGTATGAAATCGAACCGTGTCGGAGACATCGGGCGTCGAGTTCGAACTAGTTCGTGGCAGCCTGATCCCCGCGACTGGCCACCCATCCGAACACAGGTAGCTAAGTGAGCCCGGGCCCGGTCCCGGGGCCCGATGCTCCTTTTGCGCGACTATTTTTCACTCGTCCAGTTTTTAATGGCCGGGATTAATATCGCCAGGTAACAAGACACTTTTCCAAAGGGCCGTGTGGGTGGGGAGGGCCGCGCGCGCGCGCCTCTGAATAAGGCCCGCCACGCGAGACATAAAAGATTACGGATGCGATGCATCCGTTCACCGGCAATAAGTCTGATTGTGTTCGGGTAGCCGGACAAATCGTCCGGCATTGTGCCCGCGTCTCAGTCTATCAATTATGCGATGCCTCGCCTCCTGGTTTTCGTACGAACGCCTGACGCGCTCATGCGTGCACAACGTCCCGGCTACCTACCTCGGACCTCTTCCGGAGAACCAGATCCGCCATCTTGACCACGACAAATCCAGAATGCTCGAATCGTTTTCAGCGCGTTCCCGGGGGACCGAGGAACGTCTCCGCGATATTTGAAATCGGTATGCTCGGAAAATCTCTGCTGGAAAATGCACTAAATTCTCCCCAATTGACGCTCGGTTCGGAAACAAAACTGGACAATCTAGGCGTCGATTAGGGAGAGCTTTGGAGACGACAAGACGTATCAAATTTTTTCACTGAAATAGTGAGTGAAATAAGTGAATACAAAGAAAATTATTTCAATTGTTTTCTTCGATACTATATTATAAAATAAAGGTGTTGAGGAAAAGTTTAAAGAATCTAGAATTTGTTTCGGCGGTGTTATCCTAGAAAATTCTTCGAGTCGACTTTGAATCGCCGCGTCTAGGCAAAGGGTGAGATCTCGAGATCGGCTTTCTACGGCTTTTAGCTCTGGTTTCGCCGCAATTTGCAAATTGTGCTTGACGTTCGAGCAATGCGATCCTATCACGAGGCTTTCGGGACGGAAACCATTCGGAAACCAGGACCTGCAACTCGCAGCAGGTACCCCGAGCTGCGAGCTTCAAAGTCGGACAGCGACCGTGATCGCTTGCCCGCGGTCCGCATAATTTTCCGGCGACTTCCGAACAAAGGGCCCTCGTAAAATCTGTGAATTACGACGGATTTTTTACCGGGCTGAGTGCGGTCCGAGACCTGCCGACGACTTGTGGTCGACTCGATGCTTTCCTGAGACAAACACCCCACGTTTACATGACCACGACTGAAGACGCTCTTCAGGAAACAAAAAAGGAGGTACGGTCGTTTAAAGCGGACACTTGACCCTTTAAAATTAGCTATGGATCGTGGTTCTACGATTTTTTCTTGCCGAGTTACAGAATTTTGATTACCGACAGATTTGACTTTATTGCAAGGTTTGGAAACTTTGATTTTCGAATGCCGGCAGGAAATAGATGTGGAATGGCGATAAAACATCGTGTAACGATCGTTTTGTGCTCGTTGGAAAGGGGACACTTTACGCTGTAAGACAATTGTAGTTGAAGTGGTCAACAAAAGTTTTTCAGATCTCCAGAGGACAGTAAAGTCGAAAAATAATCAAAAAGCGGACGTTGTTACAAAACTCGATTACTGATAATGATGCTGAGACACTATGTGAAAAAAGTTTAGGCGAATCGAAAGTGTAGATTATCCTCTTTAAGATGCGCTAAGGGTCATTGTCCTGAAATTTTTTTTTACAAAGTTACGGTACTGTGATTATTGAACAATCTGCACCCAGCATTTTGCAACGCTGTGACTAAACTGCTGATCGTACACTTTTGATTCAATGCGCCATAAAATAGCAACAAGAAATCCTAGCTCGACAAGTTTAAGCTCGTTGAAGAGAGGATACTTCACTCTTCAAATTAGCATTAGCTTCATTCCCGAAAAAAAGTGTCTGCTCTCCCAAGAAATCCGCGAATATGCAAAATGGTAAATAATCGATCATTTTGCTTAAACTCGCAACAGCTAAGGACCCGAAAGTGCTGCAATAAAATAACCGAAGCATATTGAAAGCGGATACTTTGCTCTTTAAAATACCTCCGAGTCCGTGATCTCGCGATTTTTTTCGCCGAAGTTCCAACAAGTTAATTGCCAAGTAACACACCGTTCCGTAATAAAGTTAACGACCGTTCCTTAAAAATCAATATTCTTTTTCAGAAAACGCGGGGCAACGGAACACTCCCCTCGGAGGGCAAGAAATTCCGGTAAGAATGATATGCTTGCGAGGCCCGGGAAGATTTCGCAGCGCGCGCCGATCAGCCGCAGATTGCAAGGTATCTTAACCGCATTAGGGAAATTACACGTTGTTCCGTACCGCCTCGCCGATGAAGAGACTCGTTATCGTTCGGTAATGATTCGACGACGTGTTATAGAATTTATGAAACACGCGAGCCCAATTACCTTGACACACAATGCTAATTTACATGCGAATGCGGAGCATCCGAGCTGGCGAAGCTACAGCAACAGAGCTGTTTAATTCGTTAGCACCGATACTGTCATCCGTTCACTCGTTTACACTTTTCCCACGAACCGCGGGCCAAACACGAATTCTGCGTTTCGCCCCAATTAGAACCTGCAACGATACGCGAACAATTTCGATGCGGAAGAAACATAAATTGACCGAACGAGAGGAAATGATGAAAAAATACAAATGAAAAGAAATACAGAGAAACGCGGAGGTATGTAAATGCATGCAAGTGTGTGCGAAAATGCGGAAATGCATGCAAGTACGTACAGAGGTATATAGAGGTATACAGAGGTGTTTAAATGCATAAAAATGCATACAAATGCATACAAATGCATACAAATACATACAAATGCATACAAATACATACAAATGCATACAAATACATTCAAATGCATCCAAATGTATACAAATGCAAACAAATGCAAACAAATGGAAACAAATGAAAATAAATGGAAACAAATGCAAACAAATGGAAACAAATGAAAATAAATGGAAACAAAAGCAAACAAATGGAAAAAAATGCATACAAATGCAAACGAATTCAAACAAATCGAAAACAATGCATGCAAATGCATACAAATGCAAACAAATGTATATAATTACACACAAATGCATACAAATGCAAAGAAATGTATATAACTGCACACAAATGCATTCAAGCGCATATAAATGCAATCAAATGCATACAAATGCACACAAGTGCATACAAATGCATGCAAACGCGTTCAAACACATATCGACGAATTTCTTAACAAAATAGAGCGACCAAATTCTACAGTATACAGTGCCACTAATTTCAGCCTTTTACGTCCCAAAAAATTTTAAAACGTCGTTGACATACGTACAAATAAACCTCGCCAATTCGGCCGCAAACAATACAATGGTTCCTTCGAAAGAAAATTCCGCAACGTGGTTAAAAAAGGAACACGCACTTCGCGTTAGGATAACCCTATAAGAAATCGAGGACAGAGGGAACGGACACGTAGAAATCGGGAGAAATGAAGAGGAGATCGGTGAGGTGCGCGAGAGAGCCACGGGGGTGTCCGGTGCACGTGAGGACTTCTCCGCGGGTTCCCATGGGCAGGTTGGCCCACCCATGGGCTCCCGGGGACGGTTGGCGCGGGGCCAAAGGCATTCAGAAGGGAGCCACGACCGGTAAGAAACGGATAGAGTCCTTCGTTCCTCGTGACAGCGGGGGCTCGGCGACCTGGCAGATATAAACGTGTGATTCTTTCGCGTTTCGCACTCATTGTTCCCCTAAACTACGGATTGCGCCATTGTGCGGGTGGAGCGCACCGCTCCGCGGGGGTGTCACGCCGCATTATTTCCCGAGGCGAGCGCGCAAACTCACGCGGGCTTGACTCGTTACCTCGTGAAAACGATGCACTTGACTCCGGCACGATGGGGGATGTCGTTAAATGGCTCTCAGAAGGCCCCGGTTTGCGGTGCGACGCTAACCGATCCGGCATTCTTCCTTTCTCACCGGAGATCATTCGTTTCGAGACAGTCCGCTTCGGAGATGGTCCACCGATGACTCACGTTTTCCAGCGGCGTACAAAATTTATCGAACACCGTGGAGACATGTATGAACAAGTCTGCAGAGTTTCATAAGGGTAGCTCGATTGGAATTTTCGAGAAAAATTGCCAAAGTCGGTCCTCAGGATGAATGAAGAAAGACGATGCATTGTAACGTGTCCAACGCTTAACGCTTCCGGTGTGAATAGGTACCCTAATTCAGATGATATGATCGCACAAAAATTATCGAACATCGTGGAGACATGTATGAACAAGTCTGCAGAGTTTCATAAGAGTAGCTCGATTGGAATTTTCGAGAAAAATTGCCAAAGTCAGTCCTCAGGATGAATGAAGAAAGAGGATGCATTGTAACGTGTTCAACGCTTAACGCTTCCGGTATGAATGGGTACCCTAATTCAGATGATATGATTGCACAAAAATTTCTGAACATGGTTTATAACTATGTGAACAGATTCACACACACGAAGTTTCATAAAAATACTTCATTGAGATTTCTCGAGAAAAATCCTCAAAGGTAATACGAAGAATAAATTGAGAAAGAGGATAAACCAGATCCATACTTTTCGATGTCCTGCTAATGATTACTGTTATTCTGATGTCACGAGTACACAATAATTAATGAACATGCTTCTAATGAACTTCATTGAATTTCTTTACGGATTACAAGTGGTTCATTTTCTTACATATCAACGTATGCACCATATAATAAAATAAAATAAGTAAAATAAGGCAAAATAAAATACAATACAATCAAATAAAAAACAGAGTAAAATGCAATAAAATAAATTTAAATAAAATACAATCAAATAAAATAGAGTAAAATGCAATAAAATAAATTTAAATAAAATACAATCAAATAAAATAGAGTAAAATGCAATAAAATAAATTTAAGTAAAATACAATTCAATAAAATAGAATAAAATACAATAATTTATATAACGAATTTTAAATTATACTATTATCAATTATACTACTATTAATAAAATACTACTATTAATTCAATTACCAGCAAACTAACAGCTATATATTTCGCGGAACATGTTTCTATATATGTATAAACAAACCCGAAAAATACGATAAAGACAACTCGAACTTTTCAGAAGAAATCCCGAAATCGTAGATGATTTAATGAGCCGTCCATCTAAATTTGCCTGGGCGTCTGGATGCGTTCGGAGTTACGTTTGCCCGGCGGGGTCGATCGGGTTCAACCGGGAGAATTAAAAGCCGATCCCGAGAACCAGACAATTTCGTTCCCCGATCCGTGTCGTTTCCGTTTACTTTCCATCGTCGTGGACCGGCTAGATGAGGGGGCGGCTCCCGGATATCGTAGCTAGAAAGTAGTGCAGCGGCGCGATAAGGAACGCAATCCGATGCGCGTGCCAGATAAGTGGCTGATGCCTTTAATACGGGGAACGAGGATGTTTCGTTCCTGCGGGTTGGAACGGCCCGACATGGCCCGGCACGGCCCGATCTCTCTTACTCTATCGGAGGGGTCGCCCCCACGGCAACACCGCTCCCCCGGGCCGGGGTGGCTCGACCGACCGAAGCCGGCGGGGAGTGGCGCGGCGCGGATCGAATTATGCCGAGGGGGATGAAAAGTCGTTCGCGAGCCAAATGGCTGGATCAAGGGAAGGTCCGGGTCATTAATTGGTCAGCTTCGGCGAGCCGCCACCCTCGTCACGATCGTGCGAAAGTCTTACCCCGATCGACTTTACGTCGCGCGAACACACGACGACAGGATTCCACCGAACTGCGGCGGCTTCTATCGGCGCCGTAGAACCGCGACGACAATTACTATCACTGTCATAAATTCAATCGTTTCCTCGGGACACGAATTATTACGCGAGACGACCGAGAGCGAGCTGTTCTCGCGAAACTCTCCGCGGGTTTGTGTTTGGATAAAGATGAAACGTGAACACGTGTTCAGGAATTCTTGTGCGCTACCGTTACGGAGGAAGCTCGATTAAGCTTGATTGTAAATAAAATTATGCGAATGCACGGATAATGGAACGGTTGATTTAATATTTGCGCTGCTAAATCGTGTTTTTATCGATTCTTCGAGGCACGCGAATTTAGTGAAAATGAGAGCACAAGTTGCTGAGAATTCTTTTAAACGTAAAAAATGGAGGGGAACGTTCGTATAAATTATTTAATGCGAAATATTAATCGTTCAGCTTCGAAATTGGTAGGAAGTATCGAGCAAATATGTGTTGTTTTTATTATAAAACAATTTATTCGATCGCAGTAAATTCTCACAGTCGAAACGACTGATTTCTGAGATTTTTCTGTCACGGTTATCGGAATTGTACAAATTATTTATAACTAGTTTAATTATATTTATTATTATTACTATTAGTTATAATAGGAATCACGAGGTGATAAATAAGTCCAATCTTGTCATTATTATAAAACTTTCTTTAATATTATTATATATTATAATTATATATTAATTATATTAATGTATATTATTATTATACATCTATTAATTATATAAATATATGTTCTATTATATATTAATTATAAAAATTCGATCAAGTTAGCCTTAAGAAACTCTGCAAACTAATTCAAACACGCACACACACACAATAATTATTATAATTAATATTATTATATATTATAATTATATATTAATTATATTAATATATATATATATATATAATATTGTTTATTAATTACATTAAAATATATATTATTATTATGTATTAATGTCATAATAATTATTATAATTATTGTATGTGTTGTTGTTGGAAGCACATTAATAGCGTGTACGGAAATTGTTAGGAAGGTTTCATCGTTGCGTTGTCACTCCATGGCGAGGCTGCAGGGGGTTTCTTTCAGTGTTTCGTGAAACGAGCCGTCTCTTTGGTTTCCCGAGTCACGCTTCTCGGATGATATATGAAGCCTCGCGGGGCCAACGGGTCGCTCAAGACGCTCGATAGAAACCCGAACGATCCCGAGACGAATCCGTGACTCCGGCGCCATAATCCGTAACAGACCTTTTTGGAAAGCATCGTTACACCGTCGCGTACACATTGTGCCGCGGACATTGTGTTTGTACGGGCCCCTCCATGTGTCAACGTCTTATTCTTATTCTTCGAGGGTGGGTCTATAGAGGAGCCTGGGAAAAAGGTTTGAGGGAGCGCATTCTGCTGCGAGTCCATTATACGGTCGGAGTACATTAAAATGTTGATAAATCGAGTCTGGCAGCGGGTCCCTAATAAATAAAAACGAGAGAAAGACGTCGATACACCGTGAAACTTTTAACGCGCGCCCGTGCACACCGCGCCGACGAAATTAAATGGCAGCCTCACGATTTTTTCTGTCGCCTTTAAAACACACTTCGAGGGTCTTCCAGTTCGATATAAAAGTATAGTCGCACTGGTTTAAGGTATCCTCGATGTTCGAAGCGGAGCGATTCGCTGTTCGTCGCGTTCCGCAAATCATTGCTGCCGCTGTAATTCGAAAACGAAACGGTTCTTCGAAATTTGACCTACGTCGTTCGAAACAGCGTCGAAAGGACTATTAATCGCGAGTTTTTGGTCAGTGTAAACACATCCCTTCTAGGTGGAACAGCACCGGTCCTTGCTTTTTCGAACACTAAGCAACTCTAAATATGCAGAAAACTTCTTTAAAAATTGAACAATATATACATCGTTATATGTCATCAGAAAGCTTGATTTTTTTATGATTTTTCGCCCCCCGGTGGAAGTCGGTATCATATCCCGTTCAAAAGTTACGCCACCCGATAGATCTTGCGAACTGTGAACTTTGAACCCCGGCATCTCGTTGATCCAAGGGTCAGGTGCGAACAATCTTTCAGTTTCCGAAGGCAGACATCTGGGACTATCAATGTACAGAGTTTGAACGAAATCGGACGTGGACGTCGCAGGGCTGTATCCGGCGGTGGCCGGGTCAATATTGACCTACCATGAAAATCAATTGGTAAGTAAGGAATTAAATCGTTGGTTGGTACCACGATACTACCGAGATGGAAAGCTTCCAGAAAATCGGACGTAGGCGATTTCCCAGGCGCCTCGAACATTTAATTAATCTGATTGGTGGGACGTTCTCGCGAATTTACGGACCGCGGCGAATCGCGGGAGAATTGCGGCCACGTTTTTACGACTGACTTGGTCGCGTATTCGCACGCCTCCTCGATTCACCGGCCGGTATCAATCATCCCCGATCGGCCCGGGGTAATTGAAACAGTCCATGATATGCTCGTCGAGCTGGCTGGCAACGCGGCACCTTGAATAATTTTATTACCGGGCCGGTCTCCTAAATAGCCGTTCTATTGGCCGTGCCGAATCTGTGTACAAAACAGGCGTAACCCGATGGTGTCACGGTTCCGTCCGGACTGCTCCCTTTCCCCCGACCCTCGGGACACGCGCTCACCCCGAGAGAGAGAGAGAGAGAGAGAGAGAGAGAGAGAGAGAGAGAGGCAGGGAGACGGTCCGGGGGGTAGTGCGCGCGACCACGAGGGGGTGGGGCTGTTTTGACTATCCGAGCAACCGTGGAATCTTCTTGCCTTCGCGGGGACTGACTCCCTTCGGGGATGAAAAATTGAAGACCGTCGAACGGCCCGTGAAATTGGGGCCCGCAGAATGGGCCTTTAATGCGACTTTGTCCCGGGAATCGTTCGCAGTAGTCGTGCTCCCTTGGTTATTCTATAAATTATAAAACTATAAAAATATATATTATAAAAATTGTAGGGGCCTTATCAAATTATAAGGCCCCTAAGAAATTATTAGTATAGGAACTTGATTCAATACTTATGTCGAAATGCATTTAATGTCGTAATTATGTCCACCGGCGTAGATTGGTGTGCACGATTCATTGGGCCTTCTTTGGGCCCAACCAGGATTCGCGATTAGGCACACTGTTTAACTGATTACGAAATCGTGCCGATTTTAGACAATTTTCCCCAAATTGTCGATTTTTGCTTGCAAGCTGAAGGACAATTGGAGAGAATTTACCATATCTCTTAACATGAAAAATTAAATTATAAAACATAAACAATAATAAATTAATAAATAGCAATAAATAATAATTAGCAGAAATCTGTGCCTCAATTTTTATGGATAAAAACAATTTTCCTCTCGCACAAAGATCCGCGGTCTAGTAATCGTCGCGAGTGTCACGAAAAATGTAGCGGGCCTCGTTGGGGCCTCTTCGGGGCCTCTTTGGGCCCGGACAGAACCCGTGCTTCTTCAGCCAGCCTAAAGGATTTAGCCATGTCCGAGTGCAAAACTCGAACGACTGATTTTCGCGAGGAAACATTTCGGGCCCCGTATCGTTGGGCCCTTTTGGGCCCGGCCGGAGTCCCCGATAGCTGTCCGTCCGGGCCACTCTCGATCTCCTCGGGAAGCATTTTCACGGACAACGTGTCAGGAATCACTTAGGCCCTCGGGCTGGCCGACTAACAATGACACACACGCTCGGTCCTCTTCCTCCGAGCGTATTCGAGTCCCCCGTGCATGCGATTCGGACACACCTGCTGCTCGTGTACACGGATACGTGGATTCGAGCCGGCTTTGGACGGACCCTCCGATCCTCGGCCATAGACGCGGCTCGCACAATGCGGAGACTAATCGAATCTCGCGTTCTCTGCGAGTCTGCGTTCGCGTACAGTGCGCGGCAAAAGTCTCTCTCCCTCTCGCTGAAATATCTGCGATTTTATAATCGATCCGCGATTTCGCGTCGCGCCAGTCGACGGAGCATGAAATTCTGCAGAAAATCGTGCTAAACCTACCGATCGACCATCATCGATTCAAGACGTATTTTAACTTAGGCTAGCCTATGACGCCATATTCTTGCTCTCGTTTCATTTCAAATATCTCCCGAATCAATAATTCCTCGACGAAAGTGCATCAGCACTTTTCTGCGCAGAATTTCACGCCGCATCGATCGGCGTATCTCGAGTCGTTCAGATCGCTTAAGAAGTTATAGTTATTAATATTTTTATCGAAACCTCGGCGGACTTGTCGAGGACGCGGTCTAATTCGGCCATTTAATCGACAGCCTTCGCTTCGAACGGCGTAATTGAAATTTTTGGGGGGCACTGTACGCGTTACAATGCGTAAGCTACGGGCACGCACGCGTCGGTGTGCGTGCGCGCATCGATTAGTATCGATACTCGGTCCGGAGTCCTCTGCCCATCGTCCGAGAGACTGACTTCATTGTCCGGCTGACGAACATTGTGCTCCTGCGGCCTCTCCGATCGCGACCACTCTCCTCTCTCTCTCTCTCTCCCTCTCCCTCTCTACATCACTCCCTCTCCCGAAGTCTTTCTTTTTCCATCTTGCGCCTGTTCATCCCGTTCGGGCCTCTGTGTTTCTGTCATTCCTCCCATTCGAACGTCTCGCACGATGATGCGTCTCTACTTTGGAGAAAAGAGGCCCAACCACCACGGGAACCGACCACGGTGACACGTGGAATTTCGGGGCCGGCTAATCTCGTGACTAAGTGGCTGCCCGGAGCTCCGCCCGATACAATATCGATACCGTTGCATGGGAATCTTTCAATGGGACTCCTACACTCCCATAGACAAATCTTGCGATCACCGCGCCGCCGCCAGGTTACTGCTTCGACTACTCGTGTCTCCTTGGATTCAAAGCGGGACAAAACGACGGGAAAAAATCGCACGATAATGGGCTCGGTCGCGTTTTGTAACGGGGAGTTCGCGCTTCGAATTCACGGTGCTTTCGGTCGGAATAAAAATGTTTTGAATTCGCCAGCGGCATTCGAATTCGAAGAGTGACCAGAAAACGACTATTTTCGCTTCTCCGTTTTAAGTTCATTGGAAAAAAAATCTAGCAGGATTTAACTGACTGTGGTCGAAAGTGGAGACTTCGAGCTTTAAAATGAGCTAAGGTATATTGTTCTAGGATCTTTTTTCACGGGGTTACAGTGTTTTGAATTTCGAAGAATTTTTATCTAGCATCTTCGAAACTCTCAAGATTCTCGATTGCTGACGGCACAGTCCTGATTCAAAGTGTCATAAAACGGCACCAGAAGATTGTAGATTGATTTTTTTGAACTCGTTGGAAAGAGCAGACTACGCGCTTTAAAATCGCGGTAGTTGCATTCGCGGAAAATATTTTTCGCACTTCGCAGAGTACCGCGAACTTGAAGAATGTCAAAATACGATCATCTTCATTGCGATCGCGGTTCATTGTCGACACGATAATCTCAAGAGGAAAAAATTTAGGTGATTTTAAAGCGCATTTCTCGCTGTTTAAAACGACGCTGATTTCATCATCGCGACATTTTTTCCACCGGAGTTCCAGAAGGCTAAATAATGTGGGGAAAATGAAAATACGACGCTGGCGATTATTTAGAAGAATTTTCCGAAAGTCTTTGGAAGAAAACAGGTGGGGCGATATTAGTTTGACTGTTCTAGTATTAATAAAAGGGAGGGGGGAGGCAGGTTGCTATTCCAAAAGCGGTTTTCTCCGCTGGCTGAGAAGTGGAAGGCTGCCGGGGGACGGTTCCGTGGCCCCCGATCTTCGTCGATGGTATCTCCTCGACCAGCCACGGACTATAATTATATCGGATCCTCGAGCCACCGCGTATATTATTATTAATATACTTACCCGTTCGCCGTCGAGGAGAGAAAGAGAGATGGAGCCCGTCGATCGTATGTGTAACACGTTCCAGTACTCGAGTTTCCCCGGTGTGTACGCGCCCATACGTGCCCTAAGCACAATGGACGCCCGAGGACGGGGGTGGAGCTGAAACGACCGGCGGTGGGCAGACAAAGAGAGCGAGAGGGAGCGGGGAACAGCGAGGAGGGGGCCTTATTTGCATACGGAACCACCCTGTAGAATGTGGATCGCTCGTTTCCTCTTCTACAGGGTGTTCCCGCGGTCACTCGACGAAATCGAACTAAAAATCCTGAGAAAAATGCTGGGCCGCGCAGAATTTATTCATCGGCGTACTTGTTCCGAAGGCTGAAGTCTGCCCTTTCAAACGAGACCAAAAAAATGGATCTACGATTTTTTTTCATCATTTTGTAGCACTTCGAATCAGTTCGGGAATTTTGACTTATGGAGTTCATGAATATTGGGTGAAAAATTGACGATATTCAAGGTGTTGTAATTTTACGAGGAAAATTCGTACGGCGATGTACCTCAGCTCATTTTAAAGCGTAAACCTTCTGCTTTCGAATGGTATAAGGTATTTTTGGAGAAGATTTGTTTCTTCTAAGATATTTGGCAGAGAAGCGGGAATAGGCGATTTTTCGTATTTTTCGAATTCAAATGTCTAAGAAGAAGTGAAATGATTTTTTTTCGCGACTACAACTAACGGAATTTTAAAGATTAAAATCTTCTCTTTCCAACGAGTCCCGAAACAGCAGCCTACGATTTTTTATCGCGGTTTTGCGGCAGTTTGAATCGAAACAGTGAAACAGCGTTCAAAATTCTGAGGCAAGAAACGCTAGGCGAAGATCGTTCGATATTCAAGATACTGTCACGCTGCGAAAAAAAGGCGTAGGGCAATGAACCTCGGCTTATTTTAAAGAAAAAAGTATCTACTTTTGAACTCTATAAGTTACATTTTGATAGAATGTTTTTACTTTTCGTTGCAGGTAGAAAATTAAGAATAGTCGATTTTCGGTTATTTTTGGATTCAAATGTTGCTGCAAAAGTGAACAAATTTTCTTTGCGGATAAAACTAATATGATTATGAAGAGCAAAGTTTTTGCTTTCAAACGAGCCCAAAAACATTGTTCTACGATTTTTTAGTACCATTTTCTGGCACTTCAAGCGTGCCTCAAGTTTTACCTCGAAAGCTCGATAAAAAGTTGTTCATATTCAAAGTACTATAACATCGCGAAAAAAAATCGCAGATCAAGAAACCGTAGCTCATTCTAAAGGGCAAAATCTCTGCTCTCAAGATCGCTAATTTACATATCGCTTAAACTGTTTTTATTGGAACCTGTAGCCGGAAAAGTGCAACTGATCGTTTTCGAAAAATCGTTAAATTGAAAAAGCTCTACAAGCTTTAATATATTTTTTCCACGAGTAGAACTACCCTCGATTCGAAGACCGATACCGCGGAACGACGCGCCGGGGACAACGATAACAGTTTCGACCAGAAAAGTGCTCGTGGAAACTAAAAAATCGAAGCCACGAAGGCGGCTCCGTGACAAAAGATCGGTTCCTCGCGTCCGCCACGGTTTTCTCGAGGTTGACACCGCTCACGGAAAGCCTGTCATCCGAATCGGCCGCAGGGGGAAAAGTGAAAAAAGCCTCGGATGGAGGCTTTGGGATCCTCCGGGAAGAATGATGCGTCAAAATATGTCGAAGAAACGTCAAAACGCTGGCCAAGACCTTCTTTAAGGTGGCTAACCGCGTGTGTGCGTCTCCTACATGGTTTCGGGGCCGCGTCCCCCGGTTTTCCGAGAACAGGGGGCTCCATTTTCTACCTCGAAACCCCGATCCCGGCATCAGGGTCTCGTTCCTGGCCGCAAACACACGAAAAAGTTGACGTTTCGCGACAGGTTGTTCGATCGTACAGGCGTTCCACAGTGGGGCCTGAGGCCCGAAATCCTAACATAGATTATACATATGTCTCGGTTATTTTGGCAAATTAGCTGCTTCACTCTCTCCCTCTTTCTCTCTCTCTCTGTTTCTCTCTCTGTCTCTGTCTCTCTCTCTCTCTCTCTCTCTCTCTCTCTCTCTCTCTCTCTCTCTCTCTCGCGATGCCGATGCTGTATAGGCCACAGGTCACGATAAGGTCACAGACGATACAAAAAGGGGACATAAAAAGGACAAAAGTAATCGAATTTGTCTTTATTTTTAGTAATAAAGGTAGACAAATTCTCGACATTTTGACAAACAGAAATTCTTCTGTAACATACCAAAATATATAACAGTACATGTAAATTTTATTATTTCTCAAGCTAAGGAGAAAAATTCACTGCAGTTATAATTAAATAAACTTACAATATTTTTTAAATGCCACACGACAAGCCACGTTAATTTGCTTGCTAAATATCGTCGCGTACTTTCAGAAATATACTTACTTGAACATGTGTTTATCACTCGATAACTAACCTCAATAGTAACGACCATGTTTGAACTCAAATGACAGAGAAATTATCCTTTTAATGTCTGTATTTTTTACTTATCCTACAGGAGCATGTTCGTAACTACAGTAAATTCTTCCTAATTTTTCTTTAGCTTGTAAACAAAAATGGACAATTTGGGAAGAGGAGATACGATTATTTTGAACTTTATATTTTAACTACTAATTATATTATATTACATTACATTACATTATATTAAATTACGTTACATTACTGACATTACATCATATTATATTATATTATATTATATTATATTATATTATATTATATTATATTATATTATATTATATTATATTATATTATATTATATTATATTATATTATATTATATTATATTATATTATATTATATTATATTATATTATATTATATTATATTATATTATATTATATTACATTATATTATTTTATATTATATTATATTATATTATATTATATTATATTATATTATATTATATTATATTATATTATATTATATTATATTATATTATATTATATTATATTATATTATATTATATTATATTATATTATATTATATTACATTATATTATATTATATTATATTATATTATATTATATTATATTATATTATATTATATTATATTATATTATATTATATTATATTATATTATATTATATTACTATTATATTATTTTTATAATTGTTTATAATTGTCTTCCCAAATTGTCTATTTTTGTTTACAGGCTGAAGGAAAATTGGGAAGAATTTAGTCTAAAACTTTCCGACAGATAATCACGAATTCTTGAACTTTCATATTTCGAGATTCTGCCAGTTCTTCTGGGGTCCCGATCCCGCTGTGCATCCCTTCCCCGGCATCCGCCGCAATTCCCTCGAATTGAACGCCGATCTCCCGTAGACAGCAGCCTCGGCCAACCTCTCTGGTCATCTCTTCAGATGAAAATTTCAAACGTCCGTCGATCGGAACGTCGCGTCGCCGGCGTTGATTCTCCCGCGGCGGAGCTCGATCCACCGAAAATTAGTCTGTCACTCCGTTTCCAACTCTCTCTCCCGACGTCTCCCCCTTCTGTTCGTATCTTCGGAGGCTTCAATCTTCGAATCCACGGCGGTTGGAACCGCGGACGAAATTTTTACGAAGTTACATCTCCACCGGAGACATTCGCCGAACCTCGGAAGATTCGGTCCTCCGTTTATTCGTCTGCGATTCGGACTGAGAATTTTCTGGCGGAATAAAACTTACGGCAGTCGAAAGTGGAAACTTTGCTCTTTGAAACGAGCTAAGATGCTTCATCTTACGATTTTTTATCGTACAGTTATAGTGCTTTGAATGTGGACAACTTTTTTGCAACCCTGACGACACACTTGTCGCTCGAAGTGTCATAAAATGGTGAGAGAAAGTTGAAAGGTCAATGTTTTTGGTATCGCTGGAAAGAGAAAACTTTGCCGTTTATAACCGTGTTAGTTTTATTTGCGAAGAAAATTTGTACACTTTTGCAGAAGCACTCGAATTCAAAAAATAACCGAAAAACGACTATTCTCAATTTTCCACTTGCTACGAAAAGTAAAATCATTCTATCAAAATATAACTCAGATGGTTCAAAAGTAGATACTTTTCTCTTTCAAATAAGCAGAGATTCATTGCTCTACGCCTTTTTTTCGCAACGTGACAGTATTTTGAATATCGAACGATCTTCGCCTAGCGTTTCTTGACTCAGAATTTCGAACGCTATTTCACCGTTTCGATTCAAGCTCCCACAAAACCGCTATAAAAAATCATAGGCTGCTGTTTCGGGGCTCGTTGGAAAGAGAAGATTTTAACCTTTAATATTCCGTTAGCTATAGTCGCGACAAAAAATCATTTCACTTCCCCATAGACTCTTGAATCCGTACAATGCAAAAGATCGCCTATTCCAGGTTCTCTGCCAAATAGTTCAGAGAAAATGAATCCTATCTAAAAATATCTTACGGTCGTCGAAAGCGGAAGATTTCCTCTTTAAAACGAGCTAAGCTCCATTATCCTACGATCTTCCCTCGCGAAATTACAATAATTTAAACATCCGCAAAACCCAAGCTTCCAAGACACACAAAATATCCATATTCCATCGACACACTTTTCAAAACCCCATAGATCGCCCCTGAAAAAAGATCAAATAACATCCCTAGGCTCTTTTGAAAGCTGAAACTTCCATCTTCAAGTTCCCATTAATCTCGTTCCGAACAAAAATCTTTCCACATCCACGCAAATTCTCAAACGCGGAAAGTGCAATTCCGAGAAACCAGCTTCGCTTTTCTCGCCTGTAATTTCCGAAAACCGATGGACATATTAATCCCCAAAAAATCCCGCCTGTTCCATGAAACAGTGCCGAACGAGCGCGCGAGGTATTCTACGGCCGCACGCAAGCGTCACTTCCGCACCGACGGGAATCTCCGAGCAAACGCACGGCGTGTTTACATCGCGCGTCCGAGAGCGTCGATAGCGAGGCATGGTCGACGAAGTAGAACTTCATCGTGGAAGCTGTAAGCCGGACTTCGCCGGTGCTTTATAGCCCTCTGCGGTCCCCTGCGCCCCCCGTCCCCTCCGCCGCCCACGGGTTCGGTTCTACTCGGTCTTTATCGATCTCGAGACGTAAAAAGATCGCGAGCGGGAGCAGCCGAGCCGAGGTCGACGCGACGTTTCGTCCCCGATTCCCGTCGCTCCGTAAGAATACTGCCGCGCTGAGATAAGAGTTATCTGTCGGGCTCCGATACGATAGAGCCCCCGGGTATTGGTGGAAGCGTGTGCGTGCAACGTACGGGATCCTTCGCCCCCTTTCACCCTCGTTTCACCCGAGGCTCGCCTCTCCCTCGCTCTCTCGCTCTATCGCGCGCGCGCGCTCGCGCGGTCCTGGAGGGTGTTACGAGCCATTGTTGGCCATGATGCATCGCCTCGTAAATATTGTATCGGGACGGGAAGTAGCTTCGCGTTTAGGCACGATAAACCTGCTCTCTCGCGGCAGATTTCACCGAGATTTCTTCCTCGCCGCTTCGATCATCGTTCTAGGGGACAATGCTAACGAGACGCGGGCTCCTAGTCTTGTTCACGCTCCTAGGCTTTTATTTGACACCGAATCGGCCGTTATTCGGATACACTTTCTTTTTATCGAGATCAGTCGGCGGCCACGAGGAACAGCGGCGGAAATTATAATCTCGAAATATTTCAGTCGATGCGTCAACACGTTGCCGTGTTTTCGACGAGACTGGCGCGCGATAGAGATTTCTGGCCTAATAACTTGTTAACGCCGGATTTGCGGAACTCGAGAAAATGATGGGACACTGATTTTTTTTATTTACGATTGTTCGTATCGTGAAGATACGTTTACGAGTTATTTATTTGTTCAATATACAGTGGCCCACGGATGTGTTCGTATATCTTTTAGGATTTGTAATGAGGCAATAATAAATTAAGGCACAATAACTTTTTCAAAACTCAACTAAATAACTTGGACTTTTTTTAGATGATAGAGAGACTAGTTTACTAGACGATGACTGAAGAGCTTTTTTTTTTTAATTTTACTACTACTTGGAATGAAAAGAAACAAATAAAAATCTTTGATTTTTAACTTAGATTAACGTAGATTTTTTAACGTAGATCTCGGTAATTTATATATGCGATCGAATTCGGTTAACTCAGAATCGAGCTGCAGGCGTTGAAATATTTTGAAAACTGCAGATTTCTTACATTTTTTGGTCAAAATCGTGATAAAACTGCGATTTTTGCAATTTTTGATTTGTTGTAACTCGTGACAACGTGAACCGATTTCCGAATTGCCTTCGAATCGTGTTATGTGGCCTTCGAATTGCCTTTTAAGTGAGTCATGTGACCTCGGAATTACCTTCGAATCGTGTCATGGGACCTCAGAATTGCCTTTGAATTGAGTCATGTGACCTCGGAATTGCCTTCGAATCGTGTCATGTGATCTCAGAATTGTCTTCGAATCGAGTCGTGTGACCGAATTGCCTTCGAATCGTTGCATGTGACCTACGAATTGTCTTTTAATTGAGTCATGTGACCTCCGAATTGCCTTTTAATTGAGTCATGTGACCTCGGAATTGCCTTCCAATCGTGTCATGCGACCTTCGAATTGCCTTCGAATCGAATCGTGTGACCGAATTACCTTCGAATCGAGGCATGTGACCTCAGAATTGCCTTTGAATTGAATCAAGTGACCTCGGAATTACTTTCGAATCATGTCATGTGACCTCAGAATTACCTTCGAATCGAATCATGTGGCCGAATTGCCTTCGAATCGAGTCATGTGACCGAATTGCTTTCGAATCGCGTCATGTGACCGAATTGCTTTCGAATCGCGTCATGTGACAGAATTGCTTTCGAATCGCGTCACGTGGCCTCCGAATTGCCCTCGAATCGTGGCAAAAAATTAAAAATAGAAAAGTTAAGTCATCGTTTTCATTCTAGCATCGCTACGTACCCATATAAATGTTTCTACAAAATCGACCCGCGAGGCCCCGAAGAAACACAACTTAGTATTCTCAGATCTGCTGGTATCAATTCCAACCTCCGAACATTTCCAAAAAGAGATACTGTATTTCCAATGCACAAAATACTCTCTCGATAAAATCCGCGCAGTGCATCGAATGGAAGAAAGCAGAAGAAAGGAAGTCCGAAGAACAAAGGTCGAAGCACGAATATTGAAGAACGAAGATTGAAGAACGAAGATTGAAGGACGAAGGTCAAGGGGTCGCCACCACCCATGCGACCGATCACGGTGAAAAGGACACGCACGGACCCTCGCCAGGAGCAGTACGAGCAGAGGACAAGTTGTTCGCAGATGCGCGTCACACGCGAATTACAGGACAGGATCGCCACGGGGGGTTCCCGTATTATGCCCTGGCCACGTAACCCTCGTTAAGGGGGTTTCTTAATGGGGACAGGCCACCCCCGCATCGATAGTTTACCGAGGAGAGACTATTAACCGAGCAACAGCAACCTGCTATCTCGCCGCAATCCAGGCTGCTTAATCCCTCGATCTACGAGACGCGCCGTACCCGGGAGGATCCACGATCTACGATTCGCGAGATCGACTTCTGTTTCGCCATCGATATGCAGGGTAAGTCCGGGGGAGTTCGGCCAGCGGGGGAGAGACCGATCAGTGTAAATATGTCGAAACGACGACGCCATGTGGCGTCGTGCTGAAAGTCCGAGAACGCTTTAATTAATAATTGATTGTTGATCACGTATTGCAATTGTCGCGAAACCGTATCCCGATCTTGCGAATTTATTAATGTTATTATTAATATTTATTGTTACTATTTATTATACATTCCGTAATAAATTAATGAGAATTATTAACAAATTACCAAACCGATCAGAACGACCGGTTTCTGCTGCTTTTTCTCTCTTACAATTCGCGACAGCATAAAAATGTTTTTGTCGGAAATACTTGTACGAAAAGTTCTTCGTCGAAGCGCGTACTGTAATAAAAATCGTAGAACGACTTAAACGTTCATTTGTAACGGAGTGCCGTGCTAATAACGTGGCTCGCGTTGTTACAAAATAATGCGCAACTGTCCACGTGTACTTGTGCACGACGGTGTATCGACAGGAGCCGCGCGCGATGGCTGCGGAGAAGTTGAGGGAGAACAGTAAATACGTTGCTCTAATAACAGAGTATGAATAAGCTACGTCATCGCGTTCGCGAGAAGAGGAGAAGAAGGTTATGCGAGCGGTTAATGGTATTCAAATTCCCTCGGATGGGCGTTTATGGAACGAAGTGCTGGGCGTCCCTTCGACGGCCCTTCGAAGCCGACCGACCTTTCTTTCGATCGCTCGCCGGCCAACCTTTTTCCCGGCTTTCTCTCAGATTTTCTGATTTCTCGGCCGAGCTAAGAGGATTCCGATTTCTTGGCCTGGAAGCGACGGAATTCCGCGGCATGGCTAAATGTAACGTAACTAAATATAGTTAAATATTATTGAATATATTAAATATAGTTGAATATAATTGAATATAGTTGAATATAATTGAATATATTAAATATAGTTGAATATAGTTGAATATAATTGAATATATTAAATATAGTTGAATATAGTTGAATATAATTGAATATATTAAATATAGTTGAATATAGTTGAATATAATTGAATATATTAAATATAGTTGAATATAGTTGAATATAGTTGAATATAATTGAATATATTTGAATATATCTGAATATAATTGAATATAGTTGAATATATTTGAATATATTTGAATATAGTTGAATATAATTGAATATAATTGAATATAGTTGAATATAATTGAATATAGTTGAGTATAATTGAATATATTTGAATACATTTAAATATATTTGAATATATTTGAATATAGTTGAATACAGTTGAATATAGTCAAATATAAGTGAATATAGTTAAATATAGTTGAATACAGTTGAATATAGTCAAATATAGTTGAATATAGTTAAATACAGTTGAATATAGTCAAATATAGTTGAATATAGTTAAATATAGTTGAATACAATTGAATATAGTTGAATATAATTGAATATAATTAAATATGGTTAAATCTAGCTAGATATAATTAAATATAGTTAAATATAGTTAAATCTAGCTACATAAAATTAAATATAGTTAAATATATTTAAATATAGTGAAATATTACATCTTCGCTAAGCAAAAGGTTACTTCAAATGACCTCAGGAATCACCCCTCTGCCCGTGTTAACATAATTACGGAACACCCTGTATATAAACTATGGACTTTTGTTCACGTCGCATTATTTCAATCATTTTGCACGTAGATTCGCAGTTCGGTTATAACAACGACAAGATTGGACTCGCGTCATCCATTGTAGATTTGCTGGATACGGATAGTCCGATCGATTTCGGATGCTATTCTGCACGGCAGAGCTTAATTGGCCGACTTACGCCGCGAAGGTCCGACTAAATCGAAAACATATTCGCCGGTTTAACGAACCGGAAGGTATATGTTTAGTCGATTTACTCTCACCCCGGGGGTGCGGGGTGGAAGCAACCCCTAGTGCCACTGTCGTTTACCCACCCTTCTGCGATCAACCCCCTCGAACACTTACGGTCGCTGGTTATTTATCGGCGGAAGTCTCTGACTTGAACTTCAAAGATTGCTGGAGACACTGGTGGACGAAATGATAAGACGCCTAGGAACAATATTTTTGGACTTTTTAGAAAGCGGAAACTTTACTCTGTAAGGTCGCGTTGGTTTCAGTGGCGAAGACAACTTTTTCAGGTCTGCACAATCATTTGAAAATGAAAAATGCGAAAAATGCGACTGTTTTCACCTTACGGTTTGCAACTTGGAATGCAAAAATTTAATGAAATATAATTTAGAGTTACTGAAAGTGGAGGATTTGCCTTTTAAAACAAACTATGGTTCATAGTCCTACGACTTTTTTTCACAGAGTTGCAGAACTTTGAATATCGAATGATTTTTAGTTGACGGTTTTTGGCTTAGAATTTCGATTCACGATTTCACAGTTTTGGTTCGAGCGGCGATAAAATGGCAAGAAAAAATCGTAGAGCGATGCTTTAGAGCTCGTTGGAAAGAGAAAACAATAAACTTCATAACTGTTATAATTGCAGTCGCCGAGAAAAATGTCTCACACACTCAGATGACTGTGAATTTGAAAAGTGGTCAATAATTAATCATTTCTATTAATGTCAGGGTCACGAACGACCCAACAGTTCTAGACCGAAATAACTCAGGCATCTTAAAGTGCAGACTACGCCCTTTAAAATGGGCTAAGGTCCATTACCCTACGAATTTTTGTCAAAAAGTTATGATACTTAGAAAATCGATAAATCCTCGAACAGTATTTATGCTCACTATGCGTCAGGTGAAACAAAAGCGATTTCACACTTCCGTTTCAAAGTACCATAAAACGGCACCGAAAAATCGCAGATCAAAGTTTCTTAGCTCTCTCTAAACGTCAGATTTTGCCCTTCAAAACTGCGTTGATTCGATCCCTGAGAAAAATTCGCCCGATCCCCCAAAAATCCTCGAATTTGCAGAATGGTAAATCACTGACCACTTCGACTAAAGTTGCGTTCACAAACGCCACAGCGAGTATACACGAAAAACCTCAGACCTCTAAAAAGCGCATTCATCGCCCTTGAAAACGACGCCAGTCCCATTCTCCTGCGACAATGTTTCCCGAAGTTACATCACCGCAAACACGACCGAAATCATCGAACTCGAGGAAACCCCGGCTCCCGAAACTCCAACATCTCAATTCGGTGTACCGATCGCGTGTCTCCGTGAACGAATAATTGCGTAGGGCCTCGTCGTTTGTCCACCGGGGGGTTCCTTATTGTCGCCGTGACGACAAAGCTCGAAGCAAATTCCCGCGCGAAAAACCTGCGCGTCGCGTTGGCACAACATCGACAATGGGTCCCTGGATCATCGATTCTGCCCGTTGACACGATCGGTTGCGCCGCAGCTCGCCGGCAACAGAAACGTCGCCGCGAAACAAAATTCCCAAAGGTGGTGAGAGAGAGGGAGAGAGAAAGAGAGAGAGAGGGAGGGAGGGTGGTCGCGTGTAGTAGATCTTGCGATCTCGCAGGAGGCCGCCTCCCGTCGATCCTTTCACGCGAAGACGCGCGCCATTGCCGGGTCCGCCATCGCGCCTCCTCTCCGATCGATGGACAATGCTTCCCGACAATGCTCGGCAAATTACGGCCGTTCTAGCCAAAATATATCCTCTGCCTGCCCCCTCCCCCTGCGCCGGCCTCACCACCCCGTCGCCCGTTCCTCTCGAGGGTAATCGGCATCGGACATCTACAGGCAGCCGTGCATCGTGCGACCGCAAACTGCAGCTGTATTTTCGGTTATCGGCGATCGCCGATCTGCGGATTTTCGGTTTTTATGGCCGACAGGGGAGGAGGGGGTTGCGCGACACCCCTCCGGAACCCCCCGCCGAAACCGCCCCTGCCGCGCTTTCAACGAGCTTTTTACCGTTTCATGGATTTCTTGCTGCGGCGACCTCCGTCGGCGGCGATCCGCCGCGAGATTCCACGATTTCTGGACAACGAATATTTGTTAATCGGCTGGCCAAGCTTATCAGTCGGCTGTGGATCTTTGCGGGAAATGGGAATCGCGTGCGACAATTGCAAGACGCAGGAGCCGAGTGCAACGTTTTTTGTTTTCTAAATAATTTTAACCAGTTGGAATTCGTGCATCGATGTTCTTAGTTGCGTTTAAGCTTTCCAATGTTCAATTTTGGGTACAAGTGTTCGCGCAATGTAAAAAATGCCTGTAACTGTTGTAAAAGACAAGAAACGCTTGGAAGGTTTGTTTCTTTTTTAACGCGCAGCCTAGCGAGTCGGTCGAAATGACCGGTTGCACGTTTTGTATTTTTTAGGATTAGAATTTAAAGTTAGAATTTAGGATTAGATTTAGAATTTAGAATTGAAACAGAATTTAGAATTATTTAGAGAAGATATTCAAGTATAATTGAAAGAGAATTTAGAATTCGAGAATTTCGGAATTATAATTTAAAATTAGATTTGAAGTTTATTATTTAAATAGAATTTCAATTTATATAGAAAAGATATTCAAGTATATAATTGAAAGAGAATTTAGAAGTCGAGAATTCGAAAATTAGAATTTATAATTAGATTTAGATTTTATAATTTAAATAGAACTTAGAATTATACACAGAGAAGACATTCAACAATAATTTAAATAGAATTTAAAATTAAAAAATTAGAATTAATATTAGAATTAGAATTAAAGAATTAAAGATTTAGAAGTAGTATTAGAATTAGAATTTAGAATTATATAGAGAAGATATTCAAGTATAATTGATAGAGAATTAGAATTTCAAGTTAGATTTAGAATTTATTATTTAAATAGAATTTAAATTTATCTAGAGAACATATTCAACTGTAATTTAAATAAAATTTAGAATTCGAGAATTAGAATTAGAATTTATAATTAGATTTAGAGATTAGAATTTAAATAGAATTTAGAATTAGAATTTAAAATTAAATTTAGACTTTACAATTGAAACAGAATTTACGATTACATAGAGAAGAATACAATTCAAATCGATTTTAGTATTTCTTTACCGCAGAAAACATTTCACATTGTTTTCCAAACTCTACCGCGCTAACTTCGCCCCGGGTCTCGCCCACGATTTATCACCCGGATTCCACCGGTACCACCCTCAGCATCCTCGAACCTGAAGAAACCATTTCGATCTGTTCGATTTCACATTTCCACTGATTTAGTGGCCGACTAGGACAACCGAGATGGATTAATCATCGAGTACCTGGCGATTGCGCGGCAGTATTGGTTCCGCGGTGGAGTAGCGAGGGGGCGCGGAGGGAGGGGGAGAGCGACGGGACCAGCGTCAGGCAGCTGTCGCCCATTCTGCGCCTATTGTCGCGCGATGTTTTGAGTGTTCCCGAACACTGGAGAACACCCGGTATTGTCCTGCTCCCGGAGATCCGACGATTACGCGGTCCGATACCATCTCATCTGCATCCCCGCGCCTCCTCCCCTCTCATCTCCTCGCCTCCTCGCAGCCTCCTTCTCTCTCGTGTGCCCATTCTTCTTCCTCTTGTTCGTTCCCGTTTCTTTGGTTCCGTCGACGGGACGTAAACGCGCGGCGAACGCGGTTTGCGCCCGTGTAAGCGAAAACACGCGCGCGCGCACGTCAGTGTTCTTCTCCGGGGCAACGTATTCACGTGTGCTGGGAAGAAGAAGCTTCCGAGGGCTCGGGGACAACGAACAACGATCATTCCACGCGAATTTAGATGACGAGATTACCGGTGACCTGCCTAGCCGACGACCTCTTTCTCTCGCGCGAGCTCTCTCTCCCGCTCTGCCTCTCTCTTTTTTCTCTCTTTTCCCCTCTCTTTTTCTCTCTCACTGTGTTTGCCCACACGGGACATCCTTATTAAGAATGGAAATTCTGACAGGCGCGAGGCCTGCTCTCGCTTTGTCCGCCATCTTTCTGTGCCTCAACTTCCTTCTTCGGCACTCATCAACCCCTTGTTCGGCTCCTACTTACCCCCAGTCGTCTTGTTTTGCCTCTACGAATTTTTAATTCAGGTTTTAAACGCGTTTTATCTCGCTGTTAAGGATTTTATTTCAAATAAATTTTATTTTAGTTTAAACCAATTGAACCTACCGACCTCTAAGGGTAACTATAATAAATTCTTTCCAATTGTTCCTCCATTTGGAAGCAGGAGATGCGACTATTCGAGCCTCGTGCCTCGTTTTTATAGTTCTTGACAATCGGCGACTATAAAAATGAAAATTATTCGGGAACATTGAAAATTCTATAGCGAAATAAAGTCCAAAGACCAACTCCACTTTCTCGGTTGCTGCTCGCGGTGAAAAAATTCTAGCTGGATATAACTTATGGCAGAGGAAAGGGGATGCTTTGGCCTTTAAAATGATCCCAGGTTCGTTGTCCTACGATATTTTTCCATGAAGTTACAGTAGTTTGAATGTCGAGGGATTTTCGCCCCATGTGACAGATTGTCAAAAGGCTGATAGCATAGTTTTGACTCAAGGTCCGATAAAATGGAGAGAAAAGATCGTAGATCAATATTTCTGACGCCGTTTGAAAGGCGAGACTTCATTTTTCAGGATCCTGGTGTTCCCAGTAGTCGAAAAAATTGTTCGATTTCAGAAGAGACGGTTGAATCTCGAAAATGACCAAAAAACGACTGTTTCCACTTCTCCGTCTGCCACTTGGAGATAAAAAAATTTTCTTAGAACATAATCTACGGTCTTCAAAAGAGGAGATTTTGACCTTTAAAACGAGCCTATGCTCACTACCCTACAATCATTGTTCACGAAGTTATAATAATTCGATTACAGAAGAATTTTCAACTTGATTTATACGAACCTATGAGTCAGGTTACAAAACGGCAGATATCACACTACCGATTCAAAGTGCTACAAAATATCAGAAAAAAATCCTATTCCACCATTTTTGGTCTCATTGGAAAGAAGAGACTTTCCGCTTTAAAATCACGTTGGTTTCCCTTCCGAAAAAAATTCGTCGAAACTTCAAGACGTTCCCAAATCCGAGAAACGTCCAAAAAGTACCATTTTCGTTCGCCGCGCGATGGCTACCGACCCGAAAGCCCTATCACCGAAAAACTTAAATGCCTCGAAAGCGGAGATCTCGCCCTTGAAAACGAGCCTGGACAGACCGCGCTCCGATTTGTTCTCGCGAAGCTGCGACATCTCGAACGTGGCCCGACCGTCGAACGACGACGCTCCGAGATCCCCGAATTCCGGCGGTGATCAATTTTTGTTCGGCCGCGTCCCGGGTATATTTTCCGGCGCGACTACTTGACATGCGAAAGGTTCGTTAAATGAATGATTATCGTAACATTAGGACGAACAATGGCCGGGGAACGGCGGTATTCGCCTCGGGGCGACTCGAGGATGTAACATCGACGACAACGATCGTATCTCGTACGAAATCACGATCTTTCGTAAACGCTCCGACCAATCAAGATCTGAGAGTCCTAGGAGAACACGCTCGGCGAGCCTCGAAATTCCATCCTCTCTCTCTCTTTCTCTCCCCCTCTCTCTCTCGTTCACTCTCCCACACCGTTCCCTTACCCCGGCGAAGGAAGTCTCGGGAAAATAATGACTGGGGAAAACGGAATGATCGTCATGGAGGATGAAGCGAGTTCCAGGATGTAACTCATACATTATGTTCGGTGTTGGGATAGGTTTGCATCCTGAGGGACTGGTAGCTCGATCGTTAACCGTAGGAGGTCTCGCTACGTCCTGGGGGTTCGAGGGCTAGGTATCAATCTCGACACCTGGCCAGACTGATTTTCCAGCGGGCGCAAGTCACCGTTGTAATTTATTTCAGCGCGGCGCGGCGCGCTCCCACGCGAACTCCACGCTTTGTTACCACACTCGAATCTCGCCGGGCCCTCCGAAAATGGGCCCTTTTCGCAACAAATCGTAGCAGATAGCGAACCGGGGCAACGGTCGCTATTGCCGACACATTCGGCATTATTTTTCGTTCGTCTACTGGGTGCTTTTGTCCGACAGAATATCTATAAAAATTGTATTTAAATATTATATTTAACAAAAAAACCTTTACGTATCCTCCGTCGTTATATGAACGACAAAATTGTTGATACTGCGTAAGACAGATTTTTATACTGAACAGCTTTTGTATTAACAGTTTTTGCGTAGCTTCAATCCATTCTGAGATATTTCACTGTGATCGAACGAAACACCTTGCATATATTTTCAACCGAAATTTACGTGAAAATTTGCTTTTTCTCCTATTTTGTGTTGTTCGGTCCTCTGGCTGTGCAAGCAAATATTTTCAGAATATTTTAAAGGCTTAAATTTGACGAGAAATTCGTGGAAAATCGATGTAATAAAAATATCTTAATTGCCATATCAAATTTTATATTAAAATTGTTATGTTTATAATTCTTTATCGTATTATCGTGATTATCATAAAAATAAATGAAAATAATGGTATTGCTATCCTTAACCCTTTGACATACCATTTTCTTCGCAGTTACTGCGATTAGAAATTTTGCAATTGAAATAATTTCTTAAAAGGGAAACAAAATTGATGCTCATTGCGTGCCTAAATTTACTTGAATATTTAAATATTGATGACAAGAATTTTATTCCAATTTTAAATGACAGAATAACATCTACAGAGTGTCCCAAAATTATTGAACAAGCGGGAAATGAGGGATTCCTGAGATCATTTGAAGTAACTTTCTCCTCAGCGAAAATGCGATCCGCGGCTTCGTTAACGAGTTATTAACGAAAAACAATGACCAATGAGAGGCGAGCTCACCTAGCGCTAGACGGCCGAGCCAATCAGTGGAACTGGGCGTCGACCGCTCGTTGACTCGGCCGCTTCGCGCCAGCCCAACTCGCTTCTCATTGACCGCCGTTTTTCATCAATAACTCGTAAACGAAACCGTGGATTGCATTTTCGTTAAGGAAAAAGTTGCTTTAAATGATCTCAAGAACCCCTTATTTCCGGATTGCGAGACATTTTTGGGACACCCTGTATCTATTGTACTGGTTACAGTTCAATTGAGATGAACTTTGAAATGAATATCGAAAATTCTAACAATTTCCAATCGGATCTTCATATTCACAGAAATTTTTCTAAGTGTCTTAATACTTTTCGAAGGGGGCAGGGATTGTATCCAGAACAAAAACCCCTCATTTCTCGCTTGCACAATAATTTTGGGACACTCTGTATACTCAATAAGTTATTACTAGAAACTTTCACGCCCAGTCGGAATGTTCAAATATGGCAACGCGGTTCACTTACATAATAAAAAAATTGAAAAAATGAAAATTCTCCAAAAATGGTCCTCGATAACGTGAAAAAAAATGTCCGAAAAACACAGAAACAAATTGACGATCGAGTTTGGGAATGCGAGACGGAGGAATCGAAGGCGAGGGACCGGAGGGAATCGAAAAGGAGCGAAGACGAGGGGCGCAGCGTTCGAGGAAGACGGAAAACCGGGGAATTCCGGACGGCAAGAAAAGGAAAAGGGGAAGAGGGCGTAAGGGTGTGGCCAACGGTAGCCGAATCAGACCGAATCAGACCAACGAAACGGCCGAGGCTTCGAGCGTTAAATATGGGTGTTCCCCGGGGGATAACAGGATGTCCTCTGATTGCTGCTCTTGTCCACGAGATTACCAGCGCGGCAATTTCTCGAGATATTTGCATTTTTAATGCCCGAAACGGTAGTCGCGGGAGGGATTTAAATACGATCATGGTCCCGTGGCCAGCCACCTGGCCCCGTCCGACCCGTTCCTCAACGAAAGAGGATCAGTCGATTCCGAGAAATCGACGGCCTAGCAATACTATCGACGCGCCCGGATCGATCTTCGGACGACGCGACGCGACGGGAAGACGAATGCCCCGGCCGAGACTCTTCGGTGATTAAAAAGAAACCATCGGCCGTATCGCTCGGAAACTTTGCTGGGTCGATCGTGCACGTTTCGAGAAGGTGTAGTAATTTTTCTGAGCTGGAACGATGAAGCGATTCGAAATTATGGTCGGGAACACGAAGATGATTTTCTATTTTCTTAATTAATTGAACCATGCAAATTCAAGCGACTCTGCGAGGTTGAAATAATTTTCCTAGGAAGCCGGAGTAGCGTGAATTTAAAGATCGAATTCCCCGCTTTAAAATGAGCCGAAAAACTTGGAGCTACGATTTTTTGTCGCCGTTTTATGGCTGTTTCAATTCAGTCCAAAAATCCCAGCTAAAAATTCGGTGAAAATCAAAATGCTATAACTTCGCGAGAAAGAATGGTAGGAGAATGAACATTAGCTCATTTTGAAGCTCCAAGTGTCCTCTTTTTGGCGACCTAAGTCATATTCGATATAAATTACTGTACTCTAACTCACGGGCGAGAAAGCGAGCATAGTCGATTTTTGGTCACTTCTCGGATTCAAAAGTCTCTCTACGGCTGAGTAAATTTTTGTCACGAGCGAAACTACCGCGATTTTAAAGAGGGAAGTCTCCGCTTTCGAACGAGCCGAGAAACATTGGTCTACGATTTTTTGTTGGCGTTCGGTGGTATCTTGAATGAAGCTCTCGCCGAGAACGGAATTCCGACGGTCCCGGGGAGCTGGTGGCCCTTCGGGCAGGGGATTCGAGGAATCGGCCGAAAGCAGGAGATTCCGGCGATTAATTAGGATGCAGCGAAACACGCCGGCTCATCGATGTCCTGTCAGCAATTCTTTCCGGCTCGGTCGACGCCAATTGCGCGTTAAGCAACGGCGAGCGAACGGCGCCGGCTCGCGCTGCTTCTTTTGCGAGTTCTCGGGATCGACTCGTTATGCACGCGTCGACGGCCCCCGCATCCAGCATCTTCCACGAAAACCACTCCCGTGACTCCGTTTCCCCTCCCGGCGCCACGGGTAACCCACCGTTCTCGGCGACACTTCGCCGATTTTCACTCTGATCGAACGGCAATCGCATTCTAATTAACGATCTTCCACGTGAAATTTATGCGATGCCGATGTTTTCCCATTATTTCAAACCTTTCGGACCGGCAATTTAGATGTTTCTCGTCAGAGAAACTAGATCGGTTGTCGTCGCGAAACTTTGCACAGTTCTTTACAGGTGTTTAAGTTACGGTTTTAATTCGTTTTAGGTTGTCGCCTATCGAAATTGCAGTAATTATTAGGATTGACCGCGGATTTTTATGCAAGATAAAAGCTGTGTTTATTTATTACATTTATTTTTCTTAGTAGTAATTTTAATGAATTGGTAGTAATATAACAATGTTTCTAAATTCTTTAAATTAGTTTATTGTTTTGTATTTATAAGTGCTTATTTTTCTAGTAAATGATTTGAATTCGCAGTCTATTGATAAAGAACACCTATTTTGAAGAAAAATTTGAAGAAATCTGCCCCCCCCCCAACAATTCGTTTCTTCAAATAAATAAATAGTAATAAGTAAAAAATTTTGCACAACTGTTTACGGATATCTAAGCCACCCTCTTGATTTTTTATATATAGTTACCACGAAGGATATCCGAAGTATAAATAAATATAAATAAATATATATATATATAAATATAACTATATACATAAATAAAAATATATATAAATATATAAATATATATAAATATACAAATATATAACTATATATAAATATACAAATATATAAATATATATAAATATACAAATATATAAATATATATAAATATACAAATATATATATATATATATATATATAAATATTTTCATCGCATATAAAATATTTTCGAAATTTTAGAAGAAGCGATATTTCACAGATCGACCACGATTTTCGGGGAAATCAGTATCGCGGAGTGTTTAAGAACACCGGAAGCGGAGCCACGAATTCGGCGGACCGTAAATCAGATAAATCCGTTTCCGTGTTATCTGGCCGGGCTTTTCAAAAGTGCATTTTTTACACTTCGTATATTTACAATCGGCAGATGATCTCGAATTAACGCGGCCCATAAATCAGTATTAGTTCGAGCGATGCTCTCTCTCTCTCTCTCTCTCTCTCTCTCTCTCTCTGTCTCTCTCTCGTCCCCGTGTCCCGCAGAAAAACACACGAACGCACGCGCGCGCGCACGTGAAACGGGCGAAAACAAAACAAAAAAAAATGGCACAGAGGCGGCTCGGACATGTCGCGACAAAAAAAAAAAAATATACGCCCGATCGAGATTAATTCTGTTTTTGGCCGTTCGACGACAGTCGAGTTTTTATAAGCCGCTGCATAATGCCGATAACTTATCGGATTGGTATCGCGAATCGATATCCGCCGAGGCAGTTTCACCGACGGCACGACAAAAAAAAATGCCCGCGGTATATACATACATACAGATGTGTGTACGGATGTCGCAGATATATGTATACATGTGCTCGCGTACACATCGATGTATGCGTGTATGTGTGTGTATGATTTCGATATGACCGGACCTTTTTTTTTCTCTCCGCGAGCCCCGATGCAAATGCAAATGCAAATGCGCCAGTTCCGGATGCACTTTTTACCCGCAATCGTTCGATTCTTTCCGGTCTAGTATTTTTTCAGCGATTAATGCTAATTCGACCCGCGGAGCTTTTACTATAGTCTAATATAGTCATCCTGGAATCAAACACTGACGGTTGCCGACGGGTTTGAAACATTGTCTGGATTCAGTGCGACGGAACTTCGTGAGAAAAGATCGTAGGACGATGCACCTTGGCTCATTTTAAGGGGGGAACTCTCTGCTTTCGAACACCGTAAGAGGCATTCCGCTGGAATTGTTCGCCTCTAAGTTGCAGACGGAAAAGTGAAAATGGCACTTTTTTAGTCACTTTTCGGGTTCGAAAGACTTCCTCGGATTTTAAAGATGTTATTTGCGACTGGAACCATGACAGATTGGAAGTACGATGTCTTCCCTTTCAATCGAGACCAAAATCGGTGATCTGCGTCCTTCCGGTACCATTTTATGGCACTTTGAATCCATACTGTCAAGTCAGTATTCGTAATCTCGAGTTTAAAAACACTTTGAAGAAATTATTCGGGAGCGTTGAAAATTCTATAGCTTCGCGAAAGAAAGTCGCAGCGAGGTTTACTTCGACTCATTTGAAAGAGTGAGATTTGCTCTTTAGAACAAGTTCTAGGCGATTCCTGTACGATTTTTCTTTCCCACTTTGCAGACCGTTTTACAATATCCGATTTTGCTTACAAACGTCACCTGTAATCATTTCAGTTGAAATTCAGTAAATTCTCCCTAATTGACGCTCGGATTGCGCACAAAACTGGACAATTTGGGAAGAGGAGATACTATTATTCGAGCCTCGCGGCTCATTTTTATAATCGCCGATTGTCAACAATTATAAAAACGAGGCGCAAAGCTCGAATAATCGTATCTCCTCTTCCCAAATTGTTCATTTTTGTTCACAAGCTGAAGGAAAATCAGGAAGAATTCACCGTATTCATAAATTTCGCACATTTCAGAATAATCCTAGAACAACCTGCCGAAAGAAACTGCGCCCAGTGCGATCGACAACAAACGCACACGAAATTGATCTTAAAAACAGATCGACGCAGCTAATTGGCTAAAATCCTCGCCGACCGTCGTCGTTCATTCTCGCCGCTCGTTTCGAACGCAGAGATACAGCGTGGATCACCGACGTACAAAACAATTTCCAAAACGATTACCAATGAGAGTACGTCGTCGACAATTTTTCTGGCTCTAGTTCAGGGTCCAAACTGACCCAGGAAAAAGTATCGGACCGAATACGAAAGGTACATGGCTGCGAAAAATCGTCGAAGTTGCGTTTTACGCAAGCAGATAGAAAGTCGGATGCGAAGAAAACGGGATGAAAAATCGCGGACACTCGGAAACGAAATATCTAACAGCATAATTAACGAGAGCATGCGCGTCTGCGTCTGTGTCTCGTTTTTATAGTTCTGTTCCCAAATTTGGAGTACGATCTGTTCGTGCAATCTGCGCGTCAATTAGAGAGAATTTACTGTAACGTTATTTCTCGTTCTCATTGAGTTACATTAATTGTGCTCGATAATTGGATTCTGTCGGGGCCCGAATACGTGAAGTGGCATAATCGTGTAAAAATGGAGGAGCGCGTCGGTTTCCGGGGACGGAAGACACGGCGAGCGAGTAATTCGCGGCGGGGCCGACAGATAGAGGAGACAAACAGGTTTCGGGAGCGTAACGAGGACGAAATCAAAGGGCTGGGGCACAGCACCGAGAGAAAGAGAGAGCGAGAGAGAGAGAGAGAGAGAGAGAGGGAGAGAGGGAGAGATGGCAGATCGTTGAATGCTATCTATATTATCCGAGCAAGGGTTTAGCCGCTCACGCTGTTTGGCGTAGATCGAGATTATCTTGAGCGGTATCCGAGGCCACGGTCGGGCCACCGAAAAGCGAGGGGGTGCGCGAGTGCGCGCGCGCGTCCACCGCCGCTCTCTCGCAGAGGGTTGGAAAGAGAGACAGAGGACAGAGGGAGAGATTATCGCGAGATACGTTTGTGTGCACGCACGTTTGCTCTCCAAATCTGATGCGACGTCTGCGTCACGTAGCTCTCCTCTCTTCCGACGCGGCTCCTCTTTCCTTCCAGAACCCGGGCCCAGCTACCCCTATGGTGCTCCTGGCGGTTCGTAATCGGCGTACGTCCCACCGCAAGGGCTTTTCGAAAAACAGACATGCTCGAAAAACACCCTAATCGCGCCCGGTAATCCGGAATCGCGGACGGAAATTATTCGATGGACGAACATTGCGCGTTTCTCGAAAACTGTCGGCGCTCGGGGTGTCGTAAGTTTGGGAAAAAAAATCGTACCTCGAATGTTAAGCACTCGTTTCGAAGCTGAAACTTCGGGCTTTGATGTCGGGGTGGTCGGATTCCGATAAGAAATTTTTTTAACTTTCCACGGATTTTTTAGTTCGAGAGGGTGAAGAAGGTGACCATTTTTGTTGTCACATCAAATGCCAACAGTAGACAATTTTTATGAATAGAATAAGCTAGTTGAGTCGGAAGTGGAGACTTTGCCCTTGAATATGAGCTAATGTGCGTCCTCCTACGATCATTTATCTGGAAGTTGCAATAATTTTTGTTTCGTATAGATAATAAAATTGACTATTTTCACTGATTCCGAAAGACTGACTGTATTGAAGCTGTCGCAACTTCGTTTAAAAAAATCGTACAACAAATTTCGAGAACGTATTTTAAAGCTAAAACTTCAAGCTTCAATCTCCTCTCACCTAGAATCCGGGTAAAAAATTTTTCGCTCTTCTAGATCCATTTAAATTCGAAGAAACGTACAAATTGATCATTTATACCATTTCTCAAAAACTGTCATCGCTCAAACGATAATAATTTTTCAAAAAAAAAATCGCACATCCAATTTCAAGGACTCATTACAAAGCTGAAGCTTCAATCTTCAAGTTCCTATGACTCAAAATTCGAAAGAACAAGTTTCCAATCTGCCAGAACATTTTCGATTGAAAAATATGCAAAAATTGATCATTCTTACCATTTCGATCGCGGGCAACGCTAAACAATTTCCATAAACAAAACAACCGAGAGGTGTTCAAAATGGAGACTCGGAGCTTGAAAACGAGACGAGGTGCACGCTCCGGCGATTTTTCCTCGCAAAGATGCGACGCTCGAAATATCCCCAACTTCTTCGAGAACAATGCTGAAACAGTATCCGGAGCGGGATTCGAAAATTCGCCTAACGTCTCAATTGTCCTAGGTCCCACAGTAATGCACGGTTTTCGGAAGAAGATCGCCTCGGGTCGCCGATGTTTACGGGGCTTAGTCGTGCCCTCATTGTTCGAGCATGTTCGCCACAATGCTCTCGCGTAACGCGGCTCTTTGTTACATAGGCGCCAACTCTTTTTGTGCTTTCGCGCCGCATTACGGATTAACAGCGACCCGTCGCAGCGGGGGTGGTGTCGCGGAACCTTGGGCACCTTCTTCAGGGTCTCGGGGCCATGGAAAACTGGAGCCGCCGCCCGTCTTCCGACGGAGACAATGCCCCGAGACAACGGCGGCGATCGCGAAAGAATCTCGCGATCCTGCGGATAACAAGGTCAAGGGTAGCCCGGAGGCTTTCCCTCCGCGGCAGCCTACTTTTCCGGCGGGACAACGAACGGACTCATCCGGCGATCGTATCGCTCTCGATCGAGCCCGATTCGAGAGGCCGGATCGATGACACCGCGGATAATGATCCGTCGATCGTTGTCGCGCCGATCGGACGCGCGCACCTGCGACAACGAGGTATCACTGCCATCGACATCTGCCTTGAACGATGCCAGTCCGTGCCACCGGCTTGATAGCCGGTTGCCGAACTTTGCATATAAATTAGACCGCCCGTTAATTCGATTGCGATTGGCCAGTTCTTCTGATAAACGAGTCATTGTTTCAGAGTGGTCCGCGCTGTGAGATATTTTCAGGCCGGTTTCGTCGCTTAGGAACTGCGTGCTCATGGCTGTAATAATTTGACTATGAATATTCTTCTTTTTTTTAAAGAAGGGGACATTTTTCTGAATCTGGAGACGCTTCGTTTATTGCATTGTTTTAATTATTTCCATTATTTTTAAGGGGTAGTTTCATCCATTGTCATCGAAGTGATGCTTTCTCCTATGTTCTCGTTTTACGTAATTTTACTATGTGCTTTTTACTGGTGCTTCGTTAAAAGTGCCATTTATAGTGTATCGGTTCAATGATCTATATATAATATATCTTTAAGGGATGATCTACTCTTTTATAACCATGTTATGGCAGTTTTTGCTATGCTCTTTGTCTGACACAGTTTTACTACGCACCTTTTTCCAGCGCGTTCCTTAAAAGGGCCATTTCTCTAATTTTATGAGGCTTTGTTTTTTAGTGTGTTCGTTCAATGATTTATGTATGATATATTTTTAGGGGATGATTTTAACTGTTATAATCACATTATGGTATTTTCTCCTATGTTCTTGTTTGACATAATTTCGCTACGACCGTTTTCTTGTCACGCTCTTCAAAAGTACCATTTTTCTAATTTCATGATGCTTCCTTTTTAGTGTACTGCTTCAATGATTTACGTATAATATATCTTTAAGGGATGATTTCAACTATTATAATCTTTCTATAGCACTTTCTTCCATGTCCTTGTTCGACATAATTTTGCTACGATCCTTTTCGTACCGCTCTCTTCGAAAAGTGCCATTTTTCTAATTTTATGAAGCTTCGTTTTTTGGTCGATTCGTTCAATGATTTACATATAATACATTTTTAAGAGATGATTTTAATTAATATAATCACATTATAGTACTTTTTCCTATGTTCTTGTTTGACATAATTTTGCTACGACCATTTTCTTGCCACCCTCTTTAATAGTGCCATTTTTCTAATTTTACGAATCTTCGTTTTTAATATATCGATGCAATTATCCACATAAAATATGTCTTTAAGGGATGATTTCCTCTTTTTTAACCTTGACATGCCATTATCTCCTACGTTCATGGTGTACGTACATTTGGTGCCATTTCCCCAAATTTCATGCAACCTCGTTAAATCGTTGAATAAACGGCGCAGGTTCGAACAAATGCCGATTTTTCTTGGCTCCTTCGCGAAATCTCGATTTGGGAACGCGGATCCCATAAAAAAAAAGAAAAAGAAAAAAGAGGAAACGGCCAATAGCGCCTGGAGTCGCGGCTCGGTATCGCTTCCCCCCACGCCCCACCCCGTGGCCCGTCGATCACGAAACAGCCCAAAGCGTTGCAATAAGCCATAAAGATACCATGGTGGATACAGCGCTTGTTGCACGCGAGAGAGCCCTTCCTTATAAAGATACTCGTATCCTGCATCGAGAATAATTATATAGACCGGTGTATCGGCCGCGAACCGACAGATACGTTCTCTAGATTCCTCCCCACCCTCTTGGGCTTGCCCCCTCTCCCTCCCTCAGCCGTCTGCTCCGCCTCTTTGTCTTGTTTTCCGACGGTACGCGTTCCTCAACTGTGCATACACACGGTAAGAATCTAGCGAAGGCATATTTTCCTAGAAACTGGACTTAGAGAAAAGTTCTCTTCGTTCCTCTCCGTTGTCCAGTCTCGCCCCGCCCACTTCTGCCACGCCCATTCGTGTTCGTTTTTGATAATAAGTCTACACACGTGGTAAGCATCCGGCGAAGGTGTACTGACTTGGGAAATGGTAGCCGGCAAGGCTGATGGACAGTGCAGGGTCGAAAAGAGACCTCGAAATTCTTGCACGCTAGCCTATCTTGTTCCACCAAGATCGGCCACGCCCCTTCGTCTTATTATCTGACAATAAGTTCGTGTGCGAACTGAGAGACATTAGTAAGCGGACACTGTTCTAGAAAACGCGATAGCTGGCAAAGTTGATGGACATTTCCGGGTCTAGAAAAATTCTTTAGGCTCCTTCCCACTCTCCTATCTCGCCACGCCCCTTTATCTTCTTCTCCAGCAGTATGAACTTCCATAAAGTAAAAATCTGGTAAAAATATACCATCCTGAAATTCATGGTAGCTAGCAAAGTTGATGAACATTTCGGGATCTAGAAAAATTCTTTAGACTCCTCCCCGCTCTCCTATCACGCCACGCCCCCTTATCTTCATCTCCAACAGTACGCACTTCCACAAACTAAAAACCTGATAAACATATACTATCTTAAAATTCACGACTGCAAGCAAAGTTGTTCCACAAAATTGAATCCCAACAAATTCACCAGCCCCGCCCACTTCGACCCCGCCTCTTTAACCATCGCACTGTAAATAAAAATCACCGACTTCGTCGCACAATTTTCCGGTGCAAATCGAATCTCGCGTAACCTAAAACAAATACGACGTCGACGAATAAGGTGAAAACTAGTTGGTGAATGAATCTTCGGTCCCAAGAAAATGGAGAACCGGCAGGAACGTGGACCCTGGAAGAAAAAAAGGGTGAGTCTTGAGAGCCGGAGGGGGTCCCATGCATTGGACACCGTGGAATCACAAAGAAGAAAAAGATGTTTAAGATCCGGCGGCAGGAAGGGGGTGTGCGGGCGAGGGGGTCGGGTGGGAAGAGGTTGGATTAAGGCAGAGAGAAAAGCAGGTTTCCTATGACGGGACACGAGAGCTCGTCGTCGCCACCGTCGTCGTCGTCGTCGTCGCCACCGTCGCGCGTCGTCTATGCAGATACGGCCAGCTGATACGTTTCAGCTCCCGGTCTAGCCCCCACAGATAGAACCGATATTATTCAGCTAGCCTCCTCACTAATTCCATTCATTCGCTCGAAATAGAGAGAGGAGAGAAGGTTCCACCGAGCGGACCCTCGCCTCGCATCGCCTCATTCTGCTTCACTCTGCTTCACTCCGGCTCGCTCGCCTCGCAGGCTCCCGCTGCCGCTGCAACGAGATCGCTCCTCCTGTAGCACCCCTCGAATGTACACGAACGCAGGCCCCTCACACCCTCGCCCCGACCCCGTTACACTTCCATACAGACGAGCTAGCTCTCTTCGCGGCGCACCGTGTTTCCAGCTATTATCTTGCTTTTAATTAAATCGTCTTCCGGCACGCCCACCTACGATTCGATGCCTTCTTTCAACGACCTGGTCAGCTCGTTCTTTCACCGGCCGCGAGATTTTTTCACAGAGAAATCGTGCTGAGTGTTATTGGGTAAATGGCAGGCGAACTTTGGACGCGTTGTTTCTCGGGGTGGCGGTTGCATGATGGTCTTTGAGAATTTTTTGGGGGATGTACTCGATGGGGTAAGCTTATGACACTTTGCGACTGTGTTCGTATATGCGCGTACCACGTTCAGGAATTTTTGCATGATCGTAGTTATTGTATTTTAATAGTTATTAGCGCCGGAAGTTGATGTAACCGCGCAGACGTCGAGAATGTATTTTCGTCCGCATGTCTCGCCGGGTCGCTTCGAGGATTTTCTTTTCAGAAAACCGGGCGGAATATCGCCATGCAGCTTTGCTGTTATGTTTATACACGTTTGAACTATGCTCGTGAATTTTTATTCGGTGATAGCACTTGTTCCTCGGTAATTATTCACGCCGGAAGTTGGCAGGCTCATCGAGCGAGCCTTCTTTTGTGCTCTTCTTGCATTGAACTCCCACTTTGGGAATTATTTTTAGAAACACCGATTGCGGTATGTTTGTAGAACTTTGCAGGTATGTTTCTAGAAGCGCGAACCTCGTTCAGGAATTTTTTCGCATCGTCATCGCGTGAATTACGGTAATTGTGTCCGGTGGCAGGCGAGCGGTCCTGCGAGGATGGATCGTTAACGCACTTAGCTCGAGACGGATGGATGATGCGCGGGCCTGGAGGGGCCTGAGGGGGGACGGTCTAGGTAGCGGCAAGTCGCATATCTCGCTGGGTCCCTTCCGGCGTCGAAAATCCGCTCTACTTTCCCGTAACGGGCCCCGGGCCGGGGATTTGACCGCGATTAAAGCGCCTAATCATCGCTCTGTGCCGATCCTTTGTTCCCCGAAGAAAATCCAGCAATTATCGATTCGTTTCCACGGATCAAAACAATGGACAGTTTAACGAGCTGTGGACGGATTCTTCGCAGAAACCCGGACAATGGATGAACGCAGTTCGGCCTCGTTTGAACGCAATTTTAAACAGAATTTTTCGCGTTAGTTGTTGGTGCAGCAAAATCGGGACTCTCGCTTTCCGATTTCGCCGCCGTGTTATTATGATATTTCTGCCTCGAGAGATGGCGCTAGAACCACGTTCAGATTGATCAGAGTTTTCATTAATGTTTTCTCGAACGTCCTGTGCAATAGCGTAAAACAAAACTAAAAACTCCCCTATACGAATAAAACTGACTGTTAATACATTGAGTCTTTGTAGTCGAAGCCATTTTATTTTCGAAACTAAGGTATTTTTTCCAACGTATAGTACTTTGATTTTGTATAATTTTTGTATTATTTTTGTATTATTTTTGTATTAAATGCATATGCAATTCAGCTCATTTGTTCGTACAACACCTATATTTTTAACAATTCATTAAATCTGAACCAATTCAACCTTGTAACACCAATTTTGTACTTTAAAAAGTGACGTAGCAAATTTTAGGGATGGCTCAAAGTCCGCAAATAAATCTAGTTACCGTTGTTTAAACGAACATCGGCCAAGGCCACGAGATTCTCGGGAAGGATCGCTGTGAACGGAGCCTAAACGAGCCGTAGTCCCCGGAAAACAGAACCCGGAAAAAATGCCTGGACGCCCGCGTTTCCGTGGGGGTGGACGGGGATGCGTGGGTGGAGGGGTGGAGCCCGAGGCGAGTCGCATTTTACATTTTTGCTGGCCGCTCTCCTTTTTTCCCTGGCCGAGCTCCATCGCGGTGAACGAACGAGCCGGCCGCAACCACTCCCCTCCTCCTCCCTCTCGACCCCCCTGCAACCCCTTGCACCAACGGCGAGGGTAGTATTTCACATTGAAAGCGACGCGAGGCTGCCGGACTACCTCTCACCCCTTCGCGGGCTCCTGGACAGCGGAGCAGGGTGGTTTTCCCGGCGTATCTCCGCAAAGGAATACAAAAACGCCGAGCGTGCTGCACGTCGCCCCCGCCGGCAACCCCCTACGCGCGCGTCCCTGGACCGCGGCCGGCTTTAATTTCGAAAATAATTAAACCGCGAAATTAAACGAGTCCGACGCCGCTTCCTTCCCTCGCCTCGGCGGCCAGCGTCTCTTCCTTTTTTTCGCGAGGACGCACTCGATTCGCTCCGACGCGAGGCTCGCGCGCGCCATTTTACATTTTAGACGGCCTTCGCCGTTCCATTTTCCATTTGCCACGGAATTACTGGCCGGGCCTTTGTGAATGCGAATGCACTGCTTTTGTGCCGCCTCGCGATATTTTTCTGACATCCGCAACCTTTTCCCGGGGCTTTTATGGTTTCCACGAGCCCCGCGATTTTTAGCCAGGCTCTAGACCGATTTTAGAAGCTCTAGAATGTTTTTTGCAGGCACCATACAGTGCTTCTGTAAGTTCTGCAATTTTTCCGAAAGCTTTGTGATACACTTTTTTTAGAACTATATTTTTTTCGGGGGCTCTAAACTGATTTTGGAAAACTCTAGAATTTTTTTCAGGCACTAAACAGTGCTTCTGTAACCCCTGTAATTTTTCCAAAAGCTCTATGCTATCTATATTTTTTTCGAAGGCTCCAAACTGATTTTGAATAGCTCTAGAATTTTTTCGGTTGCTCTAGACTGATTTTAGAAGCTCTAGAATTTTTTGCATGCACTATACAATGCTTCTGTAAGCCCTGCAATTTTTCCAAAAGCTCTGTGCTATACTCTTCTAGATCCAAAATTTTTGCGAAGGCTCTAGAATGATTTTACAAGCTCTAGATTTTTTGCATGCACTATACAGTGCTTCTATAAGCCCTGAAATTTTTCCAAAAGCTCTGCGCTACACTTTTCTAGACCTATATATTTTTCGAAGGCTCTAGACTGATTTTGGAAAGCTTTAGAATTTTTTGTATACACTTATAGTGTTTCTATTACTCCTGCAATTTTTTCCGGAGCCCTATACTATATTTTTGTAGACGTACAATTATTTCGAAGACTCTAGCATATTTTCATAAGGACTACTACTTTTTGAAAGACTCGAAAATATTTTTGGAAGCTTCAGAATTTTTCTAGAGACCCTGAGTGAACCGCAATTTCTTTTTAAAGTGCTATATTGAAATTTTGTAAAGTCTATTATTTTTCTGGAGACTCTATAGAATTATTCTGAAGACTCTATAGCATATGCTACTAGAAACACTTCTAGAGACTGTTTTGCAAGCGTTACGATATTTCTGCATACCACACAGTTTTTCTGTTCGATTCTCCGTTAAGGTCTCTGCCCCTTCCCCATTCGCGAGACAATGCGACTGCATCCCTCTCTCCCTCTCTCCCTCCCTCTCTCACTCTCCTTCTCTCTCCCACTCTCTCTCTCTCTTTCTCTCTCTCTCTCTCTCTCTCTCTCTCTCTCTCTCTCTCTCTCTCTGACTCTACACAAGGGTGGACGCAACCCCGCAGCAAGGGGTGGGCAACAAGAGCCCCGTATGTGGGGACAGGAACGTGACTCGTCGACGAGGGTAGGGGTAATTGGAAGTACAAAGAGAATAGACACGGATAACCGATGTCTCCATTAAAGCGCTCGCCGATTGCGGTCTGCACGCTCGACTACGCTCCCCTCTTTCCTCGCGGCGCGGAAAGGTGAGGCCGTTAAGGGGGGGATCGGCTTCGATCGCCGGTAATTATATTAGCTTCTCTAATAAGTTACCTAATCCCTCCATAGCACCAGCATCAACTACTTTCGAAAATCTCGAACCGAAAACTTTTCTTATTTTCACAAAGTTTCGTTGACCTTGCGTCGACCTTGAACGTTCTGTAATAATCTAAACTCGAAATTATGTCACGTTGGAATCAGCTGGCGATCTGAATTTTAGGTTAACAAAAGGATAAGGCCCGATAATTTTTTTAGACGCTGTGAAATTTTTGTGAAACTCTAGAAATTTTTCTAGATGCCCTAGAATTTTTCCGCAGATACTGGACACTTTTCTAAAGGTCCTAGAATTTGTCTAAAGACCCTAGACATTTTTCTGGTGACCCTAGAATTTTTTCTAGGGACACCGGAATTTTTTCTGGCGCCCCTGGAATTTTCCTGGAAACACTAGAATTATTTTGGAGGCTCCAGAATTTTTCTAAAAGCTCTAGAATTTTTCCTAAAAGCCCCAGATTTTATTGAAGAGCCTAGAAATTTTTCTAGAGACGCTTGAATTTTTCTGGAAACTCTAAAATTTTTTTGAGAGCTCCCACAAAATTTGTATATACTATCATTGGCACCATACCATATCTGACACCATGATTGGCCTTGAAACGACCTCGAACATCCCGCAGCATCCCAAAATTGACACCCGCTTAATTTTCGAGCAACAGAGGCGGCCGTATTCTAGGATAACAAAACAATCGTATAAATCCTCGAAAACTGGTAAAAAAACGAGAGATAGTATATTTTTTTCGGTGGACGGGGGTTACGAGGTCCGTAGTTGCCATAACTGTGGCCGAACGAGCGTTTAAGGTGGGCGACGGCCGGTTTTAATGAGAAAATAGTTTATTTGTGCGGGATCGCGCGCGGCCAGATGGTTTCGATAGAACCGCAGACGGCGAATAAAATAATGGAACCGTTATCTCCGGTTAAAATATTTCACACAGGAGAATGACTGCCGGCCGGCGAATAGGATATATGGCCGGGTATTTGTACGCATATCCCGCAGGCTCCTCGTAAAAATGTCTTTTTCCGGTTCTCCTGCCGAAGTATACGAGTTCGATATATCTGGCCGCAGATAACGGCCGATATCTCCGATATACATATATCGCCGCCTCTATATGGCCGGCGTCCTCTCCAGGACACGGACCTCCTTCCACCTCCGGCTCGTATATTTCCGGTACCGGCGGAGGAATTAGAAAAAACCGCCGAAATTCCCGACGATCGTCCGCCAACTTTCGACGTGTACACTCGCCTCCGTGACACGCCGCTGTTCCACGACAAATTTCTCTTCGAAATAACAACGTTATTTTAAATAGCGCGACCTTCGCGTGACCTTGAGCGTTCAAAATAAATTATAGCAGACGAGATTAAAATTGAAGTAAAATGGACATTTTCGCGGATATACTATTCTCTTAGGCACTCTATAGCATTTTTATAAGCTTCAGGATTTTTCCAGAGGTTCCGAGAGTGCCAACATTCTTTTGAAAAAGCTATATTTTAATCTTTGTGGAGTCTATCATTTCTCTGAAGACTCTATACCGTATTCAAAAAACTTTAGGTATTTTTTGGCACACTCTAGGGTGTATTAAAAAACTCTAGGACTTTTCTGGCACACTCTATAGTGCATTCAAAAGCTTTAGGAATTCTTCGACACACTCTAGAGTATATTCAAAAACTCTAGTATTTATTGGTACACTCTAGAGTGTATTTAAAAACTCCAGAATTCAAAAGCTCTAAAATTTATATGAAAACTTCATAGTGCATTTAAAGGGTCTAGGATTTTTATGAAGATTCTATAACGTTTTTGCGAAGCCTACAATTATTCTGAAAACCCTTTGTTATACTTTAGTATAGACTATAATTTTTCTACGATGTATTGAGGAGCTCTAGAATTTTTCTACGTGCTCTAAAATATTGTCATAAGGCCAACAATTGTTTTGAAAGCCCTGTATTATACTTTCGTATAGTCTACAATTTTTCCGAAGACTCTATGATATACTGGAAAGCTCTAAAACTTCTCTGAATGCTCTAAATTGTTTTTCTGTATCCTACAATCCTTTAGTTGTCCCGATATATTTTCTGCAAGCTCTAGAATGTTTCCTAAACGGCTTACCGTGTTCCCATGATCGCTAAAAAATTTTTTAAAAGGTGTAGAATATTTCTGAGAACTCTAAAACTTCTCTGAATGCTCAAAATTATTTTTCTGTATCCTACAATCCTTTAACTGTGCCGATATATTTTCTACAAACTCTAGAATGTTTCCTAAACGGCTTACCATGTCCTCATGATCGCTAAAAATTTTTTTAGAAGGTGCAGAATATTTCTGAGAACTCTAAAACTTCTCTGAATGCTCTAAATTATTTTTCTATGTCCTACAATCTTTTAGTTGTCCCGATATATTTTCTACAAGCTCTAGAATGTTACCTAAACGGTTTACCGTGTTCCCATGATCGCTAAAGATTTTTTTAAAGGATCTAGGATATTTCTGGAAGCTCCATAATTGCTCTGGGAATTGCAAAATATTTTGATCGATCTCACAATTTCTCTGTCCCCTTCACATATTTTCTGTAAGCTCTAGAATGTTTCCCAAAGGACTTATCGGGATTCCTGTTTCCGTTACTCGTGCGTTTCATCTGTTGATTTCCCTCGTAAACGCGTAGAACCATTCCGCATAGCAATCAGTTCCGCGAGTCATCGAGAATAGCAACAACGCGACCGTCGCCGGCATTGCTGCCGCTATTCGGGAAAAATCCGCAGCCCGGTGATCAGCGTCTAAACAGCTGCAGAAGATAGGGGGCGGCACTTTGACAGTGCTCGAATAAATTCCCCAGGCGTAGCTAAGAAGCTCCAAGAGAAGAAAGTTGCGGGAGGGTGCGGGCGGCAAGAGAGAATCGCGGGGGCCGTTACTTTTCCATTGGACGGATAACCGTGGGGCAGCGGGGGTCGGCGGCGGAGGGCGGCAGAGGAAGGAGGGACGAGAAGGTATATTTTTTCACCCCTTTTCTTGCAATAAATCTGGTCGCAGGGAATTAGTTTCGAGATAAAGTATAATATCGGGCCCTCGCCGGGTGACGTCAGAGGCTGCTCCCCAGTATTTATGGCCGCGATAGTGTCAGTCCTGCGCGCTCGAGCACCACCGCCGCCGCCGCCGCCACCGCCGACGTCGCCCACCCTCAACCGGAAAACCGCCACCCAGCGCGACCCCTCTCCCGCCGGGCTAAATTATTGGAAAATAGTCGGCCGCTCTGAGATCCTGGAGGGCGAACGGTGGGCGAGGGTGGCGGAGGGTGGCGGAGAGTGGCGGAGGGCGGCGGAGGGTGTCGAGAGGAGAGGGACTATCCTTCTTCTGTTTTGTATTCCGCGGTACGTTCGGGTGCCCGTCTGATTTATGCCTTTTCTGCTCCCGTTCCGAAGCCCTGCGACCCCTCCGCGCTCCGCCCCGCGCCGCCGAGCGTCGCGACGCCTGAATTTTGTTTCGCGCGAGCCCGCCCGCTTTATCTCCGCAACTTTTCTTACTCCTCGCCCGGCCTCGCTGGCCTATCGACTTCCCCGTGGCACCGCCGACTTGCCCTCGCGAGGGGTGGCAACCCTCGCCGACCTCCCTGCAACTCGATCTCTCTGCCGGGCAACCACGATATTTTTATAAACAGTACTTCCGCGCCGGTAGCAATTTTCCTGAAGACTGCGCGAGATCTTTTGGGGGCCTGGAATTTTCTTGCTCGCGCCGGATAGACTCAATAAACACTGGAACGCCTTGAAGACGTACATTTTACGTCCGTTTTAGGTCTGAACGTTGTACGCCCTGAAATGGACGTTTTTAAGACGTGTTATTGGAAACGTTAATAGGACGTCTTTAAGACGTCCCGAATATCCTATATCAGACGTTTTTAAGACGTCTTTGAGACGTCTTTTTTTGTGCTATCTGGGAATATTTTTGTTGGGCCCCAGAATTTTTCTGAAGGTCCTGTATAGTTTTTGGAAGTTCAACGTTTTACTGGACGTGGCTATGATATTAATTTTCTGTAATTTTTGGGATACCTACAATTTTCACTGTAAAATCTCAATTTTCCTAGAGGTTCTACAATTTTTCCAATGGCTCTACAATTTTTCTGATAGTCTTACAGCTATTCTAATAATCTCACAATATTCCTAGAAGACATCTGTAACTTTCGGGAGACCTACAATTTTCTCTGTAAGATCTCAAAATTTTGCTGGAGGTTCTACAATTGTTCTAAAAGTCCCACAGTTTTTCTAGTGGTCTCACAATATTTTTGAAGGCATCTGTTACTTTTAGGAAATCTACAATGTTTCCTGCGAGGTCGAACAATTTTTCCAGAAATTCCATAATTTTTGCAGAGGTTCCACAATTTTTCTAGAAGTCCCACAGTTATTCTAGTGGCCCCACAATATTTTTAGAAGGCGCCTATTACTTTTGGGAGACCTACAACATTCCCTGCGAGGTCGAACAATCTCTTCAAAGTACCCACAATTTTTGTAAAGGTCTCACAACATTCCTAGAAATCCGCCACAATTTCTCGAACACACAATGTTCCCTGCGAGACTTAATTATTTTTCTAAAAATTCTACAAACTTTCTACAAACCCTACAATATTTCTAAAAATCCCACAAATTTCCTGAAGCTTCCACGCTGTATTCAAAAGCTCTAGAATTTTTCTAAACACTCTAAATATTTTCTCAATGCTCCAGAATTCTTCTGGAAGCTCTGAAACGCCCCTGAAAATTCCAGACCCGTTCCAGAAGCTTCGCAACTTTCACGGATCCTCTAGAATCATTCTAGAGGGCCCACAATTTTTCCAGAGGCCTCAAAAAATTCACACCACCCGTGGACAGTGTCCAGATCCTCCATTGGACCCGCAGCGACGACAGTCGCCCTGCGAATCGGCGTTTCCAGCAGCGAGTGCAGCCTCGGGCTCGCAAGATCGCGATCTTCGAAAGGAAACCGGCAGCCGCGGTTCCATCGCGATGTGACTTATGGAGACGAGCACGCGGGGCCAGGAGGAGGGCGGCTATCTGCGGGCAGCGAAGCGATGGCCGAAATTAATTTCGGCTTGACGTACGACGCCTCATAATATTGTCTCATAACTCTCCGTCGCAATCGGGCTTATCGGGCGCGCGGTGGCGTTTCAATTAGCCGCAGGCCTGCCCGAAAGTCTTATCCCTCGGCACGGTCGCATAATGCATAAACGCATAAATACGCCAACGTTCAATTAATTCGCCCGACGAGAAGGAGGGCCGATCGGCCGTTTCGCAAAATCAATGGGAAATTGTAAAATCGGTGCCAAGGTGCCGCTGGGCCCGGCTGCCCGTTGTCTTCCAGAAAAATTCGCCGGAGGATACGATCGCGTCCAGATGGCCTAACTGCTCCCCGGGGGCACGATAAAATAATTTCAACGTCAACACCGCCGACCCCATGCTCCGCCGTGACGATTTAACGTCCGAGGAGACAGGTCCCGGCTGCGAACAGATGCGCGGATCGCTGCGGTCCGATCTAGCCGATCGAGGTCCGCGGGTGGTCCCGTTCTGGGGGTGAAATAGACACCCCGTACGACCACCCTCGAACCGCGAAAACATCGTTCCGGGCCATTGTTCGCCGTCACGTAATTGCCGGCGACGCAACTGGCTGCGACGATCTCGCTCAACCTGTTCAGGACGTCCCCCTTCGGGACAGCAGTTATTCGGAGAAGCTGATTTATGGGAAATTTACTTCGTCGGCTGTGAAGATTCTTTGATCAATTTATAAGGCGGCCATAAAGATTTTAGAGCGCACAAAAATGTGGTGGCGTTAAGAATTAAATTAAACGTGGAAAGCGTTGCGATGCCTTCGGAGAAGTTGTTTGGTTCACGGGATTATTATACTGTGCTCAGAAAAATTCAGAAGCTGGTCGAAATATCGTTGGGCCCTTAAACAAAATTATAGGCCCCCGAAAATGTATATGGTTGGTGAAAAAATCACGCGGCCCTGGCAAAATTTTAGGGGCTCGCAAAAATAGTACAGAACGTTTGGAAGAAGTGCAACGCCCTCAAAAAATTTTTGGAGCTAGTGAAAAAATCGTAGGGCCCAGGAGAAATATGTGAAAAATTGCAAACATAGTACAAAACTCCTAGAAAAATTATGACATCTTTAATAAAATGTTCGGAGCTACTAAACAAATATTTGAGCCCTCGATAAAATCACGGGGCCCACAGAAATGTCATTCGCTGTCCATAGAAAAATGGTAGGGCCCAGGAAAAAAATGTGAAGAATTGCAAAGATGGTACAAAATGCCAAGAAAAATTGTGACGACTATAAAAAAATGTTTCAAGCTATTAAACAAAATTTAAAGGCCCCGACAAAATCACGGGGCCCACAGAAATGTCATTCGCTGTCCATAGAAAAATGGTAGGGCCCAGGAAAAAAATGTGAAGAATTGCAAAGATGGTACAAAATGCCAAGAAAAATTGTGGCGACTATAAAAAAATATTTCAAGCTATTAAACAAAATTTAAAGGCCCCGACAAAATCACGGGGCCCACAGAAATGTCGTTCGCTGTCCATAGAAAAATTGTAGGGCCCAGGAAAAAAATGTGAAGAGTTGCAAACATTGTGCAAAACGCCTAGAAAAATTGTGACACCTTTAATAAAATGTTTCGAGTTACTAAAAAAAGTTTGATGTCCTCGACAAAATCACGGTGCCCACAGAAATGTTATTCGCTGCCTGTAGAAAGATCATGGGGCCCGGGAAAGAATGCAACGGATCAAAAAAGTGTTGAAAACCGTTCCGAAAAAATTGCGTCGATTTTGAAAGAAATTTGTTGCCCGTGGAACTGTGGACACGCCCACAGTGGGCGTGTCCAGGCCGGCCAGGGGCCAGGGCAGTGCCCCAGAGGAGATCTCGTGCTCGCGCGCTCGGCGCTCCGCGAGAATGTCGTCGTTACATAATATAACATAAACCGTTTCGCAGAAGCAGCGTCCTCGTCGAGGCGTGCGCGGGGCTCGACGAGTGGCCTGCATTAAACGCTTTAGCGCCCTCGAGGCTCTAGATGTCGATAGGGCAGATCGTGGCCCTCTCCGAGGCGCACTCGAGCAGCTTACGGGGTGAAAAAGGTAACTCGAGTTCCGCGGCGACGTCGAGTGCCGCCTTTTCACCGGGCCGGGGCCCCGGCTTCTGATCTTTCTCATTGTCGTGTCACGAAGGACCACCGGAAGTGTTGCTCCATGCTCGTTTTCGACGTCGACGAGCCGGCGATCACCACCCACGGCCGCGCGCCTATGAACGAGCTCGCCGCGAACCAGCCTCGAATCGCGTGCTTCCAGAACGGCTGCCATTTCGTTAATAAATTCGTTGCGTTTCCAATCGTCTGGGGAATATTTTCGGCGGTTCCAAGAAGTCGGGAAAAGGTCCTTTCAATTTTTTTCTCACCGGCAGAGAGAGCACCAACCAGCGCGGGACGAGTTAGCGAACAAATTCGGTCCGCTTTATCTTCCGTAGCTTGGAGGGTGGCAGACGTTTTCGAGTATTTTTTACGCTTCTGGATAGCCGAAAGAATTGTTATTATTACCAGTTATTATTATCTGCGGATCTTTATGCGGAATCGAAATTTTCTGCATCATTTTTGGGACACAGGAGGCAAATAGAAATTTCTTTCCCCTCTCGATGATTATAATAAGCAAGAATTTTAATCAAAAATTCTAATCAAATTGTTATTATTTATTTACCGGCTATTGGACGCTTTTGGATCGTGCAACAGATGCAGCAGAATTGGTAAAATGGCTCGTGGTGTTTCCGGAGGAATCAGGTTCTTCGCTGAACACGGTTGCCATTTTAGTCGTTCAGGTGGCGTCGTTGTTCCTTATCGACAATGCTGGGCATGATCGTTCCCGATTTCGCCCAAAAACATGTTCAAAGGGCTGAGAATGAAATACAGAACGTCCCCAAAAATGTTGTATAATGCACCTTTCTCCGTCGTCGAGAGAAAGCACAGCAAATCCGAGGAAAAAGATCAGCCTCTCGCAGTTCGAACTTCGCCATCCCCACCACTCCGCGCAGCATGAGCGTCCCAGGACAACGGGGACTAATAGAGAGGCGGTGATGTTCTCGTTTCGGGACGAAAGTTTTCGCGAGCGTTGAGGTAAAAATGAGAGAAGCCGGTCCGGCCGGCTCATTAATTACGCGGGCGATGCAGTGGTCAATTAGCGCGGCGTCAAAACACCTGGCGCGAATTATCGGGCAATTACACGTGCCATTAGAGAGGCTCCGGGTGACTTTAAGCGAAACAGAGATCGTGAGATCACGAGCTCGCCCCCGCGGAGGGAGCGAGACCGCGCAGGAAAGGGGGGGGGGGAGCTGCGAGGGGCGGGAGGGCAGGCCGATGCGCAATCGTCTAATTTACGCAAATTGCAAATCTGCCTCGGCCGTTCTCCGTCGCTCTCACGGCGTGTTACGCGGTAATGTCGACGATCCCGGGACTCGGTGCGCAAACTAAGATCTAATAAAGCGACAAATCAGCCTAACGAGCGACACGCGGACGCTGGAAATGCGGCTTAATGCGGCACGGCCCGTACGTTGGATTAACGGCCCCACTAATGGCTTTCCTATGCATGGCTGGCAAGGATTCCTGGACACCACGGCCGCGTATGATTTTCCTTATCTCGGTACAGGTCGCGGAGATGGCGAACGGCGCCTCCTTCGCGGCTTCCGTACTTCCTCGGGGTCGTGACGAATTTTTTTTCAGAGTACTCGCGAAGCTCCGACGAGGCCCACGATTTTTCGAAGGGACCGAGACGTGACCTTCTTGAACAACCACATTTTTCTACGATGCCGCGATGCAGTTCCGTGAACTCCACGATTTTTCCCGAGACTGTGGAATATTCTCTGGGGCCCACAATTATTATAAGGCCCCGCAATTTCTTCGGACGTCTCTTATATTTTCTCTACGATCTTACGATTTTCGTAGGAGCTACACAATTTTTCTAGAGGTCTTCTATCATTTTTAGGAAATCGACGATTCTTCCTGTAAGGCCCCATTTTGTCAGAGGCCCCACAATTTTCCTAAGGGCCTTGCAATCTTTCTAGACGCTCCTTATCATTTTTCCGGAGGTACTTCAGTTTTCCTGGGGGCTCCAAAATTATTCTAGAGGTATTCTATAATTTTTAGGACATCGACGATTCTTTCTGTAAGGCCCCATTTTGTCAGAGGCCCCACAATTTTCCTAAGGGCCTTGCAATCTTTCTAGACGCTCCTTATCATTTTTCCGGAGGTACTTCAGTTTTCCTGGGGGCTCCAAAATTATTCTAGAGGTATTCTATAATTTTTAGGACATCGACGATTCTTTCTGTAAGGCCCCATTTTGTCAGAGGCCCCACAATTTTCCTAAGGGCCTCGCAATCTTTCTAGACGCCCCTTATCATTTTTCCGGAGTTAATACAGTTGTTCTAGGGGCTTCAAAATTTTTCTAGAGGTCTTCTATCATTTTTAGGAAATCAACGATTCATCTTATAAGGCCCAGAATTTTTTGTCAGAGACCCTACAATTTTCCAAAGGGCCTCGCAATCTTTCTAGACGCCTCTTATCATTTTTCCGGAAGTCCTCCACGATCATTTTAAAGGTCTCCGACAATTTATAGAAAATCAACGATTCTTCTCGTAAGGCCCACAATTTATCATCAGAGATCTTACAATTTTTCTAGCTGCACTACAATCATTCTAGAGCTGCCAGTATATTTCTGAAGTACTTTCGCCAAAGTCATCATCCTGAGATACGTTGCGCCACGTTAAAAAAACATAGTCTCTTTTCAATAAAAATTCTTAAACATTATTTTTGAAATCCTTACAGCGCTGGTAGGAGGTTATAAAATAAATATTAAAATTAAATATATAAAATTAAATAAATACATAAATAAATAAATAAATAAAAACCTAAGAAACTTGAGGCAGTTTTGGTACGATGGGTTCGCGTATGGTCGAGTAATGGGGGTGGGCTCCCATAGGGAGGTCTGGCGACAGCGTTTCGATCGTGTGGCACACAGTCGCATTCGGCGGTCGGTCGTCGGTGATTTACGATATCTCGGCCCGTAGGAGCCGACGCCGATGTTTACGGAAGCAGAAAACGAATAGGAAACCGAAGCCAAAAGTCATAAGGACAACCGCACATTAGAGGGTCGTAAAGCATTTGTCCGGGATAAGTAGTGTCGCCCGTGCTCGATAACGAGCTGGGCGTGTCTCGTTTTCCGCGCGCCACCATCGTCGGGCCCACGGAAATCGCGGTCCCCCGGGGGCCCACGGGCCCAAAACACCATACCCATAACCCTCGGCCGAGAATCTGCCTTCCACTACCACCGCCCACAACAGATTTCCATGATCCCACGGGAATACCCGGTCGCAGCCCCTATTCTGCTTCCTTAACAAACATGTGTATTATTTTGCCAATTTTCCCTGCTTTTCGCTTATTCTGTTACTTATGGTACTTAGCTACTATGTCGAAACGATTCTCAGTAATTTAATTTGTTTCTCTTGTTAGCAGATTAATTTGGGCCTTATCGGCAGATCTAGGAGATTTTTGGAGTCAGCGAGGATTTAACGAAGATTGATGGACAAAATGACTCTTAATCGCGCGTAATTAAATCTATTTGGACCCCAAATTAATTTGGGCCCTAGTGACAGGTGTAGGGGACTTTTGATATCCAGCGAATGTAACGAATTTGAGCAAACTCTAAATGAGCCATAAGTCACTTTGTTTTTAAGTAGATATATTTAAGGGTTTGCGTTTTAACACGTTTCAAAATATGGATGCTAACTTTCGAGAAGATTTACTTGTATTTGTTATCTCAGGATACTGATATTTCTCTCAGTATAAATAATTCCGTATAAACATTACAAAATCACCACTTTTCATTACGGCAAAGTGACTTATGCCACTTTCAAAATAAACGGCTCAAATAGCGTGCGATCAAATTGATTTATTTTGTGGGAAGTTATCTTGGACCACGGTGACAAATGTGGGCTTATATTGTGGGACTTACGAGACCAATCGATTTAACGAATTCTAGTGGACGGCGGGGCTCGTAATCGCGTGTAATTGGGAAGCAATTAACGTTCGACGCTGGAATCTCCTCTAATAACGGTCCCCGGCCGAACCGTCCACTTTTCCTTTCTTCCGTGGGCCTGCCGACGATTCGGCGATCTGTGGTTATACGGTAGCGGCTGGGCCCGGCCGTCTAACAGTCGGCATAGTCGAACACCGGAAGCCGCGATCCTAATTTCTGTTATTACCGCTCAATGTTTTCCACGTTCCGTCCGCCGTAATTAAGGGTTAACTGGATCGAGTCGTTTCGGGGCCCGGGGATTATGCCCCCGACACGAAAATCGAATCACCGTTATTAAACACCTTCCCGCGGCGATTTTTCTTCGCCCGGCGCCGTTCAAATTACGACCGCGAAAATTGGGAAATATTTCTTCCGAGGAGGTTCGAAGAAGAGAAGTAGAAAAGCGTGCGGTCACGGGTCAAGCTAAGTACACTGGGCGGTTCTGGGCCCCGGACGCGTCATAAAATCGAGAGGCCTCACTACCCTAATCCCGGGGAAGAATGCGAAACAGCTCGAGTAACAAGGACACCCCGCGCCGAGGGCAGAATTATTATTTATGACCGTTGAAATCGATACCCTTGGCAAATCAATTATGTCAACAAAGCCCGTAACTAGCCGGGGCCCACCGGGGGCCCGTTTTCTCCTACTATGGGCATAGACCGCACGAAATTTGAATGAACTGCCCAGTTTTCACCGACCATCCGATGAGCACGTTGCTGTTTCCAGTAATCGCTGGGGACGTCCAGTTTTTGATCAGTTCCCACGGGACCAATGGAATTTCGTTCGCTAAAATACGGCCTAACTTTTGAGACGATCTCGAAACCAATCGATTTATAGAATTCGAAAGAACGATATTTAGTCGATCACTTTTCAAAGGAATGCCTTTTAATCGTGATTTTTATCTCACACGTTTCGATGTAACTTCATTTACAGAGACACAGTTACAGACACAGTTATGACCTTCGGACGACCTTGGAACCCTCCAACTTGCACGACCCAAGGAAAGTAGCTTAACGCCAGGTTTACAGAATCCGTCAAAATAACGGAACACTAACCACTTGCAAAGATGATTTTGAGTTATTCATTCAATATACAATGGTGGTCAAAATTATGATACTTAGCCTTACTTATAGTATTATTATAAATTATTATTATCATATATATTTATTATTTTATTATATTATTAACATTATTATATATATTTATTATTTTATTATATTATTAACATTATTATATATATTTATTATTTTATTATATTATTACCATTATTATATTATTACCACTATTATATATATTTATTAATTTATTATATTATTTTATATATATATTTATTTATTATTATTATATTATATTATTATTATGTATGTATATACTTACACTATTATTATAATAACAATATAATACTTCAATTAAAATGTATTTCGTGTGAAACAGTCTATTATCAATTTAAACAAAAATTGTACAAAATGATAAGATAAAAACAACTGTAAAAATAAAGTAAATGTACTGAAATTTAAATCAGATAACTTTTATATTATCAAATTCGTTTATATTTAAAAAAAGAAACTGTTAAAAGTGTAACTATTGCATGAGTCATAATACTCAATTTCGTATGCACGTGATGCAATAAGTCTTGTAAAATGGAAATATTCAGAGAAGCTATTTTGGATCCCTTTTTGTTTACAAGCCGAAGGAAAATTTGAGAAAATTTGCTGCAATTCTACGTCCTCGGGGTGAGTTCCTCAACCACCCCCAACGATTTTAAAGCATCCGTGGCACAATTTCGCCGAAAATATCCACTCGTTCTCGTCGCCGGTGCTTCCAATATCAGCTCCAAAAAATGATAAACGATCGTGGGTCTTTTTTCGGAATTGCGGGGGTGGCGAACACAGTTCCCGGAAGAGTTTCATCCAGCTTAGTCCCGCAGGTACGAGGATTCCAATGGCCCGGTGTCTTCGCTCCAAAATGTCGCAATGTCTTACGCGTCGGGCGCCCATTTTCCACGGGGCTCGGACACCCTGCCTGGACACCATAGAGCCCCCCGGCCCTTCACCCTCGAGCCGACGATACCCCTAGTCGAGAGACGAGACCGCGGTTGCTTTTGCTTTGCTTAATCCTGTATACCTTCGAATGCCACGGTTTTATGGTCGGTCGCAACTGATTTATGGGGCGGTGCGAACCCCGTGAAATCTAAAAAGCGTCTCGTGCGCTACACCCCATAGCCGAATGCTATGGACGCCGGGAGACGACACTGTGACGCCACCGAGGAAATCGTGGCGAACGAGCGCCGCTTGGCCTTTGACCTTCGGTCACTTGACCTTTCACATTTAACTCAATTTTACTTTTGATCGCCAGTTCAATTGCACTTTGACCTGCCTGCCTTGACACGAGACTGGGTGAACGATTAATGTAATTTGGTGTTGGAGTTTCTCTGATCGGCAGAGCTGGCCATCGTTCGGATAGAATTCTATTCGAGCAACATTTTGAATGAATTTTATAAGTAAAATTTTATTCGAATAATCTTTCGAATTTTATTTGAATTTTATTCGGATGATATATCGAATAAAATCTTATTCGAATAATATTATGAATAAAATTTGATTCGGATAATATATCGAATACAATTTTATTCGAATAATATTATGAATAAAATTTTATTTGGATGATATATTGAATAAAAGTCTATTCGAATAATCTTTTGAATTTTATCTGAATTTTATTCGGATGATATATCGAATAAAATCTTATTCGAATAAAATTATGAATAAAATTTTATTCGTATAATATATCGAACACAATTTTATTCGAATAATGTTATGAATACAATTTTATTCGGATAATATATCGAATACAATTTTATTCGAATAATATCATGAATAAAATTTTATTTGGATGATATATTGAATAAAATTCTATTCGAATAATATTTCGAATTTTATCTGAATTTTATTCGAATGATATATCGAATAAAACCTTATTCGAATAAAATTATGAATAAAATTTTATTCGTATAATATATCGAATACAATTATATTCGAATAATGTTATGAATACAATTTTATTCGAGTAATACTATGAATTAAATTCTATTCAGAGGTAATATTTCAAATAAATTCATCGAATAAAATGTATTCATTATATTTAAATAAAACAAGACCGCCTCTGTGCTCAAAATAACATTGTCCGAGTCGGTCGAAAAATCGTCGAGAACTGGCTTGCGTTACTGTGTAAATACACAAAGTGTTCGTATTGGAGCCAGGACAAATGTTTTCGAGGGTCCAGTGATTTTCGTAAAGCTGTCAACTGTCTTAGGAGCCTGTGTACCTGAGAGAGTCTCGGCGGCGACAGTCGGGTGAATGGAAATCTGTGAGCTGGAGCGTACAAGGGTGAATCGGAGGTGACCCAGTTTCGCATTAGCTACGTCCCTCGGGCCAGCAGGGGGCCCGTAAGGTGCACGAGCTGGCCAAAGCCCGATGGACCGTTTACCTGAGCCGCGATTAAACAACCTGGCTGTAGCTTCCGCTGTCCAGGGATGATATTTGCCACTGCTACCGTATGGACACCGCAGCGTACCTTATTTATTATTATTCTTGGGCCCGTGTTGGGCCCCGTGGGGCTCCGTTGCTTATTAAAGTAAAAATGAAAAGTTGCACAAGTAAATTTGCAGATTTTATTCGGAAGTGTCACAGAATGGTAAGAAAAAATGATAGAGCAACGTTTTTGGTCTCGTTGGAATGGGAAGACTTCACTCTTCAATAATACCGTAGATTCATACGGTTAAAAAATTTGTTGAACACTCCAGGGTATCGTGAAGTCAAAAAAACGGCAAAATATGGACGTTGTTACTAAAGTGGCGGCTTGCAACGATACAATTACTGGGTTACGAAATCGTATATAGGATTCGAAAGTGTATTTCTCGCTCTTCGAAGTGAGCCTAGTTTCATTAGCGTACGATCTTTTTTCGCAAAGTTGCGGAATCTTGAATGTCCAGGAATTTTGGCTCCATGGATCAGTTTATCAAATAGTTAAGCACAGTTTCGACGAAAAGTGCCATAGAATGGCACGAAAAAATCGTAGATCAATTTTTTCGGTCTCATTCGAAAGAAGAAGTTTTTTCCTTCAAGATCACTATATTTTTATGGGCCAAAAAAAATTTTGTATCCTTCCATAGGGCCTTGAATTTGAAAAATTGCCAAGAAATGACTACTGTTATTAAAATTGCAGCTGTTAACAACATAACAACTCTTTTGCAAAATAACTTAGGCCACTCGAGAGCGCATTCCTCGTGCTTTAAAACCAGACTAGACTCGTTGCTGTCCTATTTGTTTTCACGAAGTTAGACATCTTTGAACATCGAGCAATCTTCACCTACCGTTTCGTGACCCAGAATTGCAAGCAACGACTGATGCGACACTTCCGATTCAAAGTGCGACAAAATGGCACCGGAAAATCCTAGTCCCAATTTTTTGGTCTCGTTGGAAAGCGGAGACTTCGTTCTTCGAGATAGCTGCGGTTTCGTCTCGCGGTAAAACGTTTCGGAGTCCCCGCAGGTCCGCTTTTCAGGGTCGTCCGGGGCTGGCCTGCTCGAAAATCTCGCATCCACGTTTTCGGCTTGCTAATTGCTCCCGGTGGAATTATGTCGAGTCACGTAGGATCGAGCTGGCGAGTCTCGAATCGATAGAGACGTGTCGCGTTCGTGTCGGACGGCCTTTCGAGAGGAATGCGCCGCGGCGTAAGACGATGCCATCGGGGTTTGCTAACCCCCGGGAAGAATGGGGACCGAGGGGGAGACAGTATTTAGAGGTTACAAGGCCTGGCGCCTGGCATACAATGCACCCGGCTGGGTCTCGCCTCTTTCTTCCGCCCTAAAACCATTCTCGAAAGTGTCCCGGGCCTCTCCGGCCAAATTTGCATGAAAATACGTGGCGTCTCAATTCTTGGATTCGAAACTATCGACCCTGAACGCTCCGCGCAACTTCCCCGAAAAATCTCTTCGTTCCTCCGCCGACATTAACTTCTCACGCGTCCGATCCGCGACGACGAAACGATCGTCGATTCACGTTTTCGATCTCGTTCGAAAAAGAAAACCTCGATCTACAAGATCGCCGTAGTCTAAGTCGTCGAACAAATTCGTTGAATATAGTTTAACGAACGCAGCGAGTCTCGTTTCAATATCTCCATCAGGCTATCCAGGAAAAAATCCCGGACAAGACGTACAGAGTGTCCAAATAGTAACTCGAAATTGTTCCTGAGGTCATTTGAAGCAACTTTTTCCTTTACGAAAATGCGATCCGCGGCTTCGTTTACGAGTTATTAACGAAAAACGCTAACCAATGAGAAGCGAGGACAGCTGACGCGCGGAGGCCGAGCCAACGAGCGCGCGAAGCTTAGTTCCACTCATTGGCTCTGCTGCCTCGCGCCAGCTGGATCCCGCCTCTCATTGGTCAGGCGTTTTTCGTCAATAACTCGCAAGCGAAGCGGCGGATCGCATTTTCGTAAAGGAAAAAGTTGCTTCAAATGATCTCAGGAATCCCTCGATTCCCGATTCATGGACATTTGGATTTTTAAACTTTTTGAACACCCCGTAGGTCTACCAAACGCGACAAGACTCGTTTAAATATCTCCGTCAGGCTATCCAGGACGAATTCCCATACGAACCCTCAAATCGAACCTTCTCCCCGTCGACCCCCGACCTTCCCTAGTCGACGAATTCCTGCAATTACGAAGCGGAATCGCGTAAAGTGGGTTCGCGGAGCGATACGGCGGCGAGAACAACGGCCCCCGGGCTGCATCGTCCGCGAAACAAGATCGGCAATCGGCATCGATAGCGGCGGAGGGCGGCGAAAGCGTTGTCAATCGCGGCCGGACGAGGATCGATTGCTATCTCGCGGCAGATAACCGGTTTCCTCGCGAGGAACCGCTAGAAAATGAACGCGATAAGGTGGCCCGGGGATGGACGAGGAGAGAGATCGACGTTTGTCGGGCTGGCCGGCCACTTATCTGCTGCCGTAGCTGCCGGTACCGGCCCGGCCCCGCTTCGGCCAGATAACGGCCTGGCCGGCCGCAACACACCGCCACGGTTTTACACGGTGTCCGGGGCGTGTTCGGAGGATACGTCGAACTTTCCTGGCCTTCCGCGGCTCTTTCCTCGTTTGTTCCGAATCGAAGTTTATCGATGCGCCTCCGCCTGTTGTCTGCGCGGCCGCCGGCCTTATCTCCGAGGCGTGGCTCGGGCTTTTGCCGGACCACGGGCCGGGGGTGCACCGGAAACACGTGTAATCTCGCCAATTCGAAAGGGTTTCCCGCAGCAGCGCAGGATTTCCCGCAAGCCGAACGACAACCGGCGGTTTTTACGAGCGACACCCGGCTTGTTTAGACCCGTGCACGATAACCACGATAACGAGCTACGACACTCGTTCCGCTGATCACCGATTAGCTTTTACCGATTCCGATGCCGGGCCTCGGAGATATCGGATCCTCGGACGGGCAGCCTTCGATCTCCAGGTTCAAGGTTCCGTAAGTTTCTGGGACAAAATCGTACGGCGATGGTATTAGGCTAGGTCTTTTAGGAAAATGACATTGATCTGTTTGATGAATTGCGTTTCATGACGCCAGGAATTATTTCGGGATGATCGCGTGTACAGCGATCGCAGAATGTTTCGGTGTAATAGGTTTTTGATTTTTCGTATATTGCTGATTTACGAACTGTTGTAATTTCGTAACGAGAAGTCGTACGACAACCAATGTGGACTCATTTTAAAGGTGGAAGCTTCGACTTTTTCTCTACGTCGATCAGCTTCTACGGCATGATTGTTCATGACAGGGCAGATGGGAAATTGGAGACATATCGCGGACCGAAACTTCTGTAAATATATTGAAAAATTTTGCTCATACCTTTTGCTCCATGTTATAGTGAGAAAATTTTTTCGAGAGAAATGACTCAGAGGGATCGAAAGTAGAGGATTCATCCTTTAGAATGAGCATAGGTAGACCGCTCTGTGATTTTTTTCGTCGGAGGAACAGCAGTTCAAACATCGACACCTTTTTTATCAAGATTTAGTGATCGTTATCCTAATGCTCACAGCAGACTTTTCATTCGAACTGCAATAAATCGGCAAGGGAAAGTCGTAAAGCGATTTTTTTGGATTCGTTGGAAAACAGAAACTCTGATCTCGATGATCTCGGTGGTTTCGATCGGGAAAATAGTTTTCTCAATTTTTCAGAGAAGCTTAAATTTGGAAAATCATAAAAAGTTACGATTTTTACTTTTCTGGCTGTGTTCGACAAGAAGAATTTTTTTTGCAAAAGTAAGCTAAGGATATTGGAAGAGCGAACTTTGCCCTTTCGAATGAGCCTAAGGAGATCTCCCTGCGATTTTTTTTTGTGAAGATAGGGAACTTTGAATATCGAGCAATTTTGGCTGCAGTGTTGTAACTCAGGGTTATAAATGTTGATTTGACACTTGCAATTCAAAGTTACACAAAATGGCGAATAAAAATCGTAGACCAGTTTTCTTGGTCTCGTTGGAAAGAGAAAACTTTTATCTTCAAACTAATTGTAGTTCCGTTCGACAAAAAAAATGTTGTAATACTCTACAGGATCGTAAAGTCAAAAAATAATCAAGAAATTACCATTTCCACTACAACCGCAGCAATTAACAACATACTAACTCCTTTCAAAAATAACGTAGGCATCTTGAGAGTGCATGCCTCGCCCTTTAAAACGTGCCTAGTCTCGTTGCCATCCTATATCTCCCCCGAAAGTTACAAAACCTTAAACATCGAACAATCTTCACCAATCTTTCCTTTCGTCGCTCCGAATCACAAATGCTGTTTCGACACTTTCAGTTCCGAGCGTCACAAAGCGGCAACGGAAGCTCGCAGATCAATATTCTCGTGCTCGTCGTAAAGAGCAGACTTTAATCTTGAAGTCCTCCAAATCTCAATTACGGAAAAAAATTGTTACACTTCGCTAGAAACATTTGAATTCGACAAATTTTAAAGTGTCTGCTGGGCGAACTTGGACTCGAGTTCGAGGATCATCGGCGAAGTCTGAATCATGCCAGCTGCACGAGACTCTGAACAACCGAAGGACTATCAAACATTCTCCGAGTGAGGCAACTTGTCATCTCGGCGCACGGAAGACAAACGAGGAAACGTGAGCGGGAATATGGAGGCGCGGCGAGGTCCGACGCACCTGGCAGCCAGGTTCGCGTTCGGCGTCGCACAATGGGCGAAACGACCAATTTAGGCAAACGAAATTATTTCACTGTCCAAATAGGTCATAGAGTCGATCGTTATACGCGAGAAGAACTTTTCGCGTCGTCGACAAATCGAGTAAGTCGGCGAGTAAAAACGGAGAAGCGTTTGGACTCAAGCGCATTTTACTAGCAAAAATGCTTCTCTAATAAGATATAACTTTGGCTCGAAAGTTTAGTGCTTCTGACTCATACAGCACCCCTATAAACGAGTAGCAAACACTTTACGACGCTTCGGGCCCGTCGAAATTTTCCATTTTTGTCCGCCTAAATTGCCCGTGCGTCGCCGAGAAGTCTGCGAGTAATTAGGCATTCAAAGGCTAAGCCGGCCGACGGACAGGACAATTACGTCGGCGACGGCCGACGACCGGACTCTCGAAGGGCGTGACGCGGTTCTTGTCCCCGATTCGCGTGGTTTCCCTCGTTCACCGGAAGCGAAGGCAAGGGTTGATTGCCGAGGGTCCGCCACGCGCTCCCATAAATCACCTCGACGATTTTCACAATCGGCACGCCGTCTATTTGCTTCCGGTTTGAAGAAAGCGAGCCCGAATTAGGGACTGGGTTGTCGTGGAGCTCTTCGAGTGTTTCTCGACGGTGCACTGGGTCAGGGTATCGCGGTGGAAAAGGGTTGCGGAGGCAGTTGATGCTATCCGGAATCCTTCGTTCCGCGGTGACAGTTCGCAGTGACGCGTTCCTCGGACTCGGATTCTGGTTCTTGAGCAGAGAAGAGTTCGCGGGGCACATTGTGCGGCTCACAAAGGCGACGGGCCACTGTTGCGATGCTCGTGGATCGGTACCAGGCAGCCTTTGTCCTTGTCCAAATCGATCCTCGATCCCCGACGCACGTCGGAAAAAATCGATTACTAAGAAACGGTTTTAGGTAAAGAAATTTGTCATAGATTTTAGTTCATTTTCGAACTGTTCCGGGAAGTCGGAGACATTTTTCTTCGGATTGTAAGCAACGCGGTGATCGAGACCATAGTCTCTGCTATCCAATGAGTACCGAAATATTGATCTACAATTTTTTCTTGCTGATTTATGGCAGGAAGAATCGAGAGTGGATCGCCGGAGTTTGAATAATTCAAGGATCAGTAGATTTGGAGATGTCGATGTTCAAGGTATCGCAACTTTGTGGAAAAAAATCGCAGGGCGGTCTACTTAGGCTGGTTTTAAAGAGCGCGGATCGGCCTTTTCAGAGACGTAAGTTGATTCGCGATAGCGTCGCTGTGTCATTAACAGCCGCGGTTTTAGTAACGATGTCGGTTTCGGATCATTTTTCAACTTTGCGGACTCGGGGGAAGAGCTGATCTTCGCGATTTTTTTCAGTAAAAGCTAGTGAACATTTTAATTTGGAATTTTGCACAGTTTTTGCGTAACATTCCCAAGCCATAAGAATCGTTTTCCTCGAAGTTGCAGCTGAAAATATTAAAACCGCTTAGGAAAATGTTTATCTCAATATTCTCAAAACAGGTGATCTTTGTGAATTTTTTTCTCGAAAACTGTGACAGCTAGTTCCAAAAATCTTGTTGCATTTTAAAGAGCATATTTCAGAGATTCTAGAGGTTCTATCAATGATATCTTTTTCTTTGGCTTCGATCTGTAAAGTGCGAGAATTTACTTGCCTGATTTATGAAGTTTTGTGAGAAAAATCGGATCATACTGTCCTTCCGAGCCTTTGCAATTTTCGGCAATTCTCTTCCGGTTGCACGTACAGTCCCTGCAAGATTAACCGAATAGTAATCAATATTAAGGAAGCGTGTGCTCGATCGATATTTAAATTTAATTTTCCCGAAAACTAGGTCGTTATTTCCTGCCATGGAAGCTGTCTGACCCAACTTCTACAATCAATTATGGAACACCCTGTATATTATATTATGGAACACCATATTATAATTATGGAACTTGTATATTATTATTTCTTTATTTTATTATATTTATTCAGTTATTATATTATTTATTTACTTTATTATGTTCATTCAATTATTATATTATTTATTTACTTTATTATATTCATTCAATTATTATATTATTTATTTACTTTATTATATTCATTCAATGATTATATTATTTATTTGCTCGATTACATTTATTTAATTATTATATATTATTTACATTATATATATTATACATATACAATATATCTACATATGTAAATATTATTTTCTAATAATAACTAAAAAATAATATTTGCATGCACGAAATTTGTAAGCACGGACTAAAACGACGCGAGATTGACGGGTCCCGTGAAGCCAGCGTCAAACCGAGGTCCGGCCGAGCTGATCCAGCTCGACGATCCTCTATCTAATGACTGGTGTCCAGAGCAGAATGATTTCATCACCGATCGGTGGCTTGTCGCGACAAGGTCCGAAAAAATCGGAAGGGAGCAGTAGGTAGTAAAAAAGAGTAGCGACGTGAAATACCGTCGTCGGCGTTATCACGGTGGCATCGACAACCGTGAAAGATCTCTTTTCCAAAGTGGACCCTCACGCACTCCCCTGCTCCCGCAGCACCGGGGACTCCTTTTTACCTTCTCCGAGTCCGTTGTTGTCCACCTTCGCCTTTCCTTCGTCTCTCTCTCTTTCTCTCTTTCTCTTTCTCTCGCACACACACACACTCTCCTCCCCCGCCGCTCTCTTTCCCTCGTGCCCCGGAACGCCGAGGACCCGGCCTATCTCTCCTCCAAATAGGTCTTGTAGTACTTAGGGTTCATCGAGATAACTCCGGCCTGGCTTTGTGTTTCCTACGACGAGAAAGAACGCTGTCCGGAGGAGAACCGCTCCGCGGAGAGGAGGAAAGCACGGGGAACGGGGGCCATATTGTACGACGCGGCGAGCCGAGCCGTGCCGTGCCGCGGCGCGTCGTCTTGCGGGCCCGCGTGCTTTATGTTTTGCCCTTTTCGAGATCCCCCGGTCCGGCGCACGTCAGCCTCCGTAAGACGACGCACGAGTTTTCACGGTTCTCAGAAATCCGTGCTTTGTGTGTGGAACGTGCACTCGCTGCCATGCGAAAGTTCTGCCCCGGCGCGTCGTCTAGTGTCCTGGAAGCTGCGACATCGATTTTCTTGGCCACCGTGCCGGCGACCGTTCCACGGATTCACGAATCGATGGGCGGTTCCGAAATGTTTTTTGCCGAACGACACTGCGGGGATCTCGAAGCCGGAAGTTTCCACTTTCCGACGAGCACGAGAATATTGATCTGCGAGCTTCTGTTGCCGTTTTGTGACGCTCGGAACCGAACGTGTCGAAACTGCAGATGTGATACGCAGTCGCGAAACGATTGGTGAAGATTGTTCGATGTTCAATGTTTTGTAACTTTTGCGGGAGAAATGGGACGGCAACGGGACTAGGCTTGTTTTGAAGGGCGAGGAATGCAATTTCGAGGTACCTAAGTTATTTTTGAAAGGAGTTATTGTGTTGTTAACAGATGCGGTTTTAGTGAAAATGGTAATTCTTTGGCCATTTTTTGAATTTGCAATTCTGTAGAGTGTTATCAATTTTTTTGTCGAATGGAACTATAATGATTTTGAAGAGAAAAGTTTTCTCTTTCTAACGAGATCAAAAGAATTGGTCTACGATTTTTATTCGCCATTTTGTGTGACTTTGAGTTGCAAGTGTCATATCAACATTTGTAACCCTAAGCTACAACACGGAAACCAATAATTGTCCGATATTCAAAGCTCTGTACCTTCGCGGGGAAAAATCGCAGGAAGATCTACTTAGGCTCATTCGAAAGGGCAAAGTTCGCACTTCCAATATCCCTAGATTACTTTTGCAAAAAACAATTCTTCCTGTCGAACACAGCCAGAAAAGTAAAGATCGTAACTTTTTATGATTTTCCAAATTTAAGCTTCTCTGAAAAATTGAAAAAACTATTTTCCCGATCGAAACCACGGAGATCATCGAGAACAGAGTTTCTGCTTTCCAACGAGTCTAAAAAAATCGATCTATGACTTCTTTTTGCCGATTTATTGCAGTTCGAATGAAAAGTCTGCTGCCAGCATTAGGATATCGATCACTAAATCTTGACAAAAAAGGTGTCGATGTTTGAACTGCTGTTCCTCCGACGAAAAAAATCACAGAGCGGTCTACCTATGCTCATTCTAAAGGATGAATCCTCTACTTTCGATCCCTCTGAGTCATTTCTCTCGAAAAAAATTTCTCACTATAACAAAGAGCAAAAGGTATAAGCAAAATTTTTCAATATATTTACAGAAGTTTCGGTCCGCGATATGTCTCCAATTTCCCATCTGCCCTGTCATGAACAATCACGCCGTAAAAACTGAACGACGTAGAGAAAAAGTAGAAGCTTGTACCTTTAAAATGAGTCCACATTGGTTGTCGTACGACTTCTCGTTACGAAATTACAACAGTTCGTACATCGGCAATATGCGAAAAATCAAAAACCTATTACACCGAAACATTCCTGCAATCGCTGTACACGCAATCATCCCGAAATAATTCCTGGCGTCATGAAACACTATTCATCGTGCAGATTAATGTCAGATTGATCACCTCAATTACCTCTCTCGACAATTATGCCCGTTCACAATTCCCCCTGTTCATAATTATCCCTGTTCGCGGATGAACGTGCAGAGACGAATTAAATCGTTCGCGGCGTAACGAGAGATTTAAAACGGCGGCGATGTTCGAGGCCGAATTTCCGGTTGGAAAGTCGTTTAAAAAGGCTGCTGGCACTCAGCGAAGGGCCGTCGTTCTCGGTACGAAGGGCGAGGGCACCGCGTCGGTGCATTAACGTAATCACAGAGACCCGAGGCGAGGGCTGGCCGTCCTTTTTTTGCCCCGGAGGCAGGACTCGATCGTTTTCCGGGTGCTCTCTATCCGACGATGCGGATGCAACGCGTTCCTGACACGCGTCTGCACAGACGCTGCGATAAATCCACCCACCGCGCATCACGGGGCCCCGAATCTGGCCCGACGATCTCGGGGCCCGGGCCCCCTGACTCCGCAGAAATTCGAGTTTTTCGTGCCGCGATCCGCTGCCACCGCCCGTGCTCGGTCAAATACGGAAGAACTGTTTGCGGATTCCGTTCGCCGTGAACTCGATTGCATCTCCGGGAATCCGGCATCTTGCTCGTTGCACCGGAACAGCCCCGAATGTGATCGCTTAACGGGCGACCCGAATTTCTTCGCCGCGATGTTACGGCGATTTCGCGAATTTTTTTAGCCGAAGATGCTTAATGTTTCAATTTGAAATTTTCCGGGATTGTCGAGCGACGTTCGAAGTATGTTCTCGAATTTTGTTGAGCAATTAGGATCGTTTTTTTTTATGTTATAAGTTGGGAGTGTTGAGAGAGTTTCGGAGTATATGTTTATTATAGGTGGATGATTTTTGTCGGTAGAGAAGGTGATTTTTTTTACAGGAAACCAGTGAATATTTTGATTCGGCATTTTGCACTGTTTTCGAGAGACGTTTGAAGCATGCACTGAAATCTTTTTAAGCCAGAAGATTTATTTTCTTCGAAGCTACAGTGTCTAGAAGTCCGGCAAAACGCGCCGAATAAATAATAATCACATGGTAATTCAATCGCAATCGTAATTAATGTAATTCAATCGCATTTCAATTCGTAATTAATGAAATTCGATTAATTTATATTTTGTAATTGTACTCCCATTGAATTAGGAATTACACTGTAATTTAATTGAATACCGATCTAAATTAGAAATTACAATTTAATTGAATCACAATGTAATTGAATTGCAATTGAATTGAATTGTAATTTAATTGAATCACAATATAATTGAATTGTAATTTAATTAAATTGCAATTTAATTGAATCACAATGTAATTGAATTGCAATTGAATTGAATTGTAATTTAATTGAATCACAATATAATTGAATTGTAATTTAATTAAATTGCAATATAATTGAATTGTAATTTAATTAAATTGCAATTTAATTGAATCACAATGTAATTGGATTGCAATTCAATTAATTTATATTTTATAATTGTACTCCTATTGAATTATGAATTACACTGTAATTTAATTGAATGCCGATCTAAATTAGAAATTATAATTTAATTGAATCACAATGTAATTGAATTGTAATTTAATTGAATCACAATATAATTTAATTGTAATTTAATTAAATTGCAATTTAATTGAATCACAATGTAATTGGATTGCAATTTAATTGAACTGAAATTCAATTGCATCAGAATGTAATTGAATTGCAATTGAATTACAATTTAATTGTATCACAATATAATTGTATTGCAACTGAATTTCAATTTACTTGAATTACAACATAATTGAATCACAACGTAATTGAACGATTACGTTGAGTAACTCAACCGTAATTCTGGCCAACTCTTTTTTTATGGTGCCTTAAAGTAATTCCCTGGAGCCAAAACTGTTTACCGACCGCAGATTTATAGCTCCTAATCTGCGTTGAGTAGAAATGTATTGCGAGAACAACTATCGGCGCCTTCGAGTCGGGGGCCCCGATCCGTACAAATGAACATAATTGAATTACTGTTTTGTGCCCGACGGTGAAGCAAGCTATCGTTTACAGTTTGCCGTGCGTCGCCGAACGATACCGTCTGTCTGTCTGTCCGGCAGTTTCCGACCTGGCCACTCGGCCCTGTCGCGTCGGGTAAACAAACAATGGCGGACTGGCGGGAGAAAGGTGCCGTTCCCCGGGGAGAAAGGGCCCGAAAAAACAAGGAGAAGGCTTTCCCGGGTCCGGCGGGCCCCCGCACCGCGGGCTAATTTACGACGTCCAGCGAGCGCGTCCTCGACTTTTCTGCATTGTGTAACCGGGACTCGTAAAACACAGACACCTCGTCTGGCCCCGGCCGCGGGGCCTTGTCCGTCCTCGTTAAACGACATCGATACCCTTCGGGACAGTAGGTCGACCAACAAAAAAAGAAGAAAAAAAAACGCCCCCCTTTGTTTTTTGAAATCTCGACAATCGAGAAAGAGTTTTTCCCGAACCGGGACCCCGGAAGACAATGGGCCTGATTGTGCCGTGATTCGACAGGCTTTTCGAGATACGAATTGGAAAGTTCGACGTTCCGGTGAAATACTCGCGCAGAAATTTCTTCGGCAATTGTATCTGGACGACGGAGGATCGTGCTGTCCCCTTTGCTGGGACTTAATGGGTTAATCGCCGGTAGTTAATTAAACCGGACAGCATCGGGCATTTTTGCCATCGCCGATCCGATCTACGACGGCCAAGAAGTTCACCGCTTCCACGGAAACTTCGGGTGGCAGATATATCGGGCCCGCGGAGGCTCTCTTTTTCTTCCCTTCTCGCCGGTTTTCGGCCGGCCCTTTTCGGCCCCGCCGCGAAAACGCCGCGGATTAACTGGAATCTTAATTAGGCGAACCTCCCGAACGCTTCCGGCCGATCGCGTTACTTCGATTTTTACGTGTTTTCGATTTTACGGAGATTTTTGGGTCCGCGATAAAATATAAATATAAATATACTATTCAAATAAAAATATATATAAACATATAAATAAATAAATAAATAGAAATAAATAGAAATCGAAATAAATATATATAAATATAATATTCACTATATTATTATACATAAAATTACAATATACTTTATATTGTAATTAAATTAAATTACAATATATTAAAATATATTAAATATAATATTATATATTATATTATAGATTATTATATATTATATATTATATTATATATATTATATATATTTAAATATATTAAATTACAATATATTATTATACATAAAAATAAATTCCTTCTGCTGTTTTTTCCACGATTAATTCGATTCGATATTATTCAACGGAATAAATGAATAAATAAATAGATAAATAAATAGCAAAGAATAGGTGGATCCGGAAGGAGGGAAAAAATAGTGGTCACGCGATAAAAAACTGGCGACGGGAAAATCGAGCTCGGGAAAATAGGGGGCGGGAAGAATAAGGGTGGAAGCCGAGCTCTCTCAGGGGTGTCCTTTCAGATAGCGAGCCTTCTTCTTTTCCCAGTAGTCAAATTCAAAGATGATAATAACTTTTCTTTCTTCCTGGAGATGGGAGGAGACCCTGTCCCACGTCGAAACTAACCGAAAAATCTGCGATCACGCTGCCACGTGAATGTCCCTCCGCGTTTTCTTCGAAATAGAACGGACACCATTTTCCTACATTTAAATAATTTCGTACGTATCGTATTCTATGTAAAATAACGAAATAACATTCTGAATTTTGCCCGAAGTTTTCGTGTAATTATACGATTACGTACATTTTGTTTATTAACGTTCGCTAGCAGCGCACATAATTATTATTTTATTTATTATAATAATAATTATTATTTATTATACTTAATAATAATAATAATAATAATTATAATAATATTAATTATGATTATAATATATATATAATATTATTATAATAATATTATATAATAATAATTATTATTAATCAGTTACCTATTTTCCTAAATAGGTAACCAATTTAGGTTAACCTATGCGCCCTAACGGTCACATTGTCCTCCCTGGCCTTTCCAGAATTCCCACTCCTTAATCCCCTTCCTATGATGCCCCCCCCCCCCCCAATATAAATAGGAGTCGACCTTAGGTGCGTTCGCCTAATCTAGTCTAATCTGGCCTAATACAGGACGCTCGGTAACGACAAGATTCCTTGCCATTTTCGCGACTTCGCTTGTAAAAATTCAGTGCATATTTTATCATCCTCGCTCGTCGTCAAACAGATTCGTCTTCCATTCTCGAAACACCTGCAATCATTTCGTCTAGCTGCTATTCACAATCCTTTGCTTTCCCATAGATTAATTGTTAGATTCTTCGGTAAATGATAGCGTGACATTATTACGAAGGGATGAACAATCGTATCTCCCTTTCCCAAATTCTCCATTTTCGTTTACAGGCCGAGGGACAATTGGAGAGAAATTACCGCGTGCGTTACTTGCGGCGAATATTGCAATAATGAAATCCGGATTAAAGTCTCATTGTTGCTTTTATAAACCAATGTGAAACAGCTGCTTTCAGTGGTCCATAAATCTAGGCGTCAACGAATCGTTTCTCACCAGAGTGCGCGCAAAACCGTCGATCACGACAGACCCAATACCAGAAATAACAATCTATAGTAAATTCTCCCTAATTTTCCTTCAGCTTGCGAACAAAAATTGACAGTTTGGGGAGAGAAGATACGATTATTCGAGCCTCGCGTCTCGTTTTTATAATCGTTGACAATCGGAAACTATAAAAACGAGCCGCCGAGCTCGAATAATCGTGTCCCCTCCTCCCGAATCGTCCATTTTTGTTTACAAACCGAAGGAAAATTCGGGAGAATTTACCGTAATCCCGCGTCCTCCGGGTGAGTTTCGCGACCACCCCCAATGATTTTAGAGCATCCGTGGAACAATTTTGCCGCGATATCCACTTGCTCCCGTCGCCTCTGCTTCCAGTATCAGCTCCAAAAAATGATAAACGATCGTGGGTCCTTTGGAAGTAGCGTTGTCATGTTCGCCGTGTGTTTTCGCCGAATTACGCAATCGTAAATTTTGCTAGTGGTCTTGCGGTAACGATTCGAACAAATACGCTTAAGTACACAAAAGTACACACTACAGTTAGCCAATACCGACTTAGTATACTGACTATGCCACTCTGACGCACCTGACTGTGGGATTGTCCGGGTCGAACGAACGGATCGAAGGGTTAAGGATAATTAAGGGTCGTTCGAAAGGAACATTAAGAGCAGTCCACTTAACCGAGATTATATTATTATACTACTATACTGCAGAGATTCCGTTAATGGCGGTAATGGCAGAACGTCGGTGACTCATTGAAGATTAGGCGAGTTCCACAGCCGAAAATCAGCCTTCGGAAAATCCCAGTGAAATTGTCTTCGAAGCGGTTATACAACATTCTCACAATTGCTATTGGCGACTTATTTGCGAGCGACGCGCACGCAAGAAAGACGACGTAAGAAATTTTACGTCTTGCAGTAAAAAATAACCTTGGTTCATTTTAAGAGCGGAACCCTCTGCTTTCGAACACCGTAAGTGGAATTCCAATGGAATTGTTCTCCTCTAAGTTGCAGACGGAAAAGTGAAAATGGCACTTTTTTAGTCACTTTTCGGGTTCGAAAGACTTCCTCGGATTTTAAAGATGTTATTTGCGTCTGGAACCACGACAGATTGGAAGTCCGATGTCTCGCCTTTCAAACGAGACAAAAATCGTTGATCTGCGTCCTTCCGGCGCCATTTTATGGCACTTTGAATCCGTACTGTCAAATCAGTATTCGTAATCTCGAGTTTAAAAACACTTTGCAGAAATTATTCGGGAGCGTTGAAAATTCTATAGCTTCGCGAAAGAAAGTCGCAGCGAGGTTTACTTCGACTCATTTGAAAGAGTGAGATTTGCTCTTTAGAACGAGTTCTAGGCGATCCCTGTACGATTTTTCTTTCCCACTTTGCAGACCGTTTTACAAAATCCGATTTTGCTTACAATCGTCACCTGTAATCATTTCAGTTGAATTTCAGTAAATTCTCCCTAATTGATGCTCGGATTGCGCACAAAACTGGACAATTTGGGAAGAGGAGATACGATTATTCGAGCCTCGCGGCTCATTTTTATAGTCCCCGATTGTCAACAATTATAAAAACGAGGCGCAAAACTCGAATAATCGTATCTCCTTTTCCCAAATTGTTCATTTTTGTTCACAAGCTGAAGGAAAATCAGGAAGAATTCACCGTATTCATAAATTTCGCACATTTCAGAATAATTCTAGAACAACCTGCCGAAAGAAACTGCGCCCAGTGCGATCGACAACAAGCGCACACGAAATTGATCTTAAAAACAGATCGACGCAACTAATTGGTTAAAATCTTCGCCGACCGTCGTCGTTCATTCTCGCCGCTCGTTTCGAACGCAGAGATACAGCGTGGATCAGCGACGTACGAAACAATTTCCAAAACGATTACCAATCAGAGTACATCGTCGACAATTTTTCTGGCTCTAGTTCAGGGTCCAAACTGACCCAGGAAAAAGTATCGGACCGAATACGAAAGATACGTGGCTACGAAAAATCGTCGAAGTTGCGTTTTACGCAAGCAGATAGAATGTCGGATGCGAAGAAAATGGGATGAAAAATCGCGGACGCTCGATAACAAAATATACAAAACCATAATTAACGAGCACGCGCGACTGAATATTTTTCAGCCGACAATTCATTGTCCCGACTATCTCGGAAAAAAGTTTCGGAACGATGGTACAGTCCGCACAGCTGGGAGAAATTCTCGAAGTTGCGGTGTTTTCGCAACGGATCAACGAGGAACGGCGGAAATTCGAGTATTTTAGGCGGTTCCGGATTCGGGAAAGCGACTTTCCGACCGGGGTGAAGGAAAGCGAGGCGAAAAGTCTCGGTGGAGCGTGTTCGCCGGCGTTTCACGGGCGAAATTATCGGCGCGTCCCAAGGGTGGCCCCGCTTTAGGACGCTTTTGTACCTGGACTGACGGACAAACGAGACGGGCATTGGCCCTGTGCCGCAAATTCACGGGCTTTATTGGGGATCGCTTACAGGGGAGAATCGTCGGACTTGTCGGGACCGATGCTCGCCTAATGATTTTATTAACTCGCGTATCGGCCGGGATCTCGGCGTCAACGGGAACGCCGCTCGGAGTCTGGTTTGCCGCGCGCTGATAAAAATCGAGGTCCCCTCCCCACCCCTCTGCACCATCGTTTCGCGTCGATGGACGTTCGTCAACGTTGAAAACACGCGCCATCAATCGCCCCGATTAATATACAGCATCGCGAAATATATCCAAATTTTTAACATCATTAACATCTCAACGTCGACATTTTCCACAAATTCGCGCCTCCACCGTGCACCGCTCGCCGATGTTTCCTGGACGAACGAGTCGACCGAATTCAAACTTTCTTACAGATTCGCGATCTACGTGAACACATCTTCGAAAACCCTACAAGGATTTCCGGTTTCATCGGCAATTTAGAAAATGGCGGCGGTTCGAAGAGCAGCTATCGAAGTCTCGGCGAATTCTTTGACCGCTTCAGGATAAAGAAGGAAGTCGATCGATTGTGTTAGGTGAGCGAAAGTGTGCGCCATGAAAATAGCATGTTTCCCGAACGTGTCTGTCAAATTTCATAGCAATCGCACCGTTGGTTGTGTTTCAACCGAGCGAAGATGAGCTGCAGAGCCGTCGGAGGAAATCGTGGACGAGAATCGGTCGGTTTGATTTCGGTAAACGAACGGTCGATTCTCCGGTTAATTAGGCCGATTTATCGTAAGAAGATGGTGTTGTCGACAGCGGGATAATTTGTCTGGTGCACGCGTGACCTTGCGGTGCATCGGCGTTATCGCGGACAATGCACTCGCACTTTCATCGGAACGTATTTGCACGGGGTCCACGGTTTATCCGGATCCGCAGCCTTGGAATAAGCGGACCCGCGAAATAATCCCCGCACTCGGCACTCGGGGTCGCAGCTCATTATCGTTAAACTCGTTTGCACTGCGCCGGCCGCACGAATAAAGCGCGATCGAATAATTCGGCGGCCGTTGCCGAGTCGGTTTTCACCGACCAGTTCGTTCCGTATGCCGTTCTAAGCAATCAGGCGCCGATCCGCGACCGAATGGCATAATTACGTACACTCTCTAAACGGTGCCGCGGTATTTTCGACATTTTTTTTTCGCGCGGTTCGAAAGACTCTTCGGAATACGGAATGTTGCTTTTTGTGGTGCGGTTCTTCCGGATAAACCGGCTCTGAAAGCGACCGCCAAATGTTTCGGTTTCTACGCGAAGCCGAGAAACCGGGAAGAATTGGGTCGATTTTGAGCATTTTTTGCGAATGAACAAGCAGCCGGATATTTCTGAAATATTTCGCGCGGTCTCGAGAACGTTTCGGAATGCAGAATATAATTCTTTCGAAGCGGATCTTTGAGATCCGGTTCGTCGAGACTAACACGAAGCGGTTCCGTTTAGTTGCAGAGCTTAGAAAACGACGAGATGTAAGTCAATTTTGGAAATCGATTTTGCAAAAGCGACTGGAGAGATATTTTTGAGACCTTTTTCGTAGTTTGAAGGATCTTCTTAAATGTTAAACAAAGAAATTAAACCTACAGGTTATAGTATTTTTACATTGAAAGCGAAAAGAATTTGTATCCGTGTAAATCCTACAAGAAGTTGAAATTTCGGTCCTTTTAGAGAATTTTTTTCGGAGAAACGGTTCAAAGGATCTTCATAAAATTTTCCATAGAGTTTAAAAGACTCATTGGAACATAGAATATAATTTTTCTACAGTGGTTCTCTCATAGAATCTACCTTATATTATTTATTCCCCTCAGATCGTTAATTTATCTCATTGGCCGCAATTAAAACTGTTATTAAATCACTGCGATCGGAATTCTTAGCTTCGACGAGATGTTTTCCTGTTCGACGCTTTTCCGAAGGGACAACGGAGTTGCGGGGACTAGATAAAGCGAAAGAGAGACGAAGAGAGAGAGTGAGTGAGTGAGTGAGAGAGAGAGAGAGAGAGAGAGAGAGAAGAGAGTCGCGCGTTTTCCCATCGATTTTCCGAGCGCGTAGACGAGGGTCTCGAAATCAGGATGCACGGAGCAGCGGCTCCGTATGCCGGGACGATCCAGAAGGAATCGGCCGAGAGAGACCGAGAGAGAGAGAAAGAGCGAGGGAGAGAGAGAGGGAGGGGATAACGCAGGAGAGGGAGAGAGCGCGTCCGGAGAAAGCCACGGAGAGAGGGGAAACAAGAGCGGTAAAAATGAATCGATAGGCGGAGTTTTTCATGACGCGGCGCTAGAGGTTTGCCCGTGGGGTGGGGGTGGGGTGGCTGGATAGGCGGAGTCAGGCTGATTTAGGGCCGCCATTTTGTGACAATGGACGAGAGGGGGTATGCCTATCTGATTGGCTGATCTACGGACTTCTCTCGTCCCGAACAAGCTTCTACAGATTGTTCGGTTGTATTCTCCGCTGGTACTCGAGCCACCCGGCGACCCGGCACCGCCGCCAACCCGTTCCCGTGCTTCCCCCACCGCTCGACTCGCGACACCGGCCCCTCGCCCCTCGGCCCGCCCACCCACGAGCCCGCGAACCCTTCCTCTCCGCGCCGAAGCGGCTCCGCGACCGCGACGCGAAAGCGAGACGAACGCGTCCTTCGTCCTCGCGCGGAACGCTCGTCCTTCCCGGGACGGAATCGACGATTCTCTCTCCTGCTCTCTGTCTCTCCCTCTCTCTTCCTCGGTCTCTGTCTCTGTCTCTCTCTCTACCGCTCCTCCTCCACTCATCGCAGTCCCTCTTTCTCCTGCTTTCGCCGGTTTTTCTCGCGACCAGATTTTTCCTTCGCCCTCGCTCTCCCGTCTTTCCATTTGCGCTCCCTCGGCCGACTTCCGGGGGGCGGGAGAAAGCCGGAGGGGCGGAGGGGCGGGGGTGGATCCACGCTGCCTCTCCCTAATCGACGATCGCGGCGCCGGCATCGAGATAGAAGTCGGGAAAGCTCTCCGCCGGGGCTTTTATCCGATCAAACTGACCCCCGGCAACCTGTAACGCGGAAGATCGCTCGTCCGCTCGCCTGGCATTTCGGCGATCTTCCCGGCGCGTGCACCGCGATCGATGGATCGCCTAGATCCCGCTGCGTGCACGCGCCCCGGAACACCGAGCCCAGCGCGAGCCCCGAGAGCGGGCGACTACGACGTCGCTCGCCGCGACGCGGCGGAAGTAGGGCGACTTTGGGAATTTTTTTAGGACGCATCGCAGGAGAGGTATTTTTGAAAGTTTTTCTGTGGCTTCGAGGGTGTTTTGGCAGATGGAAAATATTTTTTTCTTGGAGGAATTTTGAGTCAAAGTGCCTCCGTGGTAAGGGCGAAGAGGATCGGCATCTGTGGAAAGCTTAGAAAATGTTGAGGTTTAGATCAATTTTGGGAATTTTTTGCGAAGAAACGACTGGAGGGATATTTTCGAAACTTTTTCTGTGGTTTCGAGGGTGTTTTGGAAGATGGAAAATATTTTTTTCTTGGAGGAATTTTGAGTCAAAGTGCCTCTGCGGTAAGGGCGAAGAGTATCTGTATCTGTGGAAAGCCTAGGAAAAGTCGTGATTCCGATCAATTTTGGGAATTTTTTCCAAAGAAACGACTGGAGGGATTTTTTCGAAACTTTTCGTATATTCCGAGGCATGTTTTTGGACACGGAAAATAATTTTTCCGTGGCGAATCTTCACGGCAAATCGCCTCTGCGATAACCGCGAAACGACACCGTTTCCCTGTCCATTCTTCCAGAAAACGGTGAAAATCTGGTCAATTTTGTGAATTTCTTCCAACGAAACCCTCCATGGAATCTTCCTAAAACTTTTCCCGTGTTTTCGAGAGCATTTCCCAATACAGTTAACAATTTCTTCATCCCGAATTACCGCTCGGCATTCAAATTACACCGACTTTTGTCGATAGCGTCGCTACCGGATTTTCCATAGTATCGCGATCGTTCTAAGGCCCAGTCGCGTCGAGGCCCAGTTTCGGAAACCACTGAGGATGCTGCGGACCGGTCGCGTGCGGTCTTTACGCGGTGTCGATGGCGGCGGAGCTCTCGATCGCGTTTCAAAGCGGCCGGGTATTGTCTTACTTGTTTGGGGCACGCGTGAAACAGTATCCGGCGTGCGCGCGGCCCGTTCATTCATGCGGCTGGCAAAAAAGCGAAATCCTAATTCCCCGGGGCTTGTAGTCTGGCTGAAACGAGGAAAAAAGCGGGCCGTGCCGCGGCGCGCCGCGTCGCGTCGGAGAGGACGGTCGCGCTTAGATCCGCGAGCGCGCGAGCCGTGGTCGGCGCGTCGATGGTGGGAGCAGGCGGCTCGGCGTTGACAGGCGGTGTTTGGTGGGGGCACGGCGAGTGAACGCCCGCGAGTGGGTTGGTCCTCGGCGTCGTGGGCGTGGCCGAGGTTGGCCGAGCGGAGCCGAGGACGGCCGAGCGGCGGCTCGCGCGAGGAGAACGCCGACGCCGGTGTTTTCGTCCGCCTTAGTTCCGCGCCGGGTGCCACGACAGTCGCATCGACTCGAGTTTACGTGCGCGCGCGCGCGTGCTTCACAAGCCTCTCTCTCTCTCTCTCTTCTCTCTCTTCTTTCTCCGTTTCGCTGGCTTCCCCTCCCCGGGCGAGAGGAAACACAGAGATAGATCCCCTGCGGAGGACAAGAGGAAAACGAATATACACGGTTTGTTGCACGATTTTTCACGGATTACGTCGGGTTTGGCGCGGCCCTGCGGACCACTGGAGCACGCGACCATAGAGAGGAGAGACACGGTTCTTCTCCGGCTCTCACGGGACCGGCCCCCCACACGATAATTCGAGAGCCACGATGTGCTGTGTGTGTGTACAGTGCAGTGTCTTCTTGGTGCTAACGATAGTGATAACGATTTTATAAACACGCCCACCGACGACGCTGCCTGGCGAGAACCGCCGGCTACTTATCGCGATCCTACGCCGACCAAGTGATAACCGACGAGGTAAGCACCATTGTCGTGATCCGGCCGGGATCCATAGATCCTCGTGCACTTTGACGCGCGACGCTGAATTTTCTTATCGGGCGCGCATTCGTCGATGACGCGATCGACCGACCGGCTCGACGAAACCGGGACGAAACGTTGATTAGGTTCCTTTGGTACCCGGTAGAGGATCGGTTAGGGCGCTTGTGGAGGCTTGGGGACGAGAGCCGTTGTGTGAAGTTATGGTTGTGTTTGCTGTTCACGTGATCTATCGACTGTTTCGTTTTACGAGTGCGCTTACGGTACACGGTTGCGTTCGGAGTGCGATAGAACGGCGAGAAAGAATCGTAGGAACAAGTTTTTGCGCTCGTTGGAAAGCGGAGACTTTCAGCTTTGAATCGGTTGTAGTCTGATTAGGGAGAAGAGTTTTTTGCTCTCTGCAGGGACGCTCGAATCCGGGAAATTGTCAAAAGTTAGCGGTTTAACTTTCTCGTCTGTGTTCCGAGGTAAAAATATTGCGAAACGAATTTGAGTTGATGGGGTCGAATGCGGGGACTTGGAGCTTTAAAATGAGCCTGGGTACATCGTGTTACGATTGTTCATTACGAAGTTATGGTATATTAAATGTCGACCATTGTCGAAAACTTAGCGATCCTTGTGACGCTCGCGGCACTCTCGTCGCTCGAAGTACGATAAAACTGTAAGGAAAGGTCGTAGATCAACGTCTCATAGCGCGTTGGAAAGCCAACACTTCAATCTTCAAATCAACGTCAGATTCAATCCGGAAGAAACATTTTTCATCTCTCGACAGCAAGTCAAACTCGCGAAACCTTCGAAAGTCGATTGCTTTCCCTCTTCCGCCCCGCGCCAATGGAAAAGTCATCCTATTCAGTCGCAACTTAGGCAAATCGAAAGCCCGATCTTCGAGCTTTAAAATGACCCTAAGTACACCACGCTCCGATCTTTTTTCACTAAAATTACATCAACCTGAATCAGCCAAAAATCGTTCTTTGCTGCTTCGAAGCACGCTCCTCCGACGACAACTCCCCCGAATTAGGCTTTCAATTATGGCAGACCGACGCGCCTTCTCGAAGGAGCGTAGATAAAGTGTCGAGTGTCAGCCGAAGTCAGCTTGAACCGAAAAGACGACCGGTACGGGACGATCGATTGCCGATCTCGCGAACGATGCTCGAAATGACGTTTTCGTCCGACGGTTTTTTTCTCGCCGGGAGTTCGTCTAAACGCGCAGCATGGCCGCCGACGGTTAATGTTTCATCCCGCGGTCGGGGCTCCGGGGCCGTGGAGCACGCGTCGCGCACGGCCGATCGTAAATCGCGGGCGAAATCGAGTTCGTAACGAGCACCGCGACGTTCTCTCGATAAGCGTTACCTTGTAACGGAGTGCTCCGCGGCCGCGAACTATGCTGCGCGCGGGTGCCGGCTATAGCGTTTCGTGCGACGGGGAGCTGGTCCGCGGCCAAGACCGCTAAAGCGCGGGGGGAATCGCGTTCGCGGCCATAAATCGCGATTCCGTCCCACGATGGAGAATCGAACGCGGAACGATCGAGCGCGGAAAATTTCGACACGGACGAAATCGAGACTTGCCGTAAACAAACACTTTGCCGTAGCCGCGCTGTCGCCGGGACAAACAGCGAGTTCGTGGTCCGTGCACCGCAACGGAGAGTTCATAAAACCGAGGAGCACGCGCGTTTGCCAGTTAAAAGCTGCGAATTAATTACAAGCTGCTGCAAACTGCGGAGTTTCTAACGAGAGAGGCAATCGTTTTTCGTTCGGAGGATTTCTTGGCCGACTGTCGGGCTCCTGACCGTTCTCCTCGACGCCGGTGACAGGCAGATTGGAGAAAGCATGATTCACAGCTAGCACGGAGCCTGCGATCGACGCAAAAATGCGTGATCGACGCAGTTTCATCTGCACCGCGCGCTTGCAGCGAGATGGGATGACTAGTTGCATCCTCGACGCTCGCGGTAGCTGCTTCGACCTGGTCCCCGTTAAACCCTATTCGAACGCGGATACACCGTGGAATCTCCATGGAAGATATATCGTTGTGCTCGGGAGAGTCCGTGGAACGATTCTGTGCCAGAATCGTTCGGTTATCTTTTATAGCTAGCTCGCAAAAAATCGTTGACGCTGCCCCTGATTTTCGATCGGAGAAACGGGACTCGTTCATCCCCCGGGGAGAAGTTAGGCTCGTTTAGCGTTCCGGGCCGTTAATGAGCGTGGTTTTTGCGACGGGCAGGGGTCGTTGGCTCCGGAGAGAGCCGTCGGTGCCCGTATCAAAGGAAACTGTTGTCTCTCGGAGCGAGAGGGACGCGAGGATGGCGCCCGTTCACACTCCACGCACCGTTTCGCCCGTATTTTACTTTCTCGCCTCGGCGTTGCTGTTTTAATTAATATCTCCGATGGAGAACAAGAAAGAAAGAAAAAAAGAGCACCGTGGAAGCCTCCCGCGGCCCTCGGTTTCTCGGGGCCCGGCCCAGAAACTCGATAGACTGTCCAGTTTTTCCGTCGGATCGGGTTGCCCGGCACTTTTCCTCGGGGAAATTAGAGACCGATCGTCGAATAATGACAAGTTACGCTCGATTGCGTAACCCCCGGGCCTCCGGAGGGTCCGGCCGGCCGGCCGGGCCCCGACGGGCCCAGGTATGAAGGCCCATCGGGGCCCCGCTGCGCGTCGCCTCGCGTCGCGTCGCTTTTCGCGAGGCCCGGCCACCTTTGTTCCGGGGAACACGCCGTTAACCGACATCGCAGCGATGTCCAGCGACGCGGAAATTTCGATTTCTCGACTCCGGGCCCTTCGAGAAAATCACTGGCCCCTGCCCAGACTACGGACACTTTTTTCTCCACACGGAGATGCACGGCCGCGTCCTTCTAACCCCTCGGTCTTGCGGCCTCGATCACCTTTTTCGGTCAAACGCCGTTAATTGCCGACGATTATTCCAAGTTTCAACGGCTCGACAAGTTGTTACCCGACTTCTCTCTTGTGCGCACTTTCATGCTCCATCGACACCGCCAACGTTTACTAGCGTTTTATCGTATCAGTCGAATTTTCTTTATTCGGAGAGCACAACAAGAATTACCGCCCTTGCGAATAGACCAGCGTTGATTGATCCTTTCGGTGTCTCTATTAATAAATGTCGAGATCGAATGAGAGATCTATTGTAATCTAATTGTACTCTATTATGTACTCTATTATGTGCTCTATCATGTACTCTAACTGGTTGCTTTCCCCGTTCACAAATAAATAAACGATTCGTCAAGAAAAATAGATTTCTGATATTTGTCATTTCGAAGGTTCAACGTTGATACTAGGATAGCAACAATTGATTTTCTCTTAGGAGAGTTTGTAGGAATTAGTTGAATGTCCCTAAAAATAATTTAAGGACTTCGGCAATTGTAGAAATTAATTTCGGTGCAGCAAGAGTGGTAAACAATTTTTTAAGTTGAACATGTTAACGACAGGTTCGTCAGGGAACGTTGTAAACTTTATTTTGTGTATTCTAAGCGCATTGCTTTTATTTATTCTGTTGCCCGTGCGAAAGAAACCGGAGTTCCTTTGGCTCAGTTTTGAATTTCGCGGGACCACGGATGTGCGCAGATCTGGCGATCTGCCGCCATCTTGTGGACCGTGTAATTATTCTGCGTAAAGTTCGGTATGTCGAGAAGTTCCAGACTTTGCTGAAAAGTAAATTGATAATAATGTTGAAATTGTTGTGGTACGCTGTATAATGGCAATGATAACGTTAATAGTGATTCGCGAAGTGTTTGCTATAGTTTTGTGCTTGGACAGGTGTCCGTCGGAACATTGTAGACGCTCTAGGTCGACTCTTTCGATTAGGTTTCTTGGTGTCTCGATATCTGCTTTTAACAATGTCGAAGTTTTCGTGCTCCGCCTAACAAAAATTGCATAATGTCTTTAATCACTGTATTCTAGTCCCTAATTACACTTTAAAATATCGCATGAACATAAACAATTTCTGTTCTGCAATTAATTATCGCACAGAACAGCAGAATCCCGTTAGACTCGAAATATGCTATTTCCCAAAGGGGTGGTTTTTTGTAAATTCTCTGGCTGGCGCAATTTTGGACCAAAAAATTCTCCCGATAGCTCAAAATCACCGCGAGACTGTCAACCATAATTGCAGTAAAGTCTCATTAAGATCAAAATTCAACTCTTTTTCTGACAGCACTTTTTCTGAGGACACTTTCGGTAGCCGAATTTTCGCGAATGCTCTCACTGTCAAAAACGTTTGAAAATCCTGCCGGTGACGGAGTTTCTGTCAAAAAAGCTTGCACAAGGACTTAAAATGACCGACAGACTGTCAACTATAATTCTGGAGGAGTTTCATTAAAATCGGTGCTCGATCTATTTTACTACAGCATCTTTCCCCTACCTAGTTTCGGTGAAGTTTGCGAACGCTCTCGCTGTGAAACATTTTTCAAAATTCTTTCTGTTATAGGATTTTTGTCGAATTCCAAAAATTAGTAATTCTGTTGAATACACATCTCGAAAAGTTTCATCAAGTTGAACGTTCCACCTTTTTCGCTATAGAATATTACCTGCAAACAATCTCGTCGGCAGAACTTCTGCGATCGCTTCCACGTCGATAATTTTTTGAAAATATCCTCGTTAGCAGCATTTTCGTTGGAAAAGCCTGCCCGAGGGCTCAAAATGGCGGGCAGACGATGCGCTATCGTTTCGCAACGATCGTTTCGTGGTTCGCGAGAAACTCGCGATGGTTTTCGAAGGGAAAAGCGGCCGGTCGCGCGTCGCTCCCTCGCGAAAGGGAGGGAATATTTGCGCCGGCGTTCCTCGCCGCCCATAATTGCCAATTTGCAAGTATAATAAACGGCCGTCGGTTTCTGTTTTCATTTATTAACCGCGAAATGCCTCCGCTTATTAGCGCAACGATGCATTCGAAGCCGGCCCCGCTCGTTTCTTCGCGATAAACATTCTTTTCGCCGGGCGAAAACGCTCGAGCTCCTCCGCCGGCCTGCCGCTGTTTTCGAGCCTCTGGAGACTTTCCAGCGGAATTCCAACCATCCTCCGCGTCCCTGCATTTTACTTTCTTCGGATCGATCCTTCCAAAATCATTGCTCGATCGTTTGAAAACCATCATTCGGTCGTTTTTCACCTTTTTCGAACTTATCGTTTACCTTCGCGATCTTTTCTGCAGAAATCATCGCTGTTTGCGCCGACGAAAATATCCGGAGTTCATTGCACCAAGAATCTACTATACAGTCGTATTTTTTAATTCAAATTTTAATCATTTTTTCACGAGGATTTACTCGTTTCTTGCGTCGAGTGTGCGCTTCGATCGAACCGTCGCCACGGTGCACTTCGCGATTTTTTCCTGAACGAACCGAACATTCCACGACAATGCAACTTCTCGGAGCTTATTCTACCGCTGTTCTAGTATACAACCGTATTTTTTAAGTCGCGCTTTATTCACTTCTGCCGTCGGTACGAAGCTCGCAGTGCACCGTGCAAGTTGAACCGTCGAGATCAAAGAGCCGAGCGAAATCGTCATAGCAACAGCAAAAAGGTATGAAACCTAAATGAAAAAATTGCATCGTATACTAGAATCATGGTACTATGATAAGCCCCGAAAGCTTTATTTCGATAGTCGGTATTCTCTGAAAAAAAAATCGTGAAAGTCGCCTTGGACGGTCGCCCATTCGCTCGGTGACTCGTCCGGTCTAATAGACGCTTTATGCCCGTAGAAAGTAAATAATACTGAATATTCCGGATCGAAGAAACCGATTCCGAAGCGTGTCGCGCCGAGCTTGCGATCGGAACGTCCAATTCCGCCGGCCAATCAGCGTGCAATATTTAACATTCGCCGGCGAGCCGGCGGCGTCGCTCGAATCTCGAGCCCGCAGCCAGTGGAAAGCTCTTCGTGACAGAACAGATTATTAACGCACAAGTAGACTGCGTGTCTTTGTGCACTTATGGCACGCGCGGAGCCTCGCGAACGCCCGGCGAACACGTTAGGCTTGTATACGCCGCATTCGAAACGGAGAGTAGTCCCATTCGATTTTTATTTAATCGTTTCTCAATTTAATAACCGCCTCGCTTTCCATGGAACTCCGCCGATGGCTTTCGTTGCCGAGCTTGTTACAATAACCTACGCTTTTACTCGCTTTTACGATAGTAAGTTCGCCGAATTAATTGCAAAAAACCGTGCACACCTCGTCCACCTCGCGCGCCGAAGAACGCGCCGTGATCGTGCACCGAAATAAATAAATAATGTCCGCCGGTGAAAATGAAAATCAGGTAGAAAGTTGATGGGAATACATATATTACTGTCTCGTAAGTCAAATCCAATTAATTTGAAACGCTGAAAGAAATGTGTACGCGCTCGTTTTGGACCGACGGGATCGCAACGTGAAGAATGAAAATCGAACAGAAAGTCGAGATAGAAATTACGAAGGGTGAAATTATTGTCTCGCGAGTTAGATGAATTTATTGAGCAATAAAAGAGTCTTCCCGGCTCGTTGAACAATTTTTAAGTAAGTAACGCTGTCGGGTGCAATCTGGAATTAAAATGAAGGCGAAGATGAAATCATCCTGTAAATAAATAGAGCAAACTGTGAAACTTTAAAGTGCGAGAAAATTAAGTGAGATAAAATGAAATGAAACGAAATAAGACGAAATAAAATGAAATGAAACGAAAAAAGACGAAATAAAATGAAATGAAACGAAAAAAGACTAAATAAAACGAAATAAAACGAAATAAAACGAAATAAGGCGAAATAAGACGAAATAAAATGAAATAAAATGAAATAAAATGAAATAAAATAAAAAATGGAATAAAATGAAATAAGACTTAGGGAGAGGATAATAAAAATTCTCGGCTAACAAACAACGGGTCCACGCGATAAATAATCAAGTATAAGCGTCCCGGGATCTACTAAATTAGCATAGAGTGGTATACAGTCTGGTAAAAAGAGGGCGGCTCGATTTCCTTTTTAATTTCCAGCGGAATCGTAAAGTTTTGACGTGTTCCTCCGCGTTAGGTCGTCGGATCGTTGGTTCCTCCTTTGTGGGCAGCGTCCCTGGAGGTATCGTGTTACCTTCGGATGGTGTGGAAGCACGATCGGCCTCGATCCGACGGCGGGGATCGAGCGGGATCGAGTGTGTACGCCTAGCCGAAACACGATCGATCGCCTCGCGCGATCGAGCGCGTGCCACTTTCTCAGTTTTCGGCGGCGGTTGTCGAGGAAAACGCGTGCGACCGAGGCGATTGCCGATCGAAACTCGATCGTCGGTACCTGGATCGCCCCCGACGGCCACACCAATGGCGGCCGCGCGGCAACGATCGCGTAGATCGTACAGATCGCGTGCTTTTTTCTTATCTGCGCCGCGCGACGCTCGGCAGGCAATCTTCCGGAATTTGGCGAGAACGAATTACAACGTGTATCGCTATCGGACCTCGTGGTCTTGTTCTACCATGTTTCGAGACTGTACGGTAATTTTTTCAAGTAAAAATGTTCACTCGTTTCGAAGTTATCGTGAAAAAACCGATGGTCGTTTTCCAGCTTCGATTAAATTGAACGTCGCTGCTCCGACGGCTGTAGGAAGCTTGAACAATTTTTTCCGAAACCGAAATCACCGTGGATTTGTAGCTTAGAGTTCCAGCTTTGTAACGAGTCCAAAAATATCGGCCCACGATTTTTTCTGTCCATTTAGTCGAGATTTGATGTCTCGTAAGTCTGGATCCCTGAAGTAAATTCAGATTAAATGAAAGTTCGATGTTCCGATGGCTCCGCGAAGTTCAACAAATTTTTTCTCCGGATAAAATCGACGCGGTTTCGTAGTTTGGAGTCTCCTCTTTGCAACGAGCACAAAAATGTTGGTCCACGATTTTTTTTCTGTCCGTTCTATCGAGGTTTCTCGCGCTACAAGCGTCGAGCGCAGAAATGATGTAAATCACGGCTGCAATTTACGCGCATAGGTCCTCGAATTACGCTGCTTCGGCCTAATCGATGGATCAATGTTTCGTCGAAGCGTACAGTTCGAAGTTCGATCCCTCGAAAAATTCCCCGGCCGTTGCGCTTATCGCGAGATTCTTATCGGCGAGTCCTGAGCAACAATGCTATTTTATTGAATCACGTTACGGGACGCGACGTAACGACTCTTATCGATACCTATCGACGTCTGTCGCTTCCACCCGGACAAATTTCCGCGGCCAAATTTTTTTTCGAGATTGCCTTGCCTCGCTGCAGCTAAGGATTCGCCCGAATTTCTCATTCTGTTACTTGAAACACTGATAAACTTGATAAATTTTCGTGTCACAGTGTCGCGATTCTTATTGTTTTGCTTTCTTTCGCTTTTCATTCAAGTCCCAAAGTTTCTGTGGCGTTGCAAAGCAACATTGAAGGAAACAACAATAAAGGAAAATTGATGAAAAAGTAAGAAATATAATGTGGCGAAGTTAAGGGAATTTATTGTAATGAGAAAATGATGTTAGAGACAAATTTCAGAACGTTCCGTTTAATCGAGAGATTTCGAATGGTGTCAGAACATTTCGCGAGCCAAGGCCCTGTTACGTGATCCGCCCGAAAAATTCCCTCCATCGAGGAGAGCCGTTCGATCACGTATCGCAGTTACTAATCTTATCGATGTCCGTTAATCGATTGTTGTCGGAGAGCGGGCACGATGCACGTGCGCAACCGAAAATCACCGCCGTCTCGCCGTGACACGCGAGATTAACTTTGTCAACAGCCTTCGAATCTCGATCAAAGTTCGCGAGCCGTTCGATTGTAACGACGAGATTACTCAAAAACTACAACCATGATCATTGTTCTATTCGATTATTAATTACAATCGCTTTAAAACACCTTTCGAATTAATTCCGATATCACCGACGTCTAACTTACACGGTTGTATAACATCGGTTACACCGGCCGCCATTTTGAGAATCCCCTTAAAACAAAAATACGATCTGATAGCCGATGGATCGACGATTCTTTCGCAAAAAGTCTCGCGTCGATATCTCTTTCCGTTCAGCTTGAAAAAATGTGCAAAGTCGAGCTTGCTCTCGACGGGGAAAAATCTCTCGAGATCGTTATTTATTTATTTATTTCTTCGAAGATCCCTCGTGTATCTTTCGGATCGATGATCCGAGCGGATCGAGATCTGTTTATAGTCGTTCTATCTCGAAATTCTGGGAGCAGATCGTTCTTGGGTCGATCGGTATCGCAGATCGATCTGTTACAATGTCGTAGGTTGTTCGACCAAGATTTTTCTTGGGCGCCTGTTCGCCTAACCTTCGGAAATCGTCCGATAGTTTTCGGTTATCAGCTCCGGCGGTCTTATCTCGATCGCCGGACTCGTCCAGGCCCACCTCACGGTGCCGAGGAGTGATCGGTCGAAAATATCGGGCGAGCTAATCTCGAGAGTGCTCTCGACCACGATCCACGTCACTCTCCTTTCCTGTGACGCGCTCGCGGAATCGATCGGGCGGCCTCGAAACGTCTTCCAAATCGTCGGAGATTACTCCAGAAACTCTCAAAAATCAGCCGCCTAACTCGACCATTTTTTTACATCGTTTATTTCCACTCGAAAACGTCTTTCGAAGCGTTGGTTCCGATATGCTGGTATCTTACGCTCGTCGTAACTTAAAAACGAATCGCTTATTTTCAATTTCTCGAACGCCACACGAAAGAGCGTCGAAAACACGACTAACTATGAGTTTCTGGTTAACGTGACACAATCCCTTCTATTGGGACAACACTGGTCACAAACATTTTTTTATATTAAAAAGTGACATTTCCTGATTTTTTTTCTATGAGGAGAGAGTGAAGTATAGGATGTTATATATCGTTGGAAAGCTTGAATTTTTTGCGAACTTTCGACGTAAGCTTCATGTCGACAGCTTTTTCGGTTCAAAAGTTATGGTTGTCGATATATTTTCCAATAACCACCCCTTATTTTCTTATCTAGGAGACATATCGAAAAATTACTTCGTGCATTCGATGCGGAACGCAAAGGTCTACCAACGTGCTAAATTTCGGGACGATTGGACACAGTCTGTATGATCCTTGGTCGGCGATGCCCGGGTCACTCTTGACCCGGGATAAAAAAGATTCAGCAATAAATATTGAAATCGACGGTGGCTCTACAGGGCTGTAAACGTGCAAAATTAGAAGAGAATTATGCGCGGGCAATTTCGCGGGAGGTTCGTGAAGAAATCGAACGAGATTCGAATTGAATTGAATTGAATTCGATCGGATCGATGATCGAACGGCCGAGGAAATGAAATCGCGGCGAAATGTGAAAGAGCGATATTCGCCGGCGTTAATCTTATCGGGTTTTCTGTGTCTATCTTATCTGATCTTGTTTTCGAGTATTTTATTTGGCTTGGACACACAATTTTGGAAACGGAACGTCCGCAGGTACGGTGGACTGTCGTGGGTAGATAATAACTCGTGGCATCCTGATTTCGAATCGCGACGGATCTTTTTCGACGCACTTTTTACATTGCCCAAAAAACACAGAAGCTCCGCACGAGTCTCCCTTCACAGTTCAGAAAATTTCAGTACACTCTTTTCAGGGTGCTCTCACTTGAAGCTGGATCGCTCGAACACGATTGGTCACAGCTGGCCATAAAAATTCACATAGATCGCTGAATCCTGTCTGAATATTTTGCATTACATTTTTTTACTCTGTGCCAATTAGTTCTCTAGGAAAAAATTCGCAAAGACCATTCATTTTTTAAACGGAATTCATACCGAGAACTCAATCGCGCCCTTTTCAAGGTGCTCTCACTTGGAGCCGGATCGCTCGAACACGATTGGTCACAGCTGGTCATAAAAATTCACACAGATCCTCGAATCCCTCCGGAACATTTTGCATTAACTTTTTTCGTCCTACGTGAACTGCTTCCCTAGAAGAAAAAATCGCAAAGCCGCCTCATGTTTTAAACTCAAATCAAAATCGAGAAACAGACAGGCGAGCTTGTCGGCTGTTAACAACGAGAATCTGAGGGTACAAAAATTCGTACACGATGCTGAATCAAGCTCGAACATAGTGCAAAAGGTCCGGGGCGCCTCGATCGCCCAGTTTCCTCCGAACAAATTGCGGAAAATCGCGGGGACCCGGGATCGCTCGTGTCTCGTCGCCGCCGGTTTTCGGCCGCGGGTTCGCCTAATCGTCCGGTAGATAAGGGCCCCGTCCATTTCCCGTGGGATCGCGGGCGCGCTGGGATTGGCCGATCGCGCGATACGGGCCCCGGTTCGGCGGTTGCGTCACCGATGACCTTGGCGATCCGGAGGGCGCGGTGCGGCGCGGGCCGCCGCGATTGATAAATCGTTCGGAGGCACTTGATCGTCGAGTGGGTCGGCCGATGATCAGTGTTTCACGCACTAAAGCGCAGATCAGGACCCAATTAACCGAGATCTCGGCGGCTGATCGATTATCATCGGCGATCGTGCCCGCGGTAAGTGACTCGAGCGTCGAACGTTCGCGCGACCCGCGGCCATTTTATCGTGCGGATCGGCGAAACCGATCGATCCCGGATCGGAAGATCGATCGGCCAGCTGTTCGGGAGCGATCGCCTCGTCCCGAGCGGAATCCGTGGTTCCGCGCGAGACCGTTTTCCGCGAGGCGTCGCCGCGCGAGCCGCCGCGCCGCGACGCTGCGGCGAGATATCGGTAACGATTGTTCGAGACCGACCGGCCGGATTCCGGCGGTTCCCCGCGCAGATCTCGCGTTTCCCTCGCGTATTAATTTACTTTTGTGAGCGACCGGGTTACGCAATCGGCTAGCGACACAGAGAGCCTGTCAGTGCTAATTAACGGACCGGGCTGCCAGCACCGTCGCGAGCGCGCGCGCGTTCGCTCTCACTGTGGGAACACGAAATCCTATGAAAAATCGGCGAACGGGATGCGCGCCGGTCGCGCCGCACGGAAATCGAGACGCTCCGCGGACGGAGTCGCCGATTTCGCGATATTCTCGGTTATCTAATCTACCCGGGACTTGTACCGACCGGTGACTAATTAATACTTTTCTCAGATCTCCGCGATTTCACGAATTTCTGGAATCGGCGGCCGAGTCGATTTTCGGAGTTCTCTCGGGACGAGTGGAAAGTTTTTCGATCGTCGGCTGTTACCGCGAAAATAACCTTTATCAGGTGTGAATTTGTTCTCTTTGTGTTTCTGCGATGTTTAAGGTGGCGGCGGTGGAGCTGTGTGTTGTTGAATGTGATTTTTGGCGGGGCCTTTGTGTCGATTGTGAAACGATCGTGGAAAGGAAATTAATCGGAGGAGAGGTTTTCGTGCGCTTCTTAACGCTGGAACTGCCAAACTAATCGAAATGCGGTGAATTCTCCCTAATTGACCCTTAGATTGTGTACGATAATAGAGTTGGGAATAGATTTGGGAAGTGAAGACACGATTGTTCGAGCCCTGCGGCTCGTTTTTATAGTAATCGATCGTTAACAATACTCGAATAATCGTGTCTCCTCTTCCCAAATTGTCCATTTTCGTGTACAGTAATTTCTCCCTCATTCGCGCTCAGATTGCGCACAAAAATGGACGATTTGGGAAAAGTTGAAACGATTGTTCGAGCTTCGCGGCTCGTTTTTATAGTCACCGATCGTCGACGACCTGTAAAAACGAGACGCAAGGCTCGAATAATCGTGTCTCTTGTTCTCGAATTGTTCACTTTTGTGCGCAATCTGAGCGCGAATTAGGGAGACATTACTGTATTCACATTGATTCGGAGTGAAATTATCTTGTCAGAGTATTCTATCGCGTGAAACGCGAATGCGATCGAATACATGGAAACGTCGAACGGCAGCGAAACCGCGCGAGAATTCAGAATACAGTGATTTTTCCGTAATTCGCGCTCAGATTGGACAATTTGGGAGAAAGAGATGCGATTGTTCGAGCCTCGCGGGTCGGTTTTATAGTCACCGATTGTCAACGACTATAAAAACGAGACGCAGGGCTCGAATAATCGAATCTTCTCTTCCCAAATTGTCAATTTTTGTGCGCAATCTGAGCGCGAATTAGAGAGAAATTACTGTACAATCTCGGCGTCAATTAGAGAGACCTACCGAATCTATATTCCAATTTGTTCTCTCAGAGCTCCCGATGCTATAAAAATGTTTTTGTCACAGATTCGTATACGAACTTCTTCGTTCAAGTCTATAATCTAACAAAAAACATATAAAATTTACACGAACCAAAGCTCTGTCATTCTCGCAAAACAATGTACATTAGTCACGTTCAGGTGGTTCCAGCGTCAAATAATCCTTGCCGGAGATTCAGAGCGCTTATTAGAGATCAAGCGCGGAGAATTTCAAGTGAATTGGGACACAGACAGTTGCGAAATTACTCCGGCAACGACGATGCGGCGCGTCCGTAACGGAGGATTTACGGAGCGCAATTGTGTGCTGACGTCGTTTTGCAAAACGTAGAAACGCAGGAAAAATGTCGAATTCGATCGCAGTTTCCGTCGGTTTTTAGCTGAATCCGATAGCAACGGTGTTCGAGAGTGCACGATCGTCTAGAATTTTACGGAATACAGTAATTTCTCTCGGAAATGCCAAATTTTGGGGTGCTCAGAATTTCCTTGCGATCGTTCTGCGCCGCTGTGATTTATTGCGACGTCGATGCTAAGGTTCGACGACACAAAATGGTCTATTTTGGGTGCGAGTCGGGTAAAAAAGACCGCGGAGTTATAAGGTACATGATTAATCTCCGTAGAATCGTGGCATGTGGCCTCCGAATTGCCTTCTAAAGTGCATTCGAATCGTGACAAAAAATATTAGAAATGAAAAAATTAAGTTATTCGTTTTTATTCTAGCATTTCTACGACCATAAATTCTCCCTAATTCGCGCCGGATTGTGCACAGAAAATGACAATTTGGGAAGAGGAGATACGATTATATTTCATAGTATATATTACAGATATAGATTATATTAATTAGATTAGATTAGATTAGATTAGATAGATTTAGATTATGCATATTATCATACATATAAATTATATTTTATATTTTATAATCGTGGACAATCGGTAATTATAAAAACGAGCCGCAAGGCTCAAATAATCGAATCCCCTCTTCCGAAATTGTCCATTTTCGTGCAAAATCTGAGCGCGAATTAGAGAGAATTTACTGTATTCGTATTAATGTACGCCGGAATATTGGACGCTGCCTTTTTCTTGCCGACTGCCCCGAATTTCTACGAAAAATCGCGACTTAGTATTCTCGGATTTGCCGGCTTCAATTCCTTCGAACATTTCTGGGAGAAATTACTGTAGATTCCGCTAGGGTCTCGCAGGTTTGCTGAAACGTTGTATTGTTCTATTGTTTCAGAAGGTGTCCGTTCACCGTGGCCCTATGATCGCTCGGAGCGTCCTCGCTAGGACCACGCTTCCGTCAGAGAGGCGTTTTTGGCAGCAATCCTAATCTCCTCCCCCTTGTTTCCCGGATTTCCCTCCGATCCCCTAATCTCCTCCGCGCCTGTCCGTCGAACGACCCCCTCTGAGAGCATCCCCCTCGGACCACGAACGGCGGAGGAGGAGGAGGAGGGGGCGGACGAGGAGGAGGAGGAGGAGGTGGAGGAGGTGGAGGAGGAGGTGGAGGAAGGGTCGGGCGCTATAGAGGAGGGTTCTGGACAAGGATGGACATGAGCAGCGAGTCGAGCGCGGCTAGGTGGTACGAGCCACCTAGATCCACCCTGGAGCCGCCCTCGGGAGGCGCTGGAGTCGCCGGAGTCGTCGGCAACCCCACCGACTACAGGGGATACTACCCTCACGCTGCACCCACCCCGCATCACCCCGCCGCCGCGGCTGCCGCACACTATGCTCATAGTAAGTTCGCCTTCTTTTTCGAACGTTCTCCGTTCTCCTTTTTCGGTCCGCTAAAATAAACCTTCTGTCTGTTTAAATAAACTTTCAGTCCATTTAAATAAATTTTCAGTCCGTTTAGAAAAATCATTTGCTTGCTACTCGATCGTCACGTCGAATGGACTTTCGTTCGCAGCTTGTGCGAAGGTTGTAAAACGGCGAAAAAAAATCGTAGGGCAATTTTTCAGGGCTCATTCGAAAGAGGAGACTTCAAGCTTGAAGTTCGGATAATGTTTGATCCGGGAGCAAAATTTTTTGATACCTGTACAGTGGTGTGAATTTCGAAGATTATTTTCGCGTTTCTTAAGCATCGTGTTTTTAAGCATGACGAGCCACTTTTCATTCAGAGTGCGATAGAATGGCAACAAAAAATCGTAGATTGAATTCGTTTAGACCACTGGAAAGAGGGGATTTCATTCTTCAAATTCTCGTAAGATCGAATAGAGAAGAAAATTTCTTGAGTTCTGTACAAACGAATACATTATGAAGTCCATTTTCTCGTATTTCAAGCACAACGAGCCATTTTTCATACAAACTGTGATAAAATGGCAACGAAACGCCGTCCATTCAACTTCTTAGGCTCGTTTTAAAGCAAAGACTATACACTTTAAACTCACGTAGGTTTTAATCATGGAGCAACTTTCTCAAGCTCCGCGGACGAGGTTGAATTCGAAAAATCGTCAAGAAATACCGATTTTCTTATTCTCCCCTGGAACCCTAACACAAAGCAGCCATCGTAAAAAATCAGCTGAGACGGATGAAAGTAGAAACTCTACCTTGTAAAATGAGCCCAGATTCATTACCGTACGATTTTTTTTCATCGAGTTACAGCAGGTTGAATTTCGACGATATTTTACCGAAAAAGACCCATAAGCCAACAGTGAAGCACGAGATATCAGAAAAATTCTAGGGCCCAGAAAAATCTAACGAGGCCCACGTAAAAATTCCCCGGCTTAAAAAGGGGGCGTCGGGTTCAGGATAAAAATCGCGGAACCTGTAGGATGACCGTAAGGTGTAGGAAAAATTATAGGGTGGAGAGAAAAATTGTGGAGTCAAAAGAAAAAATTGTAGAGTCAAGAGAAAAAATTTAAAATCAAGAGAAAAAGATGTAGAGTCAAGAGAAAAATTTGTATAGTCAAGAGAAAAATCGTAGAGTCAAGAGAAAAATTTGTATAGTCAAAAGAAAAATCGTAGAGTCAAGAGAAAAATAGTAGAATCAAGAGAAAAATTTGTATAGTCAAAAGAAAAATCGTAGAGTCAAGAGAAAAATTTGTATAGTCAAGAGAACAATTTGTATAGTCAAGAGAAAAATCGTAGAGTCAAGAGAAAAATTTGTATAGTCAAAAGAAAAATCGTAGAGTCAAGAGAAAAATTTGTATAGTCAAAAGAAAAATCGTAGAGTCAAGAGAAAAATAGTAGAATCAAGAGAAAAATTTGTATAGTCAAAAGAAAAATCGTAGAGTCAAGAGAAAAATTTGTATAATCAAGAGAACAATTTGTATAGTCAAGAGAAAAATCGTAGAGTCAAGAGAAAAATTTGTATAGTCAAAAGAAAAATCGTAGAGTCAAGAGAAAAATTGTATAGTCAAAAGAAAAATCGTAGAGTCAAGAGAAAAATTGTGTAGTCAAAAGAAAAATCGTAGAGTCAAGAGAAGAATTGTAGAGTCAAGAAAAAAATTGTAGAGTCAAGAAAAAAAGTTATAGGGTCAAGAAAAAAAATTGTAGAGTCAAGAAAAAGAATTGTAGAGTCAAGGAAAAAAAAGTTGTGGAGCCAAGAGAGAAATGTTGAGCCTGACATTGTAGGGCCCAGAAAGAAAATTGCGAGCGCAGCGACGGTTGCAGTAGCCGCAGTCTAATTTCGGCTGGTCTGCGCGTCGACGGAGCGTGAAAAAAAGGTAGCATCGAGCGAGGGTACCGGCGGGCGAGGAAGGGCAGGGGAGGCCGAGAGGCGGAGGAATAAGGGCCCGGATTCAGCACGGAAAGGGGGCCAAAAAGTGCACGGCCAGCGAGGAAACTCGATCCACGCAGCCGGTCGGGATCTCGAGGCGGCTCGGGAACGCGATATCCCTGATTCTCGCCGACGCGCATGGATCATACTCGGCCCTCTGTTAACTCGTGCTGCGAAACCGAAAAAACTAGACGGTGCCCCTAATCGGAATCAAATCTCTATCTGTCGCTGGAGCCGCTCCGCGGCGGAGTCTCTCCGCGACTTCTTTACGACTTCTGCCCCCCCCCCTCCCTCGCCGTCCCTCCGTGACGTCCTCTTTCTTTCACGGCCGGTCCGGTGGAATTTTTTCCGTCGGACTGCGGCGAGAGCGCGCACGGTTTCTTCCGAAGAGAAAGATCGAAAGGACGCGAGGCGAGTCGAGGCGACGCGAGGCGACGCCGGATAGAGAGATCTCGTTTCGAGTCCCCGATAGAGGGTCCGTGGAGCTCTCGCCGGGTTCGCCGTAGCCGATGTTTCTGTCCGCGAGTGATCGATCGTCGAGAGCGCGACGCGTATCGGGGTGCCGGAGTTCACCGGCCAGAAAGAAAAAAGCAAACAAGACGGGCGGACGCTCGATGCGCGCGGGGATGCATAATACACAAGGTGGTTGTTGCGCAGACAGGAAGGAAGCGCAGCGGACCGCGAAGCCCGCGGGCCCTCGCGGAGGTGCATGCGTAATTGCGGGCCACGGGAGGTCGATGCTTTTGTTTTCTGGGTTAGACTACCCGTTTCGGCGTTCCACGCGTTTCCCTTGCTCGACCGCCACGATTTTCCTCGTCGCTGCTGGTCGAACCGTCCAGCCGATTTAAAAATCTCGCGCGTCAGCGCGAAGCGCGCGAGAAACTTAGTCGAAAATGTGTACACGAGTTTTCCGATGCGAGGCTTCGTTCTCGAGATATTCGCCGTTGAATCGTCGAAGTAGAAACGGACTGCCATGATCAGACGTCTTGTTCTTCTCCGAAATTCGGTTTCGGGTTGATATCAATGGTATGTAGGATTTTTTCATGGAAGATCGTCGCGTTTTTGAGGTCCTGATTCATTCTACTTAGGGTTGTTACAGATCCTTTCGGACACCCGGTATAAGAAGTGTTGGAAAATCTATCGACCGCTGTAACTTTTGAACCGAAAAAGATACGGACACGAATCTTGCGCCAAAAAATCGCAAAAAATTCCAGCTTTCCAACAACGTATAACATCCTATTCTTCGCACACTTTTCATATTCAAAAATTCAGGAAACATGTATTTTTATTGTAAAAAAAAGTTATTGACCGGAGCGTTCACTTCGAAAGAGTCGTACAACGTTGATCAAAAATTCATGTTCGATAGTCCTTTCGACGCAGATTCCAACAACGCTTGCCGCAATCCCGGCAAACCATCCGTCTTTCGCCGACAGCGTTGCTTATTTTTCGCAAATCGAGAAACCCTCGAAAACGCGCATCTCGAAACTGCGACGGCGCTCGCACCGGTCGTAATCCACGGTGTCCCGATCTTGGGACCGGTGGATCAGAGATTTCGCGGCGCAGGGAGGTCGGTGGAAACCGGTGTATCCGCCCGGTCGGGTCGCTCTTTCCATTTTCCGTTCGATCCAGCCTCCCGTTCCAGTTTCCCGTCGCAAGATAGCAACCCCGTCCGCTCTATTTCCGGCTGGAACGCGGCCGTTCCTCCCCGGCAGCCTCGAGGTCGGTGCACCGGTTCCTCGTCTTCAACCCCCGAGTCTTCGGCTCTCCCTCCCGGCCTCTCTTTCCCTCTTTCTGGCCGGAGAAGAGGGTCCGAGGCTCGGCGCGGCGCACGGGTCGTGCAAAACGCGCGACCGCCGCCATCTTGCGCAAATGCACACGCCAACCGAAGGCGGAGCCTCTAGCCGGCTCTCTCTCTCTCTCTTCTTCTCTCTCTCTCGCTGTTTCTCTCTCTCTCTCTCTCTCTCTCTCTCTCGTTCACTCTGTCCGTCTGTCTTGCTCGCGCCCCCGCGCGGAGAGTGACTCGCGCGCGCGGCAGATGCGACTCGCGATGCAGCCTCGCCGCGCGCGATCAATCTTACTCCTCGTTGCTGCCGTGGCTGCTGCCGTGGCCGCGGCCCCGCGGTTCCCGGTTACCATTCTTCTGCCTCACCCCCTCCGGTGAAGGGTACCGCTCTCGGCTGTAGCCCCCCCTCCCCGCCCCTCGCCCCGTCGCGGTGTCACGATTCGACGGCCGAGATCGGGCCCCCTACGGCCACTCTCGATCTTCTTGTTTCGAAACTAGTCGCGAACCTTTCGATCATACTGTCCGGCCCGCCGGGCTCGACAATCCCCCTCGTTAACAAAACCGTGTGGCCTTGGCGGAACGCTACCTATTGTTTCAAGAGCCTAGGGCCGCGCGCAAAAATGCCTGCCAACGCGGATAGATCGTTCGTGGCTGCGCGATGCGAGACTGCGCGGCTCGTCTCGCGGTGCGCGAACACGCTGCAAGCACTTTTCCAGAAAGGGAAAAGGAGGTCTGGAGGAGGTCTAGGTTAGGTCTGGGTTCGATCTGGTTTGGGTATAGGTCCATATAAATACACCGCGGTCTGTAAGAAGCGAAGCTGGTTGATCTGGATGCGCGAGGACGCTGGAAGCGCTTTTCAGGAGTTGCGTGGAGTTAATTCTCTGCAATTGTCTTTCAGCTTGTGTGTAATAAATGGACAATTTGGGAAGGGGAGATTGGATTGTTCGAGTCTCGAGGCTCGTTTTTGTAATCGCCGATTGTCAGCGGTTGTAAAAATCAGGCTCGCCGAGGCTCGAATAATCGTATCTCTTCTTTCGAAGTTGTACAGTTTCGTTTGCGAACTGAGGGACAATTGGAGAGAATTTACTGTAATGCTGGAGATCGATGTGCAGTGATTTCTCTCAGAATTATTCGATGGACGGAATTGAAACCGGCAGATCTGAGAATATTAAGTCGCGATTCTTCGGGCCTCGCGGGTCGATTTTGTAGAAACTCGGGGCAGTCGGCGAAAAAAGGCGGCGGCGATTTGAAGGCAATTCGGAGGCAATTCGCACGTGCCACGATTCGAAGGAAATTCGGAGGCCACATACCACGATTTGGAGGCAATTCGGAAGTCACATGACACGATTCGAAGGCAATACGGAGGTCAATTTTTATTTTTCCCAATGAATCTAATAATTATAGACAATTCGGAGGCAATTCGGAGGCCACATGCCGCGATTCGAAGGCAGTTCGGAGGCAATTCGCACGTGCCACGATTCGAAGGAAATTCGGAGGCCACATACCACGATTTGGAGGCAATTCGGAGGACACATGACATGATTCGAAGGCAATACGGAGGTCAATTTTTATTTTTCCCGAAGAATCTAATAATTATAGACAATTCGGAGGCAATTCGGAGGCCACATGCCGCGATTCGAAGGCAATTCGGAGGCAATTCGCACGTGCCACGATTCGAAGGAAATTCGGAGGCCACATACCACGATTTGGAGGCAATTCGGAAGTCACATGACACGATTCGAAGGCAATACGGAGGTCAATTTTTATTTTTCCCGAAGAATCTAATAAGTATAGACAATTCGGAGGCCACATGCCACGATTCGACGGTCAGTAACCTAGTACCTACCACGTATCTTTTAGCACCGCGGTTTCATTATCTGACTCACACCCAAACACACCATTTTATGTCGTCTTTCGTCGACTCTTAGCATCGACGTAGCAATAAATTACGTAGGCGTAGCACTAGCACAGGAAAATTCAAGGCAACCCAAAATTTGGCATTTCCGAGAGAAATTGCTGTGGATAGCGGTGCTCCGAGTGTCTAGGTTAGGTCTAGATTAGTCCTCCATTCGATCTAGCTTAGATATAGACCAGAATTGATCCTTCGTGTCGATAAGAAGCGAAAGTGCTTGATCCAAGTACTTAAACACTAGATTTACGGAACCCGTCATTTTGACGGGTTCCGTAAATCCACTAACTTTTTAATTCCCGATTATCCATGTCGTAAAGATACATTTATGAGTTATTTATTTAATTTATATGTTACTCACGGCAAATGTTACAGTAACACTACTTAAAAATCAGAATAAATCTCTTCTTGTTACTGTTATTATACAATATAAAACAGCTGCTTTATGCACTCCGTAAATCCAGTATTAAAAGCTCTTAAAAGCAACATAACGCTGAAGGCTCGTTGCATCGAGTGGGCCAATGAGTCATCGCGTTTTTTCGCGAACGCAGCAAATTCCCTCCAATTGTCCCTCGGCTCGTAAACGGAAACGGACAATTTGGGAAGGGGAGATACGATTATTCGAATCTCGCTGCGCTCGTGTTTACAATTCTCGAAAACAGTCGACTACATAAACGAGCCGCGAGGCTCGAACGATCGAATCCGCTCATCCGAAATTGTCCAGTTTCGTTTGCAAGCCGAGGGACAATTGCAGAGAATTCACTGTAAACGACGATACAGAGAAACGCGAAGACTTATCGACCGAACCGATAGATCGATGCTCGAAGCGTCTAGAATCCGTCGGAAAATTATGGAAGACGGCACGAGACGCTAGAGAGGGCTAGTCAATATCGGGGCGAAAGGGAGCGGAAAAATATAGGACGAAACGTATCGTCCCGCGTGTTCGAGGATGCGCGAGCCTCCGAGGGGCGTTCGGCGGAGAAACGCGAGGGGGAGGGGGGGAGGAAAGCCGATCAAGCCCGGGTGAAGTACACGCGGGGTGAAATTGCATGTTATTACGCCGGCTGGAGAGCGGCTGGTGGCGGCCCAGGCAAATGAGACGTTATTTTCTCCTGGAATTTCGTGCGCGCCGCGAATCTGATTACCGCGAGCCCCGAAACCGGGCCGAGTTTCGCTCGTTTTTTCCATCGTAATACGAGGATTTACGACGTGCGACGCCCGAGCCGTTCCCACGAAAATCACTACCCTTAATTTTTACGCGTCTTTAATGATCGGAGGCGAGCCGCGCGTGCAACCGCGCCAAATTCTACGCCCGCCGAAAGAGGAGCGCCCCGGATCCGTGCGATCTTGATTTTTCTCGGTCCTTAACCCGTTGCTGCACTCTCGAGCGGCCACTCCGAGGCAACGCTGTAATTGTTACAATCGCGTTCCAAGGTTATTTTTACGTTATCGAAATTTAAATTTGAAAAATTTGTTCGAAGCGTGACCGTTGCATCAGCCGCAACACTCGATTTTGTACGGGGTGTCTCGTAATTATGTTAACGCCTGGAAAGTGGTGATTCCCGAGGTCATTTCAAGTAACTTTTTCCTTGGCGAAAATGCAATCCGCGGCTTTGTTTGCGAGTTATTCACGAAAAACGCTGACCAATGACAGGCGCGCTCTATGCATCGCTAGGCTGCTGAGCCAATCAGCGGGACTAAACTTCGACCGCACGTTGTTGTATGCATAAAATGCGCTTTGTTATATCGAATGGAAATATCGTAAGTCGGCAGAATTATTTTAGATTTGCGGTAAAAATGGCTTCGAGTGCAAAGGGTTGAAACTGCGACCTGGAAGCGATTTTATGGACGCCTCGTTTCGACGTGTCTCCGAGCTGAGTTTTGAACGACGGATCGGTGAGCGATCACGGGACTGTTCGAGCTTCGTTGGACGATCATTATAGAGGAGAGCGTAATTAGATGTGGCTGTTAGAAAACGCGGCTAGAAACGTCCGACCGCATAGCAATCGCGGCGACGACTCGCGCATTATTCACTACGATTTCCTTTCGCGACGCGGTTTTCTCTGAACGTGAATGAAACGGCGCCATACCGCGCGATCCTTTCGCTGAATGAAAGGCTTCCCGATCGCGACAATTCTATCATTTTAATTATCGCCTGGAGTTATTCATGGCTGCTCGCGATTAACTGCGTTCGCTCTGCGTCGATTGTGCGTCGCGCGATGTCGTCGGTGCTCCGCTCGCTGTGTCGTGTAGAAGCGTGTTACGAAAAAACGAGTTATGCAGAGCGAAAGTAGAAGCTTCGAGCTTTAAAACGAGCTAATGCTTATCGACGTGCGAGTTTTTCTTTTGGTAAAGTTATGGCAGTTCAAATGGCGACATTTTCTTACGCGAGAGTTATTTATCATTATTTTAGTAGTTTTTTCGTTTAATCCGTGATAAATCGGCGAGGAAAAATCGTAGATCAAATGTTTTGGACTCGTTGGAACGGGGAGACTTCGCTCTTTAAATCTACGGTAATCTCACTTGTCGAAAAAATTCTTGGAAGCCCCGAGAGGTCTGCAAAGTTGGAAGATTGTGCAGTAAATGATTATTTTTAGTTTTTCGTCTGCAACTTGGAGTAAAAATTTATAGAAGAATATAACTTACAGCGTGCGAAAGTAGAGACTTTTATCTTTAATATGAGCTAAATTTTATTGCCCTGCGATTTTTTTTCGTGAAGTTACAGCATGCTGTATAGCGAAGGATTTTTCACCCGGAATATTCTGACCATATAAGTCGTGACTCATTTCACAGTTTTTATTGGAAGTGCCACAAAATGGCAGAAAAAAATCGTAGATCAATCTTTTTGGACTCGTTGGAAAGCTAAGGGTCCGATCTTTAAAAGTGTAATAGTTTCGATGGAGAAAAAAATTGCTTGATCTGTACAGAACTGTGTTAACTTGGAAAATCTAAGAAATATGGATCTTTCTGCTTTTCCATCTGCTTTTCATTGCACAAATTTTTTCGGTAAAGATCACGTAGGACAGCAGAAAGCGCAGACTTTTCCCTTCAAAATGAGCCTAGGTAGACCACTCTGCGATTTTTCTTCGCGCAGCTACCGCAGTTCAAATATGTACAATTTCTGAAATGTACGACGGTATGAATAATTAAACAAAATAGAGATAACTTTTACAATTTCAGTAATTTTTAACTTTTACAATTGGTTTGTTACAATTTAAAAAAGCGTAGAAATTAAAAAAAAAACACTTCGAAACGTCAATGTATTATTTTGAATCTGCAAAGATGATTAAAGGAAGAATGTATAGTCTCTGCTTGGTTTCCATTGCTTGCAATTGACGCAGACAATTTCGATTTCGCATAAAAATCCGCGGTCTAATGAATAATGTACACCGCTGTAAGCGTGCCAAAAGGAGTAGTTAAAATCGCGATGCAAAGTTGCGCGTATATAGCGATCGTTTAGAGATGTTGTCGGGTTCAAAGGATCCTGAAAAAGCGCGGCAGTGAATGGTTCGGGCGGGTACTTTTGAAGGAGAGGGTGCGAAATCGGATTAATCGGCTCCATTTCCGAGATGCTGCATTTCCATCCCCCGACAGCCCCGTTTCTTTTTCTGATTGCATCTGTTCCGCTCTTTCTGGCCGCGTCTCAGGGCTCGTCCTTTGAAAGAGCGTCGCGTCGCGTCGCGCCGCGCCGGGGCCGCCGCTCTTTGAATCCTTTCGAGCCTTTGAACTCGTTCGCAACGCCTGTGCACAAAAGCGGCGCAAAGTCAGCGACGCTCGGGGCTGCTAATTATTTGAAGTAGCCGCGCTTTGATGTCGAATGCTGACCAAACCCGGAGATACCGCGATACGGCACACACGTGTCGCGTGAACGCGCGCGACCGCCCAGTTCTCCCATTCACCGGAATATAAATCGAGGCGTCGCGAGATAAAATTTCGGTCGGCTGAATGGAAGATTCAGAGCGTCGCGACGCCATTCCATCAGCCTCCCCCTGATCCTCTCCCTCGCCCCTCGGACTCTCTGTTCAAACGAGCTTTCTCGCGCTTCTTTCCAATTAGTTTCAATATTCATCGCCGAGTTCTGCTCACTGTCGTCGTTGCTCTTCTTTTTTAATCTCGCGACCAGGGAAGATTTCGAGACCGTAAATTTTGAGTTCCTCGTTCGAGGTGTGCTCCACGTTATGCGATCGGTTTCGATTGAATTCGTTAAACGGTTCGTTCGGAAAAAATTCCCGAAGGTCAGCTTAATTTTCAACATGCTCGAAAGTGGATCCGAGGGAGCACTGAATGGTCTGTGTAAAAATAGTTTCTCCGGTGGAAAATTGTTTGGGAAAAATTATTTTCTGCGTTGAGAAGGGTTGTTTAAAATGTTTGAAAAGTGCCAGAGAAATTCACGGAATCGTTTCTTCATAAAAAATTTCTGAAGTTCAGCTTGCCTCGCGGCCTGTCTGAAACTGATGCGAAAATAGACCATCGCATTCCATGCTTGATAAGATTTATTTTCTCATTGAAAATTGTTTCAGAAAAATTATTTTCTGCGTTGAGAAGGATTGTTTAAAATGTATGAAAAGTGTCAGAGTCATTCATCGAACAATTTCTCCATAAAAAATTCCTAAAGTTGAGCTTATCTGACTCAGGACCGACTAAAACTGATGCAAAAATGGACTACCGCACTCTCTGTGCTTGGAAAAATTCATTTTCCGGTGTAAAATCGTTTCAGAAAAATGATTTTCTGTATTCGGCAGTACTGACAGTACGTGTGCAAAATTTCGAGGAGGTTCATCGGGCCGTTGCAGCGGAAAAAATTCCCAAAGTTCGTCTTATCTCGGCCGTCCCCTTCGGAACGATGGAAAAAGGAAACGAGCGACAGGCAGTTCGCACTCCATACTCGGTAAAAAGTTCCTCGCGGAGGGACATATATCATTCTGAATCTCCGTGCTCCTCCTCTCTGCTCCTCCTCCCTGCCTCCCACACAGTCCGTGCACACGGTTTCCTCTATTTCGCCGTTTTTCCCTCGAACTTTTTCCCTCGTTTCTCTTCGCCGGTAGCTGGCGAGCGTCTCGGCGCCGTTATCTTCGCGATATTGCTGAAATTGTTTCTCCAGAAGGTGGGGGAGGGGGGCAGAGCGATGGCTCGCCGGGAAAACCTCGGTTTCGCGGGTCCCAGACAGTCGGGATCAGCGAGAAGCCGCCGAAAAGCCACCGAAAAATTGGAAAGCCGGCGAGGCGGCGATCGCGATCCATAAATCGCGGCGCGTACGAATACGTCGATCGTAATTTTCTCGGGGAAGTTGGCAAACGTGGATCGCGAAGCCGCGGAACGGCGACGGAAAAGGCCCGAAAAAGCTAGAAAAACTCGCGGGACGGGCTGCTGATTAAGGAGCACCGGCGAGGAGCTCCTTAGGCGTCGACTCCCAAGGCGCTCGTTTCGAAACGGGTCGACTTCTAATATGGCGCCGCGCTTTTCCAAGTCTTTTGCACCTTCATCTTTCCGTCTAGTCCACTTCTCGGACCCGCGACCCCTCCTCGACTCTCGCTCCACTCTGAACAAGCAAACGGTAGCAACGATTTTTTCCTCGGGACAGCTTCTGCTGCCTCTGCGTCGAATTTCATGCCGCGTCTGCTTCTAGCCATCTTACCTAGATAAATGAAAAGCTCCAGGGACTCTAGTTTGCATGGAAATAGAAATGTGCAGATATATATATTCAAATATTCAAATATAAAAGGCAGATTCTTTTGATGATTTCAGGCGAAGGACCTCCGCACTCTGAGCTTTGTAAAAAATATTTCCCGACGGAGAATTGTTGAACAAAAATTCTTTTCTATATTCAGAAGTGTTACTTGAAATCTGTGCAAAATTTCAGAAAGATTCATTCCACCATTTCTTTGGAAAAAATTCTCTATGTCGAACTTATCTCGCAGTCTCTTCAAGCGTGATGCGAAAATGGCACTTCGCAGTCTGAGCTTCGTAAAAAATATTTCCCAATGGAAAGTCGCTTCAAGAAAATTCTTTTCTGTATTCAGATTTGCTACTTGAAATTCGTGGAAAATTTCAAAAAGATTCATTCAGCCGTTTCTTCGGGAAAAATTCTAAAACTTCATCTTGCCAGCGCAAAATTCAAACCAAAATGCATCATCGTACTCGAGGCATGTTAAAACAAATTCCCCGACAAAAGATCGTTCCAGGAAAATGATTTCCTGTATACAGAAGCATTGATCGAGGCATGTGCGAAGTTTCGAAGCCAATTGATCGATCCGTTCTTCCAGAAAAAATCCTCGAAGTGCAACATGCGTATCCTTCAACGATGTTGCGAACCCTTTCTTTCTGAGACGAACATTCAACTCGGTTCGATAAAGGCAACGAAACAGGGCTCTCGGAAGCGAATCGAATCGAATCCTTGTGTATCGGTGCACATATCTCGTACTCGATCTCTCGCGAGACGTTCAACCGACGCGACGAGTCAATTATCGTATGAACGCGCGGAATGCGCCGTGTGCAGCTTATTGGATCGAGCGTTTTCAGCGCGTGGGCGTAGCTGTCGCGATCGAGTGACCGATTTATATAGATCGCGTCGCGATCTCCGGATGCCGTATCTCCGGGAAATCTCTGGCATTTCCTGGCTTTCTTATTTCACTTCGCAACGCAACAATTTCTAAAATTACCCGCCGCGATCGCATCGTCCTCTTAATTATTCAATTAAATCCTTTCGATTCAATTTTACGAAATTCTTTCAATTCAATTAAATCGTTTCAATTCAATTTTACTAAGTTCTTTCAATTCAATTAAATCCTTTCAATTCAATTTTACCAAATTCTTTCAATTCAATTACATTCTTTCAATTCAATTAAATCCTTTCAATTCAATTTTACTAAATTCTGTCAATTCAATTTTACCAAATCCTTTCAATTCAATTTTATTAAATTCTTTCAATTCAATTTTACCAAATCATTTCAATTCAATTTCACTAAATCCTTTCAATTCAATTTTACCAAATCCTTTCAATTCAATTTTACCAAATCCTTTCAATTCAATTTTACCAAATCCTTTCAATTCAATTTTACCAAATCCTTTCAATGCAGTTTTTCTAAATCCTTTCAATTATTTTTGTTCAATTCAATCAGACTATTTTACTTTAATCTTAGTGGATTCTTTTAATTCAATTTTATTAAATCGCTTATTATCTTTTTAATTGCCTCCCAGTAATCGTTCGATTTGTTTGTTTTGCCTTCGATTGGAACGCAGCGTTCGAGATTGCCGTTGGCAATTGAAGTGTCAATGATTTCTGGGCCGCGATTCGCGGACATGCTGCGATTCGGCGTCGCATCGGCGTCGCATCGTTGCAGCGAGCGCGCGCGGGATCCAATTACAGGCGGGGCATCGTTGCATTCGATTAATTGCGTGACGCTGCAGCTGCTCGTCTCTGTCCGCGATGCCCCCCCCCCTTCTTCCCGGGCCCTCCGGCTGATATTACGTTTCATGCTCCTAAATTTAGACGGCTTTCCGCGGCGACGTTTCTCTTCCATTCCGCCCGCGAGCTGCGGTTAGCATCCTCGCCGGCCGAGCACTGGCACCGCGATTATTTTCACGCTGATACCATCATCTATCGCTAAACCATCCATCCACTCCCCTCTGTCCACCATTATTCGCTTGCCGATTATTTATTCGCCGCAGTTATTATTTACTCAGCGTTCCGTCCGATCCCTCGGTCCGGAAATGCGGCGCTCGTTCAAGAATTTTTCTCCGGCGAACGGCTGCGCCTAAATTTTTCACACTTTTCGCACGTTCAGAGGGTAGTTTATTAATTATGTCTAAAAATGTTCAGGTCAAAAGACTCATCTTTCACCGAGATACGATCATTTCTATCGGAGACGTTCAATTTTGTACAATAATCCGCGGACGTGGAGATATAGTCCTCGTTCGGGAATTTTTTACAACTAAACGGCAGAACCTAGAGTTTTGTAAACATTTTATACATTTAGAGGATACTTCGTAGAACATACGTGAATATTTTCAGCCCGAAAGATTCATTCTCCAGCGAGACGCGATCATTTCTATCGGAAACGTACGGTTTTGGGTAATCGTCCTGCGGCCCAAAGATGCGGTCCCCGTTCGAAAAATCTTCCCGCCTGAACAGCGGGGCCTAAATTTTCGAAACTTTTTTCGCACATAGACGATGCCTCGAGGAACGCGTACAAAAATCGCCGGGTCGAAAGGTTCATTCTCCGCCGAGAAACGAGCGCATCCATCGCGGACGCACAATTACGGCGAAGCGTCTTTCCATACAGGGTGGCCCGAAAAACCGGCGATTTCCGAAAGCGCGTCGCCGCGGCGACGTCTCAGCCGGCGTGTACAGTCGCCGGCAAGACCGTGGAAGCGTATGGGAGCACCGTGGAAATACGTATCGCGTCGCGGCGCCGAGTTAATGCTGGTAATTCGGCGAAGTCGTCGCCGGTGGGTGGGGTTTCGGCAAAACACTCGCTCGTTATCAGCGTATGCCGGCGAGGCGGAGCCCCGGTCTCTCCCACGGGGGGAGCGAGAGGGAGGGAGGGAGAGAGCAGAGGCAAGAACTCGATATATCGATTCGGCTCTGGTCTCCTCTCCTCCGGAGAAAACGGAGAAGCGGCAATCGAGTCCGCGAATTAACCAACGAGGGGGCGGGGCCCCCGGAATTCGGCCTCGCGCCGCTCGCGCGCGCGAACCCGATCGAAAGGTGAAAGATTCATGCGCGCCCGGCACGGGAGAGACCGGCGAGAGAAGCGAGAGAGACAGAGAGAGATAGAGAGGAGAGGAGAGAGTGGTGGCAGCCAGGGTGGACGGGTGGGGGGACACAGACAAGAGAAGAGAGAAGAGAGACGAGAGACCAATAATAGCGCGCGCCTCCAGCCACCGGGGCCCCTCGCACTTAATTAAGATGTCTCCCGCAATTAGGTGGTTTTACGGTCGGCATAAAAGCCGATCATTCCGCGCACGCACGAATCAGGTTCCCCGTTTCTGCGATACGCCGTCGCGAGTCCATGTTCGTACGCTCCGTACCGGTTTCTAAGCCTAGGGCATCGTCGGTGACCGTTGCGAAACCCCGTCGCCACTTGAATCTCGACGACGGTTTTCTTAATGTTCTCCCGAGAAGTTACTCCCGTTCGAATCGGAACGATTTTTTTCAACGAACGAATGCCACGGCCGAATCAGCGAGGCTTACGAATCGATGGAACGTTGATAAATGGATGATCGTTATTTGTAACACGACATGTAGGCTATTATGTACCCGGGCAACGTCTGTGGCAGATGATATTTCGTAGCCGAAAGTTCCTTCGTTCGAAACTGATGTTACAATATGCATATGATAATGTATATGAATATATATATAAGTATATAATAATAATAATAAATACATAAATAAATATATAAGAATACATAATAACATAATAATATATTAATACATGACATATAATAATATATTACTATATAATATATAATAATATAATAATATAATAATACAATAATACAATAATATAATAATATAATAATATATTAATATATAATATATAATATATAATAACATAATATATTAATATATAATAATATAATGAAGGAACGATCTTTTTCAACGAATCGATGCTAGGAGGTTAATTAGCGCAGGTTTAAGTAATTAGTGGCGCACAACCTAACTATCGATTGTTTTACTTGGGTCTGGGTTGGTAGAGTAGCGGTCCCCTTTCCTTGAAAATCTCGTAAATAAAAAGAAGTACAGTAAATTCCCCCTAATTGACGCACAGATTGTGAACAAAAATGAACGGTTTGAAGTTATTTAAGCCTTGCGACTCGTTTTTATAGTTACCGATTGTCTCTCTCAACAACTATAAAATATAAAAAATATGATCTATATATCAAAATATAATCTTAATCTATAAAATACAATCTATACCTATAAATATAAAATAATCGTATAAAATATAATCGTATCTCTTCTTCCGAAATTGTCCATTTTTGTGCGCAATCTGAGCGCGAATTAGAGAGAATTTGCTGTAGTTCCAACGCTTCGTTCTGACGACATCGTATCGCAAGATCGCGTAACCTTTCACGCGTAATTGCCGTGTCCTGCGTTATATTTGGAAGTGAGATAAAACGGAGACTATTTCGCTCGTCTTTCGAACGTATCGGCATCCGCAGATTCCAATTGCAAAGTCGAACTACAATAAATTCTCCCCAATTTTCCATTTCCAAAGTCGAACTGCAATAAATTCTTCCTAATTTTCCTTCAGCTTGTGAACAAAACTTGACAATCCGGGAAGAGAGAGTACAATTATTCCAGCCTTGCGCCTCGTTTTTGCAATTGTCAACAATCGGAAACAATAAAAATGAGCCACGTAGCTCGAATAATCGCATCTCGTCTTCCCGAATCGTCCATTTTGTTAAACCGAAGGTAAAAAACGTATAAAATTTACAGTCCTCGAAACTGTATCCCTGCCGCCGCTACGATAGCAGCCCACGGGGCCCGCGGCGACCCGGGCCGAGGTCCTATCTAACGATGTCCCGTTTCGGTGTTGCAGCAAGGATGTCGAGCAGCGGCGTGACGAGCGGGCCGGTGAGCCAAGTGTGCCGGCCGCACTTCCACAGCTCGGTGCTGCACCCGTGGCTGGCGGGCAGCGGCGCGGACACGTCGAAGACGCCGTGGGGTTTCCCGACGTCGACGGGCTCGGGCGGCGGCGGCGTCGGCGACGAGAAGCCGCAGAGCCCCCTGGGCTCGTCCCTGCCGCCCAGCACCGGCAGCCTGTCGAGCCACGGCGGCGCTGGCGCGGGCCACCACCTGTTCTCGTTCCCGCCGACCCCGCCGAAGGACGCGACCCCGGACAGCATCACGGCCAGCACGACCTCCACGACGAACAACAACAACAACAACAGCAGCGCGAACAACAACAACAACAGCAGCAACCCGTTGTCGGGCCTGGGCGGCGGCGCGAGCAGCGAGTACCAGGCGGCGGTGGCGCACGCGGCGGTGATGGGCGCGTTCATGCACCATCAGGACGCGTTGGGCGCGTCGGGGGCCAGCTCGTGCGACGTCAAGCCGAGCGTGATGCTGGGCCACCACCACGGGGCCCCGTCCCCGCCCCACCAGCAGCACAACGGGACCACGAACGCCGGGAACCAGGGGAACGGGGCGAACGGAGGGTCCGGCAGCGGGCAGGTCAAGCAACGAGAAGGTAATAACCAATCGGGCAGCCAACAGGCCACCACCGCGCAACAACAGCAACAACAGCAGCAGCAGCAACAGCAGCAACAGCAGCAGCAACAGCAACAGCAGCAGGAGTATCAGGGAAACGGCGTGGCGGCCGGCGGCGGGGGTGGTGGCGGTGGCGCGAGCTCGCCCTCCTGCAGGGACAATTACGCGGCCGCCGCTGCCGCCGCCGCCGCGGCCGCGGCCGCGGCTGCCTCCAACAGCCACCACACCGGGTCGCAGTACGACCCGGCTACCAGCGCCTATAACATGTACCAGCACCTGCAGTATCCTAGTAATGCCCACCACCACCACCACCACCATCATCACGGCGCCTCCTCGTCGTCTTCTACGTCTTCGTCCCACAACCCCCACAACGGGACCGCCGCGGTCACCTCGGGTCTCTTCGGGCATCATGCCGCCGGGACTGGGGCCGCGGCGGCTGGGAACGCGACCGGCGTGGCCGGCGTTAACGTCGACTCGAAGTTGTTGGTCGGTCACGCGCACCCTAACACGCCGAGCTCGCCGTCCTCCGCGCAGCAGCAGCAGCAGCAAAAGCCCAGGAACAAGTCGAGGACGTCCGCCGGTAAGCGGCACGCCTACCAACTCTCTGTCCATTACCCATGATCCAACGCCCGAAAACACCTGTGACACCCAAGACACCCAAGACGTCCTATTCGCCCTTCTCTTCCGGATACTCCTCTGGTTTTTTTTTTTTACTTTTGCGCTTTAACACCGGGGTTTCTTCGTGGTTTCTACGGGGTTTCTTGGTTCGCCGGCTGCGGCGTTTCGGTTTTCGGTGCTGCACCGAGGTCGGTAGGGGCTCTGTTCCGGGGCGAGATGGTTTTCTGGGGTGGTCCGACGGGCGAGCTGTCATTCTTTCGGCCGTTCGATGCGTTCGTGATCGGGGGCGTGCGGGTTTTGCCGGGATCGCGGAGAGATGATGGAATTTCTCCGGAATTCGCGCTTAGATTGCGCATGGAAATGGAGAATTTGGGGAGAGGGGATGCGATTATTCGAGTCTCGCGGCTCGTTTTTGTGGTTTCTGATGGTTAACGATTATGAAAACTATGTGCAAGGATCGAATAATCGTGTTTGTTCTTACGAAATTGTGCTTTTTTGTGCGCTATCTGGCCGCGAATTAGGGAGTTGTTTCTCGCTTTGTAAACGAAAATAGACAATTTGGGAAGAGGCGATACGGTTGTTCGAGTCTCGCGGCGTTCGCTTTTATATTTGTGGATGACTGTAAAAATCGAGCGATTCCGTTTCGTTCGCGAACTGAAGGACGATGCGGGAGAAATTACTGTACCGGGTTGAACGGTGCGTTTTTTTCGGTACGTTCTAAATTGTTGCGTTATTTTTGCACCGATCGACTGCTTCGCGAAATTTTTGTCGCGTCACGTTCGTTTCAGTACGATTACTGTTAATTAGCGTTTTATCGCCACACAGAACTATGAATACAGTAAAGTCTCCCTAATTCGCGCTGAGATTGTGCACAAAAATAGACAATTCGAGAACAGGAGACACGATTATTCGAGCCTCGCGTCTCGTTTTTACAGTCATTGACGATCGATAACTATAGAAACGAGTGCAAGGATCGAGTAATTGTCCAAACTGTCCAAGTACGTTTATTGCTAATTAGCGTTTTACCGCAGCACAGAACTCTGAATACAGTAATTTCTCCCTAATTCGCGTTAATTCTCCGTAATTCGCGCTCAGATTTTGCACAAAATTGGACAATTTCGGAAGAGATAACACGATTATTCGAGCCTCGCGTCTGGTTTTTACAGTCATTAACAATCGATAACTATAAAAACGAGTCGCAAGGCTCGGATAATCGCGTCTCCTCTTCCGAAATTGTCCAATTTTCTGCCCGATCCGAGCGCGAATTAGAGAAAAATTAGCGCACACATTTCGCCGCGCCCGAAAGCGGAGCGCAGCTCGCGCGCGTCTCGTTTCTCAATCAGAATCTCGATATCGTCGCATTTTCTCAACGTGCTTCGACGGGATTTCCATTGTGTCGATCGGAAAACGCGATTCCGCCGGGCGGATGGATCGATCCGTGCAATAAAGATTCTAATTGGAGCGAATTGATCGGATGCGTTTCTGGGGTTTCTGTTAATGATACAGTCTCGTTACGGTGCAGCACCGTTCTCTCGTCGCTAAAAGACACGCGTGCAGTCGATTTCCGGTTCTTTCGTGTGAGAACGGTTTACTATCTCGCCGGCAGCACCGTCGATCTGAAGGAACGGCACGAATAATCGCTTGAGAAAGGAATCGAAGAAAGGAGCACTTTGCATTCTAAGATTTCCTCGTTCCTCGCCCTCCTTGGTACCGTTTGCGGATCGGAACACGACTGCACCCTCGTTTCGCAGCACGGTGTTTTATGGTTTCCATTTGTCCTTGGTTCTTGTCGTTATCTGTTCTTTTTTTTTGTTGCACTTTGACCATCTCGTTCGTTTCTATTTGACGTGTCTCGTTTTGCTTATTCTCCTCGTCGTTCTCTTTCTTTCTCTTGGTTTGGACGACTCGGCGCTCCGCGGTGCTCTCTTCTCGAGCAACGGTCTGCAGAAACCGTGAAGGAACGGTCGATAAATTATTATAAAAATTATGAGCAACGTAAAAGAGCACCAGACTCGAGGATTTCTCGGCTTCGGGGACCATTGGAATTGTCTCTCGAGCGCACTCGACTCAGAAAACGAGATACTTTCTGCGCGGAGTGTACCGAGAGGGCGTGGCCTGATTGCCCCGCGGAGCGAGCCGCGCGCGAATTCCGCGAAGCCTCGAGTCGTCGATTTTTCATCCCAGAAACTTTCAGTTTTTCGACTCCATCCCCGAGCTTTTGGTGGCGGTCGTCTTTCGCTTACAGTTCTCGTTGATCGGAACGTTTTTTCGAGAACACGTTTGTTTCTGTATCTTTTTTTTCCTCGTTACTTTATTACCTCGATGATAATCGAGAGCTGAGTGTTTACGAGAGGGAGAAAACACACCGATCGTGTATTTTTGTACTTTTTGCCTCACCGATGTGTTTTTTGAGTGGCACCCGCGAGACGTACAGCGTGAACAGCACCACACCCCGTTCGTTTTCGATTTTTTCATCGACGGCCAACGTCGATCTACAGGGTGGCCCCGGAACGTCCGGCGACCGATCGCGAGAGGACTCCTCGATCGCCGTCGAAACGGTCGTCCTCCGATCGGCCCCCGATGCCCCGTGCCAGCCTGTACACCGTTTCCTACATTCTCTTCTGTCTGTCTCTCTAGATCTGTTTTCGTGTCTTTATACATACACAGGTGTGACACACACGTCTACGCAAGCGCGATACAGCACACACGTATTTTTGTTCTCGATGTGGTGTGGCTACATGCTGCCGTTTTTTCGTTTTGTCACAGCAAATCTCCCTCTCGAGAATGAGTCTGCGGACCACGATTTTTCCGTGCTAGACGAATTCTGAATGTTACCGGTTTTCTGTTCGGCCTCGATCGTTAACGAATCGTCGCCGCGTATTTTGTTAGATTTTTTTTCCTTCGAAGATCTCTGTCTGCTGTTCCTCGGAAAACGGGACCTCGGGATCCGCGGAACTCGCGGAATTTTTTCGGATAACGCGCGACCAGATTTCGCGGTAACGATTTTTACGGATTGTTCGTGCATCGTTTAAGATTGCGCAGACATTTTTGTTCGGTAAATTTTTGCTTTGAGTGTACTTTGCGCGAGAACGAATGCGACAGCGATGGTTTCGACGTTCGCGTGACGGACACGGTTCGGCTCGAATGATCGCAACTTTTGCAATTCGCGAGATATCTTGAAAATTCGTAGACGTAAATAATCTGGAAGAATCGTGGAAAAATTGCATGCCGAAAGAATAAGTTCATCTTTCGCTAGAGGCATATTTTTTTCGATGTTACGACCGAAAATAGATTTCTGTGATTTACGCGGATCGATTCTGCGGAGTTTCATAGTCTACTTCAATTGTTTGCAACTCCTGTAATTTTCGAGATATCTTGAAAATTCATAGACGCAAATAATCAGGAAGAATCGTGGAAAAATTACGTGCCGAAAGAGAAAATTCATCTTTTGATAGAGACATATTTTCTTCGATGTTACGACCGAAAGCAGATTTCTGTGATTTACGCGGATCGATTCTGCGGACTTTCATAGTCTACTTCAATTGTTTGTAACTCCCCTAATTTTCGAGATATCTTGAAAATTCGTGCACGAAAATAATCAAGAAGGACCGTAGAACATCGCTGCGGAAAGTGAAAAAATCCGAAAAATTTTTGGAGGGTTCCGTTTCCCGAGGTAAATTAATTTCTCCCTAATTCGCGCTCAGATTCTGCAGAAAAATGGACAATTTCGGTAGAGGAGACACGATTATTCGAGCCTTGCATTTAATTTTTATAATTGTTCGCAATCGGAAACTATAAAAACGAGCCTCGAGGCTCGATTAATCGAGTCTCCTGTTCCGAAATTGTCGATTTTCGTGCGCGATCTGAGCGCGAATTGGGGAGAATTTACGTACAGACAGCCGCGCGTCACTGGTGCAAACGTCGGAATCGGGTCGATCGCGGTGAATCGATGCGACGGCCGGGGAGAAGACGAAGAAAACTGTAGTAGGAGGACTAGGAATGGAACGTGTGCCGGTTGAAAAATGCCGGATACGTTGATTGCGGTAATAATGGTCGGTCTGCGGCGAGGACGGCGTGGTAAAAATCCTAATTCCGGGAACAATGGCCCGACTTCGCGGCGTGGAAGTCCGCTAATTAAATCGACTTACGACACACACACGCTCGCCGAGCAGCACCGGCAGCCTCGATCACGGCGAAGCCAGACGATTCCGTGGACGTCAGCCTGTTTATGGCTGCCGGTGCGGTTTTCCGCGAAAGGAACGCTCTTCCCGCGCAATCGATCACGCCGGGATCGATCCTGTTTCGTCTAGTCGCGGCACGCGAAATTCTCTCGGAAAACCAATCCGCTTTACTCGACGCCGGTGACCGTCGATCAAATATTCCGCCGATATTTCCGAGCAATTTACAATCGGTTCTCGTATCATTCTCTGCGAGGTCAACAAAATTGTGACGTTCGAAAATTGTTGCGTCGAAAAAATTGTGAAGTCGAGAAAATTGCGACGTCGAAAAAATTGTGGTGTGCAAAAATAATCTTGGATAGACAACGATTTCGGATGATTTTAATGTCTATACTAGCAGGAAAATTTATTTATTTATTTATTTATTTATTCAGTTATTTATATATACAGGTAGAAACCCGTTTTTTACAATAAAGAATCAGCGATTCAGGCGAACAGTTTATGTGCGAAAACTCGTCGAACGAAAATGCGAACTGGCTAGAAGTTCGCGGAGAAATCGCGACAGACAAATCAGCAAGCTTTTTCGGTTCGAATTTGGCGCGCTCGGCACCAGTGATCGGCGGGAAATTCGAATCGCGCCCCACGGTTTTCATTTCCTCCGAACTTGCGGACGTTTCCTCCGCGGACGTTTTCCGCCGGATCGCGGACAGTTTCGGCCACGTCGATCGCGTTCGACCGGAAACGGGTCCCATGTGGGAAAAAGAAGGGCCCGTTGCAGTCTCTAAAGGCATCTTTTCCAGTAAAATGGCCGCCGCTCGTTGGCGCAGAGATTCCGAGGAGGATGCAGCTCGATGGACGAATAACCGAGAGAGACGCGGGACTTTCACGGCTCGTGAAATGTCAAAGACAGTCCTCCCTGAAACGCCTTGTCCTTGAACGAATTTTCAGACCTAGCTTCGGCCACGAAGACGGCTGGAAGGGGTCTGAAAATCATCCAGTTTGGTGGAGGGTAGACTAACGATACGCCAGGTCTCTCTACTGTCCTCTTCCTTTCTGTATCTTCTCTCTTTCTGTCACTCTCTCTCTTTTTCTATTTCTCTCTCTTTCTTTATCTCTGTCTCTCTCTCTTTCTCTCTCTGTCTCTCTCTCTCTCTCTTTCTCTCTCTGTCTCTGTCTCCGGTCTTCTTTCTGAGAAAAATTGGTCCCCGCTATTAACAAGCCGCTATCGGACGATCGTGTTCGATCCACGAGTCGATCGAACGCCCACGGTCCGAATGAGACTCTGCTTTTGCTCTGGTAATCGCTTGGTATGGTATGTCTGCAATTGCATGCGAGTTCCATCACCGAATTTCGTCGATGTCTACCGTTCTCGCCTCGGCCACGCTCGCTCTGCGATCCCGCGAAATTCCCAGCGACTCCCACGCTCCGGATCTTAACGAGCCTGCTATAGTGCGCGACGAAAATATTTGACACGCGAGAAGAGGCAGTTCTTTCTCGTTGTTTCAAACAACGTGAAGGGGTGAAAACAACCCCCGATGTTTGCGGCTTCTGTCTCGGGAACTGTCGCGGTTCAAAAAGTTGCTGACTGCACGTTACTAGTCTACGAATTATGTGTAGATTATATGTAAATATTATATAAATTAAAGTATTTTATTATTTAAATTTATTATGTGAATTATATATTAATTGTAACGTGTATAAGTTATATATAAATTGTAACATACGTAAATAATACATAAAATATAATATATGTATAATATATTTAATTTATGTATGTTATAATTATAAATAAATTATAATAAAATGTATGTTATAATTTATATATAATTTACATATGTTATAATTTACATGTAATTTATATATGTTATAATTATAAATAAATTATAATAAAATGTATGTTATAATTTATATATAATTTACATATGTTATAATTTACATGTAATTTATATATGTTATAATTATAAATAAATTATAATAAAATGTATGTTATAATTTATATATAATTTACATATGTTATAATTTGCATGTAATTTATATATGTTATAATTATAAATAAATCATAATAAAATATATGTTATAATTTATATATAATTTACATATAATTTACATATGTTATAATATATATATAATTCATATAACAAATTTATATAATAAAATAATTTAATGACATATATAAATTATAACGTCTTGGAAAATCTGAGCATTGATCGCAAAATAGAAGAAATATTCAGCTTCGGCTCGGAACAAAAATTCAATCTCGCGTCCCCTCGAGTTCACCTGCCCAGCAACGAAACAATTATCTAAAAGTTTCACGTAAAAATTGTCAAATATTTCCTCGGCCACTGTATCTATCACGTTCTGCAACATTTCGAATTGTAACAAGCAACCGTGGGTAGTCGCCGTGGAATTGATTACGCGGTGTCCCGACAGCGTTCGAGGATGTTCGTATTCGTTTTGGCGGAGCCAGCGCGGCCGTGCTTCAAAATGGCGGCGCCGAGCAGCGACAGAAGCTTGCCCGGAGCGAGACGCGCGATTTCTTCGTTGGTACGACGACGATATTGTATAGAGAATTCGTTTCGCTGCTCGGCGCTCGCGGACGTAGCTTCCTCTCTGTTCTTTCGCTTGTCGAACCAGCCAGACGAGTCTCTAACAGCATTGTTGTTTCTTCGATGGGATCCCGATAGAGGGCCGCGAGTGCGTCAACTGCGGTGCTACTTCGACGCCGCTGTGGAGACGGGACGGCACCGGACACTATCTCTGCAACGCCTGCGGACTCTACTACAAGATGAACGGGCAGAACCGACCTCTCATCAAGCCGAAACGACGCCTGGTAAATACCTAAGCTGAATTACCATTATTATTAATTGACACTTTGACCGTCACGCTGATCAAACATTTGGTGTTCCGTTCACAAACCTTTTGCCTGTCGGACATTCTTGGAGTCTGTCCGATGGGTTTTGCAGGAATTTGCTTGACAATATTCGAGAAATAAGCATGCAATATTTAATAGTAAATTACACGAGGCTATCTGTTTATCGAGATTTATTTATGTACGATTTTGATGCATTCATGACAGAAGCCGGGAGACGAAATACAAAAGAGTAACATCGTTTTCAGAATTTGAAAATGTTGTTGCATTATTTCGAATCGAATGACATGATTAGAGAAAGAAAAGAAGATATATATAATATATATAAATATATATAATATTTATAATATATATTGTATTAGTATAATATTACTAATTAATAGTAATATATTATAATATCGTAATAAAATTGTAATAAATATAATATATGCAATAGTATAATATATATTGTATATATAGTATTTATAATATATATAAATATATATAATATAAATATTATCTAGCAATTAATATATTAATGTCGTAATGAAGTTGTAATAAATATAAAGTATGCAATAGTGTAATATATTAGTATAATATATATTGTATATAGTATTTATAATATATATAAATATATATAATATAAATATTATCTTGCAATTAATATATTAATATATTAGTATCGTAATGAAGTTGTAATGAACATAAAGTATGCAATAATATAATATATTAGTACAATATATATTGTATATAGTATTTATAATATATTTATATAAATATATATAATATAAATATTATCTTCCAATTAATGTATTAATATATTAGTATCGTAATGAAGTTGTAATGAACATAAAGTATGCAATAATATAATATATTAGTACAATATATATTGTATATAGTATTTATAATATATTTATATAAATATATATAATATAAATATTATCTTCCAATTAATGTATTAATATATTAATATCGTAATGAAGTTGTAATGAACATAAAGTATGCAATAATATAATATATTAGTACAATATATATTGTATATAGTATTTATAATATATATAATATAAATATTATCTTGAAATTAATATATTAATATGTTACTATCGTAACAAGATTCTAATAAATATAAAGTACGAAATAGTACAACATATTAGTATAATATGTATTGTATATAATATTTATAATATACACAAATACATATAATATAAATACAATCTTGCAATTAACGCGCAAAGTTTCGATCTCGCATAAAACTCCGCAGTCGAATAACACAACGGATCGTTAATAACAACTTCATCCGACAAAGTCAAAGTGTTAATTAGCGCGATTGTCGCTGTCCTACGATTTCAATCGAGAGATGAAAACTACCCTCGAAGTCGAGGGGCTCTATCTGGATGAAAATCTCGCGGCGAACCGTGTGTTGCGCGATAGTTTCGGAGCCTGTCCGAGTGACAGCCAGCAGGGCACAACGTGTTAATCATCGTCTCGCCGATTTTCGCGAGCGATTAAAGGGGCCCCGGGAAAGTAGGGGGGGGGGGAAACGGAGGGGAGGAATATCTTTCTGTTTTTGTTGCGATCACGGAGACTATGTAGCGCGATGATCGTGGGTTCTCTTGCGGATCGGGCACCGATGATTCGCAGAAAAGCACCCGGTGCACCTGGCTGACTCGTAAAAGCGAGTCCTTGATCGTTTCCTTCGCGCATACCGAGTCGCACATACTTAATTAATACACGCGCGGAACACCGGAGCGTTACACGTTTCTCGCGATACGCAGATGCAGTCATCAGAATGCAAGATAAAACAAGGCCAAGTTAATTTCCTGTACACGACGATTAATATACGCGACGGCCCCCCCTCTCTCCCTCGCTGCCCCCCTTGCCCCGCCTGATCCCCTCGCCCGCGGACGGTTGAGATCGACGGCATCCTCGACGATCTCGCGAATTAGGATCGTTTCGAGATACGCCGACGATCGAAATTAAATGAGCGCTCGGGCTCGGCCGCGAAACTCGCTCGAGTTCAACGCGCTGTAACTTCGCGCCGGTGAATCGCACGGCTGTCTACCTCGGCTCGTTTTAAAGGGTAAAATCTCCGCTTTCACCGGCGGCGAGTCGCTTTTAGGTGGAAAAATTGTTCACGAAAATGTCGTTGCGAGAACTGCCGATAGCGATTGTTGCGCGATTATGTGCATTCGACGATGTCTACGGAGGTGAACAAATTTGTTTTTCAAATGAAACTTATGCGAATTTGTAGGCTGTAGTGTCTAGTTTGCACTGAGACCGAGAAAAGTGAGCTGCGATTTTTTGTTGCCGTTTTATGACACTTCTAGCGGAAACTGTGCCATCAGAGTCAGAATACTTATCATGAAGTCTTCGGTAAAAAGTGTCATGAGATTTCAAAACATTGTAACTTCGCGAAAAAAAATCGCAGAACGATCTAGCTTAGTTCGTTTTAAAGAACAGAACTTCGCCTTCTATCACAAGTATGTCGCTTTAAGGTGAAAAAATTGTTCATGGAAATGTCGAGCGAAAACTGCTGATAGCGATTTTTGCACGATTATGTGCATTCGACGATGTCTACGGAGGTGAAAAAATTTGTTTTTCAAACGAAACTTATGCGAATTTGTAGGTTGTAGTGTCTACTTTGCATTGAGAACAAGAAAAGTGAGCTGCGATTTTTTGTTGCCGTTTTATGACACTTCTAGCGGAAACTGTGCCATCAGAGTCAGAATACTTATCATGAAGTCTTCGGTAAAAAGTGTCATGAGATTTCAAAACATCGTAACTACGCGAAGAAAAATTGTAGAACGATCTAGCCTAGTTCATTTTAAAGAATAAAATCTGGCCTTCCGCCTCCAGCATATCGATTTGAAAGAAAAAAATTATTCACGAAAATATACAGCGAAAACTGTCGAAAGCGATTTTTGAACGATTACGTACATTCGATAATGTCCCCGGTGGCTAAAAAGTTTTGTCTTCGAATGAAACTGAAGCGAGTGTGTAGATTTAAGTCTCAGTTATACAACGAGACCAAGAAAAGCGAGCTGCGATGTTTTGTTACCATTTTATGGCACTTTTAGTGAAAACTGTGCCGCCGGAGTCGAAATATTTAATCCCGAGTAAAATATTGTTCAACTTTGAAGTATTATAACTTCTCGAAAAATAATCTCACCGGAATCAACTTCAGCTCATTTTAAAGAGCGAAATCTCCCCTTTCATTCTGCCCGAGTCTCATCGTGATAAAAAATTCGATCGCGGAGGTACAGACCGGAGAGCGAGACGGCTGTCTCTGAAATTCTCCAAATTGACACATGCGAATCATTCGAACGCGTTAGAAGCGAAGATTCGCTATCGAACTCGGATTAGGGGGTATCGGGAGGTCCGCCGGATCGATAGCTCGAAGGGTGGCCGGGGGTTTCGTGCGATCGGCTCGTAGAGCTCTCGCGAATTCGATCTATTTTCGTCGAGCAGGCTGGCACCTGCGGGATAGTTTGCTCCGATACACGACTCCGCGGAAATTCGATATCGACCTAGCCGCCACCATATTTCCCACCCCGCGTGCCGCCTTATTCGCTTCATTTTCTGAGTAACCGTTCCACTGGAGAGGCGCCTGAACCGCTCCGAATCGCTCCAAATACGCGAAGAAGACTTAATTGGGGAATCGTTAGCTTCGACGAAGAAGATGCAAAGAAGCCTGTTAAAAAATTCCTCGAGGCTAATTGCGATTAAAAAGCAAGCCGAGTGACGAGAATGGGAAAGAAGCTGCAGCCGATCGGCGAACCTCCGTTGCATTCCGCGGGCGCAGAATGCAGTGACGTTTCACTATCGCTCTCCGCGCGCTTTCTCTCGCGCGCGATAGACCAGAGCCGATGGATTCACGGCTTTTTTTTTCTCCCCCTCTCGCGTCCCCCTCGCGCAGACACCTCATCATTTTTCTAATTACGCCGCTCACGCGCCGGATAGACGTATTAATCGACGCGTTTTTGCATTCGCGATTCCTCGCATCGCCGAGAGCGAAAACGCGATTCACCGATCATTAACCGGCGCCGCGGCCTCCTGGGACTCCCGACCGTGGTTATTCCACTCGAAAAAGTTCCCCTGCACGCCTAAACTATCCTCCTTTCACCGTGGAAACGCTCCACGATTTACAACTATCGGAAACAATTCGATCGCGCGCTACCAAACTCGTCGATTCTTGACAGAAAAATTTCACGCGCGGAGCCAAGTTTCTATAAATTATTATATATCTCGATTTCTATCGGATATTTTCCAATGAAAAAAATCGGGAGCTTCGTTCGAGTGCGCGTGAAATCGTGATAAAAATTTCGCCGAGATCGGTCGCGCCGTTTGCGAGCAAAAAAATGGGGAATTTGGCCTGGCTGCGGCGAGTCGAGCGGTCGTCGATTAGTGCAGGTCTCCCCCGATAAAAGGAGGAACGTCGACGTAGATAGGAGGCCCATATGCTTTTCGCACATGTCGCATTTCGTACTGTCACCGTACACACGCGCTATAATTTATGCGGATTGGCAATAATTATTTTACTCTCCCGAATTCTTTTTTCAAGACAAGAAACGCGATAAATTCGAGACGAAAGTTTCTCGGTACATAAATCATTTTATATCTCGACTACTGTCCGATATTTCGCAATGAAAAAATTCGTGAGCATTGTTCGGACACGCGTTGGACAGTGAGAAAAATTTGACCGGGATAGGTGCGGCAGTTTACGAGTAAAAAAATGAGGAAGTTGGCCCCGGCTGCGGGGAGCCGTGCGGTCGATTAGCGCGGGGCTACCCCGAAAAAGGAGGAGCGATGCCGGGGGTAGGGTGGCCCATATGCTTTTCGCACAATATGTCGCATTTTTACGGGGCGAGCATGGGAGCGAATCCGGTCACAGATGCGACGGGGACGAGACGAGACGAGACGAGAGAAAGAGGGCCGGCCCGATACGATCTGCGAAACAAAAGCCGGCGCGCCACCAGGTATACGCGACGGGGGCCTGCCCCCGAAAATAATAAAGTCGTGGGTCGTGGCACACATATCGGGGCCACGTGGAAACGCATTGTGCGGACGTGTCTCTTCCACGGAAATTCCAGCCGAGCGTTTATTATGAACGGGTACGGTCCCCGCCGCGGCCGGTCCTCGAAAACCCGATCGGGCCAGATAGCAAGGGTTGAAAATCCCCTCTCCTCGCCGCCTATGCTGCCCCTCGGCAGAACGAACGAACGACGCCATCGTTGATTCCTCGGGCAGATAACGACGGGAACAGCTGGGAATATTTTTCGGTACACTTTTTTAACCGTTCGCCTTCCGTCGCCCCTTTCCGGCCGCTTCTCAGAGGCTTCGCAAACTTCGGCCGTTCGGAAGGAACATTTCCTTGGACTTCCTTCGGACTTTTCTCGGGCCTGAACTCCTCTTCGGATCCATTTCTGGGATCACGATGTTCTCTGCGTGCTTTTGAACCAGGGTTATTGCGGTACTGGAGTTGTTCAAGGTTTCGTGACAATTTGGACGGGTTTTGGGAGTTTTGGGACTAGTGGACTGTCACGAAGAGACTTGGACTTCTCCGAAGATTTGTGGACTCAGCTGAAGCTCTTTGGACTCAGTGGAAGCTTTTTGGCTTCGTTTGAAGCTCTTTGGACTCAGTGGAAGCTTTTTGGACTCAGATGAAGCTCTTTGGATTCAGTTGAAGCTCTTTGGACTCAGTGGAAGCTCTCTGGACTCAGTGGAAGCACTTTGAACTCAGCTGAAGCTCTTTGGACTCAGCTGAAGCTCTTTGGTCTCATTTGAAGCTCTCTGGACTCAGTGGAAGCACTTTGAACTCAGCTGAAGCTCTTTACCCTTAGCTGAAGCTCTTTACACTCAGCTGAAGCTCTTTGGACTCAATTAAAGCTCTTTAGTCTCAGTCGAAGCTTTTTGGACTCAGCTGAAGCTCTCTGGACTCAGTGGAAACACTTTGATCTCAATTGAAGCTCTTTGGACTCATTGAAAGCTCTTTGGACTCAGTCGAAGCTTCTAGAAGCTTCCCCTAAACTCAACTCTTCAGCTTCCACTAAGCTTCGCTCCTCTAAAAATTTTCGCTACTTTCTCAAGCCCTCAAGGCTTTATCAGAAACTTCTCAGATGGTCTTATCTATTTTCTGAGTCTCTCGATACCTTCCACTTGTCCCCGAAGCATTCTAGTTTCTCCGGATTCACTACGAAGCTTTCTCAACTCTTTAGAACTTTTTGGAAGCTCCTGGGACTTCTCCGAACTTTTCGATAAGTCCTAGAAATCCTTGGAACTCTTTTATATAAAAGTTTCTTGGACCACTTGGAAGCTTTTCCAAGCTCCTTGCAAATTTCTGCAAGCTCCCTGTGGACATCCCGGGAATTTTTTCAAAGCTCCTAGGACTTCTGCAATTCTCGAACCCCACGAACCGCCACGATTTTACTTTCGTGTTTCTACACGAATGTTTAGACTTCTCAAATTGTTATCGTAGCCCTACACGTTCTTTTAACCCCCCTCGAGTTTTAAGGGCCCCCTTGGATCCTCCTCGAAGTCTCTTGGACCCCTCAGTTCTTCTCCAAGCACCCTCTCCAAATAAAAGCTCCGTGGCCCTTTCTGGAAGCACTTTGGCCGCTTCTGGAAGCCCCTGGGACTCTACCTGGAGCTTTTAGACCCCTACTGGAGCATTCCGGACTCCTCCGGAAGCTCCATGCCCAGTTCATACGAAGGATTCGTGGACCAAGTGCCGAGAATCCTCGGAACGAGGCGAGGCAGAGGAAGTGGAAGCTGGTCGGCCGGTTCGAGGCACGTAGAAGCGGGAGGCTAACCTTCTGCGTGGAATCGCTCGTTAACGGCTGTCCTACACGGCTTTCTCTCTCTCTCTCTCTCTCTCTTTCTCCCTTTCTCTCTCTCCCTTTCTCTCTCGCCCTTTTCTTTTCCCTTCTGGTCCTGGTGGCGATCCTTATCGCGCGCCACGCCGCGCGCTACGGCGTGCAACGTCGTGCAACGTCGTGCGCAATGCTCGTCGAAGTTATACGGTGCCGCGGCCGTTCCTGGACATTCCGGTGGCAACAGAAGCGCCAGCGACCCTCGCCGGACCCGTTAAGCTCTTCGAGGAATTCTTTTCGGCTGGCCAGAACCCTTTGCCCGACTCATTATCATTATTACATTTACAACCAATGTTGTAGATCTCTTGACAAAATTTTTCCCGACTTCTCGATGATCTTTGAACTCTTCTCGAAGCTTTTTCGGACCCTTCGGTGACCCTGCGGAGTTTTTAGACTCCCGTTTATGGTCCTTGGATGTGTGAAAATTTTTGGAAGCTTTTTGGAAGCTGTACAAGCACGTTGGAGCTTTTGGGAAACTTTTTGGATTCTTTGGAATTCTTTGGTGGTGCTAAAGACTCTGTGGAATTTTTTTTAGAGGTTCCTTGGACCACTTAGAAGCTTTCGATAGGTCCTTAGAATTTTTTGCAAGCTTCCTGGACTCCTTGGAATTTTTCGGGAAGCTCCTAGGACACTGGAATTTTGCACAAGCTCGTTGGAACTTTTGGGAAACTTTTCGGATTCTTCAGAATTTTTCGATGGCTCTTAGGACTCTGTGGAATTTTTTTAGAGGTTTCTTGAGCCACTTAGAAGCTTTTGGTAGGTCCTTAGAATCTTTTTCGAGCTTTCTGGACTCATGGGATTTTTTTCAAGCTCCGGGGATTCCTTGGAATTTTTTAATAAGTACCTCGATCCACTTAGAAGTTTTCGAAAACCCGTTGGAAAATTTTGCAAGCTCCCCGGACTGCTCGGAATTTTTTGAAAGCTCCTGGGCCTCCTTCGAATTTTTAGGAAGCTCCTGGAACATCCTGGAATATTTTTTGAGGTCCCAGGAGACCGTGGAATTTTTTAAATAAATTCCTCGGACACCTTCGGGTCCTTAGAACATTTTTGCAAGCTTCCCGAGCTCCTCAGAAATTATGCGGTACCTCCCAGGATTCCTGGTACCACTCTTGGATTCTCTTTAGACTCCCTGGCCTCCGCCGGCTCGCAGGATCTCGCGAAGCAAAATCATTGGCCAGAGTTAATCGATTCCCCAGGATCGGCATCACGCAACAGCGACGGCAAGCGATTACCTTAGAGGAACCTGGCGCTCGTCTCGACTCAGCACGGCACGTCCCGGCTCGTCGCGCCTCGCCTAACCCCGCCGGTCGTTATCATAATTAATCCCGATCGCGTGGAAAGTAGTTGCGAGTCGCACGAGAAGAACGAGAGAAAGAGAGAGAGAGAGAGAGAGAAAGAGAGAGAGAGAGAGAGAGACCGACGCGGGGGAAAACTCGACTCGCTTTCGGTCCCAGTGGCTCGTCCCAGGGAAATCCTCTCCTCTCTTCACTCTCTCTCTCTCTCTCTCTCTCTCTCTTTCTCTCTCCCGTTGCTCTCCGGCTGGAAAAATCGTAACGGCTTTCTAGCGAGAACGGGGCAACGACACCCGAGTCCGACGCGTCTCGCGGATCATACGCCGACACACAATGCTCCCGAGATCGTTATCCACTGTCTCAGACACCAGGCGCGAGCATTGTGCGCCGCTAGGTAAACGACAGCACCCCCTCCCGGTGAAACGAAACTTTTCCATCGACGGTGAACTCGTTAACCGTCCCTCCGTCATGGTCCTGACATAATCGCTGTATAAGAAAATTGTATGAAGAACTATGTACAATATGTACAACATGTACGCGAAAGAGTTGTTTGTTTGTTATTAGACTACAATCCTTTCTTACAAATTTGATTGAAATCTTCGTCTTTTTCTAAATTTCTTTCTCTAAATTTAACCTTAGACGGTCGTACAATGCCTATAAACAGCAGAGAATGTTTAACATATGTATATTTGTTGAAAGTAAAAAGCGTGAATTTGGTTCAGATTGATGGACAAATATCGAGCGCACAGTTGTGCTTGCAAGAAAAATATAAGTGGTAGGAAAGAAGGTGTGGAAAGGAGAATAGGACTTCGTGAGGGGGCGTGGCCAAGTGGCCCCAGCTCTGAGACTAAGAATAATAGTTTATCAAATGTCTACCTTCGATCTAAATAGAAATTGACAGAGCGACATTGAGTCTACCTTTGTGCTTGCAAGAGAGATAAAAATAGTAAGAAGGGGGCAGAAAATTGCGCGGGGGCGTGGCCAAATAGCCCCAGCTCTGAGACTAAGAATAATAGTTTATCAAATGTCTCACTTCGATCTAAATAGAAATTGACAGAGCGATATCTAGTCTACGTTTGTGCTTGCAAGAGAGATAAGAATAGTATGAACGGTGAAGAAAATTGCATGGGGGTGTGGCCAAATAGCTCCAGCACTAAGGCTAACAATAATAGTTTATCAAATGTCTCACTTCGATCTAAATAGAAATTGACAGAGCGATATCTAGTCTACGTTTGTGCTTGCAAGAGAGATAAGAATAGTATGAATGGTGAAGAAAATTGCATGGGGGTGTGGCCAAATAGCACCAGCTCTGAGACTGACAATAATAGTTGATCAAATGTCTCTCTTTGATCTAAATAGAAATTGACAGAGCGATATCCAGTCCACGTTTGTGCTTACATGAGAGGTAAAGATTGTATGAACGGGGAAGAAAATTGCGCGAGGGGGCGTGGCCAAGCTATGAAACTAAAAATAATAGTTTATCAAATGTTTCTCTTCGATCTAAATAGAAATTGACAGAGCGACATTGAGTCTACGTTTGTGCTTGTAAGAGAAATAAAAATAGTAAGAACAGGGAAGAAAATTGCGTGAGGGGGCGTGGCCAAGTGGCCCCCATTTCCGACAGAGCTAGCTCCGACCTCCTCGGAGCACCGGTAGACCCGAAGACGTCTTGTCGCCGCTATTTTGGTGCTGTAGATTTTCGGGGACGATGACGGGGTCGCTATTGGAGTTAGGCGACTGGTCGTGGAATAATTAAATGCCGACGTACGGCGCCGGTTAATTATAATTGCGAGGAACAAAAGGGTAGCGTAACGATCCGGGCGCAGCACGGTTTCTGGTCCATTAAAATTCACCGGAATAAATTTTCGAGCGGTCGCGCGCGAGTGGGAAGGAAAAGACAGAGAGAAAGAGAGCGAGCGGTCGCGCGAGCGAAAGAGAGAGGGAGGGAGAGAGAGAGAGAGAGAGAGAGAGAGAGAGAGAGAGAGAGAGAGAGAGAGAGAGAGATGGAGAAAAAAGGAAGGCGCCTCGTTATTTCCCTAGTGCCCGAGCCTCTCCTGGATTTCGTGAGATCGCCACCGGTGTGCTTTATGAACAGCACACGCAGCCCGGCCCGGCCCGACCCGACCCGGTCCGAAGCGGCGCGGCGGCCGGCCGTGGTCGGGGGCAGAAACGGCGACTGAATTATGTACCAGATGCAAATGTCCCCGTATTGTCCGGTGCCGGCGGCCGTGCTCCATCCATCTTTCAGCTTCCTTGAAAATTCCGCTCATGAGAGACGAGATTTGCATCCGTTCACACTTTGAATACGTCGCTGTCCGCGTCCAGATCGCCACCGGCTTCATCCTTAGCCTCCTCTCTTGGCTCGGCGAGCTCTCGATCGCTCGCAATACGATCCAACGTACCCTCCCTCCCCCCTCAAAGAGACTTATCGATGGCCGCACCTCATCGAAAACGCTTCGTTCTAAAGGTCGCGTTTGCGGCTTCGGTCGTCCTGGCACATAGAACTCTGGGAACGAAAAATTCGTTCGTAGATCTGGATGATACTTAGCCAGCATCTGGTCCACATTCGGATACACCACTCTGAATTTTTCTGGCTGCCGATGTTCGCTACAAATGGACGAAAACAGCTCTTAAAGTTCGAGAAAATTAAATTATATTTTGTCATAGCTTTTTTCTCATATACGACCGAGTGGTGTTCAATAATTATTTCGTTCAATATTCTTCGATCGATTTTTGCAAAACTTTCCTGCAATCTGGTCCACAGATAGACACGCCACTCTGAATTTTCTTGGCCACCAATGTTCAATATAAACGGGTGAAAACAGCCCCTAAATCGAACAACGTTGCAGATTCCAATTTCGCCATTTTTCATCCTACATTTTATCAATAATTATTGATGCAATTAACAATCGACCGATATTTATTACACTTTGATAAATAATGGTCCACACATAGACGCGCGCCATAGAATTTTTTCGACCGCCACGACCAACGTTGAGGGGGTGAAAGCAACCCTAAAATGGAGAGCAATCTTCACGCGCGAAGAATCTCGATAAAAAAAGGTCGTATAAAACGGTAGAACGTGTATCTTCTGGCAACGAATCGTCCGTTGCGCCCAGTTCGGCGAGCCGCGCATTTGTTTAAACAATACCCTCGAATCGACAACTCGAATGAATCATCGCGAGCATTCGATTACGTCCCGGCCCGTTTCGCGCGGCGCTTAGTATTGCGAATGTTTGCCAGTAGCGGGGCCAATAATTTGGTCGTGCGTCTCGTTTCGCCGTACGACAAGCGCCGCGATTTATTTCGCGGATTTATGCGCGGCCGGGATCGCGCACCAGTCGGAAGCAATTTACAAGTTAATGGGTTAGGACGATTCGTTACGCGGCCTCCGCTTTCTGTAGTCTGCTCCTCTCCTGGCCTCTCCGCCTTCCGCGGCGCTCGGCTCGCTCCGAAACGGCACACGCCCATCTCGAATTACCCTCGAACGCAATCCTCCCTTTTCCAAAACGACGATTTTTCGAACCGCAATTAATAAAACGATGTTACCCGGCACTTAATGTCGGCAAAATATTTTTGCAGGGTGCGACAGTGGGGTAAATATTTCTCGTTCAACGTGTCCAAAATGCACCTAATGGACTCGTTTGTAGTATTCGAACTTGGAAAAGACAATTCTGAACAAATAAACATAATTTTTTAGAAATGAAAATAATTGTAAACGAGCACAAATAATTCCAAAGGGATGAAAATAATTCTGTAGAAATAAAAATAATTCTAAACAGATAAAAATGATTCTACATAAATAAAAAGAATTCTGAAGAAGTAAGAATAGTTCTAAACAAAGAAAAATAATTCTAAACAAATGAAAATAATTATAAACGAGCACAAATAATTCCAAAGGGATGAAAATAATTCTGTATAAATAAAAATAATTCTAAACAGATAAAAATGATTCTACGAAAATAAAAAGAATTCTGAACAAGTAAGAATAGTTTTAAATAAATAAAAATAATTCTAAACAAGTAAAAATTATGAATAAAATATTAAAAATATTATTTGCATTTGTATTGGATTCGATACGTAGCTATTTGTTTGCAATGTTTTAACCTAATAGGAATAATTTTACACATTAAAAGCAAATATTATTATTATTGTTATTATTTGCATCGTACGATGGCTGTATATAATTATTAAAAACCATATAAACGAACGGAAAGCAATCAAAATTGATTTAAACATCACGAAAAACTATGTGAAACTATTGGAAACTATTAAAAACCAATAAAAACCATTTCAAGGTATTAAAAATACTTTATAAACATTATTGTTCATATATTCTAACAGCTCAGACAACTGAAATGTGTCATCCGACGCAAGATTAAAAAAAAAAAATTTCGGCGAGCTTGTTGGATGCAATGCTGCGCTGTGCGAGGTCGCAGGGTGCCGTTTAGGGTGCCACTTATTTCCGTGGAGGGCTAAGGTCATTGTTCCGATTTTTTCCGGAGAGGTTAGGCCGGGTTTAACGAAGCGTTTGAACTACGACGGTTGTTAGCGGTAATGGAAGGCGGGCACCGTTATGCTCGGAACGACGCTGCGCGACTTTAGGCGACTCCAGCTTCGCTTCTTCTTTTTTTCTTGCTGTTCCTTTTAGGCTCTGCCTCCGGAGAGCGAGAGCTCCGGCTACTTAAGATTCGGCACGCCGAGCGGAGCCGGGCCGGGCCGGGCCGGGCCGCGATCAGGCGACCAGTTTTCGACTGTCCGACAAGTCGATCGATCATTCACCGACACAAAGAAACAATTCGCCGGGCCCGATAAACTACCGTGCCGTACGAGCCACGGACTCGAAATTGATTTAGCTCGCGCTCTCTCGAGATAATTCGGTTTTCGTCCGGCCGATTCGCCGGAACAGCGAACTCGTTTTTCGACCGGCCGACGGCTTTCTTGCCGTACCACGAGAAACTTCGCTACTAGATCGCCGGCTTTCAATATTTCTCTCGCTCGAACGACGTGTCGGTCATTGTTTGTTTGTTTGTTCTTTTTAATTATGCTTCGATCGATTTTCATTAAATCCTCGTTGCAATCTGGTACACTCGCGCCGGAGGGGCGAAATCAGCCCTTAAAGTTGAAGCAAATCGAATTGAATTTTATTGTATTTCTTCTTAATATTTGTCCAGGTGGTACTCGATAATTATTCTGTTAATTTATTCTTCGAACGATCTTGACGCAATTTCGCTGCAATCTGGTCCACATACGGCTACGCCTTTTCGAATTTTTTCGGCTGCTTACACTCGCGTCGGAGGGGCGAAATCAGCCCTTAAAGTTAAAGAAAATCGAATCGAATTTTATCATATTTTTTCTTTATATTTGTCCAGGTGATACTTAATAATTATTTTGTTAAATAATCTTCGAACGATCTTGACGAGATTTCGCCGCAATCTGGTCCACATACGGCTACGCCTTTTCGAATTTTTTCGGCTGCTTACACTCGCGCCGCTGGGGCGAAATCAGCCTTTAAAGTTAAAGAATATCTTTTCTTATATTTAACAGTTTGGTACTTAATAATTATCTTGTTAAATATTCTTCGAACGATCTTGACAAAATTTCGCTGCAATCTGATTCCCATACGGTCCCAGATTTCCGAAATTTTCCGGCTGCCAACGTTCGCTGCGAAAGGCTAAAAAACAACCCTTAACCCATTCATTTCTTGCTACGAGATATTTCTTGGCAGCCGTCCACTCTGACGTCGTGGAAAGAAGAAGAAGGATTCATTTATTATTTTCTACTTGTCATTATTTAATTATTTAAAAAAAAACGAAAATTTTTAGCGCGTGGAACAGATTTTTCGAAACAGACTTGCCAGTCGACGCGTTAAAATCGAAAGAAGCGAAATTAATTATCGTGAATTTCTCTATTCTCGTTCGATCCAGTTCGATCTAAGTATCATTAAATAATTATTCACGCGACCACGAATGAACCAATCTGAACGAAACCTCGCAGAAACATTATCCACATCACGAGGTACACGACACGAATTTTTCCGAGCGAGCAACGTCCTCGTTCGGGGGGTGAGAGCATCCCCGGCGCAGAGGGGAAGCGGCGGCGTCGCCCGAGGAGCCCGGCGAATAATTAATCCGGGCGAAGGAAGAGATCCTAGGGGCGCGATTAGGGGTGGGCAGAGCTTGTTTACCCGTTTGCGGCGTCCCTGCCGTTATTATTTCCCTCGGACCGCTCTCTCCGACGCCATCGCGTCGGTCTAGGGGTGGCCGGGGATCTCCGGCGAGCAATCCCGAGCGCTGCAGCCTGGGAGGCATCGGGTTCTGGCCTCCCCCTGCCCGTCAAAGGGGCTCGTCGGGATCTCCGGAGAAGGATTCGTAGATTCCCCAGGGCAGCTGCGCCCGCTATCATTGGTTGCGATCTCGATCTAGCCCACCCGAGCTCCGGGAAACAACCCCTCCACACGTCGGCCCGCCAATCCTGTCCTCCGGCGACCCTCTGCTGCCGCGCGAGATCCCCTTCCTGACGCCTGATTCACCCTTGATCCTTGATCCTCGGGAAAAATCGGTTAGGAACACCGAACTACCCTCCCCCCCGGTTACATAAAACTGGACTCCGCTGAGCCCCAAATTGCATTGTTCTATTTCTTGGAAAACGGGGAGAATTATAGCGAAGTAGCTGGGTTTGCTGAATTATTTATATTACGGTGTAGATTTATGTTCCCAACGGCGAAAATTTATTATAATACGTGATATACTACTGATGCGTACAAGGTACAGAACTTTAATAATAATAATAATAATAGTAATAATAGTAATAGTAATAACAACAACAACAACAACAATAATAATAATAATATATAATATTAATATTATTAATACTATATAATATTAATAACAATAATTATTATTATTATGATAGCAATAATAACAGTAATAGTAATAATAATTATAATATCAATAATAACAGTAATAGGAACAATAATTATAATAGCAATAATAACAGTGATAGTAACAATAATTATAATAGCAATAATAACAGTAATAGTAATAATAATTATAATAGCAATAATAACAGCAGTATTGATAATAATTATAATAGTAATAATAACGATAATAGTAATAATATTTGTTCTGAATGTTTCGAATTATCCCCAGCATCGTTAAAATACCCCAAATAAATAAATAGGCACGCTTCGAATTCATTAAATAATGAAAATAATATTTTGAATATTTCATTAACAATTTCAAACTTTTAATTTTAAACTAGACCAATCGAAAGTTACTAGAAAAATGAGAAAAAGAATGGAACACCGTAGAAAAGTATCACCGTACATCGAAAGTCTGACAAGCAACGCACATAAAACCCAAGAAAAGTGTAACAAATTAACGAGAACACGACGGATAATTATTTCCGAGAAATCTCGCAGAAAATAAAAAATCGCCAACTGTGCGTCGAATAACCGCAGGAGACAAAATAATCCACCGGAACAGCCTAACGAACCAAACGCGAGCGCCGAGAACAAACCAAGAAGCGGTTCGGGCGACTCCGATTAAAAGCTGGTAGAAAAAGATTTTCGCGACTCCGCTTAGTTTTTGGGGATGATATCGAAGGGTGTGGGAAGGGGTTGGGGACGCATTTTCGAAGGCAGCACCGGGTTAAATAGTCTCGGGGATCTAGCGCGCGGAAGATGCTATCCCAGCTCCGGAGATCCCGAACGTCGATTAGGGGTTTGCACCCCCCCCCCCCAACATCCCCAATTTCCGCGAGACGGTGTTCCGCGCGAAATAGAGGAGTCCCGTGCTCTCTTCGCGGGATCGAAATCCCGACGATTTCCTCGGCGAGCGTTCCTTGTCGCGCGGCCATTCTTGGCACAGAGGGGCAGGGGGTGGCTGCGGCGGTGGTGGAGAGAAGACGTCGGGGGGCGAAAGCTCAGCCTGGTTTCCACGAAACGAGCCTCCGGTGGAGGAGATGCCCGGCCAGAAAAAGGGTCTCGACGATCTAAAAAGAATCGTCCTGGAAGTCCATAAATCTCGGCCACCCCCGGGGAAGGGTGGCGGCCGGTCGCCGGGCCGCTTCTCGGCCACGAAAAACGCGGTGGCGCGCTCGAATAAATCAAAGTGGCGTGAAAATCAATTGCGAGACACTCGCCTCGCGTGTAGCCTCCTCCGGCCGCCCCTCGCCGGAGTCACCTTGCCACCCTGCCCACCCCCCGCCGCCCCCTGCCGCCTCCGCGGAGGTTCCACGCCGACGAGGAATCGGAGAACAAAGAGGAGGACGGCGATAGGGGGCCAACCGGAGCCCGGAGGAAGACGCCGGAGCTTAAAGAGGGCGGAGAGGGGCGAGGAGGGGGCGGCAGGGAGGGCGGAGGGGTGCGACGTTAACGCGAGAGCCAGCGCACGCGGGCCCTTCGAAGGAGAAACGCAGGAAGAAAGAGGGAAGGGGGCAGGGTGTAAAGTCAATACGGACGGAAAACCGCGCAGACGCTCGGCGTCGACCAATCCCGGTGGTTGAGGGGGCGCATGGCGTCCCGAGGCGGCCGGGGCGAGGCGCTGCCGTCGCCCGCAAGCCTTTCGGAGCTCGCCGGCGATCGGCCGATCGATTTTCCGACGGGGCTTTCAACCGGCGTTCTTCTTACTGAATTTTTTTCACGCAACCACCGGAATAGACAGTTTTGCGACAGTTCGCGAATCGACTTCTGGGTCCATGTGCCATGTTCGGGATTTTTTTGAAGCCGCTGGCATCATGGTCGCGGGAATTATGGGTGCTGGAAGTTGGTGCGATTAGAACGAGGGGTAGGAAAGGATGCCTCGTATTCGGGTCTATATCTTTGTCAATTGACGTTGTTGCTAACTAAAAAAATTTCGTGAGATTCTACAAGGAATGCTGTTTCAGATGGCGAAAGAATTTTCGAAAAAGCTCCATGCGTTTCCGAGAAAAAAATTCGTGAATATCGTCATTCGGAGACGGTCGTTTCCAGACTCCAAAATACCACTTCCGGTTGAATGTCGCATACTTTCGGCAAATTTTAATATTTCTCAATGATAAAATTAGGTGTACATCTTTAAAAAATACCCTTTCAAACGCGCTGATTTTCGATGCGATACGTTCACGCGTCTCTGAGAAAAAAATTCGCGAACATCGCCACTTGGAGATGGTCGTTTCGAATCTCCAAAATGCAACTTCCGGTGGAGCGTCCAATATCTTCTTCAACCCTTGATATTTCTCGATGAAAAAATTATGTCTCTACCTCCAAAGAACGTTCTTTCAGCCTCGGTAATTTTTATCGCAAACGATTTGCCTATCTCTGAAAACAAAAATAGCGAAGGCTCGTTCTCGTTCGATGGCGAAGTCGTATCCGGAGGAGTAAGCGCTTTCGAACGAAAGCAGAGCGAACTATAATAACTGTAGTCGCCGCTTAGGCTGGATGGGGTTGTCGAGCGATAGGGAAAAGTTTTGCGAAATGGAGCGAGCGGAATGCGGCGTCCAGTATCGGACGAGTTGGTCAATCTCGCGACAAATCGGGGCCGCTTTTGATCGGCTGCGCGAGAAAAGGCCTGGCGCTTTTTATCGGCCGGAGTGACAAGCAAATCGAGACGCGGTGGAACGATCGCTCGAACGGAGACAACTATCGACCGCAGCCCGTAGCCTGGGTTGCTTAATTGCGCCGGGGACTCGGGGCCGTATCGCGCTCTCCTTTTCGCTTTTTGTCTCCGGTTGTTAATGGCACTCTCGGCTGGTTCCCCGTTCGGCCCATTATTATTAGCTCCGATGGCGTCACGGTTCGCGGAAGGGGTCGCTGCACTTTTCCCCGGTGAACGTATTATTTCGTCGAGTATACTTTCGCGCGTGCACCTGAGAGTCCTTGAGCCGCGTGAACCACCTTTGGAAATTGTCTCCGCGGTTTTCGACTGGCCCCGTGGCACCCCATAGGCGTCACAGCGCGCCCGCAGCCAGCCTCGAGAATTCTCGCGAGATTCTAGCTCCGCTTTCGTAATTTTTTCCCGGTGAACCGAACGATACAGCTTCGTGACATTTTTCCGACATGTATACACGTGTCCGAGGAACGTCTGCGAATTTTCCCGCTGCCCCATTACCGTAATTGTAGTTTCTGCACATCGAAAAAGCAACTTTGGACAAGTAAGTGTATCACTCGTTCTGGAGGGGTGGTATGCTTCTTCGGTGCGCAGCGGCCGTAATTTCGATGCTATCGCCGCGAAAAAATTCATGCGTATAGTAAAAACACGTGTTATTATACCTGCGAAGTTTCGCCAAGATACATCTCTCGGTTCGATAGAAAAAAATCCCAAAGCTACTGCCCGTAACGCCCTGTACTCTATATTTTGTAGCGTCCAGGTCGCTTACTCGAATTAATTATGCGAATCCCGCGTGGCGCAGGTTAAAGAGGTTAATAGCGATAGTAACTGCGAGGTATGACGTATATTTTCAGCAAAGTTTCAATCGAATACATCGAGAATTGCCGGAGATACGACTCCGGCGAGTGTCGAGTGTTTTTGTAGCAGCGGTCGGCCGAATATTTCCGGCGTAAAAGCGGGGAAAAGCGGGGCTGTAGGCGGGGGTGGGTTTGATCGCGCCCCCAGGAGCGGAGCCAGAGGGTGAGCGACAAGTAATGGCCGCCACCGCCGCCGCCGCGCTCGTTATTTATCGCCTCTGTCGCGGTGCACACGCGAGCGTGGGCGCAGCGGCAATTTCCAGCGATAAGCGAGCGCGTGCTCGCTCGCTGGCTTGCTCGCTAGACAGTCTCGGCGATTAGTCGCGCGACTGGATAAACGGCGCGCGACCGACGCTTTAAACTTGGACGTCAGAGTCCGATTAAACGATGTCCGACGACGCTTCCGTGACCTGTTCGTCTTCCGCGACCGAGGAACCGTTTCGAACCGGCCGTTCGATCTTCGACGCTCCGGCCCGCGGCGTGAACGTTCCATACGTCGTCCCGATGTTTCGCCGCTGCGTTCATCCGTGCTCAGAGAATGCGCAGCAATTTTTTCAAGCAAATAGATTCATCCGTTTCGGAGTTATAGCCGGGAAAGCGAACGCGACTTTCTATTTTGAAGGAAAACGAATCTTGCGACTTCGAGCGCCTTTGCCGAGATGAAAAAATTTTTTCCTCGCGGTGAAGTTAGCGGCGTTTCGTAGATCGTAGCTTCTCCTTTCAAACGAGATATTGAAATTAGAGCCACGATTTTTTCTCGCCGTTTGGCAGCACTTTGAACGCGGAGTGTGCCGTCGGCGTTGGAGTAAGGATCGTCGCGTTTCGGGTTCAAAAATTGGTTCATCTTTGAAATTTTGTGGATTTGTCAAGAAAAATCGTACCGGCATGTATCTTGGCTCATTTTAAAGCGAAAAGTCTGAACTTTTGATTCACAGTGATGTTTTTCTTCGAAATACCTTGTACAATGAATGACAGATGAAATAATAAGAATGGTTATTATTTTATAATATTTCAAACTCAAAAGAGTCTACGAAGCGGAAAATAGTTTTTCTACAATTCAAACTGAGATGAGTTTATAGATTGAAGTCTCCTCTTTGCAACGAGACATCAAAATTTGATCTACGATATTTTTTTGTCGTTTGCCAGCACTTTGAATGGAACAGTGTGCCGTCGGCGTTCGAATCGGGATCGTTAAGCCTGGGATAAAAAAGTGTTCGTCTTTGAACCGTCGTAACTCTGTGAACAAAAATCGTACTAGCATGTACCTTAGATCATTTTAAAACGGAAAGCATATACTTTCGAGTCCTTACATTGTTTCTGATTTAAAAAATTCGTTCTACCAAAAGGCAGACGAAACAGCAAAAATGGCCCCTTTTTCAATTTTTCAAATTCAATTGCGTCTGCGAAGCGTAAAAAATTTTTTCAACAATTCCAACTAACACGAATTCGTAGACCGAAGCCTCCCCTTTACAACGAGATCAGAATCATTGATCTGCGATTTTTTCTCGCCGTTTTATTGCACGCTTAGCGAACCCTTGCGCCGTGACATGCACTTCTCGAAACTATGCAGCTTCTATTTACATTTTTACGGTGCCCCGAACAGTTCTGCTATCTCGCAGCAATGTGCAAAAATCGCGGAGGAAAAATTCATGGTTTTTATGTCCGGCGAAGTAGAACTGGGGCTGCGCTCCGACGGCAGGAGGTGGGGAACGGAAGACGGTGTTAATTTATATCGAGTCGCGGCGAGATAAAACCTCGCCGAGAAACAGATTGACCGTCTTAATGAGGCTATACGCGGATTCATATTCGCCGTAAACGCCTTTTATCGGCTATAATTTATATCGGGAGAGCGCGGGACCGCGTGCTTATCGGTACACGTGTTTACCGGGAAACTGGTATGCGCCTACATTCTGCGCGGCCGATGTCGTTTATTTCGCGCTTGGAGTTTCCGAGACGTTTTAACGACGGGAACGGTAAGTGTATCTTGTCGGTAATGCCCGTGGCTGTCGCTGAGAATTGCTGTTGCACGCGCAACGCCATAAACAATCGTATAGACAATCGGAGAATCGGCGACGATGACGATTACGTTGCTTCGTATCATTCCGCATATGTATCCCGTTTACATCGTCCGCCGCGGATGAACAAATGGAACGACAAACTTTACAGCATCGTTGACAGACGGATAGAAGTCAAGTGGATCGCAATTTATGCTGGTTACGTTCCCGAGACTCGCCGCATTGCCTGCGAAATTTCTTTCGTGCTTCACCTCGGTACCCTCGCGTCGGTACGCATCGTCGTTAATAAGTAATCACCGCGATCGGAGTTCTCGAAATTTTCGTAGAAAAAAAATATACCTCCTTAGGGGAAGATTCGACGAATTTTTTGCCCTAAACCACAAATCGATATCACTCTTCTTTCCATGTGAAAAAAATTCGCATAAGATCGATGTGCTGAAGACAAATTTCTTGGTCGTTTCAGTAGTTTTACTCGTATTGCATCGTTGTTAATAAATAATTACCGCGATCGGAGTTTTCGAACTTTCCGTATAAAAAAAATACGTCTTCTTAGGGGAAGATTCGACGAATCTTTTGCACTAAACCGGAAGCCGATATCGCTCCTCTTTCTGTACGAAAAAAATTCGCATAAATGGTCGATGTGCTGAAGAAAAATTTCTTGATCGTTTCAGTAGTTTCACTCGTATTGCATCGTCGTTAATAAATAATTGCCGCGATCGGAGTTCTTTGATTTTTCATCTAAAAAAAATATATCTTGTTAGGGGAAGATTTGAAGATTTTTTCGCCCCAAACCAGAGATCGATATCGCTGCTCGTTCCGCATGAAAAAAATTTGCGAAGTTGCGCGATTTCGGGGTGCATACACGATGCGGTTCTCTAGGCACAGTTTGCGTTCGAGCTTATAGAGCGAGCGTCTTCTCACGGCGCGGCGCGGCGCAGCGCGTCGTTTCCTGGCCCTCGCAACGCGCTCGAACAATTATAATTGTTAATGGGAGGAAAAGAAAATGTTCCGTCGTCCTTGATTCCCGCCTTGGGCAAAAACGCGCGATAATTACGTATTCGCGATCGCGACTCGAACGAACGGAGAAGGAAAGAGAGCCGGCGAGTCGCGAGGACGAAAGGAGAGACCCGGTCAACGTGTACCGTACGCTCTCGGGCCGCGCAGCAACAATAGAGACAACATAATGACGCTATAAATAAATAATAATGCCACGGTCTAAGCGCGGTAGAAAGGCTCTTTGTTGCAGGCTCGCTGTACACAGCGAGGCTAGCGAGCTAGCCCACTTGCCTAGCGCGTTTATTATTCCGCCGAAGCACGGCCACGCTCCGCCGACTCTCGATCTTTGGAAACTCGGATCTCTGGATCTCGCTGGATCGTTTCGTACCTGCTCCGAGACTCCTCGCCCCGCCGGCGACCGGGAAACACCGTCGGGAGCCTCGCTGGAGAAAATTCGCGGAAGAACCACTTCGCGTGTCGTTGTAAAACTTTCTGGGCTTGTTTAACAACGTTTCAGGAATGCACAGTAAATTTTTCAAGCGATAATATTCATTGGTTCTAAAATTACAGCCGCAAAGTAAATAATTCGACTCCAGTTCGATTCTACAAGTTCGACCGTCTGCACGAAGCTGGAACAATTTTCTTTCTAGTTCAAATCGACGCGATATTGTAAATCGAAGTCTCCCCTTTACAACGAGCTCTTAAAATTGCGTGTACGATTTTTTTCGACCGTTTGGCAGCGCTTTCAACGAAAAACGTGCCGTCGATCTCGGAACGCGAATCAGTGATTCTCGAGCTAATAAATTGTTCACATTTGAACTGTCACAACTTCGTAAAACAAAATCGTACGTAGATGACACTTAGCTCATTTTGAAGCAGAATGTTTCTACTTTGATATTCTCTACAAACTTTTTTTGAAAAAATGTATCCACCGAAAGACGGGCGAGAAAGATCACCGGGGTCGTATTTCGAAATTATCCACATTCAACTATGTCCATGAACCGGGCAAAATTTTTGTCGGCGATGATATCGATGTCGTTTCGAAGCTCGAAGTCTCCTCTTTCGGATGACTGGAAAAAACTGGTCCTAGGATTTTTGGTTCCCGTTTTATGCGATTCGACGCGATCCCGAATCCGCCGAAACGACAGGCGACGGACCTCCGAAGATCGAGTAATCGAAAACGAAACCCGTGCGACTCGAAAGATTTCGGCTGTCGGTCGAAGGATGCGGGCGGCGGGACGGCGGAAGGGGGGCCGAAATGGCGGCGGAATTTAATATAATTAACCGGGCGAGCGTGACAAGCCAAGACGGATTGTCGCGAGCCGCGTCGGATGACAGCGGTTGAATAATTACCGCGACTAATCTCGTGATCGTTGACCGAACAAATAACACAGGCCTGAGTGTGCTTAATGCGTTCCGAAAGGCGGGGGCAGTCGGGGGACAGGGGGCACGGCGGAGTTGATGAACGAGCGACGCGTGGAAACGCCGCGGATCGTGTTTTCCGGATGGAAAAGCTGCAAGAAAACGCCCAGAGGACGGCCTTTTTTTCCGTCGTCGTCAGGACCATTAGAAATTTAAATAGACCGCGCGCGACGGTCACGTCGAATTACGTAAAGCCGAGGAGTCTGACAACACCCAAGACGCCCGGCTTCCGATGGCCGGGTGGCCGCCATTTTTCCGCGATTTTATTTCGCTCGATTTTCGCCGGGAACGCGACAATACCGCGGAGAATATTTATTCGGTTAATTTCATTACTGATTTCGATCATAGTGCAGCGTTTCTGTGGAGAATAAAACCACTGTTCTATTTGATATTCATTGGATAGAGTCTATAGGCGATTGTACGCGTGCTGAACCGGGCGATATTTCTGGTTAAGTGAGCTTGGTTGGGGTACCAAAGAAGATGGGTGACCGCGCCCGATTTTTTATGTAATAAAAATCCTATTTAATTCTGGATAGGTTGTTTTTCTGCTCTTGATGGTGGAATTGGGATAAATTGGTGGTGGTTTCATCTCCACTCTGGTTTGGAACAACACAACAGTCGCTTTTGGGATCAATTCTGGTCAGATAAAGAATTATTTCCCGTTCTTAATCCAAAGATATATGATAATCCAACCATGGATTTTAGAAAAGATTGGTGATTCCATCAATCATTTGAAATATTCTAGATATGGATATTCATCTTCTGATAATAATTACAGATTGGAGCATAAATCTGGGAGAAAAATGAGAAGTTCTTTATCCAAAGAATTAATCAGTTCTGAAAATAATCCTGGTTGTGTTCACCTTCCAGTGACAGAATTTGGAGCTCCAAAAGGATCTGTGAACATATAAGTTCCCTCCCACTATACCCTCCACCAAAAAATATCAGTCCTAAAAAATTCTGGGTGAGTTTCGCCTTCGAATAATACAGTTTGGATGGTCTAGAAATTTATGAGACTCCTCTGGCCGAAGAATCCGAAGTGTTTCGTTTGTAAACAACCGATAGAGAATCCCCATCTCGGTTACGAGGGTTCCCGAATAGTTTCGGAGGGTTCGGTGGCTGAAGGAGGGGGCCCCCCCGTGCTCGGTAACTCGAGTCGCCGATCGCGGGCAAGTGGTTAAAAGGCGCGCGAGCTTATGTTAAACCCGTGTACACACAGGTTAAATATATCGCGAGTTTGTCGTGCACGGGCTAAGCTAGCATGGCGTATCGTATCGTATCGTATCGTGGCGCGGCGTGGCTCTCTCGGAGCGGGTTGTGCAATCGGTCTGCGTACGCGCGTCAGACAATATAGAACGAACGCGCGCGCTTGGCTGCCGAGCCGACAACGGAGCAGGATTGAATATCCTGTTCGGGCTTATTAGGGCAAGGTGGCCAGCCTTGCCGGCCGCCTCGATACCGGTATCCGCGATAGCGTTACAAGCGGCCGAGGGCAGCGACGTCAACGCGCTAAGTCCTCTGTCGCCTCAAACTCTTCGGACTTCATCGGGCCAATCTTCTAAACTGAGAAGATGAAACGAAGCTCTGTGATTCCTTTGGAATTGATCTTATTTATTGGTTCTTTGGTGACCAGCAAGCTAAACCAGAGCAACAACGCTTTTAAGGACCTTCGTGGACACCGTCGTCTATGAAAAATTGTCATGACCAGAATTTTGGGACTTTTCGCAAGACAAAAATATTTCCTGTTAAAGGAAGAGTCGAGGAATGCAATGCAAGAAACCCCGTATCGATATCGTTCTTCTTTCTACATGAAAAAAATTCGCATAAATGGGGCCGATTGTCGTTTCAGTACTTTCATCCAGTTTGCATCATCGCAAATAATCGATTACCACAATCGGATTTGTCGGATCTTTTACATAAGAAAAATATATCTTGTTAGGGGAAGACCTGACGAATCTTTCGCACTAATCCTCGCATCGATATCATCCCTTCTTCCATAGGAAAAAAATTCGCACAAACGGTCGATATGCCGAAGAAAATTTTCTTCGTCGTTTCAGTACCTTTCACCCAGTTTGCATCATCGCAAATAATCAATCACCACAATCGGATTTGTTGGACATTGTACATAAGAAAAATATATCCCGTTAGGGGAAGACCTGACGAATTTTCTCCACCGAATCTCGAGTCGCCAGCGTTCCCCTTTACGCGCCAAAAAAAATCGCAAAGTTGGGCGATTTCGAGGCGCGAGCGAGGCGCCATAGTTTCAGGCACAGTTTATCGACCGTGCGGGCCATAAAAAATCGCCGCGACGGAAACGTTTCGCCTTCTGTCATAAACGAATGATCTACTGCCAGGGGAACGATCCAGGAATTCTGAGAAAAAACCTCGCCGTGGCGTCTCTCGTTCGTTGGCGCGTGAAAGAAAAAATCGCGGCGACGATTCTGAAAAAGGAGGATTCCGTGAAAAATGGCTGACACCTAGGGCAGCCTAGGTGTCCTGGCAAGAGCACCGCTGCGAAACGACTGAAATGCCAGCCAGCCAGCCAGCCAGGCAGCTCTACACACCTGGATAACAGCAGCACTCGTCCGCGGCTCGGGCTACGTGTCTGGGCGCACACGAACGCGCACGTGCACGAACAAGGACGCGCGTGCACGCCACGAGACGAGGAAAGAGACAGCGGAGGAGCGTGTACGCGTCGGCGGTCGCGAAGTTTTGTCCAGTGACGTAATTAATGCACTGGCTAGGCCGACTTTCTCGCGAGGCCTAACCCAGCCGGAGCCGAATCCTGAGCGCGGCCGGCCCAGGCCTGCTCCCCGCGGTCTCGCTCCTCGATCCTGCGAAGTTTTCCACAGTCGCGCGCCGATCAGAAAATTCGCCGGTCGATTAATAAACGGCGGCGCGCGGCCGACTCGGCCGGATTTATTATGCGCGGATAACCAGCGTCCGGGCGAAACGATTAACCGTCGATCGAAAGTAATGCCCCGGCGGGATCATTTTTCCTCGGGCCGGCCCGGCAAAAAAAAGCCGCTCTAATTGGAGCCAGCAATTTGTCACGATCGACGGCCACCGGGAAATCATCGCGGCCGCGCCGCGATTTTCAATTACGCTTTGGGTGATCCCGTCCGTCCCGCTGCGAGAGCCAGTCCGCTCTCGGCCTGTAATGGCCGCTAACGACGCCGCAATCTGCGCCGGCTACGTCACGGCTCTCCGTGCCGATCCACCGGTAGATCCTGGATCAAGATCGATTCCCGATTTTCGCCGGGGCGACGGCGGCCTCCGTTACGCCGTCGCGAACAAATAATCCGAGAAGAATGATCCGGCTTATCTGTCGTTGCGAAACTTTGCGAGCTTGTTCGCGCGCATTTCGAAAGTTCCCAGAAAAATATTTGAGCCGGTATAGTCGTTTGTTTCGTAGTTATGGTCGCTGCAGTGACCAAGATTTATTTTATGTGCTGGATCGATTCTGCTGGGTTCCAACGTACCTGGAGAGCTCAAGAAATTTTTTTGGGGAATCAGACTACGCGGGGTTTAAAGATCGGGGCTTGCTCTTTAAAAGGGGTCGAAAAAATTGAGTCTACGATTTTTTTTTCATCGATCTGTCGTACTTTGAACGAGGATCGTGTTATCAGAACTTGGAGTAGCAATGCAAGATCTTTTAGACGAATTCAAACGTCTGCAGAGAGTGCGAAAAATTTATTACGCGATTCTAGCTTACGCGAATCGAAAGAGGAGACACTCTCCTTTGCAAGAACTCCAAAAAATTGAATATCCGATTTTTTTTACCACTTCCATCGCACTTTGAAGCACACCAGTGTCAATATCTTCCATAATAATGACGTAAAATCGTTTCGACAAATTCTGCTCTCTGTCCAGAGCCGAATAAATTTTTTCCCGAACCGTATCATACGTGAGTTCAAAGATCGAATCTTTCTCTTCAAAATGAGTCCAAAAACTTAGTTCTACCATTTTTTTTAACCACTTTGATCACACCTCCAAGCAGATCAGTGCCACCGTCCTTAAAAACGTCGCACAATCGTTCCGACGAATTTAAAGCTCTGCCCACGGTTAAAAAAATTTCTTACCGAACTTTAACCTAGGCGCTCTTAAAGATCGAACCTTCCTCTTTAAAATGAGTCGAAAAACTTCGATCTACGATTTTTCCTCCGACCCCTACCGCGCCTCGATTAAGAAGCTGTTTAAGCATCGTTCTCGCGACAGCGATAATTGCCGACGTATTTCGAGCGTTTCTTCGAATACGGCTCACCCGTTAGATGGAATACGCCCCGGACGAAAGTACACGGTGCGGAGTGTGGGTGTGTGTAAGAGGTCCAGCCTTGCCTCGGACGGAGGCTGGGTGTGGCCGTGACTAAAAGTTCACTAGAGCACACTTAACACACTTAACAAGCGGTTTCTCCGCGGATAGGATAGGATTGGCGATCCTTGCTGATACGCAGGTACCTTCGGGAAATCGCGTCCCCGGGAGTCCTTGGAACACCATCTATCCCCGCCGACCTCCATTTCCAATCATTTATGCCACCGTGCACAACGCAACCGACGCAGCCGTTTATTAAACAGAATAATTCTGCTGCAAACGATTTACGAAAATCAGAGATGGAACGCGAACACCACACAGCGTGATTATTAAACCTGTAAACATTTTCTGTAATTATTGCAAAAAGACGGGAGTTACTCAGGAATCTGTTTCTTCCATCAGACATTTTTTGGAAATTTTTTATTTAGTCGACACTAGATTTAGGGAGCACTGAAAACATCTGTTTCATATTAGTTCATAAAAGTAACAATAATACATTTATTCTGATTTTTAGTAAATTTTTCGAGTGTTGTAATATATTTGCCGCAATATTTATGTATATATATATTAAATATTGTATTACATAAAATATATAAAATATTATACTATAAATATTATTATATTTATACTCTAAAATATATAAATATTTTATATAATATTTTTTATCAAATAAACAGCTCGTAAATATATCTTTTTTTAAAATATATAAAATATTATATTATATAAAATATATAAAATATATAAATATTTTATTTAATATTTTCTATGAAACAAATAGCTCGTAAATATATTTTTGCAATCTGAATAATCGAACTAAGAAGTCAGTGACCCGTCGTTTCAAAGGTCATTCGCGAACATCATTTTTCACGGATTCCGTAAATATAATATTAACTTTTTCTACTAGTTCAGAGATAACGCCTAATCAATCTTCTCATAAACGCAAAAAACACCGAAGGCCGCTAACTAATAATTAGTAATTAATTAGAGCAACCAGTTATATAATTTTACTAACAACATTACGATATCGATCGACAAGGAAGGGTGCTCGCTTTTATTTTGCCAACACGGAAACGTCAACGGTCGCAATGCTGGTATCATCGTCGGGCGCCGTGGCAGATTTCGGCGTTGGAAAATCGGTGGCTGTTGTCGATCGCCCGTTAATCGACTAGGTCGCGCGGTCTCGGGCGCCCGGACGCGGTTTTTGCCCGAGGAAAATTAATATCTCGTCCCAGTTGAGCGCGCGGCATTTGCATATCGAGCACGCGGCCCGCCTGCTGGAATGTCGATTCCCTGTCGACGCTGTTCGCCGCGCTCGCGACACCCTGCATCCTCATCGGAAAATCATTTTTTTTCTATGCCGAAAACGAGCCGAAATTTCCGTAGCAAATTTCGCAGTCTCGTCTCGGCGCACGTGAAATAATAGCAGTTTTGCAAGCAGGGGTTGCAAAATGAGCTCTACGCGCACTCGCAATTTTCCACTCGAGGCCGGTGAAATAATTCAGCATTTTATACGGTTCGAAAAACGTAATTGGTACAACTAGTAATTAACTTTTAGTTGAAAGTATAATTTATTAGCGATTATCTTGTCATTTATTTAACGAACGCTTGTCTGACATTTTCTGCGTGCTGAATATTCAAATTGTTGAATAATTAAAAGAGTCAGCGTCGGCTCAATTTTATTATTATTTGCTAATTATTTCTATTTTGCAACCGGGATTTTTTATGTCATTTAGTTTGTAAGAAATTGTTGAATAATTGAACGAGCCGTCGTCTAAATATTTTTATTATGCAACGAGGATTATCATATTGTTAATTTATTATTGTGCACTTGTCTAAATTCAATATGTAGAAAATTATTGATTAATTAAAAGTGTCAACATCAGTTCAATTTCAGAAATTCGTGCAATATTGCACGGATAAAAATAGAAATCCGTGTTAAATATTTTTATTATACAAACAGAATTATTATGTCATTAATTTATTATTATATACTTGCCTAAATAAATGTACATAAAAATATTCAATAATTAAAAGAGTTAACATCAGTTCAATCTTAGGAATCCGTGCAATTATTTGTTAAATATTTTTATTGTGCAATCAAGATTATTATGTCATTAATTTATTATCATGCACTAGTCTAAATGACTGTATAGAAAATTGTTCAATAATTAAAAGAGTAAACATCAGTTCAATCTCAGGAATCCGTGCAATTATTTGTTAAATATGTTTATTATGCAACCAGGCTTATTATGTCATTAATTTATTATTATGCACTAGTCTAAATGAATGTATAGAAAATTGTTCAATAATTAAAAGAGTCAACATCAGTTCAATCGTAGGAATCCGTGCAATTATTTGTTAAATATTTTTATTGTGCAACCAGGCTTATTATGTCATTAATTCATTGTAATGCACTCATCTAAATAAATCCGTAGAAAATTGTCGAACAATTAAAAGAGCCACCATCACTTTAATCACAAAAATCCGTGCACAATATCATCGAATCAACGTGCAGAAAATTGTTCAACAATTAAAGCTAGTCACCATCAATTATCTTTTTCTTTATCGTTTATCATCAATTACCGTTTCTTCCCGAAACGTCTGCATCGTGCACAAAATATATTCCAAAATGCGTCAAGAGAGATTCGCGGGTGGTTTATTAATTCTTTCCCCGCGAACGCGCCTCGAAAAATCGTCGACTAACGCCGTCGACGCCGGCCTTGAAATCGCCCGTCGTACGTCGCCCGTACGCGACGCGTCGGCGTAGAAATCGCCGCGACGAAATGTTCAAAGAAAAATCCGGATCGGCTAGATCCCGATACCGATCGCACGGCGACATTAACGACATCATTAGTTATCGGGAATGATGTGGATCAGCTCGAAAGAAACTGGTGGTGGGGAGAGCGTGGCCAGCCGGCTGCGGCGGTGGTGGGGGTATAAGGCAGTTAGCTGGTCGATCGAGGATTTATTCGCTCCGGACGCGGCTCGTTAATTACAAAATTACAGAAATCAGTTAAGTCAATGGAATCGCGTAACATAGTGTTTGAGGCGGTGAACGACGAGACGACGACGACGGCGACGACGATGATTATGATGATGATGATGATGCCATTAAAGTGGCATCGACGGGTTCCCCCCCTCCCTCCGCCTAGCCGCCGATCGCGCTCGTGCTCCTCGGTTGCTCGATCGCACGACGGTGTTTTAGCGCTCGCACGCACCCGGGGACCACACAGGCGAGCGTTTTACGCGTGTCCTAGCGTGTCTGCGCTCGCGATCGACGCTACGCTAATCGCGGCGAGGCATCTAGTCCTACGGTATATTATCTAACCAAGGATTACGGCCGGGTATCGCAATTATCCCGCGCTCTATCGCCTCGTGCCTATAATTCTCGACGTTTCAACGACTTCTCGGCCGACGATCGTTAGCCCCGGCTCGAAAACGCGAGAGAACCGAACCCGTCGAATGTCGCGCGCACGGGATTCCACCGGCGCCGATAAATCCGTCGGGATAATCTCCATTTCGCGCCTTTTTTTTGGCGCCGTTGCCGAGACCGATCCACACACAGCTGGCCTGTTCTGTTCGATGTAGAGGAAATACTCCACGATTGTCCTTCAACTTGGAAACGTGATTGGACAATTCGGGAATAGAAGATACGATTATTCGAGCCTTGCGTCCCGTTTTTTTTTTTTTTTAGTCGTTGACAATCGGTGAGTATAAAAACGAGCTACGGAGTTTGTATAATAGTATCTTCTCTTCCTAAATTGTCCTATATGAACATTTTGTTAAATATTATCAAAAGCAGATCAAATGACCTGAATGTTTTTTTAAATATTACAGTATTATATTGCATGCGTATTATGTAATTAATATATTATAATATATTATATATTATACAATTAATATATTATAATATATTATATATTATACAATTAATATATTATAATATATTATATATTATACAATTAATGTATTATAATATATTATATATTATACAATTAATATATTATAATATATTATATATTATACAATTAATGTATTATAATATATTATAATATATTATATTATTGTACAAAACACTTCTTTAAATTTTGTATTACTTGGAATGACAAGAAAAAATATAAAACTGCAGTTTCGGAACTGGTTTCTCTTTTTTTGTCATTCCAAGTGACAGCAAAATTAAAAACAAACAGTTATATTGTCTCATAGGATGTCCACATATGTTTAAAAAAATATTATTTTAAAAAGAGAAATTTTTGGACCACTATGCTGTCGAAACGATTTTGTTCGGTGACAGCTTGGTCGAGTTTGAACAGGCATAACTTTGCAAAGAAAGATCGTGCGCTGACCAAAGTCTGCTCATTTTGAAGCTTGGATCCTCTACTTTCACGATCTATAAGCGATTCTACTTAATCTCTTGTTTGCACGATGTGGAAAACTGGGAAACAACTGGGAAACTGGAGATCCATTTCTGCTACAATATGATACAAACTCAAACGGCCGTGAAAGCTCCGGAAAATTATTTTCGTGTCCGAAAATATCGTAGATTTATAGACCGAAGTCTCCTCTTTACAACGAGTCGTCGATCTTCGGCGAAGGATTTTTCCTAGCCGTTTAATCGCACTTTGAATGGCAAGCGAATCCTCGGAACAGAGACCATTAGATCTTCACCGAAAAAGTGTTCACCTTTGACCTGTCGTAACTCTGTTTAAAAAAATCGAATCGAGATGGCACCTCGGTTAATTTTGAAGCACAGAGTTTCCCCCTCGAACCCCCGAAACGATTTTTCCCTGAAAAATTTATCCACGGATAGGCAGAGCGAGAAACGTAGAATCCGCAATTTCTGTTCACTTTTCGAACGGACCGGTCGCCATGTTGACAGTGTTGCCGTCACTCGGCGGGTCGCAGCGCACCCCCGTCGCGCCGCCATTTTGTTTCTTAGCAATGCAAAGCGAGTCGGAGGCGAGGACAGTGATCCACGTTGGATTTCACTTTGTAATTGCGACGCGTCGCTTCGCGATCTCGATATTCAAATTCGGACGCGGTGGAACGGTGGCCTATTCAAATTTCCCGCCTTAATTTACAGCGATGGCGTCGCTCCAAAGCTATAAAATGGCTACGCAACGAACAAGCCGATGACACGCTTAACGCGTCGACGCCGTTCCGTGAATGAAATTATTCCGGCGCCGAACGACTCAATTTCACCCGGCAGACGAAATTAAAGGAAAAAATCTATCCGCGAAGTAATTCCTCCGATGGCCGAAGGCCGGAGAGCTCGCTAAGGTCGGACGAAAAGGTTAATCAGATTCACGAGGAACAAGGGGATTTTCGCATGATCCGCGGTTCGCTCGAATATTCGCTTGGCATTCGGTTGCGCAAGCTCCACCTGCTCCTCGAGGGGAAAAGATCAAGGTGGAGGGAAGGTGGAAGCCTGTGCAAGCAAGCAAGCAACCAAGCAAGCAACTCGGCAGGCAACCAAGCAAACCGAGCCCGCTGGACTGGGAATACGTGGAAACACACATCGACGCGTGTGCGTCCGTGTGTCCGTGTCTCTCGCGAAGTTTGCTATTGAAAGATCGAGTCGCCGGAGATTTATGTCGTGCCGGGACCGTTTACTCGTAACGCCTTGAATCCGCGATAGCTATCCTCTCGACAGCCTAACCGCAGCTGAGAAAATCCATCGGCGAGGCGCACAAATCCCTGGAAAATCTAAGCAGTTGCATTAAAGAGGATGTTCCACGCCTGGATGTGATAGTAACTTCTAGGTATCTGCGCCTGGAACAGCTTCGGAGTCGACGCGAGCGAAGGCACCAAGGTCTGTTGACTTAGAGTCCAGCCGATCTACGCCGCCGATCCTCAAAAATGACCTCGAAATCGTCCTCGGCTCGCCAAATTCTCTCAAATTGTCAGCCAGTCTCAATCGTCAATTGTCAAAAAAGACCTCGAAATTGATTCGAGGATCGAACGAGCGACGAATCGAGGCTGCTCGTCGCTTGGACGCGTCGGAAACTGGCTGATCGTTGCATCGAATCCTCGGGGAAGTCTGCTGGGTACTTAGAGGATCGAAGGGATCGATGATAGACGAGAGGCTGGCAGTCTCTGGGGCACAGGATCCAGTCGATCACGGTCCGAAAATCGCAGAAAGGCCTGTCAGGTGCGTTCGAGGATTGAAAATACACCGAACGGAGAACTGTGAGTAAAGTAAATTCTCTGAAATCGTCCTCGGCTCGCCAAATTCTCCCAAACTGTCAGCCAGTCTCAATCGTCAATTGTCAAAAAAGACCTCGAAATTGATTCGAGGATCGAACGAGCGACGAATCGAGGCTGCTCGTCGCTTGGACGCGTCGGAAACTGGATGATCGTTGCATCGAATCCTCGGGGAAGTCTGCTGGGTACTTAGAGGATCGATGGGATCGATGATAGACGAGAGACTGGCAGTCTCTGGGGCACAGGATCCAGTCGATCACGGTCCGAAAATCGCAGAAAGGCCTGTCAGGTGCGTTCGAGGATTGAAAATACACCGAACGGAGAACTGTGAGTACAGTAAATTCTCTGAAATCGTCCTCGGCTTGCCGAATTCTCCCAAATTGTCAGCTGTTGTCGAGTCTTGCCTGCAAGCCGAGGGACGATTTCGTAGAATTTACCGTACCAAGGATCACCGTAAACCAATGAGACGAAGGGACTGGGGTCTGCTGAGTCAGGGCGCAGCTGACTACGGTCCCCGAAAACCCCCCGAAAAGCCTTGCGCACCCGTTGGAGCTCCGAGCGCTGCGACTTAAGCCTGGCAGCTACTTAGCACCCGGCTAATCACAGTCTCTAATGACAATCGCGTCTTGTAGATGAATTGTGGGATAGAGCGTTAGAATAGAGGACAGACCGAGGAAAGACGCGGGGGCCTGAACTAGGCCTACCAGGCGAGTTGCGCGAGGCAGATAAGGAGGATCAGCTTCTGGGTGCTGGCTGCAGAGCCCCGGGCGACCGGTCGAAGTCGTAAATCGAGTTTCGAGAGGTGAATCGCAGCCGCGGGACGCACTCGCGTGCTTTATGCATTGTGCGAGCGCACGAGGACCATCCGCCCTCCATAATTCACCGGGGAGTCCCTTGCAGATCGAGTCTGCGCTCGCCGCAGTCTGCGCCGCGTTTCCTCGAACCGGGGACCCGGGCGCGCTTCTAATGATCCGCAGTCATTATTCCGCGTTTCGCGCCCGGACGCCGGGTTCGGTTCGACCCGGAGACACGATTTTTATTGTTCGACCGTTCATTTTCGGGGAAACTGTTCCAGATTTGTCAACTGTTTCGTCAGGGTCGATGAAATAATTTAAAAAATGTGGATACATTGATATAGTTATTTATAAAATTGAGAGTTCTCCTTTTAAAATGCATTAACCTTTTTAAAACTGGACTGAGTGATTTGAATTTTTTTTAGTTGATAGAGGGACTGGTTTACTAGACGATGATTGAAGTGCCTTTTTTTATTTCATTGTTACTTGGGATTACGAGAGGAAATAAAAAACTCTGGTTTTTTAACTTTTCTATCTGAGCCTATAACAAAAAATTAGAAAATGCCTTTCATACATAACTAACAACTCATAACAACGTCAACCGATTTCGATAAAGTTACCGAGATCTGCGAGAGGCATTTTTTTAAATTTCTATTATAGGCTCGGATAAAAAAGTGAAAAATCGAGAGTTTTTTATTCTTTTTTCTTGTCATTCCTAGTAACAGCAAAATTTAAAAAAAGCGTTTCGGTCATCGTCCAGTGGACTAGTCCTGCTATCATCTAAAAAAAGTTCAGGTCACTTAGTCCAGTTTTAAAAAAGTTATTTACATTATACAATATTACCGAATAATTCTATTTCTCGTTGAAAATGGCCGACATTTTAGTGTCAATAAAAATCGCAGTAAAATGAAATATCCGTGCACAAATTTCACAGGAATACCCGTAAACAAATTTGATAGAAATAGGTGAATAAATTTGACAGGAATAAGTAAACAAATTGAATAGAAATAAATAAAGAAATTTAATAGGAATATATGAAGAAATTTAATTGCAGCGTGTCGGCGAGTCCGACGCGAATTAAACGTCGGATTTGTCTGAAGCGAAGCGAACGCCGGGCTCGTCGGTGGATTTTCGTTTCTTCCCAACCGAGTGGCTGCAATTAGCCGTAGCTGCGGCCGCGGGCTCGTTATTTCGTGTCCGCGAGACTGATTCCGTTTCGAATGAAAATTCATTTCTGGCTTTTAGCGCGAGCTCGCGCGCGCGTTCGGCCTTAATGCCCCGGTTCCTCGTGAATCCAAAGTGGATGCGTTTTAGACGCATCCTGGTGTAGCCTGTGGCATTGTAGTAATCCGCTCGATTGTGCCGGCCGCTTCCTGCCGCCGCGTAATAATTAACGAACCGGCCCGGTCGGCAGCTTTATGTTTGTTTAGGCAGGTGAAACGGGGGCTCGCGCGAACTCTCTCGCCGCGGGAAAAACTCCCGACGAAAACCATAAACGAGAACGTGGTGTCACATGGCCGCGCGCCCGCGCGCCCGCTTTCCATTGTCTGCTGCCTCCGCGCGCAATTTTTCGTCCGATGTTGCGAACGCAGTCGCGATGCAACCGACGCGTTACTTCTGCGCTGCTCGTGGCCCTGCGATAACGTCCACGTTCGGCGATTTTTCCCGGCGGAACCAGTCGGTCAATTAACAATCTATTAGCGTCTATGCATTTTGTATATCCTGAGATACATGGACGGTTTTTTTCAGTCTGGCTAGCTTTCAAAATGGCGCTGGTACTCCCGATGCATTTTAGTCGTACTTTTCGAGGTTCTTGCAAAAAGGTCTACATTTAGCAATTTTTTCTGCAGAAACTACTCGGTTAATTAAGAATCTACTAGCGGCAATGCATCGTGTATATGTTGAGGGATATAGATGATTTTTTCAGTCTGGCTAGCTTTCAAAATAGCGCTGATACTTCCGATGCATTTTAGTCGGACTTTTCGAGGTTCTTGCAAAAAGGTCTACATTTAGCAATTTTTTCTGAAGAAACTACTCGGTTAATTAAAAATCTATTAGCGGCTATGCGTTGCGCATATCTTGAGATACATAAACGATTTTTCTAACCTGGCTAGCTTTGAAAATAGCGCCGATGCTTCCGATGCATTTTAACTGCACTTATCGAGCTCCTTGCAAGAAGGTCTACATTTAGCAATTTTTCCCAAACAAACCGATCAGTTAATCAAAAATCTGTTATCGCCAACGTATTATACGCATCTTAAGCTACACCGACGATTTTTCTCGTTCACCTGACTTCAAAAACGGCGGCGCTGCAGCTGCTTTCAAGGCTGCCTGACGTATCCTTAAAAAATCCTCCAGTACCGCTGCACGGTTGCGCTGCAGTTACCATGAATTCTGCATACTTAATTGAATCAACTTGGAATTTTACCGACACGATCTTCGAACCTTCCTTTTGCAGCATACGTAGTATCGTTTCGATCGCTTCGGTATAATCCGAGTGTGTATAGTAACCGAGTACACGTAACGCGTGAAGCGTTTTCGAGAGGAAATGTCGAGCGAACGTTGCAGAATTTGGTAGCGGCGGGAAGTCGGCGCAACAGCGATCACTATGTCGGTCGCGGGAACACAGTGAACCCCCGGGTTTACCGGAGCGTGTAGCAGAAGAAGCAGGGTTATCGAGGCGGACGGGACACGCAAAAGGAACAGAACCGCGAACGAGCTTCCGAACCGATCGCAATTAGCAGGTAGACCGTTCTGTTCTGCAACGAGAATTCCTCGGGACGGCAACTAATTACCGGTTGCTTTATTTCGTCGGTTCGACGCGTCCCGTTATCCCCGACGTCTCGCACTGGCCACAAAGATAGAGCCGGCAGCGATTTTCTCAGCCTCGAGCTTCATTTCGAAGCGCGGTCCGAACGGCGGACCTACCGGTTGCACCGTGCCAAACCGTCTCCGCCTTCTCGGCTGGTAACTTTCGATCGCGTGGATATTTTCAATCGACAAAAATCACTGTACATGCTCGAAACACGTGTAAACGGATTCACGAGGTTCCAAAGTGTTAGCTGGAAACAATTATTTTTATTTAATGGTTGTAGATTGCAGCCTCTTTCGGACGTCACGCCGAGTGCTTGGCAGACAGCTCCTCGCTTTAAGTATGATAAATCGACGAAAAAAAAATCGCGGATCAAAGTTCTTGGTCTCGTTGAAAACTGGAACATTGCACCTTCAAATGCACGTGAATTCGATTGCAAACAAAAATTTCTCGAGCTCCGTGGACACGGTGGAATTTTCAAAATCGAATCTAGCTTGAAATCTAGAACAGCCTCTCGTGCTCCGTGCTGTAACTTCCGATCGCGTGGATATTTCTAATTGAAAAAATGCCTGCGTATTCTCGAGACAGGGAGAAATAAGCCCGCAAATTTGCGGAACGATATCTGCGATCGTTCGGCTCGTGGGTGTGATCTGGTTCGGGGCAGGAGGGAGCGGACGGTTCGCGGATGGCTCTCGGAGCCAGAAAACCGGCTCGATGGCTTCTGGGTATCCGTTTAACGAGCCTGCCGTGTCGATTTGCAAAAATCCGGCCGTACCGTTCCGCGGCTATATTAGAAACATCGTAATTGCACGGGTTCGCAACGCGCGCGTTCCCGAACGATCTCCACTTTGTCCGCCGGATTCGAGTCCCCTCGTCGATGTTGTCGTTGATTCTCACGAGGTTGTATCCACCGGAAAAAATCAAATGGAATAAAATGTGTAGAGGAGGAAGGATACGGCGGATCTGGCGGGCGCAGGGGGGCAAGGGGGGCGCGGAGGTGGCGTTGTCCCACGGGGCGACCCACCGTCCGACTTCTCCCCGCCTTATATAAACCGGCGAGGCACCGAGCTCTCTCTCTCTCTTTCTCTCTCTCTTTCCCTTTTTCTCTCTTCCTCCGTCTCTCTCTCCCTCTCCCTCTCCCGCGGCTCGTTTTGCTCGATTTCGATCGCGCCGGACCAGAAGAAGCTGCTGAACACGCTGGAACATTGCTCGCAATTTAAATAAATTCACCGCGTACCCGTGGCTTCGCTCTGCCCCCCTTTTCTCTGTCCTTTTTCTCTCCGCTCTTCCTCCTCGCGATATTCTCGATGTGGGACGATGCTCGAGGTTTGTTTCTTTACTATCTTGTCCGCGGCGCTCGGCGAAAAAATTCTGGCCGTGTTCCGAAGCGTTCCTCGAAATGTCCGCGAACTTTCGGACCGTTTCGTTGAACCCCCCCTTCTACGGGAAAAATTCTCAAAGTCGATCTCGTTTGCTGCGTTCACCGGAATCTGTTGAAGGAACTTCGCCGTTTCAAAGATCAAGCGAAAATGTTTTTTAGAGAAAAATCGTACCGGGGAAAATTGTTTTCTTTATTCGCGAGCGTTTCTCAAGATGATTTGTAGAATTTTAAAGCGTTTCATTAGGTCGTTCTCTCGGAGAAAATTCTCCGAGCTCACCTGGCGTTCACTAAAATATATCCGGAAGGGTGATACTCGAATCCAGCCTAAAAAAGAATATTTTATTGGGCAAATTTGCCGCAGAAAAAAATATTTCTTGTACCTAGAGGTCTTTTTCAAGGTATCTACGCAATCTCGGAAAGTTTCATTCAGTCGTCTTCTTAGAAAAAATTCTCGAAGACAACTTTCTTATCATTCGCTAAATATATCCAAAAGAGCAATACTCTCGTTAAGGTGGATAAAAAATATTTCCTCGCGAAAAATCGCCACAGAAAAAATTATTTCCTCTATCTAGAACTGTTCTTCAAGAAGTGTGCAGAATCTCAGAAAATTCCATTCGTCGTTCTCTCCAGGAAAAATGTTCGAAGTCAGCCTTATTCTTATCATCCGCTAAACTATATAAAGAACTCAGAACTATCAAACTGGATAAAAAATATTTCCTCGTGAAAAATCGCTACAGAAAAAATTATTTCCTCTATCTAGAACTGTTCTTCAAGAAGTGTGCGAAATCTCAGAAAATTTCATTACACGTTCCCTCCAGGAAAAATGTTCGAAGTCAGCTTTGTTCTTATCATCCGCGAAACTATATAAAGAACTCACAACTATCAAACTGGATAAAAAATATTTCCTCGTGAAAAATCGCCACAGAAAAAATTATTTCCTCTATCTACAACTGTTCTTCAAGAAGTGTGCAAAATCTCAGAAAATTCCATTCGTCGTTCTCTCCAGGAAAAATGTTCGAAGTCAGCCTTATTCGTATCACCCTCTAAACTGTATAAAAAATCGCGACTCTCTTCAGGCCCAATGAGAAACATTTCCCCGCGAAGAATCGTCCCGGAAAAAATGATCTCTTCCCCCTGAAAGTGTGTCCCAAGATACGCGAAACATTCGACAGAGATTCGTCGGTTGGTTTCCCGATGAAAAAAGAATTCGCGGGGTCTCAAACGGGATGATTGCGGTGGCCGGGGCGTGCTCGTGATCGCGGATAAGAAGTATCGATCTCCGGGTACAACGAATTCGGATCCGGCGATCGTAACGGTTATTAGAAAGGCGGAGAGTCGGTGAAAATGGTTTGCCACGTCGATCCGGGCCGCGTGCACCTTGTTGTTCCTAGCGGATCGAAGAGATGAGTGAAAGGTTGCTTACCCGGACCAAGGTCCGTTGTGTTCAATGTCTCATCTCGGCTCGGTATAGCGTAGAAATCAGCGGCTTGGCGCGCCATTAAGCCAGCTGAACCGGCCTGCCACGCAATAACGATAAATCCGCGTGCGAGCGCGCGCGCGCGCGCGCCAGCGTGCGAGGCGCGCTGATTTATTTCCAGGGAAATGCAATCGACGGATTAATCGAGCCCCTCCCGCTCTTTCTAGCCGTGGAAAATGGTTTCTCGCGATCTCCAGATTTCGCTTGCTCTATTTTCAACCCGAACAGCGGAAACGAATCGCGAGCCCGCCACAGTTTACGGACTCGTTCGAGACTTATCGCGTGCGTCCCGCGCCACGAATCACTCGGATCGGCTGATTAATCAACTTGATTCGGCGACATCGTTGCGTGTGCTCGTCTCGGGCACGCCAAGCTCGGATAGCCCCCTCCTGTTGCTCCGGCGCTGTCCATCCGCGGGAATGTTGACCCGCCAATTTGCCATTTGCAAGCTGAATCTCAAGCTTCTCCGTCTCGTGTCCACGTTTATTCGAATATTTTACGCGTTGCTCGCGTTGGATTTTTATTGAATATTATGTTAATTTTTCGATTCACGTTTCTCGCGATCGCGGCAGTTTTCTGGGGGAACGTGAATTGGACGATGAATATAATATTTAGTGACGCAGTTGGGGATAATGAAGCGTGATGTTAATAAACGAAGAGGAGAAATATGTTCGATCGATCATAGGTTGGTTCGTTTGCTGAGATACTGTGCACACCGGGCCAACTTGGACCTACTCGGGTCTACTCGGGCCAACTCGGGCCAACTCGGGCACCGACAGAGCAAAATCTAAACTAATCGTTGCATCCAGTAGATATGGCACTGTCAGTCCAAATATTGTTCCAACAATTAATTTCACTTATCAAAATAAATATATCACTATTAATTTGTATATTTATGTACGCTGTAAATATTATTACAGTTAATATAACTATAAAAGTGGCGTAATATATAAATATTAGCTCACATATCAGCGCAACAGAATAGCTGTTAGCTGCTTCAACGCGTCTTCCCTCCAAGCTACCGTTGTCCCAACATGGCCACCGCAGCTTCCAACCAGCTCGCGATTTTTACACAATAATACTGACGAATAAATCACATAATTCGCACTCCGTGGCATGGGAAAGGTGCATCTAAAGGGAGTCAAGAAATAAATGTAGTTCCTCGAGCATGTACTCGGATTAAAGTCAGTTTAAAATTGAATAAACTGTCGCCAGAGGCTTCGGTACAGCAGGGCGACGCAGCGGCGCGTCCGCCAGCGTGCAGCCTCCCCGCAGTGGTTCCGCGGCATGGCCGCCAGAGTTCGCGGGCAGCTCGCGATTTTCGGAAGCCGTGTTGCACGGATCCGTCCATTGTTCGTATCTGTCTCTAGCCGGTGGCACCGTCGAGGAGGAGCGAACGCGAAAAACGCGGCGCGAGAGAGAAATAAAGAGAGAGCGAGAGAGAGAGAGAGAGAGAGAGAGGGAACAACAGGGATAAAAGCGAGGCAGAGGGAGAAAGAGAGCGGGGTCCAAGGGGGAAGAAACAGGGGGCGAGGGAGAAGGAGAGAGAAGGTGCACCGAGAGCGGGTCGAGCTCGCGCTAGTGTTAGGAATGTGGTACCACTGCTTGTCACAGTCACAAGCGCACGCTGCACCGTACCACCGGTACGTTGCATTATGCGGCTGCGGTTGCATCGGGCTGCAGCGAGCCGGACGACACACGGTACGAATATTTCCTCCGAAATCCGCCGTCGTTCCCGCGAAAAAAAGCGGTCGTTCGAACAGTCCCCGGAAACGGCGGAACATTCGTGGAAAGGGGGGAGGGGGCCGACGGCCCCTCGGCGTCCCCCGCGGCCCGATTTCCCTCCGTGAAGCCGCGGGACCGTAAATTGCCGCGTGTATCACCGGCGCGATGCGATCTCGCTAGGATACCGAGCGCGCAATTAAAATAAAATCAGGGCCTCCGGCCGCGCGGTGCCCACTCGGCTTGCCCCCACCGCGGGGCCCCGGCGACGCCCCTGCCATTGTTTCCGAAAGAGAATCGTTGTAAATCGGGGGATTACCGTGCCCGGAGATCCAGAGTTTTCCGGCCGGATCGTACTCCGGCGAGTAAACGATCGTTTTACGAGCGCTGGCCCGATAACGATCGCCGTGTATCCTTGACTAAATCGTGACTAGACGCGGAGGGAGCGCGCCGATACAACCTCGATACAAACATTGTTCTCGGGGGGATACAAATTGCTCCCGTACCGTCGCAGCTGGACCTGCATGCTTTTTATTCTGCGCTCGACGTGCTCCGATCGCGATGAAATTTTACTCTGAACGGTGAGAAGTGAGAGAGGCGTACGGTTTCTCTCTTCGTCGATCACGGCGCGATTTCAGGGGCTGCGATCATCAGTCGACGATTCGCCGATTCACTCCGTATCGTCGCTGTCGAATCTGGGACATTTTTCTGTTTCGGTAAGAAGCACGTGTTTTTTTTCTTATCGATAAATACATTCGTTGCTTAGGCTATTTTGAGGAAATCTGTTCTAGATGCCTCTTTTTTAAAATCGATAATTTCATGAATAAAATTCGCTGAACAATGAAACTGAACTTATTTTAAAGCTTGAAATCTCTACTTTTCTCGTGCCTAATTCATTTTTGCGGAAGAAATTGTTCGTAGATACAGCACGCTGGAAAGTGTAACAATTTATATCGGACAATGTAGGAACGAGACATTTATGGAATCTTCGAATTAGAAACGACATAAACTCTCCCCAATTGACGCTCAGATTGTACACAAAAATGGACAATTTGGGAAGAGGAAGACAATTATTCCAGTCTCGCGGCTCGTTTTTATAGTTGTTTCTTAATCGGTAACTATAAAAACGAGTCGTCTGCTACTTTCGCCGAAGTTACAAATTTTCGAGAAAAATTGTTGATATTCAAACAGCTGTAACTTCGTACAAAAAAATCATACAAACATGAAACTCGGCTCATTTTAAAGCACGAAGTGTCTGCTTTCGGAGGCCGTACATCAATTTCTTTAGCAAAATTGATTTGCGACACGATAGATGGAAAACCTCGTTCCAGGCTTTGCACGAAATTTCTAACCTTCGAAAACATCGACGATGTTCAAGATACTGTAACTTCGTAAATAAAAATCGTAGAGCAATAAAACTGAACTCATTTTAAAGCCTGAAATCTCTACTTTTCTCGTGTATAATTCATTTTCGTGGAAAAAATTGTTCGTCGATACAGCACGCGGAAAAGTGTAACAACTCATATCGAACAAAGTAGAAACGGGACATTTATGGAATCTTGAAATTAGAAATGACATAAACTCTCCCCAATTGACGCTCAGATTGTACACAAAAATGGACAATTTGGGAAGAGGAAGTCAATTATTCGAGCCTCGCGGCTCATTTTTACAGTTACCGATTGTGAACAACTATAAAAAACGAGCCTCAAGGCTGCTCTTCCCAAATTGTCCATTTTTTGCGCGAATTAGGGAAAATTTGCTATAAGTACAAAGTAATAATAAACAAAAAATGACAATAATTAGAAAATAATAATAACAACTAAACAATAGCAAATAAATTCTGCATTCTTATGTCATTTTTGCGCGCCGCTGTTGGACATCTACCATCGAGATATCTCGTGGCTGGCAGTGAATAGTTTGAAGTACGATTTTAGGGGATGAAACCACCCTCTGAAAATTTTTCACCAATTCTGGATACATTTTCTACTGCCCTCGCCTCCATTTCGTGGATACTTTTCTGGTCGGTCGTCCAGTATGAAGCAAGAGACACGTGCTTCAATTATAGTTCAATTATAGAACCTGAAACCACCCCTCGAAACGTTACAACTTCGCTGCTGTGCATCTCCGAAACAAACAACGACAGAGAAACGATTCAAACAAAAAAGTCGTTCGGTATTTCACGGCGAACAACGCGGCGCGGTTCGTTTCCCGAGGCACGAGGGTCGCAAGATCGCGAGAGGGTTAACAGCCGCCGATATCTCCGCGTTTCGACGCGAACCGGGCAGAGTTTCCTGGGAACCGCGGCAGGCCGTTCGAAGTCCAAATAAAAATCGGCAGCGGAATCAGAGCGGAATCGAACGCGCCGCGGCTTCCGAGAGCCGAGCCAGTTGGTTCCCGGGCCGCCATTAGGCGTTATTAATTAGCCCGATGCGGTGATTAATGGCCGGCGTCGGTCGGCGATCGCGCTCACAGGCGGTTCTTTTATAAAATTCGCTGGCAGCGGTGTTCCGTGCCCCCTCCCCTCCCCCTCCCTCCGTCCCTTCAACTGAGCTCTCGAAAAGCCCGACATTCGTGGAACCGACGTGTTCCCGAACGGGGACAATATCGCCGCGGTCGAGATCGATGACGCAATTAAGAAGCCACGACTGCTATCGATTTACAATTCTCCGGCGGATTATTACGCAATCTTCGGAGAACCGTCGAACCGTTGACCCGGGTAACCCGCCATCTCCCCGACCGGCCAATAATTACTCCCGCGCCCAGTCTGTCACGACCGATCGATGGATCGGCGTCGATCACCGCTTGAAAAATCGTCCCGAGTCACGGCCGATCCGGTTTCCCGGGGATCGGCTCGTTCGATTAGGTTCCCGCGACACGATCTTCCCAAAACACTCCTCCCCCCGCTCGCCCCCTCCCCCCCTCCCAGAGACCTTAGCCCCCACCCATCCCTCTTGTCCCCTCTCTCGAATGCTAACGAGACGTCGGAGGATCCGCTGGATCCGCTGGATCACTGAACCGCATCGTGCACGCATTGCTGCGCGATTAGATCGCCTCTGTACCCGCCGGGACCCTCCGGCGGCTCCGAAACTGTTACTTAGAAACACAGCCGAGCCGAGTCTTTTCACCGATCTTACCACTGTTCCATGATTGCGTTGTTGATCTTTACACAACGGGGATTCGGACGATTGTGGCACGATTAAAATGGTTCGTCGGGTTCGTTAGGAATATTTCAGCGCTGTATCGTTGCCGATTTTTATTCCGGTACTGTGTGGATTTATTACCGATTTTTAGAGGTTCGGATAAACGAAGTTATGGTTGGACTTTCCAGCTGGTTATAGTTGGAAATGATAGTGAATAGTTACCGATTTTTGTCATGGAGACTCGGACGATCGAAGTGAAATTAGGATGTAATATCTAATTTTTTTTAAAATAGTGTCGAATTTTTAGCGAATTGTTGACTGTAGTAGTAATTATATACGTATAAATAGTTATATATATAATTATATTATATTATTGTATATATTACTATTTATAATATTATATTACATATTACAATATTATATCATATTATATATTATCATTTATAATATTATATATTATTATATATAATATTATGTATTAATTATTACAATTATATATAACAGTAGCAATTATCTCGTTTGCGTTACCGATTTTTGTAATAAATTTTTTTGAAATAGTGTCAAATTTTGAGCAAATTATTGACTGCAATAGTAAATATATATATAATTAGTTATCAATATATTAATTACATACATGATTATATTATATCATTGTATATATAATTATTTATAATATTATATTATATATTATTATACATAATATTATGTATTAATTATTATAATTATATATAACAATAGTAATTATCTTGATTACGTTACCGATTTTTCTAAAAGAGGGTTCAAATAAAAGACAATGCATTACGACCCTCCACCAGATTCACAATTCAGGGCTGAATTCCAGAATCCATGATTTTCTTACCGATTTTTACGATAGAGACTCGCATGATCGAGATGAAATTAGGACATTCCATCAGATTTTTGTTTCGAAACATTGTCAAATCCTTATCGAATTTTTACTGTAACAGCAATTGATTCGATTTAATTGCCGACAACTGAACAATTAAGCGAATATTCCGGTCAAATTTGAACAGTCCGGGTTAAAATTGACCCAACCGTCATCTCGCAAGGGTTAACCCTCTGCACTTGAAGCCATTTTAACCGTAAATCTAAAATAATTTTTCTGACTTACGGTATTTCCATTTTATATAACAAAGTGCATTTTATGCATATGAAATTGAGCCTTGCGATGACTTGCGACGACAGTTACACTTTTAACGATTTTTTGAATTTAAACTTCGTTAATATAGAAATTATCTTGGAACGTGAACCAACAATTTTAGTGGTGCCACAGAGTCGCCGCTCGAGTGCAAAGGGTTAAATTAACAACTCTGTTTCAATTTATCCGGTCAAGGTAAAAGTACCTATTAAGGAACGCTTTTCAGTGTCAGCAAGACGATCGCGTCTGAAGAGCATTGCTATCGAATATCTAATAAACGCGATGAATTCGTAAAAAAAATTTGTCGTAACGCTGACAGAAACCGATACGGTTGAAACGACGTCTCGCGACCGCCGATTTTCCCACGGCGTTTCGGCCAATCGACGGCGAATGAATCACCGATCGAGAATGAAAACGGCAGAATTTTCCAGGCGACGCAATCGCGCCTCGATCTTATCGATCCAGGGAAATCACCTATCCGAAGGGGTGGGGCCACCGGGACAATACTATTCCGGCGGCGGTGCGGAACCGGTTGGCAGCAGTCCTCGGCCAGCGAAGCGGCCGGACACTGACGGATATGACATTTGCGAAGTCCGCGTGGCGCGGCGATCCGCGTTTCTCTCCTCTCATTCCGCCAGGAACCCCCGCCCCCGTGCCGTTCCGAGGCCCCCTGGCCCGGCGGGCCGCGCCGCGGCGAGCAGCCAGTCGGGTGTCCTCCTTTTATTTCGATTCGATTTTTCTGCCGGGGTCCCGTGTTCCCTTATTATCTCGTTTTGCTCGTCTCCGGCCCGCGTCACTCTCCCCTCACTCTCCTTCCGAGCGGGGCCCCGGTTCCGCGTGGATTTTATTTTGCGAGACGCGTCCCTCCGCGCGTAAAACTCCTTCCTTCCACCCTCGTGCTTTTATTTCCCGTCGATCTGCCCTCCGCCCCACGCACGGCTCTTGTCCCTGTCACGCGAGACATTTTGTCCGTTTCTGTGCACCCGTACCGGCACAGAATTAAGGCAAAATGTACCTGTTATGGAGCACCGCTCGCGATTCTCGCCCTCTCCTGACACGGTGGCACGGATAATGCCGTGAAAGGTGGACGGGACGTATGAAAGTGGAGCGTAGAAAATTCTGTCCGTGTTATTGAACATTGTTTATTGTTGGTATATACAACGATACTCACACACATACACACACACACATGTCTACAGGGGCAATAAATAAAGGTACAACCCCGAGCTTCATAAATGCAGGTACAAGCCTGACCTTCTGAAGGAATAGTATAAAAGGACTGCACGTTCCAGTGCGAGAAGCTACTTCCCATAGAACTACAGAGGCGTTCGTCAGCCTAGAAGACGATCAGTCAGACAGTATCTCCGCGACTTCACATACAGTCACTCTTCTTCACACAGAGTACATTTTATATCCGCTAGATGCTTTCTTAAACACTGTATCATATTTGTATTGCATTATTAGTAAATAAACAATTAGCAAATTCTAACATTTTTTTACGATCGTAAGCAAATACTGGTGTGCAACGATCGGATGTAGGAGGAAATGATCGTTCAGGGCTTCGAAGCTAGAGCGTACTGTTCCATATTGGGTTCTATTACGTTCTATTTATGTTCCATACGATTACACTAATAATTTTATACAGTAATAATAATAATAATAATTTTAATATGAATAAAAAATTGTACGAGTGCAATGGTAAACTACAAGCATGTGATAAGTATACGAGAACTGTGTTCCAAAATAGGTACATGCTCGTACTATTAAATATTATATACTAAATATTTAATATTAAATATTACAGAAATATTTCAAAATATAGTATTATGTTATCTAGAAACATCGATCTATCGAACAGTCGTATAAATTACTCAACTCTGATACTTTTAAGTAGTGATAAAATCGACGATGATTTTACACCCCCTGAAAAGTGTTTCACATTGGGTACTCTTACCTTATCGTATAAATTGACACAGTGTTGTCTCGCGCAATTTAGCCTTCGCAAAGCGGTTGCTGGATTAATTCTTCTCTAGATTGTTCAAGTTTTTCACTCTGAATTACTCAATTTTCGATAATTACGTGAAACAAATTGCTGTTACATTAGGAACAACAGAAAGTTATAAGTATAATTATAATATGTATTAGATACATCAGATATATAAATATATATCATTAAATAAATACGTACTAGATATGTCAGATATATAAATATGTATCATGAAATAAATACATATTAGATATGTCAGATATATAAATATATATCATTAAATAAATATATATTAGATATGTCAGATATATAGATATATATCATGAAATAAATATGTATTGGATATGATAGATATATAAATATATATCATGAAATAAATATGTATTGGATATGATATAAATATATAAATATATATTATTAAATAAATATATATTGTATATGATGAATATATAAATATATATTATTAAGTAAATATATATTGTATATGATGAATATATAAATATATATTATTAAGTAAATACATATTGTATATGATGAATATATAAATATATATTATTAAGTAAATATATATTGGATATGATGAATATATAAATATATATATAATATAAATAAATATATGTTATAGTAAATATATTTTGCGAAAAATTGGCGGGAATAAAAGTCTCGGAATGAAGGATCAGAAAATAAATCAGAGAATTGTTATAAACATCGTGCGAACGGGTCCGCCTTCCGATGGTCACCCCGTCGAATTATTATACAATTAAACCGAGATTTGAGGCCGCGTCGCGTGTAAATTGACAGAGTCGATTGGCCAGGGCGCAGACTCCACCCCGTTTCGAAATGGCGGTGGTTTCATTTGCTAACGAGCGTCCGAGGATCCGGTCGCGCGGCTCCACCCCCGCAGTTTAATAACCATTAGCCGGAGAATTTTCGTGGCACGGCGAACACATCCCCCGGCCGCGAAGGTGAAAGCCCGTGCGACGGAGAAACGAAGCGAAACGGCGAGGGTGTCAAAGATCTAGAGCGCAGATAGCGGGGCTCTCGGTATCGATGAGCTGGCTCTCTCCGCGTATCGATTCGACGCCGGGCCGCCCCGGCGTCCGTCGGGGCCCGGAGCACCCTGCAGACCCCTTTTGCTACGCGCGCAACACCGATAAGATCCGGCCGATAAGGCACGATTACGCGTCGCGACGCCCCCCTTCGCCCTCGCCGGTGTGCTCTCGAGCTTTTCTCGGCCCTCGACCCTTACCCTTCTCCCCTTTGACCGGCCAGGGTAAACACCGCTCTGCTGGTTGTCGCCTCTCCCACGATCCCGGTCGCCTCTCGAGAACCGCTCTGCCGATGAAAATGTCGCCGAGGGGCGGCAGAATTTTTCGGGGTGGTCTCCGCTTCTCGCGGATTATTTTTTTTTTTTTTAGGGCGGTGGATGCTGGGTTCTGTTCCGAGTGGAACGAGCCGTCGGACTCTGGGTGTCTGGAATTATTTGTGGGGTTGGTTTTAGAGGAAGCACAGAATGAGTTTGATGGTCGGGGTGCGCGATGGCGCGAGAGTAGGTGAATGTAAATATTTAATGATTAAATGTGGGTGATTTGTATGAATATTAAGTCAGAAGGGAGGATGCGAGAGCGTGAGAGGGTGGACAAAAGGAGTGAGGGAACAAGGGTGAGCTAGAGGGTGTTGAGAGAGAACAGAGGATATATAGTCAGAGTATTGAGAGAATTAATAAGATTATATTTAATATAATTATATACTTATAATTATAATTATAATATATAATATACTTATACTTATAATTATAATTATAATATATAGTATACTTATAATTATAATTATAATATGTATAATATATATAATATAGTATATAATTATATATTTATATACACAAAATATATACTTATATATATGTACATAGTCTAATTGTGCCATAATCCATTCACACTGTTACCCCTTCGAAGTCGAGTGGTAACTTCAAGGCACTCCAAAAAATTGTCATATCACGTTACAAAATAATTTGAATATCATTGAATTTGTTTCTACTTAACACTAATTTTTCAATTAACAATTATTCAGATTATAAAGATACATTTATGATTCATTCAATATATGTATTACTTGCAGTAAATATTACAATAACACTCGTCAAAAATCAGAATAAATGTCATATTCTTACTTTTATAAACTAATATCACACAGTTGTTTTTAATGCTCCATAAACTTTAAAAATGTGTAACCGTTGCACGAGTTACAAAATTCAATTTCATATGCATAAAGTGCACTAGATTTCCAGTTAAAATTATTTCGATTGCAAAGGATTAATTATGCAGACGTTATAAATTGTTACCGAAAGAAAATTCTTTGAAGGTAGTTACCCCTTTCCGTGGAGTTTTTCGTGGCAATAGATTCAGCGGCAAATTCTGAATGGAACGAGCCGTCACAATCGTCATCCAAGACTGCCAATAAAAAAGATAATGTCTAAAATGTTGTCAAGAGTTGGTATAATTTCTTGAAGTATAACATTCATTTCAGTTATGAACGTTACACATGAAAATTTAATAGAAAACACTCGATACTTCTAAAATTATATCACCAAAAATTCAATATCCTTTTTAAACACATATAAAGTTATCGCGAGGGCACAGTGACCAGGGAGGCGGGAGCACAGTAATCGGTGCGCTCGCCCCACCAACATTTATCCACGTTTATTTGATTCTCCCTCGAAATTCGCCCGCGGATACCAGAAAGGGCAAGTATTAGCGGATTATCCTCGGGACTCTGCTCGATCTGGATCGCAGGTCTCGCGCAGTGGACGAGCGTAGATCGCGGAGGACAATGGGGGGCTGGAGGGAGGGGGCTCTCGAAACAGGAAGATGGCCGGGTAACACAAAAAGGAAAACAGTTGTTGCAGCGGGGACACTTTATATTCGTGGACACGCGCTTCGGGCGTATTGTGACGCGACGCACGGCCGGCGTGCACAAAGGGGACGCAATTTCGGCGGGACGCGAGGGGCGGGGGAGGGGGCAGGCCCGCCGCGATTTTGTTCTCGCTCGGCCGAGTTTCAATCGGTTTTCCATTAGCCGGCGCAGAGAGGAAGCGCCCTTGTGGACTGTCGCCGACAATGATCCAGGTACCGCCCCTCCCCCCCGCCCCCCTTTTCCTGGCCGCCGTTTTTTTCCTCGGAAAACACAGGGACAACTGGCGACACTGTTCCCGACGTAAGTGGTCCTCGAATGGGAAACGAGAGCCAACGAAACAAAATAAAAAATTGCGAAGAAAAGGGGGAGGGGGGACTAGGAGCGGAGGGGGATGTCGAGAGGGCACGGATTCTTCTTCCCTTTTCGGTTTCTTTTCGAGCGGCGCACGATACAGTTTGCGCACAGTGTAAACAGGTGTACCGGAGATCGTTTCTCGTTCACAGGGGTCGGAATAGGGGGGCGAAAGGAGGGGGGGTGGGAGCCCGAAAGAGGGCACAGGTAAGAGGACTAGCTCGCGTTTCCAGCCGAGTACAGCCGAACGATCGGGATGGGGGATTAAGGGCGGCCGATTTCACGCGATCCCATTCCCGGATCGTGGCTTCTCGAGTCTAGAAGCTGCTCGACCGTAAGAATGGAATTTCTCGATCGAAAAAAAGGCCCCGAAAAGGGGGCCCGTCACGCGGCCCTACGTAACCTATGCGCTCCGATAGACGCCTACTCGATCCGTCTTTCGAGAGTTGCTTTCGACCGAACGATCCGTGTGTGTTCGTATGAAAAGGTTTCCGTCGGGACAGAATTTTTTTTTACGAACGTCACTCAGACGTTCTTGAAGTAAAGAGTTTGCTCTTCGGAACGAGCATAAGTAGACCTCCCAGCGATTTTTTTCTTCTGAAGTTATGGTCGTTCGAATATGGCCAACTTTCGACGCAAGATTTGCTGGTCATTGGTTACACGGTTTCATTTTTCATCGAGGAGGCGATAAATCGGGAAGGAAACATCGTACATCGATTTAATTGGGTTCGTTGGAAAGCAGAGACTTCATTCTTGATCGTCATGGTGGTATCAATGGAGAACAAAATTTTTGCAACTTTGGGCAAGAGTTTGAACTTGGATAATTAGGAAAAATTACGAACTTTTACTTTTCCGTATCTGATCGAGTCAAACAATTTTTTCGGTAAAAACAGCGTACAGAGTTTTAAAGCGTTAACTTTGCCCTTTAAAATGAGCTAAGGTGGTGCCACTTGTAATTTTTCTTCGCGAAGTTACAGTAGCTCGAATATGGTCAATTTTTGACAGAAGAATTGGTTATCATTATACCAATGCTGCAGGCACCTTTTCTCATTAAAAATGCGATAAATCGGCAGAAAAAAATCGTACATCGATTTTCTTGTGCTCATTAGAAAGCTGAGACTTCATTCTTGACCACCTCGGTGGTATCAATGGAGAAAAAAATTTTTACAACTTTGGGCAAGAGTCTGAACTTGGAAAATTAGGAAAAATTACGAATTTTTACTTTTCCGTATCTGATCGAGTCAAACAATTTTTTCGGTAAAAACAGCGTTCATAGTTTCAAAGCGCTAACTTTGCCCTTTAAAATGAGCTAAGGTGGTGCCACTTTCGATTTTTCTTTGCGAAGTTACAGTAGCTCGAATATGGTCGATTTTTTTACACAAGAATTGATCATCATTATTCCAATTTCCATCTTTCCTCATTAAAAATGCGATAAATCAGCAGGAAAAGATCGTAGGTCAATTCTTTTGTACTTGTTGGAAAGCGGAGACTTCAATCTTGACCTTTACGTTAGTTCCAATCGAAAACAAAATTTGTTAGACGCTGTAGAAAATTCCCAAAACCAACTACCCCCGATGCACATGTTGGAGGTGGCTGAAGCTCGTTGGAGCCAGTATTTTGAATTATGTCAGCGTCCGTTATGGGGGAATGAAATTTTCAAGAATTATGTCGCCGTTACGGGTGTGATATCTGTTTGTTTTTTTTCCAAAACTGTCGCTGCAGAGTGCGGCGAGGCGGGCGGGCACCAGCTGCGCCAACTGCAAGACTGCGACCACCACGCTATGGCGGAGGAACCAGGCCGGCGAGCCAGTTTGCAACGCGTGCGGCCTCTACTACAAGCTCCACAACGTAAGTAATCGATCGTGTACTCGAAAACCACTTACTCCGAAAACTATCCGAACGTTAAATCAATCCGGCTTTCCAACAACGTCGAACCGCTTGCTGCCTGCAACGAAATTCTCCGGAATTACATATCCGAAAGACGTTCCACCGAGAAAAGAATCATGGAAAGATGAGAAGATCCTGGAAAAATAAACAAAGACCTGGAACAGCAAACAATTTATTATTCTTCCTCAATTTCGATTCGCTCGTCGCGTACAAATTTCTCCCAAATTTACGAACGCAGTAATTTCTCCCTAATTCGCGCTCGGATCGCGCACGAAAATGGACTTCGCGTTTCACAAGCAGTTTGTTGTTAAATAAAATACCGCGATCCGATGGAATTCTCCGTCGAAGTGACAAACACTCGAATCTCGAGGAATTCCGTTGCCGGAACAATGCGTTTGGAAAGCTCGATTGTCTTCGAATCGAGAGACTCGCGGCTCGGTGAACTCGAACGGGCGGCCGCACGATGCATCTTTTTTCTTTTTTCTTCGTCGTATCGTTCCGGACTTCCGGCGGACCAGACGTCCTCGACAGAGGAAGACAAGCGGGAAAATCCTGGATGGGAGGGCGCGGGGGACGGTCGAGGGGGGTTGCCGGGGAAAGCGGATCCGTGCCACTCGATACAATGTTTGCCGAGGAGGGGGACGCCGACAATGGGAGGTCGGGGTATTAAACGGCGGATACGAGATTCGTAGCGATAAAAAGCTTTCTTCCGATAAATAGAGGAGGCAAAAGGTCGGTCTTTGGCCACCGTCGAAGCCACCGATCGTCGCTTCACCGCTACAGCCCGGGGACGGATCGCTAGAAAGGAAGATAGAACGGAGAGAGAGAGAGAGAACAGGGTTTTTGTAACGCGATATATCGGATTGCCATTGTCGCGGGCCTCCACTCTCGAGATCCATTGTCGGGCACGCCGTGGAACCTAATTCCTCCGGTACTCCCCCCCATCCAATCGGTCCTTCCGTTCCATTGGAAGTCGCTCTAACTCTTTGAACGACGGTACAAACATTTCTGGATAAAGACTCGGCCACTTTGTATACGATCGGCGCAAGTCGATTGACCTTAAAATTCAGTTAAATGAGGATTTTGCTGATCGTAAAAGAATAACAATGTCGCCGATGATGCAAAGTATAGTTTTTGTTGGAAGATGACATACGGATGAACTTAATCAGGAGAGAAACGAAGGATGAATGTCGATGTATTGTAAATTCTCCCGAATTGTCCCTAAGATTGGGAACGAAAATGGACAACTTGGGAAGAGGAGCCACGATTATTCGGGTCCTTTTATAGTCGCCGATTGTGAATAACTATATAAACGAGCTGGAAGACTATAAATAATCGTATCTTATTGTTTACAGTTTAAAATATAACCATTCTTGTTTGCAAGCTGAGGGACGATTTGGGAGAATTTCACTCGACAGCTAAAGTTGTACCAACATCGAAAAACGGGGATGTATTCTGCAGTGTTCTATCTAGAACGATGACTATATCCGACTTAATTTAGAGTAGCCGATTTTTTATTAACAATGCCAGAGTTGAAAAGTGCATTTCGTGGAATGTATGCGCTTCGTTTCGTCCGGTAGCTAAAGTTGTATTGTCACATTGATTGCCAAGTCTATTTCTAGAAGCCAAAAATAATTTTTTTTAAATTAAACAATGATAGGTAAAAAATAATAATAAATGAGACATACTACTTAAACTCGTCAGAACTGCTGCAATATCAACTGCAAAATATTGTACTGTAGATTTTAACACGTGAACAATATAATACTTCTCTTAAGTCTTGCATGTTGATAGCAAAACGTAATAAAAAAAACATAACTCATAAATTTATATATAAAACTTTTCTTTTTATATTCGTGTTCGATCCGGGGGCACAGTAATTGGGAAAGGTACAAAAATTGGGCAGACACAGGAATTGAGACTGGCACAGAAATTGGTACAGGCACAGTAATTGGTACATCCACTCTACATCTCGCTACCAATAAACACATTTCGTAAATAAACGTCGCGATTAGTGCGACCATAAATAATCATGTTCAACAGATCAGTCTCCTAGAAATAGAAAAATAGAAAAAAAAGAAAAAAAAGAGTAAAATAAAAAAGTGCACTGTGTGCACCGCGAGTAATGAAACGAACATTGCAATGACCCTCTAGCATTCGATTTTCCACGACACCGTCGCGATCTAAGAGACGTCCGGTCACTAGAGATCAGTGTTGCGCCAACAATTAGGGTGGCAACCGTGCGAACACTGTCGCCAGCGCTTCCCCCACGGAACGCGGGGGTGGCCCAGCGCCTAGAGCGTGCTCAACGGCCTGTGACACAGGAAGCACCGGAAGTAACAGCGCAGCTCCCTCTAGACAAAAGGGAAGAGGAAATCCTCGGCGATTCCTCTTTTTTCTCAAGAACCGCCGTCGACGCAGCACCACGCGTCACGGTAACTGCGGAAATCTGCGACGAGTGCGTGGGCGCCCGGCGACCTTAATAGGCCAGAAACTAGAGAATCTGCTACCGCGATGTTAACTTTTCGCAATTCTAATGCTTTCACGGCCGCAGCCACGTGACCGTGACTACGCGAAAATTTCAATTAGGAAAATCGATTCGGCGCAGTTTTCTTTACAGATATCTGTCGTAATTCTGTTGTTGACAGCATTCGTCTGATATTTTTGTTAATATTATGGATAATATTAATGCAGTATTATCAATCTTATATACATTAATAATAATAATGTTATTGATATTACTACTATTACTAATATTATTATTAATATTATTAATATTAATGATAATATCCCTATTATTAATGTTATTAATATTAATGATAATATCCCTATTATTAATATTATTAATACTATTGATAATATCGCTATTATTAATATTACTGTTATTAATATTATCAATATTATTATTACCATTATCAATATTATTAATATTATTACTAATATTATTAATAATAATATACATATGATTAACGTAGCATATCATAATTGCACTATTAAAACAGTGTACCACAATTACATTATCAACACATCAAACTGCGGCGTCACGCATACATGATTGTCAGAATTATTTAAAACAATTAATTAATTAATTAAAGAAATAAGTAAATAAAATACTAATAAATAAATGTCGTGTATAACTTTGCTTCGCAATTTTAATTCCATCGAATAACATACTTCAGTTCTATGAAACGTTTGAGATCGAATAAATAAATAAATAAATAAATAAATAAAATAATCGAGTAAATTGCTGTCGCATTAAGAACAACGAGAAATATTTTCGAAAATACGTGCTCGATAAAATTGCCGAGTAAAGAAAGCAGCGAATTGTCGCAAACATCGTCGACGTATGTAAAAACGCTGCGCTGTCGAAGCGGTTAATTAACCGAACCGAACCGCAAAGAATTTCGTGCAAATTCGATCGTCCACAGGGAAACGCGACTGCGGCCGCCGCTGTTCGCTAATTTATTGTCTGAGGTAGAAGAACAATAAAATCTATTGTTTCGCGGCGACGCCCGGCGACGCGACGCCCGGCGATAACGATCTTGATGGCGAGCGCGATCTCTCCTGCGATCTCGATAAGGAGAGTGAAAGGGGGGAGAGGGATTCGTTTGCGGCTCGCGCTAATTGGCCCGCGATTTCTCTTACGAGAGACACACGACTCACTGTCCCCCCTCCCTTCCTCCCTCTTTTTTTCCACCTCTCTTTCTCCCCCCTCCGTCTCCACCCCTCTCTCTCTCTCTCCCTCTTTCTCTTTGATTCTCTCTGTTTACACAGATTTCCCCCCGGCCGTTATCTCGCGAGCTTTATCGGATCGCGGGACGCCTGACGATTTCAAACAGTCGCGAACTGTCCGAAACAGATTCAAACAGTGGCAAACGATCCCGAACAGCGTCAAACTCCGCTCGAATTTCCGCGCGACGAGCCGCCGCGTTTTAATGCAGGCTGTCCAGGCCGAGACGAGTTTCCTGGTAATCGTTAATTAAGCGAAGGGCCTCCGTTACGCCGTCGCGGGCTCAGTCGCCGACGTCGGCGAACGGCGAAGGGGGGGATAAATTCGACCGTGCTGGACAAAATCGACGTTCTTCGACGCCGGTGTCCGACCTTTCGAGACTCTATCTAACGGATGCTTGATGATTATTTTATATTTATAATAACGTATTAATTGCGCGATAACAGGTGACACTGATTTTTAACTAGATTTTGAAAGTCAATGTTCTTGTGATATTTGGATCGATCTGGAGCAGTTTTTAAATTTTATTTCTATTTTAATATATTGAATAAGCTGAATGTCGCAGAAATTTTTGGAATGCAGGAGAGTCAAACTAATATTTCACATGGTAAATAATAATTATCATGTTATATAGTATTAATATCTTTTTATATACTTAATGCAATATTTTATGTTATATCATATAATATAATGTAATATACAATATTACACTATATCATATAATATAATATAATATACAGTATTATATATAATATAATATGCAATATTACATATAATATAGTGTATAATATTATATATAATATAATATATAATATTACATATAATATAGTGTATAATATTATATACTGTATAATATACAATATTATATACTGTATAGTATACAATATTATATACTATATAATATACAATATTATATATTGTATAATATACAATATCATATATTATATAATATACAATATTACGTTACGTAATATATAATATAATATTATGTAAAATATTAATATTTAAACTTTCTAATTTCGCTTCCATTAATTAAACGATTACGATAAAGCCTCATCGACCACTCAGCCACGCTCAAATTTTGTCAATTTTCTTTTAAATAACAATTCCCGGAGACGGTTAATTCGAATAATCTGCTGCGTAACAAACGAAATCAGCTGTTGCATTTGAACGATTCTCAAAGGAATTCAACTTCGACGACCGACGATTAACAATGACGATTTAAACGATTTATCTTCTCGACACCGTGTGACGCGGCGTCGGAAAGTTGGTCGCCGTTTGAATAACCCGTGGATCGCGTTGTATCGGCCAGAACCGCTGCTCGTTGTTATAACCAGATGAATCCGAGAATCCGAGGCGATTGCCGAGCGAGCCGCAGAGAGAGAGAGAGAGAGAGAGAGAGAGAGAGAGAGACGAAAGTTTGCGCTCGTTTGCGGCGGTTTGACGCGTGGGTAATCGGCCTCGGACTCGGTTTCACTTGGCCTGACTCCGGGTACACGGGGCTCGTCCAGCCGGAATAGGCGACCGTCTCTCTCCGTTGACGTTAAGCCGACACGTTATGGTCCCGGCCGGCAACGTGTCCGTCCGAATACGTACGTATCCATGTATTTATATCTTCACGGAGCCTCGGGACTGTATAGTTGACGCTCGAACAATCGGATGACTACTCGGTTTCGGATTAGTCCCACGGAAGAGGTCGTGGACTCCGTCCGGGCCCCTGACGAAGGACCTCTGCCGTGTCCTGCACGTGCAGGATTATTCGAGAACGTTGTCGCGTTTCGTCGCCGCACACCTGCTGAAATTCAGCAGGATCCTGCGTATTTAAAATGATCGAGACGATCCGGTCGTAAGAAGTATGGTAAAATTGAACGGCCGACGTGGTTGCTGGGAGATTGGAGGGGGGGTGGGGGTGTTGTCGTTTTGCTTATGTAGTGGACTGCGGCGACCTGCGCGCCTCTACCGGCAAACATCGAAAAATAGCGTTGTTCCTTTCATAGGTTACTTTTGTAAAATAGAATAAAATAATTTACGATAAAATGAAATAAAATAAAATGAAGTACAACGTAGTAAAATGAAAGAAAAGGAAATAGAATAAAATGAAATACAATATATTAAAAGGAAAGAAAAGGAAATAGAATAAAATGAAATACAATATATTAAAGGAAAAGAAAAGAAAATAGAGTGCAATAAAACACAATAAATTAGAATAAAATAAAATGGAATGGAATAGAATAGAATAAAATAAAATGGAATAGAATAGAATAAAATAAAATGGAATAAAATAGAATGAAATACAATAAAATAGAATAAAATGGAATAGAATAGAATAAAATACAATGAATTAAAATAAAATAAAATGGAATAGAATAGAATAAAATACAATGGATTAAAATAAAATAAAATGGAATAGAATAGCATAAAATACAATAAGTTAAACTCAAACAGTCCACAATAATTTCTGCAACGAATTTATAATTACACTTCTACTTTGTGAGAAAGCTTAAAATGTAAATATCGCAGCAGCAAATTTCACACATTTTTGGTCACGCTTTTACGAAATACTAGGTTGCACTTTTTAACGTGTATCTTGGTAATTATTCAGAGGATCGGGGTGATTCTGTTTTTGTTCGAAAGTTGGCGAGTCCGATCTACAATCTGCCGGAAGATAATTCTCGTAGGATTGCGAGTCGTACAAAAAAGTCGAGCTGCGAAGACAGTTGTACGAAGCGAGATCTAAGAGCAAGCATTAGGCGTGAAGAACGCGCGGTGCGAAGTAGTTTCGTAAGAGCAGCGTTATGCAAAGAACGATACGCAACGGCCATAATGTAGAATACAGTGAAGAATGTACGAAATAGAGCATCAGGAACACGATTCACGGAAGACGTTGTACAACAAATGATATTGCAATTTTTACGTTTTTCAATGTTTTCCTATTTTATGAGCGAAAAGTGAATATAAACTGATTAAAAATAGTAACGTTTATAATTGTTGATATTATTATAGTTGTTGACAATCGGTTACTATAAATACTATACCATATAACACTATATATATTATATAGTACCATATACTATATATATTATTATTATAGTATATTATTATACTATTATTATGCGTTATGGTATAATATTATACCATAATAATATATAATAGTATAATAATAGTATAATAATATACTATATATATATATAGTAATATACTAATATAGTATATATAATACTATAGTATACTATAGTACTATAAATAATAAATATATAAATAATATACTATATAATATATTATATAAATAATAAATAATATAAATAATACGTAAATAATGTATACATAATAAATAATATAAATAATATGTAAACAATATATAAATAATAAATAACAAAAATAATATATAAATAATATAATACACAGCAAAAACGTAGCATAAAATTCGTCGTAAAGAACGTAACGATCTAACGAAATACGATACCCAAAAAAACACTGTGCAAAATCCGACGTAACAAACGCGCCGTACGAACAATGTTGAACAAAATATCGACGTGAAAAATTACGTGTCGCATAAAATTCGACGTAACAACTACTACGCGAGAGACGCACGAGTTTCGATGAATGAACGACCGGGATGGATGAAAAATGTTGCGCGAAATACGATACGCGTGAAACGTAACATAAAATTCGTGCACGACGAGAACGCGACGTATGAAAAGAAACAAAGAAACGTTAAACAAAATACGCGATGTACACGAGATGGGTAGCATAAAATTCGACGGAACAACCACCGATTTGAAATACGTTGTACAAATTACGGCGAAACAAACGCGCGTTACACCGCGTGCAACAATATACGATGCACTGGAAACGCAGCATAAAATCGGACGCAAACAGACGCGGCGTATGAAAAATGTTATCGAAAATACGACGCGCGAAGGACGCGTTATGCAATGTCCGTTACCAAAAAAAAGAGCACAACATACGCGAGACACAACGTAGGATGTGCAGCATGCTAAAAGACAATATGGAGGACGTGCGAAACGGTTCGCAACGAGGGAACTATGGCGAGCATTCCCGGTGACCCGTCGCGAACCGAATTAAAAGTCCCGGACGTGGTGAACGTCGAAAGCCTGCGGAAAGGGGGCTGGAGGGGCCAGGGGGAGGGGACGGGAAACGAGAATAAAAGAAGAAGGAAGGCGATGGCTGACCGGCCAGGGCGAAGATCGATCGTTTCGAGAGCAGAATCTTCGGCAGTTTCTCTCGAAGCTGCCACCGGTCGCGTCCGGTACGCCTCCGGGCCGAGTGCTCGCTTCGAGATTATTCGAGATAGACGCTGGACGAGGAAAAGAGAAAGGAGAGAGAGAGAGAGAGAGAGAAAGAAATAAAGAGAGAGGACGGACAAGGGGAACGTCGTTAAGATAGAGCCGGCCGATAGCGTTCCCGCTCGAAATCGCTAGTCGAAAATACACGGATTACCCGCGGCCGTCGCGGAACGTGCGCACGACTTTTATTCGTCCGCGGAAACGTCTGAACCCGCGGACGACAGGATGGCCGACGATTCGCCGAAACGCGGGCCGAAGTGAAATTTTCGACTTCGTTAGAAATCCGCGGAATTCGGCCCGTGTAATTTTCGGCCCGTGGAAATTTGAGAAATAAATAAGGGAATAAGTAAACGATTATGAAAGTAATCGACGGACCGACAAATTTCCTCTTGACGCCCCGGGACGAAAAGATGGCGCGCTTTAAAGTTAACCTAATTTTTATTCGTTTAACGTCGCAGCCAAGGTGTTTTTTCTTCACAAATTTGCGAGATATCGCTGCGAACGTGCACGAAAGAAACAGAGTCGACGTGTATCGATTGAAGCGAATTTTCAAACGCGATTTTCTCGGTAACCGAGTCCCGAACGAAAAAAAGTTGTTGTATATATTTTCCTCGTTTCTTTACGAGGAATCGCCTGGTGCACAGTTCGCGCATACTTTTTCCAAAATTATCGTGTTATTTTAGACGGAAGAATACCGTGGCAGGCGCTGCGAAAGTAGCAAGAAGGAGCGCTAATCTCGAGAAGAAATTCGCGTTTTCGCTTCAAACGAAATGAAAGAACTCGCATTTTGCAACTTATTTGTTAGCTAATATGCCTGCTGAAAGTTCCATCGACTTCAGTTGAAGACGAAGTAGAGTTACGAGCGTCAAAAGATTTTGAAAACTTTTGGAAATTCTCACGCTGATTGGACGAAAGCGAAAAAAATCGGCGCGAAACTGCGATTTTTGGGAATTGAAATCGTTCACGGCTCGTCGCATCAAGGTCAACCGATTTCGATCAATTTTGGAGGAGAGATCATTGTACTTTCGGAGTCGCTCTAGGCCGGCCCGATCGGGGGAGAGATTTAAATTTAAAACACGACGAGGGGGGGAGTGAGCAGCTCGGCGGATTTCCACGTGGAAACAGAGGCGGCCTGTCTCTCGATCGCGAACGGTGGTCCGTAGATCGGCCGATAGCCGCATAATTTTAGGCGGCCCGTTCCCGAGCCGCCTTTCGTCGGGCTCCGCTAGATTTAAACCCGCGACCCCTGGAAATTCACGATGCTCCAGCCGTGAACCGCGTCGCACAGTGGTCCCGATCGAAGCGTCAGCCGTTCACGAGAGATTTTAGCTACGTTTCAACGATATTATGATGTTACTTTCTTTTTCTTCTTATATTATGACGTTCAATTACGATCAATTCCAAAAGGGAATTACGAGTTATTTCGATGGCACGAGCAACGACCAGACTTTTAGTGCAGAAATTTCTCCCTAATTCGCGCTCAGATTGCGCACAAAAATGGACATTTTGGAGAGAGGAGACGCGATTATTCGGGCCTTGCGTCTCGTTTTTATAATTGTTGGCAATCGGTGACTATGAAAAAGAGTCAGGAGGAATAATCGTATCTGCTCTTCCCACATTGTCCATCTTTGTGCGCGATCTCAGCGCGAATTAGGGAGAAATTACTGTATATCGATAATCACGTAAGGTCGCCGCGGCTTTCAAACAGCTTTCAGCTTTGTTAATTTTAGGAGCTCGCATGTAAGGTTCCAGAGATGCATATGAGATGCGCGTAACCCTAATCAGTTAGCTGTGGCACCTTCTTTTCAGAGCGTGCGCCTATTCGTGTCGCGAGAATCAAGCGACGACGAGTATACTCGTCGCACACAGATTAAGCGTCGCTGTTAAAATATTGGCTCGAAAAGACGGTTTTATTTGATAAAATCTACAATTTTATTGCTAATATTTACCTATTCGCTTGACATTAACGTATACCGCGTACATGATAAACAAAAACGTAGGAAAGATCAAATACTTGTGCACTTTGCGCGTCGAACGCCAATATCGTGATTCATTCCCGATCTTATCTTTATAACAATGTAAACATTATCGTGCAGGATCGGCCTCGAAATATTCTAAACACCTTGAAATTTGAGAATACGTTTTTAGGACGTATTTAGAACGTCTCCAGTTTAGTATCCACTTCTCCATGACGAGTATACTCGTCGAACACGGCTAACTGGTTAAAGAATTGTACCGAAAATTACAATTTAAATAGCCAATGGTCGCTGTTTTTTACGCGCGACGAGTATACTCGTCGTGACACGAAATTCGGTAAAGTCTCCCTAATTGACGCTCAGATTGTCCACAAAAATGGACAAATTTGGGAAGAAGAGATACGATTATTCGAGTCTTGCGATTCGTTTGTATAGTTACGAATTGCCAACAACAATAGAAACGAGCTGGAAGGCTCGAATAATCGTATCTCCTCTTCCCAAATTGTCCATTTTTGTGCACAGTCTGAGCGTCAATTAGGGAGACATTATCGTACTGCCACTTCCCCGTGACGAGTACACTCGTCAAACACATCTAACTGGTTCAAAGAATCATAAGACACCTTTAGGTACTTCCGACGCTTCGAAAAGCTACACAAAGAGCTAACGCTTCGATTGGGACGTTGCAACTTTGTTGGGAGTGTTGCGTCGCGTCGCGTCGCATCGCGTCGCGCCGTTTGGAGCAGCTTTTCGGATCCTGCGCAACGAAAACGGAGCCGTCGGCAGAGGACTCCCTGTTTCTCACACTTCCTCCCGGCTTGTCAGGCGGATCACGCGCGCCTACCACTCGCGGATAAATCACGGATCGATCCGAGGTGTGCGTCACGGGCCGCCGATTCGCCGAACCGATCGCCTCTCCTGCTCGAGGAAGTTGTAAAACCTCGTTACGCAGAAAAAGCCGCCACAAAAAAGCCACGAAAAGCAGGTTCGCCGTAATTCATAACTAGACTGCGGATTATTCTGCAAAATCAAAGTTATCCCCAGAATTTGTTGCAAGCTACGCGGAACTGTACAGACATTTATTTCTTCTTCGGAACAATTTTAATCAGCTGAAAGGAGCACGTTTTTAAGGTCTTTGAACGCGTTCACTGTTCTGCATTTGATTGACTCGCTTTTGTCACATAAATGCATAAAAATCGTGGTCGATTCAGAGCTTCTCTGTCGTTGCATCTTCACGATTCGGCTTGACAGATTGCATTTTTAGTTCTTAATTGTCGCAAGGTCGTCGATATTGATCAATATTGGTTATTATTGGCCGAGAGCGTTTAAATCGCTAACTTGGTTGCTCAATTTTCGGTAATTAAATCAAGTAAATTGCCGTTGCATTAGAACAATTTTAGAACAATTCTGTAAGAAATATTTTCAGAAATACGTTATGAAAAATCGGCGAATAAAGCTCAGAATTGTTATAAATATCGTCGATAGTACAGTTGTGAAAAAGGTCCGCCCTCCGAAGGCTGGAAGCCCTTTGTATTATACACAAATAATTTATACATAGAAGCAGAAATTCGTTACACGAATTATGTGATCGCACCGGTGGCAATTAGACCGCGGATTTTATGCATTTATGGCAAAACTGGGTACACACTTATAGTTTAAAATCGTAGAAAGGTTAAAGACATTTAAAAACACAATCGATTATTCTCAATCTATTAAAACGATTAAAGGAAGGAGGAACTGGCTATTTAACCCTTTGCCATACCATTTTCTTCATAGTTGCAACGATTAGAAGTTTTTCGATTATAATAATTTCTAAAAAACAAGAAGACAATTTATATTTATCGTGTGTCTGTACATTTACTGAAATATTTAAATACTGACGAGGAGAAATCAGAATTTTATTCAGACTAAAAAGAACGGAATATTATTCATACTTAACAGATTATTACTACAAATGTGTCAGACTCGTCAAAGTATGGCAAGGGGTTAATCTCCATTCCTCGTAATTGATGCAGACAATTTTTATTATGCATAAAAATCCGCAATTTAACGATGAAATCGTGTGTGGAAGCGAGGTTTAAAACATTGTAGAGAGCCGATAAAAAAATTGATTCCTCAGCTATGTCGTATAGCACTTTTCTGTCCATAGTAAATTCCCTAGTAATGTCTCCCTAATTGACGCTCAGATTGTGCACAAAAATGAACAACTTAGAAAGAGGAGATACGATTGTTCGAGCCTTGCAGCTCGTTTTTACAATTGTTGAAAATCGGTAACTATAAAAACGAGACGCAATGCTCGAATTCGCAAGGCTCCTCTTCTCAAATTATCCATTTTTATGGACAATCTGAGCGTCAATTAGGGAGACATTACTGTAGAACGAAACAATTCTCGTTCTCTGTTATTCCCGATACACTTTTATTCCTACATTTCAACGACAGAAGAATCATATTCTGTTTTGTTTAAAATAAAAAAAACAAATATCCCCTTCGCATTTAGTGGATGATGTACGATATTTTCATCACGAGCCTGCCTCGCGGTTGCGATGCCCAGGGGTTAAGGACAAACTTTCTTTCGATCGGCGCGTCGAAGGCGTTACTATGCCCGAAGTATGAATTGACATCGGACGCCTCGTCCCGCGGCAGCGATTTCCCCGAACCGATCGCGATTCAAGGATCGCCGGGGAAAATTCGAACGAACGCGCGGCGGGCCGCGTGCAATCTTTGATTCGTTGACCCCTTGTCGGCGGATCCGCGACAAGATCCGTCGATTACGTATGCGATCGGTGCGCCCGCGCGGTTGTTGCATCGTGTGCGACCGCATCGATCCGCATTCGAATCCGCCTGAGTCCCTCCACGCCGGCTTTCCGGCGCGGCGCGGCGCGATGCAACGCGATGCAACGCGATGCAACGCAACGCGTCGCGTCGCCTCGTCTCGTCTCGTCTCTTTGTTTGCACCTAGCGCGCGCTTTCGGACAGCGGACCCGATCCGACGCTCGGCTCCTATTAAAATCCGCTCGTATTGTATTCAAATCGCTCGGAACTGGCCCCCCTACCGGCCCCCCGCGAACTCCGGGGACCGCGGTGCTGCCTCCCTAATGGTCCGCTCTCTTTATTAGTCGATCGTTGCTGTTCACACGCGCCGAAATTGACGAACTTTGCGACACTTCTCCGGCGGAATCGTCCACTTCTGCGACAAACATGTCTTCTTTATTATTTAAATCTTCCTTCTCTCTACAAATTGTAAAATTAACATTCGGTCAGATCAAGTTTGACGTGGTTCTTCGATGTTTGAGAGGGTTTGGGTCATCGGTAGACTGCGGATTTGGCGAGTTTATTGGAGAAGTTGAAGAAAGGAGACACGGAATGATGAGAACATTGGAAACAAATTGGCTAACATTGGCTATTTGAGAGGAACAAATACATTTTTATCTAACTCTTGTTTTGTACAATTGTCGGACAAAATGTTTATTTTGCATAAAGATCCGCAGTCTAGCCATCAGTTTGATCGTGTTCCGTCAGAAACGCCTGCTGGATTGACGAAAACCGGGAAAAGAAAATAGATATCCAAGATATAGGGTGGGTCGTTTCTTTTTGAAAAAGAATTTGACGCACGAATAAAGAAATTGTGTTTTAGGTGAAACTTCGGTTTTGATCCGGCCACTAAAACTTTAGTTGTCCCACCGATTAATTGTGAAAAATAATTTCATTCGAATGGCGCTGACAATTTTTCAATATCTTTTCGATTTTCTTCTGGCTCTATGTCGCGAATGCACTGATGGACAAAATTATAAGATACCTGGGAAATTATTAGTATAGGAACTGAGTATAATACTTACGTGAAAATGCATTTCATGTAAAGCAAAATAATTTGTTACTAAGTAAAGTTTTTGTAAATCTTGCAGGAGGTAACAAAAAATGTTCAATCTATATCAAAATGTCACCGCTAAAATTGTTATATCACATTTCCTAAGATAATTTTTATATTTCATTATTTTTATATTATTATATTATTATTTTTATATATTATTATATTATTATTTTTACATATTTTTATATTATTATTTTTCTTTATATTATTTTTTAATTCTTACATTTTTTATTTATATCACCAAAGTTTGGATTTAAAAAATCGTATCGGATTTTAAAAAAGTGTAATTATCGCGCGTGTCACAAGATTCAATTTCACAAGCACTTGGCACTTCATTGCACTTCGTCTCATCAAATGAAAATGCTATACATGAAGAAAACTATTCCAGATTTACGATTAAAATAGCTTCGAGTGCAAAGAGTTAAGTTCCCATGCAAACAGTTCCCAGCGTATCTCGATCGATATATTTCCCGAAACGAAGCCACCGCCGAGTCGAATTCACCATCGGAGCAGCCGTCCGATAAGCGAGCGCCCGATAAATGTCCGCAGAGACTTTTTCGGGCTGGTCGGCGTTGTTAGAGCGGCGTGCGATGCTTAAGTACGAAATAACTAGGTATGCAAGTGCGGTATGCTGCACCGGAGGCAGCGGAGCAAGCGGGTGCCAGGGGGAGGAAGGGAAATGCACAGCGCGGGGGGAGAGAGGCGCGGGCGGGGGAGGCGGTGGAGGCGCGCTTTGTAGTTGCCGCGACGTGACGCAACTGCCAACTTAAGGAAAAGGTTCCTGGTATTGCGAGCGGACCGCGCTCGAGGTGGCGGCCGAGGCATCATCCTCCCTCGTCCTTTTCCCCGTCCCGCGCTCGCTCTCTTCCTCTGCGATGCCGTGCCGACGTCCAGACGACGACGGCGACGACGACGTCGAGGACCACACGGTCGGTCAACGACACGCTCAGGAATTACGCGATACCGCCCGAATTCGCGTGAGACCCGAGAGACTGGACCCACAATTCGGGACTCGGAGATCACCGATGTTCCTTACACGAGACTCTTCGCGACCGTGACGCTACTGGAACGAGCTATGACGCTGCTAGAGGGTCCGAGGCTTTATTAGGAGGGGGGTTGAGGCTTCATTAGGGGGGCTGGACTGTAAGAGACACCGTTGGACAGGTCAAGGAAGACAGGAGATTGGGAAACTGGGCTTGGAGACTGATAGAGTTCAGACTTTAGAAGGGGATCTGTTGTTGGGAGTGCCTTGTCCTCTAAACTGATCAGGTTGGAGACAATTTTCGGTGGGTCGAAGTCACCAGGGTCAGGTCTAGATAAGGTAGACCGAGCGTAGAACTAGGCTAAAACCATTTGGCGTCCCTAAGGTCTTGAGAAACTAACCAATTAACTAGGTGGATCAAGGTAGACATCAATATTTAGGGGATAACTTAGCAAAGCTACTCGCAGTAGCACTTATTAAAATGATCTGGAGAATCAAATGGAGCAAACTTAAGTCTAGGCAGACGCTCATCTTTATGGGACACTATGTCAATGCACTTATTATAGCACTTCTGTTATCCAAACAGTTTTGAGGACAAGAGAGTTCAGATAAGAATGGACCTACTTTGAATCAAAGGGACCAAAATTGGGTCCAGATAGACGCTAATATTTAGGGGATGCTCTAATCAATGACAATAGCATTTCTGTCTTGACAAGATTTTCTTACCAAAATGATCTGGAGAATCAAATGGAGCAAACTTAGGTCTAGGCAGACTCTCATCTCTAGGGGACACTATGTCAATGCGCTTATTATAGCACTTTCGTTATCTAAACAGTTTCGAGGACAAGAAAGTTCAGATAAGAATGGACCTACTTTGAATCAAAGGGACCGGAATTGGGTCCAGATAGACGCTAATATTTAGGGGATGCTCTAACCAGTGACAATAGCACTTATACCATCTAACCAGTTTGACAAGATTTTCTTATCAAAATGATCTGGGGGACCAAACGGACCAAACTTAGCTCTAGGCAGGCTCTCATCTCTATATGACACTATGTCAATGCACTTATTATAGCACTTCTGTAATCTAAACAGTTTGGGAAGACAGTTCGAACAAACAAGGTTCGACCGTTTGAATCAACTGGACCAGGATTAGGTCTGGGTAGACATCATTCTTCGGAGGATGCTCTAGCACATCAATAACAACACCACCTCTGTTATCCGAACGGTCGTTTGACCAAGTCAGTTCGAATAAAAGAGGATCCACTTGAAATCAAACGATCTTAGATCTAGGCGTACGTCAGTCTCTTTGAGGATGATCTAGCAAATGGATTAGAATGGCGCCTCTGTTATCGGAACGGTCTGTAGAGCACGCCGGTTCGAATAAGAGAGAGCGACCCAAACGATCCAATTGCACTCCGAAAGGGATCCTTAAGTCGGGCTGGCACGAGCCAGAAGTGGACAAAGGTTGCGGCGCCGCGTCGATTTGATGATTGCTGTCTCTCGGAATCCGAGGGATTGGTTAATTGGCTGGTCGTCTGGAATCGTACGAAAGTTCCCCGTCCGTCCCGTGATACCGTGGTGCCCGTCCGAGTTCACTGAATCTTTAAGCGAGACACTCGGCCGCTAGATGTATCGGCTCGACTCAACGAATTGTTGGCTACGACTCTTGCAGGTGAACCGGCCGCTGACGATGAAGAAGGAGGGCATACAGACGCGGAACCGGAAGCTCTCGTCGAAGAGCAAGAAGAAGAAGGCCGGCGGCTGTCTGGGTCTCGGGGGCGTGATGGGCGACATGATCAAGGCCAGCGGACACCTGGACCTCGATAACAAGCCGTTCCATTCCGGATTCGGTTCACCCATGGGTGAGTTGTTTCGGCGATCCCCTTGGACAACAGCGAGAGGAGCCTGTGCAGAAGCTATGCTACACGGTCGGACGTTTCTGTTCGCAGGCACGTCGCAGCATCATCACACGATGCATCCGGCGATGCAGCATTACATGTATCACACGGGTGTCGGCGTGGCCGGAGGTCTTCATCAAGGATTTGCGCCACCGGCACCGCCCCCCATACACCCGCACTCGCACTCGCATTCCCATTCCCATCACATGACCAGTCTTCAGGGTCTCCAGCTGGCCGCGACCACGAACGCGATGGTGAGTTCATTCAATTTACTCTCTGTGTACGGCGCACGCCGAAAATAAAATTCTCTCCGACTTTCGGTGCTTCCGAGGCCGACCGCTTCTCTCCTCGACGAGTTACCGCGGTTTTCTCGGCGCCGATCGACGCGTCGTTCGATTCCCTTCAAAACGCACCGTCGCGCGCCTACCGGGACTCGATTGGTTCCAGGAATATTCCAATCTTAATTACGGGCTAGCATTTTATCGTTCGGCGAATTGGAATCGCGTCTCGGTCCGACGTAAGTCGAAATATCTCGAAAGCCGATCGACCCACGAGAAAATCGCTGGAGCAGTTTTCGACGGAGAATGAAACGACGCGTCGACTGACGGAGTCGCGCAACATTGGCGAGAGCTGGCTGTGACAATATTCCAGAGAAAAACCAGGGACGTTTGTTTGATTTCAGACCGGTTGGCGATCGGAGTACACATGAATCACGAGCGACCACCGGCTCGGGACGCATCCCGGCACTCTCGTTCGAGCGTAATCGAGTCGCGCTCCCCCCCTCTGCCCCCCTGCTCGAGCGCGGACCGGGAGGGGGCAGAGTCGCGCGAGAGATAGCGGGGAGTCGAGACCGAATTTTCCATCGCGACGATTCTCAACGTTTCCCCCTCACCCCCCACCCCCTCCCAATCGTTTCTCTCTGTCCCCCCACCTCTGCCACCACCGAAATTTTCGCGGTCCCGCGTCGCTGTGTAAATATGTAAAGTTCTAAATCCAGAGGGCCTACGAGCCCCGGCCCCAAGTACAAACGAAGTCAGCTAACTTGTATCGAGTCTAATTAATACACTGTACATATTATACGAGCCGTAAGCAGAATATTTCCGAACGATCCCCGCCCCCACCAGCCCACCCCTCGAGCGCGATTCGCCGTTCGGGAAGGTTCGACGAGGTTCGGCCGTAGGCTCCGCCCACCGTGGGACCGGCGACACCGAGCTGGACGAAGGCGAGCCAGCGTGGAGCCCGGACAAAGCCCTGTGTGACCAGGTACCGTCGCGTCCGGAGCCGAGGTTGTTCATAGATTGTGGGAGGAGCGACCGGAAGTCGCCGGGGTATGAAGCCCCGGGGGCCCCGCGGAGTCGGTCCTCGGCGGCCAGTGGACGTTCTAGCGTGTAAGTGTGCTGTTATTCGTGCGGAATCGTCGCGAGAGACGTCGTGCAATCTTCAGAGTTTCGTATTCGGTCGCGTTCAAGCGCCCGGAGCCCGCGCGTGGGCGTGGCTAACCTTCCGATCGGGCCCGCGTGGGCGTGGCCAGCCTGCCGATCGGGCCCGTCCGCTCCGGACCTCGCCAAGCGAGCCGGGACGCGTCGTTTCTGAGCTCGTTTCGTCGCTTTCGGCGCGCCGGTTCCCCGTTCGCGCGAGTTTCGACAGGTTCGTGCTGGCCCGCGAAGCGGAGTTCGAGCGGGGCCGTGGCGTCGACAGGTGGGACTAGTCCCCGAGCGTAATGGGAACAGAGTGTGAAGTAGCTACCAAAAAAAAAGAGTGTCCGGCGCGGACCTGGACGGGAAGGCAACCGGAAGCGTGTAAAAAAAAAAAGACCCGACGAGCGTTTAAAGAAGTGGAAAGAAGCGTTGTAAATTTTGTATCTTCGAGATTGCGTACCGTTATTGTACCGAGTATAAATATATAAATAAATAAATAAATAAATATATATATATATAAATAAATAAATCTTTATATATATATGAGAAATTGAAATATAAATATATATGTATAAACGAATATCGATCTATGGCCCCGCGGGCCACGGGAAAGCGGCCCCGAGGCAAATGCCGCGGGAGAGAGAGAGAACGCGTTGAGGAGGAGTGGAAAAAGTGATTGTGCATAAATTAGCGGTTAATTGCGCATCGTAAGATTTGCATCTAGATAGTCGAGCGATGGTAATTAAAACGATTTATCGCGAGCGAAAAGGTTAATAGCCGTAAATGACGATTATCGTTATTATTCTTATTACACACCTATTATCGTCGTCGCCGATCGGCCGTCGGCCGATTCTCCATTCATTAATCGTTCTAATTAATTAATTAATTAATCGCGAGGGACTCGGCCAAGAGATCGAGTTGACCACGAGCTCGAGACCGCGTTGTGATGATCCTTTCTGTTTGCCGATCGTCGGGACCGTTTCGGGGGAGACCGCGTGCGCGCGCGCGCAGATCGACGAGGATCGATCGCAAGCCGCGACCAACCCCCCGCCCCGCACCGATCTATCTATCGATCCCTCGCTCCGGTGAATCAAGAAACGTATCCCTCTTTCTACACCTTCCCGCCTGAGCTCCTCGAATAAAAATCGGTCCCGCGAACGAGAGGCCTCTGCACACACACACGTTTGCCCGCCGTGTTTCACCGTGTTTAAGTGCACCCCGAAGCGGGAGATCGACCGTGGACACGATCGAAGGTGCGTCGGGGCTGGATCGATCGCTCGAGCTCGCGGCGGGCCAAAGGGGCGGGGCTGGCGGGAGTGGGAGGGCTCCGGGGCGGAGCGAGCAGGTGAGAGGGGGTCGGCGACCTTGTGATTTTCCAGAGGAACCACTTCGAAAAAGACTGAAAAGTAAGAGTTCGCGAGCCCGCTCGACACCGGCACGCCCCCCGCCCACCTCTCCGCTGGCCACGCCCCCGGATTCTTCGTCGGACGGGTCCAGGGCCACGTGGACGAGGAAGGGGATGCGAATGGGGGAGGTTATTCTCGTAATAGTATTATTAGGGAGTAGCGTGTAGAGTGTTTGTATAAAGACGCTCGCGCGAGCGTGTGAGGCGTGCTATGGACTAAGTGGGGATTTTGGGGGCGGAGCGTGATTTAGCCCCGCCCAATGGAGCTGACGGAGTGGAACAGCCGGTGGGGAGGAACGAGCGAGACGGGCACGCGCAGTTTCGTCGCGGTTTTAATTTCGAATGTAAAAAGCGTCATTGTAAGATATCGTTGTAAAAAAAGGTTTTAACTTAAAATAAATTAAATGATAATTCACGCATACGTACGTCTCCTGCGAGTCACTATCCTGTCATCCGCGGCGCCACCTTTCCTCGGGCTGCGGCAAGAAGAATTCTTCGGTGTGTAGACGAATTCGAAGGGTCACAGAGAGATTTGATAAACTAGTGTGAAGCTACAGGACTGCTAAAAAAAATTGTCTGGCATGTAGAAACATTTTTGGCATCGTCATAAAAGCAGTGGGATCAATGGGAATATCGCTGAGTTGTAGTTCCATGTCCGACTAAAAAAATTGTAGAGCCCTTAAGAAAATTCCGAGATGTACACGAAAATTCTACAAGCTAGTGGAGAGGTTTGGCATTCGTTATAAAAATTGTAGGCCCAATGGAAGACATTTCAAGTCCGTGAAAAATTGTTGGACCGACAAAGGAATATCGATCGAAAATCGTAGGTCCTATAATACAATTCTACTACCCATTAAAAAAAATCTAGCGCCTGTAGAAAAATTCTGCGGCGAACACAAAAATTCTACGAACGAGTAAGAGGATCTAGGTCTTACTAAAAAAATTGTGGAGCTTGTAGAAAATTGTTGAGTCCATGAACAAAATTGCAGGACCAACAGAAACAACTCGGAGTCCGATCATCGGTTGCAAAATTCTAGGCTTCGTTAAAAAAAAATATAGGGCCCGGAAAGTAATTGCGAGGCTTGTAAAAAAATTCCAGAAGCACGAGAGAAGTTACAGGAGTTGTGGAAAAAATCGTGAGGCCCGTGGACAAATTTTCGGGCCGGCCAGAAAATCCTGTGGCCGGCGGAAGGATGCGCAGATCGGTAAGTAATCTTCCCCTTATCTAGACCGGCGGCGAAATCGAGGATCGTTTTCACGTCCGCGGCGACCGAGGCGCGGCGGTCTTATTAATTAACGGGCGCGACTCAATTAAAGCTTATCGGCTGGCAGCACGGCCGGCACGAGGCGTTTACGCGTAAATCAAAGACCGGTGCTTCGGATAGCGCGCGGCGAATAAATCTTGTCGCCGCGGCCGGGAGAGATAGCTATCGACGTCCGGACGGCGACGGGGCGCGCGGAAATCGAAACGGAGGCGGCGAGCAGCGCGCCCGGCCGGCGGAGAAATTTTCGGCAAGCGAGATTAATTGATCGAACGGCGTCTGAGAATCGACTGCGATACAGGAACCGGTGACGGATTCGCGCGGGACGAAACGGGAACGAGGCGATCGTTTTCAGTCGCCGGAGCTCGTTTCACGGTGAATTGAATCCGGATAGATTCGGGAGCAGAGAGGTCGAACCTAAGTCCCGTCAGCTGGCTAGAAAATGGCTGTCTCGGACCGATCGTAGGACGGTCGGATAATCGTCTCCCGAGGGGAGGGGGGCCTAAAGTGACCGGGATTTCGCGTAATCCCGTTTCCGGGGCCACGGGGGTCGCAGCTTCTCACGGGAAGAAGCGGCCGGCGAGTTTCCGCGCGAAGTCAACGGGACGCTTGCTTTCACCGGAGACTTCGGTGTTGCGGTTCCCCGCAGCTGTCCCCGGTTACCTGCCGGATTAAACCCGCGTGCGTCGCGTCGCGCCGCGTCGGAAAGTCGGATCATCCAGGTCGACTCGTGTACCCTCGGAATCGAGGCGGATCGGGAGTCTTTCGAGGAAGCGGAGACGGAATCGGGGTCGATCGACTCGGAAAATTGCGTCGCCGTCGATAATCTTCGAGTCCAGGGATTCGATTACTCGGTTAGTGACGCGCCGCTGGCCCGCGCCCGATTTCCCCGCCGTTTCGCAGATCGGTCAGAGCCGCCGGCTATCCCGGCGGACAGTATGTCGCTGGAAAATGGAGCGATTCACGGCGCTTCGTAATCCCTGGGTCGCGCGATCGAGGGGTCAGTCTCAGGTCGAGTGTGAAACTGAGGATTTGCCGGACCCGCTCTGGCCGAGAATCGCTGACGTATCGAGGGAGCAATCCGCGTGACAGCGTCGATCTCTGCGATACTACGTGGCCGAGGCTTATTGGAAAAATTGGAAGGGTCGAGGGCACTGTGCTGGGGTCCGCGAATAAATTTTGGCAGTTGTCGCGAAGCTGAACGATTTTAGGATGCGTCGGATAAACAGCAGGGCTTGTGAAGTAACAGCGATTCGTAGGAAAATTGTAGCGACCGTAGAAAAATTCCGAGGCTCGCAGAAAAATTCTAGGACCTGCAGAGAAGGAATAGTACTCGCTAGAAAAATCGTAGCGTGTGTAGACAAATTTTTGGGTCCGCCAAAAATATCATGGGATAATAGGATTATTATAGAGCTCGGGATCTCGAGAAAATTCTGGGGCCTACTAAAAAAATTTTAGGGCCTGTAGAGAAAATCTGTGGTTGATACAAAAATTATATAAAGTAATGAGAAGCTGTGGGACTCGTCACAAAATTTTTGGAGGCTGTGGAAACATTTCTGCGTTGTTCAAAAAATTATGGGATCGACCGAATATCGCAGCGAACAACCAACAAAAGAAAAATTATGTGCTTCGCAAAAAAATTTGGAGTTTATAAAAAGAATCTAATGTTCAGAGAAAAATTTTATAAGCTAAAGGGAATGTGTAGGAGTTGTCAAAAAAATCGTGGGGCCCGTAGACAAATTTTTGGGCCCGTCAGAAAATCGTCGGACAAACGGAGAAATGATAAAACTTAGAAAAATTCGGATGTCTACTAAAAGAAATTGCGAAGCTCACCAAACACATGCAGGGGCCACGGAAATTTTCTGGGACCTACAGAAACACGGTGGGGCCTAGTAAAAAAATTGTGAGACCTGTGGGAAAATTGCAGAGCGTGCAGAAAAATCGAAGAGGTTGCAGCAGCGAAGAATAATCGCGGCGGAAGCATTGTAGCGCTTAGGAGAGTGTTCGAGTCGATATTGTTGGTACGAATCACGTTCGAGAGCTGCTATCGATCGTGATTGGGAGCCAGGAGCAGACGGAGCCGTCGAACGAAACGAGACTGAGCCGGGGGCTGGCGGAGGTGCGCGGGGTAGGAAGAGGAGCACAGCGCGGGTGCATTGTTTCTGTGGGAGGATCTCGCGCATAACTTAGAAAGGGCTTGTACAGGTGTAAAGGAAGAATGCTCGTGTGGGTATTGTGGGCCCCGCGGAGTGCTCGGGGGATGAGGGGGGAGGTAAGGGTTGGAGAGGAGGCTGGCAACTCGCACAAAGGCGCGAGTTTCGCCGAGTAATCGTGCCCATTAATAACGATGCTGATCCACCTCCTCTCTGCCTCGTTCCTCTTCCTCCTATCCCCCTGCGACGCCGGTCCCCTCCCCCTTGAAACGCGCCGACTATTCCTCCAACACCGTCCGGAAACAATATTAGGATAGTCGAGGTTGTACATTAACGCCGTGGTACAACCCCATCGAGAGAGATCGTATTGTACTTAACAAGTGTTGTAGTATTCGATTCTAGAATCTTTTGCGAGGACTTAAAATTTATTTATGAGCTGTACAATTTTTCTGTCGACTCTAGTGTCACTTGGTAGGCTCTAGAATTTTGTTCGAAAGCTCCAGAATTTGTTTGGTAAGCTCTAGAGTCATTTTGGTGTGCTCTAGAATTTTTTGGTGAGCTCTAAAACTTTTCTTGGTGAGCTCTAGAATTTTTTGGCGAGCTCTAAAACTATCTGATGAACTGTAGAATAATTTGGGAAGTTCTAGAATGTGTTTGGTAAGATGTAGAATTTTTTGGAAATCTCTAGATCTTTTTTATGTGCCCTAGAACTATTTGGTGAACTCTAGAACGTTTCGCTGAACATTAGAATCTTTTTGGTGTGCTCTAGAACCATTTGGTGAACTCTAGAATGTTTTGTTGAGCTTTAGAATATTTTTGGTGAGCTCTAGAATTTTTTTGGTGAGCTCTCGAATTTTTTGACGAGCTCTAGAACTATCTGATGAACTGTAGAATAATTTGGCAAGTTTTAGAATGTGTTTGATAAGATACAGAATTTTTTGGAAAGCTCTAGAATCATTTTAGTGTACCCTAAAACTATTTGCTGTACTCTAAAACGTTCTGTCGAGCTTTAGAATCTTTTTGGTGGGCTCTAAAATGTTTTGGCGAACGCTAGAATTTTTTGGCGAGCTCTAGAAATTTTCTGGCGAACTCTAGAATTGTTTTTGCGGCACCAGACATTCGTCCAGAGTACAATCGACCAGCACGTTTATCGGCCTTCAGACAGATCGATTCGAAGGTACCGCGATCCGCTCGAAATTTCCTTATCGACCGGTCTGCCCCCTCGGTTGATCTTATCGGGCCGGAGGAATTGGATTAACAGGATCAGCCGTTGATGCGATTAATCCGGTGGACGTGTATCGTTGCCGATCGAACGGCAAGCTTCCCCCTCGATCGACAAAAGGAACTCGAGGAGAACAGATTGCGAGGAACGGAGAAAGCTGAGGAAAGAGAGAGGGAGAGGGACGTGGAGGAGGTGCCAGCGAGATCAGAGGAACCGATCGAGAGATCTTCTCGTCGGAAATCGAGCACGAGGGCGTCTGCAAGGCGTCGATGCTTTCATACCTCGATTCTGTTTCGTTCGACGCTGCACTTTTCTCGGCTCCGCTCCGCGGCGAATCGATTGACACGTGCTGCGCGCCAATTGCAATACAATTCGTAATACAAGAAATCATTTCCTGGATATGACTCATTCGCTCGAAATATAACAGCGTCGCCGACGCCTGTTTCCATTGATTCAGAAAATTTTTATACTTTGTGTCGAACATAGAACACCAAGCAGCAAAATTGTGAAGTTCGTAAAAAAAACTAGAGCTCGTGCAAAAATTCTTAAGATTGCCAAAAATATTTGGAGCCCACCAGAAATATTTTAGAGTTCGCCAGAAATGTCCTAAAGTTATCCAGAAACATTTCAGAGATCACAAAAAAATTTTCGAGCTCTCCAAACAGTTTTAGAACTAACCGAAAAAGTGTAGAGCTCGCCAAAAAATTCTAGAGCTTATCAAAAGTGTCCTAAAGTTATCCAGAAACATTTCAGAGTTCACCAAAAAATTGTCGAGCTCTCCAAACAGTTTTAGAACTAACCGAAAAAATTGTAGAGCCCACCAAAAAATTCTAGAGCCAATAAAAAATTCTAGAGCACATGCAAAATTTCTTGAGCTCACTAAGACAGATTTAGAGCTCGCCAGAAAAATTCTGGAGCTTGTGCAAAAATTCTTGGGCTCACCAAAAAGATTTAGTGCCCACCAGAAAAATTCTAGAGTTCACCAATAAAATCTTAAAGTCATCCAGAAACATTCCAGAGTTTGCTGAAACATTGTTGAGCTCGATAAACAGATTTAGAGCTTATCAAAAAAATCTACTGCTCTCCAGAAAATTGTAGAGCTCATAAAAATATTCCAAAAGCGTTGAGAAACAATATCTTGGGCCCCCAAAGTTTTGGGCCTTACAAACAGGATCACGTTTATTACCTGACATTACGTCTGCTGTAGAAAATAAGGGAGATACATGGGGTGTCCGAGTTGGGTGGGACACTATACATAACGTAGACGGTGTCCGACGATTTTGGGGACTGTTGCGAACCGCGGGCCCGATAGTCGGAGCGTTTAATAACGGCAATTATCGGCGCCCTCCCGTTACCGAATCGTTCGATCGTTGGCAGCTCGTATTCGCCGGATCGAATAAGGTAGGCAAGCGTGTTAATCATCTCTGGTTCGAGCGGCCTGGCGCGGCGATAGAGGAGGATAGAGAGCGCCGGGCCCCGTGGATGGGCCCAGTCATTGTTGCCTCGTAAAGCCAGTGAATGCCCTCCTCGTGATTCCGCCTCGACGGGGCAGCCAAAAAACGATCGGGCTAATCGTTCCACGATTGTAATAGCTTTTCTTCACGGTCATTGTCCCGCCTTGGGACCTTTGATATACGGAGAACGGCAGAAGGGCCCTCTTGCTTACCTCTCCCCTCTCCCCGCTCGCCGTTTCTCTCTGTGGCCGATACAAACGCCACGATTGCCGATCGATTGGTAATTTTGTCGGGGTTAAATGGAGAACGAGGGGTGGAGGGCCCGTCGGTGCATCGTTCGGGAACAATGGGCCCCGGGTTGTAAGAAATGTCGCGTGGCGAACTCCCCATTCGGCCCCGCGAACCACGGGCCCATTAATTTCCAAGCCTTGTTACTCTCCGCCGAACTTTCTCTCCAAATGATTCTTCATAAGACGCTTCTTTTTTTTCTCATTTTTCGTTCCGAGTGCGCTAACTCGACCGAAAAGAATCGCAGATCAATTATATTGGGCCTGCTGGAAAGAGGAGACTTTGATCTTCAAATCTACGGTGGTCTCGATCCATAAAAAGAATTTTTGAAGATTGTGGAGTGGTTTGAATTTGCAAAATTATCGAGAATCACAATTTTTAGTTTCTTGACTGTTATTTGGTAACAAATTTTTTCTTAGTGAAATAACTTAGAGATTCAGAAAGAAGAGACTTCACCCTTTAAAAGGGATACAGGCAGACCATCCTGCCATTTTTTTTCGCGAAGTTACAATAGCTCAAATATCGACACTTTTTTTACCCAAGACTCGATGATCGATAGCGTAATCTTGGCAGGACACTTCTCGTCCAAAGTGCGATAACTCGGCAAGAAATGATCGTGGATCAACTTTTTCGGCCTCGTTGGAAAGCGAAGACTCCGATCTATAAGCTCGGTGTAGTCTCAATGGAAACAAAAATTGTCCGATCTCTCCAAAAAAATTTGAGTCCGAAGAATATCCACGAAGCGTCTGTTTCCACATTTCCGTCCGCGGTATCGACCAAAACTGTTCGAACGACAAAAGAATGACCTTGATTCGAAAGCGGAGACTTCGACGTTTAAAACGAGGTAAGATCGATCATTTCCCGATGTTTTCCCGCAGAGTTACGACGATCCGAAGCCGGGCGAGCGTGGCATTCCCGATGTTTTCGCGCGAAAAGAATAACAAAACAAATACAGCATCGGCAATCATTAACGCTGGCGGGTGCCCCGCGAGGAGGGAACAAAGCGTCGCCTAATAGAAATCAAATCGGCTCTCCATTTATAACGGCTCCGTGGCCGTCTTCCTTTTGTGCGTCGCCGGAGTCAGCCTCTCTTTTTCGCCCATCACCGAATAATCGAACAAGATCGATGAGAGCGGGATGACTGGCCCGGAGAGTGAACGGGGCCCGAGGAGTCGCGGCGCGGTCCGCCGTGGCCCCGTGCAGGTTTCCCGGTGTCACGGGGCCCCGTGACACCTCCGGACGGCCGCCGTTGACGTCCGTAACATCGACATTTTACGCTCGGAATTTTCATTGTGCCCGCGTTCCTCGATTCCGCGGTGCCGGGCCTCATCGATTACGATTATATCGAGGCACCGCGTCGCCCCGGGGCCGGATTAGTCTCGCCGGATTTTCGGCGCGGCGGGGCAAGGGGGAAGGGGCAGCCACCGTGGAGCTCGCGCGCGCGCGCGACCCTCGACGATCCGGGACCCCTGGCGCGAAACAACAAGCAGCCAGAAAAATGGATGGGCTGCTAACCGTGCCACACATGGAGCCCGCTCGGTTATTATCTCGCTTTTACCCGATCGTCCCGCGGCGCGCAACGCGCTTTAATCAAGCTACATTCTTAATTACGTTTTCACCTCGCCGAGGTTAACAGACACCGAACCGGCTCTTCTATATTTGGAGACGCGCCCCGCGCGAAACTCGTGTCGACCCACGCCGATCGCAATGTGATTTTTCGGAATTTTTTGAAACGGAACTACCGGGAATCGCGATTCGACGCTTCGCACGTTTGTTGAGCAAGGTTCCAGCGATGCTCTTGAATTTTTTCAAGCGACGATCATCATCTCCTTTGAAGTTACACACGTCACAGTGCGACGATAATTTGTGGAATACTGGAGACGGTGAGGTGACCAATTGCCTTTGACTTGCTTTCGGACGTAATTATTTTCATATTTATCCAATACGAGCTGTTAAAGTTTGTTCTTCTTTCACTTTGTTTATTCTTAAATAATAAAAAAGAAATTTAGAGTGTCCTACTCGATAAATATAAAGCTGATCGTGCCCGAAGACGAAGCATAGTCACCATACGCAGAATCGAGTCGTATTCTGTGGGTCAAGTTTGTTCCTAATTTTCGACCCGAAAATGTTACCTCTCCGCGGAGACAAAAAATCCTGCACACAGCCTGAACCGTCCTCTTCAAAACAAGCTTCGATTCGCGGGGATCGCGCGATCGGTTACCGAGAGAAAAATTTCCGAAGCGCGGTCGGCGCGCAGGTTGCGAGATCCGACGATCCACGGTTTCCTGTAGAAACAAATTAGAAACCGATCGCATAAACGATCTCCCTAATTTCTCGCAAGTGCATTTATGTCTCCCAGGGTTACGGCTCGCGGTATAGTGCAGCTCGGTTGTATCGTCTCGACAAGTTGTAATGATACTTGGAAACACGGGATTGCGCGAGAACAAAAGAAGGTCAGAAGAATGACTGTCGGTGGAGGAGCATAGAGAGAGCGACGGTAACGAGGGGGACGAGGCGTGGGCGTCGTTGACACACGATCACCCGAAAGGTAAACGGGAAACGGGAACGTCGCCGGGTCGGCGATCCTTTGAGAGATGGTAAGGAGGTTCGCCGAAAATCCAATAGCCCGGGGGACCGTGAAATCTTATTTGCAAACGAGATTTCGAGTGTCCCCCTCTATTGCGTCTCGCCGCGGCCACGACAATGGCGACCGTGAAACCTTCGGCTGACACGGAGATAAAGGAAGTAGAGAGCCACCGGCACCGATTTCCTGCATGAGTTCTCCCTGCGACGCCGGGAGAGAGATCCGTTTGCTATTCGGATCACCGTCACCTGTAATTTCGCCTTTCTCCCCACCCCTCGGGTGCTCTCGTACTGCTACGCGAATAAGACCGCGCCGCCAAGGCAATCCTAATCTGCCCATTGTTGCACTCCATTCGATTCTCGTTAGGATTCCTTCTGTTGCGGCCAGATTGCGGACCCGAATGCTTCGAACTTCATAAAAACGACGACCTGGGCGGCGGACCCAGTTACTGTGCGCGGCCAATGCGCCTTTAATTTATTTTCTTCATACATAGTATATACTATTTTATTGTATAATACATATAATATAATATATTATAATATAATATAATATAATATAATATAATATAATATAATATAATATAATATAATATAATATAATATAATATAATATAATATAATATAATATAATATAATATAATATAATATAATATAATATAATATAATATAATATAATATAATATAATATAATATAATATAATATAATATAATATAATATAATATAATATAATATAATATAATAGTAATATAATATAATATGATATAATGTTATATCATATCATATCATATATCATATTATATAATATAATATAATATCATATCATATCATATCATATCATATCATATCATATATCATATTATATAATATAATATAATATCATATCATATCATATCATATCATATCATATAATATAATATAATATAATATATATTATTTTATTTTGTAATATACATATATGTGCGTCTGTGTGTGCGTGTCACAAATCGATAAATATAAATGAATTCAATTAAGTAAGTTACATTAAAAATTAAATTGAATAATATTTTTGTACCTACATACATATTTTTATACCGCTTTATATGCGTACGTAATTTTCTGACTTATGCAACGTTATTCTTTCAAATATAAAAAAATTTGCTAATGTTAAAACTACAATATTATCTTATGATTCATATTACGCCAGAAATATCGTTATTTTAGAGTGTATTAAGTTTCTGTTGAGCGTTAAATTTGTATTTAATGCACAGTTATTAAGATCACAGTCATCAAGTATGTACATGTCAGCCGGTTTGACACGGTATGAACTGGTTGGAGGCTCCCAGAGCACGTAATGGCTCGTGACCGCGAAAATATAGTAAGTAGGAAAAGGGGAAGCGGCGCGCAGAGGCTACGGTTCACCAAGGTTTATGAAGTCTTCACTTAGGGTATCCTTCGGAGCGAGACGTAGGCGTCGTGCGAGGGCTATCGGCGCGCGCGGTCTACCCGCTAGTTACACTCCCATAAAGCCGCGACGTAAATTATCCGCGAGACTGACACTTCAGGGGAGTGTTTGCGATGGTCCACCTCCCGTCAACGCCCTCGCGTAAAACGCGAGAGGAGGAAGCCCGACCGAAACAAAACCGAGCTAACCGGACACCGAACGAGGGGACGACGGGGTACACTCCGCGCTATTGAATAGGCATCAGATAAAGCCCGTCTGTCCATCAATTACCGCTTCTACTTCTAATCTCGAGAAACGAAACCTCGCGAAACACGATTCGGATTACCGTACACATCGTACGACCGTTGCTCCAGCAGGCGTACTCCATTTTATAAACGAAGAACGAAGCAGCTTTTTCACAGTTTTACCGACGCCGTTCGAAAGACCGTCGGGAACACGCCTAACGATGAGTTCTTGGGAAGTTTCAGGCGCGAGAGAATTTTTCTCATGAATCAGCATTGTTTCCGCTAATAAATGCCGCTTGGTACATATCAGTGTCTATGGAATTGTCCGAGGTCTGATTTTTTAAATACAAGTCTGATTCCGTTCGGAAAACCCAACGAAGTCGTGATATCGTGTGAACATTGGTAAATAGAGAAAATTATATAAAAAGATGTGGAAGATCCAGGCTCGGCAGGATTTTTTTCATGAACCAGCATAGTTTGCGCTATCAAATGCCGCTTAGTTCATAACAATATCTGAAAAATTGTTTGAGTTACATTTTTTTGAATGCAACCCTAAACCTGGCTAGTAGATCAACAAGCTCGTAATATTGGGTGAAAATTGAAAAGATTCGAAAAATCGTCGAAAAAAATCTATGAATCTCTGGCTTGAGCGGACTTTTTTTGTGATTGTATATAGTTTACGCTATCAAATGCCGATTAGTTCATATCAATACCTACAAAATTGTTCAAGCTACGATTTTTTGAATCCAAGCCTAAACCTCGCTAATAGATCAACAAGCTCGTAATATTGGGTGAAAATTGAAAAGATTCGAAAAATCGTCGAAAAAAATCTATGAATCTCTGGCATGCGCGGATTTTTTTCGTGAATGTACACAGTTTGCACTCTCAAATGCCACTTAGTTCGTACCAATACCTGTAAAATTGTCCAAGCTACGATTTTTTGAATACAGCCTCAAGCATGTTCTCATAGACCCAGTGGTTCGATACAAAAAAAAGTCGTGGCGAATCCGTCGGATACCGGATCAATCTCTACCCGGTATTAAAGCCGCTGTGAATAAATGTATCGATGCACCGGATCGTTCCGAGTCGCGCGGTCGTGGAAGATATTGTATTTCGGAGGGTGAATCGGCCCTGACAGCGAACGACTGGGAAGAAACTACGAATTCGGGCGGAACGTCGGGGTGGACAGGGGCCGGTTTGGCCGATGGCTGGTCCTGCGTTTAGCGTTCGTGCAGGGGGCACTAAACGGTCTCCGCAGGAACTGCATGGTATGGCCGTAACGCCTCGCGGAGTAGCGCTGCTAAGACGCATTACTTCCACCGTCGGTATCCGGGCATTTGTCCAGGACGACGCGTCCAGGAACCGGACTGGCTGCCGGGGGATGGGCCGGTGCTCGAGGATTTAGTGCAGGACGGCGCAGCAACGCGCCCCATACGTCTCCGGAATCGTGTTAGGATTTTCTGCCGGGGTCGTACATCTTTTTCTAATCGCTCGCTCGCTGGCTTGCTCGTTCGCTCGCCCCCGCCTCTCCCCGCTCAACCACGGACGCTCCGCCAAGGTTTTAAACGGCCGCGAGAGAATCGCTCAAAGGTACGTACTTCCACGGAAACGTGGACTCGCAATTAACCGATTATGCAATCGTCGGACGAATCATCGATCGCTGACCAGGATCTCGCGGTCGTAAATCGCGAATCGCGTTCTCGACGAGGCCCGAGAACCCGCGCGCCGGATCGAATCGAATTAATGATCGCAATTTTTCCGGGCATTATTCTCGTTTCATAAATCTTTGTTCGTTGAAATCAGAGTTGGGCATAACACGTTCGAACAACGAACGCAATACTATTCGGTGAATTTATTCGATGGATTAATCGAATAGAATTTTCTTCGAAGAATTTTTTGTTCGAGTACAATTTTATTGGAAGAATTTTGTTCGAATACAATCTTATTCGAAGAATTTATTCGAATACAATTTTATTCGAATACAACTTTACTCGAATACAACTTTATTCGAATACAACTTTATTCGAATACAATTTTATTCGAATACAACTTTATTCGAATACAACTTTATTCGAATACAATTTTATTCGAATAAAACTTTACTCGAATACAACTTTATTCGAATACAATTTTATTCGAATACAACTTTATTCGAATACAATTTTATTCGAATACAACTTTACTCGAATACAACTTTATTCGAATACAACTTTATTCGAATACGATTTTATTCGAATACAACTTTATTCAAATACAATTTTATTCGAATACAACTTTATTCGAATACAATTTTATTCGAATACAATTTTATTCGAATACAACTTTATTCGAATACAATTTTATTCGAATACAACTTTACTCGAATACAACTTTATTCGAATACAATTTTATTCGAATACAACTTTATTCGAATACAACTTTATTCGAATACAATTTTATTCAAATACAACTTTAATGAAATATAATTTTATTCGAAGAATTTATTCGAATCGAAATATCGTAGAATATATTCGATATATTCGAGTATATTCGAAATATTATTAGAATACATATGCATATATATGGATATATTTCAACTTATTTCTATATTTCTTCTTTCCTTTTCTCTGTTCTTTTCCTCTTTCCTCTTTGCTTACATTTACACGACTGCTATACAAAAACCTCTCTATTTGTTACTTTTTCTTCTGCAACAAAGGATTATTCTACCCGCATACACGAATAAATTATTATCATTAATCATTATTACAAGTTTCCCAGTTCGAAGTCGCAATGTTTCGCGCCGCGTGGCGCCACCGATCAACGCGCGCATTTCGAACGCGCTTCGATAACGTTTCACTCGATCGAACGTTCTCCGGATCGGGCGCCGGATGCGTAACGGGTGTCCCGATCGGTTTTTCGGGGAACCAGTCGGGCCTGGCATCGCGATTAAGGTGTTCGGACGTTAATTGTGGCCGCGAGTTTCGTTAACTCATCGAGATAATGCGATTCAGAAATGATCCCCGGCTTACGTGTCGATCTTAATCGGGCCTCATTGTTCACTCGGCGCGGGTTACATAAACGCGTGCGCGCGCGGGCGCGCGAGCGAGCGCTAGGCGAGCGCATGTGTGCCGTCGTCGTGCGATTACTTAGCGTAATATATAAAGTATCGTGCAATTACTCTGGGCCGACGGTGTTGCTGCGCGCCACGGCTGATCTTATCGCGGAAAATCTGATCGGTCTCTTAACAATATCGTTTCATCGAGGAGTCTCTCTCTCTCTCTCTCTCTCTCTTTCTCTCTCTCTCGCTCGCCCTCTCTTGCGTGCAACGACGAGAACAAACATCGTAACTCGAGGATAATCCCCGGGGTAAACGCGGGGGACGAGGGGCAGCTGGTCTCGAGGACGGGCCGAGGACGAGCGGATGCACGCCGATGATCCAAACCGCATGATGCGCCGCGATGCAACGAGACCTGGACCGACTTTTCGTCCCGGTTCCTGCGATCTTAGCAAACTGTTCGCGGGCCATGGATCGAGCTTTGCTTACACGCTTAGCGGAAGAAAAATGGTGAGGTTTGAAGAAATTCGCCTTTCAAGAAAATTATTTAATATTAATTCAATATTAACGAGAAGTTTCTGATAACAGGTATGTAACGGGGACGCTTAGGATTTCAATGGAGTTTCTTTCACATTTGTAATACAATTTATAAAGATAAATTTATAAAGACAAATGTGAACTGCTTGGGAGCAGATTTATTTGAAAAAATTTGCTATGTTTATAAAAGTGTATATAAAGGCAGCAGATTTTGTGATATTTATATTTATTTGAGCGATGTAATATACATAATAATTAGAAGTTTTGATTAGAATTAGACTCGTCATTCGTAACTTAGGCAAAACAAGTGCATGACGAGTCTCAGTCGTCAAATGTACCCAAAGGGTTAATACTCTTTCCGACGATAGTATGTTAAGGTGAGGTTCTGATCTAAGAGGCTGAAAAGAAGCTCATTTTTGGAGCTTTTTTTATAACAAAACTCAACAAGCTGATAATCTAGGGTTTCCTATATTTTTTATTAGGTATCTCAGGATTCAGAAGATTATGATAAGGGTCCCAATTGCCGAGATCGACAGGAATGTAGTCACTTCGATTTATTTTAACGATAGTCGCGATAGTATCACAAAGGATTGTACACAAAACAATTTTAACACAATATTTGATACTGGTTTAATGAAATAAGACCTTTCAAGAACTCCATTAGTTTACTGTAAGTGGTAAAAAAATTATTGACAGGTACTAATTCCGTGGTTTGCCGCTTGGAGTTAAGAAATCGAGTTCACGTGAATGATCGTAATTTCGAATGGGCAGCTTTCGAGCCGCTAAAACAGTGTTTTTACACTATAAAAATCATTAGATTTTATAAAGGCAGTATAAACATTAAGATTTCTTGTACAGTTTCGGAATAAATAGAGCGGTACATAACTGGTACACGTTACTGAACTCTTGTCGCATACCGACACTCTGTAATTAACGTGCCTAACCTACAAATTTGTTGAAGTGCCGGCTGTGCTCATACTCTGTGTTTAACCCTTGCACGACGATGATCGACTTTGCCATATATATATATATTTTCTTTTTCTATTGTATTCGAGCGACGGCTATATAAAAAATCTCTTTCTTTTTATTTCTTCTTCTGTTTCTCACCCCTATACACGAATACGTAGACAAAAATTAACGGTTGTCATTATGTAGGGGTAGTAAATTCGAAGCAAAAAGATGAAACACATTCTTAAATAATACTATACTAATATAATAATATAACTAATATAATGGTAAATATAATATAACTAATATAATACTAATATAATAATACTATACTAATATTATTTTGCCGATAATAAAAGTAGACAAAAAACCTTTTGTCTTTAATATTTTCCGCCATTTTAACACTAAATATGCTCCAATAATATAATTTGAAGCATTATAATAATTATTATTACAATTATTAATTAATTTATTATTATTAATATTATCAATTTATTATTATTATTATTATTATTATTATTATTCATTATTATTATTATTATTATTATTAACTATATTAATAACTAATTATTATTATAATTTTTCAAGCATTTTGCATGAAGGAGTCTCTGAGGTTTGCAGAACTGCAAAATAAAAAAGCTGTCATTTTGGCCGCGGCAGTTCGATGTCAAAGTAAAAAACGCTGTTTCCCCGATCAATTTCCCAGAATTCCGCGCTCCTTACAAAACCTTGTTACGCCGCGTTCGCGACGCGCCACGCCGAAAACATCCCCCTCGAGTTCGTCCACCAGTATTCCGAAAAACGGGGCCCGGTCGTCGGCGCTCGTTAGCAGAAATTAATTGGAAAGTGTTTCACTCGCAGATCGACGGATCGATCGGATCCCTCAGCTCCGCGGGTCCGGATTTTCGATTGGTTCCGGAGCCCGGCCCGGTCTCTCTCTCTCGCGTCGTAACTTTCCAAGGTAATTCTTGTCCGTATACACTTCGCTCCGGCGTCGTACTTGACCCGCTGGCTATTAATCTCGTGTGCCATCACCCCCCTCGATCCCGAGGAGGCGTTTCCGGACTAATATACGACGACACGACCCACGCCTCTATCGGCTGCAACCTAACGAGGACTGACTTTAACGGTTAAATAATAGTAAGAGCTCTCTCGGACCGGCTCTCTCGGCTGCTTGACCAGACATCGACGCGTCCCTCGGACCTTCCTTTCCACGAAAAGCCACCTGCGGACACGGTTTTCCGGAGCGCGATGCATCGTGACCGATCATTCGTCACTGTTTGTTCGTTGATAAATGGCAAACGAAGCGTAATCGCGGAATTGTATTTTCGTTAACGAAACAGTTACGTAAAATGACTCTATTTATCACCCATTTCTGGCTGTTGAACTTAATTATGGAACACCCTGTACAGGATAAGACGATAAAAATAAGGGAGACGGTTACGAGACGATTAGTATAACAAATATGAGCACACTGTCGTCGCGAAGGGTATTAATACCTTTCCAAAAATTTACTTTTACAAATTTTTGTTATATATTCCAAGATAAAAATGCAGCAAAATATGTATCTGCTAAATAAACCATCTGGTTTAAAGCATAAATAAATAAATAAATAAATAAGCAAATGATAAAATATAACAACGAACAAATTAAGGACGTCTTACTCGAGAAATATCGAGATAATCGTGCCCGAAAATAAACCACCTGGTTTAAAGCATGAATAAATACATAAATAAATAAGTAAATGATAAAACATAAGAATAAACAAATTGAATATGTATTGTTCGAGAAATATCGAGGTAATCGTGCCTGAAAGCGAAGGCGCAGCCCTCGGTAACCCTGACATAACCTCGATAACCTATCGAGTGTGTCCAACGGAAGATGAAATTTGATTTCCGTGAGCACGCTTCGCTCTCGCCGAATCGAAGAATTTTTCCATGTCGAACGGAACGATCGCGGTCGGCCAGGTAATTTTTAATTAAGGGAGTGGGATGGCGAGCAAAGGTGCGCGCCGCTGCCACCGCCGGTTTTGCATTATAACTCAGAGCCGGGCCGGTATCGACTCTCAATTAGAACAGTTCGGACAAATGACCGTGATTACCGGCGTAATGATAGCTTGGTCGCGTTCCACGTGATTCATTCGATCGCGTCGAGAGGCTGCAGCTTGCGCCCCTTCCCCTCCGTAGGCCCCTTCTCCCGGGTTGGACGCCGCGCCGTGCGCGCAGCTCGGTTCTTGTCGCGTGCCTGACTCGGACGGCTTCCTCCTTCTCGGCCCTCAATTTCGCGATCGCGTTCCTCGCCGTGTTTCGTGACCGAACCCGGCCGAATTTCCGACTGTTTCCAACCATGAAACCGTCGCATCGAGCCGCTGACGCACGCGGATCGCCCAAACGGGCCGCGCCGCGCCGCGCCGTTGCTGTCGCCGCGTACTCTCGCTCCCGCTGCGCCGCCAGCCGGCCAGCGCGCGTCTTCGTCGCCGCTTGCAGATCAGACGTGTTTCATGTTTCATGATTTTTTTCACGAATCCTTGTAGTCTTCGCTGTGAAATGACGATTGGTTCGTTTCGATATCTATAAAATTGACCGAGGTACGATTTTTTGAATCCACTCCTGAATCTGTTCGATAATCTAACGATGTCAACATTGGATAAAAATTGGGAAAATGGAAAAAATTGTGTAAAGAGATATGGGAGTTTCTGGGCTAAGTGGATTTTTTCTATGTATCTATATTGTTTCCACTATCAAATGTTGTTTACTTCACGTCAATATCTTAATTGTTGTCCAAGTTATGATTTTTTTAATCCACCACTAAATCTGGCCAATGGATCAACGAAGTTATAATATTGGGTACAAATTGCAAAAATTGTAGGAAAAGAACTAGAAAGCTATAGGTGAAGTGAATTTTTTTCGTAAATGTACGTAGCTTACGCTATCAAATGTCGTTTATTCGATGTAGATATCTCAATTATTGTCCAAGTTATGATTTTTTGAAACCACTCCCAATCTTGACCAATAAGTGAACAAACCTGTAAATTGGGTTAAAATTAGAAAAATGACAAAAATTGTAGAGGAGAATCTGAAAATCTCTGGGTTAGGTGGATTTTTTCCCTGAATATAGAAAGCTTACACTATCAAATGCCGTTCAGTTCACACCGGTATCTATAAAATTGTCCGAGTTGCAATTTTTTGAATCCACCCATAAACCTAGTCAATAAATGAACAAACACGTAATATCGGGTCAAAATTAGAAAAATGAGAAAAATTCTAAAAGAAGATCTAAAAATCTCTAGGTTAAGTGGATTATTTTCGCGAATGTACACAGTTCACACTATCAAATGCCGTTCAGTTCACACCGATATCTAAAAAAATGTCCGAGTTACGATTTTTTGAATCCACCCATAAACCTAGTCAATAAATGAACAAACACGTAATATCGGGTCAAAATTAGAAAAAAATGAGAAAAATTCTAGAAGAAGATCTAAAAATCTGTGTGAATGTTTCAACCTAGAGTTGGACGGGTCGCTCAATTTTCTGGTAACTTTGTCCTAAATAAATGCGTCCCATTCATGCTCCCTTACAGTCAATAGAAAGTCGCTGTTGTGCAACGATGGGGGCAGGAGTTGCACTGCTCCGGGAAAAATGCTGGGAAATCCGGGTAGAACGAGCGGTTGCGGGCTTCTTAGAAGATAGCTGGCCGAGGAAAAGGAGCGGCCGATGGGATTGCAAATGATGCAACAGGGTCGGGAGTCTCGGGAGGAAGAATAAGGAGCGGCGCGTCGGATCGAAAACGGCGAGTAGCCGGGGCCCAGGCCGGCGTGTATCGTTCCCCGTCCACAAAACCGTGTGGATTACACCTGCGCAGCTGCCTGGCCGGGCAGGTGAATCCTCGGCTCACCTGATCCACGGTGGGTTCAGCGCGCAAACCTGGCCGGAGACGTTGCACGTTGACACGTGTAAAGAGAAACACAGGGGAAAAGCTTCTCCGTGTTCGAGGACACGGGCAGGTGATATCGATTGCGCGCGAATTATGCTCGGATCGGCCGGAACCCCTCTCGCCCCTCCCCGGGCCGGTGTCTCGCGTCGGCACGAGCCATCCACGCGAGCAAAAATTGTCCCTCGTGGCAGTCGTTGCTGCCGAATCCGAATCGGCGAGCGAACGCCTCCGGGCTAATCGCGTCGCGATTCCCGGGGCCCTCGAAAATTTCCGCGCAGCTGTGGCCCCGTTCGCATATGCGAGCCACCGATCGGCAAATAAAAGCCGATGCGCATCGATCTATAATCTGGAGCTCTGCACGTTAGAGGATCCCAAACCAGATCGGCCTCTCCGTTCCTCCGCCGTCTGCCCTCTCCGTCGCTCGGCCCGCTCGGATAGTGGCCAATCTTTTGTAATTATAGAGCAGCCGCGAGTCCCATTAGCTCCGTAAGGCCCTCTCGCGCAAACCCGGCCCTCGATCGGGAACCGAGAAGCAGACCATTTACCTGGGACGCCGACAAGTCCCACCACTGACCAGCTCAACACCGATCCGGACCTGTGAAAACGCTATTCGCTCGCTTGTTCAACAAATTCCCTTGAAATTCTCACATATGAAACATTGCAGAGAACGATTCAGATGCTCCATGGCTGGAGTGGATTTTTTTACCGAATCTACGTGGTTCGCACTGTCGAATGGCGTTCGGCTCGTAGCGATACCTACAAAATTGTCCAAATTACGATTTTTCGAAGTAGTAAAGTAAATTGAGTAAATTCAACGAACTCGTAGGCATAGGTAGAAAACTGGGAAATTGTGAAAATTGTATAAAAGAATTTGGAAGACTCAGTCTCGACTGGATTTTTTTCAGGAATCTGCACAGTTTTCTCTATCAGATGGCGTTCGTTTCATATCAATATCTAAATTGTTGTTCGAGTTACGATATTTTGAATCCAATCTTAAACAGATCCTACGAAATAGTAATATTGGGTGAAAATTGGTGAGATGCGAAAAATTGTGTAAAAAAATCTAATAGACTCTGGATCAAGTGGATTTTTTTCCTGAATGTATATAGTTTGCACTACCAAATGCCGTTTGTTTCATGTCGATATGTAAATTATTTACCGAGCTACGATTTTTCGAATCTGCCCCTCAATCTGGTCAATTAATACAACAAAGTTATAATATTAGGTTAAAATGGGAAAATTGAGAAAATTGTATAAATAACTGTAATCGACTCAGGCTTAACTGGATTTTTTACATGAATCCGCATAACTTCCTCTATCAAATGCCGTTCGGTTCATACCAATATTTACAAAATTGTCGGTGTTACAATTTTTTGAATCCGCCCCTGATTCTGTGCAGAAAATCCAACAAAGCCGTAACATCGAGCGCAAATTTGAAGATAGGGAAAATCATATAAGTAAATGTAGAAGTCCCAGGCGCAGATGGATTTTTTTCGTGAATCCTTATAGTTTCCTCTTTCAAATGCCGTTCGGTTCATACCCATACCTATAAAATCGATCGGGTTACGATTTTTCGAATCTACTCCTATTTCCGAGGTCGCTCTGCACAGGGTTACTGGACGTGTCGCGATCGTCTTCTGGGTGTCTTGGGCGGCCGGAGCACGGTGTTTGCGTGGCGAACCGCGAAGGACAGGGCCCTAGCGGCCGGAAGCCGGTTGTAAAGGCGCGCAAACGCTTTTGTTCGCGAGGGAACGCGGGAACGCCAATAAAAATCCTGTAAAACACGGGCTTGTGGATTTACAAGCGGCGGCGGCGCTGCGGCGAGGCGAGCGCGTCATTACGGAGGCGTAGCTACGGACAGAAACCGCTCGTTACACTCCTCCCTGATGTCATTATTTGAGGCGAGAGGCCAACGAGTCGACGGGGTTCACCGAGAGAAACGGCACGCCGACTGTTCGTTTGTAATTCGGGCGTCTCGTCGCGTCGTCGCGACATCCAAGCACCGGTCGCAGCGGTCTCAGCGGTCGCGCGACGGCCTCTAATTCATTGGTTCCGCTGCAGGTGCGATTCTCTCCTCCGACGATCGTCTACGCCGGTGTAAAGGAACTATTAAATCGCGATTTTATGCTCGATCAACGACTCCTGCCCCGGGGCCCCTCGCTCCGAGTGCCACGCGCCGAAACCAACGTGTTTCCACACGTTCTTCCATTTCCAAGTCGTTAGCTAGTTTAGAGACTACTCATTTTTTCGTCATTTGTCATTAATGACGTTCCTTGTTAGAAATAAATTTGTTTCTATTTTTCTAATTTTCATCCGATATTACCACTTCGTTGGATTATGGAACAGATTTAGGGGTCGTTTCAAAAAATCGTAACTCGGACAATAATTAAGATATCGACGTGAAATAAACGGCATTTGATAGTGGATACGGTATAGATACACGGAAAAAATCTACGTAGTCCAAAGACTTCTAAATCTTTTTATATAACTTTTTCTATTTTCCCAATTTTCATCCAATATTACAGATTTCGGGGTGTATTCAAAAAATCGTAACTCGGACAATAATTAAGATATCGACATGAAATAAACGGCATTTGATAGTGGAAATAGTATAGATACATGGAAAAAATCCACTTAGACCACAGACTTGAAAAACTTTTTATATAATTTTTTCCATTTTTCCAATTTTCAACCAATATTACGACTTCGTTGGATTATGGGATAGATTTTGGGGAGGATTCAAAAAATCATAACTCAGTCAATTTCATAGATATTGAAATGAACCGAACGACATTTCACAGCGAAAACTATATAGATTCACGAAAAAAATCCACTTAAGCCTGAGACTACTAAATTTGTTCATATAATTTTCGGAATTCCCGAATTTTCACTCAACAAAATCGAGAGTTTCGACTGGGAAGAATTTCGAAACGCGGGAAAACTCGATGGAAATTTGTTCTTGACCAGTTTCCCGACCGTCATAGGAGTCGTTGACGGTTCGGTGGAATAGTCGCGTCATCGATTCGCTCATCCGCTCGCGATCATCGATCGGAATGGCGCACGCGCTGCGAGCCTCTCGCGGACAATCTTTCCGCGCGTCGACGTTCGTTAGATTCCAGCTAACGGTTTATCTCGATCGCGGATACACGTCTCAATTCTCCGGAGCCGACGTTCATTCCCTCGGGTCGATGATTTATCATCAACTGTTCCCCTCGAACAAGCGCGTCGCGTCGAGTCGAGCCGAGTCGACTCGCGTCGCCTTGTCGCGGTTCTCCGTTCGCGGGTCGCTCGCGGCCTTTTTCCACGGGACCGTACAATTTTCTGACTCACCGACACCATCAATAATCCACGCCGCTGTAATCACACGCTGGCCTCCTCTCTGCAACCTGGCGGGCGCCAAAATATCTGCTGTGTGCATCGATCGTGAAAGCGCATTCCAGTCTACTTCGTCATCCATCGGATCTCGTAGAATGATCGCTGTGTTGCAGATTTTTACGGTCGCTCAGATTTTCATACGTGGCTCTACTGAAATCGCAATTGGCCGTGCATCCTTCGTGACTTATTGTAGCATGATCTTCGTAGAACGATGAGTCACGTTGTATTTTAAAAGCGAAGTATAGAATCCATAATTTAAAAGAGACTTTAACGCAGCACAGGCAGTGTCACAAGAATTTCAAAACGTCGATGTTATTCCAATGTACCGTAAACAAATGTAAATGTCCTAAGCTGAGATGGATTTTTTTCGCAAATCTCTATAGTTTGCGCTGTCAAATGACGTTCGGTTCGTTTCGATATCTATGAAATTGACCGAATTCTGATTTTTCGAATCCACCCCTGAATCCGTTCAATGATCCAAAAAAGTCAATGCTGGGTGTAAATTGGAAAAATGAAAAAAATTCTACAAAAATATTTGGAAATCTTTGGACCCGGTGGATTTTTTCCATGTATCTGTATTCTTTTCACTGTCGAATGCCGTTTATTTCACGTCAATATCTTAATTATTGTCCGAGTTCTGATTTTTCGAATCCACCCCTGAATCCGTCCAATGATCCAACAAAGTCAACGGTAGGTGTAAATTGGAAAAATTAAAAAAATTCTACAAAATGATTTGGAAATCATTAGGCCTGGTAGATTTTTTCTATGTATCTGTAATTTTCCTACTCTCGAATGCCGTTTATTTCACGTCAATATCTTAATTATTGTCCGAGTTACGATTTTTCGAATCCATCCCTCAGTCTGTCGGATAATCCACCAAAGTCTTCCAGCGTTGCCAAATTTCTCGCAACCAGAGTATCCACTAAAAAAAATTAGTAAAATTTCCAAAACACTCATCGGCGTTTCCGCAACGCGTGAGAATTGTTCGAGAATCGTCGCGCGTGATTAAGCGATCGAGAAAGGTGTCGAGACCCGGTGCACCAATTTTTCACGACTTTGATGAATCAGCACTGGCCGGACGAAAAGATCGAGAGGATCGGCATTCGATGATCGTCGGTTAAGGTTTCTCGCGCCGCGGAAAGCCGACCGTACGGCGAAAGAGTGTTGTACCGGAGCCCGTCGATGTCCCTTAATTAACGCGTGACGCGAAATAAATTACGACGATTCGCCGATACCGGGCTCGCAATAAATATAACACGCGAGGTACGCGGCTACGCGGCATAATTTCCCGGTCTGGAGCGCCTCCGCAGGTGTCGTTCACCCAGCTGTGTGCGTAAGCGAAGCAGGGCTACACCTGCGGACCAGGAACTCGGAGGAGGCGCTCCTGTTCGAAGCCGTTCTTTAACGAACGCCGCGGAAATTCCGACATCTTTCTTCCTAGAGCCTTCCTGCCCATTTCTCAACTTTTCCTCTGAATTAGACACCTGCTCGCAGGACTGTTTGCACCTGGGATTAGCCTACATTGCACCACGGAGTATTATTTCTAGCATATTCTATAAAAATCTTCCATTCAGCACGATGATTTTTCGTTTATTGTATGCAAAGTGACTTGAGTGGGCGTGGCCTAGTTGCTCTTCGATTGCACAGGGCCGTGACAGGGTTCCAAAGGGCAGTGAGTATCTTAGAGCGTGTATGTTCAAGTAATTTAGCTCTGAGGACGATGATGTCTCTACGTACAAAGTGACATGAGTGGGCGTGGCCTGATTGCACTTTGATTTTACAGGGCCAAGACCAAGTTCCAAAGGGCGGTAAGTATCTCAGAGCGTGTATGTTTAAGTAATTTAGCTCTGAGGACGATGATTTTATACTTCTCTACGTACAAAGTGACATGAGTGGGCGTGGCCTAATGGCTCTTTGATTGCACAGGGTCAAACCTGGGTTCTAAAGGGCAGTAAGTACCTTAAAGCGTGTATGTTCCGGTAATTTAGATCTGAGAATAATGATTTTGTATGTTTCTACGTGCGAAGTGCCACGAGTGGGCGTGGCCTAATTGCTCTTTGATTGCACAAGGCCAAGACAGTATCCCATAGAGCAATATGTATCCACAGTTGACTTATGAATGATTACTTTACAAAAATTTAACTCCAAGAACGATAATGTATTTTTCTGTGAGTGGGCGTAGTTCCATAAGTGGGCGTGACTTAATTGCTCCTGGGTTGAACGGGACCACCATACTGCTGCACAGTACAGTATGCGTCCATGTCTATCTTAGACTGTATATTCTCGAAACCTTTATCTCCAAAAGCAACAATCTTCCCATTTCCCAAAGGGGCGTGTCCTAAATGGGCATTGTATCCTCTGTTGCTCCCGGCGGATATCTTGCAAGATTCAAAGACATTTCGTTCACTAATTAAGTGGTTTATTTAGAGCAGATCCGTGACTGTCTTCAAGGATTTCCTCGACGCTCTCGTCGACGATGGTTGAATCAGACGATCCACGACTATCAAGGTCAGACAAACACCTGCCGCTCTCGAGAGCTGGAACTCTCGCCAACGTTTAACAAACGAACGACGGGACAAATACGAGATGCCGGCCCCGATTGTCTCTGCAGCGGTCCTGCAATTATTATTCTGTAAATTCCCAGGGCAACAATTAATAAACCAGTGAGAAAATTGGAGGGGAGGGGGGTAGGTGTAAAGAAGGGGAAGACCTATATTATCGGAAGGTTGCCGAGTCGGAAGCGCCTCGCGGACGAGCCGAGGGTGAAATAAACGGGGGTGGCGAAGTCCTCGAGACCGGGGACATCTTAAGGGCGCGCAGGGGCGTACCACGAAGGATTGCGCTCCGCGCAATGAATAATTTAGCCCGGACGGAGGCCTGGTGGGCGCACGCCATCGTCCGGCAAAAACTAATGCCCGTTCAGATAAATTACCGATAAACCGGCCAGATAACCATCTAGATAACGGAGCGTGCATAAGCGGCCGGCACGCGAGGCTCCCACACCGTCTCCGCGGGCTCGCAAGGCGCGCAGAGAAACGGTCGTACGACCGCCTCGCCTCGCCTTGCCTCGCCTCGCCTCGCCTCGTCGTGCAGAGCCGAGCAGAGCCGAGTCGAACCCGCGTCACGGTTTTATCCGGATCGGACGAGGTCGTAGATAATTCGCGATTATCTGGTGACGTGGCCTGCGTACGCGTCTCGCGAGCACTTTTTTATTATTTTTTATTGTCGCGTATCAAGCGCGCGCCAGCCCGATAAGGCGGCCGTGTTTATTAATCGGGTGCGGAGATCGGCGCGCGGGCCGGGCCCGTTTTTATTCCGCGATCGCCGTCGTATCGTCGCGAGATTTTCCGCGGGTGACACCACCGCGAAATTAGGGTCGCGGCTGCTCGAACACCGGGCACCCTGCGGCGCTCCTAATCTTCGGGTTTACCGCCGAACCGACGCGAACGAAAATTAAAGTCAGCGTGCAAATGAAATTTTATCGCGCGCCCCGCGCCCTCCGCCCTTCCAGGCCCCGAATTATTTATTCGGGAGATGCTGGTCCGGTGAATGGGTGGCCCGAAGGGCGCGAATGCGAGAACGAAATTTGGCCGCTGCTTTCCACCGCGGGGGTAGTTGCGCGGTGAACGCGGATTAACAGATTACGGTCGAGCAGAAAATTATGAAAGAATTCGTGGATGTTCTTTGCGACGCAACGCACCGTTCTGAATATTTTCAGAATTTTCGATAGCGAGATCAATTTTTGAGAAAATCAAGAAGTCTGAAAATGCCGATCTTTTTCTCGAGGCTGTCGAGTGATCGAGCGTTTTTAAGTTTATAAAAATTCGGTAAATTACGTTTTCGTATAAAATCGCGAGGCATTTTCACAACTGTACCATCGACGCTGTTTATAACAATTACTGTATGCTTTATTCAGCAATTTTTCGAAACGTATTTTCAAAGATTTTTCTCGCAGACTTACGCCAGCCTTTCCGTTGCTCCTAATGCGACAGCAATTTATTCGATTTAATTGCCGAAAGTTGAGTAATCGAGCGAACGATTTAAATACTATGGGTCGGATTCGACCCAGCCACCGCGTCGTAACGGTCGATTCCACGGCGAGACATCGTCGCAAAAATGGTTAACAATGTTTTCGAAGCAAATTTGAAACCGACATTTTTTACCAAAATCGGGGATCTAAATTGAAAAAAAAGTAGGAAATCGTGTTTCTCGAGGTTCCCCTTTCGCGGGCAGAAAGAACTCGGAATTTTCCGGTGGCCGACGGTCGGCGGACGCTCTTTGGAGCACAATCGAGCGAAATTTCCCGGAGGAAGAAGCGCCGGCCACCAGGAAGCGGGCTTCTTCTTCCGTCCCTTTCACGAATTCCGAACACGGGAACCTGTCGTCGCCGATTAGTCGTATTGTCTCGCGTGCATTGGCGCCTCCCCCCTTCCCTAGAAATGCTTCAGTTTTTGCGCCGGGGGAGACATCGGTGCGCAGCGTGCACGACAAAGGGACCGTGAAGGGACCCCCGGTCTAACCCTAAGCAGCCGCGTTCCTTTCGCCTCGCCCTTTTTTTTTCTCTCTTTTCTACCTCCGATCAGTTGGACGGACTCCGGAGACAATGGATCTTGCACCTTGCACGCGAATACGTTGCCTTCACCCTAGCCACCACTCTGGCTTTCTCTTTCGGCAGCTAATAAAATCTAGCGACGACGCGGCGGGCTATCCGCCGGATTCAGACGAACGAAATTATTATTTTTCCAGCTTTTCTTTTATTTATTTAGCTGCGAAACACCCTACGGGGTTGTTAGCAATATTCGAGATTGTTGTTTAACTTTTTGTTACGTAAATTTTATTGATCGTACAGGACACTGTTTCACGTTTAAGGATTTAGTAACTTATTTGTGGTGCAATATTTGACCTTTGGAAAAATAATTCTGGACAAGTAAAAATAGTTATACACGAATAAAAATAATTATATCCATTATATAATGTATTATAATATATAATTATAAAAATAATTATATATTCCATTTATTTTATAATTATATTCTATTTTTATCTTATAAATATATTCTATTTATCTTATAATTATTATTATAAGATTATAATATAATATAATAATATAAGATTATAATATTATAATAATTATATAGGACAAATAGAATATAGTTATATAAAATAATTATTACAAAATAAATCGAATATATTTATAAGATAAAAATAGAATATAATTATAAGATAAATGGAAAACATAATAAATACAAAATTATTACCTGGACGAAGCCTGAAGTCTAACAAATTATATTCAACGGGAAGAATATTGAATTTAAAATTAATGCAAAAGTTACTTTCTATGAATCACTTTTACCACATTGAATTTCATTGGTTTCATTTTTTAAATACTCACCGTAGAAAAAAGTTATCGGGGAAAAAATCGCGTACAATTGTTTAAACAATCCAAAGATATTTTTCTCGCGACTGCATAAAACTGCATAAAACTGATATCTAAAATAATCAGTGAAACTGATGCATAATTGGGACACGATCCAAAATTGGTACAACCACCCCATGTTTCCACGGTTTCGCTTTTGTCCCAGGGATTTTATTATTGCCGTTGGAGCGGGTATTTCGAAGCGACATCCTAATGAAAGATCCTCCATCAATTCTGGCAAGTTATCAGGCCAGAACGCGTTGTACAGTGTATCTGGGGTGTAGATATAGGTTCGGCCGAAGCTCAGCCCCGCTAATGGACGCCCCCGCCCGATAGCATCGCCGGCCGCGGCCGTTCGTTATCTAAACGTGAATAATTATCTTTCACGGCGCCGCTAGATCACCGGGCCCGATATATTTCTTTCCGCGAGGACGGACGCGCGGCTTTCGTGCCGGTCGCCATATTTTTTTCGCGGGCTCGCGTGGGCGGCCCGTTCGTGATTTCAACGCGGAATTCGACGCCTAATTGGAAGCCCCGCTCGAATGATACTCCGTCGCGCGATCGTCAACCAGCCCGGCCACGATAAAACGCTGGGAACACGGCTCGCGCGTCGGGCTTCTTCCGTCTTCAATTATTAATCGACCGAACACGGCGGATAGCTACGCGATCCCGCGATAAAGCGCGCGCGCACCGAAAAACTATGAAATATGAATAGAATTTTTCATCGCGGTTTTCCGCGAACGGCGACGCCGCCGCGGATAAATAACTCACGGCCGCGGAAAGTCCGGGCTTCGATCTTTCGAATGCGCGCGGAATCGGTTCCGCGCGATTTTTTCTCCGCGGAGCTGCGACCGCTCGAAGACGGACGACCAGCGACGCGCGATTCGTCGATCGTTGCTTTCGAGGGATCGTTTCTCGGTCGAAGTGCGATAACTCGGCGAGGAGAAATCGTAGATCAGCTTTTTTGGACTCGTTGGAAAGAGTAGACTTCGATCTTGATGGCAATGTTAATTTCAAGTCAAGACAAAATTTGTGCAACTTTGCAGAAGCGTCGGAATTTGCAAAATTGTTGAAAACGAGGATTTGTCATCCTTTCGCCTGTGTTTGAGTAACAACATTTTTTCGTGAATGATAACTCAGAGGATGTTAAAGAGCAGATTTCACTCTTTAAAATGAGACTAAATGCTTCTTCTTGCGATTTTTCTTCGCGAAGTTACAGCACTTCGAATATCGACACTTTCTTTTCCCAAGATTTGATTATCATTAATCTCGCGCTGGGTGGGATACTTTTCATTCAAACTGCGACAGATCGGTAGAAAAAAATCGTAGATCAATTTTTTCGATCTCGTTATAAAGCTTAGACTTGGATCTTCGAATTCCTGTAAGACAAAACGCGGAAAGAAATTTTTCGAAGCCGCAAAAGATGCCTGAACTTGAAGAACGAATTATAGATGAAATCTTCCCCTTTTTCGCCTGTATCTTCGGAACGAATGAATATTTCCACGTGAAAAAATTACCGCACGTGTCTGAAACGTTCACAAACGAGTTTGCGAAGTTTCGGAACGCTGGCTGAAGAAACAGTTCCGTGGCGTCACTGAAAACTGCATCCCCCAAGCGAGCACGGAAACAGGGAAGATGAATCGACGGCCGGGAAAAATAAAGCAACCGCATTAACTCCGCGATGTCTCCGGGAGAATGGTCATTTACATAAACATTCGCTGGCTAATAATTAATAATAGATAGGCATCGGTCGCGACCGGTCGTCCGTCCCGGGGGAAAGAAGGACGAGCTTCCGATGACGACTTTGATCGATAACAACGACGGTCGATCACCCGATAATGGGTGTGTAATTAATTATTAATCGTCCTCCACTTTATCCCCGTTATCGGGGCTGCCATCTAATCGCGACTCGATACACAGGGAATTCCGTCGATCGATCTGTCCTCGAGGCGGAAGTGGTTTTTCCTCTTAGATCGAGGCAAATTGGATTCGATCCCGACAATGCAATTCAGGAAGGGCAATTAACTCCCCGGAAGCCAATATCGTCAATTCTTAATCGCAAGAACCGACGCGTTCCGAAATTAACGAAGCAATTAGTCGAAAGCAAGCATTTAATTCAATTTCATTTAATTCAATTAGCATAGACGGTCCGGATGCTTCTTCAATTTTTCTACAAATATTCAATATATTGACAGTGACAATAATAGTATTAATAATAGTAATAATAATTGTAATAATGCTAGCGGTAATGATAGTAATAATAATTGTAATAATGCTAGTAGTAATAATTGTAATAATACTAGTAATAATAATTGTGATAATACTAGTAATAACAATAGTAATAATAATTGTAATAATACTAGTAGTAATAATTGTGATAATACTAGTAATAATAATAGTAATAACAATTGTATATATTAGTAATTATAATTGTAATAATACTAGTAATAGTAATAGTAATAATAGTTATAATAATACTAGTAATAATAACAGTAATAACAATTGTATATACTAGTATATACTAGTAATAATAATTGCAATAATAATAGTAATAATACTGATAATAATGATAGTAATAAATGATAGTAAAATAATACAATCGCCAGACTGCGGATTTTTATGCAAGATAAAAATTTTGCATAGAAATTGTCTTCATTAATTACAATTCGTGAAAACTGCATAGAAAATTATGTCTTTTCTTAATCGTTGTAAATAAGCTGTCGGTAATAAAATAATACTTCTAAAGTGTACAACACTCACATAATTTTAGCACTTCTCGCGGATCTGAGAATTTTTCGTCGCCCTCGTACTCGATATTTTCCATCGAGCATGTTTCACCGAATAATTGTACCATCGATTCGCGCGCGTAAAAATATTTACAACAATTTTTCCCTCCGAGCAGAGTTTTCAGAAATTGTCAGAACGGCGAGAAAGCGCTAGGACATCGTCGAGACGAGAGGCGTTCGGCCCGCTTTCGGCTCGGCGGTTCCGCGAGAGGAAGCCCCCGCGCGAGTCGTGGACCGAGGCAACGGCGACCGTCGTCGTATCACGGCTTTTAATTAATATTTAATTAGCCGTGGCCGCGGCCGCGTCGTCGAGGAATATAAATAGGAAGACTTCGGGTTGACGTGGCGTGGCTCGACGGTGCTCGCCGCGGCGCGGCGTTCGTCGTAGCCTCGACTAGTCCTAGGGGTGGGGGTAAATTATGACTTAACGAGGGGTTAGCGTGATCCCGGCCACTGGACAAGCCTCGTGGAAGCTCACCGGCTCGTGTTTAAACGGCTGATTCTCTCCCGACTTCGTCCTTCTACGCGGCGAATATATAATCGGTTAGCCACGCCGGAAGTGACCGCTGGTTTCCGTGAGAGACCGAGCATTACGAGCTCGGACGGAATCGGGCCGGGTCGGGCCGGGTCGGTCCGGGTCGTTCGGGCCCATCTAGGACACAGTTTCGAACCCGTTTGTCCCCGCATCATCCACGTCGACGTTTCCGTGATGTCTCACGTTTTCGAATTAACCGCGGGCTAATTAACCGACTAATTGCAGAACAGATTAGTTCGTGGATTTCTATGCGAAGTTAAAATTGCCTGTGTCAGTTGCAAGGAATATGAGCTTCATGAAAAGGTTGTTTTAATTGGAATAATATTAATTAGAATTCGATATTTATTAAAATTAAAATTAAAATAATAGTTAATATATTAACTAAGGTTATTAATAATTTTATCGGATCGATAATAATCGATCGATCGTTTCTTCATTCTTTCAGCTTGCAATCGAAACTGGGCAATTTTGGGATAGGAGATACGATTAAATATTTAGAAGATTATAATTATATTATTAGTAATATTATATAGTAATAATTATAATAATTATTATAATAATTAGTAATATATATTATATTAGTAATATTATAGGAGATACGATTAAATATTTAGAAGATCATAATTATATTATTAGTAATAGACTATTATTATTATTATTATATTATAATTATTTAGGGTTAATTGTCCAATTGAAAGAAACGGAGATGAAATGGGAACGTATTTCTTCTTGAAATAATTGTAATAAATTTAAGAGAAGCTGGCAGTGTTCATAAATTTGTCTAATGTGCTTACAATTTTCTAATTGTTTCCTAGACACTTCTATCATAATTGCACAAACTCCACAGTCTGTATGCAACAAAGAAAGGTTTATTTATTATATTTTACTTATTATTACTTTTTACTTATCATTACTTATTACTTATTACTATTTTTTTACTTATCACTATTTTCTACTTATTACTACTTTTTTACTTATTACTATTTTCAACTTATCACTATTAATTTACATAAAAAAAAAAATCGAAAAAAATTCGATATCGTTTGACTACAACGCCCAGATGTCACCTCGCTGGATTAATCACCCCAGGACCGACTCCATCGATTCGTTTTCACCCTCGAGCCCCAAACTCGCGGGTTTTCCTCGTTCCCGGATTAATTGCAAGGTAATTAGCGACCTAATTGCGAAAAGCTGGGACACGCGGTTTCCTGGGAAGCCGGCTCGCGAGTCTAGGATGTTTCCCAGCGGGTCGGTCGCGGTTCAGTTCGCGAACGGTTCGCCGAGAGAGGCCAGACAGACCGGACGCGGAACACGAGTTTTATCTTTGACAGCGTCGCGGCCCGACCGTGATAATTAAATGTTAATTAAACCGGCCGGCAGCCCTGGCATGTCGGTTGTCCGCCGGCGTGATTGATTCATCGAGATAGAAGCGTGTCCAAACGTATCTAAATCCACAACGTTATTAGTCTAACGAGCGTGCCTTCTAGCGCCGCGGTGACTCACTTCGCGGGACCCGTCGCGAGGTCGCTCCTCGCGAGTTCGCGAAACTGGATGCCAGGGGATACGAGTCGCGGCCTAGAGAGATAGGGGATCGAGCGGGATCGAGCTGGATCGCGGATCAGCCGCTTGCGCGACCGTTCGCGCGCTCGAACTCGACCGGTGTCCAACTTTACGCGCAACGATGACGAGGATGGTTTCATTGACCCCTTGCCAAGACATTCGAGCAATAAATCGGAAATAGTTTCCTCTGAGCTACAGTATTTTCATTCTCTGGGATTTATGGCTGGTGCATTTTATGTGGACGAAATTGGGGGTTGGGCTTTCTCTTGGGGGTTTCTATTTTTTTGGCTTTCCAGTGGAGATCTCAGTGGATTCTGTCGAAAATGGTCCAAAAATCGAAGTCCTGAATCTAGGAATGTAATTAATGTCATATAATTAATATAGTATAAGTCCTGAATTTATTTGTTAAAAAATTATGCGCGTCCAAAGCTGGCGAATTATGAGAACGAATTGAGTACCCATCGATATAATGCACTAGCTTGTTAAAAACGCTGGAAATTCTTCACCTTTGGACGCGCATAAATTTTTAATAAATTAATTCAAGACTTATTTTAATTATATTCCTAGATTCAGGACTTTGATTTTTGGACTTTTCTTGACAACGTCCACTGGAATGTACACTTTATAGTAAAAAAAATAGAAACCCCCAAGGAAAAGTTTAGCCAAATTAAATGTTGTGACACATGCAACATTTTTAACAGTATGTATCTCGAATGTAAATAATTTTGGTGATTTGAAAATTATTTTGGAACGCGACGAAACAATTTTTTAGTGGTGCTTTAGACTCATCTTTCGAGTACTAGAGGGTTGAATTGTGCATAATTCGAATAATTGGTCGTCTGTTCTATAATATATATATTATTCTATAATAATATTATTCTATATTCGATATAGAAATTTGTTTCCACGATGCAAAATTTTAAATTTTTCATTCTTCAATTTTTCATTTTATAATTTTTCATTCTTCAATTTTTCATTTTATAATTTTTCATTCTTCAATTTTTCATTTTATAATTTTTCATTCTTCAATTTTTCATTTTATAATTTTTCATTCTTCAATTTTTCATTTTATAATTTTTCATTTTATAACTTTTCATTTTATAATGTTTCATTTTACAGTGTTTCATTTTACAATTTTTCATTTTACAGCTATTCGTTTTGCAATTTCTCATTTTGCAATTTTTCATTTTACGATTTGTTTCCACGCAACCAGCTGTAATTTTGCACAGACTGGCCGCCAGTTGGGAGCAACAAACCCTGCAAGTTCGAAAAACGAGATCGACAACCGCGCCGCAGATTGGTCGTAATTTAAGCTCAGCGTGAAAAAAAAAGCAAACCGACGATTTCAATACTTAACCAGATTTTCCATAAAAGGTCGTCGGAGCGAGCACGAAAATGAGTACCCATCTCGCCTGCACAAGGGTTAAAGTCTCCGTCTGGGCAAACAAACTAAAACCGAAAGGCGGCGGGAAGGGACGGGGTGGGGAGGAGAGGGGCCGTCACCGGGCTCGCGCATTATATGCAAAACCGCGAAGTCGTTCGAAGAGCAATGACGCTGGCGGGGCTGGGTTTACGGGGTCTTTAAGGCTTCGGTAAATATCGTAATCACTCGGATACTGTCGGAGCGTGCCGGGGAGAGTTAACCGACTCATTTTTCTATCGTCCCGCGATCTGCTCCTTTCCCGCGTTGCCGTTTGATAGCGAGGAACAAAATTCCACCGCCGACGACGGCGCTGTGTGCACCGAAAGATATCGATGCCCGCGGGTTTCTCGACTTTAACGCTTCGACTGTTCGCGTCGGCAATCTTAAAAATTTCGTAACATTCAACCATGCGTTTTGTTCGGTAGATTAGGGAGTAGCTGTTTCGTATCAGTTTATAAAAGTGACAGTTATTGCAATATTTGCCGCAAGTACAGTTAATTCTCTCCGAGATCCATTTCTGAATTATTTATTCAATGTATGCGTTATTTTAATAAATTTCTTTTTTCATTTTATCCATCATTAAAGATCCATTTATGAATTATTTATTCAATATAATTGTCACCAAGCAATAAATATAATTATTTATCCAATATAAAATGAGTGAATTTGTTATATTATCCAATATAAAATTATGAATTATTTATTTTCACTATATGAATTATTTTAATAAAATATTTTAATAAATTTCTCTTTTCATTTTGTCCATTATTAAAGATCCATTTCTGAATTATTGATTCAATATATATTTATTCAATATAACTGTCATCAAGCAATCATTATACTTATTTATTCAATATAAAAATATTTTATTAAAAGATTTTGTTAAAATAACGCATATATTGAATAAATAATTCATAAATGGATCTTTAATAATGGACCAGATAAAAATATTTTAATAAAATATAACGCATATATTTTGAATAAATAATTCATGATTGGATCTTTAATAATGAATAAAATAAAATGGATCTTGTCAAAACGATAATAAAAAGGGAAGATTTTATCGCAATCGTAAATTAAACAATTAGTGACCAGTCATTTGAACGGGTACCATAAACCTAGTATTAAAATTGAAAAATTAAGTTGTTCAGTATGAACTACTTCTTCAACATTTTTAATCAATTTTCAGGTGAGTAAATCTTGGTAAATTTTCAAATCTAGAGAAATAACTGTCAAGCTAAACAATTCTGCATCAACGTACGCTAGTTCGAACAACAATTAGGGTAGTACTGCCATGAATGGGGCACATATTGAATGGGCCCATTAGGATTATCTAAAAAATCGCGGATCTTTCCGTAATAAAATTATACTTGTTTCGCAACTGTGTTATGCATATCTAATTACCAGTGTACAGGATGGATGCGCGGACTAATTACGATCCAGTAATAAACAGGGGGGAGGGGAGGGGGTCGAGCCGAGAGAAGAGGATCACGGGACGTCGGCGTCGGCGAGGGTGGCTGCGCGCACGACTTCCAACCCGGTCAGATTTCGGCCTGTGGTTTCCACGGCGCGCTGCGGCGTTGCGGAACGCGGCCCGCCGCTTTAATATAATATTATTGGCTATTGATAAATTGTCGATAATGATGGGTTAGCCACCCCGGCCGCGTGGGAGGGAGAACAACTGAACGAGAACGCTTCTCTTCCCATCCTCGGCCGGGGCCCCTTCGTCTCTTTGCGAGCTCCGAGCGAAATTCTTGTTAAAATCCCCACCCTCCCCGTTCCTCCCTCTCGGAGCCCCCCTTCGTTCTTTTCGCCCCTTTTTCATTTCGCTTGCTTTTATTCGCAGTTTGTCGAGTCGTGAGGGACGCGGTTGAAACTTCGTTCCTCTTCTGGGGGCCTGACCCCCTTGAGATTCCATCTCTCTCTCTCTCTCTCTCTCTCTCTCTCTCTCTTTCTCTCTCTCTCTCTCTCTCGCTCGCTCTCTCGCTCTCTTTCGAGAGGAGGAAAGGGAATCGCAAGAACCGCTCGTGAATATTCAGTGCCCTCTCGAATTTTCGCACGATCTGAGTCAAAGCCGGTGGTAGGGGGCTGGAGATAGGTGTTGTCCTTGATAGCGCACCTCAAGGTCACTCGAATCGGTAAGAACAGATTGCCCTGAATAATTAGGGGCATCTCGTTGCGAACGTATTTCTGATGAAATGTGCAGGTGCGCGCGTAGGGTTGCATACAAAGCGCACCGATGGTCGGAGCTCGACGATCGATATATCGAAGGTGTTGTCTCGGAGGATGCCGGGACGGGATGCAAAATGCATCGCGAAGATCCCGTAGGAATTTGGAATAACGGTACGGGTGGTGTATATTGGCAGGAACGGGAAGAAAGTGTATTTATTTTAACCCTTTGCATACTTTGAGAGTTTTCTTAAATCGACGATATATGAACGTAGTTATAGTCGTGAAACGATTTAATATTATAATTAATTGCAGTACGAGTTAAAATAAAATGTGAAATCGTAACACGTTGGAAATAATTATAATAAATTATCCCTAATTTTACTTCAGCTTGTGTAAAAAAATGGACAATTTGGGAAGAGAAGGTACGATTATTCGAGCCTTCTGGCTCGGTTAGTTATAGTTGCCGATTGTCAACGACTATAAAAACGAGATGCAAGGCTCGAATAATCGTATCGCCTCTTCTCAAATTGTCCATTTTTGTGTACAATGTAAGTGTCAATTAGGGAGAACATAACAGTACTCTGTTCGAACGAGACCGAGATCGTGTAAAAGAAAAATTGTTGATCTTGACATTGCCATAATTACCATGCCTGTTGTGTCCCTTACGAGAGGGAGATCCGAATGCAAAGGGTTAATTGCAATTAAGCGAATACGTCTCCTTTCTACGCATGTCATTGTTATGCACCTTTTGCTTAGCTTTTTACGCGTAATGGAACATTTCTTTAATCCATCCGAAAAAGTTGAAGTTACTCGATGTTATACAGTTTAATATTTTAATCAGTCGGCAGTGCTACGGACCAACGCTGAATGCGTAAATAAGCGGGAACAAACATTTACACAAGTCAAATCGCGTCGATTAATTGTCGCCGCTGTTGCGATTAAGGTTCGCGAATTGCGTGGTGCAGTGGATATTCGTCTTTCACAACGTTATATTCTATGCAATTTTGTTTTTTATTTTCTTTAACGCTAAACCTATCACCGCTGGTTTCACATTTTTTATTTAATAATTGTTGATATCTTTAAGCTGCTTCCGTTAAAAATTGCCGAATACATTTCCTTATTCAGGCACACACTTTTCTAAAAATTGTGAGAAATTTGAATAAATTCTTATGAGGTAATTTTTTATTCATCTTTATTTTTATTTTTTTTTATTTTTATTTTTATTTTTTTTCTAATTTTTATTTTTATTTTTGTCAGTCGCTTTTTGACCTCGGTAGATTTAGGGATAAAATCTTGTGCCTCGAAGAGTTAATTGGTTGGTAACACTAGAACTACCAAACCAATTAAAATGACTGGTTTCTGATTTTTCCTTTTACACTTCTAACAATTTAAAAATGTTTGCACGACTTTTTAGATAATTTTCTCCTTTCAAGCATATATTATAATAGAAATTGCACGAACTTTAATCTTGTCATTATAACAGAGAAGAATACATTAATCGCGTTTACGGCTCGGTACTTCTAGTTTTAAGGCTTTCTCTCTCTCCTTCTCTCTCTCTACGAGCCTCGCGATGGCATAAGCGTTCATAAACTGTCATCGGAAGTCGCCGCAAAAATTGTGAAAGCCCGTAGATCCGCCGATCCACGGGAGCAGCGGCGGCGAGGTGGAGAGATCGAGGTCCCAGGGCGATGCTTATCGCGATCCGAGCGATCATCGAATGAAGATCTATCGGCGGATCGTATCTGCCCGCCTCGGCTGCCTCCCGTGAAGACAAATCGCGTTAAACCGTGACGTTCACGCGGCACGGCCGATTTTTTCCCGCGGTGGCCCCGAAAGTCGCGTGCTCGGGCCCCCGATCGGCACGGATCGGCACGGATCGGCCGAAGGAGGCGAGTCGCGTCGAATTAGAGAAAATTACGAAACACCTCGTAAATACATCGTCGGGCTAAGTGGTTGATTGGAGAGATCGTGTGTAGAAGCGGACTACCGCTAAATTATATCCCGACAAGGCCGGCTATCGCCGCGATCGCGATCGCTCTTGTAAATTAAGGCAACCGCAGACACCGCGCGTGTGCGCCCGAGCGCGCCACCGAGTGATCCGGGGACCGCCGCTGATCCATGGATCATTGTGCCGTCCTCCAGAATTTTTGTCAACGAGCCGCTCCTCGGACACCGGGCTTCGCCGATTTTTACCGAGGTAACCGACCAGGAAATTCAAAATCCGATACCACCGGCGCATCGTACAAATCTCAAGGTATGCAAACGTATTTTTCTTTTTATTTCCTTTCGTCGACAAAATGGCGGCGACGGAGACTTTTCCATGTAATGTCTCCCGACGCTGCACGGGTTCGTTAAAAACGCTGTAACTTTCGAACGCATCGTTGGATCAACTTCAAATTTTGTTTAAAACGATCTTGAAACTTCCTTCTAGAAGCGTATGAAATAGTGTTTCGATAATTTTGTCTTCGGATATTTTTTATTCCACGCTGAATGTTACCGCAACGACGAGTACCGCTGACGCACCCGGTCGCACGAGTCCGTAAAAAATGCTGTAACCTTTGAACGCATCCTCGAATCGATTTCAGAATTCATTAAAGTGATCTCGGAACTTCCTTGTCTAGAAGCAACAGCGTTTCGAGAACCCCCGTTCAGATATATATTTCTTTTTAATAACGTCGAATGTTACTTTGTGTTGCACGGGCTACCGTAGGCGACTTTTCTATGAAATTCAAATTTCGCGGCAATTTCGCGGACACTTATCGGGCCGACAGGAACACAGGTACCCCGTAGAGGACCGCTGACACATCCGGATGCAGGGGTCCGAGGGGCCGAGGGCCCGGGGCCCGGGGAGGCTGGTAGACCGCGTGTCTGAAAGGATGCTAACTAGATGCTCGACCCCGGGCCCGAAAAGGCCCGATCCGGCCCGCAACCGCATCCTCTCGCCCCCCTCCGTTGCTCCGGGTTCTCCCGCTTCTTCCTGTCGAGCGCGGCGCGGCGCGGTGCGGCGCGGTACGGCGCGGCCTGGGCCCCGGAGATTAAAAAGTTAATGGGGGGGCGTGCTGTGGGGGCGTGCAGCGTGTACGTGGTGCCGGGATTTATGTCCGCACCACCGAGATATCGTTCCGCTCGAACGCCAATAGGCACTGACTCGCTCGAATTCTCTCCCCCGCAACCCCCACCCCCGCTTTGCACCGTTTCGCCAACCCTTCGAGCTTTCCGTGGCTCGATCGCAGATTCGAGAAAAAGGACGCGTTACCCTATCGGAAGCGCCTTCGTGGAACCCGGGGACCCTTTTTTCGTGGGCCTTACCCCCACCCGGCAGCCCGTTGGGCCCGCACGGCACTGTCACTTCGAGTTTCTGCGAATCGACACGATCTGGCTTGCAGCTTTCTTCGTTTTTGCGAAACGAGAATGATGTTGTAGCGAAACGGCTGGGTCCAGATGGGCCCATCGTTGGTCAATAAGGCTTGGTTTCAAGAGTGGGCCTACTCTTGAAGGAAGAAAATTTTGAAAAGGACTTGACGACATCGGAAAGTCTTTCTTCGACATTTTTGGTCCATTCGAGTCGAATGCGTAAGCTGAAAAACCGGGAGTAGGAGGGGCGTCCGAGGCGAAACGGGGCCCGCGATTGGACGGATCGTGTACGATCGTCTTCCGGTGGATCGGAGCGTCACGATTCGGCCTCGCGATGCACGAAACCGATCCCGACTTGGCGAGAAACCGTGCTCGCCGTTCCGTCAGGTAAAAAAGGCCCGCTAGACACAGGGGCCCTGTTCGCCGGGGCCCGACCGGTCGTCTATCTCACCCCCGTTGCTCCCCCCTGGTTTTTTCTTGCCGCGGGCCCCGCAGCCTGTACTCCATTTTTTCCCGTTTTAATTGCCGATAATTTATATACGGGGAAATATTAGATTCGTGCGAAACCGTATTAAAACGGGGCCCGGGCCCGCGGAAACGGGGGAACGGCGGCCGGCAGGGGGGGAAACAGGGGCCAGCCGAAGGAGCCCTGTAATTATTGCGAAACATGAACGCTGCGCGCGGACTATGAGATTAATTTCTGCGCGAGATTGATGCCGCGGGATCGAAGGGTATCGACTGACGGCTCCAGGGACGGACAGGCGGGACGATCGAGGGTCACAGAGGGTGTGCGGTCCTAAGGGAAGAAAGGGCCCGATGGGCCCCGGAACGTTCTTAACGAGATTCTCCCGACCTCGAATAAAAACGACAAGGTTGCCCAACAGAAATTCAACAATAAATCGTCCGGCGTTTCCAAAAATTCTGAGCCTTGATTTCTAGGTCCCCGAGGAACTGGCCCCGAGTCCTTCGAGTCGCGAAATGTCGGGCAGACGGCTGGAAATTGTTTTAGAAGGCCCCGAAGTGGGGCACGACGTGCGAAATGCTGAAATTTCCGAGGTCCGCCCTCCGGATCGTGCAATACGCTCACGGGATCGACTTAATCGATCCGATCGAGACGCAGTCCTCCCCGAGAGGGCACCGAGCATGGATCGCAAAGGCGGTGCCGTCGCGGAGCGAGGCGAGGCCAGTCTTCGCCGGCTTTAATTACGTGAGCCGTGAGAATTTCGGCCGACTCGAACGGAGATTGAAGTTTCCGAGTTTGCCAAAGGGAAGGAGATCGCGTATCGACGTAATGAACTTTCGGCAACATCGCCCCCCCCCCTGTCCTGGCCACTCCTCTCGTCGTCGGCCCGCCGCGAAATTTCTGAAAAATGGGCCCGTTGCGTCATCGCTGAAAAATCAACCCTCCAATATTCTAGGTTTCGTTAGTCTCATTTTTGATCGTCACCAGTACTTCTGCTCTCCCCCCCCCCTCACAATTCGTCTGTCTGTTTGTTTCTGTCTGTCTGTCTCTCTCTCTCTCGCTTTTTGTTTTCCTCTCTCTCTCTCTCTCTCTCTCTCTCTCTCTCTCTCTCTCTCTCTGTTTCTCTCGCTTTCTGTCTTCCTGTCCGCCTGTCTCTCTCTGTCTGTTTGTCTGGCTGTATGTCTCTTTGTCTGTCAGTCCGTTTCTTTTTCTCTCTCTGTGTCTCTCTCACTCTCTCTCTCTTTCTCTGTCTCTCTCTTTTCCTCTCTAAAAAGCCTCTATACAGTAAATTCTCTCCAAATGTCCCTCTCACTCGAATAATCGTATCCCCTCTTCCCGAATAGTCCAATATTGATTGCAAGCTAAGGGACAATTGGGGAGAATTTACTGTACTTCGTAGGAGAACCGGCAACGTCGCAATACGCGGGAAACTCCGTCGGACAGAGAAACTGTCCCGCCTTGGTAACTAAGTGTGAATACAATGTCATCTGGTAATAATATTTTTGTGTTTCTTCTTCCTTGCACTTCATTTTCCACAGTATAAAATCCGACACGCGCCAAACAATTTTCAATTATGCCAAAGAACATTTATCTTGGAACAATCCGGCAACAAGTAGAAGCCGATCGAGACCGGATAGAACCAGTTCGCTGGACCGGACGTCATCGAAGCAGTCGTTGTTATTGTCGACGGCGTACGCCGAGGGTCATAGGTGACCCGAGCCTCGTATCCCCGAAGCTAGGAGGACGGGAAACGGTTTGCGGAGGCCCGCAGTCGTGGCCAGCGACGAGAAGAGAGACCCGTCCATGAATTACACGGTCGACCATTAAGACAAAACCCGACCTATGCCATAACTCTGCATAGATTTATAGTAGCCGCGCGCGCGGCCGCTCGTGGAAAAGGAGCCGGCGTTACGATCCTCCCGGTGTCCTGCTCCCCCCTGGCGGGGGAGAGGGGCCCGGGAAGAGGGGGCAAGCTGGTGGACCACAGTTCACGCGGACGAACGCGATACATTAGCATCGAGAGACAGAAACCGCAGAAAACGAAGCTTCGGAGAAAGCCACGGGGCTATAAATATCCGCTTATTTACGGACACGGGGCCCGGCCGGGCCGCGGCGGGGATAAATTCAGCAAAATGCCCGTTTAATTAACACCTTATTTATTGAGACGTCCCGCGACACCGAGCCGCCCCGCGTCGGCTTCCTCCCTCGCTAAAAAGCGCCGCGTATTTTTCCCGCGAATTTCTCTCGTCGTGCTCCCACCGATTTCGAATCTCCCGCCACCAGGCGGGGTTAAAGAAACAGTGGCGGCGAAAGGACCGTTCGGGTGGTCCTCGAGGGCTGTTCTCGAGCAGCCGAGAGCAACGCGATTGTATACGCAGCGAGAGAACGCGCGAAGCGAAACGATACCGCGGATACAATGCGCACAAAAGCGTCGAGGGGGCACCGGCGCGCTCTCGCGTTTCGAGGACACTTGGACCCGAAAGCGTTACGATTGCCGGCCCGCGCCGATTCTTCTCCGTCGAGGACCCCCTAATTGCCACTGATTCCGTGCCAGTTACAGAGCAATCGTTGTTTCTTCTGTGACTGGCGAGAGCGGCCGCGTGTACAACGGCGAAATTGGTCTTTTCGAAGCGGGGGCCACGAGGCCACACCCACTTCGCACGATTTGCACAGAATAGGAGCAACGTTTCCTTCTTCGGACTGGATTCTTGGAGAATGGAATACATTTCCAGCGTAGATTCAACTCTGGGACATTAATCTGGACTTTTTAATAAGCGGGGAACTATTAGGTCACGCCTACTTTGGACGTTCTGTATAGAGCAAGAACAAGATTTTTATTGGTGGGACTGGATTGTCGGGAAATTGAAGCTTTGGAATAAGTTTCCAGGGTAGGTTCAGCTCTCGGACATTGATCTCGATTTTTAATAAGTGGGGACAATTAGGCCACGCCTACTTTGGACGTTCTCTATACAGCAAGAGCAAGATTTTCATTGGCGGAACTGGATTGTCGCGAAATAGAAACGGATTATTAGGGAATAGAAGCTTTGGAATAGCTCTCTAGCCTAGGTTGAACACTGGAACATTATTCTGGATTTTTATTAGTCGAGGTGCAACAAGGCCACGCCCATTCAGGGCACTCTGCATACATAAATAGTAAAATTATTATCTCTGCAGCTAGATTCTTAGTAAATAGACAATCTAGGGAAGACTTAGATTTCCCTGCAGAGTAAGATATCCTGGCTTCTTTTAAATCGAAGGCAATTAAACCACGCCCCTTCCACGGTGTCTACATTTACGCACAGCAACATCGTTGCCCTTTAAACCGTCATTAACCCTCGGAAGACGAATGGTTTTCGAGACTCCATGGTTAATAGAAAAATATCTTTGCACCGTCTAAACGTTCAACAAAAACGCCCCGAAAGCGCGGAGAACGTTCAACGTTTTACTGTCGAGTGAAAAAAAAGAAATGCTTAAATCGCGAATCTAGGACATACCTCGCGATCAGCAAGCTTCGGCCTCGCCGTCCGAACCTCGAAAGAGTACAGCCTGGGCCGGCGTCGACGCGGACCGTTGACGCCAGCAGCAAGTCGATAACTCACTGGCCGATTAAAATCGGCCCCATTCGAATTTCCCGCGCTGTCTAATGGGTCGCGTCGCGCGTGGGCAGCCCCAGCACGCGGAAGTCCGAACCGAAATTCCACGGTCTCCCTCGGCCCGGAGAATCCCGTGAGCCGTCGATTCGCCATCGCGCTTCGACGCGGCTGAACGTCCGTCTCCACGCTCGCATAGACCTCTATCGCGGCGATAGCCATCTTTGCCCGAGATTTATCGCGTCGCTAGTAGCATGCGGCGACCATGCGACCCGCGGCCGACGCGGCGCGTCGCTGCGCCGGCAACGGGACACCTGCGAGCCTCGGCCCCGAAACTGTTAATTTTCAATTAATATTCTTCAATATATAATTCAGAGAGAAAGAGAGAGAGACGTAAACAATTCGTTTCGTTTGAAAATAAACGCGAGCCGTTTCTATATCGCGTGAAAAATGTTTCCGTACGCGATAGAGCGAGCTCCAACGGCGAAATTCAAAGCCGGGGGACCGGGCGGTGGGGGGAACAGGGTGCCGGGGACCTAAATCAAATTTAAAGTGCGACGTCGTGTATAGTTACAGGCGGGCCGGACGTCTGGAATCGAGCTTAATAGCGGCTTTTTATCGGGCCACTCTGTCCCTGTACGGCGTCGGTGTGCTCGGCCGCGTGGATCGTATTTATGAAGGCGTGCATCGTCCGGAGCGACAGGTGCAGCTGCAACAGCAGAAGCAGAAGCAGCAGCACCAGCGCGACTGCACCGAGCAGCAGAAGCAGCGAGCAGCAACGGCGGGCACGCGTCTCCGCTCGCTGCAGCTGAACTAATTACCGATGCCCGAGCCGAGTAACAGGTTAACGCGAGGTCTCTCTCTCTCTCTCTCTCTCTCTCTCTCTCTCTCTCTCTTGCTCTCTCCTTCTCTTTATCTTTGCCTCTATGCCTGTGTCGTTGTCGTTGTGTCGTGTACCCTTCGGGGCCACGGAGGGAATTGCTTTTCTGCGCTGGCGTGCTTCAAGAAGTTCTGGGTCCGGTGCACACGGGGCCCCTTGTCTACCTTTTTCTTGCACCGCTTTTTTGCCGGCGAGCTCCGGTTAAGGGAAATGACAATGTAAGTCGCGAAACGAGCGGGCTTTTTCTGCCGGTTGTTTATGTGGATGCCCCGCCGGCCTGCCCGATATGAAACTGTATATTTAATATATTTGATGGATTACTTTGTACACGGCGCACTTAACATATCGCTGAATATTTAATTCGACGTGTTACTGGGTTATTCAGGTGCACGATATATTATTCTGCGCTTAACGTGTTTGATATGCTGCAGTGTATTCGATGTATTGAATATATTACTGGATACTTAATATATACTTAATATTATATATTCAATGTATTAACGAGTATCCCCCCCCCCACTCTTCCCGAATACAGCTGATATATTGCTCTGTATATAATATATTGAATATATTGTTGTTTAATTAATATACTTCATATATGATTATATATTTAATATATCCAATATGTAATTGCGTATTTAATGTATACAATGTATAACTCTGCACTTAATGAACTTAATATATCACTGTATATTTATTATATTAAATATATTATTGCAATATTTCATATGTCTAATATATTACTGTATACTTAATATATTCAATATATTACTGAATACTGAATGCACCTAATATATTAAATTGTATTTAGTATATTGGATATATCATCGTGTAATTAATATATTTAATACATGATTATATATCTAATATATCCCCCAATGTGTCAATTGTATATTTAATGTAACCAATGTGTAATTCTGTACTTAATGAAATTAATATATCACATTATATTTAATATATTGAATGTATTATTGCGTACTTGATCTACCTAATATAATTCAATATATCGCACATGTCATCTGGTACTTAATATACTTAATATATTTAATATATTACTGAGTGCTTTGAATGAACAAAATATATTACTGTATATTTATTATATTGAACACGTAATATACCTAATATATTTAAACGATCGAACATATTACTGTGTGCTTAATGTATCTGATATATCAGTGTATATTTGACACAGCTGATACATCACTTGTACATATAATACATCCCATATATCACTGCGACGTCGATATACTATACTGGAAACTATTTATCCTGGAATGTCCTGAACGTGTGCCCGATATATCATTGTACATGTATCCTAACATATGCCTATTTATTATAACAAAGTGATATGATTCTATCACAGTGATATATTTAGCATACTTTCGGGACATTCCAAGATAAATACATTTGAGTATAGTTAAATATATTAGGTACATTGATGTCGCAGTGATATATAGGATGTATTAAATGTACACGTATGTCAAATATACACTGATATATCAATTACATTAAGCGGTAATATATAAATATAATTATATAAATTATATAAAAATCAATATAATTATATAATTATATAATAGTATAATTAAATTATATAAAAATTAATATAATTATATAATTATATAATAGTATAATTAAATTATATAAAAATTAATATAATTATATAATTATATAATAGTATAATTAAATTATATAAAAATTAATATAATTATATAATTATATAATAGTATAATTAAATTATATAAAAATTAATATAATTATATAATAATATAATTAAATTATATAAAAATTAATATAATTATATAATAATATAATTAAATTATGTAAAAATTAATATAATTATATAATAATATAATTAAATTATATAAAAATTAATATAATTATATAATTATATAAATTATTAAATATATAAACGATAACATATTCGGTCGTTTAAATATATTACGTGCATTATATATCAAATATATCACGGCGTACATACCGAAGCCGTGGATCGTTTGCCGCGCATAAATCGCCGCGGATCCGGAGAAACTCCGCAAGAACTCCACAGTACAGCGGAAAGGAAAACAATGATTATAAGTATATCAGGGAATGATTAATGCGGCCGATATATTACGGCAAGTCCGACCGAAGTGCGGTTTTAATAGCGATTTTTTGTTCGAAAAGGATGACAGGCTTCGGAAGAGAGTAGGCACGCTTGAGATCCGCGCTCTGCGAGAGTAAGCGACCGGTATTGAGACGGAACGGTGGGGATGGACAACGTGTAATTACGGGGAACGATAGAGTCGTTGGAAATTATTTAGAACGCAGGGCCCCTCGACACCGGTCTCCTCTTTTTCCAGTTTCGCCCGATTCTCTCGCGGCGAATACATTTCGTGGCTGGACGATTTTTATGGCCGATCCGCGAGATACTGGCCGGCTCGGCGCTAAATATTCCCGCCTGAATGTCGACGGCTCGGGGATCTGGAATACCACGGGCAAAACAGATGATTCGACTGTTGGTTTTTAACACTGGGTTCGCGGACCGCTGGAACCGGCTGTGTTTCGTATTAACACATTCCGTTCGCCTCGCGCGTCCGCTTCGACTCGCGCGTTCTAACACCTTTTGAAAAAACATATTCAACGTTCTCGCGACCGACGATTCCAATAACAAGCATGCGACGAGGATTTTTGGTTTCTCAATGAGAGATTTTTCCAAAAATGTGTAGCGAAGTTTTTAAAAATTAAACTTCGAATTCAGCATTTCGTTTCTTCGGTATTAATACGTCTCCTGCATGTAATGTGTTGATTTATTATTCACGCATTTATTATTATAAGTGAGAATAACATTTCATTTTATTTTAATATTTCATTCTTTTAATATTTTATTATTTTAATATCTTATTATTTTTTTTTATATTTTATTGCTTTAATATTGTATTACTCTCTCTTTAATATTTTATTATTTTAATATTATATTACTTTGATAATATTATTATATATTATATAATAATAATTATAATTAATATTTTATTAATAATAATATAATATATAATAATATATAATATAATGATAATATAATTAATATTTTATTTTAATATTTATCTCTCTTAACGATTTTGTGGAATAATCTATAATGAATTCAGCAATTTCGAATCGCGAACCTAATGTTAAATGAGCCAGCATGTTTCCAGCGGAATTATGGTCTCCATCGATCGTCCCGGCGCCGCCATCTTCCGTCGCTGGCCTTTGCTGGTTCGACTAGAATCGTTGCAACCGCGGTATCAGCTGTTCACATTTTTCCCAGTCTAATTTATTTCCATTCTGCCTGCGTTAATGTTGCACGCTTTTTAATGTTTTCGAGCCAGTGGGCATCGCCAGGTGAACTCCTCAAGGCCTGCACGAAGTTATCGATACTTTCGAGCCACAATTTTAATTCTAGACGCTCGTAACGCGATCGTACACCGCATATTTTAAAGCAGAGAACGACCGTACGATCACTCAGGCACGCGTATCTATATAAATGTAACGAGACTGATTTATCGAAGGCGTTGACAACTTCTCCCGATGTTTATCGCCGGTTTTTGTATAATTAAGTCCGTAATTTATCGATGCTCGATCAAACGGTCATGTTTATTGACCTACCGGCTTGTGGTTCTTTTTTTGTATTTATTGGTTTAAACTGTACCTTTTAATACACCGTTGAACGTTGTCCCTGTGCCAATAACATTATCGTAAAATGAGTCAGAAGCGTTCAAAAGCGCTCGATTTCTGTCTTCGTAAGAACCTTTTATACATATACGAACCGCTGTTACTTTCTAAATAAAAATCGTAGGACGATGAACCTAATCTCGTCTCGAAGCTTGAAGTCTGTACTTTCACATTCTTCGAGCGAATTTCGTCTGAGATGATTTTCCATGACGCAGAAGATGGAATACTGAACACGTGTTCGCGGTAAAAAGAAAATGCTGAAAATTCACGCGTCCCTCAAAATGTTGAGAAATTTTGTTCGCCAATGAAACTAACCTGGATTTGAAGATCGAAGTCTACGGTTTACAACGATACCTCAAAACTTGATCTACGATCCTTTTTTTACTGTTTCAGGGTATGGGAACGAGGAACAAGTTATAGCACTCCAACGCTGACGGCACACCTGTCGTATAAATTTCGATAAAATGACCAACAAAAAATCGTAGACGAAGTTTCGAGGGGTCCATGTGAAGAGTGGACTTCAATCTTCAAACTCATGCTAATTTCATGTGGGAAAAAAATTTTGTATGGTTTTTACAGATGTTATAATTTGTAGCAATTTTGACAGAAAACGCATCATTAATTTCTCACGTGCTGTATCATGTGAAATTTTCTTCAACGAAAATCAGTTAGGAGATGTGAAAGTAGAGGCTTTCAGCTTTAAAATGAGACTCCGTTCATTGATGTGCGATTATTTTTAACATAGTTGCAACAGTGCGAATATGGACACCTTTTTAAGCGAGATTCGACTAGGTGATCATTCTAGCGATAACGGGACATTTGTCATTCGAAATGCGATCAATCGGTAGAAAAAAATCGTAGATCAATATTCTTGATCTCGTTGGAAAGCTAAGACTTCAGTCTTGACGTTCGCTATAGTTTCAATTTTTAAAAAAATTTGTTTACCTTTGCACAGAAGTGTGAATCTGAAATGCGATAAAAGATCATGATATTTTTACTTTTCCATTTGTACTGTAGTGAAAAAATTTTGTCGATACAAATAACCCAGAGACACTAAAAGTGCAAACTTTTCCCTTTAAAATGAGCTAAAGTCGACCCACCTACGATTTTTTTACTCGAAGTTACACCAATCCAAGCACCTCCACTTTTTGACGCAAGATCGAGCGATCGTTATTCCAACGCTGTGGATCCATTCGTCATTGAAACTGCGATAAATCGTCGAAGAAAAAATCGCAGATCAATCTTTCTAGTGTCGTTGGAAAGCAGATACTTCAATCTGGACCGCAACGTGCGTTTCAATCGAGAACAAAATTTGTACACCTCTACGGGAACGTTCGAAAAATGGCCTAGGAACGTATCTTCGAAATCTCAAGTGTGAATTCGTTGTATACTTAGGATCGCTTCGAAGAGAAGATCGGCCCGATCGATCGGCCCTTTAGGGATCGGCCTGAGTTTTTCCGACAGGGCGCCTCGCGGCCAAGGGACGTTCACCTGCCCGTTCGCATTCGTTTCCTAATCGGTCGAAAGTTCGCACCTGCTTTCCTCGGACTCGTGCCGCTCTCTCGAGGGCCGATCGGGCCGGTAATCGTTAAACCTCGATTAAACCAGTCGGTGGCCGAAAAACGGACGGTTTCACAGTTAATCGATTTATCGGGATCGCGTGAGCGATCGAGATCGCACGTAATTGATCGTCTCCGATCGAGAAAATGACCGGGATCCGCGTTCCGACTGCGAACCGACGCGACGGGACGGCGACGTCTTCGATACTTTCGACACCATGCACATACACTTCCACACTCTCTCTTTCTCTCTCTCTCTCTCTCTCTCTCTCTGTTTCTCTTTCTCGTTCTCTGCATTAAAGGTATTCCATGAACAGTTGCAAATTAATAATTATATCTGTTTGGAAATCGTCGATTTAAGAATGTTACGTATTCATCGTATTCCTCTTTTATGATTATTATTCTTAGGGTTATATTCTTTCGTTATGATTATTAGTATCATATAATTCTTCTTTATGATGATGATGATGATTATTATTATTATTGTATAATTCTTTTTTATGACGATTATTATGATTACTTTACATTTCTTCGTTTCGATTATTATTATCATTATTATATTCCTCCTTTGCGACTATTATTGTTATTACAATTAGTTTGATTACTGCTGTTATTATTAACATTATTATAACTATTATTGCTATCATCATCGTTATTATTGATATCGCAATTATTATAATTATTATATATTTCTTCGTTATGATTGTTGTTATTATGATTACTTTAATTACTACTGTTATTATTAATATATTATTATAACTAATATTCTATTTCTATCATCACTGTTATTGATATCGTAATTATTATTATAATTATTATTGTTATTTTTCTTATTATATATTTATTAAAGTTTATATATTGATTTATTATTATTATTATTATTATTACATAATTCTTCGTTATGATTGCTGTTATTATGATTACTTTGATTGCTCTACTGTTATTATTAATATAATATTATAACTAGTGTTCTATTGCTATTATCATCACTATTATTAACATCGAAATTATTATTGTAATTATTATTGTTAACGTTACTAGATATAATTATTGTTATAAGATTCTGTCATGTATTTTAAACGGAATTCCTTCTAGGACATTTTTTCTCCTCACATGCTACGACCATGCTTACCCCCTCCCTAACACCATGCATTTAAAGGTGTCCCTAGCACCTTGTTAAACATATCTAAGCTAATTTTATACCTACACATTAATATATTGTTACGAATCATTTCGCAACAATTAATTACATTTCGTAAGAATTAAATTCTCTCTAATTGTCCCTCAGCTTCTAAACAAAAGTGGACAATTTGGGAAGAGGAGATACGATTATTCCGAAATTATCCACTTTCGTTTACAAGCTGTGGGACAATTGGAGAGACTTTCCTGTACACTTTTAAAGCTGTTACTTCGACATTCCTTAGAAAATAATTTACAAGAATTCCACGAGCATACGTTTACAACATTGAACCTTCGATCTGCTATGAGAAAGATTTAGTATTTTTAACGCACTCTCTGCCAAGTATGCGTCTTCGAATGCAGCAACTTTGCGGCAACTTAAGCAAATCGATTTCCATTTATCGATCATTATACCTTGAACGTCTCTTTAGCCGTTGTCCTCGGGCTTTTTACCCGCCGGCACGATCTCCGGAGGGTAATTCTAATCGAATCGGAAAATTGCAGGATGCACCAGATGCAGCTGCAACCGCGGCACCGCGAACTCGGCGGGCAGGTGACCGAACCGATCCGTTTTTCAACGGTGTAACGTCTCTCTCTCTCTCTCTCTCTCTCTCTCTCTCTCTCTCTCACCCTTGGAATCGCTGGCTCGCGCTATCAATCGACTGAACGGGGTGGCTCGGTCGAGGGGGGATGCCGGAGGGAGAGGGGGGGGCGCACGTCGATGCACGTACGCGACACAGAACGCCGCGTTCTGCAGCGAAACAGTGCAAATCACAGCGCGGCGCGTACAGCGATGCATGTCATAATGAACGCCGGGCGACTTTTTGTTTCGGTCCCGTCGGCCGGAAATATCGGCCATTTTGAATTTTCAATTTTCAACGCTCTAGTAAGCCCCTTCGGCGCTCCCGGCCCCCCGGCCCCGGCCCCCAGACGGTTCGTCGCCCCTCCAGCACATCGCCAAATGCACGGGAACGACGCGCGACTTCGCGAGAACCCGTTCGCGCGATTCGCACGTCGCGATTTTTATGAATCTTCCACGTCCCCTGGACCTCGGGTGAGGGTAGAGAGGAATTTCGGCAAGTCGATTCCCCCTCCCTTCCGCCTTCAGGGCTTAATAAAAGGTGCGAACGTCGACGATGCACTTCGCTGTGCAGGATTTTGGAAAAAATTCGAAGAACCGGTGAAGATCATTTTTTGGGGGAATAAATGAAATGAAAGATGCATCGAGTAGGGTGGGGGAACCCTAAGTAAGCTAGCGAGGTACCTAATTAGTGTGCCTTTCATTTATTTTCAAGCGTAATTGACTTTACGTTCATCGTATAAGATGCATCAAATTTTTTCATTTAAATTCAATTAATTGTTTATTTGTTAAAATAAGACGTGCAAAAACCGCAAAAATTATTTCAATTTTTTGATAGTAAATTCGCGAAATTTTTTGTCAAGGTTATGAGAAAGATACATTGTTGTAGGTAAAATGTGACAATGTTTAAACAATATGACAATGTTGAAACAGTGATTACTTATTTGAATTTGTGTTTTTAGATTCGATTTCAGCGATTTCTTTGCTGTGCTGAGTAATTGGGATTATTTCTCGCTCGATGCGTTAGTTACTGTGCTGCTCCACCAGGTGATCGGTTTACATAACCTCAAATCACAAATCGTCTCTGTCATATTTTTGAAAAGGGGAGATGTAAATAAGAAATGTTATTAAAACAGTCATCTCTGATTGAACTTTTAAGTGACTTATCATTATATTAAATTTTTTTACAGAATATAAATCTTATGAAAGTGTATTAAATTTTTATTATGCATTGTTATCGAGATTCAGTATTCAGGGTGGGAGGACAGTAATTGAAGCACAGTGTTCAAGGTGGGAGCACAGTAACTGAAGCACAGTATTCCGGGACGGCAGCTCAGTAATTGAAGTATAGTGTACAGGGAGAGAGCACAGAAATTGTGGCACAGTATCCAGAGAGATAGCACAGTAATTGAAGCACAGTAACTGAAGCACAGTATTCAGAGAGATAGCACAGTAATTGAAGCACAGTAACTGAAACACAGTATTCAGACAGAGCACAATAATTGAAGCACAGTGATCAGGTTATTTTACAGTACAGTAACTGAGGCACAGTAACTGATCTTCGTTGATCATAAAGACACAGTAACTGGCTCTAAAACTTTCCTGTTCTTTCTCCTGACATGCAAAGGACATTTAATGTCACGGAAAAATTCATATGGACAAAAGAAACTTCGAAATTTACCTTTCAAGTCCATAAGAAATATCATTTAAATTTATAATAATAATAGTATAGTATAGTATGATAATAGTATATTTTCATTAGGATGAATTAGGTCTAGAAACTTGGAAAAAAAGCATTGCTACTGTAGCATAGTACTTCCGGTTGATTGTCTGCTGGTTTCACGTGCGGATTTATGGAAGATCATGCTCATAAAACATTAACGGTAGTTTCACGACCGTGAGCGTTGTAAATATTGCTGTAATTGGCAGTAATATTTTTGTAATTGCATGTAATAAGATGGTAATTGGTGGTAATAAGTAGATGAAATGGATACCAGTACGGATAGATCGAAGTTAATCAAGAACATCGATGCATTACTTTCACGCATTTGACAAACGTGGGCAACGTGCGTTTGTTGCCGAAGCAATGCCACCGCTGACTTTATGCCTGTAATTGTTGTTAACGATGCTCCAATTGTCGTTAATGTTGCTCTTACGATTTATCGCGCGAATGAATAGAAAAAATTCGAAACAGTAGAAAGACAAAAGGAAATCAATAAGATCCGGGCGTCGCGTTTTGTTCAAGCGTCGTCGTTGGTATTTCTTCGGCCGAAGACGTCCGTATTTTTATTGTTTAACCGTATGTCTGCATTATTTAACAGTTTATAAAAGAGACTGCAACAGACTGACGAAATCATTTTAAAATTACACGAATTCGAAGCGATGGTTCAGATGAATTTTGAGATACCCTCTCGTGGGGCTATTTTCATGAAACTCAGCTCAAACGAAAGCTGAAAGTGTCCACCTTAAGACGAGGTAGATTAAATTGCAATAGAATAGCGAGATCATTTTGAAAAATTAAAAAGAACCGACCTATGACACCTGGTAAAACACAAGGAAAATTACTCGAATTCGAAGTAACAGTTCAAATGAATATTGCTATACATTCTCATGGGGCTATTTCCATGAAACTCAGCTCAAACGAAAGCTGAAAGTGTCCACCTTAAGACGGGGTAGATAAAATTACAATGGAATCGCGAGATCATTTTGAAAAATTAAAAAGAGTCGACCTATGACGCCTGGTAAAACACAAGGAAAATTACTCGAATTCGAAGTAACAGTTCAAATGAATATTGCTATACATTCTCATGGGGATATTTCCATGAAACTCAGCTCAAACGAAAGCTAAAACTGCCCACTTTAAGACAGGATAGATCAGATTGCAATAGAATGACAAGATCATTTCGAAAAATGAAAAAGAGCCGACCAACGACACCAAGTAAAACGCAAGGAAAATACGAAGCGGTAGTTCAGACGAATTTTGCTGTACGTTCTCGTGGGCCAATTTCCACGAAACCTAGCTCAAACGAAAGCTGAAAGCGTCCACCTTAAAACCGGATAGCTTATTCTGAAATTGTATAACAAGTCCGTTCGCGTCGGCGGTGTCTTCTTGCAAGAAAACGCGAACGGGCACTTGCCGCACAACCAAACAGAATAAAACACCGAAGAATCCTCGAAATTCCCTGGCACGCCGACAACCGTCCGCAAATTCCTTAAAACGTCGCAAATGACGAAGAACTATTGGCGGAACGAGATAAAGCGTTGTTCCGCCATCCGGCCCGGGTAACGTCTGCCAGTCGATAATTCCGCGATCGGAAGACGAGCGGTATCTTCTTCGGTGGTCGAGTTTAAACGAATTCTCGGCCGTGTCTGGGAGCTCTCGGGAAAGAGAGCGATAGACACTGGTTGTGTATCGACAGGCGTTTTTCCATGGCAGCGCGAGGCAACGAGAGGCTTCCATAGAATCTCTGGTGTGTCGACACGGTCGATTAGCCGATCGAGGCCGGCTCGGGATTTCGTTAGCGCGAGATAAAAGGCTGGCGCGGCGCGCGGACCGCCTGGCTCTCCGGACTCGCGTCCGCGTGTCGTTTTCCCGGTGTTACGAACAAACGAACCAACGAGCTACCACCGCCTTCCTCCCGGCCCTCGTCTCCCCGCGTTATCCTTTTTCCCTGCTTCCCCGTGATTTTTGCACAATGCCCGGCCGGGCGACGGGGCTTTGTTTTAAAATTATCAACGCGTCGCACAATCGGCCGTCGCCTCTCGCGTCCCTGAACAAAGAACCAGCCGCCGCTTCTCTATCTATCTGTCTCTCTCTCGCTCTCTGTCTCTCTCTCTTTCTCTCTGTCTCTCTCTCTTTCTCTCTTTCTCTCTCTCTTTCTCTGTTCCTCTCTTTCGATCTCGCTTCGGCCAGCTCGGCTCGTCGTTGTCCGTATGCGGCGGACAACGACGTGCACACCGGGAAAACAGCTATTCGAGCGGATTCATCCCCGCGGACAATTCACCAGCAACTTCCAGCTTCCACGCTTTTCTTCCTGCGCGGCGCGGCCTGTCGATGCTGTTTCGCAACGATTCGGAACGACGACGACGACGACGACGCTCGGCCAAGTGCTCTCCTCGCTCGAGCCCGGCGATCCTTTGAACGCCGCGCGCCGGTGACGGAGCCACGAAATCCTGGCGGAAACTCGAAATACGAAGATTCGAGGATTTATGATCAGCCGTCGGCGAGTTATTGTTTGGAATGTGGTCTTGTAGGGTGGAGGCGAGCCGGTTACTGTGCCCTGTTGGCAGCCTTCGGGAGTTTTCGATACTGAAAACTACACTAGCGATTTAAGTGACGGTTTTTCATGGACTTTAAGGTATACTTCGGAGTCTCTTTTGTCGATAGAAATTTTTGTACGAGGTGCAGCTGAAGTGCAATTGCAGATTCTGATGCATTTTTTATTTATTTTTGATTTTATTTTGGTCGCTGACTTCGATATTTTGAGGGCTGAGTTCTCATTGCCGATGATTGAGGATACTCCAGGTGGAATCGAACACCTTTTGTCCATCATTTGAGAAGCATTGTTCGAGATGCACAAGCTGCAAAAGTTGCAAACGACAATGCAATTGCAGATATTTGTGCAGGATCTGCTTTTTGGCGATCAGTGTTTCAATGATCCAGGTGCATTTTTTATTAAAAATGCGACAAATCGGCAAGAAAAAGTCGTAGATCAATTTTTTTGGTGTCATTGGATAGCTGAGACTTTAATCTTGCGAACCATTATAGTATAGATCGAGAGAAATATTTGTTTACCTTTTCCGAAAGGAGTGAAATTGAAAAATGATACAAAATGATCACGTTTTGACTTTACTGCTTGTGTTTGAGTGAAGCAATTTTTTCAGCAAAAATAACCTAGAGGATCTGAAAGTGCAGACTTTACCCTTTGAAACAAACTAAGGTGCACTCATCTGCGATTTTTTTTCGCAAAGTTACGTTACTTCAAATATCTTCCTTTTTTAAGGTAAGACTTGATTATTATTATTCCAACGATAAATGCACACTTTTCATTCGAACTGCGGTAAACCGGCAAGAAAAAATCGTAATTCAATCCTTTTGGTCTCGTTCGAAAGCTGAGACTTTAATCTTAGAGATCATATTAGTTTCGAATGATCAAAAAATTAATTGAACTTCGCAGAAACGTGAGAATATCGAAAATGTTAGAAATTGATGATCTTTTACTTTCTTGCTTGTCTTTCAGCGAATAAATTTTTCGAGAGAAATGACCTAGAAGAACAAGAAGCGCGAACTTCAACCTTCAAAATGAGCCAAGATAAACCCTCCTGCGATTGTTGTTCACAAAGTTACAGCATTTGAAATATCTCCACTTTGCGTCGCAAGATTCGCTGATCATTATTCTAACGCTGAAGATCCATTTGTCGTTGAAACTTCGGTAAATCGGTAAGAAAAAATCATAGATGAATCTTTTTGGTCGCGTTCGAAAGCTGAGATTCTAATCTTACAGAAAATATTAGTTTCGATTGATCAAAAAATTGTTTGAACTATACAGAAACGTGAGAAGATCAAAAATGTTAGAAATTAACAATCTTTTACTTTTTTGCTTGTGTTACAACGAATAAATTTTTTCCAAAGAAATAATCTAGAGAAACTGGAAGTGCAATCTTCACTCATTAAAATGAGCTAAGACAGATCCGCCTATGATTTTTATTCACAAAGTTACAACATTTGAAATACCTCCACTTTGCGTCGCAAAATTCGTTGATCATTATTCTAACGCTGAAGATCCATTTGTCGTTGAAACTTCGGTAAATCGGCAAGAAAAAATCATAGATCAATATTTTTAAACTCGTTGGAAAGCGGAGACTCCGATCTTGACCACGAGGTTGCATTCGATCGAAAAGAAAATTAGTCCAACTTTGCAGTAGCGTTCGAAAACGAACCAAATTATTCGATAGCGTATCAGCGTGCATCGATTATAAATCCGATAGCATTGCAACATATTTCAGGAAACGATCGGAGACACCGTGAACGCGTCGACGTGTTTCGAAACTCGGTCTCACGAAATGGTCTACGGGGATCGGTTGGCGATTGCCAAGTATTCGAAGGTGGCGTCCCGTGAAGGGATAGCAGGTCCGAAAATGACGTCCGTGGCAACGGACAGGCGACGATACGTATCGCCTTAGTGTCGTACAACGATCTTCGCTACGATCAATGGTAAACGCGTTATCGCGTCGGGATCGCGGAAGGGTTCGTTTCGTCCGGATAAACATCGGGGTTTCGGAACCGGCGCTGCGGAATCGCACCGCGATTCCAACGGCAATAACGACTCTTACTTACAATTAGTTTCTTCACCGATCCCCGCCGCGGCGCACGCGAAACTTCCGATCGGTTTTTCCTCGTTGATCGCCGTCCTCGTCCGCCGCCGGCTTCCTTAAACAAGAGGACACGTGTCGCCATGGGATTTGCACCTGGCGAGACGGCTCAGGTAACGGCGAATGACCGTTTCGTAATCACCATAGGGCGACCGGATTCAAATCTTCGTGTTCGTACCGGGGTTTCAAGCATCCTTCGATTCTCTCGGAGAACTTTTTCATCTTTGGCGTTTCCGCGCGCTCGGTTTTCCGCTTGCCGTTTCTTGAAAGATTAATTTAGGCGAAAATAAAGCACGCGACGTCAAAGTAGATGCTTCTGGCTTTCAAATGAGGTTGGATTCGTTGGACGATTTTTTTGTTGTTGCAGAGTTATGCTAGTTTGTGTACGAGTGTCTTTTTACGCAACGATAATGATTGTTTTAACGATGGGAGCATGATACTCGTTAGAAGTGCGATAGATCAGTAAGGAGAAATGGTGGAGCAGTTTTTTTGGTACCGTAGGAAAGCTGAGACTCCATTCTTCACAATGCAGGTATGTTCGGTCGAGAAGAAAGATTTGTTAATTTTCCGGGAAGGTTGGGATTTGAAGAATTATAAAAATGAAGAGATTTGCATTCAAGTTGCATTTCAGTTTGTATTTGACTGCAACAATTTTTTCGAGTGAAATAGCCTAGAGATTCTGAAAGCGCAAACTTCAATCTTTAAAACGAGCTATGGTAAATCGTCTTGCGATTTTTTTGGTCAGAGATATGCTAGTTTAAACTTCGATAGGCCTTGAAGAGTTGGGAATATTAACTTATTCCAATGCTGACATCATATTTTTGATTTCAAGTGCGATAACTCGGTGGGAAAAAATCGTAGATCAATTATTTTGGTCTCGATGGAAAGCTGAGATTCTAATCTTGACGACTACCGTAGTTATAATCGAGAAAAAAATTTTGTATGCTATTTAGAAACAGGTGAATTTAAAAAATCGTAAAAAATCACGTCTTTCTGCACTTCAGGCAGTGATCGACGCCAAAATTTTTTTCGGAAAAGTAATCCAGAGATTCTGAAAGCTTGAACTTTTTAACTTTTTCAACTTTAAAATGAACCAAGATAGATCCTTTTGCGATTTTTTCTCACAAAGTTACAAAAGTTCGAACATTACACATTTTTGACTCGAGACTTGATAATCATTGTTCTAAGGATAGAAGTACACCTTTCGCTCAAAACGCGATAACTCCTTTTAAGAAAATCGTAAATCAATTTTTTTGGTCTCGTTAGAAAGCTGAAACCATAATTCTGACGACCATTGTACTCTCAACTGAGAGAAAAAATTCTTAAACCCTTCAGAAACGTATGAATCAGAGAAATGATAAAAAGCGACCACTTTTTGTATTTCTGTCAGTGTTCGACTGAACAATTTTTCTAGATAAAACTAATATAGAGATTCTGAAAGATCGAACTTCGACCTCAAAGATGAGCTAAGGTACATCTTCCTACGATTTTTCGCAAAGAAGTTGCGATAGTTTGAATACCTGAAACGCAGGAGCCTTGAAAAGCTGAGCAAAAATCAGCGGAGTTAATGACGTTTCGCATTCGCTTTCAAAGCCGTAATTAAATCTACGCTGCGCATGGTATATCGAAAGCAATTGCAGCAGAAACATCCCTTTAACACACGTTAGAACGTTGCAGCAAATATGCTACCACCGTGGCTCGGCAAGGAGACAAAATGGCCGCCGCGTGGCGCTTTCACCGGTCCGTCGCGACGCGTCGCTCGTCAGCTTGTCGTCGTCGGTTCGTTGGCAGCGATCCACGATCCCCGATCCGTCCACGGGATCGACGGCGCAGTTTTCGAGCACGGCTGCTCCCGGTGAGGACAGGTGCTCGAGGAAAGGAGCCGGTCGAATCGGCCATGGAATTCGAGAAAACGACTCGGGAGGTGGGCGAAACGCGAGCATTAGCATCGTCGACGATCACGCATTTAAATGCGGCCTGTTCCGGTGATCAGCTGCCGCCGCTGTCCGGTCAATCATCGTTCCACAAAATCCCCTGGGAAACACGCGAGCCAAGCCAATTACACCTAATTCATAATCGATCGAGTTTACCTCGCCGACGCTGTTCGAAAATCGCTTCGAAACGCGTGGCGTCTTCGCGAATTTTTTACGGGAAAACCGAACGACTTAGAACCACGAGACTTCCTCCAATGAATTCAGGCACGATTCGCTGTTGCATACAAATTTTTGCGGCGCCCAATTGTCACGATTGCAGCCGGTGATGATGATTACAGTCAGCAACCTTATTAACGTCGTCGTAAATCGATGCCGAGAAGTACGCGATATTTGAGAATTAATTACCGGAGGACCGATCCGTGCAGACGGTTCAAACTTTCCGCGTATGTTTTCGAGCAGGATCGCTCGTTGCCGACGAATTCTTGCGGCGCCGAATCTCTGCAATTACCGTCGATGCTTAAATAAGAGTCGTTTAACTAATTGAGGTCGTCGTAAAGTCGCGTTGGGCGGTTCGTCGTTTTCAAGAATTTATTACGGGCGAACCGTGCGACGCGGAACAATGAAACATTTCGCAACGTGTTTGCGCATGATTCGTCGTTGCAGACAAATTTTTTTAGCGCCCGATCTCGACGATCACGGCCGACGCGCGATTAAACTCGTTCGCGCTTGCGAGCGTCGTCGTGAATCGATGCTGGAGAATCGTCCGTATTTAAGAATTAATTATAAAAAAACCAAGCGGCGCGGAGCAACGAGACTTCCTGCGGTGTATTTGCGAGTGTTTCGACAACGAGAACAAATTTTTCTTGTTTCCAATCTCGACGATCACGGCCGACATGCAATCAAACTCGTTCGCGCTTGCGAGCGTCGTCGTGAATCGATGCTGGAGAATCGACCGTATTTAAGAATTAATTATAAAAAACCCAAGCGGCACAGAGCAACGAGACTTCCTGCGGTGTATTTGCGAGTGTTTCGACAACGAGGACAAATTTTTTCGACGCCCTGTGCCTGCCGGCGGCGGCGAGGGCGCGAAATTTCGCAGCGAAACCGTGAACTTCGAACGAACGTCGACAGAATCGTTCGCGTGGTCTGCTCGAAAAGCCATGGGAACCGATCGGCGGGGCATTATGGGACGCCGAGGAAGCAGAAGAAGATGGTCTCCGACGGGCAGAGATATCCAGAAGGTAGGAAACTCGCTGCCAGGCCGGCATGTCGATCTTCGATCGGTTGCGATTCTTTTTTCTTGCGAAAGGAAGGCAAATAGAATTACCGGCGGAAAAGGACGCAATAATGGCGGCGTTGCGGGGTTCCTGGGGAGGGGTCAGAGGGGTGACGGCGGGCTGGACGAGGCGGGAGGGGGCGAGGGGGAGGAGGCAGGAGGAAGAGTTTGAAGAAGTCAGGATGGCGCGGCGAAGCTAGCCAGCCGAGACCGACGGTCACGCGAACGCCGAGCCGCGCGGCGCGTTCTTGCCTCTCGCGAATTGAACAGAACAATGCGAACGGCTCTCTAACGAACCCGTGGATATATATTCCTGGACTTTCCGAACGGTTTATCAGATACGATTTAAAGGCAGCGAGCGCGAGCGCGATTCCGAGCGGGCAATTACCATTCATGAGATGCTCTATCTCCGAGGGGATTGAAAACAACGGGCAAAGTGGACGATTACTCGAACGTACTAATTTTTAGCAGGGCCCGGCCAGCCACCGGCCACGGAATTTTCGAACGCGTGTCTTCACGGCGGATTTTCTGACCGCGAGTCCTCGGAAACGCGGCGTACTTTTCAGACAGTCGGCAGAGCGAACTTTGGGAATTTTTTTCGGGGAAGCTGGCAGATTTTTGGAAGTGTGCATTTCACGATTTTGTAGACTGTGTAGTCAGAAGAGACTGAGAATTTTTTTAGTGAAAAATATTGAGCATTGTAGAAATGGCAGCCATGTTTGTTCGAGTTGGCGAAGCTAGGGATCTTACCCTGGAGTGGTCGGTTGCACTTTGGGAATTTTTTTTAGGCAATTGTGCGAATCTTTCGAAATAAAACTTTTTAGATTTTATAGATTGTATAGCCAGAAGACATTGAGAATTTTTTTAGCAGGAAACAATAACAATTATTAAAATGGCAGCCATGTTTATTCGAGTCACTGAGGCTAGGGAGTTTATCCGAGGCGATAGTTGAGAATTTTGGGAATTTTTTTCGAACGACTCCGTAAACTTTTCGGGACGAAACTTTGCTCATATTATAAGTAGTATATCCAGCTAAAGCTGCTTATTTTTCTACTTGAAAAGTATCAACGATTGTCGAAGTTATAGCCAATCTTCCATCGTCACCACCAACATCGCTCACGTATACGCTCCACCACTTGTAGCAAGCTCAATTTTCATTTGTCAACCGTGAAAAAATTTACGAGCACGTCCAGAGAGTGAACATAAACGTTCAGAAATTTTTGCGGCAATCGGTTCTGCAGTTTCCTAGCAAAAAAATAAAGAAAATTGCTGAATCCTAAAATCGCGTTGAACTCCAGGACGACGCAGATTGCGAGACGCAATAAAGACGGCTGTTTGGAAAAGCGTAATTTCCAGGGGAGCGAAGCGGATCGAAACTAAAAAGTATAGAACGAAAACGAAGACGGCGGAGAGCGTCGACGATCAGCAGGAGAAACTCCGGAGAGCAGCGAGCGGTCGTCGAGGTGGAACGGCGACCACGCGGGAATTATCATAATTTCATAATTAGCTCGTTCCGGGGGTCCTTCCCGGCAGTCTCTGCGAGCCAGCAACGTTTAAACGCTCCTCGGACACGCTACCGACGCTGCTTCTGTGTATCTCTTTCGAATTGTTTTTTTATCCTCTCCGGATCGGGCCCAGGTCCCGCGAAACCGACTTCCGGAAAAATCGTGGGACTCGTCGCTGTCCCATTTACTGACCTTCGCATGCCGCCTGAATACCAGCATGTCTTCATTTTTCAAGCTGACAGGCTCGTTTCAATTAAAGCTATTTCCCACCGAACCATTCTGTCAATCTCGGATTTCTCATCCCCGGGTCAAATGAACAACATGGACGAACATGAGCAATGATATTGCATAATTAAAACCAATTAAAATAGTGCAAGTTAGTCTGTGTGAGAAATTCAACATCTGTACGGGCCCTTGGAGGATGATTCAAACTGCTTCAAACATTTTCAAACCATAAAATGGAAGTTGCAACCTAGCATTAGCTACAACGCTGTACCATCAAAAACATCCAAGGGAATTTAAAGATAATCATAAGTTTCTTGAAAGTTGATTCAAACTGTTTCAAACATTTTCAGATCATGATATGGAAGTTGCAATCTAGCATCAATTGCAACGCTGTCATCAAAGATGTCCAATCGAATTTAACAATAATCATAAGTCTCGTGGAAGCTGATTCAAACTGCTTCAAACATTTTCAAACCACAAATTAGAGTCAGAGACCACCATAGCCTGAAACAATGTGCCACCAAAGAAATCCAACGTCAGTTAAAAAATTTAAAATGACCTCTTCTAGAACCTTTAACCTACGACCCCTAGGAAACTCATTCAAACTACTTCGAACATTATCAAACCACCAGTTACAATCACGAACCTCCATCGGCCACGTGACCGCACCGCCAAGGACCTCTAGTGCCATTTAAAAAATTCAGTGCGATCTATTTCATAACTCATCATCGTAAAATCCATCGGAAACAGCTTCAAACCGCTTCAAACCTCTTCAAACACGACGAAACCGCAAAGTTCACGTGCATCGTCTCGCGGACAATTTTCAGAGACGCGATTTCCGTCAAATAAAAGGGAAAGCAAATCAAAGTTCTCTCAGCCCACCCCCACCCCTCTCGCCTAACCAGCCGGTCGCATCGTTACTCTCCGCTTCCGCGGAGGAACGATCGGTATCGTGGCGGGTTTCGTGCGAGGGGTGGGTTCGCCGGTTAACGAGGAAGCAACAAAACCACGAGTATGTTGCTGGCTGAGCTTTCCGCCTCTCCTTCCCCTCCCCCTCGCCCCGCCGCTCCTCTCCTCCTTATTTTCTTTCCTCGGGAGAGAGAGGATGACTTATCGACTGGGCCGCGAGCACACGGAAACGGACGTGCACCACGCTCGGCTCGGCTCTCCCGGCTCTCTCGACCCTCTCTTTCTCTCTCTCTCTCCTTCTCTCTCTCTCTCTCTTTCGGTTCTCTTTCTCTCTCGGCTACTCGGCCCTTCCACCACGGACGTTTCTCCCTCTGGACGCGCATTATGTAAAGCGCGACGGTTTATTTCGGCACGAGAGCCGCGTCCGAGCGTTATCGGATCGCGTGTTCACCAGCCACCAGGCTGCCACGACGATGTAGGCCAGCTACGCCGTCCGCGTCCCGTCGTCGTGCTCGATTAGCAGCCCCGAGGACATTTTTCACCGGCCTCGCCGCGCCTCCGATGATCCACGAGGCCAGATCCGCCGATTTTCCAGCCCTGGAACAGCGCGAATCACGATCCGCGCAACTATTTACCGCGTTTGACGATGTTTGAACTCGATGTTGCGATGCTTGAACCCGCTGTGACGATGCTTGAACACGGTTCGACGATGTTTGAACACGGTTCGACGGAGTTTGAACACGGTTAGACGACTTTGGAGACGATTTGACAACATTTGAATACGGTTCGACGACTTTGAACACGATGCTACGACGTTTGAACCTGGTGCGACGATGTTTGAACACGGTTCGATGATGTTTGAACACGGTTCGACGACGTTTGAACGCGATTCGTCGGAGTTTGAGAGGCCCTGCAGCACTCGGAGGAGCAGAAGGGGGCTCTGTTCTTATCAGAAACTCCTGCACCGGAAACCAGGGGGTGCTCCGGTTACCAAAAGTCCTTTTGTATTATAATGGCGGGATTTTTAAGCGCGTGCGGGGCCGGTCTGTATTCAAAGCAGCCTTCAAACTAATTTGAATAAGGAATAAAGTGCCTTTTTCGAAGTGATATAAGCGAGGGGCTCCAGGTGAGCCAGCTACCTCTCTCTCTCCTCCTCTTTTGTGCTTGTTCTTTCTCCCTCTCCCTCCATCTCTCTGTTTCTCTCTCCCTCTCCCGACGTTGGCCGCTTTTTATCTAATCTTGTCGTGCCATGTAAGGCGGAATGGGACAGGCAGAGAGCTCTTAAAAGTCCCAGCCACCGACGTTATTATTTAAATTAAGCTCTCCTCCAGCCTCCCTGTCCTCCCGGCCACCTTCTCCCCCATTTCTTCTGTCGCGATGACACCAGCCTCTTTCAGCCGCGCGACCTCGATATGGAAGAATATCGAGCAACGCTCCGGGCTCGGCGGGACGGGAGGTGGACAGTGGACAATGACAGAAACGGGACGAGGAGCGAGCCGATCGTCGCGCTCGATTACACGGCCCTCCGTCAAATTTATTTGCATTTTTATGACGTCCTTATCGATTCCCTTTCGCTCCCGCCGTGAATCGAACGGTAGCCAGCACGCCGTTGTTCCAGTCGCACGGAATTAGGAGGCGCACACGTGTTTATACCGGGTGTCCTGCTGCTTATCCTCCGCATCTCCGTAGGTGGCCCGGAGAAAACAACGTGGAAGCTGGAGACACTTCATTTGTGATGCCTCGTCGAAATGTCGTGCCGTCGACGATCATTTTTATTCCGTCGGCACAAAATTATGGTAGATGGTCCGAGATACCGTCTCTCGAATGCAACAAGTCTCGTTTAGATAGCTGCACCAGGACCTCCAGAAAAAATTCCTGAAGATGGTCATTTTTTGTTAAAATTGAAATGAACATTCTTCGGAAAAGGAGTTTCTTTCTAGTGAAATAATGATATCTTCCGAAATGAATTTGTTTTCTTGATCAACAAAATTGTGTAGATGGTTGAACATGTAATCTGTGAAACGCAATAAGCCTCGATTAAATATCTGTACCAGAACTTCCAGAAAAAATTCCCACAGATGGTCTTTTCTTTGCCAAAATCGAATTCTCGTCAAACTTTCCTAAAAATTGGTCTTCAGCGAAGCTGTCGTATCTCCGACACTGAATTTTATTTCTTGATAAAAAAAAATGTCACAGATGGTCCAAGGTGCAGCCTTTCAAGCCCACCGAGTCCCGATTACAAATATCCATCGGTGCCGCCACAAAAAATTCTCGAATACCCGGTGAAAACATTGTTCGAAATTTTCCCGCGGGTCCAGCGACTCGTGCATCGAAAATGGCGCGATCTCTTCCGGTTCGAAGCGGTGCAGGCTGCGTACCGAACCGGTTGGAAACGTTCAGTCCGCGGTAACGCTATTGTCTGGCGAGGGGCTGGCTAGGGGAACAGGTGAAGAACCGTAATAATATGGAAATGATAGGCAGTCCGAGAACGATTTAGCGTCGGCGCGGATACACAAAGCCGGCCGTGTAAACGCGTTTGTTGGCTCAGCCGACCGCAGAGCCGCGTGCTCCGCTTTATTGAGGCGTCTTGTCATCGGCTGAGCCGGGCTCGTCTTCAGAAAATCGCCAGCGAGACCCTCGCGACGGCCGAAACGACCCTGTTATCGAGACTCCTTGTGCGTTCTACCATGCAATCATCCGAAAAGATCAAATAATACCACGAGAAACGTTCGTAGCTTCGTGCGAAGTGGGCGTGGCGTACTCGGTGGGCGTGGCTTAGTCAATCTAGAGCGCAGTGACATGTGCCCATACTTCTCGTAAAATTTATTAGAAGATAAGTTTGTAATTCATCTGTAAGCTTTTTAAACGGCCATGGTTTCATGTACATTGCCCTGAGTGGGCGTGACCTCGGCTCCAGAGCAACGCCCACGCGGCACTTTATGCTCCGGCTTGTCGCAGAATCTCGAGAACAATTAACTGGAGCGCCGATTTCAAAGCAAGAATACCACCGTGTCCTCGTTTGAATTGGTCGAAGCGAGCGTGGTTTAGCGAGCACAATTCGGCGCGAAGCTAAGCCTAAGATATTCGTGGTTGAGCATAGGTCGGCGCTAGTGGGAGTGGTTTTGCATAGATCGGCGCTAGTGGGCGTGGCCTGGTGGCCCCGGGCAGTCCGGCCGCGAGAAACGGACAGAGAGGGTAAACGGCGTTCGATCGAGCATAAAATGCCGGAAAATCGATCCGATCTCCTCTAGCTTCCCACGAGGAGCACGAGTCGGAGAGGTCGGCTCATCGCGGACAAAGAGGAGAGCGCAGGCGGCGCAGAAGTGGACAGGGGCCCCGGTAAGTGACGTTTCTCGGAAGCTCCCGAGCGTCCCCGGCGGACACGGCCCCGGACAATCGTTCTCGAAAATCTCTCACGATACTCTGGACCCCCCCTCCCGGGCCCCGCTCGGCCCCCGGGCCTCTCCTCCCAGGTGCATCATTATTCCCGCATCACCCACGCCCGACGTTCTCTCCGTCTCCCGGACTGTCCGCGGCTCTGCAACCTCGACATGTTGGTAACTCTCGCAAGGGACCGTGGGGCCCATGGGGCAGGCGGGGGGAGGGGAAGAGTTTAAGGGAGCGAAAGCTGCGCGAATTATCAGTCGCGTGTGATCGCCGAGTCGAACCGAGCCGGACCGAGTCGGCCACCGACAAAGACACCGGCCATCCATAATTCAAGCAATCCGGTCATTGTGTGTCGCAGCAGCGCGCGGGCGCGGGCGCCGATTGCCTCTTTAGCCGCCGCGGCTCGGCGCGCCGCTCTTAGCGCCGCCGGGGCCACTGACGACACCTGCGGCCTCCTGCCTCCACCACCTCCTCCTCCTACTTCTCCTCATTCTTACGTGTTAATTCAGACACGGGCCCCGCGGCGACCGATCGCGCAAAATGATGCCCGGACGCAACAGCCGCAGGCCTGTCTTTGGCTGGATCATACTACTTGGAGATGGAGGCTGACTAGCCTGATGTTCGGGGATTTTTCTCGGGAAAAGTTGTTTACCGATCGGGATGGCACTGTGAGGGTTTAAAAGGGCGGTCTTTCGAGGGTCGGCAAGAATTTTTTCATCGAGAAAGGGCCATTTTTGTGGCAGGGACCGCTATGATTCTGAGGGTATGTTTTTCAGGTCGAGGGACTTCGACCAAAGTCAAGGCGATATTTGAACATTTTTTTCGGAAAAACTTGTGGACCGATTCTAATGAAATTTCGTGCGTTTTAATGCATGTAATTTCTAGAATCGTTAGGAATTTTTGCCTCGACGAAGTTCTGTTTTTGTAGCAGGGACCACTATGATTCTGAGGGTACGTTTTTCAAGTCGAGGAACTTCGACCAAAGTTAAGGCGATATTTGAACATTTTTTTCGGAGAAACTTGTGGACCGATTCGAATGGAATTTCATGCGTTTTAATGGATGTAATTTCTAGAATCGCTAGGAATTTTAGCATCGACGAAGTTCCGTTTTTGTGGCAGGATCAGCTATGATTGTCGAGGTACCTTTCGAATGAAGTTGGACGAGATTGGGCCAAAATTATTATCATCTTTGGAAATTTTTCTTGAAGCTACCAGCAGAGATTTTTCAATGAAACCTAGTGCATTTGAAAAGTTACACTCTCGACCATCAGACAGAATTTTTACATCGGTGTAGTTCGATTTCCATAGCAGTTACATTCAAACACCTCGAGGTCCTTCCCTGTTGGAATATAATTATTTATTATCGCGGCAATCGCGACACCTGTTAAGGAATGCATTGTAATTACTGTTCCAGTGACCTGTAATTAAACACTTGTAATTCAACCGTATTACCAGTGCCCATCCTACATACACATAACTGCGAAACACAGTAATTGGCCATACAGATCTGCCTGGTCCGATCTCGCTCGCGCTGTTGGATTCCCGAAAGCGTCTTGAAAATACAAATCGGCTGCCGCGAATCCTCGAGAACTGCCAGAAAATTATTAAGGGTTGCACGGCCGTGAAACCAAAGGACAAAGGATTCGTAAATTTTTCTAGCCGGCAATGCCGGTTCGGGGGCCGCGCGAGCGCCTCGCGAGCGTACTTTCGACAAAGATGTACCGTTCGACGAACGCTGAATGCATTCCTGCGTGATAAGGATCGGTGGCAGTGGCAGTGGCAGCGGCGTCGGCAGCGTCAGAGGCGGCGGGTTACGACGGAAAAAAGCCGCGGCCGACGCGGCGCGGTGTAATCGTTTTATTTTCAGCGGCGGTTTCACGCTTTCGATGTCGGGGCCCCGGCGGCTGCGGCGCGCCGCGGCGCGGTTGGTCACCGGCGGAGCGCGAAAGCGGCGGCACCGATTGAAATGAAGCAATTAGAAAATTACCATACGTAATACCGGCCGTTTCCGAAAGCAGTAAGGAGGCGCACGCACGTTCGGAGTCCGAATGCCATCTGATAGGAGCGCGTTTCCTCGCGTTTAACCGGAGGCATGCAACAACAACAACGTTCCCGTGTGTGCATTCTTCGTATGTGGCCCCGAGTCTCATTAAGGATGCCAGCAGCCTGACCGCCATTGAGTTTCAGCCACCTAAGAGGGTTCAAGGTCCTCGCCGGTCGCAGCGTTTCTTCTCCGCGCTCGCTCATTTTCCTGATAGGCTCCGCCGGCGTCGAACTTCTGGCCGTCGCGCGGCTTCCGCGATCGAACCGCTTTGCCGCAATTGTCCAAAGAGTTTTCTGATCGGCGAACACGCCTCCAAGCTCGCGCGAGTCACGCAAAAGCATTTCGAAACACGGCCGGCTCTTCCTCGCAGGAGCACGAAAGCCAGGATTTCCTCATCGCGCCGACGCCATTCACTAATTTAGCAACGTCTCTCGCGCTCCGCTCGGGGATTTACGCAATTACCGCGATTAATAACCGCGCGTCCGCTCTGTGGAAATCGGCCGCGAGATGAGCGCAAGCGGCCCGGGCATCCCGCGAGGCGAAGCCGCCGGCTACGAGCGGCCTAACTCGATCGGGTTACCCGGAAACGCGGCCTGCCATATTTTCCAGGCTCCGGGAGGACCCTCTCGAGACGATCGTATCTTCCGCAATTAATCTTACTTTTCCATGAAAAAATTGTGGTAGATGGTCCGAGATATTGTCTTTCGAACGTGATAAGTCTCGTTCGAACAGCTCGATCGGAGTTTCTGGAAAAAATTCCCGAACATGGCTTCCTCATTGCCAGGAACGAAAAGTTGTGGAACGTATCTTGAAGAAGGACCTTCAACGAAGTGACGGTATCTCGGACGATAAATTCTGTATCTCGATGGAAAAATTTGGGTAGTTGTTCCAAGATGTGCTCTTTTGAATGCAACAAGTCTCGTCGAAATAGCTGCAACAGAGTTTCTAGAACAAATTCGCGAACATTGCCTTTCTTTGGCAAGATCGAGATCTTGTGAAACTTCCCTGGAAATGGACCTCTAGCGAAGCGATCGTGCGGCCGATAATAAATTTTATCTCTCGATGAAAAAATTATGATGACTGGTGCAAAATACGATCTTTCGAAGCTGCTAAGTCTCGTTCCAAAATCTCTACCAGCCGCTTCAGAAAAAATTCTCAAAAATCACCTTTCTCCATTACGATCGAAACCACGTCGATCATCCCCGAAAACGTACCTCCATCAAAACGTTCACATCTCCAACAGAAAAGAACATTACCAATCCAAAAAAATTCCTGCAGATGGTCCACAGTGCAGCCTATCGAACGCCCCTAGTCCCGTTAAAAAATCCCAAGCAACGCCACCAGAAAAAATCCCGAAAGACAACCTTCCAGCGCCCGCCACGCAGCAAAACTTTACGAGAACACGGACGCAAGGCGCTAGGTGTGAAACGGCGCGCATTCTTTCGGAGCTGCTAATCCGTGAAGCTCGGTACCGAGCTGAATCGGGCTTGAAAAAAGGGCCTCTGGGTACTTGAACCTTGAAACGGACCGATTTGCCAATCACACGGGTCCGCGGCGGTGCGCGGAACGCGAAACGCCTGGCATACCGGGACGACAAATGCGCCTCGGGGCTGCCTGTGCCGAAGACAAAAGGTGCTAAGTCAGGGAAGGGAGCGAGCCTGGTACCACCGATCGTATATTTCGCTGGTCGCAGGTCGTTGCAGCGCGCAGCGCCACGGTGCAACGCGCGGCATTCGCGGAATGAAGGCGTCCGGGGCCCTCGAATCCTTTTCTCGAATAAAAACCGGCGCTGAGGGACACGGTCCTAACTCACTGCCTTTGGAGGGAGCGAAAGGGACAGAGAAGGACAGAGAGGGACAGAGAGGCCTCTTTCTCTCCCTCTCCCTTGGCCCCGTCTCTCCGCCCCGCGGCGCCGCGAGTGCGAAAATAATCGTCAGCTTTGTTGCGAGCCGCCTACACATGCGTCGACACGCTGCACGCGCACTCCCACCGTCTCTCTCTCTCTCTCTCTCTCTCTCTCTCTCTCTCGCTCTCTCTCACTCTTTATCTCTGTTTATCTCTGTCTCCCTCTCGTGGCCTCTTCAAAGGGTTTCTCTCGGCATCCAGAGTCCAGAGTGGACTGCGTCGAACGGGACGCGCCGGAACGGGACAAGACGGCTGATGTGGTAATCCATCGCAGGGAACCGAGAGGGATTTAATTAACCGGCGCGCATCTCGCGATCACGGGCGTGGCGTAAATCAGGATTCCTGGTATTCGCCGGGGCCTCCTCGGACCGCCAGCTTCGTTCCAATACCGTGAATCAAAGACTCGGTTCAGAGAGCCGGGAGAAGGGGAGAGATAGAGAGAGATACCAGATACTCTCTTGCCTCCGGTTTAGGTCTAATGGAACGCAGACGCGATAAACAAACAGGAAACGCAGATAGCGATCGTAATTGCGAGAAGAACAATTAGAACCGCGAGCCGAATGCCCGGGAAATGGATGGCACTCGGCCGGGATTGCGCGAACAAACTATTAACACGCTGATTAATTGTGCTCGCGACGGACAGAACTCCGGCCGAGGATTTCCAGCGAGGAACCGACGGAACGCGCTGGTTCCGAGCGCTTCTCGTAGCTTTTAATGACCTTTATCTTCTCTGCTCAGAGAATTCGGATAGGGTAGGTGAAAGTAGAGAATTTGGACTATGAAATGAGTGGATGCGCGTCGCTGTCCGACTTTTTTTTGTCGAAGTTGTAACAGGACAAACGGCGACATTTTTTTCATCGAGATTCGATGATGGAAGAGCAGCGGTCGTTCAGACTGCGACAAATCGGTAAGGAAAAATCGTGGAGCAATTTTTTGGGTGTCGTTGGAAAGCTGCGACTCCAGTTTTGATGGAAATGGAGGTTTCGATAGAATAGAAAATTTGTTGAACTTCGCAGGAAAGTCTAAATTCGAAAAACCAGGAAAAAGTGATAACTTCTTTATTTTGCTCTGTGTTCTACGGCAAAATTTTTTTATGAGAAATAACTTAGACGTTTTGAAAGCAGATACTTTCCCCGTTGAAACGAGCTCAAGTACACCCTCCTACGATTTTTTTTCACGAAGTTGCACCGGCTCAAAGATCGACGCTTCTTTTGTCCAATCTTCGATGGCCGTCGTTTTAATGGTGAATGCGCAGTTTTCATTCAAAATTCGATAAAACGACGAAGAAAAATCGCAGATCCATTTTTTGGGGGTCGTTGGAAAGCGAAGACTATAATCTTCTCGATCGTGGTGGTTAAGATCAAGGAAAAAATTTTTCAAACTTTGCGCAGGAATCTAAATTCGAAAAATCATAAAATTAACCCTATTTCGCTTTTCTCCCCGTGTCGAATCGCAAAAATTTGTTCTTGAAGAATAACTTAGACGACTTAAAGACGCACACTTTCCCCGTTAAAACGAGCCCACGTACATCCTCGTGCGATGTTTGTTCACGAAATTACAGCAGGTCAAAGATCACCAGCTTTTCACTTAAGGCACCCCCATTATTGATCTCCATTATCACGATAAGAACTAGCTTACTCTGGTTAATACATTTTTATCGCGATGTAGTATTCTTCTCCGACATCAGGCAGATTGATCTGCGCGATGTATCGCGATTAGATCAGCCAGCGGCTCTTATCTCGGTATTTGTTTCTAGCGCTGACTGAGTGCTCGCACAGTAATTCTTTAAATCGGCTTCGCAATTAGCCTTTTAAAATCACAATGATTTTCACGTCGGTTTCTCTTACTCTCCTCTCTCTCTCTCTCACTCACACACATACTTTTTCTTTCTTTCTCTCTTTCTCTCTTTGTCCCGCTTGGCAGCGTCGGCCCCGTGGCGAACGAACGCTGTGCGAATTGCCGCGGTAGCGAGACCGGACGATTCCGTTGCCGCGTGGAAAAAGAGAGAGAGTGAGAGAGTGAGAGAGCGAGAGAGAGAAAGAGAGAGAGAGAGAGAGTCGGCGAGGAGACGCGTGCACGAGTGCGTGATATCGCGGACACGCATCTCAGATCCCGTGCCGTGATATCGAGCACGCATATTACGAGGCCCAGAGAGCAGATGCTAACTTCGGTTGAACCCGAGCCGCTGCCTCCGTTCCCGGTCGTTGCTTCGACGCGAGCAACAGAAACAACCGCCACCGCCGCTGCCAACCGAGAAAGACAATGAGAGAGTTTTCGAGGTGCCCCGCGGGAACTCGGACTCGCCAGCCTGGACTTCCTCCTCCGGTTCAGTTTCCTTTCCTTTCCTTTCTTTCGTCTCGACCTGACAACCGACGGTTTCTACCACGCGCACGCTCGCGTTCGTTCTTCCCGCCAAAACAGGCTTCCTAAACATTGAACGTGGACGAGAAAATTCATACAGACCTCCGAAAGCGCAATCTTTCGAACCTGATGTGTCTCGTTTTAAAATCTCAAACAGCGCCTTCTGAAAAAATTCTCAAAGATTGCTTTCGTTCCGGTAGGATCTAATCGCGTCAAGCTTGTTTAAAAAAAGGATGTCTAGCGAAGCGTTTATATTTTCGACGAAAATTATTATTTCTCAACGAATAAAATACTCACCTACTCGCGAAAGTAGACCCTTTCGAACGAGATATGTCTCGTTTCAATATCTCTAATAGCGCCTTCTGAAAAAATTCTCAAATATTGCTTTCTTTCTGGTAGGATCTAATCGTGTCAAGCTCCTTTAAAAAAAGGATGTCTTGAGAAGCGTTTATATTTTCGACGAAAATTATTATTTCTCAACGAATAAAATACTCACCTACTCGCGAAAGGACACTCTTTCGAACCAGATACGTCTCATTTCAAAATCTCAAACAGCGCCTTCTGAGAAGATTCTCAAAGATTGCTTTCGTTTCGATCGGATCCAAATCGTGTCAAATTTCCTCAAACTGACCATTTAGCAAAGTGTTTCACATTTTCAATAAAAATACACATCCCTCGATAAGAAAATTTGCATCGACACTGCAATCTATGGCCTTCAAAATGCGCTAAGTCTGATCACGAAATCTCTGAGGGTACCCGCAGGAAAAATTGCCGAAGCAGAGCTTTCCGCCGCGTCAATTTCCATCGAGCGAGTCGTGCGGTAGTACCGGGTGTCCGAATGATTCCGGAGCAACGATCGCGCGAAATCTGACAAACCGTAAAATTCCTCGCGGTCCGATTAAGCGGGCTATCTTGATTTTCCACCCTGCGTTTATGATTTTCTCGAAGATAGAACGGCCGAGTTAATAGGAGGGTTCGCGTAACACAATACTCCGTCGAGGGCAGGCTCGCGTGCAGTTTCCAGCTCGGGGCCATCGCCGGGGCCAGTTCGCGGGCCAACCGGGGCCCTAGCGTGCTCCGTCGCTCCCATAATAAATGCGTTCGTTCCCGGTCCGGCTACCGGACCGATGCAGTTCCGAGCCGGGTTTACGAGCGCGGCAGCTGCAAATCGTCGCAATTGAATTCGTAGTTTACGAGCGCGACACGCGATGCGATGGAATCGCGGCCGCTCGGCGAAAAGAGGATCTACTGGCCTGTCTGTCCGCCGAGGGCCACAAAATCCCATGAAGCAATAACCGAATGCGTTAATTAGAAACTCGCTTTATCTCCGAAAGCCATGAAACATTCCCGAAACCGAGCGTTCGTCTGCTCCAGGGGCCAACTGGCCACGCCCCCAAATACGATCGGCTTTAAGAATTTTTTTCACTGTCAGTAAAACGACCGATCCTCCCAACTTTTTTACTGTCTATTATACAGTTCAAAAAGAGTGTAACATAATTTTTTCATCGACGCTCGACGATTATTTCGATCACAATTTATTCGATTTGTCTGATTCGATATTTTCACCTACCTGCTGGATAAGATCAACTTCGCCAATTTTTTCCGAGGAGACCGTTACAGATAGGAGGGTGCGGTTTGCGGCGGGTGATTTAACAGTTCTCAGACTATACGGCGGTATTTTTCTGTCGTCCGAATTCGCAACGTTCCGTTTGCGAAGTAATAACGTAATCGTCCGGCAAATCACGAGCGCTGGCAGCCGCGAGAGACAAGGACAGTTAGGCGGTCGGTGTGCGTTAATTAGTAACGGTCTTAGCCGAAGGGCCCGCTGGCCAGGTACCCCAACCCCATCGGTCTACTTCCGCCGCGAATACATTACCACGGGGTGGCTGTTTTTTGTCGCGACGTTTCATTAAGGAACACGCGGCCCCTCGCCTCTCCCTGCTCCCAGATGTCCCGTCCGTCCAACAGTCAAACGCAAACTGCCATCCTCTCTCATACAGCCATCCGCTTCCCCCATACTCCCCCCTCCACCCCATAACTCATCGAGAACCTCTTACTTTTTAACGCAACAATAAATATACAATCAACGGACTTTGTCGGCCCTCCGGGTGTCTCGGCGAGGATTCGTTTGCACGGCGGTGGCGACGATACCGGCGGAATCGTTGCCCTCAATTTCGGGGCCTTAGGACCCCGCGGGACCCCGCAAGGATCGCGTATAAAAATACGTTTCACCGTGGTATGCGGTAGAAGCGAGCGGATCGGAGCGGAGAGCAGAGCAATATCCACCCCGCGCGATAGGAGTGGACGGTCCAGCGTGTTCCCCTGTTATTAGGGACAATTTCCAATTGGCCCCGGGCTCCCATGCCGTCCGGGAAGGGGGCCGTGGGGGGACAGGGGAGCGCTGCGAGAGGCCGCGGCGAGCCGCGCACTCCCATATACGTACTTTACGAAAACACGAGAGCGATCGAGTTCTCTCGTAAGACACACGCGGCCAGCCACATAATATTATGTGATACCCGGGGGTAAGTGCGTGGAGGAAATCCTCGGAGTACGGGGGTACACGGTGTTCCGAAAACACGGGAACCCTTCGCGCCAAACAGTTTCATCGTTCGTACGCCGTTAAAGACGAATCTTTAACTAGAAACGCCTAGGTGTATCGAGTTGGACCCTCCAAGTCGGGGAGCTGAACCGTTCTGCCCGAATGGCTGGGTCGAAACGGACCCGAACGCCGTGCTGCAGGGTTAAGGTGTATCCAGACTATGAGAGAAGTGCGAGGGAAAGGATTTTGGTCTGAAATATTCGGTACATTGGGCAGAACTTAGGACGCGATGACTGAAGTTAGACCCTAGGGTCGAAGAGGGCGAACGTCTTCCTTCTGTTGCTAGGTTGGGACGGGTCCGACAGCCATGTTGTATTGTTAATTTGTATTCAGACTATCGTAAAATTGAAGAGGAGAAGGTCCCAGCCTCAGAAGTTCAGTAGAACGGGCATAATGTACGAAGCGATAATTAAAGTTAGCCCCTAGAATCGACCAAGATGAACGTCTCCCTCCTGTGGCTATGTCAAAACGGGTCCAACAGTCATGCTGCAATGTTAATTAGTATTCAGACTATAGTAAACTTGAAGAGAAGAAGGTCCCAGCCTCAAAAGTTCAGTAGAACAGGCACAACGTACGAAGCGATAACTAAAGTTAGCCTCTAGAATCGACCAAGATGAACGTCCCCCTTTTATGGCTGCGTCAAAACGGATCCGACAGCGATGCTGCCCTGCCAATATGCATCCGGACTATCAGGAAACTGTGCAGAAAATTGTTTCGGTCCCAAAACTGGAGCGGTTCCTGCAAAACTTGCGAATCAACGAACCTTAGACAGCCCCTAGAATCGGGAGACACCGACTGGAGCCGTGATCCCGCAATTTCAACGGATCAGAAATGGTCCCGGATGATGGCACTCGAATGACGTTTCTCGAGAGGACAAGTCGAAGTGCATGCAAGCGACGTTTAGCACGAAGCGAGTACGACTCGTAGGCAGGAACACGTTGGATGATTTTCGGGACGCCGTGTAGGTTTGCGGTTTTATGGCTGGGCCGTTCTCTCTCTCCAGGTGCATCTTGAGCATATTGTATGATAAGCAGCGTTGCATTTTTGCCACGAGACCCCGCCGGGGGCGATCGAGGCACTTCCAAGTTCGAGCCAGACGCCGCGCTGCGGCTCGCCGGCAGAGAGGGTGGAAAGGATAAGCGCGCGCGCGGGCGCGCACGCCTCGCAAAAACGAAGAGGACGAGGATAGATCCCCGGCCGAGTCGCGAGAGATCACGGCTGGTTCCAGGGTGTGTGTGTACACGAGGAGGATGCGCGCGGCCCCGTGAGAAGGGAGGCCGGGACGTATAATCATTGCGATTATCTTGTATTAGGTATTGACTACGGATTTGCATAATGGTACCTACCTAAGGCACCCTCCACGCCGTGGAAACCGATCGAAGCAACCCCCTAAGCTGCCTCGCCGGACGTTTCCCTCCTTCTCCTAGCAAATTCTCGAGATCCGAATCGCCGCGGACGTTGCTCCAACTTCGAGGAAGCTGGCCTCAGCGCGTCAGCCTAGCCGGCAGCTTTAGGCGGTCCCGCGCCCACGCTGTCCAGCCGCGTACCACCTAAGCCCTAGGTGTCCAGCTGGACCTCCGAACCGGGTTAATAGACTGAAATCGAGTCTAGCCTCCTCGATATTATAATCACAGTCCCCCCTGGAACGCGATACCCGGCTTGGGAACATGTTCCGCCACGGCGATCCACACCCTGACGAATTTCAATGCGACCGACGCCTTCGGTCTAGCTTCTAGCCATTCCAGGGCAGCCAGCTAGTTCCACGCTCCGCCGCCAGGAGGCGACGGGTCGCTTCTTTCTCGCTGCTAATAGCCCCGCGCTATGGACCCATCCGCTCTTCCCCATTTTCTCGGGCATTAACGGACTGCGGATGAATGATTAAAATCGCCGAGAAGAATTTAACGGCGATGTTTTCGCGGTCTTCGTCCAATTAAAGCAGCGTTTTGGAGGTTATTTATTGTAATTTTATTTGTGACGCAACTTTGACGGGTGTAGACAGTATAGGGTAACAATAAAGTATAAAGTAAACGAAGACAAGCATTAAAAGTATACTTATACTGATAGTAAAATAAAGTAATAAAATATTAAATATATACTTATACGCTAACAAATTTTACTTATATTTAAATTTGTTTTTAAAATATTATAACGTTTTATTGGTTACGATGGAAGTCGTTAGAACATTGCAAACATAATTGGGGGGACTCTGGACACTCGGGAGAATACATTATAGTCTTTTGTACATTTTCTTTTGCTTCGTGGCGTCGGGAGAAACTCCACCGATTCACGACGGGCGTTCAACGTGTTAATCATTTAACAACTTATTTTTATCTCATTTTTTACAATTACTTTTGAAAATTTCCATTCTGAGGAAGCCCTTTTTTCCAGCTTCTTTCGAAAATCTCCAGTCCTTCAGGATTTTTAAATTGCATCACCGAACTTGATTAATCCTCATTTATACTTGAAACCACATCAATTGTCACCCATCCATGGCAATTCTGGGCCCTAGGCCCCACCCAAAAAATATCGGAGAGTCGAATAAGGCCCTTTCGAGTACCCTAACTCGATTCGAAGCATCCAAATCCGAACCACTGCCCATCTCTTCGAATCGAATCCGCTTTGGGCCCGATCCGGGGCCTTCCGATGCCCCGAAAACAGAAAACGCCGAACGAAGCTCGACTGGAACCCTGTCGGACGGTCCGAACGCGATGTCCAAGGGGAGGAAAGGGACTTCCGCGTGTCGAAAGCCGCGGAAGGACGTAAAAATGACGAGAAACGGGAGGAGTCGTCCAGGGGGAACCAGGTGAGACGGTGTTCCGCGACGGCTGAAGCGTGACGATACGGGGTGGGGGCCGGGGGCCGGGGGGGAAGCGGGCGGCTAGGCCCCAGAGATAACGATCCCCTCGATCTGGATCGCAAAACGCATCCAGGGTCGTGAACGCACGCATGCACGCACGCCGTTGTAAGACGCGGACGAAGCCGGCGAGCGAAAAGCCCGTGAAATGGAACGAGACGGAAGAGGAGATTTTTATCTGACCCCGGGCGGGGTCGGCATATGGGGCCGCTCGTGGGACCAGAAGAGTCATTTGGCCCTCTCGCTGACTAATTAGCGGGCTCGCGGTTGCGTGAATCGAATTTTCGGGGACGACAGCAGCGGCGACGGGTCTCCGGCCCGAAAATCGGGAACGGTGTCCGCGGTATCGAGGTTGACGGCGCGGCACCCACGTGCCCGATGGTCCCACGATCGCCGGGGGAAATTGTGACGGGCATTGTCTACCGAGCTATCGATCCCCGATCGCCGTCTCCTAGCGGAGATTCGCATCCCACGATTAAGATACGGCTGATTAACACTAGAAATGCCAATTAAGGCGTCTCCCCGGCGCGATCCGCCGGATAAAATTCTTCTTTTTACGCGCTGCTCGTGTGGCATACGCTTCGAGAACTGCTGGCCCGAGATTTGCGAGTCCGATTCTGGGACTTGAAACGGAGCGACCTGCCGAAACGCTTCGCTTTTCCGCTCCCGATATCAGACGCGGGGACGCCTCGCTTAGAGCTCGATAAATCGTGAGGGAAAAATCGTAGCCCGATATATTTGCACTCGTTTGAAACTAGAAGCTTCGATCTTGAAATCGACCTACACTCGATACCGAGAAAAAATTTCCTAAGTCTCGTAGAGCAGCGGGAATTTCGACCAAGAATTCGATGCCGAAATCCAGCGGCGTCTCTCTCTCTCTTACTTTTCGGATTGTAATTTTCGATCGAGCGAGTATTTCTCCGTGAAAAAATTACCGTGTGTTCGCGGGTGCTTGTTTCGGGTGTCGGCAGCGTTCCGAAAGGATCCGCGCATCGGATTCTTTTTCCCGTCGCCGGGAGAGGACGCGATCGTAGGCGTAGTTTCGCCGCGGAACCGAGCGCGCCGCGGTAGGCGTAGTCGCGGTGCCCCGTTGCAACGCATACCGATGGGAGTAGGAACAAGAGGAAGAAGAAACTAGGCGGGAGGGGGGCTCGCGGAGGGTCCGCGGAGGAATTATCGGGGTCTCTCGTTTGCCTACGGGGCCCGGCGGACCCTCGCGGAGTAGCTAATGCAAGCGACCATTACTCGGATGGTGAACCAATGGAGAAGATCCCCACGCCCCCTTCGAACTTACTCCGCGCAGGCCGCATGCAAATACGCGCGTGCAGGATGCACCCAAGGATAAGCCTCTTTCTCTCCTCTCCCCCCACCATCTTCCTTCCTTCCTACTTTTCTTTCTTTCATTCTTTCTCCCGGGCAAATATTTATTCGCGCGTATCCACGGGACCCGTGGGTTTCCACCTTCGACGAGGGGCCCGCTCTTCAGCCGGTCCCCGAACGAATAAATAATAACAAATCCAGTCGGCGAATGAATCCGGATGTTAACTAATTTTTAGCGTAAATTGTGGCATCACGGTCCGCCTCGGGAACCGCGTGCATTCGACGAAATCGAGCGTTACAGTTTCCCCTCGAGGATCCAAGGAGGGGGGGATCAAGAGCGATCCTCGGGGAGGAGGTCGGCTCCAGGAGGGGGGTGGGGTGGTTCAATTTAAAAAAGTGAGACCTGACGCTGGTAAACAATGGCCAATGATAAATACGACGCATTCCCACAGCCCATTATAATCTTATTGTTGGACTTGTTTCTCGTGTGCAGGTGGCAGCAGCGAGTCACGAGGCGACGGGAGGGGGGAGGGGCGCGAGAGGGCACCGGTTAGAGAGATATAAACGAGTACGGGGAACCGGGGAACCAGAACCAGAGGAAGAGAACCACCAACAAGACCCCGAACCTCCATCTCTCTCTCTCTCTCTCTCTCTCTCTCTCTCTCTCTCTCTCTCTTTCTCTTTCTCTCTCTCGCGCCTTCTATCTTATTTGAACGTAGACTGCCCTCTCTCCGGTGCCGTGTCCTCTACCTCGTCGAGGGGGCACACAGATGCCACCGTAGAGATACTGATTATAAACTCCATTCCATTTGTAACGAGGTCCATCTATTTTGGCGCCCAACGCTCGTTGCGAGCCGGGGCCTAGGTAGCGCCAGATTTTAATACGATATCCCCCGCATTATCATTCGTTTCGTAGCTCACCCCCGCCCCCTCGCTGCCAGGAGGCTGCGGTATAGGGGGTGAGGATGGAACAAGATAGCTGAGGAGCGCTCTTCGGGGAACTGGGGAAAGTGGGGCACCGTTTGCTGCCAAAATTTGAGGGCCCCGCGAGAGGAGAGGGTACCCGGACTTGTGTGGGACTTCGAGAAGTTAAGATGGCGCTTGGATAGCGCGAGAAATTGGGGCTTGGAAGTGATGGCGAATACGGCATTCGAAGTATCAGTTGGGAGTAGCGATTTTTGAGAATCTTTTTCTTGGCGAGAGTGGTCCCAAGTGACAGAATTACTGTTGTCATGCTGCTAGGGGCCTTAGGATGACAGAAAATTGGTATCTGGATATTGGCGATATTTGGGAATTTATTTCCTGGAGGTCTGTAGAGATATCGTAATGGAGTTTAATGGGTTTGGAAGAGTGTGATTTCGTGTGACCCTCGTAATTTTTTCATTGAGAAATGATAAGAAATAACTGAATTATTGTCATTCTGCTAGAGGCGTTACTATTGTACAGAAAATTGGCTCCTCGAAACGGGAGATTTTTGAGAATTTATTTCCACGAGGTCTGTGAAGTTATCGTAGTGAACTTTACAGGATTTGAAAGAGCGTACTTTCGAGTGACCTCCATAATTCCTGTTTTGAGAAATGCTAAGAAATAACAGAATTATTACCATTTAGCTAAAGGTGTTACTATTGTACAGAATATTGGCACCTGAAAACTGGCGATTTTTGAGAATTTATTCCTAGGAAGTTTGTCCAGATATCGTAATAAACTTTACTGGGTTTGAAAGAGCGTACTTTTAAGTCCTCTTCACATTTTTCTCACAGAGAAATATTAACAATTCATAAAGGGACGGTGAATCTACTCGTGGTCTCCGCCGTCCCCACTGAACCTGGAAAATGGAACCTGCAGATTTCCGATGTTTAACAATTTTTCTCCGAGCGACCTTCAAAGATATCCTCACGATCCTTATCGATTTTGAAAGAGTACACCTTCGAGTATCTCTCATATTTTTCTCATAGAGAAATATTAAAAGTTGTCACAGTTGCAGTAAATCTGCTAAACACTTCACCGCTGATCGAAAGAACTGGAAATCGAATGACGTTGCAAAATCTTGCTCGTCGCCTCGCAGAGATATCGTAATGGAATCAATTGTGTTTAATAGAGCGTACTTTCGTTCGAACCTCACGATTTTTCCGTAGAGAAATATCGACAACGGACAAAGTTATTCCGAACCAGCCTGGACAGGGCAACCGATCGTATCCTTTCGCTCCATGGTTTCCCTTGGTTATTTTTTGTTTCGAGGAAAAAGGGGGCAGGAGGTGAAACGATGGGGTGGAAACGCGTTTCCAAGGGAGCAGGGCCATTCGTTAGGTTTCGAGGTCCGAGAGGAGACCCGGACGGACATATTTTTCGAGGAGCTTGCGCACAAATCACCTGGAAGCAGCCGCGCCGTGAGGCGCGCAGGGGTCGTGAGAAACGTCCACCTCGGTTTTTCTTCTTTTCCTTTTTCCCCTGGCCACGTGGGGGAGGGATGTCACCGCTCGCATTGTTTTAAGGCGAATTCCTAACGGGAGATCCGCCGCGCCGGCAGGTAGACGACGTTTACGAGCCAAGATACCTCGTCGAGGACGAGGTCCTTGGTCGTTAAAGCTCCCCCGCGCGGGGGGAGGTCTCGCCGGGAACGTTTAATTAAATTTCTCGGGTGTCGACTGCCTCGACGATCAAATTTTCGAGCGACGCCACGGGCGAACGACGCGGCCGTCCCAGAAAATTGAGACGCGAGGCGGAATTCTTCCTCGGACCATCTAATATCCGCGAGTTTTCGTGTCGCCAAAGAAGGAAGTTCCAGCAGACCTGGACCATATCCTCGCGAATTTCATCTTCAAATTTAAGTTGCGCAAAATTCGGAATTGTTCGATTGTCGCGTGCGACGCGATGTTCCTTCGATTTAGGTCGCGACTGAAATATTCGTCGACGCTTCGTCGTCTTGGCGGGACTTCGGCACATCGGCTGTAACCACGGCGATGGTAGATATTGGTTCATGAAAAAATTACGAGATTCACTTGAAACTGCGTTCTTTCAAACGCGACAAGTTCCATGAAAATATCGTGTCGGACCTCCGAGAAAAAAATTCCCAAAGTTCGCCAATATCTAGCTGCCAATTTTTTGTCGCAAGGCCTGTAGCCAATCGACGGCGACATTGTCAGCGGTTGATGTTCCTCGGTGAAAAAATTACGATTGTTAACTGAGAATATACCCTAAAAGACGCGAGTAGTTTCGCTAGAGAATCTCTCGTGTGCGGCTAGAGAAAAATTCTCGAACTGCTCCGACAGCCAGGCGCCGCTATCGAAACTTATGCGTAGAGCGACTTCAGCCGTTTTCTGGTAGCCATAATTCTCGATGTGTCTGGAAAATGCCTGTGCAGAGATACATCGGAGGGTCCGTAGAAATTTAATACGTGATGGAATCCCGTTTCTGGTCCTTGGAAAAGCGACACCCCCTCGAAGAAGACCGCAGGCCCTCGATGGCCGGAGAGGGAAAAGCTGCGGGAGGGAGTGGGAGCGCGAGGGGAGCGACGGAGAGAGAGAGAGTGAAACAAAAGGTGTTGTCAGGCGTTAAGGTCGAGAAGTCCCGGTTTCACCTAAATCTTCCTGACGTTTTCCCGAAGAAACACGCCGCGAAATCCCAGGTAAAATCCCGTTTCGTCACGAGAGGCCCCTCGGACGAGAAAATAAAGTTTCCACTTTACACGAGCGGCCCCGAATCGTGGCAGGTATATTGCTCGAACTTCGCCCGGACACACCCCGCATAATTGGTCGATGAAGATTCCGGAGATTACCGGCGGAATATTAATCTCTGGACCAACGAGACGTTTTCGGCTACCGAAACCGCCGGCTGTCCGACATTCCTGGCCGTGTCCTCCCGCTCGAACACGTTTTTCCACCGACATTGTCCGGATAGCGGAACCGTTCGAAGGATAACGGACCTGTTCACAGAGCAAGCCGGTGTGCTCCAGCCATTGTTTCGGCGTCGAACAAAAAATGACGCGCAGCTACACCCACGATCGAAACGCGAGAGTCACGGATGAAAAACCGTTGATGTTTAGACTGCTGTCACTTCGCCGGAAAAAATGCTACGATGATCCACCTGGAGTCATTCTAAGAGGCAAAGATTATACTTTAAATGTGCCGAAGTTAGATTAATTTTCAATCTTTTTCTTTCAAGTTCTGGAGGGAATAAGAAGAATGGCCATGTTTTGTACCATTTCGAATTTAAATGACTGCAGGAAAGTGAAACAATTTTTTTGGAGGACTGAAACTAATTCGTTCTCGAAGATTGAAGTTTCTGCTTTTCAACGAGACCAAGAAAAGCGATGTGCGATTTTTCGTTGCCGTTTTATGGCACTCTGAATAAGAAGCGTCGTTACTGGACGATTGTTGATTTAGGAGAACCGCCGCGTCGGTGTTCACGCTGCTGTAACTTTGCGGGAGAAAATGGTACGATGATCCACCTATGACGAATTTAAAGAGCGAGGCTTATTCTTTCTAATAACCTTCGTTGCTTTATGTTAGCATTTTTTTCTTGAGCTGTACAAATAAATGTAAAAATGACCATTTTTCAGGTACTTTTTCGGATTCCAACGACTGCCACGAACTCCACAATTTTTTTAGCCAATTCCACCCCAAGTCGTCGTCAAGATTCAAGTCCTGGCTTTCGAACGAGACCAAGAAAATTAGTCTACGATTTTTCGTTGCCGTTTTATGGCACCTTGAATAAGAAGCGTCGTTACTGGACGATTGTTGATTCAGGAGAACCGTCGCGTCGGTGTTCACGCTGCTGTAACATTGCGGGAAAAAATGACATGATGATCCACCTATGACCAATTTAAAGAGCGAGGCTTATTCTTTCTAATAACCTGTGTTGCTTTATTTTATCATTTTTTTCTTAAGCTGTACAAATAAATGTAAAAATGACCGTTTTTCAGGTACTTTTTCGGATTCCAACGACTGCCACGAACTCTACAATTTTTTTAGCCAATTCCACCCCAAGTCGTCGTCAAGATTCAAGTCCTGGCTTTCGAACGAGACCAAGGAAATTAGTCTACGATTTTTCGTTGCCGTTTTACGGCAACGTGGACGAGAAGCGTCGCTGGTGCGCGGTGGTTGGATTAGAAAAAATAGAAGGCAATTATAAAAATGTTCGAGCGAAAGAACTGTCGATTGTTATGGCAACGGGGATTACCGTTGCTCGATTGGGAATGGTTCTGTCGCACGTTAGCCCAATAAAGACGGCACAACAACAATCCCCCGGCGGACAATACCGTTTGTTTCTCGTGGCCGGATCCACATTGAATTGCGTGTGGTCAATTATATTATGTTAAGTAGAGCAGCGCGTATGCGTGGCCCGTGACGTATCGCTGGTAAGGATCGGTCGTGGTCGAGAGAGACCGGTGGCCCGTTCCCCTGCCTCTCTAATAACGCATTGTGCCCATCGCGTGGCATATTAGGTTTATGCTAATACCTCACTACCGAGGATCCACCGATCGAGTATCTCTGATTCGAATCGCGCGCTTCGGCCCGCGTGGGCAGCTTCTAATCGGCCGAATCTGCTTTCGCGAGCGGCCGATTAATCGAAAATTAAAACCCCTCCTGTCACTGCGGTTTTACCGAAATTTACCATATTTTCTGGTTCACCGTGTTTCGCGGATATTCCAGCGCACACGGCGCGCGCTGAACGCGCTCGATTCTCCGGTTCGAACTGCTGCGAAACGGCGTGAAAACATCGCAGCTTCAACTTTTTGCACGCGTTGGAAAGCTGAAACGTTAGCACTGATCGGGATTGTGGTTTCGATCGATAAAAAGATTTCTTGAACTCTGCGAAAAGCTTTGAATGCTCGATAAATTGTTAAAAGTACTGGCTTTTGATTTTCGTTTATTCACCGACGCAGAAAATTTTTTTACCCAGAGCAGCTTAGATTGTTCAAAAGCAGAGATTCCAACCTTTGAAACGAGCCTAAGCAGATCGTACTGCGATGCTTTTTCGCCGAGTTGCAGTAATTCAAACGTCAACATTTTTTGCTGAAACTTTAATCGCCATTGTTCTAATGCAGATAGTAGGCTGTTCGCTCGAGGTGCGATAAAGTGACGACAAAAAATCGCGGCACCAACTTTTTCAACTCGTTCGAAAGGAAAAACTGTAACCTTCAACCGCAATGTAGTCTCGCCTGCTAAAAAAATTCTTCCCGCACCGTACATTCATTTGAATTCGAGAAATGTCCGAGAATGACCATTTTTACTTTCCGGTACACTTCATGGTCTACGAAGATCCCAAAAGAAAATCACTTTACAGATATCAAAAGCAGACGCTTTGCTCTTTAAAACAAGCTATAGTGCACCGTCCTACGATCTCTCCTTAAAAAGTTACAAGCAATTGCATCTGGCGTAAGCGAAGCTGCTCTTTTTTTTCCAAACACTTTCCCGATCGACGAATGCTATTTACACAGTCGCCGCCTGCCAAAATCGCCGAAGACTGTTCACTTTCTACTTCCTCGAGCCGACGGCGGTTCAAGATCGTCGGTGCCGCGTGAAAATCGCGACGCTGCAGTGGTGGGGAGTGCGGGAACCCGGGATTCCGCGACGGAGGACTACGAGGCAACGCCGGGAATGATAATGAGAGATTGGCTTGGCTTGATAATCGACGCGGATCGGCGCGGCGCGTCTCTTCGTTCGGCTCGGGGTGTGGGTGTGAGCGGGCCGTGGCTTTTTAACGCTTCTCACCGACGAGCGAGACGAACGAGACGAGCTGCCGGACCCCCCGGTGCGTTAACGGAACCCGATTGTGCGTCAGCCCGAAGAATACGCGCGAGAAGGATCGAGCAGGACCGAGGATGCGCCTCGGAATCGTCGAGCCTTGTTGTACCGAGCGATCGAACTTCGTTCTAGCCACCAATCGACGCGCTGGTCCCACGAAAATAATTTGAAACACTCGCCGAACTTGAAAAGCGAGTTCAATCGCTCGGAAAATGGTGAATCGCGATGCAAAACTTATGACTTTTAGCACCAGATTATAAGTTTGGGGAGAAAGATTGATGACGTTCAAAATGGTAGAACTCGGTGAAAAAAAATCGTACGGCGATCTACCTGTGCTTATGTTAAAGGGTGAAATTCACAGTTTAAAATGCCGTAATTCGTTTTGGATTAACAAATTTGTCCTTATCGATATCGGTTGCGAAAGGAAGGAAGACGATTTTTTTTGTTTTTCCTAAGGATTTTATGGGCAGAATTTTCGTGATGATCAATATGGTAGAACTTCGGAACAAGAAATCGTAGGGCGATCTACCTGTACTCGTTTCAAAGTGTGAAATCTGTACTTTAAAGTGTCATAATTGATTTTTGATTGACAAATTTTTCCTTGTCGATAGCGACTGTGAAAGCGAGGAAGTCGATTTTTCTTGTTTTTTCTAAGGCAGAATTTCCATGGTATTCAATGTGGCTGAAATTCGGGGGAAAAAATCGTAAGACCATCTTCCTGTGCTTGTTTTAAAACGTGGAACCTGCACTTTGAAATGCTGTAATTGGTTTTCGATTTGCAAATTTCTCCTTTTCGATATCGGCTGCGAAATAGAGGAAGACGATTTTTCTTCCTTTTCCTGAGGATTGTATGGGAAGAATTTTTATGATATTTAATGCGGTAGAACTTCGGGACAAAAAATGGTACAGCAATCTACCTGTGATTGTGTTAAAGGGTGAAATTCACACTTTAAAACAGCATAATTGGTTTTCGATCAACAAATTTTTCTTCTTCAATATCGGCTGCGAAATAGAGTAAGTCAATTTTTCTTGTTTTTCCTAAGAATTTTATAAGGAGAATTTTCACGATATTCATTGTAGTGGAACTTCGGGGAAAACAATCGTAGGGTGATCTATTTGTACTCGTTTCAAATGGTGAAATGTGCACTTTAAAACACCATAATTGATTCTCGATCAACGAATTCGTCCTTATCGATATCGGCTGCGAAATAGAGGAAGTCGATTTTCCTTGTATCTTTTTCTAAAAACTTTATGAATAGAATTTTCACAATATTCAAAGTGATGGAACACCATGAAAAAAGGTCGTATGGCGTTCCACCTCTGCTTATTTCGGAGAGCGTAGCCTGCACTTTGAACCGGCGGTAATTCGTTCCCTCTAAACAAAAAAGGTCCGTACAGGAAAGGGCGCTAGAGTAACGAGGGTTCGTCAGAACGGCGAGATGGGCATAGTAATTGAATTTACGACGATTAGCCGCACACGTGGGTCCGATTCCGTGGACGATCGATTCCTCGATTCACGGCCTCGACCGGTGGTAGCGGCACGTTATCGAGGATAATGTGTCCCGACTAATTTAGAGACGTCTCTCTGTTGGTCCGGGGCCCCGGTGGATCCTGTATACCTGCAGATGGCATTCTGACTGCCGTCCAGTCTCCTTCTGTCTCGTTCGTTCTGCGTTTGGTGGGGCCCCACGCTAACGAGGTCCTGCCACGGCACCGAAGGACACGGGACCACGGCCTGTCAATTAAGGACACGGCTCTACCGGGCCACATTTCTGCCTCTCTGACTCCTCTCGCTGACTCCTCTCTCTCTCTTTTTCTCTGTACCCCGACATTCCCTGCGTTCGACTCCAGCGAATCTCTTCTCCTCCTTCTCCCCCTCCTCCTACGTCCTCCTCCCTTCGGCTCCTCGCCATCCTCCACCTCCTCCTCCTTCTCCTCCTCCTCCTCTACGCTTCTTCTTGGTCCGCTCTTGTTGTCAGCCCTGCCGGACTCTCCGGCTTGATGTATGCAGCGACAGTAATAAGGGAAACAGCCTCCGTTCGCGGAGCAAGGTGCAATCCATCGGAAAAACGAGTTTTCATGGAAAGCTCCGGCGACTAGACCCTCCCTCTTACGTTCTGCTTCGCGTGTTCCGCTCGGGAATTGCGGAGGATTTATTTTTGGCGCGCTGGTTTTGCTGGAGCAAATTTTTGTGAAACTGGGGATGCGTTTTTCGAGCTTCATGCGCTGCTGGACTGTTCGAGCTTTGGAATCGTTGGACTTTTTGATATTTTCACGTATTTGGGCCTTCGTAATTTCGGCTCTATTCGGTTCTGAATTCTTCAACTTTTGGGCCTTTGGATCGCTCGGCCTTTTGAGCGTTAATTTTAGATCTTTCAAGTGGGACCTCTTCGGGCGAAGAGATCGAATTTGGTTCCCGACGTTTTCTCTTACAGTTGCTGATATTATAAAAATGTTTCCAGGAGAAATTTTTAAATAAACTTAGCTTAGAAGTTGAAATAAATCCAATCCTGCCACTGTCATCAAACAATGTATACATCAGTCTCGTTAATCACCCGGGAAAGGATGATTCCTGAGGTCATTTGGAGTAACTTTTTCCTCAGCGAAAATATTCTACGAGGCTTCGTTCACGAGTTATCAACGAAAAACACCGACCAATGAGAGACGTGCTCAGCTGGCGCGAGGCGGCGGAGCCATTGAGCGGTCGAAGCCCAGTTGCGCTGGTTGGCTCGGCCGCCTAGCGCTGGGCGAGCTCGCCTCTCATTGGCCAGTGTTTTTCCTTAATAACTCGTAAACGAAGCCGCGGATTGCATTTTCGCAAAGGAAAAAGTTGCTTGAAATGACCTCAGGAATCCCTCTCTTCCCGCTTGTACAATAATTTTGGGACACCCTATTTTTGTCTCCTAATCCACTCAAGTATCTTTGATCCTCCGTGTCTACGAATCCTAGAATCTTTGGATCATTGAACACTTGAACCTCTAGCCCTTCGGATCCTCGAATCCTCTGACCTTCGAACCACCAAATCCGTGCATTTCCAAAGCTCTGTGCCTCTGCGGTGTCGTCTTCTTGGATCCTCTGATCCCCGCATCGTTTCCAGATATCGCAATAATTTCACCCCGGGGGCATTTCAATCGCAGCGTGTAAACGCGGCAGTTGCCTGGTAAGTCGGCGCACCGACTCACCCACACAGCGGCGCACAGGTGTATAATACGAAGCAAGGAATGCGGCGAGCACTTAGCCGAAGTGAACATTGCCGCATAGCTCCGGTTGTTCTTGCGATGATCGCTCAGCGGTCTAATTACAGGCCGATTACTGAATCAACACCTGCTTCCCTGAAGGCCAATGACGCCGTCGGTTCCCATAGTCGGCGCTGAAAATGCACGCGACGAATCGCTCGGAACGCCAGCCCGAAACCGGAAGCCGGCGACGACTTACGATTTGACGTCCGCTAATTACCGGCGACGCGGCCTATCCCCCTCCCCCCCTTTCGGATTTGATAAATATTTTATAAGATTCAATACAATGGTCGGCCGGCTCGGTTCTACGCTTTCTTCGGCGACTCGCTTCCGTGGGAGAGCCGATTGTTCTTCTTCTTCTTCTTCTTCTTTTTTCTTGCTTTTTTTTCTTTTTTCTTTCAGGGAAGCCTGGAAGCAGACTGCGAGCTGAGCGACGCGACGGTAGCCGTCGAGAGCGTATTCCGGAGAACGTGTCCTGTCCAATATATTACAATTTGTCCGGGAAACATTGGCGTCCCTCGAGCGACCCCCGCGGCGGCGGACCTCCTGCGCACGGCCCTGGCTTTTCGTGTTCCCACGCGTGCGCCGCGGCGGCTGAAAAATTGATGGCACTCAAACCGGCGTAACTTCGCCGGAAAAAATCGCAGGACGATCTGCCTGGTCTCGTTTCGAAGGGCGATGTTCCGCTTCTCGAACCATCCAATTTGTTTCCGTTTGAAAAATTTCACGCGCCCGAGATCCGCATGCGAAACCGAAAATTGGAATTTTCGTTGATTTGTCATATTTCAAATTTGTGAGGAAGGATCGACGATGTTCGAACTGCTGCTGCTTTGTGAGAAAAAATCGTAGCGCGATCTACCTGCGCTCATGCTAAAGGGCGAAACTTGCAGTTCGAAATGCCGTAATCGGTTTTCGTTTAAAAAATTTTTCCTACCCGATATTGGCTGCGAAAGAGAGAAAGACGATTATTGTTATTTCGCACGAATTTGATTTTGCGACGGAAAATCGATGATGTTCGACGTGCTGGCACTTCGTGAAAAAAAATCGCAGTACCATCAACCAGTGCTTATTTCAAAGGGGAAAACCTGCCCTTTGGGATATCGTAATTCGCTTCCTTCAAAATAAATGTTCTGTACCCGATGTCGGGCGCGAAAGAGAAATGACTGTTTTTGTAAGCTTGTCAAATTTAAATACGCGTACAGGAAAATTGATGATGTTCAAAGTGGCGTAACATTGTGACAAAAAATCGAACAATGATATACCTGGACTCATTTTAAAGGGAAATTATTACACATTAAAGCTGTGTAGCTTGCTTTTTCATAAAAAATTCTAATACGTGTAATATCAACTCCTAAATCGATAACGACGACTCTGCTTAATTTTCCATCTTCGAGACTCTGTAAAAGCTGAACAAATTTTTTCGGCAGTTCTGCATTATACATGTTTCAAGATCGAAGTATTGGCTTTCTAACGAGATAAAAAAATTGATCCTACGATTTTTCCTTGCTGTTTTACAGCACTTTGAACGCAAAGTGTGCCGCCGCATATTCGATCAGTTGACTGATAACTGAAAATGTCGGTGTTCACTTGTACCCTGTCATTTGGTTCACTGTGCGTCGCAATCATTTCGTCAGTCATTCCAGGAACCTGGCGAACCATCAAAAGAACCGGCGACAATTCGGGCCAGCGACCACTTTCCACCAAAAATCAGAAAGCGACTCGGGACGAGCTGAAGATCGCCCTTAAATCCAGCTATCTTCGGATCAACATAGTAACCGAATACCATGGCACAGCTTCGGGAGGACAGCACTAAGCTCGCGCGTTTTATTAGGTGGCCGGAGCCATCGAATTAGCATGCATTGTTGCTTTCGAAACGACCCACAGTGCGCTGGAATCCCGGTTTTCCTGACCAAAATGATTTTATCGTTAATTTGGAGCGTTCGTTATTTGCAGCCTTCGTACTTCGGATATTCGGTTAGCTGGAACGTCGAATATTTGGTTCTTCGGATCTTTGAATCTTCGAATCCTTGAATTTTTGAATCTTTGAGTTTTTGAGTCTTTGAGTCTCTAAATCCTTGAATCTTTGAATCTTTGAGTTTTTGAATCTTTGAATCTTTGAATACTTGAATACTTGAGTCTTTGAATCGTTGAGTCTTTGAGTCTTTGGATCTTTGAATCTTTGAATCTTTGAATCTTTGAATCTTTGAGTCTTTGAATCTTTGAATCTTTGAATCTTTGAATACTTGAGTCTTTGAATCTTTGAATACTTGAGTCTTTGAATCTTTGAATACTTGAGTCTTTGAATCTTTAAATCTTTGAACCTTTGAATACTTGAATACTTGAGTCTTTGAATCTTTGAATCTTTGAGTCTTTGAATCTTTGAATCTTTGAATCTTTAAGTCTTTGAATCTTTGAGTCTTTGTGTCTTTGAGTCTTTGTGTCTTTGAATCTATAAATCTTTGAGTCTTTGTGTCTTTGAATCTATAAATCTTTGAATCTTTGAATCTCTGAATCTTTGAATCCTTGAATCTTTGAATCTTTGAATCTCTGAATCTTTAAATCTTTGTATCTTTAAATCGTTGAATCTTTGAAACTGCGACCACAAATGTGAACCCAAAACATGAATTTTGTCCACGAAAACCGGATTTCCAGAGCTCGGTGTACCGAGTTAACAGCGCGTGAAATTTCACCGGTCGATTTGCATTTCCCACGTCATCGGCCGGTGCAACCTCGAGGATGATGACGCCGAAGAAAGAGGTGGAAGGGGACGTGGGGAGGGGGAGAGAGAGATAATTGTCGAGAGAGGCTAATGGAGTTCGGGAAAAATGAGCCGACTCTCACCAGGTGGGACCGCTTTAAATGCATCAAATCGTTGCTAAGTGAGGTCGAGAAGCGCGCGACCAGGTGAGAGATGACCTACCTGCCGGCCTCCATCTTCCTTCCTGCTCTCTCGTGGGCGTGGGCCGGTTAATTATTATATTGGCCATTAACCGGACGATTTTTCATCTTCGGAAGCGGAGAAACCGCGGCCCAGTGATATCGGGATTAGGATCGCGATGCCGGGTCCCGGAGCTGGAGCACGCGAGAGTTGGTTTTTTCCCTTGTTCCGGACACGTACGGGTTTGTCGAAGATATCAGGCCCCGGGTGAGTCCCGCCGCATACCGGGGACCCCTGGACCCGGTCTAATCTTAACGGCTCGTGTCCGGCCGATTAAGGCTTGTTTACAATCAACAGGACCAGCGGCCGGAATGTTCGAGCTGAAGGACTTCGGGGACACCGCGGACTGACGGACGATTCCAGCTCCGGCGACAAGATAGGATTTACGCAAACTTCTGGAACGATGTGGGTCGGTAGATTGAAGTCTCAGCTTTGCAAAGAGACCAAGAAAATGGAGATACGATTTTTCGGCGCGATTTTACGGCCGTTTATGTGAACAGTTTATCGCCGGAATTAGGGTTGCGGTCGTGAAATTTTTAATGGAGTATTCTTGAAATTCGAATTGCTGTGAGTTCGCAATACAAAATCGTGGGATGGTCAGTTTAGGCTCATTTTAAAGAGCAAGTCTTCTATTTTATATGCCTTAAAGTCTATTTAAAAGAAAAAATTGTTTGCACCGGAACACAGTCAGAAAAGAAAAAATTGTCACTTTCGATCATTCTTTAAATGCAGTCTTTGCTGTAAAGCGTGAAATTTTTTTTTCGCAATTAAAATTAACATGCTCTTCAAGATTAGACTCTCCACATTCCATCGAGATCAAAAACAGGTATCTACGATTTTTTTTCACCGTTTTACCATAATTTGAATGAACAGTGTACCGTGGACATTAGAGTATGTCCATTAAAGTTTCACGTGGAAAATTGGTGAAATTGAAAGTGCCGCAACATTGTGGAAAAAAATCGTAGGACAATCATTCTGGGCTCATTTTAAAGGGTATAGAATGCGCTTTCCACTCGTCAAAGTAGTTTTGTAATATCGTAACTATGTCATTAGCTGTCGCCACTTTAGTAACAAGATCCACTTTTTGACCATTTTTCAACTTCACAGCGCTCTGCAGAGTATACAAATTTTTTCATCCAATGAAACTGAAGTGATCTTAAAGCGCAAAGTCTTCTCTTTCCAACGAGCACAAAACAACTGTTCCACGATTTCTTTCCACTCCTCTGCGTCCGTTTCAATACAAACTGCACCGCAAGCACTTCCGAGCTTGCAACAACAGCAACGCTTTCCGATTTTCAGAACATTGTAGCATCGTTAAAAAAAATCACGCGACTACGTCCCCTGGCTCATTTCAAAGGGCGAATTCTCTACTTTCAGCAGCCGTAAGTTATTTCCACTTACGAGCGTTCCCCGCCGACTTCTCACACTTCCAAATGAGAAATGTGCCATCAGAGCCCGCCGGAGAATGTTTCGGCGGTTGAGGCCCGTCGAAATTTCAGAAACGTAAGAATCCAGGGAGTCTAGAGTTTCACAATCCCACTGGCGGACGCCGCGTCGGCAACCATCCGGCCCTAAACCCCGGAGCAACGAGAAATTCCGGTGCCCCGAAAATTCCGAAATTCCATGGGACCCGCGAGCACATCGATCAACCTCACGTCGGAGCGTGTTGCCGATCGTGGATCGCGGCTCGCGCGTAATTGTCCGGCTCGTTTTCTCCTCTTTTCCCCGGCGCGGCCGCACGGTGCCCGCGTTAATGCATCAGAAAAGAACGCTAATTCGTGCCCCGTTCTTTTCTGTCTGTTCGTTTTTTTTCCCTCTTTTTTTTCATGCGGTTTCGAACGCTAGATACCATCTGGAAACTGATTAATGGAAACGATGCGAGTGCCGCGGGGTTCCGCGATTATACAGTACGTTCCAGGTCCGGGGCGGTCGTGTGTGCGCGCCCGTCCACGGACGCAGCCGTGTACGAACACGGCCCGGGCCCCGGCCTTTTTACAAACAACTTTACATGCAACCTCGAGCGGAGCCGGAGCGGAGACTAACCGCGACGAGGCGAGACGAGGCGAGGCGAGGCGAGGCGCGGACGAGGCAAGTGGAAGCGGCCAGAGCCGAGGTGAAGCGAGGCGAGCCGCGCGCGGCCATTTAAGCCAGACACGCGATTCGCCGGATAGCTAAGAACTAATTCCGGGTGTAAGTGGGTGAGAGAGCTCGTTTGGAATCTTGCCCGAAAATGCCGGGAGCTTTCAGATCGATGACGATGTTTTACAAGCGATTAAGCCCCGCGGTTCTACCCGGTTGGCCGCGATCCCAGATCTCTCGCGGCCCTCGGACGCGCCGGAACTTTCGATTAAACTTGGATCCAGCGAGGGATGCACCGTTCCCATACGCCGATGGGGCCGGGCGCATCGCAGGACTCGACGCGAGCCACGCATCGCCGGCCCAACCAACTGATTAGCTTAGCTGCTCGCGCGATTTATCTGGGTTAATTAGCCCGGCCGCGGAGATTTTCTTGTTACCCCTGCTGGGGCAGGTGCGGCTGATAGTCTAGACCCTCCCTGCCGCGCTATCTAGATTTAAATCGTGCTAGGAACATTTTTATGGCCGCTTTTAGGTTTGGACATGGAGTCTGGCTATCAATTTTTCCGGATTTTTAACGTTTCAAGGGGGAATTCTGGGTGTTGGAAGACTTTTGAGTAGGATTGGAGGATTGGAGGTTCCTTGCGGTAATATTTGACCTTTGATTGGGCAAGTTTAAGTAGCTTCTTCGAAGTTGAAACTTATGTTTGACAGCTCCAGGTGATCAATATGTTGGTAGCTGTAGTGGCGATTTGGGGTAATGTGAGATATTTTTGATTGGAGTTCAGTGGCTTTAGGTATGAGCGTTTTTAGGTTTGGACATGGAGCCTGGCTATCAATTTTTCCGGATTTTTAACGTTTCAAGGGGGAATTCTGGGTGTTGGAAGACTTTTGAGTAGGATTGGAGGATTGGAGGTTTCTTGCGGTAATATTTGACCTTCGATTGGGCAAGTTTAAGTCGCTTCTTCGAAGTTGAAACTTATGTTTGACAGCTCCAGGTGATCAATAAGTTGACATCTGTAGTGGCGATTTGAGGTAATGTGAGATATTTTTGATTGGAGTTCAGTGGCTTTAGTTATGAGCGTTTTCAGGTTAGGACATGTAGCCTGGCTATCTATTTTTCGGGATTTTTAACGTTTCAACGGGGATTTCTGGGTGTTGGAAGATTTTGGAGTAGGATTGGAAGATTGGAGGTTCCTTGAGGTGACATTTGTCCTTTGACTGGGCAAGTCTAAGTCTCTTCTTCGAAGTTAAAACTTCCTTTTAGGTTTTATAGCTTTAGGCCGCAAATATGTTGATAACTATTGTGGAGATTTGGGGCAATGTTGCATATTTTTTAGTCGAATAGCTCTAAGAACATAGGACTCTGTTGAATAAGAATCAACCCTCTTTAGGTTGGTATTCGTTTCTAGACTATATCCGAGAAAGGAGCGCCGGGTTGCTAACTTCTATGGACTCCTATAGTTGCCAACTTCAGTGCAATGTTAGACGTTTTTCATGGCTTCTTGGACGTTTTTTTAAGTAACTTTAGGATGGATGGGAAACTGCGATGAATAGACTGCGAACTTTTATGCAAAATAAAAACTTTCTTCTTAAGTTGCAGCACACAGGAACGAGATAGAAATTTCGTTCTTTGTTTAATACCTTTATCGAGTCATTAATAAGGTATAAATAACCCTAAATTCTCTTCTCATCTCTGATTTAAATTTGTCGAATCTATATTTATCGTAAATGCATGAAATTCGCAGTCTAGCAATGAATAACTTAGGCACCAATTGAACTGCTATCTTGAACTACATCTCCATAAGTATCACTAGGTTTGCTAGCTTCTCTAGTGATTTGTGGCAATGCCAGAAATTTTCTATAGAAGTTCAGTACCTCTAGAAAGAAGAAGAGACTTTTTACCAATAGCTTAGACACACTTTGGACAAGTAACTGCACCTCAACTCTATATGAAAAGGTAGTATAAAACTAGGTTGCTATCTATTTCGTAGGCTTATGACAATGTTAGATGTCCTCGATGCAAGTCCAGTAACTCTAGCAACAGCAGTTGCAGCAACGAATCAGTAGTTTAGAGATACTTTTGACTATATTACAAAAAGCACCACAAGGTTATCAGTTTCTATAATAATTCGTGTCAATCCATGACGTATTTAATGCAAGCCAATCACAGTAATTTCTCTCACATTGTCCCCCAGCTTGGGAATGAAAATGGACAACTTGGGAAAAGAAGATACGATTATTTTTATAGTTGTTGACAATCGGCAACTGTAAAAACGAGCCGCAAGGCCCAAATAATCCTCGAACAGCGGACCTTTTTGACAGAAATATAACTTAATACGCTTAGAGGATCACCTCTAATTTTATTCAACAATTTCTTCATCATATTCTTTAACGTATACTTCTTCAAGACTCGCGAGATTTTAATGAAAGAAACGTCGATGCAATTGTTGACAATTTTAATAAATTTCCAGAAATAGTCGAACAACAATATTTATATCCTGGGTCCAAATGGACCCCAAGTCTCGCCGTCCGAGCGATAATCGCGTCTCCCCCTCCCAAATTGTCCTTTTTTCGTTTCCAAGCCGAGGAACAATGAGACAGAAAAATAACCATAGCTCCAGTAAGACCAGCGAGCAGCAAATACCAGTATAGAACGTTTCAGACACCCTCTGCACCTCTCCCCAACCCCAAACCACCCCGTAACAATCCCCTAAACTCCCCACTCCCCCAACAACGTTCTCCAAAAGCCTCGAACTCGGCATCAAACTCGCCCAACAACAGCAAACCCCATCCAGCATCGCGCCACTAGCCTTAAAATATCTAGACCCTCTGTAAGAGTTCGAGCAGGACCAAAAAGCATCCCCTAAGTACCTCGGTACCAGGTCTCCGCGTTCTCCATCAGGGGCAGGAGAGGCTCGTGGCTCGCGCGAGGGCCGGTCGCGTTATATTTGATGGTGGTTCTGCGGCATGGGGGGAGTCCGGTGGGCGATGGTGGAAGCCAGCAAAAGAGAGGAGCAAGAAAGCAGCGGAGGAGGGCAGGCGGACAGGCTAGCAAGCAAGCAAGCAAGCAGCAAGCAAGCAAGCAGGCAGGCAGGCAGGCTGGCAGGCAAGCAGGCCGCGGTTTATTATTTCGTCTGTTGGAAAGCAGGCTTGTTAGCGAGGCCGGGGGCCAATGGGAGGCGTGCTCCCATGGACGCCCAGGCCGGTGCTCGACCAATCGAGCGGTCTCGCGCCGAGAACATGCTACATCGCGTGTCGGCGAGCACCTCCTCCCGGGATCGCGCGTCGCCCGTGTGTTTCCCTCCGCGGAAACCTTTTACGCAACCTTTCTCCTCCTTCCCTGGCCGGCTCTCTCACGCTCACCCTCTCTCTCTCTCTCTCCTCTCCTCTGCGCCCCGGCCCTCAGGAACCGAGCCCGTGTGTTTCTCCGTCCGTCTGTCTGTCTGTCTGTCTGCCAGCCTGTGTGCGTGTCTCGCGAGCCTGCACCGCCGCTTTGTTTTGTTCGCGATACTCAAAGGCCTGCGGAGCCCTCTCCCGCTGCGCTTCGACCTCTCTGTTTCCCTCCTCTCCTCCTCTCTTTCCCTCTCCTTCTATCTCCTTTCCTCTCTCTCTTTCTCTCTCTCTCTACATTTCTCTCTCTCTTCATTTCTCTCTCTGTCTCTTTTTCTATCTGCCTCCTTTTCGTTCTCTCTCCTCCTCTGCCAGGCGCTTCTCTCCACCCCAACCCCCCTCTCCGCCCCGCTACTCCTCTCGCGATCCTCTCCTCTTCTTCTTCTTCTTCTTCTTCTTCTGCTTCTTCCGAGGCTGCTGCGGCCGCAGACTCTTCGTCGTTTTTCCCTTTTACCTGGCATCTATGGAGCGAGAAACTCCGACAGCAAGAGCGCACACTTGTTCGCACTTATCGCCGGGGCCGACCATGCACAAAGACCTCTAACGAGCACGCACCCCCATTATCGGGGCCCGGAGATTTAACGAGAGAACCGCAGCCGATTTACGGAAAGAATCCACCAGAAGGCTGCGCGCCTCTCGGTTTTTACCCCGGCTCGATCCTTTTGCTCGCGGAACACGTGGTTCTGTTAGGGTTTCGGCGGAACGCGTCGTTTCGGATGTGTCCCATGGGAATCGAGGCTGGGTCGATTGGCGGGACGAATCTTCGATGAACTAGATGGTCTTGGTTATATAGATGGATGTGCTGGGACCGTGGAAATCGGAGGAGATCGCGGTTAATCGGATCGCGATGGTTTGAGAGACGAGAGAAATCGAAAGAGATTGTTAGTCATTTGGAAGCTGATCGTGGTAGTTCGACAAAAGTGACGAGATTTGGCGCGATGGAGTTATGACTATTTAGATACAGCAGATCCGTTTTATTATAAGCTTTATGATGATGATCGTAAGCTACTCATCAGCGGATCCAGTTAATTAGTTTCAAGCAGAATCCTCGAGATTCTCCGTCCGACTCCAAACGCTTTGGACTTGGACGATGGACTTGAAAATTTTAAAATTGCCATAATTCGAGGGAAAACGCAGATCAATCGAGATTATAGTTGTCTGAAATGATGATGGTTTTCAAAAAGTGGCGAAGTTTAGTGTCCTAAGGCTTAGGACACTCCAGAAAGATCATTATGTATCTAGACTCCATCAGCAGATCTAAAGAGCTCCATCTAAAGTGGTCGAAGTTCCAAACAGAATCCTCAACGGGCTAGTCGATTTTGTTCGCCGAAACAGATGTATAGTTTGGGGAAAACAAAACCCAATCAAGATCATAGCTATCTCGAATCTAATCGTGATCATCCCACAAAAGTAGCAAGGCTTAGCACCCTAATGTTTCACCATCGTTCTCGCCAAAGGCAGATCCTCCACAACCAACGTCATGTTGCAACGAAGATCCATCAGATATTTCTTTCATCACGGTGAACCAATCCTGTAAACCTAAAATCATCTAAGAATCTGGTCGTGATCATTCTCAAAAGTAGTTTGTAGTTGGTGAACCAGGAAAAGTAGGATCTTTGTCGCATTTGATGTTCGTGGAAAAAGATTGATGGTGTTCAAACTAGTGCAATCTTGTCAGGAAAAATCATAGAGCGATGCACCTGTGCTTATTTTAAAGGGCGAGAGCTGCTCTTTAAAGTTGCTTCAGTTATTTTTGCTAGAAAAATTTTTCCTATTCGCAAACGACCGCGAAAGCGGAGAGGACAATTTTTGTCAATTTGCAGAATTTGAAGGCATATACAGGAAAGTTGACGATGTTCAAACTGGTGCGACTTCGTTAAAAAGAATCATAGAACGATATACCTGTGCTTATTTTAACGGTCAAGATCTGCTCTTTAAAACGCCTTGAGTTATTTTTGCTCGAAAAATTTTTCCTATTCGCGATCGACCGCGAAAACGGAAAGGACAATTTTCGTCAATTCGCAGAATTTGAAGACGTATACAGGAAAATTGATGATGTTCAAACTAGTGCTACTTCATCAAAAAAAATCGTACAGCGATGTACCAGTGCTTATTTTAAAGGGTGAAACCTCCCCTATAAAGCGCCTCAATTTATTTCTGTTTCAAAAATTTATTCTCTTCAAGATCGGCTGCGAAAGCAGAGAGGACGATTTTCGTTAACTTGCCAAATTTGAAGCTATGCACAGGAAAATTGATTACGTTCAAAATGATGTAACATTGTACTAAAAATTCGTAAAGTGATCTACCTAGTCTCATTGTAAAGAGGAATTCCTGCACATTGTAGTCCCGTAGCTCGCTTCCTCATAGAAAATTCTTATACATCCAATATCAAACCGTAAATCAATAACGACGATTTTCATTAATTCACCAACTTCGAATCTCTGTAAAACCCCCAAAAATTTTCCCGAAAGCTCCACTCTACGTACGTTTCAAGATCGAAGTTCTAGCTATCGAACGACATATAAAAATTGCTCCTACGGTTTTTCTTCGCCGTTTTAGAGCAATTTGTATGCGAAGCGTGCCGCAGGATATTCGATCGGCCGTCGTCGACTGTTAGCTTGAAATTTCGGTCCAGAGCGTTTAGGCAACGAAAGAGGATCGCAAAAGTTAGGCCGGGGCGAAAAACGTTCAGGCTCGTTCCCGTCCGGCGAATATTTGAAATGTTAATCGCGACGGGTCCGCTTCGTGAATGGCTTCCGAGATCGGGGGAAACGATTCCCTGAATCGGTTGACACCTCGCGTGATGTACGGGCGCACATTGAGTACTTGTTAATTCAGGGACGGCAGTTCCTGTAGGATGCCAATGGTTAATGGCTGTACATTTTGAATAACGTCTTCACACCTTGCTAGCGCTGGCGGAGATACGTAGTAACGTAGTATACGTGCGCGTGGAAACGGACGGCCCGGCCCGGCCCGGCCCGCCTGTCGTCGGATTTATTCCGTTTCCAGGCGTCGTTGTCGGCGTTTTCTTTTCTTTCCGGTGGAACGAGCGGGCTCCGGCGTAGCTCTCGCTCCACCAACGGGGAAGATAGTGTCCGACAGCGAGACGATCTGCCCCGGCGTGCGTCGCTCCAGTTCGAAACGGCGACGGCGTTCGATAGCGCCGAGACAATCGCGGAAACCCGCGAACGAAAGGGTCACTAAGTCTTCCACGGAAAATCGCCCGTGTTCGAGGCGCAGTAACTTCCGGGAGAAAAATCGCAACTCGAACAGGCTTGGCTCGTTTTGAAGTGGGAAGCCTAAGCTTTCGAACGCCGTAATTTCTTTCCCTTTGAAAAATTTCTCTGTGCTCGAGATCGAATCCAAAAGCGAGAAGAACGTTAATTTACCAAATGTGAACTTTGTACAGAAAGATCGACGATGTTCAAAGTGGCGCAACTTCGTGAAAAAAAATCGTAGCATGTTCAATGTAGGCTTGATCTGATGGGCGAATCTTCCTCTTTCAGCACCCCGTATACTGATTTTATTCGAAACAGTTTTACACTAAGTAAGAAAGAAAAAGGAAAAATCAGTGTTCCCGACGATTTTACAAATTTGCAGGTCTCTCTTCAATTCTGGCAAAATTTTTATACCGACTGCAACTATCACCGATCTAAAGCTCGAAGTCTCCGCCGTTCAACGAGTTATGAAAAATTGATCTACGATCTTTCCCGACCGTTTTATGCCGCTTTGAATGCGACCTACGCCGTCGCCATCGGGATAAATATTGAGACGCGCCGAGTCGTGGACGCATATCGATATTCAAACTGTCGTAACTTCCAGGAAAAAAATCGTAGAAGAATCTGCTTCATCTTATTGCAAAGGGCAGAGTCTGCGCTTTCAATGCCTCTGAGTCATTTTCAATTAAAAAATTCTTCCTCGGCGATGCAAAGCGAAACGTGACAATGGTGACACTTTATCCACTTCTCGAATTCAACCGCCTCACCAAAGCCTCACAATTTTTTTCGGTAATTGAGACTACATTCGATTTGAAGCTCAAAGTCTCCGCTTTCAGAAAAGTTAAGAAAACTGGATCCACGATTTTTTCCCGCCAAGTTATCGCACCCGAAGTGCGACCGTGCACTTGGACTGACTCGCTGCTGTGCTCCGGCTCGCGGGCCAGGGCTGGAATCGCGCGGCGAAAATTCAGGGCACAGAAAGGGAATCCCTAATTTTCTAATTGCACCGTGTCTCCTTCGGAGCCCGGTGAACAGCGGGGTCCCCGGGGCGGACGAGCCGGCGAAACATGGCGCGAGTAACGCGACATTAACGAACGTTCCCGGGCCGGTATCGCGATCCTCGATCGTTTCACGCCGGCCGCGGCCGGCCTGCCGTCCGTCCCTATAAAATGAAATAAAATAAACGCGAGCGAACGAGCGAGCGAGCGGTGCCGGGAGGAGCGGGGAGGGCGAGGAGGTGTACGCCGTGCCACTGAATAAAAGAATAAGCCCATTAATTCGTCGGCCTGTGTGTCTCGTTCTCACAGCTTGTCGTCACGCGACGCGGCTCGCCGCATTTTTCACCTGCAAACGCGGAAAACTCGCGCGGTAAATCGCTCGCGAGCCCCGATCGCTTTCCACGAGGCCCGACCTTGTTCCGCGGGGCCCGATCAGGCCCGACCAGCCTCGGAACCGTCGCTTCGGGGAACGGGATTAGCATAATTCCAAGGAAATCGTCTGCGGCCAAACGCGTTCCTTCGAAGGCTCGCGTCTCTTCGTGGCCCGCGAGGCCGAAAACGTTTTAAGGAAAATTTCTGTGGGGCCAGGAGACGAAGGGATCTCCCGCAACCCCGTCACGTAGGGCCTCGGATTTCCATGGGGGCCCAAGATTTCGGAAACGATGCGCTCCGGCATCAGTATGCGGCCTGCCGCGCGCATTATGTCATAGCGCGCCGACGATCCTTCAGCCTATCACCTGATAACGTTCGAATCGCCTGGGCATCTTGATCGAACCTCCCCCCCCCAAATAGTCTTCCTGTCGCCTTCGTTTTTCCTCAGCCTGTCATTGAAAACTACGATAAATAGCCGACTGTCCAATCACCGTCATCGTATTTCCCCTTGAAGGCTCGTCCAGACCAAGTTTCACTTTCGAAATTTTTCTAAGTGCATTGGCTGGAGGGATCGTTATAACAAAATTCATGTGTATTCTGCAACGTTCGATTGAACAGAAAAAAAATTGTCCGTAGGGAGAATCGACGGAATAATTACTTAGAAAAATTTCCAAAGGAAACAATTCCGGTGCATATCATCACTCTGTTCGATACGTCCTCCGACCCATCGAGATCAACTTTAAAAATTTGCCTGAAAGAAGTGCACGAAGCAGTCATCATAAGAAAATTCACGAGTATTCTTCAGCCTTCGTTTAATCAGGAAAAAATTTGTCGTAGCCATGGTTCGAGAAATAGATGCTTAAAAAAATTGTTTGTATCAACGATAGCCATAGAGGATTTTAGAATGTTCATTTTGTAGAATGAATCAATTTTGACGGAACGTATCTGGTTGTACGTATCGGTTATTCGGTGAATTGATAATGAGAGGGTTAATTAGCCAAGGACGATTAGTTTGAAAGCTCGTGTATGGAGAATCGACGAAATTTCGACCGGGGGAACGGGTTGCGACACCGGCACGTGGTCTCTCCGGCGCGGCGGTATTCCGAAAAATTTATAGTTCGCGGAGTCGAATAAGTCACGGTGTTGAAACCCGATGGAATTAAGGAAATCCTCGTGGCTCGTCCCGCGGTACAGAAAACGAGCAAGCCCTCGAGCTCTAACGACGCTCGACATTCTAGATCAGAATCTCGCCGGCGCGGCGCGGCGCGGCGGTCAGAGAAATCTAACGACCGTGAGCCAACGAAAAATGCAGCGATGGTTAAAATATTATTACACCGGCGATGGTAAACAATAAATGCTCGATTTCACTTTGAAGCGCGCGCGTAACTATGAAAATGAAGTGCTAAAAAGAGAAATCGATGTTAATCGATCGCTCAATTCTCGACGAGAAATTGTCGATGCTTTGATGCATTGTAACTTCGTGAAAAACAATCGTAGAACGATCGAAGTACGCTCGTTCGAAACAATGAATCCTCCTCTTTAAAACCATCATAGATATCTTTAATTAGAACGTCCGTGCTCCGAGATACGGACAGGAAAGCGAAAATAGTCACTTCTCTGTATATTGTTCGAAATTGAACGCCTCCAGGAAAACCAAAAATTTTTTCTATTCGACTATGACCATAGAACGTTTCGAGAGGAGAGTCTCTGCTTTCCAACGAGACCGAAAAATTTGATCTACGATTTTTTCTCGCCGTTTTATCACGCTTCCAGTGAAAAATGTGACGCTGAAGATGTAGAACCAGCGAGTTTCGCGACCGGCGGCACACTCTTCATGCAAAGTGCGATAAAACTGCGGCAAAAAATCGGAGGGCAATTTTTTTGGTCTGGTTGGAAAGCAGAGACCTTGCTCTTCAAAACCACGCTAGTTTCGTTCGAGAAAAAAATTTTGTCAACTTCGCAGAAAAATTTGAATTTGAAAACTGACAAAAGATGACGATATATACTTTTTGGTCTGTATTTTCGCTGAAAATATTTTTACCGTAAAACATGGACAGGTGATCGAAAGCGGAGGCTTGTCGCTTTAAAATGAGCCTACGTACGTTACGCTGCGATTTTTTTCGGCGAAGCTACAGCACGGTGAATGCGTGCAATTTTTCGCCGAAGGTTGATTGAGCGATTTCGTGATTCCGTTTGTCGGCACGGTGTTCGGGACTTAATTTCTCGGATAGGAAGAGGACGGAGAATCGTTGGAAGCAACTGTTTCGAGAATAAAGCGGGCCGCTTGTCCAAAAAGCTGCCAGTTACGCGAATCCACGGTGTAATTGACCAAGGCTTATTGAAATGTACGGCGTCGCGTGGACGACACTCTCCCAGGACCCCGGCGTGCATGATTTCACGGTGAAAAGTAATGGAATTCCGGTCACACCGCGGGGCTAGGAGATTTTTATCGGGTCCCGTGACGCCTCGGCACCTCCGTTCCTCACGCATGTGTCCTCTTTCCCTCTCGGTCCCTCCGTGGCCGTCTCTCCGGCGAGCATACTCCTCTCTCGTCGCGCAGCATCAACGCAGAAAACTTTCCTCGACTTACGGCTCCGTTAGAATTTCGGGGAAACCGCTGGATCCGATGTTTTGGGCACGGGCCAGCTATCGTAGTAACCTGCGAGTTTCGACACCCTCCGAGGTCAACAATATTCTCGCGCTTCTGGGTTATTCCCCTCGTTTCGACGCCGCAAACTTCGCTCCATGTGCAGCGAGCCAATATTGCTTGCATTCGATGCGGTGCAACTTTGTGACAACTGAACGTAAGAGGCTCGAATATAGCTGATTTTAAAGCGCGAATCATCTGCTTTCAACGCACCTAATTGTTTTTCTAACAGGATATTTTTATTCCAAGATACAGATGGAAAAGTGAGAATGGTCGTTTCTTGGGAGTTTCGCAAATTAAAATTTGTCTAGAAAGTGTAAATAATTTTTTCCGGAGATGAAATCGAAACTCTTTTGAAGATTGAAGTCTCAGCTTTCGATCGAGCTAAGCAAAATTGTCCTGCGATTTGTTCTCACTGAGTTATCAGAGATCGAACGAAGACAGTGCCGAGCGTCCCTTGTCGCGCAGTGAATTTTTGACGCATTCCGAGTTTTGCAAATTTAACGTTCGTCGCGAAGTTTAAACAATTTCTCTCCGGGATGGAACTAATATGTAAACTAAAGTCTGAACTTTCCAGGAAGCTACAGAAAACAGCCCCGCGATTCTTTCCGGTTGATTTATCGAAGTTTGAGCATGGGGTGCACCGAGCGTCCCTTCCCGGCCGCTGAATTTTCGAAATGTTTCGTGTCGCGGGACACGCAACGGCCCCGTGCACGCACCGATTGGCTTCGTCTTTCCGTCGGACGATTTATTTGGCCGTAGTGCCGGGGAATAGCCGGGCCCAGGAATGCCGGACGGACTCAGACATCGGTACCTCGAATCTAGACACGCTGGGACTCGCAACAGCTGCTAACTAACGGTAGTGGTTCCACCGAGAAATAAATTGCTCGATCGATGGCAAACCCGAGCCACCCTTCCGAGGGAAAAGTTCAGTTGGCTGGTCACTGTCATCGAAAACAGCGATTACTCGATTGACTTAATCGAGAAAGAAGCTCCCGTGGGCGTGGCTTCGGCGTCGGCCGCGCGGTGGGCGTGGCTTCGGCGTCGGCCGCGCGGTGGGCGTGGCCTCGCGGCTCCCGCGACGCTCTACGGGGCAATTCGCCCCTGTGAACATAAATAAATAACAATAACGAATTAAACGAGCGCGGGGGAGGCGAACGGATCCGAGAGGCGACGATGCAGAATGAAGCCGGATCGAGAGAGAGAGAGCGAGAGAGAAGTGAGGGACATTTTAAACGCGTCGCTTCTCGGCCCTGGTGGAAACGGGCTCGGAGCGGATTCCAGTCCGAGAAACAATGTAATATACGTGGTGTGTAGGTACGCGGGAGATCGCGCGGAACAATGCAGCGAGTTGTCAGGGGGCGGGGGTTCGTACGCAGCTAAAAAGAGAGAGAGAGGGAGAGAGAGACGAGAGAGTCACGCACGTACGTACGTCGGTGCCCGGGCCGTTATCGTCGCGTTCACATCCGCCAACCAGCCGGAGAAACGGATAGAGAGAAAGCGGAGAGGAGAGGAAAAAAATACGAGATTCCCAGGATCCGAGCTGGACTCGTTTGGCCCGGACGCGCAGCACAGCTACGCGGAAGAGCCTTCCCATGAGCCAACAAGCGTTCCTGCTGCCTCACGATTCAATTTTTACCGTCCGAGCACGGAAATACGCGGCATTCTTCGCTTAACGGGCAGAAATGCCCTGCGTGGGCGTGGCCGAGTCGACGAAGCCACACCCGGTCGCTGAGGCCACGCCTCTTTCAAGCACTTTGTGCGTAAAGTGATACATTTCTCATCGACAAAATTGATACCGATCCATCAAAGATCTTGAGTAGTTTGGATAGACGAAGAAACATTCCGCCGTGAGGCGTGTCCGGAGCCACGAGGCCACGCCTCGCTGCCGAAGACACGCCCCTTTTGCCAAAGTAACACATATATTCTTGGTGACAAGATAGACGCGGATCGATAAAAAGTTCTTGGTTAACCGGGCACGGATTCGTTCGTGGGGCGTGTCTAAAGCTATGAAACCACGCCCACTGAAGCTCCAGCAACGAATCGGCGCCGTCCAGAGAAATTTGCGCCGGTGAAAACGTATGAAACACTGCTGTACGTGCGGAAATAGATTCCATGGTAGCCAGCGGTTGATTTCTCGAGCTCGATCGACGATCCATCGATCGTTTCTCGTCCGGCCCTCACGAATCTCGCCGAGATTAGCTAATCGCCGGTCTCCCGACGGGGTGTTGCGCAACGGTGTGCAACGTAACCAATCTCGCGGCGATCCTATCGGCTTCCGAAGAGCGGCTGCAACCGGCGCTCGTTCCGCGGGGGGCGGGGACCGTCGGGGGGCGGGTGACGGCGACCGTGCGAGTAGCGGTTTTCGCGTCTAGCAAAGTTACTCGGATCACGTCTGCCGTCACATTAGCGTCAGCGGAAACATGCAACGCGCGATCATCGTCGTGCCGCGGACGGTTTTTCGACGGTTTAACTAGCTCGCGGTATTATCCTCGCGACGATTCCCACGGCCGACGGGGGCGCGGCCCCCGTGGGGGTGGCTGGTCCTACGGCCCCTCCCTCGGCCAGCAAGGCGAGGAGGGTCGAAAAGTGGCTGCGATCTATCGCCTAGCTAATTAAATAATCCTCCGGGACCTCTGCGGAACAGGTCGATACATCTCATTGTAACAGGATAAACAGGAGTTGGGACACGGTGAAACGGGCCCGACGGGGCCCGAGGAGCGAATAAGAGGGCCATCTGCGGAGACGGAGAAGAGGAACACGGAGTTCGAAGAAGAAGAGGCAGAAGAAGGAGCAGAAGAAAGGGTCGGTGGGTGGAGGAGTAAAGCAACAGAGTATGGCGAGCTGGGCCCGGGGAAGGGTCGAGGCAGAGGGGAGGAAGAAGAAGTCGAGGGGACTTAGCTTCGGTTCGTGGGCCCACCGGCCGTTGGAATCCGAGATCGCGTCTGATCGCAATTAAGGCCCCGCTCGGGCCGCGGCTGTGAATATTTTATTCCACTCGTCGTCTCTCTCTCCTCCCCTCTCCCTTCTCCTCCCACCCGTTTCCTCTCTCTCCGTTTTGGGCCCTCTCTGTGCACCGGCAGTGTTACACCGTGCATCGCGCGCTTCTCCTTCCTCCTCCTCCTCCTCCTCCTCCTCCTTCTCCTCTCGGGACACTGTGTCTCTCGGGCCCGACTCGTAATACGGGAGGCTCTTGCTCCCTCTCGCGCTGGCCGTGCACCGGGGACCGATCGGGCCCCAAGGGAAGGGACCCAATTCGAAACGAGCGAATTTGAATACGGACGGCCAGGTTCAGAAACAATGGGGACATCGACGGACCACACGGGATGCGAGCAAATGGTCGAACAACCGGAGGACATGCGTTCCGGCAACCACTGGCTTTCTTAGGGACCGCGGCGCGGCGTAGCGGGGCCCGCTTCCCTCCACCTCACTCCTCACGAGCACTTCCTTCCGCCGGATTCTGCGGCCCGGACCCTGTATTCCGACAGAAACCGGGCAAGCTCTCAGTGAAAACATTGGCAGCCCTTCCATGCGAACTACACAGTTTGTAGTGGCATAGGGCCCAAATTTATTAATTCTGTGACAATGCAAAGTCTGCAGAATATGCGAGATCGAACTTATCAACAATGCTTTGAGATTAAAGAACGTAGAAAAAATTGTTTACGGAATGATGAAAGTATGCACAAGGCCCAAATATATCGATTCCGTGACAATGCAAAGTCAGCAGAATATGCAAGATTGATCTTATCAACGATCCTTTGAGGTTGACGGTCCGGAGAAAAATTGTCTGTGGATTGCTGAAAGTTTCCGTAAGGCCCAAAAATTGTTGCTCGGTGTTCGCAGTTGTTCGCGGCGTCTCGCGATTTCGCGAGCTGGTAATCGATGTAGCGGGGCGGGTAATTCGATGGCTCGTCGACAGGAAGGAAAGGACGAGGAGTCTGGGCCCGGTGGGACCGAGGGAGGGGGGCAGGCCGAGAAGAAGAGGAGAGGCTTTTGTGAAATCGATACCGGGCGAAGATGGTATCGGGCCGGATCCAACACGTGTAACGTACTACCGCGCCGGGACGAAATCAAATTTATTTTGCTGTTATTTCCAGCCCCGGCCCGACTCCGGCCCGTCCCGGCCCAGCCCGGCCCGAGAGAGTCCGCGGCGCAACGAGGAAATATGGGAAATCGAACGCCTCGAATTGCGCGTCGCGTCGCGTCGCTCCGCGCCGCGCCGGGACCTGCGGCTACACCGGGCCCGCGCATGTAACCGGTTACAAGCGATAACCGATGATGTCCGACCGGCCGTTACGAGTTACGTAAATATTCCGGGCGGTTTACAGCTTCCACCGGCCGCTTAACTGTCGCTACTCCTCTCGGAGACGGCCGAGAGCACTGCGACGCGGAACCAGTTTCGGGATCAGCCGACGAATCAATTCGACGGCGTCGCCGACGCTGTCAACCGTGATCGAAATTGTTAGGCCCAAAAGCATCCTCGCGGGCTCGAGATTTTACCGAAACTGTGTGCAGTCGGTGTGATTGTAAAACGATCGAAGCGCGATCGACTTCTCCGAAACTTCGTACGTTGGTGGTCCCATGGGTCCGTCATCGGTCCCATTGCCCAACTTTATCATCGGGCCCCAAGAACGCCGTTGCTACTTTAAGAAAGATTTACTTTAGAAAGTGCAGTCGGTCTAATTATGAAACCTGTCAACTGCGACCGCTTTCTTCGAAACTCCGCGCATACGTGGTCCATTGGGCCCGCCATCGGTCCCACTTTTCCATCAGCCGGCATGGGCCCGGTTGCCAAGAGGCCCAACTTCCCCTCGACGAAGACAGTGTATTTGAAGGAATCCGACGTTTATGATTTTTCGTTAGCCGGCCCCGCGGCCGCGCCGGGGCCCGTCGAACCGTCGTTCCCACGTGAAACATGCTCTAAACGAAGAGTTATGCGCGGTTAGCGCCTCCACAATATGGGCCCGGACTACGAGAGATGCGTGCCAGGGTACGATCCCCGTGACAGGTCACGTGACAGACGGGAATACCTGTCCGGTACATGGGGTGGTCCCGCGTCAAGGGATCCTCGCGCTGGGTCCTCCGGTCTCGGGCCCAGCCCGTGGGCCCACTAAAAAAGACAAGAGATCGGGGAACAGGGACAACTCATGCAGAATCGCTAACGAGCCGAGCAGACACCCGAACGATGGATGGGTTGGTCCAGGGGGCCCCGAGCTCTCCTCGGGCACGATACGTCCTGAGAAAAAGGCCCGCGAGCTGGTCCAACTGGAAACCGCGGAACCGAACCTGGAAACGACATTTTCGGATCGGAAATTTCGACGGCATATAACATAGTTACCTTCGCGATCTATACCTGGTGACCGTTTTACTTTGGAAAGCGCGTGACAATCGCAAGATGCGCAAGGTGGAGTTAATGCGGTTGTAAAGCCTGTCAAATGCAGTCGATTGTAACGACGCTTCGCACGTTGGTGGTCCATTGGGTCCGACGTCGGCCCCACTACCCGATTTCTTGATCGGGCCTCGCGAGCCCGATTCACAGGAGGTCAAAGTTCCCCTATGCCGATTTTTAGCCTTTTTAGCTGGACCACGTGGTTCAGTGGAGTGACAATATTAGAAAGCTTGATCTTCTTCTTGTATTTGTATGGTATTCGTTATATTGAACTATTATGTTACGCTAATTTAAATAAAGGCGCATAAAATATTTGCAGATTTTCATATACAAGGTGTCTCGACTAAAACTGGCCATCTCGGTAACTCTTTCGATATTGATGTTACAAACAATGTTGTGTATGGAGTTTCATTGGCATCGAGAGACGCATATGGCGCAAAAACTGGTTCTCTTTTCAAGGTCACTTTCAGTCAAGATCTCTACATGCTTATTAATACCTAGTACACGAGCAGTGCATCATTGCTGACGCTGTAAAAATATTCGATTTTGTTGGAGATCTACAAGCAGAGATGGGCAGTAATGGTGATCATTAATCAGGAACATGATTTCACGTGAATCGTGATTCGAGTGCACGCAAAACTGTGTAGCTGAAATATAAGATTGTGAACACGGAAGAAGAATTTAATGATACAGTTATTATATTATTATTAGAATATTATTAGAAATACTATTAGAAATATTGGAATATTATTAGAATATTATTAGAAATATTGGGATATTATTAGAATATTATTAGAAATATTGGGATATTATTAGAATATTATTAGAAATATTGGAATATTATTAGAATATTATTAGAAATATTGGAATATTATTAGAATATTATTAGAAATATTGGAATATTAATAGAATATTATTAGAATATTATTAGAAATATTGGAATATTATTAGAATATTATTATAAATATTGGAATATTAATAGAATATTATTAGAATATTATTAGAAATATTGGAATATTATTATAAATATTACAATATTATTAGAATATTATTATAAATAATAGAATATTATTAGAATATTATTATAAATAATAGAATATTATTAAAATATTATTAAAATATTACCAGAAATATTAGAATATTATTGCATTCAGTTCATCAAAACGACTCAAACAATTCATTTCCGTTTCATTTCCGTTCCGCACGATCGTCTCGCAAAACGATCTCGCTCATCAATGATCTCGACCATTAATCAGATCACATTTGACCGAACTCTGCCCGCAAATGATACCAGAGATCCCGCCGTCAGCGAATCGCGTTCGGGTTGCTGCAAAGGGTCCGCTCCATCCTGAGAATAAGGCCCACGAAGCCGGACCCGCTCTAAACCGATAAACCGAAGCTGAAAACAGCAATAACCTCGGACCAGAAGAAACATCGCTGAAACTGTAACACGTCCGCAGGTTCGTACGAGCCGGTTGATCGCGGGGTCCCGAAGGTGCAGCATCATGGCAGCCGGACGATCAGCATGCTCGCGGTCCAGGAATCGGCATGGCTGGAGGATCACCGCGTGACTCCGGAGAGTTTGACCCCGGAATAACTCTGCCTCCGACAGAGACACCGGCTAGATAGAGAAAGAAGCGAGGAAAGAGTGATAGCCGATGGAGGCGGTTCGAGATATCAGATCGAGGCTGCTGAAGAGAGAAAGAGAAAAAGACAGAGAGAGAGAGAGAGCGAGAGAAAGAGAGAGAGAGAGAGAGAGAGAGAGAGAGTACGAAGAAGATGGCGTATCTGACTTAGGAGAGAGCCGGTAGCCGGCAGGGATGTTCTGGTAGGTGAGCACAGCGTTCACCATCGCTACCACATCGATTGATTGCTCTGATTGCTTACGTTCCGTCGATAAACCAGCTACGAATCCGTAGGGCTGCACCCGGGGGCTGGCGACTCGTTGACAACGGAGCCGCGGGAGCAGCCGGGGGAGGAGGACGTGGAAGAAGAAGAGGAACGGGCGGCACCTTGCAAGGATTTTAGCTCTCGGTTCGCCGACACAGAACGCCGACCCGTAATTGGAAACATTTCAACGCGGCGCGGCGCGGCGCGATCGCTCTTGGGTCAACGTTCAGGAAGAGAGTGAACGTCCCCCCGCGCCCCCTCGCCCCCGTCGCCGCCCTATAATTGACCCCGCGAGACGTCCAATTAGTAATCGCCGCGAATTAATTAGAGCCCGCATCGGGCCTGATCTAGATCCCCGCGCTGGACGGGAGAGAGAGAGAAAGAGAGAGAAAGAGAGAGGAAGAGAGAGAGAGGGAGAGGGAGAGTATGCACGGGCACGGGTGTCTCCGAGCTGGCTAGAGGAAAGTATGAGCCCCGGGAGGAATGCCGATCGGTCTGCCGCGGCCGGGGTTCGGATACCGGAGTAGAGGACCGTGAAGAAGAAGAAGAAGAAGCCTGTTTCCTCGGGAACAACCTGCCCCGGGCTCGGCCAACGAATGCAGCGACGGTAGTCATAACGACGCGTCCGCCAGCGCCTAACAGATTGTCCCTGCCAGCCGTACAGTGATGGATCGGTCCATCGCGCCGCGAGGCCCTGCTCGAATATAACTGAATATTCCTGGGAACAAGCCCCGTTCCCAACCCCCCGACACCTCGATTTCTATGTTACGACTGCCATCGTGTCGCGGCCGGTCTCCACGTTCTCGTTTTTTTTTCGGGATACGAGGAGGAACGTTCGACCGGTTCGAAGGAGCTTTTCGAGAAACAGGTGGCGCCACCGGATGGCTCCCGCGCTCCTTACACCGTTCGCCGATCGGTGGGTGAGGATTCTCGAGGAATGCCGATAGGCGGGATCGAAAGTGCAGGGTTTGAGCTTCGAAATGAGCTACGGTGCGCGGCTGTGCGATTTTTTTTAAAGAAGTTGCGGGACTTCGAAGGTTGACTTGTCTCGTGGAAGATGGACGTGTCCATCGGCACGCTTCTCGTTCACGCGGTCGTAGAGTGATGAAAAAAAAATCGTACAGCGATCGTTTCGGACTCGTTGGAAAGGAGAGACTTTGCGCTTTCAGATGGCGGTAGTGGCGATAGCTGAGGAAAATGTTTGAACTCTGTACAGGTCCGTGAAGTTGAGAAATGGTCGAAAGATGGACGGTTCTATTAAAATTGCGACTGTCAACGACACAGTAATTGCATTGTGAAATCATATAGGCGAGTTGAAAGAGCAGAGTTTACCCTTTAAAATGAACTAAGATTCATGGTTGTACGACTTTTTTCCAAGAAGTTATAGAATTTTAAATATCGCAGAATCTTCGTTTTCAATTACTTGCGGCACAGTTTCGGTTCAAAGGGTCATAAAATGATTTAAAAAAATCGTAGCGCCATGTTTTTAAGCTTGATAGAAAGAGGAGACATTCCTTTTTCAAGCCACTACAGTTTTATTTGATAAAAAAATTGTTCGAGGTCTCTAGAGCTCCGTACATTCGAGAAATGGTCGAAACGTGACCATCGCAACTGAAGAGCCGACTATTAAGAACACAGGAATCCTAATAGAGGATAACTCAGGTAATCTTAAAGAGTGTTTTCCGCTCTTTAAAACGAGTCTAGGATCACAGTGCTACGATTTTTTCTCGCGAAGTTACAAGGCCTCGAGTTTCCATCGAGACTGGAGTTCAACGTCTCGAAACGATCGGCAGAATCGCCTGGTAATCTCCGCCGGCCGGTAACGATGTTACAGCTCACGCATGGGGTTCTTAATTAGACCATGTTCACCGGCCGACTATGCGGTTCGGTGCTAGAAAGGCCCGCGGAGTATCCCTCGACTTGTTCGACTTGTAATTTGACCGTTTAGGCGCCGTCCCCCGGTGAGCCGGATCGCATTCGATATTCCCAAAGTCATTCTTGTAACTCGAATGGCATTGTGTGTTATGTAACTCGAAACACAGGCGAGCTATAACCGCTGGAACGACGCCACGGGCTCTCGAGTATCGAACTCGGACACGCACACCCACTGGGCGCGCGTTTATTCGGGTCCTTTTATCACGCGGGAACGTTCATTAACTGTTATTCGTCGCCCGCGACTTTCGTAGGCCGCGTTTGGGCCCCGATTAAGAATTCGTGGCGGGGAGGATTGGGAAACCGGGCGACGCACATATATGTACGTCCGGAGACAATGGAACACTTGTTTCGCCGCCCGGCCGAGGAAATTGAATCCCGGCGAGCATTATACAAGGTAATTACGATCGAAAAGCGCGTTTCGAGGCGTGAGCGACACGGATAGGGCGGCTATCCGACGACACTCCCTCGAGAAAACTCGAGGAACACGCATGTATTATGCATCGCGACGCCTAACCACTGTTCCAGCATTGTTCTTCGACGACCGCTCGCTACGACCGACCGACGAATTCTTCTGCAACATTCTACGAGACCGTCCGGAATCGGATAACCTTCCTTGAGAAATCGACGATATTCAACCGAGCATAACATCGCCAGAGAAAATCGGACGACTATCGTCCTTAAGTCATTTTAACAGGCGGAGACTCCGCTTTCAAGGAATATGAATGATTTTTGCGAGAATAAATTTTTCAATGCGCGTAAAGCGCCATTTTTTGTAAGAGGTTGATGACATCTATGTATGTAGTAAAAAGTAAATATAAATAAATATGCTTTCGTTCGACATTTTTTTTCTCAATTAAAAGCACAATGGGTTTAAAGATTAGAGTCTGCTCTTTGTAACGAGTTTAAGAAAGTTGATCTATGATTTTTGTGGGGAGAGTTATCGTACTTTAAATGAAAAGTGTACGGTCACCGCTGGAATTAGTTACGGTTCCCCTAGATCTTTGATGATAGTCGAAGTTTAAATTAGTGCATCTTTGTGAAAAATAATCGGAAGACGATCTATCTAGGATGATTTCGAAGGGCAAATTCTTTACTTTCAGTACACCTAAATTATTTCCCTCAAAAAAATTGTTCAGCCGAAAGGCAGTCAAAAATATAAAAAGTGCCATTTTTTATGATTTCAAAAATTCAAGCTTCTGCGAGATGGTCGAAGAATTATTTCTTCCAATTAAAATCACAGTAGATTTAAAAATTAGAGTCTGCATTTTATAATGGGACCAAGAAAATTGATCTACGATTTTTGTGAGGCAAGTTATCGCACTTTGAATGAAAAGTGTACGGTCACCGCTGGAATTAGTTACGGTTCCCCTAGATCTTTGATGATAGTCGAAGTTTAAATTAGTGTACCATTGTAAAAAAAAATTGGAAGACGATCTACCTAGGCTCATTTTAAAGAGCAAATTCTCCTCTTTCATCCCGTCTAAATTATTTCCCCGAGAAAAATTGTTCAACCAAAAGCCCATCAAAAATATAAGAAGTGCCATTTTTTTGTGGTTCAAAAATTCCAGCTTCTCCAAGAAGCTGAGACAGTTATTTCTACCAATTAAAACTATAGTAATGCGTCTTTTCGTGACGAGAAATTATTGCGTCGACACTCGGACGCTGCTTCTCAGCCGATTGCGAATGATCGAGGCGCGAAGGCGGTCGATCGAGCGAGGTCCGTAAAAGTTTCTCACGTGTCGCCACGGGTCTCGATTCCACGCCGCGGTACGCACGGAGCAGGAAAGAAAAGAGAGAGAGAGAGAGAGAAAGAGAAAGAAAGAGAGAGAGAGAGGAGCGGGCAAGGGCGCCTCCGTCGTAACAAGGAACCCCCCGCGGACGAACTAATTTTCCCGGATGACTCGCGAGGCTGCGGCCCCGCGGGGGTCTGAAACAATGCGCGAGAAACGGCCCTTAAGTCCCTATAAGACTTACACGCCGCCAGCCACGGCGTCCTCCTCTCCGAAACTCGTCGGCTATTCGCTGAATCACCGGGGTACCATGGTGCGTGATGTGTCTCGCCGTCTCCAGCGACGTCTACGAACCGATCGACACCGCCGAATCGGCCATTGTCGATCCTCCTAGCTAATTTAATATCTAAATTGCTCGTGGCCCGCGGAGATTAACCGGAAGGGGCGCTTGGGGCCGTCGGCCTCGGTTGCCAACAGAGTTCGTTCCCTCCCGGCAACAACGAATGTGCGCGAGAGGATTGATTGCCGATTCGATTGCAACACCTTCCATCTTGACCCGAATACGGTAAATAATCGTGGCGCTGCACGTGGCGCAGTGGTTCGACGGTTCGTGGTGAACCATCCTCAAAACGCTTTCGGCGACGCTGGAGGATTGTCGAAGCTGCTTCGGGAACCTAAGCTGCTCTGAAGCTGCTTTGAAACTCCTTCGATGCTGCTCTGAAGCTGTTTCAAAGCTCCTTTGAAGCTACTCTGAAGCTGCTCTGAAGCTCCTTCGAACCTGCTCCGAAGCTACTTCGAAGCTCCTTCGAAGCTGTTCTGAAGCTGCTTCGAAGCTCCTTCGAAGCTCCTTCGAAGCTGCTCTGAAGCTGCTTCGAAGCTCCTTCGAACCTGCTCTGAAGTTGCTTCGAAGCTCCTTCGAACCTGCTCTGAAGTTGCTTCGAAGCTCCTTGAAAGCTGCTCTGAAACTGCTTCGAAGCTGCTCTGAAGCTGCTTTGAAGCTGCTTCAATGTTCCTTCGAAGCTGCTTCGATGCTTCTTCGAAGCTGCTCTGAAGCTGCTTCGGGATTCTAAGCTGCTTCGAAGCTGCTCTAAAGCTACTTCGGGGTCTTAAGCTGCTTCGAACCTACTCTGAAGCTGCTTCGGGGTCCTAAGCTGCTCCGAAAGAGCGTCAAATTTATTAGAAACAACGGCTTTAGAATATACTTTGTAACCGTGTCATTTTTATGTCGAGGCGACACGTCGTTCGCTGAACCTCTTTCAAAAATCATAAGAGAAACTGAAACAGTCTTCTTAATTTTACACGGTTAATCCATCTTTGCAACCTCAATAATTGTGAATTAAAAAATTTAAAAAAAAGATCGGTTTCACATTTTCTGTTTCATAATTATTGAGGTCGTAAAGCTGCTTCCGTTAAAAATTGTTGAATATATTCCATTGGCTAATAAATCGTCTACGAAAAAATGTGGAACGAACGCAACGACTTACAATAATTTTTCCTACAATTCTTAAAACTCTTCCCAAACATTGTCCAAACTTGTTCGCAATCTGAGCGCGAATTAGGGAGAAATTACTGCATTGGCCAATTCGACATTTTTTTTTACTTGCACCGAAATATTGATATATTGAAACATAAAATTCAGCAAAATAGTGACAAATTTGAATAAATTCTGTCTCGTAATTCTTACGAGGCGATTAATGTTGGCCGCTCTAAGGTCCGATTTAAGGTGGCCGGGCGGAGGTTAATCAGGTTCGGCCGAGGTCGTCGTGGAATCGTTAATTTCGAGGGAGACGCGGCCGGTTCGCGGAGGCGTGGGTGACATGACAGTGAAACTGGCACACGGCGTGTCTCGTCCGTAGAACCAGAAACCCGATACAGCGAACGTTCGACGAGAGGCACACGTCCGACGGGCATTCTCGTCACGTAGGACGTGTACACGCGTTCTAATCGCGGATAGAAATCTAGCCGCGCGAGAGAGGTTTTCGGGCCCATCGGGTCGAGTTTTCGGCGAAACGGCGCCCATCGAGGCTCCGGGGCCCGCGCATACCCCGGGCCGCGGCTGCTCCAGGACTTCCAGGACATGACTCACGCCGGTAAAAAACGCGCGGACCGCGAGCGCGGCACGATAATGTATGAAAGCTCGCATTCCGCCGGCTCGTTCCACGCCGCCGCGCGTCTCGGACGACGCGCCGCGAGCCGAAATCGTCAAAAACCCGGGTCGACGTGAAATTTTTAAGCCGAAGATCGCCCGCGGAGGGAGAGAGAGAGAGAGAGACGAATACGGCCCCGAAAAAAGAGAGCTGTGAGTAAAAGCAGGACTTTGAAAACACGAGTAACTTTTTTCAAACTGGCCGGCATTCTTTTTAACTGTTTGTGGTCGGTGCCATTTTAACCCGTTTTTTCCACACCTATTTCAACTTTTTATAAGTAAATTTAAAATACATTTTGTATTTATTAAATTGAATTTTGCGACTCGTGCGACGGTTACGCTTTTAACTGTTTCTTTAAAAAACATAGATGAATTGAATAACGTTTTAAAGGTGTTTTTTGAAATTTGTTGTGACAATTTTTAGTGGCGCCTGTACGAAGAATTAAATGTTAGAGGGACTAGTTTACTGGACAATGGCTAAATCTAAGAGACGATGAGTGGCAACAAGCTCAAGAACCAGAACACAGAAAACCAGAGTTTCTTTCTTACAATTTCTTTCTTTTCTTACAATTTTGATTGCTCAAAATAATAGCACACTTAGTGAAAAATATTATAGTCATTGAATAGTATAATTAGTCCCTTTAACGCATTCCCTGCCAAGCTTACTTCGAAGAAATTTGTTCAAAATAACCTAGACCTATAATATTTCTCCTTTTTAAATAAATAAGAATTAAACAAGTAAAGACCACTAAACAAATCCTTTTATTTATGTTAGCAACGAACCTTTAATGAAGGCGTGGTGTCGAATGGATCATCGTCAAAAAACTATCCAAGTCATTTGAGTCTTTTGTCTTTGTTACTGTAAAAAAGGGTGTTCGTCCGTACATACACAGTGTCCCTAAAAAATGATCGTACACCTTTCAAAACACAGTACATATTTGTAAAAAGTGACAATAGAGAAGCTATTCCACCAGACGATGGTTAAAAAGCATCTTTTTTTAAATTTTTCTATTACCTGTAACGAAAAGAAAAAATTAAAAACCCTTGTTTCCTAACTTTTTTATCTGAGCCTACAACGAAAATTTAAAAAATGCCTTTCGTCGATCTTGGTAACTTATACAAAACTTTGCAGAAATATGAAACGTGCTGAAAATTTTCTCATAAAAAAGATGGCACCCGTTTCGATTAAAAAGGTGCACGAGAGAGAGAGAGAGAGAGAGAGAGAGAGAGAGAGAGAGAGAATACTATTGCGTGGACCACCGTGTAAACCCGTTCAATTAAATCAAACGTATCGATATTCACGCAGTCGTGTCTCGCGCAACGATTTCTTTCGTAAACAGATCGCCGGGAAACGAACAATTCGGTCAGCCTAGAAAGCAAAAAGGAATAATTTTGTGTGAACTGGTTCCGAAGTGGCGCGTCCTTTTCCAGCGAAATTTCGGTTTTCCTGCGCGACCAGTTTGCCCGGCACGTTGCATTCCCCGGCGTACATCGAGAGTCGTCGAGGAGACGAGAGGAGAGTAGACCGAGCTTCGACGGTGAGGGAGGGTGGGGGAGAAGGGGGAGGCTGTCTCTTGGGCAACAACATTAGGATTATAGCAGCGCGGGCCGGCGGGGCCGGAGGGGCCGCTTTACATTCGTGGCCGGTTCCTCTTTTTCGTTCCGTTGCCTCGGCCCCTTCGTCTCCTTCTCGGAAGCTACGGAGATTTTGACGATAACGGGGTGGTTCCAGCGGCCTCTCGCCCCATCACCGATCCATAAATCCAACAATTTGTCCGGCCCGTCCGCGGTGTTTTGATCTCGGCCGATTCCACCGATTCGGCCGGGGCCCCGCCCCGCCGGTCCCTCTCCCCCCGCTATCCCCCCCCCTCGTGATTTTGCATAATTATGCCGGATACGGATGTCGATATCGCGTGTCACCCAGCGCCAAATTCGACTCCTCTCGCGATCGGGAGATGGCGTTGCGGCGCCGCGCCGGGACCGTTCGCCAAAATGGCGGCCCCGGCAAAATGGGGAACGTGAACGGCCCCGAAAACCGGCGCGCGGCCCCTTTGTGCGGCCCCGCGACGAATTCCACCGTCGAAAAGCTACTCATAGAACGCGGCTCGCCACATATGAGAACGCATACAGTTCGGGCAAAAAGTGTCGCGAACGCCGCCGCTAAATTATCGAACGTTCGAACACGTTCGTCGCGACAGCTTGGAGGATGCCTCGAACGGCTTCGAGTCAAACGCAGAAAGCTGCGAACGCGAATCTCGATCGGTTTCGGAATTGTGAAACCGAGCGTGCACTCGCGTCGAGGCTTGCGTATCGTCAACCTGCGATCGTATTAATTAGTCTCGTCGTGATAGCCGATGCAATTGCGATGAAAATCTGCAGATATGTTCGTTGGAGCATCTTCTGTGCATTTGCAAAGGATTTCGTCGATCAACATTGTTTTCTAGGAATTAGAAACAAATTCGTGGCGAGTTGACGAGAATATGACTTCGCAGCTTATGAATTTTTTTTTTGGTGAAACGAATGTATGCATGTTTTTGCAACTTTTTTTATATTTTGGAGGAGGTTTCGAAATATGAAAAATAATTTTTCTGTTGTGGAATAGCGCGTTTTCATCGAGTTGTGGAGTTGTTTGTGTCGGCTTAGGATCTATAATTAAATACGTAACAGTTCAACGAAAATATGACTCCGCAACTTATGAATTATTTTTGTAAAACTGACTGGATGCATACTATTGAAACTTTTTGTACATTCCGCAGAAGCTTTCGAAACATAGAAAATAATTTTCCTGTCGTGGAATAGCTTATTTTCAACGAGTTGTAGAGTTGTTTGTGTTAGCTTAGGATTTATAATTAAATACGTCTCAGTTCAACGAAAATATGACTTCACAACTTATGAATTATTTTTGTAAAAATGACTGGATGCATATTATTGAAACTTTGTACACATTTTGCAGAAGCTTTCGGAACGTAGAAAATAATTTTTCTGTTGCGGGGCGGCGCGTTTTCATCGAGTCCCGGATGTGTTCGTGTTGGGTTAGGTCTGGGTCCGACGTGATTGTTTTTGGACAGGACTGTATGTCCGTCGGTCCTCCGGAGTGGCGTGTTTTATTGGGAGGATCCCGCGACATAGTCGGCGCGTTTTGACGGGCCCCCGCGGATCGCATACGAAATCAACGTGGATCGCTTTACCCGGGACACCGGCTGAGTTTTATCGCCGGAGGATGCACGTCGACAGCCGTGTAAATTATGCGTCACTTTCGCGTCGACGGGCTCGACACTAATTTCTACCGTTAGCCGTGTCCCCTGTTTACCTCCGCAACATGTCCCCCTCATTTTAACAACGATTACGTGGCGAATCACACGGCGAAGCGTACGGAACCTTCGATCGGGTCCCCTGTAAACGAAGCAACTTTATTCGGCTGCTAAAAATAGTTCGTTTGATCGGTTCCGTGCGGGTGCTTCCACTTGTTCAGCTTGTAAACACCTTGGACAATAAAATGACAGCAGCTTACAAAAATTCGCATGCTTCGAGCAGCTTTGAAGCATCGTCGAAGCTGCTTCGAAGCTGCTTCGAAGCTTTGAGCAACAACGAATGAAGTGTCAAGCAGCATAGTCGAAGACGCTTTGAAAGTTGAAGTTGCTTTAAAGCCAGAAAGCAGCTTTCAAGCTTGAAGCAGCTTCGAAGCCAGCAAGCTGCGCGGAAGCTGGAAGCTACTTTAAAAGCATGGAGTAGCTTTGAAGCATTAAATCGGCTTCAAAGCCATGAGCCAGATATGAAACATCAAAATGGCTTTAAAGCCACGAAGCAGCTTTGAAGCCACTGGCTTGCTTAAAAGCTTTAAGTAGCTTTGAAGCATTAGAATGGTTTCAAACCCATGGAGCAGTTTTCAAATATTAAAATGATTTTGGAGCTCCGAATCGGCTTCAAAGCCACAAAGCAGCTTTGTAATTATGAAGCTGTTTGAAACTATAAAACAACTTTGAAGCAATGAAGCTGTTTGAAAGTTCGAAACAGCTTTGAAGCTATAAAGTAGCTTTGGAAGCTTGAAGCAGCTTTGAAGCTATGAAGCTGTTTGAAAGCTTGAAGCAGCTTTAAACAATTAACACGGCTTTGAAGCTATCGAAACGTTGAAGCAGCTTTGAACCATTGAAACGGCTTTGAAGCACGAAGCTATCGGAACCTTGAAGCAGCTTCGAGCCATTAAAGCGGCTTTGAAGCTATGAAGCTATCGAAACCTTGAAACAGCTTTGAAGCATGAAGCTCCATCAAAGTTCGAAGTGGCTTCAAAGCTGCTCGTACAAGCCAAGCAGCCTCGGTATAATATACAAAACTAGAAAACAATGAGACAATAAAACAGAGGACATTCGCGTCCGGCTTCCAGACAGCATGAAATAAAATTGCAGCTTCGTCGACGTCCAGGGCAGGCGAGGCGCGTCGAAGCTCGTTTATCGACGATCCGCGTGATCGATCCGTCATTATCAAAAGAAACGGGACGGTGTCGGAGGGGGGGAGGGTGACCGCGGGGTGGCCGATGGGTGGCCGGGTGGATTGTGGCGGCTAGAATTTTCCTTTTTTCCCGGCTCGCGAGGCGTTCGTCCGGGGGCGAGCGTGAGCTTGCGATATTCGAGGAGAAAGAAAAGCGTTTCCGACATATTTCATGCAGGAAAGATAACGCTTACGGTCACGTGAAACGTGTCAGAAGGAACTATGAAGATTTATCGCGGCCGGCATCGGTGCTCCACTGCCTCGGCGAACGATCGATAATTCCTTCCTCGTTTGCTTGCTCGCTAGGCTGGCTCGGGCGGGTTGCAGGGCCGACGCGCGAGCTTGCAAGCCCGTTTAGAACGCGATAAAGTCGTTAACGCGCATTATCGCCCGGCCACCGGCTTCCCAAGGCCACGCCAGCTGCCTGAATAATACACGCTCGTTCGCCTCATAGATATCGAGCGTTTATTTCGCGGGGGCGAGCCGAGCCGACTCGGTAAACAAGCTTCGTCCGCCATCCGACGACATTAATGACTACTCGGAAGCTCCTGGTCTAGGCTCGGACCCCCGCCGTCCGTGGAAACGCTCCAGCCTAGCCTAACCTCGCGCCTTATTGCCGTTTTCCTTCACAGGATAACGCTGCTTCGGCCGAAACACCGACGAGTCCCGTTCTTCTGATCCTCGCCGCTCTCGTAAAAGAGGCTGTATCTCGGTCACTTCGTAAGATAATACAATGAAACTAGATGGAGATCAAAGTGCATTCCTTGGGCCAGCTTCAGGATTTTTACCAAAATTTTCCTTCACGCGATACTTATTCTGCGTCCAGAAATCTGACGAGTCTCTTGCACTCATCGCGACACACTGCTCTCATAAATGAGACTGTATCTCGGTCATTTTACAAGATAATTGATTCAAATAAAATGGAAACGAAAGAGCGTTCTTTAAGCCAGCCTCTGGATTTTTTTCAAAATTTTCCTCCACGGAATAATCATACCGCGTCCAGAAGATTGTCGAGTCTCCTGCACTGGCTCGGGACCGTGCTCCTCGAGTCACGCTGCTCCAATAAAATCGCCTGTATCTCAATCATTGTACAAGATAATCGAACAAAATAAAATGGAAAATAACGGGTACACGGTGAACCAGCTCCACGATTTTTTTCAAAATTTTTGGTCGCCGACTACGGTGGGAAAAAAATTGTCACCTCCGACCGGACTTCGGAAACTGCGATCGGCCACGTAAGCGGCTTTTTATTTCGTTGCCGGGTATAGTTGAGGAGTTTATGGCAATTACGACGATTCGAGGCGAGTTCCAGGTGAGCGGAGAAGCGGCGTGGCGCGGAGTTTTATCGCGGTTATTCGGGATGCGAAATCGAAAGGCCGGCTTACCACACAAATTTCGCCGATTCCTATCCCGAAACGGCAACAAGGGATCCTGCGGCCGGCGAGGATAGGTAGGAGCGAGCGTTTAATATATAAATATGTAAATAATGCGCTGCCGCGAGTATCTCTCATGCAGCCGGGTTCAACCGGTGGCAGCTAACTTATGGCAGGGACCAGGAAGACCGGCTTTAGTTTGGTCATCCATAATGCCGTTCCTCGCTGCGAATCTATCGTCACGTTTTAAACATCGGGGAACACGCTGCTGCTCTCACCCTCCGCTCTCACTCTCTCTCTCTCCCTCTTTCTCTCTTTTTCTCTTTCTTTCTTTCTCTACACGTTCCTCTCTCCCTTTCTCTCCGCGTCTCGTTCCGTCTCTCTTTCGTGTCCAAAGAGATCATTAAAAAATTCTATCGGACAACGCCTGGCCAGCTCGTTCCTTTTTCCTCTGTTTTTATTTTTGTCGAACACAGCTGAAGATTACGGTGACCGATAGCGACGAGTGGCGAGCGAGCGTCCGGCGCTGGAAAGGGGATTTTCACTCGGAAAGCTCGTTAATTAACTTCACCGGAATCAGGACATCCGAGATCTAGCGGGTCGAAGCGCGGCCACCCGATTTTTACTCGCCCGGCGAGCCCGATAACGAGTTAAAAGTCTCGCGTGCCCGACGGACTCGCGTGACCGGCGATCACCGGCCCTGACCCGCTCCTAGACGCGACACAGATCTCCGTTATCGGCCTGATCGAGGAGGCTGAACGCCCAAATTAGAGGGAAATCGGCTCGAAGCTGCCTTTCGATCGCAGCGGTCCCGAATCCTGGAAACGTGGACAAAACCCCTAAAAGTTCGCGTATTCGTTCAGAACATCCGTCTCCGTATGCGATCAAAATTTGATCTAGAAAGCTCGACAATTGGATGAATGTAATTTAATATTATTTATTTATACATGTGTACGGATAGACACTAATTTTTACAATAACACAGCAAAAAGATACGATCGGCGAATGCTCGTCCGAGGCGCGCTTCTCGTTCAACGTGTAGTAAAACCGCGAGAAAAAATCGCTAGACAACATTTTTGACTTCGTTGAAAAGCGGAGGCTTTGAGCTTTAAATTCACGTTAATTTGAGTCGCAGAGAAAATTTTTTGGAATCTGCAGAAGAGTTTAAATTTGCGGAACCACCATAAATATCAATTTCTGCTTCCCAATTGTTCGAGAGTGCAACGAATTTTTTTCACAAATGCAGCATAAACATTTCGAAAGTGGAGGATGCACTCTTTAAAATGAGCCTAGGTACGCTGTCCTGCGATTTTTTCCCACCAAGTTACAGTATTTTCAGTTTGCACATTTTTCGACCCAAGATTCAATGACCAATGTTTTAACATCGACAATGCACCCTTTACACAAAGCGTGATAAAACAGCGAAAAAAAATCGTAGGTCAATTTTCTTGGTCTCATTGCAAAGCTGAGACTTCAATCTATAAATTCACAACAGTTTCATCCTACAAAAAAAATGTTTCAGCTCCAGAGACAAGTGTGAACTTGAAAAATGATTGAAAAGTAAAGATTTTCGCATGTCTGCCGATGCTGTACAAACAAAATATTTTCGAAAAAAGTGAGATAAGAGTGCTGAAAGCACAGTGTTCGCACTTTAAAATAAGCCCGGGTACATCGTCCTGCGATTTTTTTTCACGGAGTTACAAGAGATTGAACGTGGTCCTATCGGTGACATCCGTGTACGGAGAAAGACACTCGTTAGTGATTGCACGAATTGAGATTAAGCGGAGTTAATTTATGGTGGGAGGCTGAAGGACACCATGAGCCCGAGAGATAGGTCCGCCCCTGGGCCAGTAGAAAAGGGAGCGGAGCCAGTTCGGTTGACAATAGTTTGGCCATCGGTGGAACAATTCCCGAAGGGCTCCCCGTCACAATAAAAGCTGTTCGACGGTGGATGTGACAAAAATGAATTGTTATATTGTTTTAACAAATGAAGGGAGAGACCGGTCACCCGGTTGGCCCCACTCGGTCTCTCTCGGGGCCCGACGCGACCGCGGGGACCGTCCCGGGCTTCTTTTTCGCCTGTTTTGCGCCCGGTGTGCCTCCTCGCCCGGTATTATGTATCTGGACCCTCTCTTCTCGAATCTCCCTCGCGGCTCTCCTCTCTCTCTCTCTCTCTCACTCTCTTTCTCTCTCTGTTTAGCTCGTTGGTTTCTGGTCGGTGGTTCGGTCTGCGCCTCGGCTGGTTTTGCAGAGCGCGCGCGAAGCACGTGTTTTGCCAGTTCCTATTGTTTCCTGTATGATAAATGGGCCTCGGGCCCTCTCGCCGGCTCGGACCGTCCCCCCAGCACCGCCCCGGCTACTCTGCGATTTTCGATACATCGATAGGTCGCGAACACCCCTCGAATTCCTACGCAGCCACCTTATCGACTCCAAGATTTTCCCGAGTCCCAAAAATTTCCAGGTTTCGCAAATCTCACGGCTTCCAAAACTTTGCGACACATTAAAAAAAATATATATATTCCCATAAATATTCCCATAAGTATCAATCGAAAAGACGAGTTTTGATGTGTGTAACTCATTGGTTCAAAAGTTATACGTAATCCAAAGTTGACGAATTTTCAGCGTTTTTGACAGGTTATCGCGGCACCGTCGTTCAATGACGTCGCTAGATGGTGGCACGCGTACGTAGAGTCACCAGATGGCAGCACTGCTCCAATTTTCAACTTTGAATACGTATAACTTTCGAACCAATGAGTTCCGCGCTTTGAAACTCAAATTTTCGATGTTTTCTCGTCAACATCTATGGAAATATATCGTTGAAAGTCGACAAATTTTGGTCCCCTAATAAAAACTTTAACCTATTCCCAGTACCAAAACTTAAAATTTAATAAAAACTAAAACGTGCTCGTACATTTTACGATATAATACAAATAAATGTAAATAAAATATACAATAAAATATAAATACAAAAGTATAAACAATTATTCTGAAAATATTGTATATAGTGTTTATGATAAATAAAGTTGCACGTGGATCGATTTCTGAACGATTTGTTGAAAATGAAATATCAGAGATTCCCGAGATTCTACCGTATTTGCACAAGTGAAAACGCCGAAACATGAAATTACCAGGCCACGATAAATCTCTCTCTTAGCGCGAAGTCGCCGGGGATCAAGTCGGCGTTATTTGCGAGGCAGAAATTAGGGGAGCGCCGGCATTAAAAATAATAGCATCGCCGACAGTGGGGCCGCGCGGCTAATAATGCGTGGGGCCCCCGAGTGAAACTGCGAATCCGGTGAGCAGAAAAATCTAGCCCCGGTTAACGGCCGGCATTCCCGTATCGGCCGATTATTTATCATCGTTTAATTCAATTAAAAATCCGCGCATAAAAAGGGCCGAACGAGGCATTCCCGGCAGTCGTAAAGCCAGCTCCTCGGTCCTGGCTTGTTTTTTAGCCCTCCGCGGCCGGGGATCCGCGCGGCCAGGATCTCTACACTACCGGACGAAAGTTTCCTATCGTTCTACGGATCGATCCAGTTCTGCTATTTTAAACGAGTGGTCGGCCGCCGCCGACGGAACGTTGCGCGGAAAATTCACTCGCGTTCCTAATAAATTTATCAGCCGCGATTTCTAGCTCGGGCAACGTCCGTCTAAATTTATCGCGCGATAACGATGATTAATTGAATAGATACGTCGTTGTTAATACGAGCGATCCGTGGCAACGTGTACATTTCGGCGACGATGCGGCGGAAGATTCTGCGCCGCTCGCGACTCGCGAATTTTAATCGCGACGTTTTTTTATCGGCCGACCGGTGGCAGGTTCGAAACTTTTGGAGGATAGTGTAGAACCGAGGGAGAGAGCCCAAACAGCCAGAACATGTTAAGTATTAATAAACTGGTTAAGATCGTAATTAAATCTGGCCCCGCGTAGGCGCGTGTGCATATCATTCCCATAACAGGCCGGCGCTGCCATGGAGAGACACTTTAACGGACTCTATTCGCGTCGAGTCTTTTAATAACCCGCCCCGTGTCTCCTCGGACCTTTTGCGAGACCGAAACTGGCTCGACTGGTCGTCCTTTACGGCAGGAACCACCTCTCCGAAGAGGAACGATTAATAATAATTGATTCGTCGCCCGTCAAAATGTATGCACACGGTCAGCCGGCTGGACCAGAAATTCATATTTTTCGGGGGTTTGGGAAATTTTTTCGACGGCTGGAACCTAGGCCGTCTTGAAGAGGAAAGTTTTTCCTTTCCAACGAGACGTGAAGCATTGATCCGCGATTTTTTCTCACGTTGTGAGAGTATTTTGAAAATCGCACGATAGGCTTAAAACTGGTCCGTTCGATGACCGATTTCGAGCGCTGACGGCACAGTTGTCATTCAAACGGCTGTCAATTGGTAAGAAAAAATCGTACGGCGATGGCTTTGTACTCGTTCAAAAGGGAAAATTTTAAGCTTTAAGATGACGGAAGGTTCGAATGATAAAAAAAATTTTTGCATTCTCCAGGGAACACCGAAGTTGGCTAATGATGAAACGATGGACCTCGTGAGTTAAATTGCAACTGTCAACGGTATGGTAATCGTATTGCAAAATAACTTAGGTGAGTGGAAAGAGCAGAGCTTGCCCTTTACAATGAGCTTAGGATCATTCTCATGCGATTTTTGATTAGGAAGTTACAGAATTTTCAAAATCGAAGAATCTTCCTCGAGCGGTGAGCTCGAAAATCGAACCCCTGGATTTCGAGATCTTGCGGCACACGTTCAATGCGAATGCCCATAAAATCACAAAAAAAGCTCCTAGGACGATGATTCTGGTCTCGTTGTAAAGAGGAGACTTCGCTTCTTAAGATCAGTATAATTTCATTCGCCAACAAAATTTGTTGAAGTCGATAATCTTCCATGAATTCGCGAAATGGTACAAAAATTTCCATTTTTACTAAAATGGCTATCATTAAGGACACGCTAATGCAAAAAGAAAACAACTGAGGTGACTATAAAGCGAATTTCACGGCTTTTGAAACGAGCATAAGTGCATCCTCCTACGATTTTTTCCCTTTATGTTGCAGCAGCTCGAATACCGCGAACATTTCCTCAAAACTCGCCGCTGGTTCGCTTTCGATCGTTGTCGAGCGGCGACTTAATTAATTAATAACTAGCAGCGTTCTACTATTTCGAGGCAGGCTGCGGAGAATCGATCCTGCGCCGAGGACACGGGCAACCTACAATTCCTGACGGACGACCTGGGCCGGTTTTATCAAACGACTCGGATCTCCGGTCCGGGCCGCGTGTCCGAGCGGCTCGGATTAATTTATCATAAAAATCATTGGAGAAAATGAGCCCGCGGGGCAGAAGCACGGGTCGTGCGCGCGCGCGCTCGCGCAATCGGCTCGGTTAACCGTTCAACGAGCTGCTTTACATATCTCCGCCATAAATCACCCGGGGCGAAAAATAGACTAGAAGCACTTTAGACCGAAACCACGTAACGTCGTTCCCGACCCGGAGATTTCCATTCGATCGACGCGAGATCGATCGCCGATCAGCGAAAGGATTAGCGGGACGTCCGCAGGGGCGAGGAGATGCTCCGGGATGGGGCTCGATGAATAACCGGCGGATTAAAAAACAATAATCCGTCAGGCGAAATTGATTAGCGGACGAAAGCCGGCGGACAGACGAGCTGCAAATTATTACACCTTTTTCCCGTGGAACATCGACACCCGTGGTGTTTGCACCGGTTTCACGGTGTTCGTGTAACCTTTCGGCCGTGTTGGTGCGCGCTCGTGGGCGCTGGGCCACCTTTCTTTTGGCGACGTGGCAGCGCAAGAGTCGCGCTGATGCAGCAGGGGGTCCGTAAAGACTGGCCGCACACAGGCATAAACATACATAAACGCCGCGGATATATATAAGTTGGTAGCTTCTGAAATCCGTGGCTGATCCGGGAGCGATAGTGTTGGGACGCCCAGCAGGCAGTCCCAGCTACCACGGCACCCAACGATCTATGGTCGTGACGAGAATCCGGCGACCATTACGCGGCCCGATGGACGTATGCCTTCTGGGGAGACTAATTTTTGCAATTACGCGCTCCCATATCGCTCCCACCGTTCTCCGACCGACGCTCTTCGCACCCCCCCGTCCGTCTTCAACAATTTCGTCCCGCGCAATTCTACGGACATAAATTCCGCGTTTTTTCACCAACGTAGATGCAACTTTCGGCTTCACAACCCGATTTTTGGAACTTCGAAATGTTACCAAACGCCGGAGTTATACACCAAAACGTATCGATACCTTCTTGCAGCAAACCGGGTTCAATCGCTTCAATATGCCCAAGGTCTATTTCAAGAATTTTTTCTTACTCAACTGTTGGCCGAAAAATTCTGAATTTTTTCAGAGACGTAGGTACAACATCCGGCTTTACAGCAGAATTTTTGGAACTTGGAAATGTTATCAAGTGACGAAGTTATAGCTTATAACGTATCTATAACTTTTCGCAGCGAACCGAGTTCTTCACCTTACTCATGACCGACTTTAGGAATTTTTTCCGACCAAATTACACGCTGAAAAATTATGAATTTTTTCGGTGATGTAGTTGCAATATTCACATTTGCAACCCAATTTTTGGAACCTGAAAATGTTACCAAGTGACGAAATTATATCCTAGAACGTATCTATGCCTTCTCGCAGCAAACCGAATTCTTCTTCACCTTAGCCATGACCGACTTCCGGAATTTTTTCGGACCAAACTACACACCCAAAAATTCTAAATTATTTCCGTGATATAGTCGCAATATTCACCTTCGCAACGCAATTTTTGGAAGTTAAAAATGTTACCAAACCGCGGAGTTATGGCGTGGAGAGTACCGATGCCTTTTTGCACTCAAAGCGAGTCGGACCGCTTTCGTACAACCATAATCTACGTCAAGAATTTATTCTCGCCCAACCGTTTGCCGAAAAATTCTGAATATTTTCTGAGACATAGCTGCATGATCCAGCTTCGCGTCGCAATTTTCACAAGTCGATAATGTTAGAAAATGGCGGAGTTATACCGCGGAATCGACGCGGCGGCCGAGCGCTCCCGGAAGTCGGGAATTTCGCGGCGCAAACGTCGCGGGATTTTTTCCGCGAGCCGACCGGGCCCGGCAGATAAAACGGGGAAAGCCCGAGACAATGACGACGCGATAACACTCTGTTTTATGGCGCGTATCCATTCCTCGTACGTGGGCTGAATGCCGCGAGTCGCGGGTCGTCACTATAACTCTCTGCAGTTCGGTCTTTCGCTCGGCCAGAAAAATTACGAGAATATTTTTGGTGCCTCCGCTTCGACCGAAAGGAACCGTGGCTTTTCGAGAGTTGTTGAAACGCGGCGGGGCCGGCGGCGTGAGTTAACCCGCCGGGGATTGTTAGGTTCCCGTTCGATATCGACGAAAAATTCCACGGCGAGCCGGGACTCCGGCTACCGTGTCTCATATCGGGAGGAGACATTTTTCTCGAGGCAGATGCGGCCCTGCAGATAAGGATGACCGAGGGTGGCTGTCGAGGCTGGACGTCGCGTCGACTAAATATCGCCCCCACTAATTTGATTTCTGCGTGGGCTGGGCTATCATCTAGGTGTATCGTTTGGTTTTACGGCGCGAGGACACCGGTAGCCGGTTACAATTCATCAGCCTTCCCGAGGCCCGGGGAACCCCGAGAATCAATAACCGGCGGGTCCGAACAAGTTCGAGTATGTTTGTTGATCACCGGACACAGTTTCCCCCGTTCTCATATCTGTAGGAATTATCTGAGTCGCTTGACGAAGTGACCTGAATCACTATCTAAATCTAGGAAATATTTCGAACCGGTTTGAGCAAGTTTGCTCTAATTTAACTTCTGTTTTGGGGCCTGGAAATTACATCGAAGCTCTCCACTGTGCACTCAGAATTGTAGAGAAAGTTTAAGTGGATTTACAGGTGAATTAGCTGACAAAATTTTGCACACTTGTTTGAGCAAGTTTGCACAAGTTTGTTTTAATTTGACTTTTGTTTTGAGGCCTGGGAATTGCATCGAAGCTCTTCACTGTGCACTCAGAATTGTAGAAAAAGTTTAGGCGAATTTATAGGTGAATTAGCAGATAAAATTTTGCACACTTGTTTGGGCAAGTTTGCGCAAGTTTGTTTCAATTTTATTTCTGTTTATAGGTTTATAGGTAAATACACCGGTCCACAAAATTTTGCATACTTGTGTGACGAAGTTTGTGCAAGTTTGCTTCAATATAAATCCTGCAGACACATAGAAGCACTTCTTCTTGTTCTCGGAACTGTTGAAGCAGTCCAAGTATTTTCTCAGACGACTGTACCAGCGTCCAAAATTTTGCATAATTGTTTGACCATAGACTGAGCAAGTTTGTTTTGTTGAACTCCCATTTTGGATACTGGTAACGACACAGAAGAACTAGTTCTTGTACTGAGAACCGTGGAACCTGTCCACGTGGCTTCACAGATAAATGCATCACCGAAAAAAAATTTTGCATACTCGTTTGACACAGTTTGACGAAGTTTGAGCATTTCTTATCATTCTCTTCTCGACTCGGCTTACAGTTTCCTCGATCGCAATCCACTCTGGCCATGCTTCCGACACGAGAAAGTATAAATCGGGCCCCTAAGTCGAGTTTGCAGGGGGCCCACTTTCCGCGGAAGCCTGACGGAAGCGTCAGAGTGATTGGCAGTGGGACGAGCTGGGCCCGCGTAGTCGAGGAAAAATGATGGGTCCCGGGAGCTCAGCTAGAGGGGACTTGCCGGGGCGGGGGGTAATAGGATCCACGGGTCCCGATCGGTGGAGTTGGACACGATAAATCCAGAGGGGAATTAATTGCCGTTTGGTGCTGTCGGGTCCGGTCTGGGTCCGATCCGGGTCCCATGACCGTGCGCGGAGCTCCTCACTGTCTCCGGGTCTCCTCGAAGCCAGCGCAGCGGCACCCTCCCACCGCGGCACCGCGGCATCGCGGCTCCGCGGGCCTCGGTCCTTTTCCCACCTGGCGGAGGGAGGGCCTCTCTCTCGGTCCACGGGGCCCCGGCATTCTGCGTCCCTCGGTTGGTCCCTCCGTGGCTCCGACTGGTTGACATCCTACAAATAAAATCAGCTCCAGGAATGCCCGCGACGACACGGGGCCTGTGGGACCTCTTGCTCGGCTCCCTCTCTCCGGGCCGCGCTCCCTCCATCGAGGAAGTGAGCGGGCCCGAGGGCCAGAGTGGGACCGAGCGACGCCACGGGCCCGGGCCCGACGAGGATCGCCGAACCGAGAGCCCCACGGCATCAGACGTAATATATGGTAGCCTTAAGACAACGGTTTGGTAGAGCCACGGTATACCTGGCTGTCCCGTGGTATCCACCTTTACTCACACCGGCCACCGAGCCGCCCTGGACCCGTACGTGAGGCCCGCTGGTGTAGGAGTCCTCCGTTTCCTTTCCTTTCGTTCCCTTTTGCCTTTGCCTTGCCTTCCCTTGGCTCGCCTCTCCCCAACCCACCAAGTCCTCGACGCACCAGCGCGTCTACGAACCGCGATCACAGACCAGGACGTCACGGCGACACCGAAGCCATCGGGCCCCGACCGGCCCCGCGATCAAGACCATTCGAGGCTCGGACGAACAGCAATTTTTTCACATTTCGCTGCTGGTTATTTGGCAATTTCACCTGGACACCGATGCGCAACAGTTCGCGGGGCCTCAGCGCGTAAGGCCCCTGTTCGAGCCGCCGCCGAACGTAGCCTTCGAATATTGATTTGTTTTTAATTTCCATACTGGTTACTCGTCAAATTCCCCGGACAACCCCGGATCCCAATGTGGTTATCGAAGGATACTTACCACGGTCAGGCCCATCTACTGCACAAGGGTCGCGATCGATTCGGATACAGCCTGCGAAAAATGATTTTTTAAAATGTCGATGCTGATTGCTCGACGATTTTTCTGCACAATCCCGGACAACGTGATTCGAGCGGGGACCTTAACACAGTCGGGCCCACGCGTATGGGCCTCACGGAGGTTAACGTTTGTAGGTCATATGACCAAAATTCAATCGAGCGATTACTCTTAATTCGTTCCTGCAGCGCAGCTTTTTCCCTCTTGTTAACCGAACACGAGTCCCGATACGCGGGCCCAAACTTTCGTTCGCCGAATATTTATCATTTCGAAACGTACGGAACACGGCGCGTTCGGTCACCATGGTTTCGGAGCGATTCTATAATGAAACACTTCGATAATTTGCCGTGGAATTGGAAATGCCGGTTTTTGCGGGGCCCGACGCGCAAAAAGGCCGCAGCCGGCGAGCCACGCACCCAATTATCATAAAACGGTCCAGATGCTGGCGCAGGCAACGTCGCGGCGCGTCGCCTATGGACGAGGAATCCCCGACAATAAATTCGCGGCGCGTCGGAACGATACGTCCCTGTCGAACTCGACTTTATTCCCGTGAGCCCCCGTCCGCAGAAGAACACGAGTTTTAGGTGATCAGAAGGCGAACGGTCTGATGGATCGGCCGGGCCCGTCGTGTTAACGAACACGGTGGTCCCCGAGACAGACTTTCCTCCGTGTGCCGGTGCTCGCTATAACTAACCCGTTTCCGCGACATAAATTTCGTGAGCACTCGCGCCGCGCCGCGCCGCGCCGCCTCTCGATGTACCCTAAACGATCGCCGTCGGACGCTGCTACCTGGCATGTAAGTCACGTTGAGGGTAACACGTACCCCACCGATAGAAAAACACCCGGCAACCCTAATCTAACCATATAAGCGTAAACTACGCGTAAGTCGCTGCTTTGATCCTCGCTGGTCTGTCTAAGTCGCTTTGCTTAGGGGAAACGAGGACGCCATCGCTGTTCCGCAACGGCCAAAGGGCCCATAAAATTGAAAAAAAAATATACGGTCGATCGAACGTTTGGGTCGCAATTGGGTATAACTTTTTTTTTCAGTTTTATTAATTATTGACGCGGCTGCACCGCACATTTATATAATAATAGAATATAATGTAATATTATTATTGTTATTATATATAATAATAGAATATAATGTAATATTATTATTGTTATTATATATAATAATAGAATATAATGTAATATTATTATTGTTATTATATATAATAATACTATAATAATAGTATATACTATGTATATAATAATACTGTAATAATAGTATATACTATGTATATATATACTATATATAATAATACTATAATGATAATAATATATATATATATATAACAATTTTCAATAGTCCTACATTAATTGTTAATGGATGATAAATTGGCTTCACACAGATTTAATACTTGTAATAGGTAATAACATATTTATTTATTTCAATATCGTTAAAAAAGTTAATTTGATTACCAATTCTGTGTTAATAAAGCCACAGATGTGAGTGCAAAATCATAACAAATAAAAGTCAATAAAAACAAGGGGACGATCGTGGAATTATCGTGATTAAATTGATATTATCGATAGAGATTGTTATTAACCTGTATATATATTATTTATGATTGTTATGTTATTAGTAAAACACGATTATCAACGCGAACATGTGATTTCGATCAGAAAATACTTTTTCCCCGCTTTTAACAGTTGCAATTAACACGTTGGGCGCCGCGTATGGCTGACATCAATTTTTCAATTAGCTTCGAAAATTACATTTCTATCGTAATCTATTCGAACAAACTGAATCGCACAAGCATGTTTAAAATGCAAAATAACTAAAATACCATCCGCTATGATAAATTCTAACTTTCCAGTTTCAGTTCAAATATTGACTTTACATTGATTCCGTGGGCCTTATTCTAGGCCGATAGGCCGTCACTCGACGCGATAATTAAACAAAATCTCGCGAACGTTTCCACAAAAAATTCTTCTGTCCCCGATTCAAATCGTCCGCGGTTTTTCCAGTGGGCTGCGCAGTCGCCGGCCGTCATCGTGCGCGACGATAAATAATTTATCGGGGGGAAGAAATCACGACGAGCCAGGGCGCCCCCACCCCCCTCGTAAAACCGAGTGAATTAAAGGATAATAAAAATTTAATCGATACACGGATTCGACCGGATTCCAAGCGCTCCCGAATCCATAGTAAATCTTGAGGGGGAGCCCCCGTGGCAAATGTGCGCGGCCGTGGAACTCGAGCCACCCCCGCCCCACCCAACCCCCCCTTCTATTTCGGGCGCCCTTAATGGTATAATGTAGCGTTCCACGGTGACAAACTCCGTCGGCGAACAACATTCCCGCCTCTGGTTCCTTTTTTTTCTTCGCATCGGGGAACGCGACCCATTGTCCCTCAGCCACCCCTCTGCCCTCCCCCCGCCCCTCCCGCCCTTCTCACGAAACGATGCTCGGCTACGATCCTGAGGGACAAGAGCCTGCGCGACATCGGGGGACAATTAACCCCTTGTTACCGGAGTTACGTGATTCTGGTTCGTTTCTTCGCCTTTTCTTTCGTACTGGTTCTGTTCGCCCCTCCCCGCCCCTCGCTTATTCCCTAGATTCTCACTCGACGTGTTTTCTGCTTCGTGGAAGTAACTAGGACAATCACTGTTTCGTACTGATTCTATTCGCCGGTTCTTTTATTCTGTAAATTGTGTCACCAGACGTGGATTTACAGGTTAGAAGAAGTATTTATACAGGGTGTCCCAATTTTTTCGGGCTGAACGGTGGCAACGTGTTCTATGAGCGAAAATAGAAAAATATAGCACATAGACACAGGCTTGAAAACGCTTTGTTAACCTTCGGCTCGCGGTGCCCGGGTCGTTTTGACCCAGTGTATTTGGATTATCGCTTCGTTAGTTAATTTTCGTCTGTTAAATAAATATCTGTTAAACTATAGAAACGACAGAAAAAGGCCGATAAGTCAGCAACTAAAAATGTCGATGCACCAATTTCAACTTATTAAAATGATTACAGGAAGAAATGAAATTATACTTGGCTCTTATATTTTCAAATTGTTATATGAAATTTCTATTTTGCATAAAGATCCCTAATTTAATGTGCAGTGTTCGTGAAACAGTAGTCGAAAAGATCGATGCTACTTCATTTCCTTGTCCAGTTATTTTCCTTCAATTGTCCCTAGACATATTTTCTCTTACGAAGAAATAACGATCACATTGTTACTAATATTCCCTTACACATTATTATTATTCTGTAATCACAATGTCATTAATATCGTTGTGTTAATGTTTACAGATATTAACGCTAGGGAAAATATCGCTGACATCAGCGCCAGGAAAATTATCCCTAGCCTAACTGGAAGCGAGAAAGCCCGCGAAATTTGAATTTCAAATGTCGTTTTCTGTCCGAAGGGGCCCCGGGGGACTAGATGGACGATTCCACGGCCGGGATGGCTGCGAAAGCGTTAATTGCGAGCCTGCGCGGCTGTTTTTTTCTTTACGAGATCGAAGCTATTCGGGGAACGCCGGTTGTTCCCGGCGCAAAAGATCGGAAGCGTCGAAGGTTTATCGATTTCTTCGACGAATTTCTCGAATGCCGAGACACGCTCCTTCGCGGACCTTCACACCTCGGACGTATCGAGCCATCTTCGTCGATTTGATCCGCCGTGCTGATCCCCGCCGTGCCGCGCCACGCCGCTCCGGGTCCCCTTTCTCGGAATCACTAATTAGTGTCCTTCTCGCTTTCTTCCTTTCCAATCAACGGCCCCGGTCGAATCTGATTCGAATCCCGGCCGATTCCTACGGCAGACTGACTGACGCCCGTTGCGGTCCAAGCTGGGCCCCGGCTGCAGTCCTCGGGCCCTCCTTCCGGTCAAACTCGAGGTATAGATGATTGAGACCGAGTCGAGACTTCTCGGTCAAAATTCAGTCAGGACTTGATATCGTGACTCGATCAGGATTGTTATGACAAGGATTGATCAAGAATTAAGCAAGATATATTTTGGACAAACTAGGCAAGACCTTAGCAAGATTCAGGCAGGACTATCGAGACTCGGTCAGGAATATTTGACGAAGATTGAGTCAAGACTTGTGCAAGATGGTCGAGACTTGATTAGGAATATTTGACGGAGATTGAGTCATGATTTGTGCAAGATTATCGAGGATTGATCAAGAATATTTGACCCCGATTGTCTCAAGAATTGATCAAGACTATTCAGTCAAGATTGAGTCAAGGCTCGATCAAGATTAAATCAAGACTTGATCAAGGCTGTATCACGATGTGATTAAGACTGAGTCGAACCGAATCATAGACTGAGTCGGTATTTGACGAAGATTGAGTCAAGATTCAATTATCTCTATTTAGCCAAGACTGAGTCAAGACTTGTGCAAGATAATCGAGGCTCGATCAGGAATATTTGACGGAGATTGAGTCAAGACTTGTGCAAGATGATTGAGACTTGATTGGGTATAGTTGTCGGAGATTGAGTCATGATTTGTGTAAGATTATCGAGAATTGATCAGAAATATTTGATCACGACTCTGTCAAGAATTCATCGAGACTATTCAGTCAAGATTGAGTCAAGACTCGATCAAGATTAAATCAAGATTTAATCTTAAATTGAGTCAAAACGAATCATAGACTGCGTCGGTATTTGATGAAGACTGAGTCAAGATTCGATGGCCTCTATTTGGCCAAGACTGAGTCAAGACTTGTGCAAGATAATCGAGACTTGATTAGGAATATTTGACGGAGATTGAGTCATGATTTGTGCAAGATTATCGAGAACTGATCAGGAATATTTTACCACGACTGTGTTAATAATTCATCGAGACTATTCAGTCAAGATTGAGTCAAGACTTGGTCAAGATTAAATCAAGATCTGATCTTAGACTGAGTCAAACCGAATCATAGACTGCGTCGGTATGTGATAAAGACTGAGTCAAGATTCGATGACCTCTATTTGGCCAAGACAGAGTCAAGATTTGTGCAAGATTATCGAGACTTGTTCAGGAATATTTTACCACGACTGTGTCAAGAATTCATAGAGACTATTCAGTCAAGATTAAGTCAAGACTCGATAAAGATTAAATCAAGGCTCGATCATTACTATCTCAAGATCTGATCAAGACCGAGTCAAACTGAATCATCGACTGAGTCATGATTTGTCGAGAACTGAGTCAAGATTCGACGAACTCTACTTGGCCAAGACTTAACTCGGTACTCGATCAAAACTGAGTCACGAGTCGGCCATAATTTTCGGAGGCTCTGTCGAGACGGGGGGGGGGGGGCAAAATTTCAGCAAGGACCATTTGTGGGACCATACGATAACTCAGGCGAGACGCAAGCCCCGGTCTCTTAGCAGCCGAGAAGATTGAAGCAGTCGTTCTATCAAAGGGGACAGGATCATCCCCTCGATCGAGCAGCCAAGTTGAACGACCCCCGAGGTTCCCCTAACCAAAACGGCTCTCCGAAAGAAAGGCGACCGGGGACGGTGTACCTTAACGCCACTCCACTTCGATTCGATTCGATTCGTTTCGATTCGATTCGATTCGATTCGACTGGACTGAACGCGACCGACTCCTCTCTTGTCCGCAGCCAGTGCTCGGGCACGTACGAAAGCTCTAAAGACCGCGGTGAAGCCGATACTTAAATCACTCCGGTCACTCAGCCTCGCGGCTCAGATTGATGTAAGGCCGTGTTTTACATTCAATTCAATTGGGCAAAAAACTGCTATCCGTTGCCGGGACGCATTGTGCCGCTCCGCTGCTAAGGCTAAGGCTGGCCGACTGTTGGACCAAAGGACGACCGGCCTCAGGAGCCAGTCCTCTTCTTTACTTCCTTCCTTCCACTCGACGCTCGAGGACCTCCGGCCACAGCCGAACCTCCTCGTTAGTCCAACCCTGACGCGAAATTGTCATTATCTATCACGTGGCCAAATGCTCGTCCTTCTCACGATACCCCAACTCGAACTGTTCTTTCGTCGTCATCTTTGAATCGTTCGCAAGTCTTCACGTAATCTCGGTGAGAACTTGGCTTGGGTTAAGTAGACTTTGCTTAAGTCACGATTAAGTCGTGACGCGACAGTCCTGATGGAGTTGTGATAGTCTTTGACAAGCCTTAATTATATCCACACCAAATAGTCTTTATCATATCTTGAGTCACTCTTGATCAAATCTTGACTCAGTCTTGCTCAACTCTCGAGTCACTCCTGATCATATCTGGACTGAGTCTTGAGTCAATATTGACTCAAAACTTAGTCAAAGTCTCTCGATTAAGTCTTGTCTCAGACTTGCTCAAGTCTCGAGTCGCTCGTGATCATACCTGGACTGAGTCTTGAGTCAATATTGGCTCAGTCTTGGCCAAAGTCTCCCGATTAAGTCTTGTCTCAGACTTGCTCAAGTCTCGAGTCACTCTTGACCAAATCTGGACTGAGTCTTGAGTCAATATTGGTTCAGTTATGGCCAAGGTCTCCCGATTAAGTCTTGCCTCAGACTTGCTCAAGTCTCGAGTCACTCCTGATCATATCTAGACTGAGTCTTGAGTCAATATTGGCTCAGTCTTGGCCAAAGTCTTTCGATTAAGTCTTGCCTCAGGACTTGCTCAATTCTCGAGTCACTCCTGAGCAAACCTCGACTAAGTCTCGAGTCAATGTTGACTCAGTCTTGGCCAAAGAGTACCGAATAAATCTAGATAGTCCCTTACGAGCCTTGACTCAATCTCGACCAAATAGTCCCGATGGAATCTCGAACTTTCTCGTCTAGTTTCACCGAACAACTGAATTGTCCCAACGAAAGTGAATCGCGGAAAAGGGTACGGTTAGTTAGCCGATGGCCCTCGGTTAGGCGTCCCGACCCTTTTCCTTTTATCCGTCCGTTTCATCTGGCCGGACAACAGTCGACCAGTGGGAAGAACACCCTGTTCCGTTTGGTCTCGGTTCTTTTTCGACGTGGGATCCGTGGAGAGACGACCGGCGCGGTATTTTCCTATCGGGATCGAATCTACATAGGCGACATTATTCTCGACGACGTCGTTATTCGGTATGCGGGAATCCACGACGCCGCTTTTGACGTAAATTGCGAGGAGCGCCGGTCACGTTTCTGCTTTATTCCGTTGCCGTTCTATATCGCCGACGCGAACGGACGTGCAGACATCCGTGGACCGTCGCACGACACGCGTACACCGTGACCCGGGGTCCGGCTACGCGCTAACGATGTCCTTTCGAAGACTGTGAACCGTTTGCTGGCCCTACTCGGGCAAAAACGACATCTGTAATCCCTGGTCCGGACCTTTTGACACATTCCCCGATCCCACGAGATTGGTGTTTCAATGATGCTCTCTCGTAGAAAGCGGCGGAATTTATTTCCCCGGCGATCGCGTCGAAGGGGTGCTAGCGAATCCCGACGTTGGGGGTGAGTAAATCGATCCGCAAATATCTCGGGAACCAGTGGAGGTATGGCAATGCATCGTACGCGAAATTATGCTGTTTTTCACGTGGATTACGGACGCGGAAGAAGATTTTAAGTGGTCCGATTTGTTTACAAAATATATTACAAAATAGTACTTTATATGATCCGAGGCGATTCGTAAGGGTAGATTCGAAAAATTGTTACTCGGAGATTATTGGAGATATCGACATGAAACAGGCGGTAATCGATAGTGAAAAGTATAGAAATTCAAGAAAAAAATCCACGAGATCCTGGGACATGTACATTTTTTTATGTAATTTATGGATATTTTAGAATACTCACTCGATTTGTGACATAGATGGATTGTTCGGTCGCACTCACGGATGGATCCAAAAAATCGTAACTCGGACAGTAATTGAGATATCGACATGAAACGAACGGCATTTAATCATGGAAACTATAAACATTCATGAAAAAAATTCACTCGAGCCTGAGTCTTCCACATATTTTTCCACAATTTTTCCCATTTTCCAATTCACACTCGATACGATGCATTTATTGAATTTTTCGGTCGAACTTAGATACCGATTCGAAAAATCGTAACTCGGACAAAAATATAGATACCGACATGAAACGAACGGCATTTAATCATGGAAACTATAGAGATTCATGAAAAAAATTCACTCGAGCCTTAGTCTTCCAGATATTTTTCCACAATTTTTCCCATTTTCCACTCGATGCATTTATTGAATTTTTCGGTCGGACTTAGGTACCGATTCGAAAAATCGTAACTCGGACAAAAATATAGATACCGACATGAAACGAACAGCGTCCGATAGTGCACGCCACATACGTTCACGAAAAAAATCCACCAGAACCTGGCGGCTCCCGCTTTTCCCGCGCAATCATTCCAATCTGCCGATCTTTGCTCGATTTTCGAAGACGACCGTCGGCGTCATTGGGTTTCGTAGCACACTTTCGTCGACGTGTGTGGCGCTTACATCGGTCCCGCGTCGCGACGGTGTACAGACGATCGCCTAAACGCGCATTAACATTCAGCCGGGTAGGTGTGAAGGACGTGGAAGCGGACGGTCACGTTTGGAAATAATTCAGGAACGCGTGGAACGGGCCGGCGTGTTCGATCACGAATAAGGAAGTGATCAGCGGAATGATTACAACGTTCGCTCTCCTCTCCTCCCCCCTCTCTCCCCGCACCGCACCACCGCCGACGCTGCCTTTGTGGACCCGTCAGCGTAATCAGCCTGTGATGGAACGCGCTTGCGTCCTGGATTAGGATGATCAGGCTCCGGCATAAGCTCGACTTTCGTGGCAAAACGTAGACAGTGACGAAAAAAATGTGTTCACTTCACCGAACTTTTAACCCTTGGTCTACAGTTACCGGGTCACGTCGATTCTGTGCAATCGTCACCTAATCACACGGTTTACGGAAATCAAATAAAACACGTTCCAGTTTCATTAGGTATACACTGATACTAATATAAATTCCATTATTAATAAAAAAAGGTTTATAGCCTATTACTCTGATACAAAAAGAGGATTTCTTTATTATTATTTTACTCAGTACTATTGTTTACTTAATATTATTTTTCACTCAGTACCATTATTTACTTAATATTGTCTTGTACTTATTATTATTTTTTATAATAAATAAATATATATATATATATATATATATATATATATATATTATTTCCTTCCGAATATATTATTTCCTTCTTAACATTGTTTACTTATTTGAGAGGAGAAGATGTCGGCGTCTAGAACGGATTTCTCGAAAATAGGCTCGCCGGCGAATGTGTTGAATGGCCGGTCGTCCGAGATTTAAGGGAGCGACCGATTGGTACAGCGCTACCAAGCTGCTCATAAAAGATGGCACGGCGCACCGTCGGTTTATTTGGCAGCTCGAGGCCCTAGCGTTTCTAACATTCGTTACGTCCGCCGGTATTTTTCGGCGGTTTTATCTGGGATCGGCGTAAACGGGGAATGCGGGGATAAAAATTCAGTGGACGACACAATATGGACTCGTGAGAGAAACAAAGTAACCGGGAGAGAAGCGTGTGGACGCCGGAGGGTCAAGGGTAAGGCATTCCACGAGTTGACACTCGTAGCTGGCCCGAATCTTTCGGACGGTTCTCTCCGTCTCTCTTCCTTCTCTCTCGCCCGCTCTCGCCGTCTCTCTCTTTCTCTCTCCTCTCCGTTGGCTGTTCGACCTTTGGTCCCCTCGTCTCTCGGTGCATCCTCGTCCCCGTTCGGTACGGGTTCCAGCTGGATCCAACACGTTACCGGGCCCCTGGGGCAGAAGAAGGCCCCGTGTGTGCTGTACTACGGTTCGTGTTCTCGGTTCTCGGAATCGCTAATTAGTGTCCTCCTTGTTTTATTCCCATGCCGCTCGTCCTCCCCCTGAAAATCGTTGTCCACACGGTGCCCCGAGACGCTTGCTTTCTCTCTTTCTCTCTCTCTCTCTCTCTCTTCACTCTCCGCTTCCCCCATCCCCCTTTTCCTCTCTCGAAAGCCTCTCGATCCGGTCCAGGGATTGACACGCGGCCTGACGATTTCATCCACCGCGTTTCCAGCGAAATACCGGTTCCACTGAATCCTATCTCGCTATCATAGGGCCTCCAGTTCGATCGCGGACCAAACACGAACGCTGTGGAAGTCACCGAAATTGTAACGTCGAGCGTATTCGTAAACGGGAAAAATTGTTGCAAACAATCCGGCGGCGCCTCGGTCTTGTGGATTTTTTCCGTCGGTCTCTATAGTTTCCGCTATCAAATGCCGTTTGTCCCGTGTCGATATTTATATTATTGGCCGAGTTACGATTTTTTGAATGCACTCCTGAGTCTAATCGGGAAATACAACGAAATCGTAATATCGAGGGAGGATTGTAAAATGGGAAAAATTATGTAAAAATATCTGGAAGTCTCTGGACCAAATGGATTTTTTTCGTAAATATACATAATTCACACTATCGAATGCCGTTTGTTTCATATCGATATCTAAATTATTGCCCGAGTTACGATTTTTTGAATCCACCCCTGAGTCTAATCGAGAAATGGAACAAAATCGTAATATTGAGTGAGGATTGTAAAATCGGAAAAATTATGCAAAAATATCTGGAGGTCTCTGAATCAACTGAATTTTTTTTGTAAATACACATAATTCACGCTATCGAATGCCGTTTGTTTCATATCGATATCTAAATTATTGATCAAGTTACGATTTTTTGAATCAATGCGTAAGTCCAGTCGAAAAATTCAATATCGAGTATGGATTAGAATATAGGAAAAATTATACAAAAATATCCGGAGATCTCAGGATCGAGTGAAATTTTTTCATGAATCTCTATAGATCGCGTTATCAAATGCCGTTTGTTTCATGTCGATATGTAAATTACCGTCCGAGTTACAATTATTTGAATCCACCTCTGAAATGATTCATTGCCCATTTGGCCTCGCTAGGAAGAAATGCTGGAGCAGTCTTATTAGTGCACCCATGAATCATTACGATGCAGACTTTACTGAACTTTTCAGTCAGGTGATCATTAGGAACGTTTTATAAGGGAGCATATTAAAAACGTTTATCGAATCCGTATCTGATATTATTAAACATCGCAGCGAACGCGGTCTAATCATTTTTCAGAGACGATGCAAACCGCTTTCAGTGGCCGGCACTTCTAGTTGCAAGTTGGCAGAGCCGGCCATCGAGGAAAAAGAGGTAAATCGCAGCGATAAATCCCGGGACTCATTACCGGGGAGCAGAAAAGTCCTCGATACGGGGCCGATCGGCAAAGCCAGTCTAATCGTGAAAGGAAAAGGGGATCCGTGTGAATCGTTTCGAGTAATAGTGTTATCAGACGCGACTCGTGTAGGACACGATGTGTTTCTGATACCAGGACCGAGCTACCTGATCGCTCCGCCGTAGCGAAGCCCTCGAACAGTGCTCATACGCGAACAACTCCCCATTCCAAGCCAACTTTGTCACTCAAAACAAATGACCACTCTTTGAAGCCATTCGAAAATATTGCATAATTTTCCTTCAGATACATTACTGAATTTAAGGTTACGCCATTTTGCAGAAAATTTTTTATTGCACATGTAACTAACGTGATTTTATAGATTGAAGTTTCTGCTTTAAAACAAGCTCTAAGATAATGATCTACGATTTTTTCTTGTCATTTTATGCTACTTTGAGTCAACGGTATTCTGACAGAGTTAGAGTTACAGTCAGAAAATGGTAACCGAAAGTGGTCGAAATTCGAAATGACGTAACTTCGCGAGAAAGAATCGTAGAAAGGTCTACGTAGGCTCATTTTAAAAGGAAAAGTCTCTACTTTCTAGTCGTCTACGTTATTCTAGTGAGAAAATATTACTGCAACAAAAGGTAGACAAGGAATGAAAAATTGTCATTTTTGGTAATTGTGCAAATTCAGACATTTCTGCAAGATGTGCAAAATTTTTCTCGGAACTGAGAAGACAGTGAAAGCCAAGACTGAAGCCACAGCTTTCCAACGAGTCAAGAAAAATTGTTCCACGATGTTCTCTCGCGGAGTTATCGCACTTTGAATCAAAAGAGTGCAGTCAGCATTTGGACAAACCGAGGTCCTCCCTCGATGATCGTCAATTGCAAGAAAGGGTTTATGAAATATAAACTGTCTTACACTTAAAAAATAAATTAAATTTGAAGTAAAAATGCTTAAATAACATTATGGGACTATAAGAGATCCTATACAATTGTATAATTGAATTAAAATTGTTAGTATTATATTATTTTAATTAAATTATTATTTTATTGGGGAAATATCTAAATTTAAAAAACATTGAAAATTACTGTAACCTTGGCATTCGATTCAGGACAAAAATTGCTACCAGAAGACGGTATTGTTCGCGCTCGGAGTCGGTTCGTCGACGTCGCTAGCCGGGGTGTCGATGGGAGCCCGCGGGACCTGGCCGGCGAACCTACTAAATTCGAAATCCCGAACAAGCCCCGGGGGCGAAACTATTGACCGGGAGCGAGCGGGCTTGCTCCCGGCACACGGACGACCGTTTCATTTAATTAAGACTTGTTTTTATTTCTGGTAAACTCGTCCGGGTATTTTAGGAAGGCCCGAAGGCGGTCGCCTCGCCGCCGGACCCGGTCCGATTAATTTATCGGACTCGCCGCGCCCCCGTGTACCCGCCAGCCCCCCTCCCCCCGCCCCCAACGTCCCGGAAAACCGCGAGTGCGAGGGTACAGGCACCGTTTTCCATCCGATTATGCCGACCGGTGGCCATTAAATGACAGTTCGCTGGCGGACGTGTCGAGTTTACGACTTTCCGGGTGTTTCGAATCCTCGAAAAATCGGATCGTGCTCCGGGAAAACGATGATCGAGCGAATCGATGGACCGCGGGCCGGTGTAATGGAGGCTGCGGGGAGGAAACGGTGGGCGCTGTTCGATCTCATTCATCGTTTATGCTGGCCGCAACGCGGATCACCTAGCCCCCGAGTGCTTTTTCTTGTTAATAATCGTTCTAGGCACGATGGAAACTGGTTACGGTGGTTACGACGTGTATAAAAGAGAACCGCTGGATTAATAATCGCCGATAAAGCCTTCTGGGGAATACTTGCGCGTCCCCCGGCCCTCCCCCGCGGGCCCCGCGGGCTCGCCGAGCAATCTTTTAATATCCTGTTGCGAAAACTCCCGGCAATTAACCCAGCTGTTTCTGTTCGTTGTCAGTGGACGCTTGTTCGGGCCTATCTGACCCGATATACAGGGTGGGTCACTGCGTATTGTTATTATTAACCCTAGAAAGATAACCATATGACAACGTACGTAAAAGATAACCATACGCTTCAGAGGCGCATGCTTTTCTAAGGCGTCAATTTTATACTAACAATGGATATTTATTTAAGTTAATCTAGTCATTTTAAAGGTTTGGCATTATTGTACAAATAAAATGCATTTATATTATATTTTTTTATATTTTAAGTAATTTTAAACTTAAATCACTAGACCTCTATGAAAACGGTGCAGTCAGTTGTTTATTTCGCAGGCGCCTCTGCGACGTAGGTTATCTTTCTTGGGTTAAACAGTTAGCTGTGTTCGACGAGTATGCTAGTCATGGAGATGCGACAGCATTTTGTGTCGTGGCGAGTATTGGATTAGGGTTGTCGTGTCGTCGGTAGTTGCGATTTTATTAAAAATCGGGCTTTTTGAACGCTGTTGCAGTTTGCAGATGTGTGAAGGGATCAGAAATTTTTGTTTGAGAATGAAACTAGGATGGATTTAAAGCTTGAAGCTTCTGCTTTCGAACGAGCTGAGAAATGGAGATCTGCGACTTTTGCTCGCTATTTTATCCCATTTTTTTATCGGAACTGTGATATCTACTTTTTTCAAGGTAATTTATGAAGTAATAAAAAGTCGACTTCCAGGTACTGTAACGTCGCGAAAAAAAATCGCAGGGAGATCTATATAGGCTCGTTTTAACGGGTGAATCCTTGGCTTTCGAATTCTCTCAGAGATATTTGTCAAGAAAATTGTTCACACGTAGCAAAAACGCGATAAAAAAGATCGGTGCTTTTTTGCCATTTTCCAACTTCAGGCTTCGCCGAGAACTGCAAAAAATTTTTTCTGGAACTAAAGTTAACACAGATTTAGAGATCAAAGTCTCAGCTTTCAAACGAGATCAAAAACTTGGATCTACGATTTTTGTCTACCATCTTATTACATTTCGAATAAAAGCTGTCAAGAGCAAAGACCATTACGTCTCGATTAAAAAATTGTCAAAATTGAAAATGCTGCAACTTCTTGAAGAAAAATCGCAGAATAAAGAACCATAGCTCATTTTAAACAGGAAATCCTCCTCTTTCGATCCACCATAGCCGTTCCCCATGAAAAAAATCGCCCGCAGAAATACACACGCCAGAACGAAATCAGCAATTCTGCCGATGTTAAATAAAACCACCGTTGTCAAATAAAACCAGCTCCACCATTTTGAATTCGAAAGTGTGTCATCCTCCAGGCTTTCTCTCTCTCTCTCTCGGGCATCCGTTTTCTAGCGACGGCTCGTTTTCGCCGAAGATCTCGCAAGGGCCGGCAAGAAAGCGCGAAACAATATCTATCCGGATGACTGGATGTGAAATACAAGGTGGAATATTGCCGGGGGGGTTAGGCGAGGGAGGGAGAGGGGAGGGAGGGGCGGCAGATCGCCGTGCGAGGATGCGAGGGGACAAAACGAGAAAAGGTGCTGCGAGTCGGGGAGCCAGAGGGTTGCTCTTGCCGGCAGGTACCCCTGATTCTGGGAAACGTGTCCTGCCAGCTTGTTAGGTGTCCCCAACAGTTCTCTAATATATGACTGGCACTCTCTACCCTTTTTCGAGGGAGGAGAGGGCCTCGGCTAGGTCCACGGGTCCAGTTAGAATGCCGGCGTGCTTACCTGCACTCGTTCTCGGCTCCGAAAACAACGGCTCCGTGACACCGCGCACCTGAGAAACACGAGGGCCGCTCGCCCGAAACACAGTAATTTCTCCCTAATTCGCGCTCAGATCGCGCACGAAAATGGACAATTTTAATAAGTTCAAACTGATACATCAACGTTCTCAGTTTCATCGAATATTTTCTCTGTTCTATGTCATATTTATTCGTGTTTGCTATAAACGCCTAAAGTCCGATGTCCAGTAAGAGCTGTCGAACGACAAGTCGGAGCAGGGTGACGAAACTTGAACAGCTGTAACTCCGTTAGAAGCTATCATAAAATTATGACTTTTCTTTCAAATCAAAGCTTGAAGTCTCTACTTCACGTCACCATATTTTAATTTTGAATATCGTGCATCCCCGTAACTGTAGTATCCTAAATCTGAGCGCATGTTCGCGAAATCGAGTAAGTGCAAAGTTCAACGCCTTCTATGCACTTGGAAAAATATTTTTCGAACGTGCTGTTTGCAAAATCATAAACCGCGGACCTTCTAGTTTAATTTCAGCACCGAATTGAGTCACTGCGATTTTTTCTTGCGAAGTTGCAGCACTTTCAATGATAAACGTGCCGCCGACGAGTGTGCCGCCTACAGTCATGGCGAAACGTTGTCAATCTTTGAACAGCTGTAACTCCGATAAAAACTATCGTAAAATTGCGATTGTTTGTTTAAATTGCAGCTTGAAATTTCTACTTTGCGACAGCATATTCTAGTTTTTAATATCGTGCATCCCCATGTCTGTAGGGGCATTCGCCTGCGGTACACTCGCCGGCGACGCGTTTATTATATAAAGTGCTGTAACTTCGCGAGAAAAAATCGTGGCGGCTTAATTCTGTGCTCAAATTAAAGATGAATGTCCGTGGTTTATGAAATGGTGGTGGTTTATTTAGATTGAAAACAGCATGCTTGAAAAATATTTCTCCAAGTTCATAGAAAGCGTTGAGCTTTGCACTTCCTCGGTATCGCGAACATGCCCTCGGATTTAGGGTGCTGCAGTCACGGAAAAGCACGATATTCAAAATTAGAATATGGTGTCGTGAAGTAGAGATTTCAAGCTTTGATTTAAGGCAAAAATCATAATTTTATAATAACTTTTAATGGAGTTACAGCTGTTCAAATATCGTCACCTTGCTCTGACCTGTCCGTTCGACAGTTCTGACTGGACATCGGACATTAAGCGTTTATAGAAAACACGAATAAATATGATATAAAACAGAGAAAATATTCAATGAAACTGAGAACGTTGATGTATCAATTTGAACTTATTCAAATTGTCCATTTTCGTGCGCAATCTGAGCGCGAATTAAGAAGAGATTACCGCATTTCCGATTTCGAGACGAAGCCGCTTCGACATAAAAGTGCAAAGCGTTTAAACAAGAACGCGCTTCGGCCCGAGAAAGTGGCTCGTTTCCACGCCTAATAGAGCGCATCCTCGACGCAGTATCACGCTGTAATTAATGATACTCCCGCGGTGGAGGTCTATTACCGACGGGCTTCGATCCGGGCTTCCTGCTACACTTAAAAAACGACACTGCATTCTGATTTATATCACCGGCTTCTGCCCTTCATTGATTTCGTCCCGAATAAATTATCGGCCCGGCTGCACCGTCATTTACGTCGAGATTATGGTCGCCACAAGATTTCCCCGTTGCCGAATTTGCGCCCGCGAACTCCGCGCGCGTTTCACGCAAATTAGAAAAATTCGAGACTTTCATATCCCTATCCCGATTTTCAGCGAAGAGAATTTTTTAAACGGAAATCTCGCGCAGGTATCGAAAGAGAAGTCTTCGCCCTTTAAAATCAGCTATGGCGGATTGCCCTACGATTTTTTTTCACGGAGGTATACCAGTTCAAATCTCGACAATCGTCGATGATGAATCGCAAGTTACGCCGATGCTAATCGCGCGCTTCTGATTCAAAGCATGATCACTCGGCGGGAAAAAATCGCAGATCAATTCTTTTGGACTCGTTGGAAAGGGGAGACTTCAGTCTTTCAAACCACGTTAGTTTCATTCCCGAATAAAATTGTTTGAACTTTGCAGAAACGTCTGACTTCGTACAACTATGAAAAACGACGACTTTTGCTTTCTCACTCGTGCTTCTTATCGCTAATATTTTTTTTATTAGATCACTTACAGAGAAGACAAAGCAGAGACTTTTCTCTTTAAAATGAGTCTACGCAGGTCTCTCTATGATTTTTCGTTACAAAGTTGCGGTGATTCAAATATTGACACTTTACGACACAAGACGCGTCGATCATCGTTCCAATATCGACCGCGCGCTTTTCATTCGAAGCGCGACAAAGTGGCAAGCAAAAATCGTACATCCATATTTCCGGTCTCGTTCGAAAGCTAAGACTTCGATCTTCGGATCGACGTAAATTTTCTTCGCTTAAAAAATTCATCGCATTCCCCAGCCCAACGCGAAGTTGACCATCCAATATCGACTCTCGCACCGGCTTATGAGCAATGGTATTCCAGCGCGATTAAGGCTCGGAGTTTGTTTCAATAATACTTAAAGTCTCCGATAGTTTGTCTAGAAGCCTGTTTTTATTTTCGTGGTGGAACGCCGGCGGATCGATCGATCACCGGCGGAATCAATCAGAAATGATCCCGGCTGCGGCGACCCACCGCGGACGCGAGGCTTGATGATGTCTAGTCACAACACCATTGTTTCAATGACCCGGTGCCCCGCCCAGTAGGTGGCACCCACCCTTCACATACTAATGAGCCAACCAGTTTCGAGGATCATCAACGCTTGCCACGGGAGGCGAGGTGTTGAGAACACGCCGTGGCGTTTTTTAACGTCGTTACACCGGTACCGGCGCGTTATCGGGCTGCGGTGCCGTACGTCCCGGGCCTCGATCGGGCCTGAAAACCGCGCGACGCCGATCGTTTACACGCTCCCGATCCGATTTAAAACTGTCCCTCATAGCCGGGCCCTTCGTAACGAGGATTAAGGGGCCTGGCGAGTCTCGAGGCTCGAGGCTCGAGGCGGCCGACCGCGAGTAATTAATTCCGATAGGAAGCGAGATAGAGCGACGCGAGATAGAGCCCTGTCCTCGTTCACGAATTCTCCGGGAATCATCGATACTCGGTATCAAGATCGAGGGACTCGCGACTCGCTCGCCTTAGGTACGAATCAAAGATTACCGGTCCGATCGCGATGACTGCGGCTCGTTGCTGTCGCTGAATCACCCCACGTCCGTTGCGGAGCGCCGTTCAGGGAGACGTAACTCGGCGAGAAAAAATCGTGGATCCATTTTTCTGGACTTTTTTGAAAGGCGAAACTTCACTTTCCATCGCTGTTGTGGTTTTAATTGTTACATAAATCTTTTGCAGACGGGGCACGCGTTGGACGTTGACGAAGTGAAAAAAGTCGATATTTTTATAATCATTTATGTTTTTTAATGAAAGAATTTTTTGAAACGATTGTTATGTAGATGAGCCGAAAGTGGAATCTTTATTCTTTAAAATGAGCTAGAGAACATCGTCTTACGACTTTTTTTCACAGAGATACACTTGTTCAAACGATGTCGAATATGTATGAAATAGAGTACCTTGAGATGTTCTAATGTTCGCTGCAGATTTTTGACTCAGAGTGTGACAACTCAGCGTCAAAAGATCGTAGAATCGTTTTTTTGGACTTTTTGGAAAGAAAAAACTTCACTTTTGGTCACTAGATTAGCCTCGATTCGGAATGAAATTTTTTGAAATCGGTACAAATGTTTGAACTCGATAGATTTAAAAAAGTTCATATTTATAAGTTTTCGACTGACCTTTTAGGACCAACATTTTTTTAATGGAAAATTGTGTAGACGTGTTTAAAGTAGAATCTTTACCCTTTAAAATGAGCTAAGATACGTCAGCCTACGATTTTTTTTCACAGAGATACATTACTTCAAACATTGACGATTATCGATGATGTTGGGTACATTCGAGTTGTGATTCAAAGTGCAATAATTCTGCGAATAGCATTAGTAGGAAAATTGTTTCGATAAAGACACCTCACAGATCATAAAAGTGGAAGTTTCGCTCTTTAAAATGAGCCTAGATGGATCCTGCAGCGATTTTTCATCGCGAAATAACAGCAGTTCAAACATGGACACTTTTTAGCGAAAGATTTTTATCATTATTTGAATATCGGATACACACTTTTCGTTCGAAACACGATAACTCACGAAGAAAAAATCGTAGATCAATATTTTTGATCCCGTTAGAAAGCGAAGACTTTAATTTGGATATCTCCACTGTTCTCTCTTCCAAAAAAAATTTCTTGCATTCCCCAGACGACCGAATATTCGAACAATCTCCAAAAATCGTCGATTTTCACTTCGCCCGGCGCGATCTAGAGAAAAACAATTCTATGAAAAAAACGACTAAAGCACCCGAAAAGCGCAGAGTTTGCCGTTTGAAACGAGCCAAGACAGACCACCCTGCGATCTTTTCCCGCGGCGCTACGGCGTGGGCAAACATCGGCGGATTCGCGAAGTTTGTTTAAAGCCTGCGCGCGGAACACGTGTCCGAAAGTTATGGCAACGGGAGATCTCGGGAGGCCAGGGAAGTAAGGCAGCTCCGTGACGTCCGGCAAGATCGAGCGTGAATGAGGCGCTAACGACCAGTGATTACCGAGCGGTGGGAGCTTGGCCGTGTGCTGGTGAGTCCGTGCGAGCGGATACACGCGTAAAAGCGGTTACGACGGGGCTCAGCCACCCCTAACCCTTTACCCTGGGCCGTGGCACCGAATAATCGGACGTGTAGGTGAGGATGTCCATCAATCCCGGAGTGTGGGACCTCCCGCGACGTTTCTCATCTTCTCGCCGAGCGACGCCGGCCGTCTGGCGAACGGCGACGGCGAACGGCGACGGCGACGTCGTCCGCCTCGTCTACCGGCCACGCTTCGGCCCCCGGTGCAAGATTGATGCACCGGCGTGACGCCGTTTTTCGACGATTTCATGCCACCTCGAGAGAGAGAGACTCTCCTCTCCTCGCCGGCTCGCCCTTAAGCCGCTCCCGCTCCCCCTCCTCACCGGCTTCGTCAGCTCCGAGAGTTAATACGCTGCGTCCTCGGTCGGGCGTTGATGAACGACTTTGTTGGTAAAGGAGAATCTGTTGGGGGGGATCCAGTTGTTACGTCCGGGATTCTCATACCGGGGTCATGGAGATCCGCTCGGGACGACTGGAACTTGGACACTGCTGCGGCTCCGGGGACGGCTGGGGCCACCGGGCCACGCCCACTCGGAGCGATCTAGATAGGGAGGGGGCGATGTTTTCCGATTCGCACTGAAAGCAGCTGTTTTATATTAGTTTATGTGACTAATTACAACTGTTCACGTATATTAGCGTTAATTCTTATTCTTATTATTATATAACTAGTTATTTTGACTAATAAGGTGTTATTTTAACTAATTGTACACCCTAATTGACGCTCAGTTTGGGAACAAAAATGGGCAATTTGGGAAGAGGAGGAACGATTGTTCGAGCCTTGCGGCACATTTTTATAATTACCGATTGTCAACAAATCTTCCAAGTTGTCCTCTTCTCAAGTTTTCTATTTTTGTTCCCAAGCTAAGCGTCAATTATGAAGAATTTACTGTAGTTCTATAAGGCGGTGTCCTAGCCACGCCTACAGCAAGAGCTGCGAAGCCACGTCCACACGCCGACTTTCTGTCGTAAAGTAAAGCTTGTACAATGTAATATGGGCCCAGAGGGCAGCGCGCATCGCCCCCAGGAGCATAAAAAGTCCCATTGCCCCGAGCTACGAGGCCCCGCCCACGCTCCTCCCATCCTCAAAATTCGTGTAGAAACTCACGTACAGTCGCCATTACAGCCATTACGCAACAACGCGACTAGAGAAAGAGAGGAGGAGGAGAGGGACAGAGAGAGGAGAAGAGAGAGACAGAGAGAGATAGAGAGAGACAGAGAGAGAGAGAGAGAAAGGAGATGAGAGAGACACACACAGAGAGAGAGAGAGAGAGAGAGAGAGAGAGAGAGAGAGAAAGGAGGTGAGAGAGACAGAAAGAGACAGAGAGAGAGAGAAAGGAGGTGAGAGAGACAGAAAGAGACAGAGAGAGACAGAGAGAAACAGAGAGAGATAGAGAGAGAGTGAGAGACAGAGAGAGATAGAGAGATAGTGAGAGACAGAGACAGACAGAGAAAGACACAGAGAGAAACAGAGAGAGATAGAGAGAGGCAGAGAGTGTTTCAGAGACAGACAGAGAGAGACAGAGAGAGAGAGACAGAGAGAAACGGACAGACGGAGAAAAACAGAGAGAAACAGAGCGAGACAGAGACGTACAGAGAGAGGCAGAGAGAGACAGAAAGAGTGACAGAGAGAGAGAAAGAGAAAAAAAGATGGCTCCGGATCTAAAGTCTAGGATCGAATCGCGCTTAAAGGGAAGATATCGGGGGAGGCGGGTGCACCGCGACGATAAAAGTGAAATTACACCTGGCCGCCGATAAACTCGGCGAGAAGCGAGACGGGCCCGCTCGCGGGCAGCATAATGCCCCGAGTAGACAATGGACACTTACGTGGCTCTCTCTTCGTCTTCTCGTGAGAGGGCCCCCGATAACTTTATACGCGGCGGCGAGGGATGCTCGCGCGAAGGGCGAAGGGCGAGCCACGGAGGCGGTGGGGCAAGGGGGAGGGGGGGGGGAGGTATAGAGGCAGCGAGAGCACGGTAGGCGTGGAGGATCACGATCCACCCATAGAAAATCGCGGCACGTATGCTCGCCGGTAATCAAACCCATAAATCCGAGGCATAAGCAACCTCTGACACAGATTCCCCCCGTTCTCTTCTCTCTTTATCTCTTTGTCTCTCGGTGCCCGGACCGGGTCGGTGGCGCGCGGCCCGATCCCCGCCGATAACTGGCTCGTTCGCACTCGATTTCCTTGTAATTATCGTTTCGTTGCTCGCCGTTCGTGAGCCGTTCCCTTTCCCGAGCCCAAGCCGAGCCGCGCGAATCGCGGGGATGCTTTCGATGCTGATCGAAAATCTGTGCCGAAACGATTTTTCGACTCGATCGAATAATTAAGTCCCGCCGGCCGGCTGGGTGGGGAGGGGGGAGGCAGGAGGCGGCCTGGAAATTGCGGGAGCACCTCGCTCCGCGTCCCGGGGCCCAAGGGCGAGAAATCGAAAAGGCCGTTGCGCATCGGAGCTGCTCGATCGAGCGAGCAGGCATAGCATTAAACCGGGCCGGACCGTCGGTTACGTTGCGTTTCTCGCCGGGGTGTTTGTTGCACATCGTTGCATCGGGCCGGCTCTCTCTCTCTCTCCCTCTCTCTCTCCCTCTCTCTTGCTCTCTCTTTCGCGCGGTAAGCTGCGTGTGCCTCCGCGAGCTGGGCGTGGTGATGCACGACTGCCTATCGAGCTGCTCTATCGCTAATAAATCTGCGCCACAACTAGAGTCCGCCTCGAGTTATACCGGCGAGCGGACAACCGCGCGCGTCCACGTTCCGTCGAAAAAGTTGGCCGCGCGGAACGGCCGAAAAATAACAGCAAAAGAACGGCCGGCCAATGGACCAGTTGCCCCCGCTGCCGGCTCGCCGCGGCGGCCACGTCTCGCCGGCGCGATTTTTCCGGCTCGCTCTGTTGCCAGGGAAATTGTCCTACGCCGGTTTAAAAACCTGTTTCGCGGATCTCACAGGTGGCACACGGCGCGCACGGTTTCACCAGGTGATCTGACCTTCCGAATGCACCGACCTTCGTTGCTCTGTCATCTTTTTTTCGTAGAGATTCATCTTGGCTCGGATGTTGCCGGACGATGGAAACAGGGAAGCTTAAGCAACGCGCGCCGCGCAGTTTTGATTCAAAGTGCTCTAACTCGGTGATCAAGGATCGTAGATCGATGTTTTTGGTGCGGTTCGAAAGCGGAGGCTTCGTTTAGTGAAATCGTATTGAACTCGATACTCGGAGAAATTGATCGAAGTCGGGACAGTCGTTCGAACTCGACGAAATCGAAATCGAAATCGAAATTTACTGTTCGGACCGAGTTTCAGGATAGACATTTTTTTTAACGAAAATGACGTGGGTGGGTTGGAAGAGGAATCTTTGTTCTTCGAAATGAGATTAGGGTCATTGTCCTACGATTTTTCTTGACGGAGTTACGGCATTTTGAAAATCGCAGAAACTTCCCCGAAATCGGAATCTCCCTCGAATTCCAATGCTTGCGGCACACGTTCGACATAAAGGACTATAAAATAGTGAAAAAAAATCGCAGGATGCTACGTTTGGTCTCGTTCGAAAGAGGAGACTTCGCTCTTTCAGATCGCCATAGTTTCATTTCATAAAAAAATTCTTTAAAGCCTCCAGAGTTCCATAAGTTTGAAAACAGCCAGAAAATGACGATTCTCAATAAAACCCTGATTACCAGGAACACGGTAATCCCACCATAAAATAACTTAGGTGTCTGCAAAGTGCAAATTCCTCTCTTTAAAACGAGCTACAGCCCATTGCCCTACGATTCTTCTCCACAAACTTACAGAGCTTTGAACATCAACGAATCTCCGCGCAGCGTTCGGTGACATCTGCGAAATGGCGCTTTCCATAAAAAAAATCGATTCCTTCGGTACAGTCTACCCAGAAAATAAACGCTTCCTGCCTCGACGCACGATCCCGAACTTAATCTACGACGCTTTCTGAAACCCGATTTGCCAGAAATTCGTCGATACAGTAACGGATACGTCCAGGAAGTTTCCCAGCGATTTAAATCCGGCAGTAACGACAGCTGGAGCCACCTGTCGGCCTCCGCCGGAACCTAATCACGGGGTTCCCCTAAGGAACGTCCTCCTCGCGTCCTAGTCGATATACGTTCCAATAAATAAAACCGGCTGATCCCGGGACCAGCCGGGTTTCCCGTCTCCGCGCGGAAAATCCTCGGGACGCGGCACGACGGTCACGATCCGGAATAAAAATGTCCCGTCCGATTCGATCCCGACACCCGTCCGCCGCGGGTATCGACGCGGCGGGGAGTCCCGGCCGCTCGTCCATCGATTCCGGCGAGTTAAAAAGCCGGCGGCGAGAACGGTGACTGGTGGATTTCTCATTGATTCCGGGCGGACCTCGGGCCAGGGTAGCACAACCGGCTAGGAAGTGGCTGGAACCGTTTGCCAGGACATCAATACTTCGACTAACGCGGCCACGGACCGGTGCATTATTCGCCGATAATGTCCGCAGAGCCGAACGCGAGCGGATAATACGCCCGTGGACGGTTGCCACCGCCGCGGGCGGCACGTTCCACCGAATTAATAGAGCGGCCCGGTTTTACGAATCGCCTGGACCCGCACCGAGTGACGTTTAAAAGGCGCTTGGGGAACCGACGCTGGCACTCGTACGTTTGTCCGCGGTGCCGTTTCGAGCTCCGTCATTTCTTTTGCGATGATTTTCTCGCGAAATTATGGAAGACGGTGTTTTATAACTTGCGGTTAGAATCGCCGCGACGATTCGCGCAATTCGCGAGCACGCCTCGCGGGAGAAAAGCGGCGGAGCTTGAAAAAATTCAATTTTTAGGAGATATTCGGTATGTTCGAAGCATAGATATATGCTCGATATAAGAGCATGTAATATTTATATATCATATAATATTATGATATAATATACATATATCATAATAACGATATTAATAATATTATTATATATCATATTATAATAATATTATAATATATCATTATATTGTATAATATAATGATATATTATCATTATAATATATTAAATCAGTATATCATAGTACATTAATATACAATACAATAAATTATTATATAATTATGATATTATATTAAATACAATAGTACATTATCAGTATAATATAATGATAATATATCATTATATTAATGGAACACCGTATATATTTTTATGCGGTATAAAAGCTATCTTATATCGAACAAATAATGATATGCTATATAATTAAAATATATGATATAATATAATGATATATTATCATATAATATATAGTATTATAATATTTTATATTATCATATAATATTTTAATTATATAGCATATAATTATACGTTCGATATAAGATAGCTTTTATACGGCATAAAAATATATACGGTGTTCCATTTGAAAAATTGAAGATCTCCCTCGTCTCTCGAGAAATAATGTAATCATGCAAAATCGATATTAAATAAAATCGTCTTATTCATATATCGATACATAAAAACAACTATAAAATTTCTTCCTCCCTCATTTTGTTATAGTCACGGCAGTTCTCGAAAAAATCGCTGACTAGCACTAACGCGAACACCCTGTACAATGAAGATTCTTAGGATTTCGAAGGGTTTTAAATATAAAAAAAAATGTATAACATGAAACAAATTCTAAAAGAAAATTTGTCGAAAGATATAAATACGTTATCAATGTAAACGTCAATGTTCTGAAAATATTTAATTCTACAACTAGAAAACAAAACCGTATGAAACGCAAAAAAGGAAGATGAACTCTTACGCGAAATTCAGCTGAAAATATATATACAGGGTGTCTCGTTCGAATACTTCGAATTAGTGAAATATCTCGAGACGAATCGAAGCTAGAAAAAAAATGTTTATACAAAATCTGTTCAGTATAAAAAGCTGTCTTACGTAGTATCAGCAATTATTTCCTTCAAATAATAGTGAAGGATATTTCAAGATCAACTTGATCCTTTTTTAAATCAGGCTATAGATTTTCTAAAATTAGAAAATCTAATATCTGCATTCCGTTTAGACGAAACGCTGTAAATGAACGAAAAATACTGCTGAACGTGTTCGGTAACGAAAAAATAGCCTACAAAAATTCGTTAACGTATAAAAAAAGAGGAAGATCAAACGGGACGCAGTTTGAACGATGGCGGACGGTCGCGGCGACGCCGTCGAATTCGTCTAGTTCGGTGTTGTTGGACGGTCGCATAAGCAAACAGAGCTGCCAGGCTGGCGGCGGACGATTAGGCTAGCGGGTCGCCGCTAATTAACCGGCTAAAGGCAGCAATTAACGCGAATTTCCCCCGTAACCGTGAAGATTTCGGAACGGGCGGCGAGATACCGAACGGAACGGGACCGCGAACGAGCCCGCGCGCGAGTATCGTCGCGAGATCTGGCTCGCGGAGACGCGGGATCCCGCCCCCCGCCTCCCCCCTCCCCCTCCGTTCCGTCGTAACTTTACGATACACTCCGGCGAGTACTCCCGCGAAATTATTTTCCTGCTGCTCATATCTCCGGGGTTATGCGCCGCGATGCAGATCGTCCCGGTTGATCGTCACGCTCGATTTCCCGGCCGTTCCGCGCCGGACCGCGGTGTATAATGTAGCCAATTAATGCCCGCGGGACAATCGCCCCGAGTTCCTTACGAACTGTCCCGCAAATTGCCGCGATAAACGCCCGCCGGCGAGCGGCCCGCTCCTCGCCGACGATCCGCGACGAGAACCGCCGGAACGCTACCGGGAAACGCGACGGCTGGCCACGTTTTTATTGCACCGTCCGACGCCGGATTAGGCGAAATTGTCTAATTGAAAAGCGCAGGCGATCTTTGTTGGCCGGGGTGTAATTGTTGGAACGTGGATTTTTGTACGGGATAAAAATTGTCCATGGCAACTGCGAGAAACGAAAGCGAAACGAAACGTTCAGTTTTCTTTTAATAATTTTATTAGATCGAAAATTATACGATGATATTTTTTAATACTTTTAATCTCTTTTTTATTGCGTAAATGCATAAAATCCGCAGACTAATAATTATGCAGTATAATTTTATATTTATATGTATATATATATATATATATAAAT